>NC_054842.1:41505-1291505 GCF_018345385.1 Vulpes lagopus
AAGCTCCCCAAGGTGCTCTGCATGAGAAGCCACACAGACAGGTACTTCGCCCAGGCGGGGACCGGGGGCACGGGGAGCCTGGGGGCTCCGAGAAACACGTTGGAGGCCGCGCTCGATTCCATCCGCTACATCACCAGGCACGTCAGGAAGGAGAACGACGTCCGTGAGGTCTGTGACACGTGGTGCTTACGGATGCTCGTGCGCCTGCAAGGCCGGGGAGCCGGTGGCTCGGGTCGAGGGCGGGGGTGCGGAGAGCTCGGCCTCGTCACCCGCGGGGTCGTCCCTGGGCCTCGCTTCCCAGGTCCCCCAGCTGCTCCTGCTGTGTAGAGGAGTAAAAATCCCGCCGTGGTCTTGCCGGGTTGCTTTCACTTACCTACCTTGTGTCTGAGTCTGTGCCAATCCGGAGGTACAACTTGGCACGATCATTTATCACAAGTTATTTTTTAATGAGTGAGCCTCATGTAGGCTTTATCAACTTCGCCGAGATATTTTTCTTCTAGAATATGTCTTTTTGTTGTTCATTTACAAGAGAATGTCAGTGAAATTAAAAGCAGTCAGGTATTCTCGGTGTCATCTGTCGTATGTTAAAGTGCTCATGTGAAATTTAGTAACAGTGCTTAAGAGTATGCTTAATTTGCTTAAAAATAAAAATTCACAAAAACTTTATTAGGGAAAGATAACTCATTGGCTTCTTATTTAAGATTTAAAATATAAAAAAAAGATTTAAAATACAAGAATTGAACATGAATACAATTCTATTAATGTGATTAGATTGCTTTCTTTCAAAACGTCCAATTTCAGTCTTGTCACTATTTTTTCTCTTGTGTAATTTTTTGAAGCTATGAACCTAGTGTTTTTGTTTGTTTGTTTGTTTTGTTTTTTTTTTTAATTTTTTTAAATTTATTTATGATAGTCACAGAGAGAGAGAGAGAGGCAGAGACACAGGCGGAGGGAGAAGCAGGCTCCATGCACCAGGAGCCTGATATGGGATTCGATCCCGGGTCTCCAGGATCACGCCCTGGGCCAAAGGCAGGCACCAAACCGCTGCGCCACCCAGGGATCCCTGTTTTTTTTGTTTTGTTTTTTTTTTAATTATTTATTTTTGATAGTCATACAGAGAGAGAGAGAGAGGCAGAGACACAGGCAGAGGGAGAAGCAGGCTCCATGCACCGGGAGCCTGACGTGGGATTCGATCCCGGGTCTCCAGGATCGCGCCCTGGGCCAAAGGCAGACGCCAAACTGCTGCGCCACCCAGGGATCCCGAACCTAGTGTTTTTATAATTGAATCTGTTTTGAATACTCCCATGAAAATTATCTGAATTTTCATTTCTGAAGCCTTTTTTAAATGGAAAAATTTGTAGTAGGTGTGGGAAGCATCAAAGCAAATCTGGTAAAATCACAGCCCTCCCCTAGAAGGAACATATAGACATATATTTCTGAAAAACTTTTAATGCTTGTGGACTTACAAAGTTTCTATTTCATGGTAGTATGATTAGTTTATGAGGTCTGAAGCGATCGATGGAGACTTAAAACATATAGGTGTTAGTTGAATAATGATTTGGATTGAGATGGGATTTAATGAATGTCTATAAAGTGTTATTATGCAGAAGGGCCAGGGCCTATCCCCCTGGAGCCAGTAAATAGATTTTATTTTCAGGGAAAGTAGAGTGTTTACAGCCCCCTGAAGTCCACATTATCCCACAACTGGGGGGCGGAGTTCCCGTGGGGGACCTCCTGCTTCACAAAGTCAGGGGTGAGGGCAGGCCCTGCAGGGGGGCAGTCCCTGGAGCTCAGGGGCTGGTCCGTCTGCCCTTCCCTTGAGGTCGCTCACAACTGCGGAGCTCGCTTCCTGCTCAGGCTGCAAAATGAGGCATGAAGTGAGGTCCAGGCCGGCAGATCTGAATTCATGAGTTTAGATTAAAATTACCCCCAGGGAATCCAAAACTAAATAATGCAGGTTGTGGGGCGGGGAAGAAGATTAACTGCTAATAGTTATTATTCCGAACCAACTTTTAATTTGGCTTGAAATTAATTAGGTTCAGGCTGGATTCTCTTTGAAAACTAAAATAAGTACACAGTGCTGGGCAAGAACAAATAACAGAAATAACTATATAATAAGAATCAAAGAGATTTTAGTTTATTATAAAATAAGTAGTATATTCCTGATTTTTATTAAAAATCTATCAAAATATGCCACTTGTAATCTATGACAAATCCAAGTGTGAATTAATAGACTGCGTGGCATGTCTGAAAGCTTGTGGAGTCCCTGCCGGGAAGTGTGTGCTCGAGCTGAGCCCAGGGTCCTTCACTGCTGCGAGGTGGAAACTCATCTTGCCTCTAACCTCGTGTGTAGTATCTTAGGGTAATCGCGCAATTTTAAATCATGTATTTAATGTATGTGTGTTTTTTTTTCTTTTTTTGCAACAGGTCGTTGAAGATTGGAAATTCATAGCGCAGGTGCTTGATCGGATGTTTCTGTGGACTTTTCTTCTGGTTTCAGTGGTTGGATCTCTTGGGCTTTTCGTCCCTGTTATTTATAAGTGGGCAAACATCGTAGTCCCGGTTCACATTGGAGATGCAAATAAGTGATACTTCCCAACGGGCCGTAGTTACCAAAGGCATACGTAGCTGTGGACACTATAAAGTTAGAAAATGTAAATTGTGCCTAAAATTGGATGGCAGCCTTAGCAGAGTAACAGTTGCTAACATTGGTTTATCTTAATAGACTGTCCACTGGAACATTTTACCTGCATGACTGAAGCACTTGCTGACTCCACATCTGGTCCAAAAATAGCAGGAGAGTATATGAACTGTGCTAGTGAGAAAATCACATGTGGATCCTGGCAAATAACACCCTTTGTAATCAAAAGCGAAGCTCATCTTTTAATTGTGTCAGAAAACTCCTGTTGCATTTGGAGATTGATTTCAGAGCTTTTCCTGCGTTCGGTAAAGGTACACATTTTAAGTCTCTGTCCTGTATCCGCGGGGAGCGGCCGGCCTTCGGCGTGGGTTCTGCTGCTGTGCTCAGTAAGCGAGCTACGTGGTTTGATCACGACTTAATGTGATGCTGAGTTTCTATGACCAACATTTTCAAAAATGGGAATTCCTTTAAGGCTTACTTTATTCCTTAGCTGCTACAACTGAACAATTATTGTATTATTTTTGTAGCTCGCTGTCCATTGCAAAATCATACAATAGACAATCCCTGTGGACATGTGCTAATACCTCCTTAACGTTAATTCCAAGCCCTTTGTCTACATTTTCCACAATTAATCATCTTCTGTATAAATTGTAGCATTTCCGTATTCTTCATCTTAGAATAGTCCTCTGCAATTAAGTGAATCCCAGTTTTAAAACTTAAAAAAGAAAAGTCTATGGATACTATCAAATTGTACTGTGAAGAAGCCATCCTCCGAGATGAAAGGTGGTTTCTAGGTGGTAGAAGCACCTCGCTACACGTGGGATTCCGTGGTTCCAACAGTAGCAGCGCTAGAGCCTTCCGGTTGCGAGGGTCTGCAGAGGTCACGGCCTTGGCCTTTCACCGCGTCACCATCCTCAGGACGGACGGTCCATCCCAGGCAAAGGAGCCAGACTTCGCATCTCGGTGGCGCGAGCCGCTGGGCCGGGGAGAGCACAGATGAAAGCACTGCTGCCTGACGCAGCTCCTAGCTCCAGAGAGAACCAGTGCCTTCTGTCTAGTGAGTAGCCGTCTGGGGGCGAGCCAAAGCGGGAAGGCAGAGGCGGGCCTCCTCCCTGTGTTCGATCCCAGGCACACGCTCACGGTCATTTCACAAGTGATCGTTCGGATTGAGGAGTGTGAATGCCCGGTAGCTATCCCTGGTGCCTCCTCGGTCCGCGGTACTGTTATTCAAGGTTCTGTAAGGAAACACATTTTACAGAAATCTCCCTCTGACCTCCTGAAACACGAGTCACAGCCGCCTGCAATTTCGTCAGTTTTATTTCTGCAGCCAAAGCATCAGAATGACTGAGGGGGAGATCGAGCTGGTCTCCGCGAAGCCCCCCTCCCCGTGGCGCCTGCTCACCCGCCGCCTGCAGCACGCGAGGCTCCACGGCAGCGGTTCTCGATCCGGCAGTTTTGCCCTCCAGGGGACACCTGGGTTTTGGAGACATTTTTGGTTGCCCGACCGGCAGGGGACCAGGGCCGTGTCACTGGCGTCTAGCGGGCACAGGCCAGGGGGCCTGAAGGTCCCACGATGTAAAGGACAGTCCTTCGAGTGCTGCACTATCTGGCGGAAACACCGGTGCAGCCCAGGCCGGGAACTGCTGGCCAGGGGGTTGCCGGCCGTGACTGCGACCCAGGCCAGCTCCTCACGCGCAGGCCCCGGGGCCAACGCGGGCTAGGGGCGCAGGCTCCGTGGTGGGGCGCGGCGGACCGGGGTGCTGGGGTCCCGGAGGCAGCGGGCGGGGTGTTCCTGAAATAGTCCCGAACTTCGAGGAGATTGCAGCTACCCAAGAAAACCCTCGGGAAACCTGTGATACTGACCCAAACGGAGGCTCGCATTTCTGAACAAGTTTTCCTGTTCAGTTAGGCCTCAACCACTACAAACACGGAAACGGTTTTCTTATTTAGGCCACTTTTACATATTCTGTAGTAGAGTGTACTACTTAACATTGCAGAAAAACTGTATTTTGACATTTCTTTACCAAAAAAGCTGCTTAAATGTTCATTCATCTATAATAAATACGCTTGACATTTTTCTTGCATGAATCCTTTTTGATAAAATCAAGACAACTGGATAAATAAGCAAACCTTGAAATGCCACAAACAATGCTGGTAGCTTGATGATAGGAGATGGGAGAAAGCCAATAAAACTCTTGGAAGAAAACAGGAGAAATTCTTTACAACACTTGAGTTGGCAGTGATTTCTTGGATGTGACACAAAAGAGCACAGGTGACAAAAAACTGACAAACTGGAATTAATGAAAATTTAAAGATTTTGTGCATCAGAAGACACTATCCACAGGGTGAAAAGACAACCCACAGAGTGAGAGAAAATATTTACAAACCACATGTCTGATAGGAGGTTAGCATCTGGAATAATTAGAGAACTCCTAAAACTTAACAAAATAACCCAAACAGCTCAGTTGAGAAATGAAACAGGACCCGAACAGACGACATCTCTCCAAAGAAGACGACACACAGCCGACAGGCACGGGAGAGGATGCTCAGCTGACTCATCATCACGTAAATGCAAATCAAAACCGCAGGGAGGTGGCGGCTGTTATCAGGGAACCAGTGCTGCTGCGGATGCGGATGCGGGGACCGAGCCCTCAGGGAGTGCGACATGGTGCAGCCACGGTGCAAAACAGGACGCTGCTTCCACAAAAAGTTAAAAATAGGGTTACTGCGGGAGCCAATCCACAGCTGGGCACGGACCCCAGAGAACGGAAGGCAGGGTCTCCAACACGTCCCTGTCCTCCCGGTTCACAGCAGCATGGCCGGTGGCAGCCGCACTGCGGAGCCGCCCAAGCGGCCCTCGAAGCTACACACGCGGGAGCGTCCTCAGCCTTGGAGACAAGGACGTCTGACACCTGCTGCGACATGGCGGAGCCTTGAGGACATTCTGCTCCGTGAAATAGGCTGGTCGCAGAAGGACAGACCCTGCGCGTCGGCTCGTGTGGGGCAAGGTAGGCGAGGTCCTACAAGCCGAGCACCTGGGTGTGGGGGGGGTGCTGCGTGGCAGCGCCACGGTGTGTCCCACCAGGACCTGCGCGCCCAGAGAGGATGAAGATGGCAACGGCCGCGGGTCCGTGCACTTCCCCACGGGAGAGCCCCCCGTCCCCCCACGAGCACGGCCCCGGCAAGCACTGGGCGCTCAGGCGTCATCCCTGGCCAGCAGGGGTTGCAGAAACAGCCCCGCCGTGCCCAGAATGCACACCAGGATGAAAACCCACAGAAAAATGCGGTCGATGACCATGGCAACATACTTCCAGTCGTCCTGGATCTGAAAAACAGAAATAAACGCTGTGAAAGAGGAAAAAATAAAGCACGACGGGAAGGCAGAGTGAACAGGGTTTCGGTACCGAGCATCGGATACACACGCAGCAGCAGAGCCGCCCTGCCGCCAACACGTGAGAAACCTCGGGTCCCTAGTGGGGTCTGAGGAGCGCCACCGTCCTCATGTTTCTCCTCGTACACTGCGAGAAACACGTGTAAACTATTCACGGTTTCTCTGCTGGGATCAGCAAGTTCCCAGAGCACTCAGCTGGCCCAACGGGTAGAGCCACATAGGGCCTGTGGCTCCTGATCTCGGGGTTGTGAGTTCAAGCCCCACATTGGATATAGGGCTTTCTGTAAAAAAAAAACCTACAAATTTCTTAACATATATAATCTATTTTTTTTCTTTCTTTTAAAAAATATTTTATTTCTTAGAGAGCACAAACAGCAGGGAGGGGCAGAGGGAGAGGGAGAAAGAGAGTCCCCACTAGGCAGGGAGCCCAAAGCAGGACTAGATCCCAGGACCCCGAGATCACGACCTGAGCCGAAGGCAGATGCTTCACCAACGGAGCCCCCCAGGTGCCTCATACATTATTTTTTTTCTAACCTGATTTCTAATTCATAAGGTTAGTAAAGCAAGTTATTGACTTGTGCCCCTGTGGGAGGACTCCTGGACCTCATGAGAGTAGGTGAAACAACCCACCCGTCATTTACCATCGCTTCCAGGTACTGTTCTTACCCAGTTTTAGATACTAATTTCCTCTGAGCATCTGTTTCCACATAAAAGAAGCATAGCAGGGCAAGGCCATCTTTGTCATCCCCATGGCCCCTCCCCAGGCCCAAGCAAGCGAAGATCCTCTTCACCTGTGAGGCCAAAGTATCACAGAATTCTGCGCAGTGATCAGAGAGGCTGAGAATCAGAAATAATTGCTGACAATAAAGTAAGAGATGGAAGAAAGCAGGACTAATTGCATATAACGTTGCTTTGGTTCAGGCTTGAAATAGGAAGGAGCATTGTGTGTTAATTATACTCCTAGACAACTCAGAAAGCAAGGAAACTGTAATTGAATTGAAGAAGAGAGAACCCATGAATCAACTGATTTTGAAGAAATAATCGCATAATAAAGAGGCAGCATGTGATTTAGTAATTTAATTAAGTGCAGTGAAATGGGGCCGGGAGACAGGAGACAAGCGTTTTCTTTCCCCATCTTGAGCTGAAGTAGATGCGGGCCCCTGCAGACAGCCTCGGCTAAAATTAGACTTGTAATGCCACGTTTGCCAGGTAGTCCATTCCAATTCCTGAGACGGTGGCTTGTAAGTGCCGCAGACGCACAATAGACCCTGTGATCCCGCCCCGCTGCGCTGCCAGCTATGCCCCAGTGGCCGCAGGCAGAGGGGGAAGCAGACACTGATTTCAATCCTAGTGTCTGAGAAATTGTGACCTCTCGTCACCTCGATTTGTCTGTAAAATGCAGGTACGAACAGAACTCAGCGTCCTCTATCCTGTACCCTCCCTTCCCACGACCCTCAGTTTCTTTCCCGCGATTAAGACCTTCTCATGGTTTGTCTGCCTCTCTGATTTTATTTTTTCTTCCCTTCCCCTATGTTTCTCTGTTTTGCTTCTTAAATTCCACATATGAATCAAACCATAATTCTCTTTCTGACTTACTTCGCTCAGCATGATACCCTCTAGTTCCATCCACAGCGTTGCAAATGGCAAGAACCCGTTCTTCCAATGGCTGAGTCAGGCCCCATCTACACTGCATCTGTATCCGTCCACCTGTCGGAGGCCATCTCAGCTCCCCCCACAGGCTGACTCTCGTGGACACCGCTGCCGAGATGCCCCCTCGGATCACCGCATCTGCGTCTACAGGGTAAATCCCCAGTAGTGCAGTTGCTGGGTCGCACGGGAGCTCTGTATTCGATGAGCCACCGACGTCTGAAGCTAATGCACTCTGTTAATTCGTTGACTTTAGATAGTAAAAACAAGCAGTGCTCGCTGGGCGGTGAGTGAGAAGACGTGCTGGCACGTGGCACCATGACGATGCCTCAGGATCGCCACACTGATAGACCACCTTTCTCTGACTACGGATCCTTCTCTGACAGCGGTTTGCGGACCACGCCCGGTGCCCGTGAGCACAAGCTGCACCAAGAGCCGGCTGCAAACTAACTTGTCAGTCTAGCTGCTAGTCTTGGAGGCACGATGATACGGGCTGTTTTCTGGAAACTTTGGAACTAATGATAACAGAGAAGCATCAGGCAAGATGCTGAACTAGCACAAGATCTTGGCTGGTTCTCTCAGCCCGGCCCTGGAACATTCCAGAAGCAAGAGGAGCCTTGTGTGCTGGGGGCTGGCTGCTCCTGGCCAGGTGGGGCCTCCCGAGGGTGGGCTGGGGACAGCTTTGGGCTCTGCTCTTCTCACCCCCCATGCCTTGCATCTTTGCAGCCTGTCCACACCCCGCCCAGAGGGGCAGGTGCACGGATGACACTGTGGCAGAGGCGAAACGTCAGGAGGCCAAGCTGTCCCTTGAGCGACAAGGTCACCTGGCGGGAAGGAGGCACCTCTGAAGGGCCCTGGTCTAGTCTGAGGCCACGTGGGCCTTCTGGAGCCTCCCCAAACACAACCCAGCAAGGATGGCTGAACCCCCAGGAGAAGTGACTTTACGGGGCCTCTGGACACAAACTACCAGTTGAAAGGAAATTCACGCGACAGGTTAACGACTTAAATAAAACATGAGACCCGCAGAGATGACAAAGTATTAGAAACACAAAGAATAAGCAGGGTCACAGCACCAAATTAGACAAGTCAAGGAAAAGTCTGAAAACATAGGACAGCCAGCAGGAGGGACCTGCGAGGAGGGGTGAGGGGAGGGGGGCAGGTAGGACCGTGAGAAGGGGTGAGGGCGGGGGCGGGGAGGCACGGCTGGGCCGAGGCTTCAGGCTCCGTCGCGGTCACGGGGGAGCAGCCTTGTCGTGTTTTTCAAGGAAAAGAACGTCAAGTCTAGACTCTAGTCTCCAGCTGAGCCCTTATAAATGAGTGTTTCTGGCCTCGAAGCGCGCGGTCCCTGACTGCTCAGCCCGGGTCCGGGAGAGGGCGGCGCAGGGGTGCGGGGAGGGGTGCGGGGGGGCTGGGGTGCGGGGAGGGGTGCGGGGGGGCTGGGGGGCGGCGCAGGGGTGCGGGGGGGCGGAGAGGGCGGTGCGGGGGTGCGGGGGGCGGAGAGGGCGGCGCAGGGGTGCGGGGGGTGCGGGGAGCGCGCGGAGGGCGCCGGGCGGGCGGGAGCGGGCGCAGGTGCCTCGCGGGAGCCGGGCGGCCCAGCTGTGAGGACTCCGGGCTCCGGACCCGGTTCAGACTCGGGCAGAGCAAGAACCAGGCGGGAAGGAAGAGTCCCCGGAGTAGGGCAGGGGCGACCTGCGGGCCCCGCGGCACCAGCACCGACGAGCGACCCGCGCCTCCCCCAGCAGCAGGCGGGCGGTCGCCGGACCAAGAGCCCCGGACACCCCTGCGCGGGGCGGGGCGCACCTCTCCGACCGCGAGGACGGCTCCAGCGCTGGAGCTGCCCCCGGAGCCCCCCTCCCCTGGAGCCCCCACCAGCCCCCTGCAGGCCCCTGCTGGAGCCCCCATTGGAGGCCCCCCCCGCCGGAGCTGCCCCTTGAGCTGCCCCCAGAGCCCCCGAACCCCCCCAGCTGTCCCCGGAGCCCCCTGGAGCCGCTGTTTCCTGGACCATCCACCAAGAGCGCGTCCAGAGGGCCCCAGCCCGGAGGGTTGATACAACCAAGCTCCTTACTGAGGAGACCAAGTGCGAACCCGCGGCGAACCCGAAAGCAGCCGCGGGGGGTGGGGGGGGCACAGCAGTGCCCCAGCCTCGCAGTGAGGTTCTGGGGACCACAGGCCCCAGACAGGAAGCCTCCCAGGGAGCCGGCGCCCACCACCTGCGGGCTCTGCGCCGCTGCGGCGGATTCCTGCTATTTCTGGAAGGACGGCGCCCCGGGGACCCCCTGCCGCCAGTTTGCTGCTGACCTATCTTCCTGGCATCTCAGCGTGGCTTCCCTTCTAGTGTCACTTTTACCAAGTGTCCTCCGCTGCGGGGAGCCCGGGGTGCAGCTCCCGACCCATGGCCACACACCTGCATTCTTCCTAAGCTTCTGGCTTGCTCGGGGGCCTGGTGGGCGGGCAGGGCAGGGTGCAGCGCCCGCAAGCGCCATGAGCCTCGGAGAGGTCTCAGGACCTCACACTGGGCTCCACCGCTTGCTCCCACGGAAGTTAAACGTGTGCGGGCCTTGTTGGCCAGACTGCGGGGCCGTGACAGTCACCGCAGCGCTCGTGGGTGGGGCACAGGGACAGGCGGCCCCTCATGCCCCCACTTGCACGCTGGCCAGAGCGGGCAGGGAGGGGCTGTCATCCAGGCCTCTCGGGGCTAATCCCCACCCGAGCTTCGGGCCCGAGGTCTGGCAATGAGCTCTTTGCTAATAAGCAACTTAAGGCAGAGCCAATTAATTTTAAAGCAGAGCTTCTTAGAAAATTAGGATTCTGATAACCTCGTGGGGAAACAGAGGGTCAGGAGGAGCCGGACGCACAATATTAGTGGAAAACCTCCCTCCTATACTTGACAATGGTTTCCGTGTAAGATCTGTGGAGGAGATACAAGTTCACCCAGTTAAAGACAATGAGCAGGAGAGTGTGAGGGGATGCCTCACGAAAGAAAGTACACAGACGGCCAATAAGGGTCTGAAAAAGTCACTCCTCAGCAGGGAGAAGCCAACTGGAACGGCAAGGAGGCACCAGCTCACGGTGTCGGGGTCGGGGTGTGCCGGGGTCCCGGGGCTCTCAGACAATCCGGGGCTGGGGCGCCCACTGGCCCCGCACACGGAAACCTCGCGGTATCCCCGAGGTTAAAGGTACCTCTCCGCAGCCCTCGGCCACCCCACTGCTCGCGTATGTCCAAAGAACACGAGTGCAGACGCTCAGCAGGGCACGCGGGTAGGAACATGGGCGGCACCTTTCCTCACAATAGCCCCAAACCAGAAGGGCCAAGTGCAGCAGCTGCGGGATGAAGCGGCAGCACGTGGTCCAGCCCCGCTGTGGACGTTACACAACAGGAACAACCAGGACAAACCTCAAAGACCTCTTGCTGAAGGAAGGAGGTCAGACGCAGAAGGGTGTGTGCTGTGCAATTCCATTTATATGAGGTCTAAGGAAGGTAACCGGAGTCCAGGGGGTCAGGATCGGTCATGGTGGGGGTCACGGGGAAGGGGCACTGGAACCACCCCCACATCCTTACTCAGCTCAGGGTGACAGGGGTGTACACATAACACAAAAGAGGCGTGTACTTGGGGCGCTGAGGGCTCCATCAGTGAAGCGGCTGCCTTCGGCTCAGGTCACGGCCTCAGGGTCCTGGGGTTGAGCCCCATGCTGGGAATCTGCTCCTCCCCCTGCCTCTCCCCCACACCCCCTTGTTGCGTTCACTCTGTCTCTCATGCCCTCTGCTAGACAAGACAAGAGGCATACAGCCGATGCCTAAGGGGGGGCAAACAGAATTGGAAAGTGACACCTGGGACGCGGCTGCCCAGGGCTGGGGAGGAGGCTAGTCCAGCGCCCTTTTCCGGCTCCTCTGTGACCGGGTCCTGCCAGGCCTGGGCAGGGCCGCGCTGCCCGCAGGGACGCAGCACATGCAGGGACAGCTCCCTGGACAGGGCAGCCCGCTGGGCCCCGGCTCTAACGTCACCCACGCCAAGCGTCTGCCGAGGGGAGTAACACATCTTACCTCTTTGGCGTCGTTTTGTGCTTTCATGTTCTCGGCGATGTACTTGACACTCTGGATGGCTTCTTTGATTTCCGGTGACAGGGCCGAGAGGGATAGCGCGGCACTGATGGACTCAGAACTGGAGCTCCTGGGGAGGTTGGCGCTGAAGTTGGAGATTTTTATCCTGCGGTGGCGGCAGTGGCTGCACGCGCCGTCCTGGCAGGCGCAGCCTTCCTTGCAGCCTCTGGTCTCCGCGCGGCGGAAGCAGTTCAGCGTGGAGAGCTCCGCGTGGTAGGAGGACCTGGGCTTCTGGGCGTGGCCGTCACTGCCCCCCGGCCGGGTCATGAACATGACCCTGGGAAGCAAGTGGAGGAAGATGGTCTTCACCCACGTGGGCATCGTGTGTGTGGTCGGGGTTCTGTAATGCACGTTGAGCACGAAGACTGTGATGACGATGGACAGCGTGACGAAGATCATGGTGAAGAGCAGGTACTCGCCGATGAGCGGGATGACCAGCGAGGTGGAGGGGATGGTCTCGGTGATGACCAGGAGAAACACGGTCAGGGACAGCAGCACGGAGATGCAGAGCGTCACCTTCTCGCCGCAGTCGGACGGCAGGTAGAAGACGAGCACGGTGAGGAAGGAGATGAGCAGGCAGGGGATGATGAGGTTGATGGTGTAGAAGAGTGGCAGGCGGCGGATGTAGAGCGAGTACGTGATGTCGGGGTAGATCTCCTCGCAGCAGTTGTACTTGATGTCGTGCTTGTAGCCGGGGGCCTTGATGATGGCCCACTCGCCGCTCTCCCAGTAGTCCTTGAGGTTCATGGAGGAGCCGATGAGGACCAGGTCGATTTTGGCCTTGTCGTAGGACCAGGAGCCAAACTTCATGGTGCAATTTTGGTAATCAAACGGAAAGTAGGTCACGTCGATCTTGCACGAGCTCTTAAAGATGGCGGGAGGAATCCAAGTCACCTCCCCCGTGTACTTGAGGAGAGCTTTGGTCTTGTCATCCACCTGGAAGTCCCCGACAGCACTGCGGAGACACATGCCATTACCACCGCCGCCCCGGGCCAGCTTCTCGCACCGCCCGCGGCAGGTGCAAGGTGCCGCCTGTAAAGCTGCCCTGTGGGAGGGCTCACCCTGTGCGCGCTCGCCACCCTGCCACCCACTCCTGGGCACCTCCCTGCGCCCTCCAAGACTCTGATGTTTACTGGGACTCCCAAGTGCCACAAAGGGTCTGCTTCCCCTACAAGCACCTGGGGGGATGTCGTCCTTGAGGCAGGAGACCTTGGGGGTATTTGCCCCTTCTGCTGTCGCTTAGACCTCGGACCCGGTCAACACCTCATTCGGGCTCCGGCGGGCGCCTCCCATGGGCGTGTGAGGCCAGGCTGTGGGGCCCACTCCCCCCGCCAGTGTGACCCTGCTCTGCCCACCCCCACCCCCCACCCCCCAGGGCTCCTCTGGGTCAACAATCACAGTTTCTGATTCTTTGTCTTTCAAATCCTGTACTAGGGCTCCTCTGCCTTCCAGGTCCCGAGTTGCCCCCACTTCCTCCCCTGTCTACACAGAACCCGACCGAGTCCGAGTCCGCAGGGACAGGGCAGTGGGCCCTGCAGGGGGACCCCAGGGCCCCGCGCTCCGCATCAAGCCCCGCAGAGGGACCCACCCCATCCACCTCGGGAGCTAGAAGGAGGACAACGGGCGTTTCGGGAGAGCCGAGAGCTCCGTGTCACTTAGCCAGACCGGGTGAGACAGAGGGACGCGTCCTGCCGGTCGCCGCCTCCACCTCCCGAGCCTCGGTGGCCCGTGTGAAGACCCCAGGCTCCGCCTCCGCTCCCGGCCATGCGGTGCCCACTTTCTCATGCCATTCCTCCCAGCTCTGGCTCCACGAGCCGCCGGTGCCGGCCTCATCCTCCCGAAGGACCCCTGAGGCCTGCTCGGGGCCGAGAGGAGCCCCAGAGGACGGAGGCCCCAGGGCAACCTCCTGCGGAGCCCAGGCTCAACGAAACCCATGGCCTCGGGCCCCCATCCTAGGGGCGAAGCAGCCACCCTGTCCCTGGGACTACGGCCACCCCAGGGTGGATGGCGGAGGGGCTGCAGCCGAGACTGGCCCAGAGTCCAAACCACTGGCTCCCAGGCCCCCTCCAGTCCAGCGCCCGCGTCCTCCTGGAGGGGAAGCCGGCATCGGACCCCGGGGGTTCCACCCAGAATTGGCGGCGGAGCCTCGACCCCGTGGGGCCTGGGGCCCAAGTGAGGGGTTGCAAAACCACCTGTGCGCCCAAAGGCCAAACACCAGGGATCAGTGTGCCTGGGGGCTGGTGTCCGTTTCCGCTTGTTTCTGGGGATCTGGACCCGAAGGCCCGTCTGCTGGGCGGCAGCGTGCTCTCTGGCCTCCGCCACCAGCAAGCAGGGTAGACAAAGGCCTCGGCGGCACAGCAGTGGCCAGACAGGGACTGAAAGGAATGACCTGAAAATAAATGGCCCAGGGTGTCCGGAGCCAGCGGGCAGCAAGAGACGGGGTGGGAGGGGTCCGGGTGCCCTGCGAGGGGAAGAGGAGGCGGGTGGGTGCGCGACCCCGAGGACTTGCTCTAGGGGAGCCTGAGCTTCGCGGGGGGAAGGGCAGCGAGCCGTGTGGACACTGTCTCCGAATTCCCTACAGTGGGAAGACAGGCAGCAGGAGGACGAAGGAAAGCCCCCTGACCACGTCCCCAAAGTCAGGTCATCACAACCCCAGCAGCTTCAGAGTAGGAGTGTGGGGACCGGAGCGAGCGCGGGGGCCTTCCTGCAACCGTGGGAGGCTGGCCTGGTGGGGGACAGGGAGGTCCTGCGTCCCCAGGGCCCCAGACACAGAATCCACCGTGTGCAGAAGCCTTGGGAGGGGGAACAGTGAGAAGGGGCCACAGCTTCCGGCCTGCAGAGAACCGAGAAGGTGATGGGGTGCACAGAGGGCCTGAGGGCAAGGCCCCCGGGGCCGCTGCAGGCTCGAGGTCTCCCCCAAACTCCCTCCTCGGAGCACAGAGACCCACCTCCGAGAAAAATGCTGCTTAGGGTAGGACCCCGGTTAAACGGGGTCAGAAAAGGGTTGAGAAGAGAAAGAAGATGTTCACAGGCCAGAGGAGCAGCGCGGTGGCCGTGCCCACCCAGGGGCCCCCCGGCCCAGAGGCTCCCACGCCTGTCCGCAACGTTCAGCAAAGGCCACGTCTGCGCAGGAGCATCGCGGGGCTGCGGTGCGAGAGGCGTGCATGTGCGAAGCCCCAAACCCCAAGCGGAGGCCCGCGTCCCGGGGCAGCCCCAGAGCAGGCGGGTAACCTGATTTACAGGCTGAGGCCACTAAGCCACGAGTGGGAGCCCACGGAGCGGCCAAGCAGAGGCTAAGCGCGCGGCTGGAGCGCAGCAGGTGAATCGAGACTCGGCGGCTGGGGAAAGAATCAGGGAGAGAAACAAAACCACCCCAGAAGCAAAGCCCGAAAGCAGCAAAATACCACGGCGCGCACGGCCACGGGCACCCAGGGAGAGGACAACCGTCTACACGGAGCAGGGACGAGAGCCCGAGAGAAGAATCGAGAACGCAGCCGGAGAAGTTCAGGGTGCGAGCACAAGGGCACGAGAGGAAGACCAGCGCAGCGGAACAGATCTGTCCCGGGACCGAGGAAACGGCTTGTCGCGTGGCCGCGGCGGGGCTCAGGCAAGGGAAGCCGCGTGTCTGGGATGGTCCTGCTGTGCTGCGTGGCCCCGGCGAGCCCGTTGGTGTCCCTTCCCCTCGCAGGGCCACCCAACTTCACCTGAGCACACAGATTTTCACAGCGACACCTCGTACCCGAAGACAGGGTCAGCGTTTCAGAGATGTTCATGGAAGCCGGGGCTGGGCCACGGGTTTATGTCCCCTGCCTGGTACCACAGGAGCTGCCGTGAGTCATGAGCTCGTCACCGTTCGTGCCCGTGCGTCTTCTGAGGGCGCCGTGGCCCCGGGGACGTGCTGTGCGTGGCCGTGCAGAGAACCTGAGCTCTAACTGGGAGGCAGGAGCTGCTGGGTCCCTCTCAGGAGACTCCCTGTGCCCTCTGCTCCTCGCCACATCCCACCTGCAGCGTCTCCCTGAGGCCCAGCTTTGTTAGGCTCACACCCTGACGCCCCCCGGCTGTTTGCCCACGGCTGCCAGCAAGGAAGCAGCTCTAACATTCAAATTATGACATTGGAATTTTTGCACATTTTCTTGATTCTAGCTTAGCAACGGTTCCCCACGCTGCAGCCACCTCCCTGGTGGCTCCTGGGTCAGGAGGCTGCTGGGGCTGCTCCTGTGCTGCAGACCAGCAGGGCCTCTTGTGTCCCAGTTGTGTGAAGACTCCATCTACAAACACAAGTTGTATGAAAGAAGCCTCGACGAGCTTTTCCTTGGAAAACCAGTAAAAACACCCAAGCCGAACCATGGCCCTCTGTGGAGTGGCGCAAGACCCTTCTTTTAGCCAGCGACTAGAAAGTGGGACTCGGCCGGAAATATACCTTCAGTCCTAATGATTGCGACATATTTAGCGTCTGCTAATCCGGCACAAAGAACCTGAACTCAGAACATGTTTGCCCACGACGCAGCTTAGCTGTGGACACGGCCAGGTGCTCAGGCTGGTTTTGGAGGTGCCACGGTGGGCAGGCTGGGACCCGCAGAGGAAGAGCCTACAAGACGCGGGGCACCAGAGGCAGGGGTGTGGGGCTCTCTGTGGTCCTGGCCTTCGGGGCCCATCGGCCCTGGTGGGGGCCCTGGTGGCCGGCTCCCCGCCCTGGCCGCACCCTGGGACACTGCCCTCCCGGGTGTGGCAGGTGGCGGGAGTCAGGGCGCATATCCCCGGCACTGGGCATACCGTAGGTGCTCAGTAAATCCCTGTGGCACTCATCCAGGCAGCCGCCCTGGAAAGGGCCCAGGCAGAGGGCCACCAGCACTCACTTGTTGTACAGCACGATGTCTGGCTTCCAGATCTTCTGCGCGGGGACACGCATGAACTCCGCCCCATCGTAGTCCGCAGGGTTCCACTTCAGCTTGTAGTCGTTCCAGATCTGCAGAGAGGCGGCAGGGGCAGGGGAGCAGGGGGCAGGGCCCACACAGTGTCCTCCCTCTGGGGGGCCCCACCTCCACGGTGCGGGTGCGGGGGGTGGGGGGACAGCTCGGGCTGAGTGTGCCAGCCACCTCCAGGGCAAGTGCACAGATCGCCAGGGTCTCGTAGCCGCTGCGGGCGCAGGCTAGCCGGTCCATGCCTGAGTGCCCACAGTTTACACGCCCGAGTGGCTCTCCAGGGTGGCTGGGCACACGTCCCCCCAGCCCCAGGACGGGCGCTAACCCGCCTTGGGGTTAAGCAGCCTGGTGTGGGAGGGGTTCTGGGGAAGGAGCCATGAGCCCGCTGGGACGGGGCAAAGGCCGGGGGTGGCCGACAAGGGACGGGGCAAAGGCTGGGGGTGGCAGGCGCGGCGGGGGGGGGGGGGGGACTGCACCCTCCTGGCCGCGACCGTTGCAGGAGTCCAGGGAGGCACTGGTCAAGGTGCGGACAGAGCCCCCAGGGGTGGGGCACGTGGGGCCAGTTTCTTGGCCTCCCTCTGACAGGGGAGCCCGGAGCCCCTGCCCCCGCGCTACCAAAGGAGCCGACAGCATCTGCTTCTACGAACAACGAACAACGGTTCCTGCACGAAGGGGAGGAGGTGGCGGGGGACAGCAGCGCAGGTCTGTGCCCGTCTGCTGCGTGTGGAGGTCTCTCCCTCCAGGCGGCACCGGGGTCTTGAGGGCCCGGCCAGGGGGACCACGCAGCAGTGCAGGGACCCCAGCCCAGGGGGCCCCGCGGGGCCAGTTGCCAGTCCTCCCGGTGGCAGCAGGTACAGCGGTCACCACCGGAGGCAGCAGCGCGCCAGGCCCCTCACTCACTTGCTTCAGCCACAGGTTGGTCTCCATGATCTGGTTTACTTCGTCCTGGAGGAGGCGACAGCGACCATGACTACAGACCAAGGTGGCTGGGGAAGGCTCCGCGGAGGCCCGCACGCCACGGCCGCGCCCGGCTCTGCACTCACCACCTTCACCAGCTGAGACATGGACACCTCAAACTGGATGATGACCGGCTCCGATACGTTGGCCACGGGCCGGATGATCTCATTGTAATCCTCGAACAGCCGCTCAAACAGGCGGTGCTCAGCCTCGGAGGCCAGGGCCCCTGAGGGAAGCAGCCGTCACCCTTCCCTGGCCAGGGACAACACCCACCACGGTCTCACCACGGGCCCATGGAGCTCCAGACTTCGGACGAGGCCCACTCCCCCGAGTTACAGACAGGGAAACTGAGGCCCATGAGACACCTGGGGTCACACATCCAGGGGGAAACCGTGGTCACAAGCCTGGGCCGGAAGGTGGGTAGATCTGGTGCAAACCCTGCCCGGCTCCCTGGAGGCTGCGTAGGCTTGGAACTTGTTTCTTTACCTGTGAGCATCCATCGTGTCTGTCAGCTCACGGGCTGCTAGTGGGGGGTCCGGGGTGAGAGCCAAGCACTCCCCTCACCTGCTACGCAGCCCAGGTACGGCCACCGCTTCCAGGAAGCACCGTGGCCAGTCCATGCCCAGGGCTCAGTACCCCCCTGTCGGAGCCCCACCCTGGTGCCGCTGCCCCTCCAGTCTGCCCGGCACCCTGCAGGGGTTTGGTCCCCAGCCCTCTGAGAAGCTGGGTGTCTCCGTGGCTCCATGATCTGGGAGTGGGACCCGGGGTCCTGTTGGATCTTTTTCCAGCCTCATCAAAGACCTGACCTCCCCCCAGAGTGGGATGGAGGAGTGGGGGGTGGGGTGGGGAGGCCACCCCTTGGTTGCTAAGCACCGGCCAGTCAGCTGCCTGCCTTCCCACTTGCAGGTGGGAGGGCAGGATCCCTGGGAAGGCTAAGCCAGCTTGCCCCACTTGGAATGGTCTTGCCTGTTGTGCCCCCAAACAGTGGGGTCCTCAGCCGCGAGGGGCAGGGGGTCCCCCAACACGTCCCCCTTCAGCCCCGCCCAGGCGGTGTCAGCCAGCCCCTGGCGCCGGGGCCCTCCTCCTGCCCGGGCTTCTCTCCCACCCGCAGGGGTGGGCATGGGGGGCGCGGCCCCAGGCTCCCAGCGATGGCCCCTCCCGTAGGTGGCAGCGGCCTCCTCTCCGGCCATCCCGGCCTCAGTTTCCCCATCTGTTGGTAGCACGAGCGCGTGGGCCGGATGCGCAGTGGAACCAATGCCCGGGGCGCCCACCCCGGAACCCCCGCGCCTCTGGGTGGAGGGGGTGGCCATAGGGGAAACGGGGCCCTCCACCCTCGCCCCTACCTGGCGGCAGCAGCACCAGCAGCAGCAGCAGCAGCAGCGGCGGGAGCCGCGGGACCCCGGCTCGGCGTGGGTGGGCGCCCATGCTCCCCGCAGAGTCCCCTGCGGCTCCAGCGCAGCCCGAGGAGAGCCTGACGGTGGGGGGTGGGGATGCCGGGGCGCGGGGCTGGGACGGGGCGCAGAGCTGGGGCGCGGGGTGCAGAGCCGGAGGGTGGGGGGGCGCGGGGTGCAGAGCTGGGGCGCGGAGCTGGGGCGCGGGGTGCAAAGCCGGAGGGTGGGGGGGGCGCGGGGTGCAGAGCTGGGGCGCGGAGCTGGGGCACGGGGTGCAGAGCCGGAGGGGGGGGGGGGCGCGGGGTGCAGAGCTGGGGCGCGGAGCCGGGGCGCCGGGTGCAGAGCGGGACGGTGGGGGGGGGGGGCGCGGGGCGCGATGCTGGGGCGCGGAGCCGGGGCGCCGGGTGCAGAGCCGGACGGTGGGGGGGGGGGCGCGGGGCGCGATGCTGGGGCGCGGGGCTGGGTGCGGGGCCCGATGATGGGGCGCGAGCCGGACGCCAAGACGCGGGGCGCGGAGCTGGGGCGCGGAGCTGGGGCGCGGAGCTGGGGCGCGGGGCGCGGGGTGCAGAGCCGGACGGTGGGGGGATGGCGCGATGCCGGGGCGCGGAGCTGGGGCGCGGGGCGCGGGGCGCGGGGCTGGGGCGCGGGGCTGGTTCTCGAGCTGTCCGCCGGCCCCTCCCGCGGGTGTGAGCGGAGGCTCGGCTGCTGCGCGCGGCGGCGGAGGCGGGGCGTGCGGGGCGGCCCGGCCTCCCTCCCGCGGTGGAGCCCCCCCACCCCGAGCGCCGCCGGGAGGAGGGCCGCGGGGCGCAGGAGAGGCAGGGACACGCCCTCCAAGCGGGGCTCGGTCCGGCGCCCTAAGGACGCGCGGGGTCTCGCCGGCGGGTACTGCGATGCCTCGCGTCGTCCTGCTGCGGGGGCGCGGCTGGGGCCGGGGGACGCGCCCCGTGCGCAGCCGCTGGTACCGCTGGGGACGGAGGAGGGGCTGCGGGCCCCGGGCTGTTTGAAGGGCTCCTCGTTAAGGAGTGAAGAGAAGGAAAGACCTGAGGCCGCCAGGTGCAGCCCGGGAGGCTCCTGGCTTCCGCGCCCCCCACCCGCGGCGGGGGCACCTGCGACCCAGGCCTCTCTGTTATTCCCAGGATGGGTTGCTTTAAACCCAAACCAAAGGACACCTTTTGCAGGACTCAGGAAATGCCAGAATTGGGGCCAATCTCTCGGGCCCCCTGTAGAGCATTCTCATTCTCAAGGTAAAAGCCCCTAAATTTGAAAAATATTGCAACTCAGGTATGCAACCAAGAACTTGTATCCAGAAGATATAAAGCACCCTGAAAAATCAGAAGTAAGAGTAGATAGATATGAGGGTCTTGTTGGGGGTGAGGCAAGTGTTCTGAAACTGGATTATGGTGATAAACTTACTAAAACTCCTTGAATTATATATTTTAAAAAGGTGGATTTTATACTATATATGTCACGCCTTAATAAAGTCGTTTTTAAAATCTCAACAGTAAGAAAACTAAACCCAATTTTAAAAATGAGCAAAAGAGTTAAACACACAGTTTATGAAAGAGGGCATGTATGCACAGGCAAAAAAAGTAAAAATAAATAAATAAATAAACAAAAAAGTCACGTGAAAAGATGTTCAGTAGCATTAGCCACCAGGGAAACGCCTGTTGAAAGCTGGCTGATACTCCACTTCACATCCACTGGGACGGCTCGAATCCGTAGACACCAACTGCAGACAGATGCCGAGGGCCGCTGCCTCTCACGCTTTGCGGGTGGGGATGCAAGATGCTGTGGCCTCCAGGGCCCGGTGCCACGGTGGCTCAGAAGTTAAAGCACATTCCCCACAGAACCCAGCGATCACACTCCTGGGTGTGATCTAGACGAATGAAAAATCTTGTTGACACAAAATCCCACACGTGTGGAGATTTTACAGCATCTCTGTTCATAGTTTCTGAGAACTGGTAAGTACATAACTGTGGATCAGCGTTCACAGGACATCGGGTTGGTGCATGTGACGACACGGGGGCGTCTCAGAGGCCTGCGCTGAGGGACAAAAGCCACCCCCTCTCCAGCGGGGACACACTGTGTGATTCATTGGAATGCTGTACTTGTAAAGACCAAATCCTAGTGCTGGTTGGAGGGACCAGCAAGGACGGAGCCGTCTGGGTGACCGTGCTCTCCTGTGTCCTGATGACACACATCAAGTTAATGTGGAGAGAACACTACGTAAAAGTCAACTTTACTGTGTAATTTAAAATATGCAATTCAGTGCTCCTGTATTGCACAAGTATTTTAACGACCCATCATGTGCCAGGTGCTGGGTGCCACGGGTGTGTTGACCCATCAGACCATCTGTAGGGACACCGGGAACCCCACCTTGCTCCAAAGCAGCACGTGACCAGGGCTGGGGAGTGCGCTGGAGAGGGTCATTCTCACAGGAGGGGCACAGGAACGGCTACTCAGAGGACAGGACCTGAGCCTGAAGAAGGAACAGGAGTCGTTCATTCATTCATTCATTCAACAAACCTTTATTAAACACCTGCTGGGTGCTGAGCTCGGGCCTATGCCCTGGGGACGGTGCCGCCAGCACGAAGGACAGTTCCTGCTGTCTCAGAGCTCACACTCTAGTGGGTGCAACATGGAACGACACAGCAGCACTGAGAACTTGAGGTGCCCAGGAGGGCCGAGGAAGGCCTCTCGGGGAGGGGACGTGGGAGCAGACAATGGACCGCAGCCAGGGCACAGCCCCTGGGCAGACGGTGGGGGCAGCAGGTACAGCAAATGCACAGGCTTTGAGCTGGAAGAATCCAGAAGTGTGTAGGGGTCTGAGAGGAGTCCCATGGGCTGGTGGGCGGGGGAGTGGAGAGCGATGGGGTGACAGCTGGGCCGGGCTACGGGCAGGATTCCTGGCACCAGAAGCGGGGCATCTGGTGCGGCTGTGATGCCCCGCTTACTCCCCGGTGCAGGGAGGGGTTCTGCTGGGTTCCCTGGGGCTTTCAGAGACGACAGCTGGGGCTTCCATCCTGTCCCCTGACTGGTGGTTTACGCGCGGTGATGTACTTAGGGCCTCCTCAGCCATCGCTCAGAAGGAAGCAGCAAACTGCCCAGTTGGCTGCTCGTGCCACCTCCCCGTCGCCCCCCTGGGGGCCTAGGGCCCGTCCGAGGGGGTGTGGGTCTGGAAGAGGGGCGGCAGGAAGAGCCCCACAGTGCCCAGCACACACACGACCACAAACACCCAGAGGAACAGGCGGTCCACCACCATGGCCACGTACTTCCAGTCCTCCACGACCTGCCGGCAGACAGAGGGCCCATTATGGGTGCTGTGACCTCCCTGCTCCCCTTCCTTCCTGGAGGGGGGCCCTCACTGTTGGGGCTGGGACCACCGGCCCTCACCCGGCCAGCGCCCCCAGCCCTGCAGTCCTGCAGGCCCCGGGGTGCTGGGCCGTCCAGGAAGGGTTATTTTTATTTTTATTTTTGAATTTTTTTTATTTATTTATGATAGTCACACACACACAGAGAGAGAGAGAGAGAGGCAGAGATACAGGCAGAGGGAGAAGCAGGCTCCATGCACCGGGAGCCTGATGTGGGATTCGATCCCGGGTCTCCAGGATCGCGCCCTGGGCCAAAGGCAGGCGCCAAACCGCTGCGCCACCCAGGGATCCCCCCAGGAAGGGTTATTAAGGCCGTGCTGTGACCTAGAGCCACCCGGTGGCCTGGGAATGCGAGGCCCCTTCCCTTATTTATTTTTTTTTAAGATTGATTTATTTATGATAGAGAGAGAGAGAGAGAGAGACCCAGGCAGAGGGAGAAGCAGGCTCCATGCAGGAGCCCGACAGGGGACTCGATCCCAGAACCCCAGGGTCACGCCCCGGGCCAAGGGCAGGCGCCAAACCGCTGAGCCCCCCGGGGATCCCCGGCCCCTTCCCTTATTTTCAGGCCCAGCCCCCTCCCTGGGCCGGCTCTACCCAAAGGAGGATCTGGGGCGCACCCCGCGCCTGGGGGCAGGACGCCTGGAAGCCGCTGCTGAACCCGCTGCCCCGGGGCCTGGTCCCCAACCTGCTCCGCTCCTCCGGCCGCGGGGCAGCCTCCCCGTGCCGCGTCCTCACCGCCCCGACCCCATCCCCGGGCCGCTGTGGGCTGTGCGCTGGGGACGGGCTGAGCCGGGGTCCCGCGCCCACGGCCCCGCGGGAGTGGCCCGAACAGGACTCGCAGGGCGCGGCGGCGGCGGCTGCGCCCCCGTGGGTCCGGGCTCCCCGGAACCGCCCCGCCAGGCCCGCCCCGCCCCCGCCGCGCCCCTCCCCGGCCCCTCCCCCGTCCCTCCCCGCTCGCCCCGCCCTGCGCCCCCGCCCCGCCCCTTCTCCCTCCCTCCCCTCCCCCCTCCCTTCCCCAGACCCCTCCCCCGCCGCCACGCCCCGCGCGCCCTCCCCCCGCTCCCCTCCCCCATGCCCCTCCCCGCCCCTCCCCGTCCCTCCCCTTCCCCCGCCCCCTTGCGGCCTCTCCCTGCCCCTGGGGTTTCGCTCCCACAGCCCTGATTTCCGACCACTGTTTGGGGCTGTGCGTGGGGCAACCCGTATGCGGCTGCTGGCAGCGGGCGTGGAAGCGGGTCCCGGACCCTCCGGGGGCGCCAGAGGGAGGCCAGCATCCCCTGCCCGGACCGCAGACCGTCCTCTGTCCTGGGGAGGTAAACTCGACCTGTCTTCAAGACTCTGGGGCAGCCCGGGGGGCCCAGGGCGTGACCCCAGGGTCCGGGGATCGAGCCCTGCCTCGGGCTCCCTGCATGGAGCCTGCTTCTCTCTCTGCCCGTGTCTCTGTCTCTCTGTGTCTCTCATGAATAAATAAACAGAAAATCTTCCAAAAAAAATGTAATCGTCTTCCGTTCGGCATTATGACCCTGGACGCAGCGACGTTGGGCCCGGTCGCTCTGACCCCCGTCACCGGGGCCACCTGTGTGGCTGCCCCACGGGCAGGTGAGGGCAGGAGCAGATGCCCACCCTGGTCCCCCAGGCTGGGGCACCTTCCAGCCCCACGGCCCCGCTCTGCCCTCCTCTGCCCCCTGCTCCTCATGGGGTCTCCTGAGGACCCAGCCCCCAGAGCCCAGTACTCGGGGGCTGCCTGCCCTTCCCAGTCTCCCCCTGCCTCCTCCCTGGGCTTCCCGAGGTCACCCACATTGAACCACTTTGGCCCAGGCCCTCACCTCAGGGGCTGCTTTTGGGGGACCCCAAAACAAACATGGGATCCTCGCTCCTTCTTTCCCCTTCCCCAACGCAGGAAGCCACACACTCAGTCCAGCAGTGGGTCCCCTGCTGCAGCTGGGGGCCCCGGGCAGGGGCTGTGGGCAGTGGGGCTGGGTCGGACTTACGCTCTGGTCTCGGTCGTCACTCTGCATGTGCCGGGCGATGAAGCTGACGCCCTCTAAGGCCTCCTGCACGTCCCGCCGGAACCTCCTGGAAGCCCTCAGCCGGAGGTCGCGGGCCGTGGACCCCACGCCGGAGCCCGAGCCCGCTGGGGACTTGGGAGCCGCAGGCGTGGGGTTCACAGGGTACACGGGGCTCCCGTAGGGCTGGGGGGCGGCGGCCTCGGTCCCGCTGGGCTGCAGCCGGCCGGGCCGGGGGGCCCTCGAGGGGCTGCTATCCGGGCGCTTCATGAAGAGGAAGGTGGGCAGCTTGTGCAGGAAGCAGCGCCGGACCCAGGGCGCCATGGTGTGGGTGCTGGGCGAGCGGTGGTGCACGTTGAGCACACAGACGCTCGTGACGATGGAGAAGGTGACCAGCACCATGGTGAACATGAGGTACTTGCCGATGAGCGGCACGTCCAGGGACGTGGGCGGCACGATCTTGGAGATGAGCAGCAGGAAGACGGTGAGCGCCAGCAGCACGGAGATGCACAGCGTCATCTTCTCGCCGCAGTCGGATGGCAGGTAGAAGACCAGGATGGCCAGCGAGGTGATGAGCAGGCAGGGGATGATGAGGTTGATGGTGTAGAAGAGCGGCTTGCGCCGCAGGATGAAGTCGTACGTCACGTCCACGTAGCTGGGGTCCTGCGGGTTCACCGTCCTGCGCCCAGGCAGCGCCACGATGTCCCACTCGCCGCTGGGAGTGAAGTCGTCCATGCTGGCCGTGGGTGACTTGAGCACCATGTCGATCTCCGTGTGGTCGTAGGTCCAGGAACGGAACTTGAGGGTGCAGTTCTGCTGGTCGAAGGGGAAGTGCTTGACCTCGATCTTGCAGGCGCTCTTGTAGATGGCGGGCGGCAGCCACAGGATGCTGCCGTTGGAGCGCACCACCACGTTGGTGTAGAGAGACACCTCGTAGGTCCCGTCGGCGCTGGGGGCACGAGAGGAGTGCGGTGAGCACGCCGGCCAGCCCATAGGCCTGCCCCGTGGTCGCCGTACCGGCCCTGCTGCCCTCAAGGGACAGCAGGAGTCACGGCCCTGGGGTTTAGTAGCATCCCCGTCTGATGGGTGGGGATACTGAGAAGGTAGGTGATGTCTTCAGGGTCAGAAAATGAGGAAGAAGCACACCTAGAACCCAAAACCAGGCCTGGTGTGCACAGACCTCACGCTTGTTTCGCGTGCTGCTGGTGACACTGAGCCCACAAGGCTCTCTGGGCCCCTTGGCCGACCCGAGATACTGTGCTGCCAACGCCCAGCATCGACACGGTGAGGGCCAGCCAGCCAGGAGGCGGGACGGAACGAGCCCTGTACGTAGCCCACATGCTGGCCCTGGTCCCAGCTGTGCCTGAGGAGCCAGGGCGACTCCTGCCCCCCAGCCTCCACTTTCCCACCCGTGTGGCGGTTGCTGGCGCTGCCCTCTTCTAATTCCTCCTGCATCCTCACAGCCCAGCCTGGCTCGGTGAGTGAGGCGCAGGTGAGGCCCAGGGCTGGTGTGGGGACCGAGGACCCCCCGAGGCTGGGCCTACTGCCCCGGCCCCCCCGACCTGCTGCCCCAGTGCCCCCTCACCTCTTCCACCTGCTGCCCTCCACCTCCTCCTGCTGCCCCGGCCCCCCACCTCCTCAGCCAGCCCCGCCCCTCACTTGTTGTAAAGCACGATGTCAGGCAGCCAGATGCGCTTAGCGGGGATCCTCAGGATGTTGACGCCCTCGTAGCGGGAGATGTTCCAGGCCAGACGGTAGTCGGTCCACTCCTGCACACGCGGGCAAGGCCCTGTCATTCTGAGGTCGCCGCCACCAAGGGGCGGCCCTGGAGGACATGCCCCCCGCTGCGGATCCTGTGTGCACTTACCTGTTTCAGCCAGACGTTGGTGGTCATGATCTGTTCGCGCTCATTCTGGGGAGGGAAACGGGGAGGTGAGCGGGGAGGAAGGCGAGGGCGCCGAGCTCCGCCAGGTGGCCAGCTACTGCCCATTGACGCTGGGACGGCTCCGTCGGATCCCACCCCCAGCGTGTGGGCCACAGCTCGTGAACCTGCCGGACCAATGCTTCGCTGGCTCGGGCCCCGCGATGACTCCACGAGCCGGACGCCGGGGCCTCTGACCCCAAGTCCTGAAGACGCTGCCCGCCGTGCCGCAGCTTTGTTTGTTTCAGCCCAGCTGCCTGGGTGGCCAGCAGCATCTGTCCCGGTCCCCAGCACCCCCAAACCCAGGCCATCTGCCTCCTCCCCCGCCCCACCCAGTCTTCCTCCTTGCTCCCCATCTTCCTCTTCCCACCCTGTCTTCCTCCTTGCCCCTTGATCTTCCTCCTTGCCCCGCGGTCTTCCTCCTCACCCAGGCTGTCTCAGCAGCCAGGGTGAACTTCCCCAAAGGCTGTTCTCATCTTCTCAGACTATGCAGCTCTGCTGAAACCCCCTCCTTCCCCGTCTACCCAAAGTAAAAGCCAAAGTCCTGCTCAGCATGGACATGGCCCTACACCGGCTGCCCCCTCCGCCCTCCCCATGGGCTCCAGACAGCACACACCCAGCACCCTCCCACGTGCGCTCCTTTCTTTGCTCCTCCCTTTGCACATGCTATTCCCTCCTGGAAATCCAGGCAGCTGACATCCTCACATTGTCTTGTACTAATTATTTAGGCCATTTACATTTAATTTAGTTACTGATTTTATTTGAGTTTAAATCTATAGTCTGTTATCTACACCATCCCTTTCCTCTCCTTTCTTGCTATGTTTTAGTTATTTTGTCATTCCATTTTCTGTGCATAGCAACAAGACTCTTCTTTAGTTGCTACCCTGGTGACTATAATACACAGGTATCTGATGTGTTAGAATCTAATATAAATGAGTAGCTGTATTGCTTCCAGAACAGGGCAAGGATGTCAAACATTTTAGCACCCTCTGTCGCCTCCTGAAGCAGGCTAGTGCTGTCATTATTTAATTCTACATGTGATTAAAACCTCATGAGTTACTATTGTTTTATGCAGTCGATTTAACTTAAATTCACCCATACATTGACCCTTTCTGCTGTGCTTCACTCTTTCCTACGTTTCAATGTTTCCATCTGGGATTGTTTTCCTTATGATTAAAGAACGTCCTTTAGTATTTGCTCGTCTTATGTTAAATTCTTTTTGGCCTAAAAACATCTTTATTTGACCTTTATTTTTAAAGTATATTTTCACTGGTTGTCTACCTTCTAGGCTTGCAGTTTTGTTCTTGTGGGACTTTATTTTTTTAATATTTTATTTATTTATTCATGAGAGACACACACAGAGAGAGAGAGGCAGAGACACAGGCAGAGGGAGAAGCAGGCTCCACGCAGGGGGCCTGATGGGGGACTCAATCCCGGGACGCCAAGATCACGCCCTGAGCCAGAGGCAGGCCCCAAACCGCTGAGCCACCCAGGTCCCCTCTTGTGGGACTTTAAAGTGTCATTCAGCTCCTTGGCTTCCATGTTCAGCTGTCAGTATTATGGTTGCCCCTACCTCGCCCCCAGCCTCCCACCATCACCACGGTTAAGATTGTCTCTTTGCCTTTGGTTGTAAGGAGTTGCCAAGGTGAGCCTGAGTATGATTTTGTGTTTATCCCTCAGAGGGTTCATAGAGACTCTTGAATCTGTATTTTCATGTCTTTGGTCAGGTTTGGAAAGTTCTGCCAGTATCACTCACACACTGCTTCTGTTTGATTGTTTCTCCTTCCCTGGAACTCCCAGGACCCCGGATAGAGCTGACCTTTTCGTCATGTACTGTATTATAGTCTTTTCTGCATCCTTTACCTGGTCATTTGTCTAGATATTTTCTATTGACCTCTCTTCCAGTGCATTAACCTTCTCTTCTGCTATGACCCATCTGCTATTAACCCCATTCAGTGAATTTTAAATTCTCCATCATTATAAATTCCTTGAATGTACAGATGGCTGTTATTTTCCTTTTAGGAAAATTTATTCAGAAAAATTTATTATTAATTGTCTTCATTATTTATTTTTAATAGTGGTAAAATGCATGTAACATAAAAATTGCCCTATTATTGGGAATTGCTTTAAAATCTTTGTCAGGGGATCCCTGGGTGGCCCAGCGGTTTGGTGCCTGCCTTTGGCCCAGGGCGCGATCCTGGAGACCCAGGATCAAATCCCACGTCGGGCTCCCGGTGCATGGAGCCTGCTTCTCCCTCTGCCTGTGTCTCTGCCTCTCTCTCTCTCTCTCTCTCTCTCTCTCTCTCTGTGGCTATCATAAATAAATAAAAATTAAAAAAAAATAAAATAAAATCTTTGTCAGATCACTCCAATATCTGAATCATCTGTGCATCTGTTTCCATTGTCTTCTTTTTTCTCTCGGTCTTTTCTCATTTCATCTTGCCTTATTGTGTGCCTAGTAAGCTTCATATGCCTCCAGGGAGTACTGACTTTGGCTTAATGGCAGGCAGTTAGAGGAGAGGCAGATCCCCGTCATCTAGTCTGTATCTGAGCTGGTTCAAAGCATGTTTAGTTGTTTTGAGGGCTGGTCTATTTTTTATCCATTTTTAATTTTATAGGTGGTCTTTTCAGGGTCTCTGCATCTCATGGGGCTGAAATGCTGGTATGTGCCCCCAGCCTTGGAGGAGCACCAGATATTCAGCTGGGCTTCCAGCCTCGTGGCCACCACGCTGTACTCAGCTTCTTAGCCCCTTGGGCTTTTACTGTGTACCTGTCATCACATGTGGGGAAAAGCACCACAGACCAAAGGGTCACCTCCCGGAACCTGGTCCCTCAAGACCTGGCTGCATTCTCCAAGACTGTCAAACAGATTTGTGCAGGGAGAGGCATTTTTATACAACTTTTCTAGTTGTTCTTATGGAAAAGTTAGTCTGCAGCAACCTACTCTGCCTTTACCAAACGCTGAATGCCTTTATCTTTCTTTAAAAACATTTCTTTAAGTTGCAGTAAAGTTTACATACGGTAAAATGCATAGGTCTTAAGTGAGCAATTGGGTCAGTTTGAGCAAACATTACATGGCCACCTGCGTTCCAGATACATCACTTGTGACGTTCTCACCTACAGTGGCTGCTGAACCCACTGAGGACACCAGCTCAAGACCTGGCCACCCCAGGGAGCACCATGAGGGCCTGCTGCCACGCCCAGCACACACTCCTTGTGAAGACCCCCCCCCCCCCCCCCCCCCCCCCCCCCCCCCCGTGGGACAAGGCCTAACCCTGAGGCAGCTCATCCAGGCGCCTCCCATGAATTCAAGTAACAAAAACATTCTGTTTTTCCGAGATAAGAATTCAAGCAACAAAAACATTCTGTTTTTCCGAAAACTATCCCCCCCTCGCCCTGACTGGGAAAGTCCCTGAACATGGTCGTGCTGACCTTCAAAGAAATCAATCATGTCATAACCCGAATGCTATGCTACTCCCGCGGTTTTTTGCCTTTAAAAGATGCCTGTAATTGCTAATCGGGGCTCTGCCACCTCGGAGAGCCCGTTTGCGCAAACGTCCAATAAACCCTCTTGCTTGTTGCATCTGCCTGTCTGGGGTCTGAGTCTCTGGGGCATCCACCGGGACGCGTTGGCACCCGTGAGCCAGGGTCCAACACTTGCTTTCTCCGTAGAAGCTTCCATCTTTAAACTAGTCTTGCAAAAAAAAAAAAATTAAAAAAATTAAAAAAAAATAAAAAATAATAAAATAAAATAAAATAAAATAAAATAAAATAAAATAAAATAAAATAAAATAAAATAAAATAAAATAAACTAGTCTTGCCCATAACCCTCCCTCCTTGAAAACCAGACCCTGGAATACAGAAGAAGCAGCTCCTAGAACTGAAGAACAGAACACCTAGTCTCCACACTGCTTTCAGGGTGATCACAGCTCACAGTGCAGGGCTGGAGGTTGGGTGCCCTCCTCCTTCTGGTAACTTCTGTTGCCTCACAGGGCCCACAGAGGAGGCCTGGCAGGGGCGGCCTCTGCCTGCAAGTGTGCCTGGGGCCACCTGCCTATTTCCCCTCACCCGGGCCAGCAGCTGCAGAGAGGCAGCTGGCTCACCCCATTAAGCACAAAGCCTCTGGCTGGACCGTAACATCCGCTGTCAGCCTGGGCCTGGCTTGGCCTGAATTCCCTATTCTTTCCAGTGGGGCTCAGAGGGTGTTCCTCCCTCCCCCATCCTCTGGCTGTGCTTCCTCCCAGGGGCCTTCCCCCCAGCCCTCTGCAGGGTGGTGGTTTGGGGGGGCGGGAGAGAAGCCAGCCACCTGCCCTAGGAGGCTCAGCCCCACTGTTTGCCTCCCTCCCCGTGACTCACACGGTGCCTGCAATATGCCCCTCAGAGCCACTCCTGAGGCAGGTTCCAGCCCTGTCGATGGGACGGGAAGGGCCATGGCTCCTCTGGATGTGTTGGCTCAGAGACAAGGAGGGGAGAAGGGGAGCTCCCGGGATCTCCGCACCCCTGTCCCCACCCCACGGCCCTGCTTGTGAACTCTGCAACCTGGGCCCCCTTTCCACACCCACGCTCACTGGTCCCGTCCCCACACAGCGCAGGGAGGAGGCCTGTGGGCTGCCCCCCCAGGGGTCATTCCCTTCACAACTTCTCTGTTAACAAAGCCACGACCCCCACGGACTTCTCAGCCCATCTCCAGCCTCCTTGCTGTGTCTCCCTACGTCACAGCTGCTGTGGCTAAGGCGGGGCCAGGACCCCAGGGCTCCCTACAAGGCAGCCCTCTGGGACGCTTGTCCTCCTAGTCGACATGGGACCCCGGGAAGGATTTGCCAGCTCCTGCCACAGACATTGCCGTGTGAGGATGTCACGTTTGGAGCTGTGGCCACCATCCTATGACTGTGGGGGGAACCAGAATCACATGCAGCCCCATAGCACCCCAACACCACCAACCATCACGGACCCTGCTGGCCTGCTCTCGTGGCCTTGTTCTTACTGTTTTAGCCACTGGTGCTCAGATGTTCTCAGACTTGAAGTCAAAGCATTTTAATTGATACTGAGATCCCAGATTAGCAGGTGGCTCCAAACTGGGACCAGTGTGCCGGGGGTGGGCAGGCATGCGGTGCAGGGGGAGGGCCCGAGCGGAGCCTGTGCTCCCGGGAGGAAAGAGGTACCGCACAGGGGCCTCGGGCCTCACGGCTTCGGCAGACTCCTTAGTTCCTGCACAAGGAAGAGAGGCGGCCTAGGATCTGGCCTCCCCTGAAGCGTGGGCAAAGCCGCGGGCCCCAGCCGTGCACCACGACGCCGTGGGGGCCGGCCTGCACCTACCACGCTGATGAGCTGCGCCAGCGAGAGCTGCAGCTGGATGGAGATGAGCTGGGCTGAGCTGGTGGCCGGCCGGATCAGGTTGTTGTAGCGGGTTCTGTTTAGAAGGTCGTCAACCAGCTTCTCCTCTGCGTTGGCCACGCGGCAGTCCCCTGGGAAAACAGGCGCACTCAGGTGGCAGGGCCCCATCGCGCCAGCGCGGGCCGGGAAGAGGCTGCAGGCCGCCGTGTGGGCCCCCCGCGGGCGCCGAGGCAGAGCTTGGCTCTCTTCCCTGGTGCCGCCTCCTCTTCCCCCCTGCCCTCTGCAGGAGGGCAGCCCACACCCCGACGGTTGGTCCAGGATGGGAGCCGCAGGTGTGCTCCGTATCCCAAGTCCATCCATCTGGACTCCCTCTCCCGCTCTTCCTGTAGCCTCCCTGCCACGTCCCGGCCCGACTCTGCCGCTGCCACCACGTGCCACCCCAGGGGGACAGGGGTCGTGGAGCAGTCCCCTGGCCAGGGCCTTCCCGGCCTGCAGCCCCGATGCGCCAGCTCCGCATCCAAAGCCCCTTGCCTCTGGCACCAGCCGGCCCTCACTGTCCCCCCAACCCCTGCCCTACCTAGCCTTGCCCCGCCACGGTTCGCTCTTACTTCCGAGTGAGGCCACTCTTTCCTCGGCCAGCACTGCCCCCAGGCCACCGACCGTCACGTGTCCGTCCTGTGCCAGGCACCATGGTATGTGCCAGAGACGAGAGCAGGCAAAGCACCAGAATGATCCTTCCTGGGGGTTTGCAGTGCGTGTCACCAAGCAGGGTGCATGCTGGTGCTTCCACATGAGAACGGGACTGACCACGGCAAAGGTTTCGGAGTTAAGACTTCCAGAGTGAAGGTGCCTTTGAGACCTGGGTGCCAGGGTCCCGCCGGCCATTGGCTCTGGTCTGGGCGGACAGGAGAGGTGTGGCTCCTGCCCGAAGCCTGGCCTGCGCCCTCGGTGCCCACGGCCCTGGATCTCTTGCCCAGTGGTACGTGGCTCTTTGCCCCATGTGTCCTTCACTCGTCTGGGACTGAAGGTGAGCTCGGGCCTTGGTCCTGTTTACCCTGGTGCCAGCTAAGGGCAGAGCTGGGGGCGGTGCCTCAGAGGGAGACTCTGAGGAAGGTCAAGGGCACTCGAGCCCAGAGCCCAGCAGCAGGGAAGAGGAGATGCGCAGAGGAAGTAGCCAGGGGCAGGAGAGCAGCTGCGGCCAGAGTGGGGACCAGGAGGGGGCGGGGTGCCCAGGGGACTGGGTCTCATCCTGTGGGAAGCTCACCACCAGCTGCCTTCCCTGAAGCACCAGGGCTCTGCTTTTTGCCCAACCCTTTCCCTGGGTGGGGCCAGAGGGCCGGGCCGAGATTGCCGGCTCAGCAAGGCTGAGGTGGGCTCCTGGGTGGGTGCAGGGCTGGACGTGCGGCTGTGGAGCCGCCACTCAGCCTCCGCCTGCACTTTCCAACTCGCTGCCTATCTGGAGCAGATGCAATATTTAGTGCCTTGTGAAAGATGCTCCCGGGTGCACCTGCTGCCCACTGTCCCTCCCCCAGGCTGCCTGGGGCTGTCCAGAGGGGTCCTCTGGATGCTTGGCCTAGATTCTGAGCTCTGCCTCTGCTCCACTGGACCCTCCCAGAGGCCAGCTGTTTGAATACCCCAAGCCTGTCTGCAGCCCCAGGCTAAAGCTGGTCCCTCCCACAGCCTGTTCTGTGTGTGTATGTGGGCTGACCTGTCATTTCAGAAAGCATGTCCCTATCACTTGCCAGGCCCCTCTGGCCTTTCTGAGGTGTGTCTGGGTCAGAATCTGTAGCTCCTGGTCCTGTAGGACAGGGAGAGGCTGGGACCCACGTCTCTGTAGCCCCAGGAGGCTGGTCCACCGGGTTCCTGACAGGCCAGGGCTGCTCTGCAGGCTGGGATACTCCGCGTGCTCACCTTTGGGGCTTCCCTGCTTCTTGGGCACTCGGCTGGCCTGAGGGTCCATTCCCCATCCTGGGGACGGGCTGTGGGCTCCAGAGTTGGCGGTTCTGAAAACCTCAGACTTTCTTGCCTGTTCCCCGTTTCTCATCTGGGGAAACTAAGACAAAGACCTGAGGAACCCCAGCCGGTGAGAGCCAGAGTGGTCTCGGAGCCACCCGCAGGGAGGGCCCCCCCAGACCCCGGTGCCTCTGTCCTTGTCCTGCCCTCAAAGGGAGACCGTGTTGGTGACCCAGCCCAGCGTGTGTTCCTGCCTTCGCAGGTTTGCACTTGTACGTGTGCCTGTGTAGGCGGGGGTGGGAGGGTGGACGACCAGCAGGCTGACCCACGGGGGCTGGGACGCACTCCCATCTCCACCAAAAAGGCAGCCGGAGCCCAGAACAACACTTATGTGTTGCTTTCTGCCTGCTGGGTTCAAAAGACAAGAGACGGGCCTCTCACCCCTGCATGACAAGTGTGGCGCAGAATGAGTGGAAGCCTCCTGGGTGCCTCTGGGGGGTCACACCTCAGCACATGGGTCCACACGGCAACAGAGAGGCCACCACTAGGGGTCAGTCATGACTCAGTGGCTCTGGGGAGTTGTGTCTGTCCTTCCTAGGCCTTTTCTGGACAAACAGCCCCGCCCCCTGCCCCTGCAGAAAGGGATTAACAATCTGGGAGGAAGCCATAGCCTGAATCCTCAACTGTGTTAACTGTGTGTCAAAAAAGCATAATCTTAAAACCTAATATTAGAAAAATGAAAAAACACCTATTGCTTTGGAACACAAACTACAGAAGCTAAAGATCAACAGAATCTCCTGGCAAGGCGGCATCCAAGAAGCAGAGTGATTTTCAGCTTGGGTGTGTCCTTAACTGAGAAAAGGATCGGGAGATTTGTATTTATTAAAAGGCAGCTCTGGATTTAAAAAAAAAAAAGGTTGGAGTTTTTACTTTTTACAAAAAGCTCACGATATAGTATGAGTAGCATCTCCAGTCACGTGTAAGAATCACCTGGATGCAGGTTCCCAGGCTCTATTTCCAGAGCTCTCGATCCCGTGAGGACAGGGTGGGGCCCAGGAACCTGTGCTGGGCAATCCTGGCCCGAGCTTAAGAAACACTGCACCAGAGTCACATCTGAGTCCCAAGGATGTAGGCAGGGCATGTCCCTTCTACAGAACAGATGGGGATTCTGAGGCCTGGAGAGGCGACGGGAGTGGCACGGGGTCGCCCAGCAAGTGGTGACAGGCCCGGACACACTCATTGGGTGCGGACGCCACATTGGGGACAGCTTCACTGCCCGGGAGGAACTTGTATGTCCTCTCACTCCGGCCTCCTGCACCCCCAGTGGGGTGTCCCATCCAGGGAAGCTGCGTCCTGGTCTTCCTGGCCAGCCAGGGCTCAGAGGGCAAGCTCGGGGCAGACCGCAGGGGCTGAAAGAGTCCTTGGACTCGGGGGGATCCTGAAACCCAGAGAAGGCAACCTCGCCACGCCGGGACTCAGCCTGGGAAGGGCCATGGGGCCTCCCGTCCAGGTGTCAGAGGCCCGGCTCCACGGCGCCGACCGGCCCCTCGCCCGTCTGTCCAAGCGCAGCCCCAAGAGTGGGTGGCCGGAGGCAGCGGTGTCCGGAGAGTGTGTTTCTTGGGAGACCCGCCCCCAACTGCAACATTCTGGGTCGGCGATCTGGGCAAGCCCCTCCCGTCCCGGCTGGGTTTCCGGATTCCCCGGCAACCTGGGGGCCCCTCTCCAAGGCGGGGCAGCGGGGTGAGCTCCCTGGCGTCTACACCGGGCCGCCGCGGAGCCTGTGGGCGCCTGGAGTCCGCGTCCCGCACCCCGATGCATCGCAGCCCGGGCTGAGCTCACAGGTCCTCGCGGGGAGGCGGTGGGGCAGGTGCGCGGGGCGGCGGTCTGGGCAGGTGCGCGGGGAGGCGGTGGGGCAGGTGCGCCGGGAGGCGGTCTGGGCAGGTGCGCCGGGAGGCGGTGGCGCAGGTGCGCCGGGAGGCGGTGGGGCAGGTGCGCCGGGAGGCGGTGGGGCAGGTGCGCCGGGAGGCGGTGGGGCAGGTGCGCGGGGAGGCGGTGGGGCAGGTGCGCGGGGAGGCGGTGGGGCAGGTGCGCCGGGAGGCGGTGGGGCAGGTGCGCCGGGAGGCGGTGGAGCAGGTGCGCGGGGAGCACGGCCAGCCCCCACCCCACACCTCGGACCCCCCAGGTCCCGGCCGGGCTCGCCTCGCCCACGACCCCGACCGGCCGGGACAGCCTCGGGCCCCTCCCCCGGCGGGCACCCGCCCCGCCCTCCCGCCTCCCACCTGTGGCCGCTGCTGCTGCGCTGGGGACCGGGCGCGCCCCTCCGCTCCCGAAGAGAACTCACCGCGCCGGCAAAAAGCCACCAGGGACAGAAGGACCAGGGGCTGCGCGCTCCTCATGACGGGCGGGGCGGAGGGGCAGCTGCGGCGAGGCCGGCCGCCGGGTCACCCCGCGGGCCGCGACCGGCGAGAGGCAGCGCAGGTGCCCGCCCCGGAGTCCGGACCCGGCGCTAGGACCCGGCGGGCGGCGGCGGGCCCGGGAGGGCGGTGGCGGGGAGCTCCGCCCACTCGGCAGGGGCGCGGCGGGGCGAGGCCGGCGGGGCGGCTCCCGCACCCGTGGCCGCAGGCGGTGGCTCCCACCTGCTTCCCCCTGCTGCTCCCGCTGCCCTCGCCCCCCGGCTCCCCCCGCCCGCCCCCCGCTCCCCCCTGCCCCGCTCCGGGCCCGCCCCGCTGCCTCGCTGCCTCGTGGGAGCCCCGGGGACGCAGGCAGGGACCCTGCCCTGTTGGGCACGTGTTTGTGCCCCACGGAGGGTCCTGCCCGGGGGTCCGCCCAGGAAATGGGGGTCGCCGGTGCAGGAGCGAGGGGCTTGGCTGCGGACAAGGGGCGAGGGGGCGCCTAGGGAAAGTGTGGGCCTTGGGGAGGGCGAAGTAGCTCAGGGTCCGCGACCGGCCTGGGGAACGAATGGGACACCCTCCTCTCCCCTTCCCGCCTTGGCCTCCCGACCTGGGCTGACCTGAGGCAGCTCAGGTGACTTAGGGAGCTCGCAGCCCCTCCTCCAGCCAGGTGGTCCTCACCCGGTGTTGGGATCAGTGCCTTTTCCCTGAGGGATGGGGACTTGCCCTGTGAGGCAGCAGCACCAGCGCAGCCCTACTGCGGACTTGGCCAGAGCTGGTGCCTCAGTCCAGGATCAAAGGGCCTCCTCCCACATGTCCTCCCCGGGGTGGCCCTCCCCCTGGCTGGTCCTCCCCCAGCTGCACCTCCCCCTGCTGGTCCTCCCCTGGCTGGGTCCCCACGGCAAAGGGAACTGCTTTGCCACCTTCTTTCCAGGATTCTCTCCCCCACTGTCTTTTTGCTACAGTCTGATAGATTGACCTATGACCTTTTAAAAAGAACACTGTTGGAATGTGGCTGAATTTCCCTTTAGGATGTTTTGGATAATTTAGGTTTGAATGTATCCTCTCTTCTCCAAACAGTAAATAGGTGAAATATATAAAGTAAATTAAAAAGTCAATGCCAGGCTAAAAAATAAGGTCTCTGTGAATCAAAATCAGAAAAGAAATAGTGAGTAGTGCGGGGTGCTGAAGCCTGGAGCCCACTGGGCTCGGGAAGTCAAAGGCAGCGGCAGGTTCTTTGGGATGGAGGAGGACTAAGACCAAGACTCTGGACAGGACACTGGGCGTGTGCATGCTCCTCAGTCCCTGGAAGGAAGCCGGGAGGGGAAGCCTGCTGCTGATCTGTTGTCTGAAGTCCTGGTTTTATAGGATGTTTATAGGATGTGTGTTTTCCCTGATATACTACAGGATGGGAGCTTAAAACCTGGAAGCAGCTGGAAAGCTGTAAATTGTGAGCAAAGGTGAGAAGCCACAGGATGGCTCCAGTGTCCCTTGGAATGTCCCCATCACCTTCTGAGCATGTCCCTCACTTTCTGGCACAGGCATAGGCTATTCTGAAGGGATATTATAATCTCTTATGGCCAGGCTGGAGGCGAGGGGCAGCTCTGGGGAGGCACAGCTGCCCAGGAGTTCAGCCCTGCAGTGCTGCCTGCCTCAGTGGTCCCACTTGGATGGCTTCTGGGACGGGGCTCTGGGCCCAGGGTCAGCACCTGCAGCCTGCTGCTGGTGCAGCCACGGGGTGCACCGTCCGCTCCCTGCGCTGAATCCCTGCGCCCGTAGCTCATGCCGGTCTGCTCTCCCTCAGCTGCCCCCAGACACTTGCTCCGGCCGGGCTGAGTAGGAGCACGGGGCCAGCCATTCCCTGCCCCTCTCTGCCCTCAGCAGCTCCAAGCCTGGTTTCATCGCCCTCTTAGTGGGACTGTCTGTTAGAAGGGAAGCCTGCCCCTTCCCGTCCGGAAGGGCCCCCAGGACCAGATAGTGTCGGCGACCCTCCTGTCTTAGGGCAGGTGCGGGGAAGCCATGATGTGCCAGACCTGTGGTCGGTTCTCCCCTTTTGTCCTCACAAGGATTGTTGCCCCATCCTACAGCCAGCTAAGTGGGGAGCTTGGGGAGGCTGGTGTTTGACCCCAGGATGACCAGGCCCGAGACCCGGGCCCCTCCCCGCACTTGCCCACAGCTGGGCCGAGAGGTGGAGTCACGATCTCCAGCTGCGTCTGGCCTCTGTCGTCCCTGGGCCCGGACTCTGGCCCTGCAGTGTCTGCGTCCTTCCTCCCGCACCTGCTCCCCTCCGGCGGGCACAGCTCAGCTCCCTGTGCTCATCAGCCTGTGGGTTTCTGCAGCTGGGGCCACGGGACACAGGCCAGGCCTAGGGATGCACGCTCAGACTCAACACCTTACATGTGCAGCCACCCGACCTGAGGGCTGTGAGACAGGGGACTGCCCACCCCCCCAGCCCCACCCGGGCATTCCCAGGGCTCTCTCTCCACGTGGCCTGGATCCCCGGCAGGGCCTGCTGCTCACATGACACCTGGCGCCCTGTCACAGCGCGGGTGGGGATGAGCTTTCTGCGTCATCCCTCCAGGCCCGAGACTGTGGGGTCCCCCTCCCACCTGGCCACTAGCTCCCTTTGCCCGCGTGGAGGGCTGTCCTGAGCACTGCGTGAGGGCGCGGGTGAAGCACAGCGACTGGCACTCTGTGGGTGCCGGGAAGATGCCCCGGGAGCAGCGAGGCGCCGGAAAGGCGCGGAACTTTTGGTCGGACTGGTTTGGTTGAGGTCTCGTGTGGCCTCCTGGTCACTGTTGGGGGCCTTGCGGGGCTGGCCGGGGGCTCAGTGCCTCCTCCCTCATCGTGTCTCCCAAAGGGTCTGCAGGCACGCGGTTGGTGACGGGTAGTGGGCCCTCCTTCCACGGGGCAGAGCGGTGCTGCCTTCTGCTTCTCCAGCCCCCAGGGGTTCTCAGGAAGTCGGATTCTCCCAACCAGCCCACGGTGTGGGCCGCGTTGTCCTGAAGGCCGGTTCCATCCTTCCAGTTCATCACAGGCGTCCGGGCAGGGAAAGAGATCTTACCCTACACGTGCTTCAGGGGAAGCCACCGCCTTTGGGCTGGCTTGGGGGGTCCCATCCTGTGCCCTGAAGGACGTGAGCGGCTTGGCCATCTGCGTGCCACCACGGCCCCCTGCCCTGTGCCCCTCGGGGGCCTCGTGGAGACTGCAGCTGCAGCAGGGACAGGCCAGGGCAGGTCTGCTGCTGAGGACGCAGATGTCGTCATTCCCTGCAGTGGCTGCTGCACTCCAGTCCTGTGTCACCCGTGTGAGGTCCTGGAATGCAGAAGATGGGACACACATGTGAGCGAACCCTGCATGGCCAGCGGCGACCCAGCTCCTCAGTCTACATCCTGTTACCCTGCGTGTGTGGAGGGGGAGAAGCAGGCCTGGGGGCGTGATGGAGCCGCAGGTTACCCCACCGGACGCCCCCACCGGACCAGGAAAGATGGGCGTGCTGAGTACAGATTCCATTTCCTTTTCTTCCCAACTAATGGTCCTTAAGTGCTTCCTGCCTGCCGGGCACTGGTCACCGGACGGACGAGGTGGGATGAAGCTCTTAATGTCCCCCTGAGAGTGGGCATGGTTGGCGCGGACAGGGCTTCTCCAGGCGCTGGCCCCGGCCAGGTCTCGGTCATCTAGGGCAGCCGTCCGGGCACGCAGGTGCTCGGGGCCCTGCATCCAACTGGAGCCAGTGTCCGGGAAGCTGCGTTCGGGCCAGCGCGGCGGGTGGACACGGAGAGCAGCCGGCAGGACTCCAGGGCCCAGCCTGCCCGGCGCTCCACGACGGCAAGCACTCACCGAGCACTCGCGGCGTCTCCGTTGCTGCTCCGAGGCTTCGGGGCCTAGTGAGCAACAGAATGACAGACATTCCTGTTCCTGTCTGTGCCAGGCTGTGGGTCGGCGAGTGCGGGAAGAAACGAGGATGGTCCCCGACTGTGGCCGGAGGTCTGAGGCTCGAGGAGTGACAGGAGGGGCCTCCTGCTACGGTGACACTCGGATGACCCGGAGGAGATGCGCCCCCTCTGTGGAGCTCTGGGGGACAGGCCTGCAGGCCGCGGGGCTAGGACGGCCCCCCCTCCACGTACAGAGGTGTGGACAGGTCACCTGCGTCTGGTGTGAACCGGGGAAGCAGGACGCGGGTCACTGAAGGCCTTGCCGTCCAGCAGGAGGGTTCACACGGGGCAGGGACTTGGGGGTTCAGCGGCCTGCTTGGCTGCGGGGCCACCATGCACACAGAGTGGCAGCGGGGCAGCCTGTAGGAGGCTCGTGGTAGTGGCCGCTGGGGCAGCAGCAGCTCGGGCCTGAGGGCAGACAAACGTCCAGCCGCTGCCAGGAGGTGTTGCTGGGGGTGGAGGCTGGACGTTTGGGGGGGCGGTGAGGGGCAGGGGGCCGGTGAGGCAGGGAGGGCCAGGGATGGCTCCTGGGCGAGAGCTTGGGCCCCGGGGGACGGTGTCCCCCCCACTGTCACGCTCACCGACGGACTCGTCCTTTCACGGGGCCTCCTCTCTGGCCTGTGAAGGCTGCAGGTCACCATCAGGACCAGGGATCTCGCCCCCGCCACACCGCCCGGAGTGACCTGAACACACGCCGGCAGGTTCCAGCAGCATGAGGCCACCGCGCTCAGGGACGCCCGCCCTGGAGAGCCGGCCACAGAGTCCCTGGTGTCCCCCCAGAACCTCCTCATCCCCGGGCGGTCACTGTAGGAAGCTCCCAGTTACAAATCCCCTCTCTCCCCCGTGGACATGTGGACGGTCCATGCCCCAGAACCCCTTCCCCAGCCTGCGGGCTGTGCCCCGGGAATGCAGACGTTCCAGAAACTACCTTCTTCCCCTCCGGGCCCCGTGGGCACCTCCAAGGGCACCACGACGTCCCTTCGCACAGGGAGGCACTGGTGAGCAAACCTGGTCTCTGCTGGAACCCTGGCTTGTCCCCCGGCCCCTGCGAAGGCCTGGCCGCCTCAGCAGGGGGCATCGGACTGGGCCCCCTCCCCGTTGCGTGGTCGGCACTGAAGAGTCTCTTCTTACCACCCTCACTGCTGCCCGCCTCGTGCTGGAACCACCTGGCACCTGCTCGGAGAGCGTGCTGACCCCGCGTGACCCAAGGTGTCCAGCGTGCTGTGTTCTGTCACGTTCCTGGGTGATGTGGATGCTGCTGACCGGCGGCCCCTGACGGTGGGGGCGGACCGGTGGGCAGCGAGGAGTGGCGGGGCCGAGGGCTGCCGGCTGCCGCTCTGTCTGGGAGTCACTGTCCCCGTGCAGGTTCTGCTGTCTCCTCTACTCGTGACGTTAGAGACCTTTCTCAGTCTGCCTCCGCCCTGCTCTGGCCGTCGGTGTTCCTGTCCTGTTCAGGGAGCGCAGCCCCCAGTGAGGACCCCAGGGTCCTGGCAGGCAGGCTCCCACCCTCTCCCCGCAGCCTCACGGGCCAGGATGGGGCCAGGTGTGTCCAGCCTGCAGCTGCTCGTCTCTTGGGGCTGAGCAGGTGGCATGTAGGGAGAGCTGAGGACAGGCCCTGCCCACGTTCTAGAACTCTGGCCTGGCCCCCAGGGCACCGGGGTTAGTGAAGACAGAGGGGCGGCCTCCTCCTAACGGGCCTTTCGAGGCCTGGGGCGTGCACCCCCTTTGACCTTTTAGCCAGGCTCTCACGTGAGGCCTCAGAGTCAGAGAGAGAGTGATGGCCGTGAGTGGGACGTTATCTTCTCGTTAATTTGTGAGTTCCAGTCAGCAGGCGCTCCACCACTGAGCCACCCAGAAGTCCCTAATCCTTTTGTTTTTATTTAAATTCCAATATAGTTGACATGCAGTATAATATTAGCTTCGGTGTAGAACTTAGTGATTCGGCACTTCCCTACATCACCCAGTGCTCGGCACAAGTGCCCTCCTTCACCCCTGTCACCTGTTCCCTCCCCCTCCCACCCTCTTCCCCTCTGATAACCCTCAGTTTCTTCTCTGTAGTTGAGTCTGTTTCTTGATTTTCCTCTCTCCCCCACCCCCGTGTTCGTTTATTTCTTAAATTCCACATACGAATGAAATCATATAAAAAAAAAAAAAGAAATCATATGGTATTTGTCCTTTTTGGACTAATTTCAATTAGCATAATTCTCTCTAGCTCCATCCTTCTTGTTGCAAATGGCAAGATTTCATTCTTTTTGATGGCTCAGTAATATTCCTTTGGCTATATATAGACCACTTCTTCTTTACCACTCGCCAGGTGTTGGGCACCTGAGCTGTTTCCATACATTGGCTGTTGCTGCTGCTCCTGTAAACACCAGAGTGCACGTGCCCCTTCGAATCGGTACTTTTGGACTCTCTGGGTGAATACCCAGTAGTGCAATTGCTGGCTCATAGGGTAGCTCTATTTTTAACTTTTAAAATATTTTTTTAGGGATCCCTGGGTGGCTCAGCGGTTGGGCGTCTGCCTTCGGCCCAGGGCGTGATCCTGGAGTCCCGGGATCGAGTCCCGCATCGGGCTCCCTGTGGGGACCCTGCTTCTCCCTCTGCCTGTGTCTTTGCCTCTCTCTCTTTCTCTGTGTCTCTCATGAATAAATAAATAAAATATTTAAAAAATAAAATATTTTTTATTATTATATATATTTTTATATTTTTAATTTTTTGAGGAACCTCCACACTGTTCTGGCTTCACCAGATTTATTTTCAACAGTGCGAGAGTGTTGTCCTTTCTCCCCATCCTCGCCAACACCTGTTTAATGTTTTGTTAATTTTAACCATTCTGACAGGTGTGAGGTGATACCTTATTGTGGTTTTGATTTGTATTTCCCTGATGATGGGTCATGTTGAGTATTTGTTCATGTGTCTGTTGGCCATCTGGATGTCTTCTTTGGAAAAATATCTCCGTGTCTTCTGCCCATTTCTTAACTGGATTATTTGGTTTTTGGGTGTTGAGTTTGATAAATCCTTTACATATTTTAGAGACTGACCCTTTATCAGATATGTCTTTTGCAAATATCTTCTCCTATTTCATAGGTTGTCTTTTAGTTTTATTGATTGTTTCTTTTTCTGTGCAGAAGATTTTTATTTTGATGAAGTCCCAATAGTTTATTTTGCTTTTGTTGCCCTTGCCTTGGGAGACATAACTAGGAGGAAGTTACTATGGTCAATGTCAAAGAGGTTGCTGCCTGTGTTCTCTTCTAGGATTTTAATGGCTTATTGTCTCACATTTAAGTCTTTCATCCATTTTGAGTTGATCTTTGTGCCTGATGTAAGGAAAGCGCTCCAGTTTCGTTCTCCCACGTGCGGCTGTCCAGTTTTCCCAACACTGTTTATCGAAGGGAGTTTTTTCCATTAGGTAGTCTTCCTGCTGTGTTGGAGATTAGTTGGCTGCAGAGTCGAGGCCCCATTTCTGGGTTCTCTGTTCTGTTCCATTGATCTGGGCTGTTTATGTGCCAGGACCACACTGTCTTGGTGATCAGATACCTAATGCAGCCAGCAGTCTGGAATCATGATGCCTCTAGCTCTGCTTTTGTTTTTCAGAATTTTTTTTGGTTATTTGGGGCCTTTTCTGGTTTCATACAAATTTTAGGTTGGTTTGTTCCAGCTCTGTGAAAAAGGCTAGTAGTATTTTTAGGGATTGCACTGACTGGATTGCTTTGGGTAGTATAGACATTTTAAAAGTATTTGTTCTTCCAATCCATGAGCATGGCATGTTTGAAGAAGACATTTCTTTGTGTCTTCTTCAGTTTCTTTCATCAGTGTTTTATAGTTTTCAGATTGCGTAAAACTGTTTTGGTTATGTTGATTCCTAGGTATCTTATGGTTTTTGGTGCAATGGTAAATGGGATTCATTCTTTGATTTCTTTTTTTGCTGCTTCATTATGGGTACATAAAAATGCAACAGATTTCTGTACATTGATTTTGTATCCCAAGACCTTACTGAATTCCTATATCAGTTATAACAGGTTTTTTTTGGTGGAGTCTTTCAGGTTTTCTATATAGAGTATCATGGGATCTGCAAAGAGTGAGAGTTTGACTTCTTCCTTGCTAATTTGGATTCCTTTTATTTCATTGTGTGTGTGGTCTGATTGCTGAGGCTAGGACTTCCAGTACTATGTTGAATGACAATGGTGGGAGTGGACATCCTTGTCCCTGATCTTAGGGGAAAGCTCTCAGTTTTTCCCCTATTGAGGATGATACTTGCTGTGGGCTTTTCAGAAATGGCTTTTATGATGTTGAGATATGTTCCTTTATCCCTACTTTGTTGAGGGTTTATATCATGAATGGATGCTGTATTTTGTCAAAAATTTTTTGCACCTATTGACAGGATCATATGGTTCTTATCCTTTCTTTTATTAACGTGGTGTATCATGTTGATTGATTTGTGAATATTGAACCACCCCTGCGACACAGGAATAAATCCCATTTGATCATGGTGAGTATTTCTTTTAATGTACTGTTGGATTCGATTTACTGGTATCCTGTTGAAAATTTTTGCTTTCATGTTCATCAGAGATACTGGCCTGCAATTATCTTTTTTAGTGGAGTCTTTGGTTTTGGCCTCAGGGTAATGGTGGTCTCATAAAATGAATTTGGAAGTTTCCCTGCCATTTCTAGTCTTTGAAATAGTTTGAAAAGATTAGGTATTATCTCTTCTTTAAATGTGTGGAATTCCCTGGGAAGCCATCTGGCTTGGATTTTTGTTTGTTGGGAGATTTTCAATTGCTGATTCAATTGCTTTGCTGGTTATGGGTCAGTTCAAATGTTCTGTTTCTGCCTGTTTGGGGAGTTTGTTTCTAAGAATTTGTCTGTTTCTTCCATGTTGCCTAGTTTGTTGACATGTAATTTTTCATAATATTCTTTTCTTTCTTTCTTTCTTTCTTTCTTTCTTTCTTTCTTTCTTTCTTTCTTTCTTTCTTTCTTTCTTTCTTTCTTTTTTGCATTTATATGGTGTTGGTTGTGATTTCTCCTCTTTCCTTTGTGATTTTTATCGATTTGGGGCTTTCTCTTTTCTTTTTGGTAAGTCTGGCTAGGGGTTTAGAGATTTTATTAATTCCTTTGAAGAAATAGTTCTTAGTTTTATTAGTCCATTCTATTGGGTTTTTTGTTTGTTTCTACATCAATTTTTTCCTGCTCTAATCTTTATTATTCCCCTTCTTCTGCTGGCTTTAGGTTATTTGCTGACCCTTTTCTAGCTCCTTTAGGTGGAAGGATAGGTTGTGCATTTGAGACTTCCCTTGCTTCTTGAGGAAGGCCTGTATTGCTATGTACCACCTTTGCAACAGCCCAAAGGTTTTGGACTTTTGTCTTTCATTTCTTTTCATTCATTTTCATATATTTAAAATTTTTTTCTATAATTTCCTGGTTGACCCATTCATTCTTTAGTAGGATGATTTTTAACCTCCATATATTTGTGGTCCATCTAAATTTTTTCTTTGTGTGACTTCCAGTTTCATAACATTGTGGTCTGAGAATATGTATGATATGATCTCAATCGTTTTGTACCTGTTGAGGGCTGATTTGTGGCCCATTATGTGATCTGTTCTGGAGAATGTTCCATGTGCACTTGAAAGGAATGTATATTCTCCTGCTTTAGGATGAAGTGTTCTGTGTATATCTTTAAAGTCCATCTGGTTCATGTGTCATTCACTGTTTCCTTGTTGATCTTCTGCTTAGATGAAATGTCCATTGCTGTGAGTAGGGTGTTAAAGTCTCCTGCTATTACTGTATTATTATCAATGAGTTTCTTGAAGTTTGTTATTAACTTATTTATATATTTTGGTGTTCTCAAGTTAGGGGCATAAATGTTTACAATTGTTAGGTCTTCTTGATGGATAGACCCCTGAATTATGATATAGTGTCCTTCTTCTTCATCTCTTATTATAGTGTTTGGTTTAAAATCTAGTTCATCTAGTATAAGTATGGCCACTCTGGCTTTCTTTTCACTTCCAGCGTTTCTCCATCCCCCTCACTTTCAATCCGCAGGTGTTTTTAGGTCTACAATGAGTCTCTTGTAGGCAGCATATGGATGGGTCTTGTTTTTTTTTTTTACCCATTCTGATACCCTATGTCTTTTGATTGGAGCATTTAATCCATTCACTTTCAGAGTGATTATTGAAATAAATGGATTTAGTGCCATTTTATTATTTGTTTTGTCATGGTTTCTGGAGATTTTCTCTGTTCCTTTCTAGTTATTGTCAGTTTTGGTCTTTCCTTCCTACTCAAAGAGTCCTCTTTAATATTTTATGCAGGGCTGGTTTAGTGGTCACAAACTCCTTTATTTTTTTGTTTGTCCGGAAAAGTCTATCTCTCCTTCAGTTCTGAATCACAGCCTTATAGGATAGTCCTCTTGGCTGTGGATTTTCCCCCTTCAGCATGGGGAATGCATCATGTCACTGTCTTCTGGCCTACCAAGTTTCTGTGGGGAGATCTGCAGCTAGCCTTATGGGTTTCCCTTTGTAAGTTAGGGACTTCTATAGTCTTGCTGCCTTTAGGATATTTTATTGATATATTTTGCGAATGTAACTGTAATATGTCTTTGTGTGGGCCTGCTTTTGTTGGTTTTGATGGGAGTTCTCTGTCCCTGCTGGATCTGGATATGTGTTTCCTTCCCCAGGTTAGGAACCTTTTCAGCTATTATTTCCTCAAATAAATTTCCTGCCCCCTTTTCTTATCTTCTAACTCCTATGATATAAATGTTATTATGGTTTTTTTTAAGATTTTATTTATTCATGAGAGACAGAGACAGAGACACAGGCAGAGACACAGGCAGAGGGAAAATCAGGCTCCATGCAGGAAGCCTGACGTGGAACTCGATCCCGGGTCTCCAGGATCAGGCCCTGGGCTGAAGGCGGCGCTAAACCGCTGAGCCACCCGGGCTGCCCTGTTATTATGTTTGATGGAGTCACAGTGTTCCCTAAGTCTTCTCTTGTGATCCATAATTTTTTCTCTCCTCCATTCAGTTTCCTTATTTTCCACTATTGTATCGTCTATAACACTGATTCACTCCTCTGATTCTTCTATCCAGTCTATTGCAAATATTAGTTATTGCATTTTTTCATTACTGAGTGGTTATTTTTAACTCTTTCATCTCTGCAGTAAGGTTCTCACCAATGTCTTCTTTTCTCAAACCCAGCAAGTGTCCTTATGATCGTTGCTTTAAATTCTTCATCAGGCACATTACTTATATCTGTTAGCTCTCTGGCCATGATTTGGTCTTGTTCTTTCATTTGAGATGAATTCCTCCATCTTGGGATTTTGTCTAAATCTCTGTCTTCTCTGTGTTAGAAAAGCCAGTTACGTCTCCTATTCCTGAGAGTGATAGTTTTATGAAGAAGAGGTCATGTAGTGTCCAGGCCCTGAATGCGTCCTCCTTTTAGAGCCTCAGGCTCCTCATACTCTCTCTAGCTTTGCTGCTGACAACGCTCCATCCCTCCTGCCTGCTTACTTCTGAGCTCAGATGTCCCTGTCTCAGAAGCCTTGCCTGGCCTCATTTTCCATGGCCTCCTTTGTGCTGTGCATTCCAGAAGTTGCAATTGTACATTAATTTATGCAACTGCTTTCTCTCTCTCTCTCTCTCTCTCTCTCTCTCTCTCTCTCTCTCCCCACCCCCTCAGGTTTCTAAGGGCCATGAGGCAGGACTGCGTCAGTTTTCGTGCCATTGTTTACATGGAGCATGACATACATAGGGCCTCAACGTGGCCAACCATGGCTCTGGGAAGTTCTTCGATAAGTCCTTCACCCTCATTTTTCTCTTCTCTCTTTCCAGAATGCCAAATGATTAGATATTGAACTTCTTGAATTATTCCTCTAAGTATTATCTCTCTTCTCATATATTTTTCTTTTGGACATTTTGTTCCACATTCTGGAGATTTCACCAGCTTCATTTTCCAAATCATCTATTAAAAATTTAATGGTGGCAAGTATATTTTTTAATTTAAAAAATATTTCTCTTGCATGTTCACCCGTGTTCATAACAGCATTATTCATGTTAGCAAAAAGGTAGAAATCACCCTAGGATCCATCAATGGATATGGCGTATGCATACAATGGAACATTTTTCAGCCTTAAAAAGGAAAGACATTCTGACACCTGCTACAACATGGATGAGTCTTGAAGAAATATGATAGAGAAATAAGCCAGCAACAAAAGGACAAATGCTATATGACTTGTATGAGATCCCTGGAGTCAACAAGTTCATGCAGCTGGTGGTGCCAGGGGAGGGGGGGCCTAGTGTTTGATGTGTGCAAAGTTGTGTTTTGCAAGATGAAATTAGTTCTAGTGATGGATGGTGGTGATGATTATACAACAATATGAAAGTATTTAATGCCACTGGACTGTGTACTTAGAAATGGTTAAAATGGTTAATTTTGTGTTATGTATTATGTATGTTTTACCACAATTTTTAAGTTATTTTTTTCTCTAATTATTCCCTTATTTCTCAACCCTCCCGTTTTTCCTAAGATGCAGTATTTTCTTGAGCTTTCCTGAGGATACTAATTTCCTTTTTTTTTTTTTTTATTGTTCTTGTGATATTTGCTTTATTGCAGTGGTCTGGAACTGAGCCTATAATATCTCCAAGATATACCTGTATTCCTTTCCTTCTTTTTAAAGTTATCTTTTATTCGCTGCATTTTCTCTGAGGACTTCTTTGACTTTCTCCTTCATGTTGGAAGCTTTTGTCAAATGTGTGAGGCTACCAGACATCCTTTCGTATCTGAACAGGCCGACCTGGGGTTTAGTGTGTGTGGGCAGGGGGTAGAGTGAACAGACGGGAGCTGGTCGTTATACCAGGGAGCCCCCAAATGCTGGAATACAGGGCGCTTAGTCAGTGCTGATACCCTCTCTCACCAGGCGGTTTTTTTCAATTATCTTTAGAGAGAAAGATCTGAATTTCTTCCTTAGCATAAGTGCCTGGCTGCCCTCACGAATTGGGGGGAAGTGGCATTAGCTCCACACTTGGAGCTTCATGGGCTCTGCGTGATGCAGCCTGGCTTCTCACTCTGCCCCCTGTGATGCTCATCTCCGAGGTTCTGCTTCTGGACTCCTGCTCCCAGTAATCTTCCCAAAGGCCCCCACCTCCCTTCATCTTCCAGAAGCATGCTGAGATCACTCATCTGCTTCTGGCGCCTCTCGTCTTCTTTGCTGCTGCGGGTTTTAACCTCTTGGTCACTGATCCATCACCTGAATGAGGGAGCATATGTAAGGTGACTTCTCAGTACCTGTCTTGAACTGGACCCTGCTCATCCAGTGGCCACAGGGTTGGGGTCCACACTAGTCTCAGCTTCGAACCCCTGAGTACCCCATCACCAGGCCACCCTGCGAGGACACTCTCTGCATACCACCTGGACTCCTCCTGTGGGCCTCTCCAGCCCCCGGCCTCCCACCCTCCATCTGCAGCTGCTGCCTCTCCCACCCTCCCACCAGCCCCTGCTCCCCCAGGACACACTGCCGCAGCCAGAGTGACCTTCCAGAAAGTCCCAAGTGTGGTGCTTCCCTGTGTGAGCTCCTCGGTTGACCTTTAGAGGCAGCAGGATCAAATCTGTGCTCCTCAGCATGACATTCAAGGCCTTTGGTGAGCTGGACTCTGCCTGTGTCTCCAGGCTCCTCTCTTTGTAGCTTCTCGGTGAGCCTTCCCGGCCCCTCGGCCTTTTGTGCCTTCTATTCCCAGATGGCTTAAATCCCTGTGCTGGGCAGGGCTACTCCCGCCCCTCTTGGCGCTTCCTTCCCTGTGGAGGGCCTCCCATCCGCTCATGACCCACCTCCCTTTGAGCGCCCAGGGCCACCTCTCCTGGAGAGCCGTGGTGCCTGCCAGGCAGGGCTAGGCCCTGTCCCCCTTGGTTGCCTGTACACTTAGCGCGGCGCACACGGGCTTCTCTTCTTTTCCTCATGGCTTTATAAACAATTCTGGAGGGAGGTTCCTGAGCCATGGTTCTGGAAGTCCCCTAGTACATGGCATAGAATATCTGTGGACAGCATCACCATTTCCTGGGCCACCCCAGCACCCGTCCCCGCCCCCCCCCCCAGACAGGGCCTACAGGGGCACGGGGCAGAGTGAGCTCAGGCTGCATGTGCTCCTTTCCGCACAGCCCACAGTCCACCTCTTCGGGGCAGGCCAGGCGTCTAAGCTCCGTCCCGGCTAGACCCGCAGCCCGTGCCATCCAGCGCACAGCAGCCGCGCCTGTCCCTGGGCAGCCGGCAAGTCCCACACCCCCTCGGCTCCCCCTTCCCTCCCCTAGCCATGCTGGGCTGAGGAAGGGTGGCAGGCGGCCCTTGTGCCACCGTCTCCTCTCAGGTGGGTGTTGTCCCCAAGACGCCAGATGCCTACAGCCCTGTCACCAGAGGAGGGGTCTCCGTGATCCCCTGTACCTAACCTTGTCTCGGAAGCCAAACGGACTGTCTCCCACGAGGACGTCTTTGTGACTTCCTCTGTGATCTGCAGAAGTACACACATACCTCGCAGAGTGGCATCGAGAACTCATTTCTGTGGACAGGTTACAAAGAAAACACCCTAAAGCCACACCAGGGTGTGTGTGGAGCAGCGTGTCCCTGCGTGGGGTTTGCCGCTGGCTGAGTGAGGCACCATGAGGCGTAACAAGCAAACCAAACCCCACTATTTTCAAGGAAAAAGTGGACAGTCCTTGTTGGCAGTGATAGAATCTGAGCTTTCAGGTGAAAATGAGAATTTTGGAAAACTCGTATCCACCTCTACAAGCTAAAATCTTTTCAAAACTTAAAGACTTTCTGTGATAATAAAGTGATTTTTAGAATATTGTATGATAAAATGTGTCAACATTTGAAAGATCTGCATAACTCAGGAAACCAATACTTAGCAAAGGACCAGTGTGTGATGTCACAAATCCATGCATGAACTAAAGATTCATTCAAAGCTGAGATAGACCGATGGATTTTAATGTAGGAGTTCCAGATTTTCATTAATGTGGTTTCAGATTCCATGTTGCAACTAACTTTTATTTTTTTATTTTTATTTTTTTTTTAATTTTTTTAAATTTTTATTTATTTATGATAGTCACAGAGCGAGAGAGAGAGGCAGAGACATAGGCAGAGGGAGAAGCAGGCTCCATGCACCGGGAGCCTGATGTGGGATTCGATCCGGGGTCTCCAGGATCGCGCCCTGGGCCAAAGGCAAGCGCCAAACCACTGCGCCACCCAGGGATCCCTGCAACTAACTTTTAAAAAGCTACAACTCGTTGATTTTTAGTACAGTATTTCAGAAGAATTCCCACAGTTATCTGACAAGATTATGAAAACATCCTTCCCTTTTCTTACTACAAATCCCTGAGGTCATCTTCTCTCCATCCACTCCAGCCCAAACACCACATTACAGCAGAGTAAATGTAGGACCAGAGAGGAGACGATGCGCGTCTTTAGTTCCAGCCAGGCGTTAGGAGAGGTTTGCAAAGTGTAAACAATGCCATTCTTCTCATTACGCTTTTCTTACTTTGGAAAATATGTTTGCATAAAAATATGTTATGTATTAGCATATAGTGGTTTACCATTATCTTTTTTTTTAATTAATTTTTATTGGTGTTCAATTTACCAACATACAGAAAAACACCCAGTGCTCATCCCGTCAAGTGTCCACCTCAGTGCCCGTCACCCATTCCCCTCCAACACCGGCCCTCCTCCCCTTCCACCACCCCTAGTTCGTTTCCCCGAGTTAGGAGTCTTTATGTTCTGTCTCCCTTCCTGATATTTCCCAACATTTCTTCTCCCTTCCTTTATATTCCCTTTCACTATTATTTATATTCCCCAAATGAATGAGAACATACACTGCTTGTCCTTCTCCGATTGACTTATTTCACTCAGCCTAATACCCTCCAGTTCTATCCACGTTGAAGCAAATGGTGGGTATTTGTCGTTTCTAATTACTGAGGAATATTCCATTGTATACATAGACCACATCTTCTTTATCCATCATCTTTCGATGGACACCGAGGCTCCTTCCACAGTTTGGCTATTGTGGCCATTGCTGCTAGAAACATCAGGGTGCAGGTGTCCCGACGTTTCATTGCATCTGAATCTTTGGGGTAAATCCCCAGCAGTGCAATTGCTGGGTCGTAGGGCAGGTCTATTTTTAACTCTTTGAGGAACCTCCACACAGTTTTCCAGAGTGGCTGCACCAGTTCACATTCCCACCAACAGTGTAAGAGGGTTCCCTTGAAGAAACCCTCTGCGAGTGGGACAAGGCCTAACCCTGAGGCAGCTCATCCAGGCGCCTCCCATGAATTCAAGTAACAAAAACATTCTGTTTTTCCGAGATAAGAAAACTATCCCCCCCTCGCCCTGACTGGGAAAGTCCCTGAACATGGTCGTGCTGACCTTCAAAGAAATCAATGATGTCATAACCCGAATGCTATGCTACTCCCACGGTTTTTTGCCTTTAAAAGATGCCTGTAATTGCTAATCGGGGCTCTGCCACCTCGGAGAGCCCGTTTGCGCAAACGTCCAATAAACCCTCTTGTTTGTTGCATCTGCCTGTCTGGGGTCTGAGTCTCTGGGGCATCCACCGGGACGCGTTGGCACCCGTGAGCCAGGGTCCAACATTTGGGGGCTCGTCCGGGATCCGAGACGCCCCCAGGCTCAGTCCTAAAACAGGTAGGAGGTAAGACCGAGCTCGCTAAATGTCATATCTGTCTGTCGCTAAATGTCATATCTGTCTCGTCTGTCTGTCTGACTGGCCGGGTCTGTGCCGGGTCTGTATTGTGCCTGCAGGACGCTGTACTCTGTATTTGGACCAGCGGGGGAGGCAGACGTGCCCTGAGACCCCTGGTCCCCCTCCGGAGTCTGACTCCGGAGTGGTCTGGAAGGGGAACGGAGCCCCGGCACTCCCTCCTCTTCAGGGACGGTCGCTGTTCGCGACCGCTCCCATCTGAATCCGCCGCGCCAGTCCTGACATTCGTGTGTGTCTGTTTGTTCTGTGTCTTTCTGGTCCTGCTCCGGAGTCGGACTCCGGAGTGGTCTGGAAGAGGGAGGGAGCCCGGCACTCCCTCCTCTTCAGGGAGGGTCATTGTTCGTGACCGCTCCCGTCTGAATCCGCCTGCCGGTCCTGTCATCTGTGTGCGTCTGTCTGTTCTGTGTCTTTCTCTCTGTCCTCTTCCTCACCGCTCACCTCTTCTCTACACCCATGGGACAGACTGTAACCACCCCTTTAAGCCTCACTCTAGATCACTGGAAAGAAGTCGCCGGCTGGGCACACAATCTTTCGGTCGAAGTCAGAAGACAAAAATCGGTCACCTTCTGCTCCTCAGAGTGGCCGACTCTCAACGTCGGGTGGCCTAGGGACGGAACTTTTAACATTGGTGTTATCTTGCAGGTGAAGGCCCTGGTCTTTCAGCCAGGACCCAATGGGCACCTCGATCAGGTACCGTACATCATAGTTTGGGAAGATCTCGCTAAAAACCCACCCCCCTGGATAAAATGCTTCACCCCTTCTCAGGGGGGATCGGGCCCAGACCCCCACCCCCTTCCTGCGTCACTCCCCTTATTCCCCGCCCTACCTCTCCCTCCGCTCCCTCAGCTCCATCCCCCGACTCTACTGGGGTAGAGAGGTGACCCCTCGCTTCACCCCCGCTCCCCAGTCGCCTCCGCTTTCCACGAGAGCGCGGGGGGGGGGGGGGGGGGGGGGGAGTCGGAAGACGTCCGGACCTCCCAGGCACTTCCCCTCCGATCAGTGGGCGGCCAGATGCAATCCTGGCCGTTCTCTGCCTCTGACCTTTACAACTGGAAAACTCATAACCCCACTTTCTCCCAAGACCCCCAGGCGCTAACCGGGTTAATTGAGTCAATTCTGTTGACCCACCAGCTGACCTGGGATGCCTGCCAACAGCTCCTGCAGACTCTCCTCACCACGGAGGAGACAGCGCGTCTACCTTGAAGCACGGAAAGCGTCCCGGGGGCGGATGGGAGGCCGACCCAGCTGCCTAACGAAATCGAGGATGTTTTCCCCTTGGTTCGCCCGACCTGGGACTACGACACTGCTGCTGGTAGGGAGCGGCTCCGTCTCTATCGCCAGGTACTCCTAGCGGGTCTCAGAGGGGCAGGGCGTTGCCCCACCAATTTGGCAAAGGTACGTGCTATAGTTCAGGGAAAAGATGAGGCGCCGGCAGGTTTTCTGGAAAGACTAATAAAGGGCTACCGTATGTATACTTAAAGAGAGTGAAAGTGAAAGAGGAAAGAGAAAGAGAGACAGAGAAAAAGAAAGAAAGAAAGAGAGAGAAAGACACCCCAGAGGAAAGGGAGGAAAGGATCCATAAAGAGCAAGAGGAATGAGGGAATAAAAGAGATAAAAGAAACGCAATAAAGAACTGACTGGGATACTGGCCACCATAGTACAGGGCTCAGGGCAGAGTAAGTCAGGACAGAGTAAGGACCTGGGAGACAAAAGAAAACCACGGGTTGAACGAGACCAGTATGCCTACTGCAAGGAAAAAGGACATTGGGTTAAAGATTGTCCAAAGAAGGGCCAGCCAGTGACCTTCTTGGTTGATACGGGAGCTCAACATTCAGTTTTAACTGAGGCAAAAGGACCCTTGATCTCTGAAACGTCTTGGGTTCAGGGAGCAGCTGAGGCAAGTTATATCGATGGACAACCGAATGGAAGGTCCACCTGAGCACTGGGCAAGTAACACATTCCTTCCTACTGGTCCCAGACTGCCCCTACCCCCTCCTAGGCAAAGACCTTCTTTCAAAAGTAGGGGCTCAGATCTATTTTCATCAGAAAGGGGCCACCATTACTGGCGCAGAAGGGCAGCCCCTCCAGGTATTGACCTTGCGCCCAGAGGATGAACACCGGCTGCACGAGGACTCTCCACTGTCCATGCAGCCCCTAAATTCTGAATGGCTCACTAACTACCCTCAGGCCTGGGTGGAAAAGGCCGGAATGGGACTAGCTGTTAACCAGCCACCCATAATTATTAACCTAAAATCCTCGGCCACCCCTATATCGATCCGGCAATATTCAATGAGCAAAGAGGCCAAAGAGGACATTCGGCCACATATACAGAGACTATTACAATTGGGCATCTTAATACCTTGTCAGTCGCCCTGGAACACTCCTCTGTTGCCTGTAAAAAAAACAAAACAAAACAAAACAAAACAAAACAAAAAAAAAACCCGGCACCGGAGATTACCGGCCGGTACAAGATTTACGGGAAGTTAACCGAAGGGCAGAGGACATACACCCCACGGTGCCGAATCCCTACAACTTACTCAGCACCTTGCCCCCGAACCATGTCTGGTATACGTTTTGGATCTAAAAGATGCATTCTTTTGCATAAGATTAAGCTCTCAAAGCCAGCCTACTTTTGCTTTTGAATGGAAAGATCCTGAGACGGGATTCTCAGGACAACTCACTTGGACAAGGCTGCCACAGGGATTCAAAAACTCCCCCACCTTGTTCCACGAAGCCTTGCATCAGGACTTGGCAGACTTCCGAGTTGGCCATCCGGACCTCATCCTCCTGCAGTACGTGGATGATTTGCTCCTAGCGGCTAAGACAGAACAGGATTGTGTAAAAGGTACGGGGGCCCTGCTCGAGAGACTGGGAGAACTGGGGTATAGGGCCTCTGCCAAAAAGGCCCAAATAGGCCAGAGACGAGTGACCTATCTGGGATATCTCCTGGAAGGAGGCCAGAGGTGGCTGACGGAGAGCCGCAAAAAGGCTGTAGCCCTGATCCCAGCACCCACTAATGCCAGAGGACTACGAGAGTTCCTTGGCAGTGCCGGGTTCTGCCGCCTCTGGATACCCGGGTTTGCAGAGCTGGCGGCTCCCCTATATCCTCTCACGAAATCCAACGCCCCCTACCACTGGGGAAAGGAACAACAATTGGCTTTTGACAAAATAAAAAGGGCCTTATTGACTGCCCCTGCCCTGAGCCTCCCAGATGTAACCAAGCCATTTGTGCTATATGCTGATGAACGCCAAGGAATAGCCAAAGGGGTCCTAACTCAGAAACTGGGACCCTGAAAAAGGCCCGTGGCATACTTTTCAAAAAATTAGACAGCGTGGCTGCAGGATGGCCCCCATGTCTCCGAATTATAGCGGCTGTGGCAGTCCTGGTTAAAGACTCAGAGAAGTTGACTTTTGGCCAACCCCTCACGGTGGTGGCCCCCCACGCTATAGAGACAGTCATCCGCCAGCCCCCTGATCGATGGCTCTCAAACGCTCGGGTGACCCATTATCAGGCCATGCTACTGAATTCCGAGCGGATACGGTTTGAAACGGTTACATCCCTAAATCCAGCCACCTTGCTTCCGGAAATCGAGTCCCCCTCCCTGGTAATGCATGACTGCCACCAGATCCTGGCTGAGGTACATGGCACCAGAGGGGACTTGACGGACCAGCCTTTGCCAGATGCTGAAGCAACCTGGTACACTGATGGAAGCAGCTTTCTATGAAATGGTGAGCGCAAAGCCGGGGCGGCGGTGGTAGATGGGAAAACTGTCATCTGGGCCGGTGCCCTAAAGCCTGGAACTTCAGCTCAAAGGGCGGAGCTCATAGCCCTAACTCAGGCCCTAAAAAAGGCTAAGGACAAGAAGGTCAACATTTATACTGATAGTAGGTACGCTTTTGCAACTGCCCATGTTCATGGAGAAATATACCGAAGAAGGGGTCTCCTGACCTCTGCAGGAAAAAACATCAAGAACAGGGAAGAAATACAAGAACTTCTCCATTCCCTTTTTCTGCCGAGAAAATTAAGTATAATTTACTGTCCTGGGCATCAGCGAGGCAGCGACCCAGTAGCTGAGGGGAACAGGATGGCCGATGAAACAGCACGGGCCGCTGCTCTAGGCCCACAGGCCCTCTCCCTACAAGTACCAGAGGCTGTCCAGACACCAGGGCAACTCTCTCTCGAATACTCAGACAGCGACCTGGATATTGTCCAGCAAATAGGGGCAGAATATGATGAACAAATGAAGGTCTGGAAACACCAAGGAAAGACTGTCCTACCTCAGCAAAGGGCCAAAGAACTGGTAACTCACCTCCACCGGTGGACTCACCTCGGACACAAAAAAATAAAAACACTCCTCCAGAGAGAGGATCAGACCTATTACATTCCCAAACTCCCCTCCCTGATCCAACAGGTAACCGGCGCTTGTGTACCCTGTGCTAAGGTAAATACCAAACACCTCAAGATGCCTGAGGGAACTAGAATAAGGGGAGACAGACCCGGAACTAATTGGGAAGTAGACTTCACTGAAATCAAGCCAGGTAAATATGGTAACAAGTACCTTCTAGTGTTTATAGATACCTTTTCAGGATGGACAGAAGCCTTCCCCACCAAACGAGAAACTGCCCAGGTGGTTGTCAAGAAAATCTTAGATGAAATTTTCCCCCGGGTTGGACTGCCCAAGGTAATAGGGTCGGATAACGGCCCTGCCTTCGTCTCCCAGGTAAGTCAGTTGGTGGCCAGATTACTGGGGATAAATTGGAAATTACATTGTGCATACAGACCCCAGAGCTCAGGGCAGGTAGAAAGAATGAATAGAACAATTAAAGAGACCCTAACTAAATTGACATTGGAGACTGGCACTAGAGACTGGGTCCAACTCCTCCCCATGGTCCTGTTCCGAGTCCGGAACACTCCCACATGTCATGGACTAACTCCTTATGAGATTCTCTATGGAAGTCCCCCACCAGTAACGGACTTACTAGATTCTGCTATTGACCCTCTTGCTAACACTCCCGGTTTACAGGACAGGCTAAAGGCGCTCCAGATTATCCAGCACCAGATCTGGAGACCCCTGGCAGCTGTCTACCGCCCCGGAGATGCAACCGACCCACACCCGTTCCAGATCGGTGACTCCATCCACGTCAGGAGACATCAGTCCAGGACCCTTGAGTCCCGCTGGAAGGGCCCGTACATCGTACTACTGACCACCCCAACCGCCCTAAAAGTAGACGGTATTACTGCTTGGGTCCAAGCCTCACACGTCAAGCGCGCCCCATCAACGAACACCGCTGACGCCAGCCAGGACGGATCGGGCGAGCCACCCCAATGGAAGCTCCACCGCACCCAAAACCCATTCAAGATAAGACTTTCAAAAATTGTTATATTCCTACCACTCCTAGCGCTTTTCACCCCCACCAAAGGTAACCATCATGCCCCTAAAAAAAAAAAAAAAAGTTAACCTGGCAGGTATTAACATCTGGGGGGGACAAGGTCAGGTCAATAACAAAAACTACTCCCATGGGAACCTGGTGGCCTAACCTATATCCTGACTTATGTAAATTAACCATAGGGGCCTAGAGAGGTATTCCGACACCTCTAAAGCCCCCCGGACGAAAAGGATTAGACCCCTGGGGAGGATGTGGGACTCCTAAGGAGGGCCATGTTACGCACCCTCCCCTTCTATGTCTGTCCGGAGTACCACAGAGATTGCAGGCTAAATCCCACCTGTGGAGGGGGGGGAATACTTCTATTGTAAAAATTGGGGGTGCGAGACTATGGAAGACACAGGATGGGAGGCCCTCCTCCTCCTGGGATTACATCACCGTCAAGGCTAACTATACTCACCCGGGTTACCAGGAACTCTGCAATATTGCCGCCCTTATTTTAGGGACTGACTCTTACCTGGTGCCCCACCCGGGAACTTGGTGGGCATGCAACAAAGGCCTCACTCCCTGTGTATCGGCTGAGATTCTAAATAACTCAAACGACTTCTGTGTCATGGTGCAGATCATGCCCAGGGTGTTTTATCACCCCGCCGAAACTCTAGAAAATCAATATGACAGACATCCCACCCGTTTTCGGCGCGAGCCTGTTTCCCTAACCTTAGCCGTTATGCTGGGACTAGGGGTCGCAACTGGGGTGGGTACTGGTGCAGCCGCCCTGATCCAGGGCTCACGATGTTATATAGAACTCCAAGCCCCTGTAGATGAGGATCTTCAGACACTGGAGCAGTCCGTTTCTAAGTTAGAACAGTCCCTCACCTCACTTTCAGAAGTAGTACTTCAAAACAGAAGAGGCTTGGATTTATTATTCCTGAAAGAGGGAGGACTGTGTGCGGCCCTGGGAGAAGAATGCTGTTTCTATGCAGACCACTCTGGAGTCATTAGGGACTCCATGGCCAAACTCAGAGATAGACTAAGTAAAAGACAAAGGGACGGAGAGGCCCAGCAGGGTTGGTTTGAAGGCTGGTTTAACCGGTCTCCCTGGATGACCACCCTAATCTCTACCATTATGGGCCCTCTAGTTATCCTGCTCCTGCTGCTAACTTTCGGCCCCTGCATCCTCAACCGGCTGCTCCAGTTCATCCGAGACAGATTGTCCATTACCCAAGCTCTGGTACTAACTCAACAATATCGGGCCCTTCAAACTGAAGAAATAAAAGTTCCCTAAGATTTTAAGGTTAAAATCAGTCCAAACAAAGAGGAGGGAATGAAGAACCCGCCCCCCCCCCCCCCCCCCCCGCGAGTGGGACAAGGCCTAACCCTGAGGCAGCTCATCCAGGCGCCTCCCATGAATTCAAGTAACAAAAACATTCTGTTTTTCCGAGATAAGAAAACTATCCCCCCCTCGCCCTGACTGGGAAAGTCCCTGAACATGGTCGTGCTGACCTTCAAAGAAATCAATGATGTCATAACCCGAATGCTATGCTACTCCCACGGTTTTTTGCCTTTAAAAGATGCCTGTAATTGCTAATCGGGGCTCTGCCACCTCGGAGAGCCTGTTTGCGCAAACGTCCAATAAACCCTCTTGCTTGTTGCATCTGCCTGTCTGGGGTCTGAGTCTCTGGGGCGTCCACCGGGACGCGTTGGCACCCGTGAGCCAGGGTCCAAAACCCTTTTCTCCACATCCTCTCCAACATTTGTTGTTTCCTGCCTTGTTAATTTTCCCCATTCTCACTGGTGTGAGGTGGTATCTCATTGTGGTTTTGATTTGTATTTCTCTGATGGCAAGTGATGCGGAGCATTTTCTCATGTGCATGTTGGCCATGTCCATGTCTTCCTCTGTGAGATTTCTCTTCATGTCTTTTGCCCATTTCATGATTGGGTTGTTTGTTTCTTTGGTGTTGAGTTTAATAAGTTCTTTATAGATTTTGGAAACTAGCCCTTTATCTGATATGTCATTTGCAAATATCTTCTCCCATTCTGTAGGTTGTCTTTTAGTTTTGTTGACTGTATCCTTTGCTGTCCAAAAGCTTCTTATCTTGATGAAGTCCCAATAGTTCATTTCTGCTTTTGTTTCTTTTGCCTTTGTGGATGTATCTTGCAAGAAGTTACTGTGGCCAAGTTCAAAAAGGGTGTTGCCTGTGTTCTCCTCTAGGATTTTGATGGAATCTTGTCTCACATTTAGATCTTTCATCCATTTTGAGTTTATCTTTGTGTATGGTGAAAGAGAGTGGTCCAGTTTCATTCTTCTGCATGTGGATGTCCAATTTTCCCAGCACCATTTATTGAAGAGACTATCTTTCTTTCAATGGATAGTCTTTCCTCCTTTATCGAATATTAGTTGACCATACATTTCAGGGTCCACTTCTGGGTTCTCTATTCTGTTCCATTGATCTATGTGTCTGTTTTTGTGCCAGTACCACACTGTCTTGATGACCACAGCTTTGTAGTACAACCTGAAATCTGGCATTGTGATGCCCCCAGCTATGGTTTTCTTTTTTAAAATTCCCCTGGCTATTCGGGGTCTTTTCTGATTCCACACAAATCTTAAAATAATTTGTTCTAACTCTCTGAAGAAAGTCCATGGTATTTTGATAGGGATTGCATTAAACGTGTAAATTGCCCTGCGTAACATTGACATTTTTACAATATTAATTCTGCCAATCCATGAGCATGGAATATTTTTCCATCTCTTTGTGTCTTCCTCAATTTCTTTCAGAAGTGTTCTATAGTTTTTAGGGTATAGATCTTTTACCTCTTTGGTTAGGTTTATTCCTAGGTATCTTATGCTTTTGGGTGCAACTGTAAATGGGATTGACTCCTTAATTTCTCTTTCTTCAGTCTCATTGTTAGTGTATAGAAATGCCATTGATTTCTGGGCATTGATTTTGTATCCTGCCACGCTACCAAATTGCTGTATGAGTTCTAGCAATCTTGGGGTGGAGGCTTTTGGGTTTTCTATGTAGAGTATCATGTCATCGGGGAAGAGGGAGAGTTTGACTTCTTCTTTGCCAATTTGAATGCCTTTAATGTCTTTTTGTTGTCTGATTGCTGAGGCGAGGACTTCCAGAACTATGTTGAACAGCAGTGGTGAGAGTGGACATCCCTGTCTTGTTCCTGATCTTAGGGGAAAGGCTCCCAGTGCTTCCCCATTGAGAATGATATTTGCTGTGGGCTTTTCGTAAATGGCTTTTAAGATGTCGAGGAAAGTTCCCTCTATCCCAACACTCTGAAGGGTTTTGATCAGGAATGGATGCTGTATTTTGTCAAATGCTTTCTCTGCATCTAATGAGAGTATCATATGGTTCTTGGTTTTTCTCTTGCTGATAAGATGAATCACATTGATGGTTTTATGAGTGTTGAACCAGCCTCGTGTCCCGGGGATAAATCCTACTTGGTCATGGTGAATAATTTTCTTTATGTGTTGTTGGATCCTATTGGCTAGTATCTTGTTGAGAATTTTTGCATCCATGTTCATCAGGGATATTGGTCTGTAATTCTCCTTTTTGGTGGGGTCTTTGTCTGGTTTCGGAATTAAGGTGATGCTGGCCTCATAGAACGAATTTGGAAGTACTCCATCTCTTTCTATCTTTCCAAACAGCTTTAGTAGAATAGGTATGATTTCTTCTTTAAACGTTTGATAGAATTCCCCTGGGAAGCCATCTGGCCCTGGACTCTTGTGTCTCGGGAGGTTATTGATGACTGCTTCAATTTCCTCCCTGGTTATTGGCCTGTTCAGGTTTTCTATTTCTTCCTGCTCCAGTTTTGGTAGTTTGTGGCTTTCCAGGAATGCGTCCATTTCTTCTAGATTTCCTAATTTATTGGCGTACAGCTGTTCATAATATGTTTTTAAAATCGTTTGTATTTCCTTGGTGTTGGTAGTGATCTCTCCTTTCTCATTCATGATTTTATTAATTTGAGTCTTCTCTCTCTTCTTTTTAATAATGTTGGCTAATGGTTTATCTATCTTATTAATTCTTTCAAAGAACCAACTCCTGGTTCTGTTGATCTGTTCCACAGTTCTTTTGGTCTCAATATCATTTAGTTCTGCTCGAATTTTAATTAACTGTCGTCTTCTGCTGGGGGTGGGGTCTATTTGTTGCTTTTTCTCTAGTTCCGTTATGTGTAAGGTGAGCTTTTGAATTTGAGTTCTTTCCAGTTTTTGAATGGATGCTTGTATTGCGATGTATTTCCCCCTCAGGACTGCTTTTGCTGCATCCCAAAGATTTTGAATGGTTGTATCTTCATTCTCATTAGTTTCCATGAATCTTCTCAATTCTTCCTTAATTTCCTGGTTGACCTTTTCATCTTTTAGCAGGATGGCCCTTAACCTCCACGTGTTTGTGGTCCTTCCAAACTTCTTGTTGTGATTAAGTTCTAATTTCAAGGCATTATGGTCTGAGAATATACAGGGACTATCCCGATCTTTTGGTATCGGTTCAGACCCAATTTGTGACCCAGTATGTGGTCTATTTTGGAGAAAGTTCCATGTGCACTTGAGAAGAATGTGTATTCAGTTGAGTTTGGATGTAAAGTTCTGTAGATATCTGTGAAATCCATCTGGTCCAGTGTATCATTTAAAGCTCTCGTTTCTTTGGATATGTTGTGCTTAGAAGACCTATCTAGTATAGAGAGAGCTAGATTGAAGTCACCAAGTATAAGTGTATTATTATCAAAGTATTTCTTCAGTTTGGTTATTAATTGGTTTAAATATTTGGCAGCTCCCACATTCGGGGCATATATATTGAGGATTGTTAAGTCCTCTTGTTGGATAGATCCTTTGAGTATGAGATAGTGTCCCTCTTCATCTCTCACTATAGTCTTCGGGGTAAATTTTAATTTATCTGATATAAGGATGGCAACCCCTGCTTTCTTTTGAGGACCATTTGAATGGTAAATGGTTCTCCAACCTTTTATTTTCAGGTTGTAGGTGTCCTTCTGTCTAAAATGAGTCTCTTGTAGACAGCAAATAGATGGGTCCTGCTTTTTTATCCAGTCTGAAACCCTGCGCCTTTTGATGGGGTCATTAAGCCCGTTCACGTTCAGAGTTACTATTGACAGATATGAGTTTAGTGTCATCATATCTATTCAGTCCTTGTTTTTGTGGATTGTTCCACTGAACTTCTTCTTAAAGGGGAATTTTAAGAGTCCCACTTAAAATTTCTTGCAGAGCTGGTTTGGAGGTTACATATTCTTTCAGTTCCTGCCTGTCTTGGAAGCTCTTTATCTCTCCTTCCATTTTGAATGAAAGCCTTGCTGGATAAAGTATTCTTGGTTGCATGTTCTTTTCATTTAGGACCCTGAATATATCCTGCCAGCCCTTTCTGGCCTGCCAGGTCTCTGTGGAGAGGTCTGCTGTTACCCTAATATTCATCCCCATAAAAGTCAGGGACTTTTTTTCTCTTGCTGCTTTAAGGATCTTCTCCTTATCTTTGGAATTTGCAAGCTTCACTATTAAATGTCGAGGTGTTGAACGGTTTTTGTTGATTTTAGGGGGGATCTCTCTATTTCCTGGATCTGAATGCCTGTTTCCCTTCCCAGATTCGGAAAGTTTTCAGCTAGGATTTGTTCAAATACATATTCTGGCCCTCTGTCCCTTTCGGCGCCCTCGGGAACCCCAATTAAACGTAGGTTTTTCTTCCTCAGGCTGTCATTTATTTCCCTTAATCTATCCTCATGGTCTTTTAATTGCCTGTCTCTTTTTTCCTCAGTTTCCCTCTTTGCCATCAACTTGTCTTCTATGTTACTCACTCGTTCTTCCACCTCGTTAAGCCTCATCGTTAGGACTTCTAGCTTGGATTGCATCTCATTTAATTGATTTTTAATTTCTGCCTGATTGGATAAATTCTGCAGTCATGAAGTCTCTTGAGTCCTTTATGGTTTTTTCTAGAGCCATCAGTAGCTGTATAATAGTGCTTCTGAATTGGCTTTCTGACATTGAATTGTAATCCAGATTTTGTAACTCTGTGGGAGAGAGGCTGTTTCTGATTCCTTTTTTGAGGTGAGGTTTTCCTTCTAGTCATTTTGCTCAGTGCAGAGTGGCCAAAAACAAGTTGTATTGGGAAAAGGAGAAAAAGAGAGAGAGAGAAGGAAAGAAAAGAGAAAAAGAAAAGAGAGAAAGAAGAAAAAAAAGGGAAAAAGAGAAGAAAAAGAGAAAGAAAAAGAAAGAAAGGAGAAAAAAGAAAAAAAAGGGTGGGGTGGGGTGGGGAAGCAATCAGAAATCAAGAAGAAAGAAAGAAAAAAAAGCACAAAACAAAACAAAACAAAAACAAAAACAAAAACAAAAAAAAAAACAAAAAAAAACCCAGCACCGGAGATTACCGGCCGGTACAAGATTTACGGGAAGTTAACCGAAGGGCAGAGGACATACACCCCACGGTGCCGAATCCCTACAACTTACTCAGCACCTTGCCCCCGAACCATGTCTGGTATACGTTTTGGATCTAAAAGATGCATTCTTTTGCATAAGATTAAGCTCTCAAAGCCAGCCTACTTTTGCTTTTGAATGGAAAGATCCTGAGACGGGATTCTCAGGACAACTCACTTGGACAAGGCTGCCACAGGGATTCAAAAACTCCCCCACCTTGTTCCACGAAGCCTTGCATCAGGACTTGGCAGACTTCCGAGTTGGCCATCCGGACCTCATCCTCCTGCAGTACGTGGATGATTTGCTCCTAGCGGCTAAGACAGAACAGGATTGTGTAAAAGGTACGGGGGCCCTGCTCGAGAGACTGGGAGAACTGGGGTATAGGGCCTCTGCCAAAAAGGCCCAAATAGGCCAGAGACGAGTGACCTATCTGGGATATCTCCTGGAAGGAGGCCAGAGGTGGCTGACGGAGGGCCGCAAAAAGGCTGTAGCCCTGATCCCAGCACCCACTAATGCCAGAGGACTACGAGAGTTCCTTGGCAGTGCCGGGTTCTGCCGCCTCTGGATACCCGGGTTTGCAGAGCTGGCGGCTCCCCTATATCCTCTCACGAAATCCAACGCCCCCTACCACTGGGGAAAGGAACAACAATTGGCTTTTGACAAAATAAAAAGGGCCTTATTGACTGCCCCTGCCCTGAGCCTCCCAGATGTAACCAAGCCATTTGTGCTATATGCTGATGAACGCCAAGGAATAGCCAAAGGGGTCCTAACTCAGAAACTGGGACCCTGAAAAAGGCCCGTGGCATACTTTTCAAAAAATTAGACAGCGTGGCTGCAGGATGGCCCCCATGTCTCCGAATTATAGCGGCTGTGGCAGTCCTGGTTAAAGACTCAGAGAAGTTGACTTTTGGCCAACCCCTCACGGTGGTGGCCCCCCACGCTATAGAGACAGTCATCCGCCAGCCCCCTGATCGATGGCTCTCAAACGCTCGGGTGACCCATTATCAGGCCATGCTACTGAATTCCGAGCGGATACGGTTTGAAACGGTTACATCCCTAAATCCAGCCACCTTGCTTCCGGAAATCGAGTCCCCCTCCCTGGTAATGCATGACTGCCACCAGATCCTGGCTGAGGTACATGGCACCAGAGGGGACTTGACGGACCAGCCTTTGCCAGATGCTGAAGCAACCTGGTACACTGATGGAAGCAGCTTTCTATGAAATGGTGAGCGCAAAGCCGGGGCGGCGGTGGTAGATGGGAAAACTGTCATCTGGGCCGGTGCCCTAAAGCCTGGAACTTCAGCTCAAAGGGCGGAGCTCATAGCCCTAACTCAGGCCCTAAAAAAGGCTAAGGACAAGAAGGTCAACATTTATACTGATAGTAGGTACGCTTTTGCAACTGCCCATGTTCATGGAGAAATATACCGAAGAAGGGGTCTCCTGACCTCTGCAGGAAAAAACATCAAGAACAGGGAAGAAATACAAGAACTTCTCCATTCCCTTTTTCTGCCGAGAAAATTAAGTATAATTTACTGTCCTGGGCATCAGCGAGGCAGCGACCCAGTAGCTGAGGGGAACAGGATGGCCGATGAAACAGCACGGGCCGCTGCTCTAGGCCCACAGGCCCTCTCCCTACAAGTACCAGAGGCTGTCCAGACACCAGGGCAACTCTCTCTCGAATACTCAGACAGCGACCTGGATATTGTCCAGCAAATAGGGGCAGAATATGATGAACAAATGAAGGTCTGGAAACACCAAGGAAAGACTGTCCTACCTCAGCAAAGGGCCAAAGAACTGGTAACTCACCTCCACCGGTGGACTCACCTCGGACACAAAAAAATAAAAACACTCCTCCAGAGAGAGGATCAGACCTATTACATTCCCAAACTCCCCTCCCTGATCCAACAGGTAACCGGCGCTTGTGTACCCTGTGCTAAGGTAAATACCAAACACCTCAAGATGCCTGAGGGAACTAGAATAAGGGGAGACAGACCCGGAACTAATTGGGAAGTAGACTTCACTGAAATCAAGCCAGGTAAATATGGTAACAAGTACCTTCTAGTGTTTATAGATACCTTTTCAGGATGGACAGAAGCCTTCCCCACCAAACGAGAAACTGCCCAGGTGGTTGTCAAGAAAATCTTAGATGAAATTTTCCCCCGGGTTGGACTGCCCAAGGTAATAGGGTCGGATAACGGCCCTGCCTTCGTCTCCCAGGTAAGTCAGTTGGTGGCCAGATTACTGGGGATAAATTGGAAATTACATTGTGCATACAGACCCCAGAGCTCAGGGCAGGTAGAAAGAATGAATAGAACAATTAAAGAGACCCTAACTAAATTGACATTGGAGACTGGCACTAGAGACTGGGTCCAACTCCTCCCCATGGTCCTGTTCCGAGTCCGGAACACTCCCACATGTCATGGACTAACTCCTTATGAGATTCTCTATGGAAGTCCCCCACCAGTAACGGACTTACTAGATTCTGCTATTGACCCTCTTGCTAACACTCCCGGTTTACAGGACAGGCTAAAGGCGCTCCAGATTATCCAGCACCAGATCTGGAGACCCCTGGCAGCTGTCTACCGCCCCGGAGATGCAACCGACCCACACCCGTTCCAGATCGGTGACTCCATCCACGTCAGGAGACATCAGTCCAGGACCCTTGAGTCCCGCTGGAAGGGCCCGTACATCGTACTACTGACCACCCCAACCGCCCTAAAAGTAGACGGTATTACTGCTTGGGTCCAAGCCTCACACGTCAAGCGCGCCCCATCAACGAACACCGCTGACGCCAGCCAGGACGGATCGGGCGAGCCACCCCAATGGAAGCTCCACCGCACCCAAAACCCATTCAAGATAAGACTTTCAAAAATTGTTATATTCCTACCACTCCTAGCGCTTTTCACCCCCACCAAAGGTAACCATCATGCCCCTAAAAAAAAAAAAAAAAGTTAACCTGGCAGGTATTAACATCTGGGGGGGACAAGGTCAGGTCAATAACAAAAACTACTCCCATGGGAACCTGGTGGCCTAACCTATATCCTGACTTATGTAAATTAACCATAGGGGCCTAGAGAGGTATTCCGACACCTCTAAAGCCCCCCGGACGAAAAGGATTAGACCCCTGGGGAGGATGTGGGACTCCTAAGGAGGGCCATGTTACGCACCCTCCCCTTCTATGTCTGTCCGGAGTACCACAGAGATTGCAGGCTAAATCCCACCTGTGGAGGGGGGGGAATACTTCTATTGTAAAAATTGGGGGTGCGAGACTATGGAAGACACAGGATGGGAGGCCCTCCTCCTCCTGGGATTACATCACCGTCAAGGCTAACTATACTCACCCGGGTTACCAGGAACTCTGCAATATTGCCGCCCTTATTTTAGGGACTGACTCTTACCTGGTGCCCCACCCGGGAACTTGGTGGGCATGCAACAAAGGCCTCACTCCCTGTGTATCGGCTGAGATTCTAAATAACTCAAACGACTTCTGTGTCATGGTGCAGATCATGCCCAGGGTGTTTTATCACCCCGCCGAAACTCTAGAAAATCAATATGACAGACATCCCACCCGTTTTCGGCGCGAGCCTGTTTCCCTAACCTTAGCCGTTATGCTGGGACTAGGGGTCGCAACTGGGGTGGGTACTGGTGCAGCCGCCCTGATCCAGGGCTCACGATGTTATATAGAACTCCAAGCCGCTGTAGATGAGGATCTTCAGACACTGGAGCAGTCCGTTTCTAAGTTAGAACAGTCCCTCACCTCACTTTCAGAAGTAGTACTTCAAAACAGAAGAGGCTTGGATTTATTATTCCTGAAAGAGGGAGGACTGTGTGCGGCCCTGGGAGAAGAATGCTGTTTCTATGCAGACCACTCTGGAGTCATTAGGGACTCCATGGCCAAACTCAGAGATAGACTAAGTAAAAGACAAAGGGACGGAGAGGCCCAGCAGGGTTGGTTTGAAGGCTGGTTTAACCGGTCTCCCTGGATGACCACCCTAATCTCTACCATTATGGGCCCTCTAGTTATCCTGCTCCTGCTGCTAACTTTCGGCCCCTGCATCCTCAACCGGCTGCTCCAGTTCATCCGAGACAGATTGTCCATTACCCAAGCTCTGGTACTAACTCAACAATATCGGGCCCTTCAAACTGAAGAAATAAAAGTTCCCTAAGATTTTAAGGTTAAAATCAGTCCAAACAAAGAGGAGGGAATGAAGAACCCGCCCCCCCCCCCCCCCCCGCGAGTGGGACAAGGCCTAACCCTGAGGCAGCTCATCCAGGCGCCTCCCATGAATTCAAGTAACAAAAACATTCTGTTTTTCCGAGATAAGAAAACTATCCCCCCCTCGCCCTGACTGGGAAAGTCCCTGAACATGGTCGTGCTGACCTTCAAAGAAATCAATGATGTCATAACCCGAATGCTATGCTACTCCCACGGTTTTTTGCCTTTAAAAGATGCCTGTAATTGCTAATCGGGGCTCTGCCACCTCGGAGAGCCTGTTTGCGCAAACGTCCAATAAACCCTCTTGCTTGTTGCATCTGCCTGTCTGGGGTCTGAGTCTCTGGGGCGTCCACCGGGACGCGTTGGCACCCGTGAGCCAGGGTCCAAAACCCTTTTCTCCACATCCTCTCCAACATTTGTTGTTTCCTGCCTTGTTAATTTTCCCCATTCTCACTGGTGTGAGGTGGTATCTCATTGTGGTTTTGATTTGTATTTCTCTGATGGCAAGTGATGCGGAGCATTTTCTCATGTGCATGTTGGCCATGTCCATGTCTTCCTCTGTGAGATTTCTCTTCATGTCTTTTGCCCATTTCATGATTGGGTTGTTTGTTTCTTTGGTGTTGAGTTTAATAAGTTCTTTATAGATTTTGGAAACTAGCCCTTTATCTGATATGTCATTTGCAAATATCTTCTCCCATTCTGTAGGTTGTCTTTTAGTTTTGTTGACTGTATCCTTTGCTGTCCAAAAGCTTCTTATCTTGATGAAGTCCCAATAGTTCATTTCTGCTTTTGTTTCTTTTGCCTTTGTGGATGTATCTTGCAAGAAGTTACTGTGGCCAAGTTCAAAAAGGGTGTTGCCTGTGTTCTCCTCTAGGATTTTGATGGAATCTTGTCTCACATTTAGATCTTTCATCCATTTTGAGTTTATCTTTGTGTATGGTGAAAGAGAGTGGTCCAGTTTCATTCTTCTGCATGTGGATGTCCAATTTTCCCAGCACCATTTATTGAAGAGACTGTCTTTCTTTCAATGGATAGTCTTTCCTCCTTTATCGAATATTAGTTGACCATACATTTCAGGGTCCACTTCTGGGTTCTCTATTCTGTTCCATTGATCTATGTGTCTGTTTTTGTGCCAGTACCACACTGTCTTGATGACCACAGCTTTGTAGTACAACCTGAAATCTGGCATTGTGATGCCCCCAGCTATGGTTTTCTTTTTTAAAATTCCCCTGGCTATTCGGGGTCTTTTCTGATTCCACACAAATCTTAAAATAATTTGTTCTAACTCTCTGAAGAAAGTCCATGGTATTTTGATAGGGATTGCATTAAACGTGTAAATTGCCCTGCGTAACATTGACATTTTTACAATATTAATTCTGCCAATCCATGAGCATGGAATATTTTTCCATCTCTTTGTGTCTTCCTCAATTTCTTTCAGAAGTGTTCTATAGTTTTTAGGGTATAGATCTTTTACCTCTTTGGTTAGGTTTATTCCTAGGTATCTTATGCTTTTGGGTGCAACTGTAAATGGGATTGACTCCTTAATTTCTCTTTCTTCAGTCTCATTGTTAGTGTATAGAAATGCCATTGATTTCTGGGCATTGATTTTGTATCCTGCCACGCTACCAAATTGCTGTATGAGTTCTAGCAATCTTGGGGTGGAGGCTTTTGGGTTTTCTATGTAGAGTATCATGTCATCGGGGAAGAGGGAGAGTTTGACTTCTTCTTTGCCAATTTGAATGCCTTTAATGTCTTTTTGTTGTCTGATTGCTGAGGCGAGGACTTCCAGAACTATGTTGAACAGCAGTGGTGAGAGTGGACATCCCTGTCTTGTTCCTGATCTTAGGGGAAAGGCTCCCAGTGCTTCCCCATTGAGAATGATATTTGCTGTGGGCTTTTCGTAAATGGCTTTTAAGATGTCGAGGAAAGTTCCCTCTATCCCAACACTCTGAAGGGTTTTGATCAGGAATGGATGCTGTATTTTGTCAAATGCTTTCTCTGCATCTAATGAGAGTATCATATGGTTCTTGGTTTTTCTCTTGCTGATAAGATGAATCACATTGATGGTTTTATGAGTGTTGAACCAGCCTCGTGTCCCGGGGATAAATCCTACTTGGTCATGGTGAATAATTTTCTTTATGTGTTGTTGGATCCTATTGGCTAGTATCTTGTTGAGAATTTTTGCATCCATGTTCATCAGGGATATTGGTCTGTAATTCTCCTTTTTGGTGGGGTCTTTGTCTGGTTTCGGAATTAAGGTGATGCTGGCCTCATAGAACGAATTTGGAAGTACTCCATCTCTTTCTATCTTTCCAAACAGCTTTAGTAGAATAGGTATGATTTCTTCTTTAAACGTTTGATAGAATTCCCCTGGGAAGCCATCTGGCCCTGGACTCTTGTGTCTCGGGAGGTTATTGATGACTGCTTCAATTTCCTCCCTGGTTATTGGCCTGTTCAGGTTTTCTATTTCTTCCTGCTCCAGTTTTGGTAGTTTGTGGCTTTCCAGGAATGCGTCCATTTCTTCTAGATTTCCTAATTTATTGGCGTACAGCTGTTCATAATATGTTTTTAAAATCGTTTGTATTTCCTTGGTGTTGGTAGTGATCTCTCCTTTCTCATTCATGATTTTATTAATTTGAGTCTTCTCTCTCTTCTTTTTAATAATGTTGGCTAATGGTTTATCTATCTTATTAATTCTTTCAAAGAACCAACTCCTGGTTCTGTTGATCTGTTCCACAGTTCTTTTGGTCTCAATATCATTTAGTTCTGCTCGAATTTTAATTAACTGTCGTCTTCTGCTGGGGGTGGGGTCTATTTGTTGCTTTTTCTCTAGTTCCGTTATGTGTAAGGTGAGCTTTTGAATTTGAGTTCTTTCCAGTTTTTGAATGGATGCTTGTATTGCGATGTATTTCCCCCTCAGGACTGCTTTTGCTGCATCCCAAAGATTTTGAATGGTTGTATCTTCATTCTCATTAGTTTCCATGAATCTTCTCAATTCTTCCTTAATTTCCTGGTTGACCTTTTCATCTTTTAGCAGGATGGCCCTTAACCTCCACGTGTTTGTGGTCCTTCCAAACTTCTTGTTGTGATTAAGTTCTAATTTCAAGGCATTATGGTCTGAGAATATACAGGGACTATCCCGATCTTTTGGTATCGGTTCAGACCCAATTTGTGACCCAGTATGTGGTCTATTTTGGAGAAAGTTCCATGTGCACTTGAGAAGAATGTGTATTCAGTTGAGTTTGGATGTAAAGTTCTGTAGATATCTGTGAAATCCATCTGGTCCAGTGTATCATTTAAAGCTCTCGTTTCTTTGGATATGTTGTGCTTAGAAGACCTATCTAGTATAGAGAGAGCTAGATTGAAGTCACCAAGTATAAGTGTATTATTATCAAAGTATTTCTTCAGTTTGGTTATTAATTGGTTTAAATATTTGGCAGCTCCCACATTCGGGGCATATATATTGAGGATTGTTAAGTCCTCTTGTTGGATAGATCCTTTGAGTATGAGATAGTGTCCCTCTTCATCTCTCACTATAGTCTTCGGGGTAAATTTTAATTTATCTGATATAAGGATGGCAACCCCTGCTTTCTTTTGAGGACCATTTGAATGGTAAATGGTTCTCCAACCTTTTATTTTCAGGTTGTAGGTGTCCTTCTGTCTAAAATGAGTCTCTTGTAGACAGCAAATAGATGGGTCCTGCTTTTTTATCCAGTCTGAAACCCTGCGCCTTTTGATGGGGTCATTAAGCCCGTTCACGTTCAGAGTTACTATTGACAGATATGAGTTTAGTGTCATCATATCTATTCAGTCCTTGTTTTTGTGGATTGTTCCACTGAACTTCTTCTTAAAGGGGAATTTTAAGAGTCCCACTTAAAATTTCTTGCAGAGCTGGTTTGGAGGTTACATATTCTTTCAGTTCCTGCCTGTCTTGGAAGCTCTTTATCTCTCCTTCCATTTTGAATGAAAGCCTTGCTGGATAAAGTATTCTTGGTTGCATGTTCTTTTCATTTAGGACCCTGAATATATCCTGCCAGCCCTTTCTGGCCTGCCAGGTCTCTGTGGAGAGGTCTGCTGTTACCCTAATATTCATCCCCATAAAAGTCAGGGACTTTTTTTCTCTTGCTGCTTTAAGGATCTTCTCCTTATCTTTGGAATTTGCAAGCTTCACTATTAAATGTCGAGGTGTTGAACGGTTTTTGTTGATTTTAGGGGGGATCTCTCTATTTCCTGGATCTGAATGCCTGTTTCCCTTCCCAGATTCGGAAAGTTTTCAGCTAGGATTTGTTCAAATACATATTCTGGCCCTCTGTCCCTTTCGGCGCCCTCGGGAACCCCAATTAAACGTAGGTTTTTCTTCCTCAGGCTGTCATTTATTTCCCTTAATCTATCCTCATGGTCTTTTAATTGCCTGTCTCTTTTTTCCTCAGTTTCCCTCTTTGCCATCAACTTGTCTTCTATGTTACTCACTCGTTCTTCCACCTCGTTAAGCCTCATCGTTAGGACTTCTAGCTTGGATTGCATCTCATTTAATTGATTTTTAATTTCTGCCTGATTGGATAAATTCTGCAGTCATGAAGTCTCTTGAGTCCTTTATGGTTTTTTCTAGAGCCATCAGTAGCTGTATAATAGTGCTTCTGAATTGGCTTTCTGACATTGAATTGTAATCCAGATTTTGTAACTCTGTGGGAGAGAGGGCTGTTTCTGATTCCTTTTTTTGAGGTGAGGTTTTCCTTCTAGTCATTTTGCTCAGTGCAGAGTGGCCAAAAACAAGTTGTATTGGGAAAAGGAGAAAAAGAGAGAGAGAGAAGGAAAGAAAAGAGAAAAAGAAAAAGAGAAAGAAGAAAAAAAAGGGGAAAAAGAGAAGAAAAAGAGAAAGAAAAAGAAAGAAAGGAGAAAAAAGAAAAAAAAGGGTGGGGTGGGGTGGGGGAAGCAATCAGAAATCAAGAAGAAAGAAAGAAAAAAAAGCACAAAACAAAACAAAACAAAAACAAAAACAAAAACAAAAAAAAAAACAAAAAAAAACCACGGGGGAGTATCTTCCGATTCTGTATACTTTAAGTCCCTTGACTTCCCCTGGAACTGGTCCGACTCGCTGGTCTTCTGGGGGAGGGGCCTGCTGTGCTGATTCTCAGGTGTTAGCACTTGGGGGAGCTGCTCAGCCCCTGCCTGGTGCAGGGCTCAGTGGGGGTTGTTCACCCCGTGAGGCCCCAGGAGGAACAGCCGCAGTGGCGGGGCCAGCTCTGCAGCCCTGGAGTCAGCCCCCACAGTAGCTCCGGGGCTCTCCGTCTGCAGGGCCTGGGGGCTCCGGGTGGGGCCGCTGATCTGCTCAGTTCCAGGCAGGAGCGTCCTTGCTGACCTGGGCCCTCCCGGCCTCTGCCTGTCCTGGGGGAGGCCGGATCCTGGGCTGTGTCCCGGCGCCCTGTGCTCCGGGGCCTGCGCTGTTGGATTCGCGCTCCCGCCCCGCAGCCCCCTCCACGGAGCCGCCGCCCGAGCCCCTCCGAGCTGTTCCCGGAGCCGCGCCGCCCCCTCCGCGGAGCTTCTTCCTCCGCCCGAGCCGCCGCCGCCGCCGCCGAGCTGTTCCCGGAGCCGCGCAGCCCCCTCCGCGGAGCCGCCGCCCGAGCCCCTCCGAGCTGCTCCGGGTCCCGCCGAGCGCTGCAGCCCTTAGGGAGCTGGCGCATCTCCCCGGGGCGCAGTTCCTCTGTTACTGTCCCAGGGAGCCCGAGGGCATCCCCGCCTTTCTGGGGATCCTGCTCCAATTCCCCGGGAGGCCTTTCCGCGGGGCAGGTTGGTGCAGCTCCTGCTCCTCCGGGACGGGGCTCTCCTGTCCTGGGGACACTCACCCCGGCCTCAGCCCGGCTCCTCGCGGGGCCCCTCCCCCTTGGAGGCCTTTTGTTTCTTTATTTCTTCTTCCCCGTCTTCCTACCTTGATAGAAGCGCGAACTCTTCTCACTGGAGCGTTCCAGCTGGTCTCTCTTTAAATCTCAGGCCGAATTCGTAGATTTTCAGGATGGTTGGAAGGTTTTCTAGGTAATTTGTTGAGGACAGGTGACTTGGAGACCCTACTCTTCCGCCCGGTTTACCATTATCTTAAAATAAATTAATATTTGGGGGATCCCTCGGTGGCTCAGCAGTTTAGCGCCACCTTCAACCCAGGGCGTGACCCCGGAGACCCAGGATGGAGTCCCCTGTCAAGCTCCCCACAGGGAGCCTGCTTCTCGCTCTGCCTGTGTCTCTGCCTCTCTCTCTCTCTCTCTCTGTGTTTCTTTTTTTTCTTTTTTTTTTTTTTAATTTTTATTTATTTATGATAGTCACACACACAGAGGAGAGAGAGAGAGGCAGAGACACAGGCAGAGGGAGAAGCAGGCTCCATACACCGGGAGCCCGACGTGGGATTCGATCCCGGATCTCCAGGATCGCGCCCTGGGCCAAAGGCAGGCGCCAAACCGCTGCGCCACCCAGGGATCCCTCTCTCTGTGTTTCTCATGAATAATGAATAAATAAATAAAATCTTTTAAAAAATTAATATTTTAAAATACTGGTTTTAGTATCTAAGATGGTAAATATCAATAGGTATATATTAGAAAGAAAATCTCTGGAATAGATCATTTTGCCCCAGCTTTATTGAGATTTAACTCATGTATAATATTGTGAAATTTTAAAGTGTACAGTGTGCTGATTTGATACATTTATTTATTACAAAATGATAATCACTATAGCATTGGCCAATAGATATCTCCATCCTGTCCCAGGTCTGTCCCCTGTTACCGGGTCTGTCGGTGGGAAGAACACTGAGGATCTACTCTCTTAGCAACATTGAGTACATGATGCAGTCATGGGATTCCTGAATCTTGTGCCAGGAGGTCTGTACCCTTTGCCCAACATCTGCCCTTGTCCCCCAACCCCGCCACTCCACTTGTTTCTCTGAGTTCTGCTTCTTTAGGTTCCATGGGTGAGATGCTTGCTAATTTTTAGCCTTGCTGCAGCCTGCCTGCCTTCCTGTGGAGGGATGGCTGCCCTGGGGTCTGTCCGAGTGGCATGTGGAGATGAGCTGCGGATGGGGTGGTGGCTCCACCAGGCCTACCGTGGTGGGAGATCCGAGGCTCCCAGGCCCATCGTCAGAGCAGGGGCAGCCCTATTCAGCTGGGGCCTGGGCCAGTCCTGGCAGGTTCAGACTCAGGACACATTTCATTACCTCCCGCAGCCTTCCGCCAGTGCCCACACGGGAACGAGTCAGAGGGCATCTCTGGCAAAGTGCCTGCCATCTCCTCCTCCTGTCCCAATGTTTTTCTCAGTCCACTTCCTTTTCTCGGCCTCGGACCAGATGCTGACAGAGCCTGTTTCCCTAAGGCAGTGTCCCTGTCCCCAAGGCATAGGGCCCTGGGTGGCCAGGTCCGGGGCCTGGGAAATGTGGGGAGCTCTGGGGACCCAGCTCCAGGGGACGTGGGCCTCGTGCTGCAGCCCTCTGGTGGCTCCCTCTCACCCTTGGCTTGGGCTCAGGCCGCACTTTTGGAATCCTTCCAGACACCTGATTGAGGCCAACACCTGTGTGGATGCTGAGGTGTTTTCTGTTAGGTCTCGAGCTCAGGAATCCAGCCCCGTGCCAGGATACCTGGCCCTGGCCTGACACAGAGCTTGTCCCTCCTTGGACCCCACCCCTCCCAGAGATCGGTGGGTGAACATGCTCAGCAGGTGGGGAGCCCACCCAGGCAGGTGGAGAGTAGCATGGGAATCGCAGACTTGCTGTGTGGCCTTGGACAAGTGGCCCGCAGTCTCTGGGCCTCAGTGTTGGACCTGGTCATCCCTAAGGACTGATGGCTGCTCTGGACACAGTCTGGACCTGGCCAAGTCCAGGCAAAGGAAGGGTGACTGCATCCTGCTAAGCTAGTCCCTCTCCAAGAGACCACAGTCTCAGGCCACCGCCTGCAGAGGGGCTGCTCTAGCTGAGCTCCTGGGGGTGGGGGTGGAGTAGGGAGAAATGGTGTGATCCTCACCGAAGTCATAGAATCTTATCGAAGCCCCGTCTTTGATTCGGCCAGAAGCCCACAGAGGCCTGGGACCGCGGGAGCCCCGGGTCCAGGGCGGTCTGGGTGCCGGGCATCCCCGAACTCACTTCTCTGGGCTCAGGGAAGCCGCGTGAGGTGTGGAGGGCCACCTTCTGGGGGGCACAGTCTCCCTCCCCCCAGAGTGAGCGGGTAAGGCCAGGTGTCGGGGCAGCGCCGGGGCTCCCAGGACTTAATATCGATCAGTGTCCACAGCAGCTGATGCAGAGATGCATTTAGCGAGGCGTGGGTGCTGCTCCTCGGAGAAATTGAGGCTAATTGAGATTAACTGGTTTCCTGCCGCTTCTTCCTTCCTTCTAATCACCAGGAAATCTGCGGCTGGCTGAGCGGGGGGGCCGGAGAGCCAGTGCCCCCGGGAGTCCGGGGCTCAATTAAGCTGTGGCAAATTGGATTTCTGGCCGTGAGGCCACAGGGCTGGGGTTGGCATTGAGGCATGAGCTGCCAGATAGTATTAGGCCGAGAGCTGGCCAGATGGGTCCAGCCACTAATTCAATCTGGCTTCCCAGAAACAAGACTTGGGAGGGCCGGGCTGTGGGCCTGGAAGCTGCGACACTGGCTGGGAGGGGGGGGCGCGCCGTGGGGTTTCGAGACCCTGACAGCTGCTGATGGGTGGCAGTGTGGTGCCAGACAGTCAGATGGAGTCAGAGAGGGAGACAAACATGGAGACACTTAGGGGAAGCAGGACGACAGGACAGCGACCCAGCCACCCGGAAGCCGCAACTTCACTGCCAAGTGACCTCTGCAAAATGAGCGTTTTAGGGGTTGGCAGGAGAAGAGGTTGAGCGGAGAGAGCCCAGGAGAGGCAGACAGGCCCCGAGGGAGGCCGCGTGGAGGGCCAGGGTCGCCTGGTGCCTGGGGAGCGGGGCGGGAGCCGGGCCACGCCGCTGGGCAGTGGGAGCTCAAGCCAGTGCCGAGGGGCAGCCCTTTGTGTCAGCATTTTATTACCTTTTAGTGGCTGGCAATATCAGAGCCTTTATTTTAAGGAAGAAGAGTCCCTAACCTGGGCTTAAGCGGGCTCCCAGAGCGTCAGAGAGGCCCGTGGAAAAGACTGGAATGCTGGCTTTCTCCACCCCCCCCCCCCCCCCCCCCCGCACAGAATGTGGCCCTGGCTCTTGCGCAGGGGGGCCGCTCCCCAGTCCCAGCACCGAGGCCCGTGTCAGCCCTTTCTGGGCCCCAGCCGCCCGCAGGCAGAGCTTCAGTCCGATGGGCCTGGATCCAGCAGTTTCCTGCCGGCCCTTCGCCCCAGAGGCCTGTGTCCTGCCCACCCTCTGATACCCAGTCGTGTCATGTGTGAGCCCTCACGCCTTCCCTCCTTGGGACAAGCCCGAGAGGCCTGTAGAAATTGAGCTCACGCCAGGGCTGTGGCAGGCATCCATCTTAGCCCTGCAGGCCCCATTTCACGTTCTCCCTCCACACCCCAACCCAGATTGTTGCTCCCCGGTGCCCCTCACCTGCACCCAGTCAGCTGCCCAGGACCTCCTGGGGCACAGGGAGCCTTGGCTTTGCTGGTGGACACGGTGAATGAGGGAGGGCATGGACAGACTGGTTGTCCCCCCGGCTGCCTGGAGGAGTCACCGGGGGAGCTCTGAAAGCCGCCTGTGCCTGGATCCCACCCCCGAGATTCTGTAGTCCTTGACTGGGGTGTGGTCTGGACCTCAGGATTTATACAAGGTCCCAGGGGATCCTAATATGCATCCGGTGTCCTTGAGCTGAGGCAGGCTGAGCCAGGAGGTGTGCACCCCCGAGGTCACTGGACAGAGGCTCCAAGTCCGCCAGGCCTGCCTGGAACAGTTGTGTATTGAAGGGAGAAAGGTCAGGAGACAGAGTTGGAGAAGCTAAGTGAGGCCCAAGAGACCCATTTGTGGAAAGATGGTGAAGGTCCTGCAGGGAGGAGGTGGCTCTGGGAATCAGGGAGCTCCCGGGTGTGTGGGAAGGGGAGGGCAGGGTGCAGGAAGACAGGGTCCGGCTTCAGGCTGTGGGTGGGGGGAGAAAAAAACAGGAGCAGAGATTGGGGCAAGGACAGAGGGGATGCGGTGGGGGGACCAGTGTTCGCAGGGGGCTTGGGGATGTTTGTCCGTGATGTGCTGCTGCATGAGCCCCGCCTCCACAGCCTGGAGAAACCGCCTCTGACCATCTATGGCCCATTTTGGGGCTTTTGCAGTGAGATTTGCATCTTTTTTTTTTTTTTTTTTTTTAGGTTAGTATGCCGGCCTGGCTCCATTTGATGTCCCAGGGACAGAGTCTTCAGCAGGTGTTGTCCCTGCTGTGTTAGCAGAACGTGGGATGTGGGATGTCCTGTTCTGTGGGTTGCCCTGACCTGCAGCAGGAGGCTCTCCGATCCTTCCTTGGCCTGCAGCCTGCTTCCCCCCTCCCCTGGGTCTCCTGAATAGGTGGCTCTGGCAGGGGCTGGTGTTAGAACTTGGGTCCTGACCTGCCGCTGAAGCAGCCAGCCGCTGACAGAGGCTCTCCTCACAGCCCCCATTGGGCCCCCTGAGGCTGGGCTCCAGCGTCTTCTCCCAGTCTGCCTTGCACCCACTGGAGAGCGGGCCTGACCACTCTGGCCAGCATGACACTGGTGGGATTCCAGCCAGGGAGAGCGCGGTCAGGCCCAGTAGGGTAGAAGCACCTGGTACAAAAGTCCCTCCATGGGAAGTTTCCAGCAATGCTGCAGCACCGAGGTGACGTCAGGGACTCTGCGTCCGCTCGGCCAGCGGTGGCTGCTGGGAAGCTGGTTGGTGCAGCCCTCAGAGGAGGGAGGGAGGTCCTCGGTGGGCCTCAGCCTCAACCTGCAGATGCTTCCTCTTCTCCCCATCGCCTCACCGTGGCCTCTGACCTGTTGTGAAACGGACGCTGCGGGGAAGATCTAAGAGAATGGATGCAGAGTGCGCAACACAGGACCCCGTCCCGGGATGCACCCCACAGCAGGGCCTTACCTCCTAGCGCTGTCAGGAGCATGAGAGGTGTCCCGGGCCTTCACCTTCTCAGAGGCCACTTCTGAGCTCTACAGCTCAGCTGCGCCTTCCCTGGGCGGTCAGCGGCCCCTGCCGCGTGCTCTTACACGAAGTCGGGGGGCGTGGGCATGGGGGACACTGTGTCTTCAGTTGCCCTTCCTCCTGGGTCACAGTGAGACTCCCCTTTTCTCTGCCCAGCTTGGTCCTGGACACACCCTGGGGCTGTCTCTGAAGAAACCCCACACCCCCGCCCCCGTGAGTGGGACCAGGCCTAACCCTGAGGCAGCCCATCCAGGTGCCTCCCATGAATTCAAGCAACAAAAACATTCTGTTTTTCCGAGATAAGAAAACTATCCCCCCTCTCGCCCTGACTGGAAAGTCCCTGAACATGTTCGTGTTGACCTTCAAAGAAACCGTCATGTCATAACCCGAATGCTATGCTACTCCTGCGGTTTTTTGCCTTTAAAAGATGCCTGTAATTGCTAATCGGGGCTCTGCCACCTCTGAGGCAGAGAGCCCGTTTGCACAAACATTCAATAAACCCTCTTGCTTGTTGCATCTGCCTGTCTGGGGTCTGAGTCTCTGGGGCGTCCACCGGGACACATTGGCACCCGTGAGCCAGGTCCAACAAGATCACCCGTGAGACCCCACCTCCCTCCGCCTGGCCGCTGCTGGACTGGCATCCCACACCTCGCCTGGTGGTGCAGGTGCCGTGGCAGCCGCGTCCGAAGGCTGAGCGCCCTGGCTGGCTCCTTCTCTGCGACGTGGGCCCCACCGTGCCACCTGCTCTGTGACCCTCGGGGCCTGGCACTGTGGCTCCGACCCCCGAGACTCCATTCCCTCCCCCGCCAGGGTCTCTGCCAGTGGCAGCGGACAGCCCCCGGTGGCAGGGCCCACAGGCTCTGATAAAAGAAAAAAAAAAGGAGCCCTGGCCTTTCAAATCTCAATTTCCTCCCCATTTCCATTAAACAAAAGCCATGTAAGGGTAAATTTAATATTCTTTATTAAAGCCAGTGGTTAAAAATGGAATTGGGACTTTTGATTTCCATGCTCCCTGCCAAGGTGAGCTGTGCAGGGGGAGCGTGGGCAGCCTTCCGCTGCTTGGTACGCCCCGATCGGGGCTCCGTGGCCTTCACTGGTGCTCCTGCAAGAAGCGAGCTGCCCTCTGCCAAAGGTGTACGCCAGCGTTTGTGACTTGGGGTTTCACTGCGGGGAGTATCTGGGAAATGACCACTTGCTGATAATGGATTCACACAACAATTACCCATTTCAACCACCGGCACTGCCTCCTTGGACTCTATACCCTCACTCGCTGTCCTCATTCACGCGACAGGCCCTGACTGAGCACTCCCCGTGGCAAACATTGTTCCAGGCGTTGGGGACATGGGTGTGAAGAAGGCAGGATCCCAGGACCCTCCAGCACCTTGGCCTAAGCTGGTCAGGACGTAGCTGCCCAGAGGCAGGGATTGGCTTGGAAGTGGATACTTGGCTGGAAGCTTTCTTGTCTGGATGCTGCAGAGGGTAGCTGTGAGATCCCAAACAACTTTAGTCATTTTATAACGATGAGGGAAGTCAGGTGGGGGAGGAAATTCCTCAGGTGCGAGCAGAGCCCAGGGAACACCAAGAGCCAGCGCCAGGGCCCTGATCAAACTCTGCCTGAAGCCAGACCGGTTGCCAGATGGTGCAGTTTTGCCAGCCTATGCATTCCTTCTATCTAAACCTATTTATAGACAAAAGAGGCGTAACTAAAATGGGCAGGTGGTTTGTGCCTCCCACTTCCCTGACTCAGTATTGTGGGACGGTGGCCTCATTTGACAGATGAAGATAATGAAGCCAGAGCTTGAGTGATTTCTGGGGTCACCACCCGAGTAAGTGAGGGAGGTTAGGTTCCAGCTCAAGAAATTTAACACCAAAATCTGTTTTCAAAAGCTTGATTGCTGTGCTGACAGGCAAACTGTCCTTCTTTGGGGGCTGTTTTGCTGGCTTTTCTTCTGGAAGTAGAGGAGTCGAGCTGGTGAAATCCAGAGAGGAAGCAGGCCTCAGGAGGAGAGGGCGTGGGATGCAACCCTCAGACCTGTGCACACGGCTTGTGTCTTGTGTCGGGGCGGGGGGTGGTGCGGGGCGCCAGCTGGGCTCCGAGCTTTGGATGAAATGTGGGTGAAACGTCTGCCCGTCTCCTCCGGGACAAGCCAGCCGCGATGATCCTCCCACCCGGGCTCACAGAGCAGCCTCGGCATTTGCACAGATTACTTCTACTTGACATTTGACCAGGGGACTATTAGCCCTCCCTCCCGCACTGCAGGGTAGAGCACCGACTGCGTGACCGTGACCATCGGGCGTCCTAGCCCCACATCCGCGGGCATGGGCGTGGCTGGCTGTTCCCGGACTCCCAGACCTCGGGCTGCGGGGGGCACGGGGACTGTGTCCTGGGCCCGTTCTTCACGCTGCTGGTTTTGCTGGAGATACAATCAGAATTGAATCCCGACCTGTGGGCAGCTGGTGGCAGGCCCGCACCTGGGCTGGAACACAAAACCTACTCACCGCGGGAGCCACATTCAAGATGTGAAAGGGAAGAGTGCAATTTAGTTGGCAGTTGCTGCGTGATTCACTTGATGCAATGCTTTCCCTTTGCACCTGGCCGTCTCTGCAGCCTGCAGGGGCACGGGCACCCTGTCGTCACGCTCCCTTCACGTGGAGGGCACCCACGCACAGAGTTCTGGGTGTGCAGCGGGTCGGTGGTCAGTGCTTTCACTGACAACCAGGCACTCTTTCCACTATCCATCACTTCTTACAGGCAGATTTGGCGGGACAGTTAATGCACCCAACTGAAAACTGACCAGGGCACATCACCCATCCCTCACACCCCTGGGGGATCTGAACCCACACCCCTGCCCCTGCATCTGGGGGGTCCGGGAGGAGCCGCCTGCAGCAACCCCCCACCCCAGGGACCTGGACCCTCTCCTGGGGGCTGTGAACTTAACTAGGCACTCACGTTTATCCTTATCTCTGTGTCTGTGAGGTTCAATCCTTGGGTTAAACCAAAGTTCTTCCCAGGCCTTCCAGCCGGGGCTTTGTCATGTAAATTGGGCGCCTACAATTCAATCTTGGGATGACTCATTTAGTCCTGGTATTGCTCCCCGCTCAGGGCCTCTGGGCGCTGGGATGGGTGCCAGCAGGGCCCCACATGCCCCTGCCTGTCCCTCTGCCCTGTGCCCTCCCTGCCTGCTGCCTGGGGCAGGACTGGCCCCAAGCCTTCTGGTGAGGGACCAGGAGATGCCCCCCTAGGCCATCGACAGGGGCGTCCTTAGTGCTCACCTTACGCATGAAGACATCTGGGCCCAGCGGGTGAGCAGCCTTGCCGTCCTGAGCCTGAGGGTTGACAGGCAGGCAAGCGGCTTCCCTGGCCGAGCCACGCCATGGGGCCAGCTGCCCAGACCCACTCCCAGAGCAGAGGAAGCTAGGTGACGTGAACACCAAGGGCTTCCTGGAAGGGCCGGGTGACTCGAGGCCAGGAAGGACCTGGAGGGGAGGCCACAGGCTGCATGTCTGTGGACTGGTCAGATCCTCGGCATCAGCGTGGCAGGAGGCTCTAGTGCCCCTGACGGGGTCTGTGCCAGGAACCTGGTTCCTGCCCCCGCTGCCACAAGGCACTTGGGCTTTAGCAGCCCACACCCCCCTGGGCCAGGAAGCCCTTTTGATGTGTCCCGAGCTCCAGGGCTTGCCCTCCACAGAGCGCAGCTGGGGAGGGGCTGGGGGGGCTGCGCTCAGTTGGCAGCCAGGCTGGGGAGCCCCTCTAGTGTTGGACCCTTGCTCACGGGTGCCAATGTGTCCCGGTGGACGCCCCAGAGACTCAGACCCCAGACAGGCAGATGCAACAAGCAAAAGGGTTTATTGAACGTTTGCGCAAACGGGCTCTCTGCCTCAGAGGTGGCAGAGCGCCCTGATTAGCAATTACAGGCATTTTTTAAAGGCAAAAAGACCGCGGGAGTAGCATAGCATTGTGACATGATTGATTTCTTTGAAGGTCAACATGACCATGTTCAGGGACTTTTCCAGTCAGGGCGAGGGGGGGATAGTTTTCCTATCTCGGAAAAACAGAATGTTTTTGTTGCTTGAATTTATGGGAGGCACCTGGATGGGCTGCCTCAGGGTTAGGCCTGGTCCCACTCACGGGGTGTGTGTGTGTGTGTGGGGGGGGGGTTTCTTCACTAGGAGGACGAGCCCTCCCACCCTCTGCGCAGGAATCCGAGGTGCTCCAGGAGGAGTGCCGGACACTCGCACGGGCTTCCCCACCCTGGCACATGCAGGGGGTCCTGGAGGGCTTGGGGCCCGAAGGTGCGCAGGGCTGTGTGACCCAAGAAGTGGGAGAACCGAGGCCGGCTCATCGAGACCGCAAAACCAGCGTCCCCGCCAGGAAGGGCGACAGGGTTCAGCTGTCAGGTTTCATTCAGACTTTGGCGATTGGGAAATTTAGAAGGAAGACAGTTTTTGTCTGGCGAGTGTATAAATGTTGTGTTCCGTGGTGTACAGTTTTGTTTTTTATTTTGTCTCCCCCTGGGGAGAGGCACCTTCAGCACGTAGACCACCGAATGCCGGACCTCAGCGTGAGGATCTGGGCAGGACTGCGGGGCACCCCCGGCCCAGAGCTCCACAGTGTGGACGGTCCGGGCCAACGCTGCAGCCGGACTCTGGAGGGACCATCTCGAAGCCAGACTGAGCCTCAAGGTGGTGGGAGAGGGGATGGCCAGGCCCTCCGGGCACTGATCCAGGAGGGCCTGGTTCTTGCCTCATGGAAGAATGAATCTCTGGTGGGGGGGGAGGCAGAGGGTGAGCACAGCCTGGCAACAAGAGCTCTCAAAAGGGACGGCCCTCCACAGGGTTGCCACTGGGGCTTTTATGGTCTTTTTAAGGAACCTAATCAGGGAACTTGGTAAATCTCCTGTTAATATCAGGGGGGATTTGTAAATATCATGTCTATGTTTACAATGAACACATGTTTCTTTGTGAATATCCTGAGCACAAACAAGGTGTTCCCTGCTCTCTGGTTAGTCTCTGCTCCCTAATACTCCTCTACACCTGGGGTTGCTTAGTAGCCATTAGAGGGGCGACTCCCTGACATCTTGGAGCTGGGGAGCTAGGCTTATTGCTGTTTTTACTGTCTTACCTCTGTTTTCTTGGGATGGGTAGGAGCCTGACTCTGGGGGTTCCCTTTACCTTTCCCTGCCTAGCCCCGTCTGCCCCTAACTCTAACTGGTGCTTGCATGGGCACCATGCCACCTCCGCCGGGCCTGGCTGTCCTCCCCTGCCCGCTCTCTGTTGGCTGTGCAAACCCCGGGGCCATGCGTCCCCACCTCCCCCCCAACTGCTCCTCCTCCCCCAGAGCCTCCCCACCGGGAGGGCCTGCAGCCCAAAGCCCAGCAGCCCTGGCCAGCTTGCTCTCCCAGCTCTCCTCACACCCTCTGGAATAAACCTGTTCCCTCTGCCTGTTACTGTGTGTGGCAATGGGCCTCAGTCCTGGCAGGTCTAGTGAGAGATTGGGAGTAGGTGCTCTGGGGTACAGGCCACGCACTGTGGTTTCTGGAAGCCCTCCAGGCCCCTCGGATACAGAGCTTGTCTGCCTGGGGCGCTGGAACTGCACCTTCCAAAGAAAGGACTGGCCTCCATAGCTCCGGGGCGTCATGTTAAGAGTGTCTGTAGGCCCAAAGGGGGCCGGGGCTGGGCCTTGCGGGATCCCTTTATCTGTCTAGGGGCTGGGGATCCTGAGCCCCAGGCCCCAGCTGCTCCCTGGCAGGTGAGGAGCTAAGAGGCTGTAGGCAGTGACAAGGAGCTGAGCTTGGACATGACCCTCTTCCAAGCCCAGAGAGGATGGTGGCCGTATCCCCAGTTTGCAGATGAGGAAAGCTGTTCAGAGAGGGTGAGTGACTCGCCCAGTCACACAGCAGCTTGGTGGTAGGGCTACCACGGGAGCACAGGCCTCCGTTCCCAAGTCTTGGCACTGTCTTCTCAGCCAGACACCTGGATCCTCAGGGGCCCCAGGGAGGACCCTGGTCTTCGGCGGGTCAGTGCTGCACTCACTCTGCCGGCCTTTCCTTTCAAGGGCTCTGCTCCGTGCTGGCACCTCGCCTGCAGGGAACGCGGTTTTAGTGTGTGCAAGGGCAGAGATAAGCTCAGAGCCAGGAGAAGGTCTGAGGGGAGGTGCCCCCGCCCCCAGCCCCTCACCCCTGGCCACAGGCCAGCACCCTGGAGCCTCTCCAGCCTCTGCTTTCCTTGTCCCCAAACACCCTTCGCTACCTCTGGGCAGGCGTTCAAGGCTCTTCCCTGATGCCAGGGTGTCACACACACTCGAGATCCATAGAATGTGGCTGAAACCCACACAGCGCCTCAAGGCTTTGCCAGGATGGGAGGCTTTGCTTGCCCCCTGCTACGTGGGAACAGCTGATCCACGGAAGACAGATGGCCCTGGCTGCCCCCAGGAAGAGCAGCTAGCGGGGTGGCGCAGCTGGCGCACAGCTCAGCCCTGAGCTCGGGTCCTGCTCCCGGCACCGTCTACTTGCGTTCGCTTGGCCTGGCCTCAGCTCCTCCTTCTGCCAAACAAGAGGGCTCGACGAGGTCACTTCTTATTTTATTGCTTTATGTTAATTCTAGTATAGCTGACGTGCAGTGTCGTGTTAGTCTCAGGTGTACGATACAGTGACTCAACATTTACATGCTCTACCTCATGCTCATCACACGTGCCCTCCTTCATCCCCTCACCTGTTCCCCCATTCCCACCCTCCCCTTATCCCCTCACCTGTTCCCCCCCATCCCCCATTCCCTGACCCTTTTCCATTATCCCCCACCCTCCCCATAGCTCCCATGACTGGGAGCTTCTGAATCTAGGGGAAACCATCTTTCTTAAACTCCGATGCTACCAGTATGGGGCCTCCAGTCTCCACCAGTTAGGCTCCACAAGCTTGCCTCCAGCTTCCCAGATGAGGGGGGAAAGCAGGATGAGCTTTTATGATAAATTGTGCCCATTACTGACCCCATCTCCTCTCACTGAAGACCCGGACAGTGGGGCTTACAGTCCTGTGTACGAATGTCCCAAGAGCAGCAAGTTGTTACAGTTTAGAACCAGAGTCCTGTAATTTATTCATGAAAGCAACATATTTCACACTAGATCTCCCACTTGAGAGACTTAGTTGTGTTCTTTGAAACAAACTGATAAGATCTGAATTACTCAGAAAAATGCTACCAGACTCATTAGAAGGAAAGTCTCCAACCACAGGAAGTATTACGCTACATGCGGTGGAGTGTGCGTGTTGCGGGAATGGGGGGCGCCTGGGGGCGCAGTGGGCCGAGCATCTGACTCTTGGTTTTGGCTCAGGTCATGAACTCAGGGTCCTGGGATCCACCCCCGTTGGGCTCTGTGCTCAGCGTAGACTCTGCTTGTCCCCCTCCCTCCTCCTCCCCCAAACAAATAAATAAAATCTTAAAAAAAAAGGATTCAGTAATATACGTAAAGCCCTTTTTCTAATTTTTATTTTATTTATTTATTTATTTTTTAACGTAAAGCCCTTTGAGGAATAGCAAGTGCTATGTGTTGGCTGTATATAGTCACTTTGACACTTCAGATTGTGCACGTTCCCTCGTGTTGCCACGTGACGAGTGTCCCTGAGATGATGACACAATGCAGTTTTAAGGTCCCTAAAACTATCACGAGGAGAAAACTTGTTTTAAGACTGCTGATTTAGGATTCCTACGTGTTTTGTCTTCTAAAGACTGCCTAAATTCTATTGATGTCAAGATTTTAAATATCAATCTAGCCAAAAAGAACCAAGAGACTCCACAAGGCATTACAGTAGACCTAAGTGGGAAAGCAATGAACAAAATATTTCAAGCTGCAGCAATAATAACATGGATAACCCTTATACTGTTGGACCCTGGCTCACGGGTGCCAACGCGTCCCGGTGGACGCCCCAGAGACTCAGACCCCAGACAGGCAGATGCAACAAGCAAGAGGGTTTATTGGACGTTTGCGCAAACAGGCTCTCCGAGGTGGCAGAGCCCCGATTAGCAATTACAGGCATCTTTTAAAGGCAAAAAACCGTGGGAGTAGCATAGCATTCGGGTTATGACATGATTGATTTCTTTGAAGGTCAGCACGACCATGTTCAGGGACTTTCCCAGTCAGGGCGAGGGGAGGTAGTCTTCTCTTTTTTTTATCTCGGAAAAACAGAATGTTTTTGTTACTTGAATTCATGGGAGGCGCCTGGATGAGCTGCCTCAGGGTTAGGCCTTGTCCCACTAGCGGGGGGGGGGGGGGGGGGTTTCTTCATTCCCTCCTCTTTGTTTGGACTGATTTTAACCTTAAAATCTTAGGGAACTTTTATTTCTTCAGTTTGAAGGGCCCGATATTGTTGAGTTAGTACCAGAGCTTGGGTAATGGACAATCTGTCTCGGATGAACTGGAGCAGCCGGTTGAGGATGCAGGGGCCGAAAGTTAGCAGCAGGAGCAGGATAACTAGAGGGCCCATAATGGTAGAGATTAGGGTGGTCATCCAGGGAGACCGGTTAAACCAGCCTTCAAACCAACCCTGCTGGGCCTCTCCGTCCCTTTGTCTTTTACTTAGTCTATCTCTGAGTTTGGCCATGGAGTCCCTAATGACTCCAGAGTGGTCTGTATAGAAACAGCATTCTTCTCCCAGGGCCGCACACAGTCCTCCCTCTTTCAGGAATAGTAAATTCAAGCCTCTCCTGTTTTGAAGTACTACTTCTGAAAGTGAGGTAAGGGATTGCTCTAACTTAGAAACGGACTGCTCTAGTGTCCGAAGATCCTCATCTACAGCGGCTTGGAGTTCTAAATAACGTTGTGAGCCCTGGATCAGGGCGGCTGCACCAGTACCCACCCCAGTTGCGACCCCTAGTCCCAGCATAACGGCTAGGGTTAGGGAGACAGGCTCGCGCTGAAAACGGGTGGGATGTCTGTCATATTGATTTTGTAGAGTTTCAGCAGGGTGATAGAATACCCTGGGCATAATCTGCACCATAATACAGAAGTCCTCAGAGTTATTTAGGACCTGAGCAGATACACAGGGGGTGAGGCCTTTGTTGCATGCCCACCAGGTTCCCGGCCAACGCACCAGGTAAGAGTCAGTCCCTAAAATCAGGGCGGCAATATTGCAGAGTTCCTGGTAACCCGGGTGAGTATAGTTAGCCTTGACAGTGATGTAATCCCAGGAGGAGGAGGGCCTCCCATCCTGTGTCTTCCATAGTCTCGCACCCCCAATTTTTACAATAGAAGTATTCCCCCCCTCCACAGGTGGGATTTAGCCTGCAATCTCTGTGGTACTCGGGACAGACATAGAAGGGGAGGGTGCGTAACATAGCCCTCCTTAGGCGTCCCACATCCTCCCCAGGGGTCTAATCCTTTTCGTCGGGGGGGGGGCTTTCTCGGTTGGGGGCTTTAGAGGTGTCGGAATACCCCTCTAGGCCCCATGGGCTGGGGGCCCCTATGGTTAATTTACACAAGTCAGGATATAGGTTGGGCCACCAAGTTCCCATGGGAGTAGTTTATGTTATTGACCTGACCTTGTCCCCCCCAGACGTTAATACCTGCCAGGTTAACTTTTTGGGGGCATGACGGTTACCTTTGGTGGGGGTGAAAAGCGCTAGGAGAGGTAGGGATATAACAATTGTCATTGAACAATTTTTGAAAGTCTTATCTTGAACGGGTTTTGGGTGCGGTGGAGCTTCCATTGGAGTGGCTTGCCCAGTCCGTCCTGGCTGGCATCAGCGGTGCTCATTGATGGGGCGCACTTGACGTGTGAGGCGTGGACCCAAGCAGCAATACCGTCTACTTTTAGGGCGGTTGGGGTGGTTAGTAGTACGGTGTATGGGCCCTTTGGCGGGACTCAAGGATCCTGGACTGATGTCTCCTGACGTGGATGGAGTCACCGATCTGGAACGGGTGTGGGTCGGTTGCATCTCCGGGGCGGTAGACAGCTGCCAGGGGTCTCCAGATCTGGTGCTGGATAATCTGGAGCGCCTTTAGCCTGTCCTGTAAACCGGGAGTGTTAGCAAGAGGGATTCAATAGCAGAATCTAGTAAGTCCGTTACTGGTGGGGGACTTCCATAGAGAATCTCATAAGGAGTTAGTCCATGACATGTGGGAGTGTTCCGGACTCGGAACAGGACCATGGGGAGGAGTTGGACCCAGTCTCTAGTGCCAGTCTCCAATGTCAATTTAGTTAGGGTCTCTTTAATTGTTCTATTCATTCTTTCTACCTGCCCTGAGCTCTGGGGTCTGTATGCACAATGTAATTTCCAATTTATCCCCAGTAATCTGGCCACCAACTGACTTACCTGGGAGACGAAGGCAGGGCCGTTATCCGACCCTGTTACCTTGGGCAGTCCAAACCGGGGGAAAATTTCTTCTAGGATTTTCTTGACAACCACCGGGGCAGTTTCTCGTCTGGTGGGGGATGCTTCTGTCCATTCTCCTGTGGGCCTAGTGCAGCGGCTCGTGCTGTTTCATCGGCCATCCTGTTCCCCTCTGCTACTGGGTCGTTGCCGTGCTGATGCCCAGGACAGTGAATTATACTCAATTTTCTGCTGTCAGTATAAATGTTGACCTTTTTGTCCTTAGTCTTTTTAGGGCCTGAGTTAGGGCTATAAGCTCCGCCCTTTGAGCTGAAGTTCCAGGCTCTAGGGCACTGGCCCAGATGACAGGTTTTTTTTTGTTGTTGTTGTTGTTGTTTTTTTTTTTTAATTTACCACGGCCACCCCGGCTTTACATTCACCATTTTGTAGAAAGCTACTCCCATCTGTGTACCAGGTTGCTTCAGCATCTGGCAAAGGCTGGTCCGTCAAGTCCCCTCTGGTGCCATGGACCTCGGCTAGGATCTGGTGGCAATCATGCATTATCAGGGAGGGGGACTCAGTTTCTGGAAGCAAGGTGGCCAGGTTTAGGGATGTAGCCGTTCCAAACCGCATCCGCTTGGAATTCAGTAACATGGCCTGATAATGGGTGACCCGAGCGTTTGAGAGCCATCGATCAGGGGGCTGGTGGATGACTGTCTCTATGGCGTGGGGGGGGGCCACCACAGTGAGGGGTTGGCCAAAGGCCAACTTATCTGAGTCTTTTACCAGGACTGCCACAGCCGCTATTATTCGGAGACATGGGGGCCATCCTGCAGCCACGCTGTCTAATTTTTTTGAAAAGTATGCCACGGGCCTTTTTCAGGGTCCCAGTTTCTGAGTTAGGACCCCTTTGGCTATTCCTCGGCGTTCATCAGCATATAGCGCAAATGGCTTGGTTACATCTGGGAGGCTCAGGGCAGGGGCAGTCAATAAGGCCCTTTTTATTTTGTCAAAAGCCAATTGTTGCTCCTTTCCCCAGTGGTAGGGGGTGTTGGATTTCGTGAGAGGATATAGGGAAGCCGCCAGCTCTGCAAACCCGGGTATCCAGAGGTGGCAGAACCCGGCACTGCCAAGGAACTCTCGTAGTCCTCTGGCATTAGTGGGTGCTGGGATCAGGGCTACAGCCTTTTTGCGGCTCTCCGTCAGCCACCTCTGGCCTCCTTCCAGGAGATATCCCAGATAGGTCACTCGTCTCTGGCCTATTTGGGCCTTTTTGGCGGAGGCCCTATATCCCAGTTCTCCCAGTCTCTCGAGCAGGGCCCCCGTACCTTTTACACAATCCTGTTCTGTCTTAGCCGCTAGGAGCAAATCATCCACGTACTGCAGGAGGATGAGGTCCGGATGGCCAACTCGGAAGTCTGCCAAGTCCTGATGCAAGGCTTCGTGGAACAAGGTGGGGGAGTTTTTGAATCCCTGTGGCAGCCTTGTCCAAGTGAGTTGTCCTGAGAATCCCGTCTCAAGATCTTTTTATTCAAAGGCAAAAATAGGCTGGCTTTGAGAGCTTAACCTTATGCAAAAGAATGCATCTTTTAGATCTAAAACCATATACCAGACGTGGCTCGGGGGCAAGGTGCTGAGTAAGTTGTAGGGATTTGGCACCGTGGGGTGTATGCCCTCCGCCCTTCGGTTAACTTCCCGTAAATCTTGTACTGGCCGGTAATCTTCTGTGCCGGGTTTTTTTTACAGGCAACAGAGGAGTGTTCCAGGGCGACTGACAAGGTATTAAGATGCCCAATTGTAATAGTCTCTGTATATGTGGCCGAATGTCCTCTTTGGCCTCTTTGTTCATTGAATATTGCCAGATCGATATAGGGGTGGCCGAGGATTTTTAGGTTTATAATTATGGGTGGCTGGTTAACAGCTAGTCCCATTCCGGCTGTTTTCACCCAGGCCTGAGGGTAGTTAGTGAGCCATTCAGAATTTAGGGGCTGCACGGACGGTGGAGAGTCCTCGTGCAGCCGGTGTTCATCCTCTGGGCGCAAGGTCAATACCTGGAGGGGCTGCCCTTCTGCGCCAGTAATGGTGGCCCCTTTCTGATGAAAATAGATCTGAGCCCCTACTTTTGAAAGAAGGTCTTTGCCTAGGAGGGGGTAGGGGCAGTCTGGGACCAGTAGGAAGGAATGTGTTACTTGCCCAGTGCTCAGGTGGACCTTCCATTCAGTTGTCCATTGATATAACTTGCCTCAGTTGCTCCCTGAACCCAAGACGTTTCAGAGCTCAAGGGTCCTTTTGCCTCAGTTAAAACTGAATGTTGAGCTCCCGTATCAACCAAGAAGGTCACTGGCTGGCCCTTCTTTGGACAATCTTTAACCCAATGTCCTTTTTCCTTGCAGTAGGCACACTGGTCTCGTTCAACCCGTGGTTTTCTTTTGTCTCCCAGGTCCTTACTCTGTCCTGACTTACTCTGCCCTGAGCCCTGTACTATGGTGGCCAGTATCCCAGTCAGTTCTTTATTGCGTTTCTTTTATCTCTTTTATTCCCTCATTCCTCTTGCTCTTTACGGATCCTTTCCTCCCTTTCCTCTGGGGTGTCTTTCTCTCTCTCCTTCTCTTTTTCTTTCTTTCTTTTTCTCTGTCTCTCTTTCTCTTTCCTCTTTCACTTTCACTTTCTCTCTCTAAGTATACATACGGTAGCCCTCTATTAATCTTTCCAGAAAACCTGCCGGCACCTCATCTTTTCCCTGCACTATAGCACGTACCTTCGCCAAATTGGTGGGGCATCACCCTGCCCCTCTGAGACCCGCTAGGAGTACCTGGCGATAGAGACGGAGCCGCTCCCTACCAGCAGCCGCGTCGTAGTCCCCGGTCAGGGAACCAAGGGGAAAACATCCTCGATTTCGTTAGGCAGCTGGGTCGGCCTCCCATCCGCCCCCGGGACGCTTTTCCGTGCTTCAAGGTAGACGCGCTGTCTCCTCCGTGGTGAGGAGAGTCTGCAGGAGCTGTTGGCAGGCATCCCAGGTCGGCTGGTGGGTCAACAGAATTGACTCAATTAACCCGGTTAGCACCTGGGGTCTTGGGAGAAAGTGGGGTTATGAGTTTTCCAGTTGTAAAGGTCAGAGGCAGAGAACGGCCAGGATTGCGTCTGGCCGCCCACTGATCGGAGGGGAAGTGCCTGGGAGGTCCGGACGTCTTCCGACTCCCCCCCGTGCTCTCGTGGAAAGCGGAGGCGACTGGGGAGCGGGGGTGAAGCGAGGGGTCTCCCCTCTACCCCAGTAGAGTCGGGGACGGGGCTGAGGGAGCGGAGGGAGGGGTAGGGCGGGGAATAAGGGGAGTGACGCAGGGAGGGGGTGGGGGTCTCGGCCCTGTCCCCCCTGAGAAGGGGTGAAGCATTTTATCCAGGGGGGTGGGTTTTTAGCGAGATCTTCCCAAACTATGATGTACGGCACCTGATCGAGGTGCCCATTGGGTCCTGGCTGAAAGACCAGGGCCTTCACCTGCAAGATAACACCAATATTAAAAGTTCCGTCCCTGGGCCACCCAACGTTGAGAGTCGGCCACTCTGAGGAGCAGAAGGTGACCCATTTTCGTCTTCTGACTTCGACCGAAAGGTTGTGTGCCCGGCCGGCGACTTCTTTCCAGTGATCTAGAGTGAGGCTTAAAGGGGTAGTTACAGTCTGTCCCATGGGTGTAGAGAAGAGGTGAGCGGGGAGGAGGAGGACAGAGAGAAAGACACAGAACAAACAGGCACACACGAATGACAGGACTGGCGCGGCGGATTCAGATGGGAGCGGTCGCGAACAGCGACCGTCCCTGAAGAGGAGGGAGTGCCGGGGCTCCGTTCCCCTTCCAGACCACTCCGGAGTCAGACTCCGGAGGGGGACCAGGGGTCTCAGGGCACGTCTGCCTCCCCCGCTGGTCCAAATACAGAGTACAGCGTCCTGCAGGCACAATACAGACCCGGCACAGACCCGGCCAGTCAGACAGACAGACGAGACAGATATGACATTTAGCGACAGACAGATATGACATTTAGCGAGCTCGGTCTTACCTCCTACCTGTTTTAGGACTGAGCCTGGGGGCGTCTCGGATCCCGGACGAGCCCCCAAATGTTGGACCCTGGCTCACGGGTGCCAACGCGTCCCGGTGGATGCCCCAGAGACTCAGACCCCAGACAGGCAGATGCAACAAACAAGAGGGTTTATTGGACGTTTGCGCAAACGGGCTCTCCGAGGTGGCAGAGCCCCGATTAGCAATTACAGGCATCTTTTAAAGGCAAAAAACCGTGGGAGTAGCATAGCATTCGGGTTATGACATCATTGATTTCTTTGAAGGTCAGCACGACCATGTTCAGGGACTTTCCCAGTCAGGGCGAGGGGGGGATAGTTTTCTTATCTCGGAAAAACAGAATGTTTTTGTTACTTGAATTCATGGGAGGCGCCTGGATGAGCTGCCTCAGGGTTAGGCCTTGTCCCACTAGCGGGGGGTTTCTTCAATACGCCTGTTGTGTGAAAGCAGCCAGCCAGAAAAAGGCACGTACATAGAATTCCAAATATGCCAAATCACATATATTTCTTTTTTTTTATTTTTTAAAAAGATTTATTTATTTATTTATGATAGACATAGAAATAGAGAGAGAGAGAGGCAGAGACACAGGAGGAGGGAGAAGCAGGCTCCATGCCGGGAGCCCAATGCGGGACTTGATCCTGGGTCTCCAGTATCGCGCCCTGGGCCAAAGGCAGGTGCCAAACCGCTGAGCCACCCAGGGATCCCCTACGTATATTTCAAAAACAGGTAAAACGGGGGCGCCTGGGTGGCTCAGTAGGTGAAGTGTCTGCCTTTGGCACTTGGGCTCAGGTCCTGATCTCAGGGTCCCTGGGATCAAGTCCTGCATCAGGCTCCCTGCTCAGCAGGGAGCTTTCTGCTTCTCCATCTCCCCACCACTGGTGCTCTTTCTTTTCTTTCTTTTTCTTTCTTTTTAAGATTTTATTTATTCATGAGAGACAGAGAGAGAGAGAGAGAGAAGCAGAGACACAGGCAGAGGCTCCCTCCATGCAGGGAGCCCGATGTGGGACTCGATCCTGACTCCAGGATTACACCCTGGGCCCTGGGCCGAAGGCAGGCACCAAATGCTGAGCCACTCAGGGATCCTGGTGTTCTCTTTCAAAAGAAAAAAAAAAAAAAAAGGAACAGGTAAGACTAATCTGTGGTGATAGAGGTCAGGTTATTAATTATGGAATAATCCTGGAAGGAGGCATGAGGGAGCCTCATTTCTGGGGTGATGGAAACTTTCTAGCACCCATATTTTGACCTGGGTGGTGTTTGCATGGGTTCACACATACGTAACAACTCATCAAGTTGTATCCACCTAAGCTAGGAGTGCTTTACTCTACGTCAAATGTGCTTCACTAGTAAAGAAAAAAATAAACGGACAACCTTGTCACTAAAAATGAGCTTAAGGGATCCCTGGGTGGTGCAGCGGTTTGGCGCCCGTCTTTGGCCCGGGGCGGGATCCTGGAGACCCGGGATCGAATCCCACATCGGGCTCCTGGTGCGTGGAGCCTGCTTCTCCCTCTGCCTGTGTCTCTGCCTCTCTCTCTGTGTGACTATCATAAATAAATAAAATTAAAAAAATTTGTATAGTACAGTATGTACTACAGTTAAAAAAATAAAAATGAGCTTAAGATTTTATATATTTAAAGCATAATTTTTCTCTTACTAACACACATATTTGTGACCATGAGATTCCTAGCTGAGAAAAGTTCCAGTAAAAACAATTTTCTCACTTATCTCCTTCATTCAGATAAATCTAACTTTGTAACTTAGATTTTAAATTAGAACTGAAATTCATAGCCTTTTGCGGCCAGTGTGAATGATATAGAGATTTCTATTATTTACTAGGAGAACCGAACTATAAAAATAAATTTAAGGGGACGATTCTTTACTAATGAGTTCCCCAGACAAATCCTATTACTTGGATGCCAATGAATCAACTAAAAATGGAAGTGAGAGATTTGAGCCCTTTTTGCAATCGATGGATGCCCATGAGGATGAAATAAGGGGAGAGAGGTAGCTAATTTGGAGCTGAACAGAGTAATGGGATGACGCTGGACAGCTAAGTACTGCTTAACGGGACTTGTCTATTAGTAATTCAGTAAAGCGATATCCTTAAATCCGAAAAGCGAAAGGACCTGTGCACTCGGAACGCGATTGTAGGAATCCGTTTAGGAAAGGAGCCTGTAGGAGGCCCCGGGGTGGAGAGGAGGGCCGCTGCCCCAGTCCCGGGGGACGGTGCCCCCCCACAGCACCTGCCTGGAGGCCGGCCTTGCAGGGGGTCCCAGAATCCAAAGCAGGGGCTGCAGGGTCTGAAGGGTCGTCCTCTGAGGTGTCCTCAGGGCGGCCCTCGGGGCCTGAACCAGATGAACCAGATGTGGATTCCTGGGCGGCTCAGCTGTTAGCGCCGCCTTCGGCCTGGGCGTGACCCCGGGTCCCGGGTTCGAGTCCCGCGTCCGGCTCCCCGCAGGGAGCCTGCTTCTCCCTCTCCCCGGTCTCTGCCTCTCTCTCTCTCATGAACAAATAAATAAAATTAAAAAAAAAAAGAACCAAAAACGTTATGGGGGAGGGAGGTGGTGGAAAACCGGGATGGGTGAGAGCTGGAGCCCGCCGCTCCGTCCTGTCCCGGTGCTCACAGGATCCCCCGCCACAGGGAGGGAGGACCTGCCCCAGGACCGTGCGCCAGCGTCCAAGGCTGTGTCCCCCGGCCCGCCCGGACCCCTCCGCTCAGAGGCGCTCCTGCCCCCTCCAGAGACCCCCTGTCCCCTGGAGGCCGAGCCCCCTGCGCCCCCTGCACCCTCCCCACCCCCGCAGCTGGGCGCACACCTCTCCCCTCCTTAAGGAGAGTCCACCCTCCACCCCTCCAGGAGCTGCAAGCCCAGTGCAGCCCCGCCCGCCAGCCCCGCCCCTGCCCCTCCCCAGCTCTCCACACCGATCCCCTGCCCTCCCCGCCAGCCCCTCCCCTCCCATCCCCTCCCGGCGCTCCGCTGCCGCGCTGCTCTGCTGCCACCTGCAGGCCACCTGGCACACGGGCCTCGCCCGCCCCCACTCGCCCCTCCCTGGGTGGGACTCGGGGGCGAAGTGGGTCGGGCTGGAAGCATCAGAGGCAGGCTCCCCCTCTTCTACCCGCCTCCGCCTGACTAATTTTACAACCGGGAGACGGAGATCTAATTGAGAGACGCGATTGGATGGGGCCGTGAGGCTTGCAGGGGGGCCGCCAGCCCCATCCTCCGCAGGTACAGTAGGGCGGCGCGGGAGGATGGGCACCGGGGCCCCCAGGTGAGGGAGGACGGGCACCGGGGCCCCCAGGTGAGGGAGGACGGGAGCCGGGGCCCCCAGGTGCGGGAGGACGGGCGCCGGGGCCCCCAGGTGCGGGAGGACGGGAGCCGGGGCCCCCAGGTGAGGGAGGACGGGCGCCGGGGCCCCCAGGTGCGGGAGGACGGGAGCTGGGGCCCCCAGGTGAGGGAGGACGGGCGCCGGGGCCCCCAAGTGCGGGAGGACGGGAGCCGGGGCCCCCAGGTGCGGGAGGACGGGAGCCGGGGCCCCCAGGTGCGGGAGGACAGGAGCCGGGGCCCCCAGGTGCGGGAGGACGGGAGCCAGGGCCCCCAGGCTGCTCCTGTGCGCTGGGCAGGCAGTCGGCACCCCCTGTGTCCTCTCCAGCCTCGCCAGCCCTGGAGCTAGGTGATGACTCGCCAGGGGAGTAGAGTCACAGGCGCCCGGCCACCTGACCCTGGGCCGCCAGCTCAGTCTGAAGCAAGGACCTGGTTTAGGCAGCCCGTGGGAACCTGCTCCCGGGCCGGGCTGCACCGCAGACACGGAGCGTCTCCTTAGGGTGGGATTCTCTCGAGAAAATGTTACTCTGTGAAACACGGGATATGTGCTAGAAAGTGGAGGAACCAGGACTTTGGTTGTTTCCTCCACTGTGCGGAACCTTTTCATCTTGATTTAGTCCCAGTAGTTTATTTTTGCTTTTGTTTCCCTCGCCTCAGAGGCATATCTAGAAAGAAGATCCAATGGCCAATGTCAAAGACACTGCTGCCTATCTTTTCTTCTTTTTATGGTTTCAGGTCTCACATTTAGGTCTTTAATCCGTTTTGAATTTATTTTTTATATATATGGTGTAAGAAAGTGGTCCTGTTTCATTCTTTTGCCCGCACCATACTCCTTGGATCGCTAGAGCTCTGTGATAGAACTTGAAGTCTGAAACCCCAGCTTTGGTTTTCTTTTTCAACACTGCTTTGGCTATTTTCTATATTTCATGGTTCCATACAAATTTTAGGATCATTTGTCCCAGCTGTGTGAAAAATGCTACTGCTATGTTGATAGATCACTTTGAGTAGTAAGTCCTTCTTAACAATATTTGTTTTAATCCACAAGCATGAAGTGCTTTTCTATTTTGTTTGTGTCATCTTCGAGTCATCTTGTTTGTGTCATCTTCTTTCATCAGTGTTTTATAGGATTTACAGTATAGGGCATTCACCTCTTTGGTTAGGCTGAATCCTTTTTTTAAAAAAAGATTTTATTTATTTATTCATAGAGACAGAGAAAGAGAGAGGCAGAGACACAGGCAGAGGGAGAAGCAGGCTCCATGCAGAAAGCCAGACATGGGACTCGATCCAGGGTTTCCAGGATCACGCCCAGGGCTGCAGGTGGCGCCAAACCGCTGCGCCACCCGGGCTGCCCTTAGGCTGAATCCTACCTATCTTACTGTTTTTGGTGCTCGTATAAATGGGATTGAGTCCTCAATTTCTCTTTCTGCTGCCTCATTATTGTTGCATAGAAATGCAACAGATTTCTGCGCATTAATTTTATATCCTGCAACTTTTCCAAATTCATGTTTGACTTTTAGCAATTTTTTTTTGGTTTTCTACATGGAGTATCATGTTCTCTGCAAATAGTGAAAGTTCGACTTTTTCCTTGCCAATTTGGATCCATTTTATTTCTTTTTGTTGTCTGATTACTGAGGCCAAGACTTCCAGGACTACATTAAATAGGAATGGTTAAGAGTGGATATCTTTGTCTCTTTTCTGAGTATAGGGCAAAGACTCTCAGTTTTTCCCCACTGAACATGATATCGGCTGTGGATTTTTGGTATATGGCTTTTATGATGCTGAGGTATGTTCCTTCTATCCCTACCTTGCTGAGAGGTTTTTTCCATGAAAGAATGCTGTATTTTGTCGAATGCTTTTTCTGCATCTATTGACAGATCCTATGGTTCTTATTCTTTCTTTTATTAATGTGCTGTATGACATTGATTGATTTGTGCATATTGAAACACCCTTGCAACCCAGGAAGAAATCTCACTAGATCGTGGTGAATAATTCTTTTAATGTACTGCTGAATTTGATTTGCTAGTATTTTACCTGAATTTTTGCATCCATGTTCATTAGGGATATTGGTCTGTAATTCTTTTTTGTGGGGACTTTGGTAATGGGATCAAAGTAATGCTGGCCTCATAGAATGAGTTTGGAAGTTTTCCTTCCGTTTCTATTTTCTGGAAAAGTTTGAGAATAGGTATTCTTTAAGTGTCTGGTGGAATTGCCCTGGGAAGCCATCCAGTCCTGAACCTCCTTCCATTGTTGGGAAAGGTATTTTTTTGGGGGGTGGGATTTTAGTTATTTATTCAGGAGAGACACAGATACTGAGGCAGAGACAGAGGGAGAAGCAGGCTCCCTGCTGGGAACCTGATGTGGGACTTGATCCCAGGACCCTGGTTTCATGCCCTGAGCCAAAGGTAGTCCCTCAACCACTGAGCAATCCAGGTGCCCTGTTGGGAGGGTTTTGATTGCTGATTCAATTTCATTGCTAGTTATGGGTCTGTTCACATTTTCTATTTCTTCCTATTTCAGTTTCGCTAGTTTGTACATTTCTAAGGATTTGTCCATTTCTTCCAGGTCTCCTAGATTGTTGGCATATCATTTTTCATAGTATTCTCTTATAGTTGTTCATTTTTTGTGGTACTGGTAGTGATCTCTCTTCTTCTGTTTGTGATTTTAAGTATTTGGGTCTTTTCTCTTCTTGATAAGACTGGCTAGGGATTTATCAATTTTATTAATTATTTTTGAAGAACCAGCTCTTAGTTCTCTTATTCCATCCTACTGGAAAATACTCGAATCGAACCCAAAATACTCGAAACAAATCGAAAAATCTTGATTCGAATCAAAAATACTCGAATCGAATAGAATCGAAAATACTCGAATTGAATAGAAAATACCCGAATTCAATAGAATCGAATCGAAAATACTAGTAAAGAAACGAAAATACTCGGATCGAATAGAAAAAACTTGATTCGAATCGAAAATACTCAAATCCAATCGAAAATACTCGAAACGAATCGAAAATACTCGAATGGAATGGAAAATCCTCAAATCGAATCGAAAATACTGGAATATATTCCAAAACACTCGAATCCAATTGAAAATACTCGAATGGAATAGAAAATACTCGAATCGACTCGAATTGTTTGAAAATACTCAAATCGAATTGATAATACTCGAATCGAATCGAAAATACTCGAATCGAATAGAAAATACTCGAGTCAAATCGAAAATACTCGAATTGAATTGAATTGAATTGGAAACACTCGAACCAAATCGAAAATACTCGAATCGAATCGAAAATACTCGAATCGAATTGAAAATACTCGAATCCCTTCCAAAATACTCGAATAGAATCGAAAATACTCCAATCGAATAGAAAATGGTCGAATAAAATCGAATCAAATCGAAAACATTCGAATTGAATAGAACATATCGAATCGAATCAAATCGAATTGACAACACTCGAACTGAATCGAAAATACTCGAATAGGAAATACCCGTATTCAAAAGAATCGAATTGAAAATACTTGAATCGAATCGAAAATACTCGAAACGTATCGAAAATACTCGAATCGAATCGAAAAATCTTGATTTGAATCGAAAATACTCAAATACATTGAAAAACCTCGAAACGATTCGGAAATACTCGAATGGAATCGAAAATCCTCAAATCTAATAGAAAATACTCGAATAATTCCAAACACTCGAATCGAATTGAAAATACTCGATTTGAATCGAAAATACTCGAATCGAATCGAATTGCTTGAAAATACTGGAATTGAATCAAAAATACTCGAATCGAATAGAAAATACTCGAATCAAATCGAAAATACTGGAATCAAATCGAAATGAATTGGAAATACTCAAATCGAATCGAAAATACTCGAATGGAATCGAAAATCCTCAAATCGAATCGAAAATACTCGAATCCCTTCCAAAATATTCGAATCGAATCGAAAATATTCGAATATATTCCAAAATAATTGAATCGAATTGAAGATACTCGAGTTGAATCAAAAATATTCGAATCGAATCGAATTGTTTGAAAATACTCAAATCGAATCGAAAATACTCAAATCGAATCGAAAATACTCGAATCGAATCGAAAATACTCGAATCAAATCGAATCGAATAGAAAATACTCGAATTGAATTGAATTGAAAATACTGGAATCGAATAGAAGATACCTGAATTCAATATAATCGAATTAAAATACTTGAATCCAATCGAAAATACTAGAAACAAAACGAAATTCTCGAATCAAATCGAAAAAACTTGATTCGAATCGAAAATACTCAAATCCATTCCAAAATACTCGAATCGAATTGAAAATATTCGAATCAAATCGAAAATACTCGAATCCAATCCAAAATACACAAATGGAATAGAAAATCCTCAAATACAATAAAAAATACTCGAATCCATTCCAAAATCCTCAAATTGAATTGAAAATACTCGAATCGAATCGAAAATAGTCCAATAGAATCGAAAATAATCGAATCGAATCTATTATAATCGAAAATACTCGAATCGAATCGAAAAAACTCGATTGGAATCGAAAATCCTCAAATTGAATCGTAAATACTCGAATCCATTCCAAAATACTCAATTCAAATAGAAAATACTCGAATCAAATAGAAAATACTTGAATCAAATTGATTTGAATAGAAAATACTCGAATCAAATTGAAAATACTCGAATCGAATCGAAAATACACGAATCGAATCGAAAATCCTCGAATAGAATCGAATTGAATTGAAAATACTCGAATCGAATCGAAAAAACTCGAATGGAATTGAAAATCCTCAAATCGAATCGAAAATACACGAATCCCTTCCAAGATACTAGAATCGAATTGAAAATGCTCGAATGGAATCAAAAATACTCGAATGGAATCGAAACTCCTCAAATTGAATCGAAAATACTCGAATATATTTCAAAATACTCGAATCAAATTGACATTACTCGAATCGAATCGATAATACTTGAATTGAATAGAACTTACTCGAATCGAATCAAATCGAATTGAGAACACTTGAAAAGAATCGAAAATACGCAAATCGAATCGAATCGAAAATTCTCAAATAGAATTGAATAGAATTGAAAATACTTGAATCGAATCCAAAATACTCGAAACGAATCAAAAATACTCGAATTGAATCGAAAAAACTTGATTCAAATCGAAAATACACAAATACAATACAAAATACTCGAAATGAATCGAAAATACTCGAATGGAATCGAAAATCCTCAAACTGAATAAAAAATACACGAATCCAATCCTAAATCCTCGAATCAAATTGAAAATCCTCAAATTGAATAAAAAATATTCGAATTTTTTTCCAAAATACTCGATTCGAAGCGAAAATACTCGAATCGAATCAAAAACGCTCAAATGGAATCGAAAATCCTCACATCGAATCAAAAATACTCGAATATATTCCAAAATACTCGAATTGAATTGAAAATACTCGAATTGAATAGAAAATACTCGAATAGAATCGAATCGAAAATACTCGAATCGAATCGAAAATACAAAAATCGAATCGAAAATTCTCGAATAGAATCAAATCGATTCGAAAATACTCGAATCGAATCGAAAATACTCGAATCGATTCGAAAATACTCGAATCGAATCGAATTGCTTGAAAATACTCGAATCAAATCGAAAATACTCGAATCAAATAGAAAAAACTCTAATGGAATCTAAAATCCTCAAATCGAATAGAAAATACTCGAATCCCTTCCATAATACTCGAATCGAAAATACTCGAATATATTCCAAAATACTTGAATCGAATTGAAAATACTCGAGTTGAATTAAAAATACTCGAATCCAATCTAATTGTTTGAAAATACTCGAATTGAATAGAAAATACTCGAATAGAATCGAATCGAAATGAAAATACTCGATTTTATTCGTCAATCCTCGAATCGAATAGAAAATACTCGAATTGATTTGAATCGAATTAGAACACTCGAATTGAATCGAAAATACACGAATGGAATCGAAAATCCTCAGATCGAATCGAAAAAACTCAAAACCCATCCAAAATACTCGAATCGAATCGAAAATACTCGAATCGAATTGAAAATACTCGAATGGAATTGAAAAACATCAAATCGAATAAAAAATACTCGAATCCCTTCCAAAATACTCGAATCGAATCTTAAATACTCGAATCGAATAGAATAGTTTGAAAATACTCGAATCAAATAGAAAAAACTCTAATCGAATCAATTCGAATTGAAAATACTCGAATTTAATCGAAAATACTCTAATCGAATAGAAAATACCCAAATTCAATAGACTCGAATCGAATCGAAAATACTCGAAAAAATCGAAAATACTCGAATCGAATCGAAAAAACTTGATTCGAATCGAAAACACTCAAAAACAATCAAAAATACTTGAAACGAATCGAAAATACTCGAATGGAATCGAAAATCCTCAAATCGAATCAATACTCGTATCGAAACGAGATTAATCGAATCAAATCCAAAATACTCGAATATATTCCAAAATACTCGAATCGAATTGAAAATACTCGAATTGAAACGAAAATACTCGAATCGAATCGAATTGTTAGAAAAACCTCGAATCAAATCGAAAATACTTGAATCGAATCGAAAATACTCGAATCGAATCGAATTGAAAATACTCGAATTGAATTGTCAATACTCGAGTCGAATAGAAATTACTTGAATTGAATTTAATCGAATTGAGAACACTCGAATTGAATCGAAAATACACGAATGGAATCGAAAATCCTCAAACAGAATTGAAAATACTCGAATCTCTTCCAAAATACTCAAATCGAATAGAAAATACTCGAATCGAATCGAAAACACTCGAATGGAATTGAAAATCCTCAAATCGAATCGAAAATACTCGAATATATTCCAAAATACTCGAATTGAATTGAAAATACTCGAATTGAATTGAAAATACTTGAATTGAATAGAGAATACTCAAATCGAATCCAAAATTCTCGAATAGAATCGAATCAAATTGATAACACTCGATTTGATTCGTCAATACTAGAATCGAATAGAAAATACACAAATTCAATAGAATCGAATTTAAAATACTGGAATCGAATCGAAAATAATCGAAACGAAACAAAAATACTCGAATCGAATCGAAAAAACTTGATTCGAATCGAAAACACGCAAATCCAATAGAAAATACTCGTATCGAATCGAAAATACTCGAATGGAATTGAAAATTCTCGAATGGAATTGAAAATCCTGAAATCGAATAGAAAATACTCGAATCCATTCCAAAATACTCGAAAGGAATCGAAAGTACTCAAATCCAATAGAAAACACTCGAAACGAATCGAAAATACTCGAATGGAATCGAAAATCTTCAAATCGAATCGAAAATACTCGAATCGATTCCAAAATATTCGAATTGAATTGAAAATACTCGAATCGAACCGAAAAAATCTTGATTCGAATTGAATATACTCAATACAATTGAAAATACTCGAAACAAATCGAAAATACTCTAATGGAATCGAAAATTCTCGAATAGAATCTAATCGAATTGAAAATACTCGAATTGAATCGTAAATACTCGAATCGAATCGAATTCTTTGAAAATACACGAATCGAATCGAAAATACTCGAATCGAATAAAAAATACTCGAATCGAATTGAAAATTCTCAAATAGAATCGAATCGAAATGAAAATACTAAAATTGAATCGTCAATACTCGAATCGAATAGAAAATACTCGAATTGATTTGAATCGAATTGAGAACACTCGAATTGAATCGAAAATACATGAATCGAAACAGAAAAACTCGAATCGAATCGAATTGAAACGAATTGAAAACACTCGAATCGAATCGAAAATACTCTAATCGAATCGAATATACTCGAATCGTATCGAATCGAATTGAAATCAAAATCCTCGAATTGAATCCAAAATATTCGAAATGAATCGAAAAAAACTCAATTCGAATAGAAGATACTCGAATCAAATAGAATCTAAAATACTCGAATCGAATAGAAAATACCCGAATTCAATAGAATCGAATTGAAAAAACTTGAATTGAATCAAAAATATTCGAAACGAATCGAAAATACTCGATTCAAATCGAAAAAACTTGATTCGAATTGAAAATACTCAAAACCAATAGAAAATACTCGAATCGAATCGAAAATACTCGAATGGAATCAATAATCCTCAAATCGAATAGAAAATACTTGAACTGAATTGATTTGAATTGAAAATACTCGAATCAAATTGAAAATACTCGAATCGAATCGAAAATACTCGAATCGAAACGAATTGAATTGGAAATATTTGAAAAGAATCGGAAATACTCGAATGGAATCGAAAATCTTCAAATCGAATCGAAAATACTCGATCCGTACTAAATCGAATCGAAAATACTCGAATTGAATCGAAAATACTCAAATCGAATCAAAAAAATGATTCAAATCGAAAATACTCGAATCGAATCAAAAATACTCGAATTGAATCGAATATAGTCGAATCGAATTGAATTGAAAATACTCGAATTGAATCGAAAATACTCGAATCGAATAAAAAATACTCGAATGGAATCAATAATCCTCAAATCGAATCGAAAAACTCGAATCCATTCCAAAATACTCGAATCGAAACGAAATACTTGAATCGAATCGAATCGAATTGAAAATACTCGAATCAAATTGAAAATACTCGAATAGAATCCAAAATACTTGAATCGAATACAAAATACTCGAATAGATTCGAAAAAACTCGATTCGAATAGAAAATACTTGAATCAAATTGAATTAAAAATACTCGAATCGAATGAACAATACTCGAAATAAATCGAGAATAATATAATCAAATGGACAATACTTGAATTGAATCGAAAATACTCGAATCGAATCGAAAATACTCAAATCCAAAAAAAAAGAAAATACTCAAATCCAATTGAAAATACTCGAATCGAATTGAAAATACTCGAAACGAATCGAATTGAATTGAAAATACTTGAATCGAATAGAAAATACTCGAATCGAATAGAAAATACCTAAATTCAATAGAATTGAATTGAAAATAATTGATCGAATGGAAAATGCTTGAAACGAATCGAAAATACTCGAATCGAATCGAAAATACTCAAATCCAAAAAAAAAGAAAATACTCAAATTCAATTGAAAATACTCGAATCGAATTGAAAATACTCGAAACGAATCGAATTGAATTGAAAATACTTGAATCAAATAGAAAATACTCGAATCGAATAGAAAATACCTGAATTCAATAGAATTGAATTGAAAATAATTGATCGAATGGAAAATGCTTGAAACGAATCGAAAATACTCGAATCGAATCTAAAAAACTTGATTCGAATGGAAAATACTCGAATGGAATCGAAAATCCTCAAATCGAATCAAAAATACTCGAATCCATTGCAAAATACTTGAATCGAATCGAATCGAAAAAAATACTCAAATGGATCGAAAATACTGAAATAGAATCACTCCCCATAAAAGTCAGGGATTTCTTGTCTCTTGCTGCTTTAAGGATCTTCTCTTTATCTTTGGAATTTGCTAGCTTAACTAGTAAATGTCGAGGTGTTGAACGGTTTTTATTGATCTTAGGGGGGGATCTCTCTATTTCCTGGATCTGAATGCCTGTTTCCCTTCCCAGATTAGGAAAGTTTTCAGCGAGGATTTGTTCAAATACATATTCTGGCCCTCTGGCCCTTTTGGCACCCTCAGAAACCCCAATTAAATGTAGGTTTTTCATCCTCAGGCTGTTGTTTATTTCCCTTAATCTGTCTTCATGGTCTTTTAATTTTTGTCTCTTTTTTCCTCAGTTTCCCTCTTTGCCATCAATTTGTCTTCTCTGTCACTCACTCGTTGTTCCACCTCGTTAACCCTCATTGTTAGGACTTCTAGTTTGGATTGCATCTCATTCAATTGAGTTTTAATTTCTGCCTGATTAGATCTAAGTTCTGCGGTCATGAAGTCTCTTGAGTCCTTTATGCTTTTTTTCTAGAGCCACCAGTAGCTGTATAATAGTGCTTCTGAATTGGCTTTCTGACATTGAATTGTAATCCAGATTTTGTAACTCTGTGGGAGAGAGGACTGTTTCTGATTCTTTCTTCTGAGGTGAGGTTTTCCTTCCAGTCATTTTGCTCAGTGCAGAGTGGCCAAAAACAAGCTGTATTGGGAAAAGGAGACAAAGAGAGGAGAGAAAGATGGAAAGAAAAGAGAAAAAGAAAAAAGAAAAAAGGAAGAAAAAAAGAAAAAAGAGAAGAAAAAGAAAGAAAAAAAGGGTGGGGGAAGCTAACAGAAATCAAAAAGCAAAAACAACAACAACAACAACAACAACAAAACAAAACAAACAAAAAAACCATGCGGGAGTATCTTCTGATTCTGTATACTTTAAGTCCCTTGACTTCCCCTGGAACTTGTCCGTCTAGCTGGTCTTCTGGGGGAGGGGCCTGTTGTGCTGATTTTCAGGTGTTAGCACTTGGGGGAGCTGCTCTGCCCCCTGCCTGGTGCAGGGCTCAGTGGGGGCCTCCGTGAGGCCCCAGGAGGAACAACCGCAGTGGCGGGGCCAGGTCTGCAGCCCTGGAGTCAGCTCCCGCAGTAGCTCCAGAGCTCTCCATCTGCTGGGCCTGGAGGCTCCAGGGCAGGGCCGCTGATCTGCTCAGCTTGGGGCAGGAGTGTCCTTGCTGTCCTGGGCCCTCCCGGCCTTTGCCTGTCCCAGGGGGAGGCCGGATCCTGGGCTGTGTCCCAGCGCCCAGTGCTCCCAGGCCTGCGCTGTTGGATTCATGCTCCTGGAGCCACCGTGCCCCTCTGAGGTGCTCCCGGCGCCTCGCAGCCCCCTCTCCACGGAGCCTCCATACAGAATAACACCCAGTGCTCATCCCGTCAAGTGCCCACCTCAGTGCCTGCCACCCAGTCACCCCCACCCCCCACGCACCTCCCCTTCCACCACCCCTAGGTCGCTGGAACAAAGTCCTTGAGACCGGCGTGTGGGTCAGCTGGCCGGACATGGGTGTAGTGGACCCAGGGAATGATCCCATCAACCTTGACAGAGTGGAAGTGGTCGAGATCACAATGTAGGGTCCCTTCCAGCGAGGTTGAAGTGTCTGGTGTTGGTATCTCCGCACATACACCCAATCACCCAGCTGATATCGATGGGGGCCCGGGGGTGGCCCAGTCTCATAGAGGGCCCTCAGCTTAGGCCATACCTGCTCATGGATTTGTTGTAACATTTGGAAGGAGAAAAGAAGTTGGTGATCATCAAATTCAGCAAGCACCTCAGGTTTTAAATTGGGGATAATAGGTGGAGGAATACCGAACACGATCTGGTAGGGAGTCAGTTCTATCTTATATGGGGCAGCATCCTATATAGGGCAAAGGGGAGGAGAGTCACCCAGTCCCTGCCAGTCTCCAGGGCTAATTTAGTTAAGGTCTCCTTTAATGTTCTGTTCATCCTCTCTACCTGTCCTGAGCTCTGGGGCCTATATGCACAATGTAATTTCCAATCTGCCCAATTACTAGTGCCACTCCTGTGTTACTTTAGAGATGAATCCTGGTCCATTGTCTTATCCAATCTTAACAGGAAAACCATACCTCGATAAGATGGCTTCCAGCAGTTTCTTGGTCATGGTCTGTGCTGTTTCATGTTTGGTGGGAAATGCCTCTGTCCATCCTGAAAAAGTATTTACAAACACCAGTAAATACTTGTACCTGTATTTTCCAGGTTTTACTTCAGTGAAGTCCACTTCCCAGTAGGCTCCTGGGCGGTCCTTTTGGAGGTGGGTGCCTAGGTTAGATAAATGGGTGGTGGCATTGTTAACTGGCATGCGTGGCAGCTGCCACAATCTGCTCGATCTTTGCTCAAGAGTCTTTAATAGTATCTTTGCATGTTGTATGAGGTCTCCATCTTTCTTGTTCCCATATGAGGACTCCGATGCATTTTGGATAGGAATCGTCATCCTAGTTCCTCTGACAGGATGATGCTGGAGTCTGCAGCCCTCCACCAGCCATGCAAGCATTGGGTCATAGGCAAGCCTTTTATGCATTGTAAGTCAGTGTCAGTATAGTTGGGGGTGTCAGGCAGGTAGTGTGGTTTTAAAACCTGGGTCACCCTAAGGGCCACCTCCTTAGCTTTTGAGTGGGCTAGCCAGTTTCCCTGGCTACTGGTGTGTCTGCTTTTTGGTATCCCAGACAATGGATGATAGCTAGTGCCTTGGGCAGCCAGAGGGCCCGTGAGTCCAAGAATCTATTGTTTTTAATAGTTTTTCCCCTGCTGTCAGAAGCCCTCTTTCTCTGTAAAGGGCTCCGTGGATGTGAGCGGTGGGAAGGCGTACCTGCTGTCAGTGTAGATGTTTATTCATTTACCTTCTCCCATGGTCAGCGCCTCGGCCAGTGTGATCAGTTCTGCCCATTGAGCCAATATTCCGGAGGCCAATGGCTCTGCCAAGATGGTCTCCATCTCCGTGGTTACGGCTGCCCCCACATATCTGACTCCTCAGACAAAACTGCTGCTCTTATCAAGAGCAGACCAACAAATCAAGGAAACTTTTGAACAGAAAGTAGACTTTTAATCTTATACTCTTGTACTTTAAAATCCATTTACTTTGATCTTAGTCTGTCCTGACCACATCTAAAATTCATTTCCAAGGATTTCCCTTCACAACCCTTTACACCTTCCCTTGCATTCAGAATTTGTCCCAAGCCATTTTTTCCAGTCAGTCTCATTTAGGACAAAATTGCTTTCTTTTACCTTGAACAAAAATATATTCCCATTCCTTATATTTTTCTTACATATCTCCTTTTCTACATACAGAGTTGCTTTCTTTATCAGTCATAAGTCTTATTTTAGCAGAGTTTTTCATTCTTTGTAACCTTAGTCTCCAGTGAAAATTAAGGAGTAACCGATTTTGAACTGTCACACCAGAACTCTTTAGACGGCAAATTTATGAAACAGTTAAGTACAAAGCATGTTCACCAACAGATTCAAATAAACATTTCAGCACTTTTTCCTGTTTGGAAAAGATCTAGATGTCCAATGAATTTAATCCCATTTATCATCAAAGTGTAACTAAGGTTTCAGGTTACCAAGGACTTTGAAAGGTATCTTAATAATTACCTATGAAAACTTGGAAACAAGACAATTAACCATCATTTTAGCCATTTCTTACTAACAAATTGCAAAAAGATAACAGAGCTTATGTGACCTTCAGTAAACCTCAATAGAATAAAAGTTTCAGGGTTAGTAGTGATAATTTTCAAGACCTATTTACTATGTCCCACTTGGATCCATTTAAAGTCAATCAATTTGCTCCCCATTGTCAATTTTTGAGACACTGGTGGAGGAATCTGGAGGGGGCAGTGTTAAGTAATTGGTGGTTTTCTTGCTATTCATCTTCTAAACTCAGGACAAGCACCTGCATTGGGTGCCCCTCCTTGTTTAGGATTTTTGCTCCTTTGGGGTGGAAGCAAATTTGTGCCCCCATCTTGGTGAGCAAGTCCTGACCTGACAATGGGTAGGGACACTCAGGGGTGACCATGAAGGAGTGGGATACCTGGCTCATGCTGAGATCTACAGTTCTTTGGGTAGTCCATGAGTACTGTTTGGTGCCCGTGGCCCCTTGCACCCATGAAGTCTTGCTTGCTAATTTCCCTCGGGTAGTAATAAAACCGAGTGTTTTGCCCCAGCGTCCACTAGGAATTCAGTGGTTTGCCCCTCCACTCTGAGAGTTACCCTGGGCCCGGGGAGGGGTGCCAAACCCCGACTCCCCTAGTCATCCAGGTCATCCATCTCCAAGATCTTGGGAGGGGCTTTAGGTCTTTTGTTAGGGCAGTCTTTTACCCAGTGACCCTCTTCCTTGCAATGGGCACATTGGTTTTTGTTCAGTTTAGGGTGCTTCCGACGGGGACCAGGGCCATCCTCCTTACCTGTCCCTTAAGCCAGCTTCTTGAGGTGCCTACGTTTTTCCTGTAGGTCATCCATGGTTGTGGCCAGCAGGATCTTGGCCAAGTTTTGGGTCTGCCAGCCACTTAGTTTGGTTTGCTGCTCTTCCAGACTTTCTCTATTATTATAGACTCTTTCTGCTACTATTACTAAGTCCTGCAAGCTCTTCTCCCCCAGTCTCTCTACTCTTTGGAATTTCTTTTTAATGTCTGGAGTGGCCTGGTTAACAAAAGCCATGATAATTGCAGCCTTTGTTTCTGGGGCTTCTGGCTGCATTGGGGTGTACTGCCTAAAAACCTCTATGATTCTCTCTAAGAAGGCAGCTAGACGCTCATCCTTACCCTGTCTTACACCATACCTTGGCCAGATTGGTAGGCTTGCATGCAACAGCCTTGAGACCTGCTGTTGGAGTCTGGCGGTAGACCCAGAGTCTCTCCTTACCTTCAGCCGAGTTGTGGTCCCAGGTATGGCAGGATAAAGGGAAGGCAGTGTTTATGAGGTCTGGGTTTTGAGTCAGCTGTCTGTCCTCTCCCAGGACAGACTTCTGGGCTGCCACCTGAATTCGTTTCCTCTCTTTGGTGGTGAAGAGAACCTCCAAGAACTGTTGGCAGTCATCCCAAGTAGGCTGGTGGGTAAAAAGAACAGTATCTAAAAGCCTGATTAGATCTTATCAGAGAACTTTGCATTTTGGGTTTTCTAATTATATAAATCACTGGTGGAGAACAGCCAATATAACATTAACTGTCCACCAGTCTCATCAGGGGGGTCCCATGGTGCAGAGGGAAGGGTGGTGGAGTCAGCCGGCTCTGCATTAGGGGGTGGGGCCCCTCGATGGGTCCCTCTCTGTGTCCCTGCTGCTGGCCCACGCACAGAAATTCCCTCATCTGGGAGGGGTGGCGCCCCTTCTGCAGCCCCCATACCTATGATGGGGGGGAAGAAGGGCGAGGGGGCATCAGGTAGGGTGGTGGGAGAATCAGGTCCTCTGGGGAGGAATCCTGCAAGACCAGATAAAGGGCCTCTTTGGTCTTAGAGTCAGTCTCCTTCTCCGCTTTCCGCAGGGCTAGAATCTTGGGAGGTCTTGCTTTGGGGGGTAAAAATAGTTTTAGCCAAGGAGGGGGATTCTCGATCATGTCCTGTCAGGCCCGGATGTAGGGCACCTGGTCAGGGTTGCCATCCAGTTTGTCCCTGAAGATCACGGCCTTAACCTGTAAGATAATAGGTAGGTGGAAATTTCCTTCTCAGGGCCATCCCATATCAAAAGTTGGCCATTCTGACATGCAGTACATTTGGAATTTCCCTTTCCATGTGTCTGTGCTCAGATTATGAGCCCTTTTCTTAACGTCTGAGAAGTGGGAGAGCATAAGGGACAGGGGTGTGGTTTGTGTCTGCCCCATTATGTCTCCCATCCACACCAAGGCACAGACAGTTATGACAGTTAACAAATAATGCAGACAAAAGCACAGTTAACAAGGATACAGTAACGCGGACCAGCGTGCGAACAGTTAACAAGGACACAGTAACACAAACATTCCAGTGCGGCCGTGGAGACAAAACAAAAACTAAACCGAAGGACTGGCAGTTGGCCCTCCTTACAGATGAGGACTCTGTCCTCCAGGCGGGTGCAAAGGAAATCTCTCAAGACCCCCCAGATGAGGACCCTGTCCTCACAGCAGGGGCAAGGGACATCTCAAGACCCCTGGTAGATAGCCTGCCAGTGCGTCCGCCTAAGCCAATGTTGACCCAATACAGATTGGAATTCCTACAGGTAAAAGTACAGTTTAGAACTCTCAGAAAATATGCACGCAAAAGGTGGAAAAAGTCGAGTGCAATCACCACATGTGGGACCCTCCGGATAGGGTCCTGGGGGTCTCTCAGATCCCGGACGAGCCCCCAAATGTTGTGCCCAAGATTGTGAATCTGAGAAACCACCAAGAAGCTGACACCGATGCAAGCACACAAGGGTTTATTAGCAAGCTCGAGCTTGGGTCCAAGTATACCTGACACAGCAGTGCAGGGGCTTGGACCCTGAAGTGGGTTACAGTTGGGTTTTCTATGGGCTGGTCTAGGGGATTTTCAGAAGGGGTGGAGAAATTTTTTTTCCCATTCCAATATGGGGTAAAGGGTGGGGGAGTTTCTTAAGATCTGATATGGGATTCTCTGCCTAGGGCATTCTGAGCTCTGCTGTCTTTCTGATATGGGATTCCCTGTCAAGGACATTCTGCAGTTTTTCCTGTAAAGTTCAGCTCTTATTCCCAGGGGCCTAAGATGGCTGTACTTGTGCTAATGCTAAACTTGAGGTGGAATGGCCTTAATTTTCTCGGCCTCCACAATCCATAAACATGGTCCCCGGAAATCTTTGACATTCACATGCCTCTGATGCAAACATTGCTCTGGAAACTCCAGCATCTACAGCCAATCTTGTCCATGTTCTTCTAACCTTTATTCGCTCTCTGTTTGCCTGATATTTTGCCTGATTGTTCACAGAGAAATTAGATCCCATCCCGCAGGAGCTGAATCCAAATCCTCTGCTCACCCCCACGACAGAAAAGAATATGCACAGCTCTGCACCCATCTTATCCTTCTCCACCATGGCAGAAGAAATGTGGCCACCCTCCCTCCTCCTATCTAAAAGTCTCATATGAGATAAGACTTGGATATAAAGGAAACCAGAATACTTTTTTGAACCATAGACACTTTAAAAAAGTAGTTGCAGCAGCACAGAAACACATACAAAACACACCCCAAAGCAGGTGGAAGGAGGGTGTGCTGACTCCCCTCCCTTTCCTCCAGAGAAGCACACTCCCTCCCATGCCCCTGGAAGGTGACTTGGAGGAGAATGCCAGGAGGGGAGTGAATGGAGTGTCCTTCTTATCTTCTTATGTTGAAGGACAGGGAGTTGAGCATGAGAATGAGAATGCTGGACAAACAGATCTTGTTATTAAAAAAAAAATCCGGGGATCCCTGGGTGGCCAGGGGTTTGGCGCCTGCCTTTGGCCCAGGGCGCGATCCTGGAGACCCGGGATAGAGTCCCACATCAGGCTCCCGCCATGGATCCTGCTTCTCCCTCTGCCTGTGTCTCTGCCTCTCTCTGTGTGTGTGTGTGTGTGTCTATCATAAATAAATAAATCTTTTAAAAAAAAGGAAAAACAATCCTTATGTTCTTTTAGCCTCTCCACATAATTGAGTTACTCTTCCACAATCTCTTATCATTGTTCAACCCAATAGATAAGCATTTAGGGTTTGCCACTCCTCGGAGTCTTTGTTTACTCAGGAGGGCTCTGCCACGTGAAGCTTGTCAGGGACAAACTCGTCTGTTCCCCTCCCCCCTTCATAGAACTGACTTCAAGGTCATCCTCAAGGTCGGGGCCCCAGATGCTGAGAGGGTGGAGGTCAAGGTGGTGCCTCTGGGACGCAGTCCTTTCCAGCGTCTTTGGATTTGACCTCCTTCGTGGCCCTTCCTTGCTCCCTTCAGGGTGCTGCCCCACTCTCAGCCGCCATCTCAAGAGACACCCTGGATAGGGGCGATGCCTTTGCAAGCTTCACATGCTCTTACTGGAGGACCCAGCCATCCCAATCCCTGGGATCAGTCCCAGGTGATCCAGAGGAGGCAAAAGCAGAGGGCCATAATATCCCTAATCCTCTGCCCATCTAGCTTGTCGGGGTCAGCTCTATACCCATCTGACGGGTGCTGGCACTTGGGAGGCACGCCAATCATGTGTGGAGGCACATGCTCCTCCGACTTACAGAGGCACAGCCAGGTGCCCTGAAATACCTGTCTTTGAAAAACAAATGTGAAGTCTTCACCTGTGACCTTTCTCCTGCTGAGCAGCCTTCTGCTCAGTTGCCCTCTAGGTGGAGGAAATACTAGGTATGCACATAGTTTAGCGAACTGAGGAAGGATTCCCTTGAAAGAAAACCCTTCAAGTTTCTGATGTTCAGTCAATGCTTTCAACCCGCTACATGTCCAGCCTTCTGAGTCACATGACTTGCTTGATTTCTCTCTTGTGGGCCTCTCATCAGGAGCTTTCAAACTGCTCAGGATGTAGGATTTTCAGGGAAGAGTTTTCATCCCAGGATGGGTGGACGCTGTGAAGTGGGATCAGGGATTCATACAGCTGAGAAGAAAGCTGAGAGAGAGGCTCAGAAATGAAATCCTTAAAAGCCCATGGCCAATTGGTGATGCTAACATGATAAAGAGTTACAGCTCTTCACTGGCCCCTTCTGTGAGGAAAGTCAAACCTCTCAGCCCAGCAGACAGAGGAGCCTGGGCAGTGGCAAGGCTGTGGGCTTCAGTGTGAGAACCAGACCCTTCTGGAGGGAACCTTTCAACATGCCAGCCCTCACAGCTGAGGGAGGTTAGAAGCTAGGGCCAACCTCAGTGGAGGAGGGGCAAGGGCAGAGGCCAGGTACTTTTCAATGAGAAAGCAGCTTTCCTGGCCTATAGCTGACCAGGAATCTGTCACTGGGGTAAGTTAGCACACCTCTCCTCAGTGGTTGTGGAGGTGCATATTCCTTACAACCTCTTGAACACTGAGGAACTAGCATTCCTTGAGTGAAACTTTCAGTTAGCCCCTCCCAGATGGGTGGTAAGCTCTAGTCCCACATTAGCCTTGAGACGCAATGGAACTGGCTGTCTTGGACCCTAAACAGAAGCTTACCTTAATGTCAGCTATCCACTGGCCTCTCAATGAGTGGTTTTTGAACCTAGCTCCTTGGTAAGTTTGGAGGGGCCATGTAAAGTGCTGTCCACCTCTAGGGGATGTAGGCCTTCCTGGAATGCCCCTCTGACAAGCTTTTCACATCAGGGAGTTTAAATTACATGTCTCAGCAGTGGTGCTGGTGCAAAGGCAAAGCAGTCTACTTATCTCTGAGGACAAATCTTTCTCTGAGGGAAGCTCTGTACTAAGCCTCTCACATAGGTGAGATAGACTACCCCCACAGCACCTGTGAAGGATCAGTGGCAATGAACTGACGATAATTAGGAACTTTGACCTTCCTAGCTGGCTAACCTCTACATCAAGGCAGTTCAAAACTATCTCAACAGCAGATTTGGAAGTGTGGTACATATGCACTGGGGTGCTTCTGCGACACCACAGTTTCTTGAATGCAGGTTTTTACTAGCATCTTTAAAAGGAAGGTAGAGGCCTCTCCACAGAGTTGCATATGGGCAGAAGGTTGTCTGCTTCACTTTGAGGGCAAAGCATTTAAGAAAAAAAAAAGGAAAAAAAAAGAAAGCCAAGCCTTCCCAGAGTGCCCTTCAATGAGCACTTACCCTGAGGGAGTTTAACAGCTAACCCCACACGTTGGTGTGTTGTCACAGTGGAAAAGCCAGGTACTTAACACTTAGGAAGATCTTTCTTGGCCTACAGCTTGCAACTAGTCTAACTCTGGAGTCAAATGTTGATATGGAGGGGCAGGTACAAGGAGAAATAGGATCTCTGTGACACAGCATTCTACAAATAAAATTTCATCTAGCCTTTGTCTTTAGGGAGGTAGGCCTTGGCTCAACAATGGACTGGAGGCCCAATGGAACTTGCTGTATGAGTGTCCTTTGAAGGCAGCTTTCCACTCGCTACTCAAGGGGTTAGCAACTACACAGTGTGTTTGGAGAGGAACTAAAATGCACTGAAAAACACTTGGAGACAAGCCTTTCTAGAATGCACCTTCCAACTAGCTTTTCACATCAGGGAGTTGAAACCTAGTGTCCTCAGCTGTGTTGGAAGTGCAAAGGGAAAGCAGTTTACCTATATCCAAGGACAAAGCTTTCTCTGAGGGAAGCTCTGCACTAGGCCTCTCTTACAGGCGACTTAGACCTTACTTCCCAGCAGCTGTGAAGGAGCACTGGAAATGACCTGACATTAATTCTGTGACTCAGGCATTCCTAGCTGGCTAGCTTCTCGATCAAGGAAGTTTAATCCTATATATACAGCAGTTTTGGATGCCTGATAAATATGGGCTGGAGTGCCTCTGGAAGCCACAGATAATTGAATGTAGGTTTCCACTAGCCTTTTCAAAAAGAAGGTAGACTTCTCTTCAAGGGTTGCTTACTGGCAATGGAAAGGTGGTCTGCTTCACTTTGAAACCAGCTTTCTCAGACGTACTCTTCAATGAGCATTCACACCCGAGGGACATTTTGCATTTTGCTTTTGTTTGCTTTTTGTTTCTAACTGTCCCAAATCACAGTTAGAAGCTAGCCCTCCATTTTGGTGTGTTGGCTCAGTGGAAAGGCCAGGTGTTTAACACTGAAAGACTTTCTTGGCCTGCAGCCTGCAACTAGTCTATCACCAGAATGATTTAGAACCTTTCTAAAATTTTCATGTGGAGATGCAGTGACAAACTGATATTGTTAAGTCTTAGACACTAGTGATCTTTGGTTAGGGTCAGGGTCAGGGTCATGGTTAGGGTTAGGATAAGGGTCAGGGTCAAGCTTAGCATCAGGGTCAGGGTTAGTGTCAGGGTCAGGATTAGGGTTTGGTTTATGGTCAGGGTTGGGGTTAGGGTAAAGGGTTAGTTAGAGTTAGGGTTGGCATTTGGGTCAGTTGTATGTCTTAGGAGCTTGTGGTTTGTGTTTGGTTTTCTGTTACTGATACATCTAGTATTATGGTTAGGTTAAGGTTAGGATAAGTTTAGAGTTAGGGTTATTATTTGTGTAGAGTGTGAGTTTGTATATGGTATCTGGGACTCCCAAAATCTTCGATGACTTAGTTTTAAGCACTATATTCTGGTTGTTGTTTTGAGGATGGCCTGGCTCCATCAATTCAGAGGCCACTCGAGATAATCCCACTCCAGGCCTCTGCTGGGGTGATAATAGACATGGCAGGCATCTCCTGAGCTGAGATAAGGAGGGCATTTGTGGCTCTAAGTACTCTTTATATGGATATTCAATTTACTTTGTTTTTATCTGTATGTGTGCACCTTTGTCATCAATACTAACAGTTGTTATTTTATTTCTATTTTTTATTTTTTTGAAAAAAACCACGTATTTTTTAATTTTAATTTTTAAATAAATTTATTTTTGATGCTATTCAATTTGTCAATATATAGAATAACACACAGTGCTCATCCCATAAGGTGCCCCCCTAAGTGCCCGTCACCAAGTCACCCCCACCCTCTACCCAGCTCTCCTTCCACCACCCCTAGTTCGTTTCCCAGAGTTAGGAGTCTCTCATGTTCTGTCTCCCTTTCTGGTATTTCCCACTCATTTTTTCTCCTTTCCCCTTTATTCCCTATCCCTATTTTTTATATTCCCCAAAAGAATGAGACCATATAATGTTTGTCCTTCACTGATTGACTTATTTCACTCAGCATAATACCCTCCAGTACCATCCACATTGAAGCAAATGGTGGGTATTTGTCATTTCTAATGGCTGAGGAATATTCCATTGTATACATAGACCACATCTTCTTTATCCATTCATCTGTCGATGGACACCGAGGCTCCTTCCACAGTTTGGCTATTGTGGACATTGCTGCTAGAAACATCGGGGTGCAAGTGTCCCAGCATTTCACTGCATCTGTATCTTTGGGGTAAATCCCTTGCAGTACAACTGCTGGGTCATAGGGCAGATCTATTTTTAACTTTTTGAGGAACCTCCACAAAAGGTTTTCCAAAGTGGCTGCACCAGTTCACATTCCCACCAAAGTGCAGGAGGGTTCCCCTTTCTCCACATCCTCTCCAACATTTGTGATTTCCTGCCTTGTTAATTTTCCCCATTCTCACTGGTGTGAGGTGGGATCTCACTGTGGTTTTGATTTGTATTTCCCTGATGGCAAGTGATGCGGAGCATTTTCTCATGTGCTTGTTGGCCATGTCTATGTCTTCCTCTGTGAGATTTCTGTTCATGTCTTTTGCCCATTTCATTATTGGATTGCTTGTTTCTTTGGTGTTGAGTTTAATAAGGTCGTTATAGATCTTGGAAACTAGCCCTTTATCTGATACGTCACTTGCAAATATCTTCTCCCATTCTGTAGGTTGTCTTTTAGTTTTATTGACTGTATCCTTTGCTGTGCAAAGGTTTCTTACCTTGAAGTCCCAATAGTTCATTTTTGCTTTTGTTTCTTTTGCCTTCGTGGATGTATCTTGCAAGAAGTTACTGTGCCTGAGTTCAAAAAGGGTGTTGCCTGTGTTCTCCTCTAGGATTTTGATGGAATCTTGTCTCAAATTTAGATCTTTCATCCATTCTGAGTTTATCTTTGTGTATGGTGAAAGAGAGTGGTCCAGTTTCATTGTTCTGCATGTGGATGTCCAATTTTCCCAGCACCATTTATTGAAGAGACTGTCTTTCTTCCAGTGGATAGTCTTTCTTCCTTTGTCGAGTATTAGTTGACCATAGAGTTGAGGGTCCACTTCTGGATTCTGGATTCTGTTCCATTGATCTCCGTGTCTGTTTTTGTGCCAGTACCACACTGTCTTGATGACCACAGCTTTTTAGTACAACCTGAAATCTGGCATTGTGATGCCCCCCGCTATGGTTTTCTTTTTTAAAATTTCGCTGGCTATTCGGGGTCTTTTCTGATTTCACACAAATCATAAGATAATTTGTTCCAACTCTCTGAAGAAAGTCCATGGTATTTTATTTTATTTTATTTTATTTTTTATTTATTTTTTTTAAATTTATTTATGATAGTCACACAGAGAGAGAGAGAGGCAGAGACACAGGCAGAGGGAGAAGCAGGCTCCATGCACCGGGATCCTGATGTGGGATTCGATCCCGGGTCTCCAGGATCGCGCCCTGGGCCAAAGGCAGGGGCTAAACCGCTGCGCCACCCAGGGATCCCCAAGTCCATGGTATTTTGATAAGGATTGCATTAAACGTGTAAATTTCCCTGGGTAACATTGACATTTTCACAAATTAATTCTTCTAATCCATGAGCATGGAATATTTTTCCATCTCTTTGTGTCTTCCTCAATTTTTTCAGAAGTGTTCTGTAGTTTTTAAGGTATAGATCCTTTACCTCTTTGGTTAGGTTTATTCCCTAGGTATCTCATGCTTTTGGATGCAATTGTAAATGGGATTGACTCCTTAATTTCTCTTTCTTCAGTCTCATTGTTAGTGTATAGAAATGCCACTGACTTCTGGGCATTGATTTTGTATCCTGCCACACTCCCAAATTGCTGTATGAGTTCTAGCAATCTTGGGGTGGAGTCATTTGGGTTTTCTATGTAGAGTATCATGTCATCTGCGAAGAGGGAGAGTTTGACTTCTTTGTCGATTTGAATGTCTTTTATTTCTTTTTGTTGCCTGATTGCTGAGGATAGGACTTCTAGTACTATTTTGAATAGCAGTGGTGAGAGTGGACATCCTGTCATGTTCCTGATCCCCCAGTGGCTCCCCATTGAGAATGATATTTTCTGTGGGCTTTTCATAGATGGCTTTTAAGATGTTGAGGAATGTTCCCTCTATCCCTACACTCTGAAGAGTTTTGATCAGGAATGGATGCTGTATTTTGTCAAATGTTTTCTCTGCATCTATTGAGAGGATCATATAGTTCTTGCTTTTTTTTCTTGCTGATATGATGAATCACATTGATTGTTTTACGAGTGTTGAACCAGCCTTGCATCCTGGGGATAAATCCCACTTGGTCATGGTGAATAATCTTCTTAATATGCTGTTGGATCCTATTGGCTAGTATCCTGTTGAGAATTTTTGCATCCATGTTCATCAGGGATATTGGTATATAATTCTTTTGGTTGGGTCTTTGATTTTGGAATTAAGGTGATGCTGGCCTCATAGAACGAGTTTGGAAGTACTCCATCTCTTTCTATCTTTCCGAACAGCTTTAGTGGAATACGTATAGTTTCTTCTATAAACATTTGATAGAATTCCCCTGGGAAGCCATCTGGCCCTGGCCTTTTTTGTCTTGGGAGGTTTTTTATGACTGCTTCAATTTCCTCCCTGGTTTGGCCAGTTCAGGTTTTCTATTTCTTGCAGTTCCAGTATTGGTAGTTTGTGGTTTTCCAGAAATGCATCCATTTCTTCTAGATTGCCTAATTTATTTGCTGCTCATAATATGTCTTTAAAATCGTTTGTATTTCCGTGGTGTTGGTAGTGATCTGTCCTTTCTCATTCATGATTTTATTAATTTGAGTCTTCTTTCCCTTCTTTTTAATAAGGCTGACGAATGGTTTATCTATCTTATTAATTCTTTCAAAGAACAAACTCCTGGTTTTGTTAATCTGTTCCACAGTTATTCTGGTCTCTGTTTCATTGAGCTCTGCTAGAATCTTTATTAACTCTCTTCTTCTGTTGGGTGTAGGATCTATTTGCTGTTTTTTTTTCTAGCTCCTTTAGGTGTAAGGTGAGCTTTTGTATTTGAGTTCTTTCCAGTTTTGGATGGATGCTTGTATTGCGATGTATTTCCCCCTCAGGTGTGCTTTTGCTGCATCTCAGAGATTTTGAATGGTTCTATCTTCATTCTCATTAGTTTCCATGAATCTTTTTAATTCTTCTCTAATTTCCTAGTTGACCCTTTCATCTTTTAGCAGGATGGTCCTTATCCTCCATGTGTTTGAAATCCTTCCAAACTTCTTCCTGTGATTTATTTCTAATTTCAAAGCATTATGGTCTGAGAATATGCAGGGGACGATCCCAATCTGTTGGTATCGGTTCAGACCTGATTTGTGACCCAGTATGTGGTCTATTCTGGAGAAAGCTCCATGTGCACTTGACAAGAATGTGCATGCAGTTGCATTTGGATGTAAAGTTCTGTAAATATCTCTGAAATCCATCTGGTCCAGTGTATCATTTAAAGCTTTCATTTCTTTGGAGATGTTGTCTTAGAAGACCTATCAGAGTGTAGAAAGCGCTAGATTGAAGTCGCCAAGTATAAGTGTATTATTATCTAAGTATGTCTTCACTTTGGTTATTAATTGATCGATATATTTGGCAGCTCCCATATTCAGGGCATATATATTGATGATTTTTAAGTCCTCTTGTTGGATAGATCCTTTAAGTATGATATAGTGTCCCTCTTCATCTCTCACTACAGTCTTCCGGATAAACTCTACTTTATCTGGTATAAGGATGGCTACCCCTGCTTTCTTTTGAGGACCATTTGAATGGCACATGGTTCTCCAACCTTTATTTTCAGGCTGTATGTGTCCTTCTGTCTAAAATGAGTCTCTTGTAGACAGCAAATAGATGGGTCCTGTTTTTTTTATCCAGTCTGAAACCCTGTGCCTTTTGATGGGGTCATTAAGCCTTTTCACATTCAGAGTTAGTATTGAAAGATATGAGTTTAGTGTCATCATGATACCTATTCAGTCCCTGCTTTTGTGGATTGTTCCATTGGACTTCCTCTTTCTTTTACCGAGTCCCTCTTAAAATTTTTTGCAGAGCTGGTTTGGTGGTCACCTATTCTTTCAGTTCCTGCCTATCTTGGAAGCTCTTTATCTCTCCTTCTATTCTGAGTGAGAGCCTTGCTGGATAAGGTATTCCTGGTTGCATGTTCTCATTTAGGACCCTGAATATATCCTGCCAGCCCTTTCTGGCCTGCCAAGTCTCTGTGGAGAGGTCTGCTGTTAACCTAATACTTCTCCCCATAAAGTTTGGGGATCTCTTGTCTCTTGCTGCTTTAAGGATCTTCTCTTTATCTTTGGAATTTGCAAGCTTCACTAATAAATGTCAAGGTGTTGATCGGGTTTTATTGATTTTAGGGGTGATCTCTTTAGTTTCTGGATCTTAATGCCTGTTTCCCTTCCCAGGTTAGGAAAGTTTTCAGCTAGGATTTGTTCAAATAGATATTCTGGCCCTCTGTCCCTTTCGGCACCCTCGGGAACCCCAATTAAACGTAGGTTTTTCTTCCTCAGGCTGTCATGTATTTTCCTTAATCTATCCTCATGATCTTTTCATTGTTTGTCTCTTTTTTCCTCAGTTTCCCTCTTTGCCATCAACTTGTCTTCTATGTCACTCACTCATTCTTCTACCTCGTTAAGCCTTGTCATTAGGACCTCTAGTTTGGATTGCATCTCAATTAATTGATTTTTTAATTTTGGCCTGATTAGACCTGAATTCTGCAGTCATGAAGTCTCTTGCGTCCTTTATGCTTTTTTCTAGAGCCACTAGTAGCTTTATAATAATGCTTCTGAATTGGCTTTCTGACATTGAATTGTAATCCAAATTTTGAAACTCTGTGGGAGAGAGGACTGTTTCTGATTCTTTCTTTTGAGATGAGGTTTTCCTTCTAGTCATTTTGGTCAGTGCAGAGTGGCCAAAAACAAGTTGTATTGGGAAAAGGAGAAAAAGAGAGAAGAGAAAGAAGAAAAGAAAAAGAAAAAAAAGGAGAAAAAAAAGGAAAGAATAGAGAGAAGAGAGGAGAAGAGAAGAAAAAAGAAGGGCGGGGGCGGGGGAAGCAAACAGAAAACTAAAAACAAAAAACAAGGAGGAGTATCCTCTGATTCTGTATACTGTAAATCCCTTGACTTCCCCTGGAACTTTCTAGTGCTACTTGGTCAATTTGTTTTTCCCCTATCAGTCTAGCTGGTCTTTTGGGGGAGGGGCCTGCTGTGCTGATTCTCAGTGTTAGCACTTGGGGGAGCTGCTCTGCTCCCTGCCTGGTGCAGGGCTCAGTGAATGTTGTTTAACCTGTTTATCCTGTGAGACCACTGTGAAGCTCAGTGGGGGTTGTTTATCCTGTGAGGCCCCAGGAGGAACAACAACAGTGGTGGAGGCCAGCTCTCCAGCCCTAGATTCAGCTCCTGCAGTAACTACGGAGCTCTCAGTCTGCAGAGGCCTGGATGCTGTGGGGGGGGGGGCCTCTGATCTGCTCAGCGTGGGGCCGCCTGAGGCAGGAGCGTCCTTGCTGTCCGTGTGCCTTCCTGGCTTCTGCCTGTCCCTGGGGGAGCGCCGGATCTTGGGCTGTGTCCCCTGCGCCCTGTGCACCCAGGCCTGTCCTGTTGGAATCGTGTGCCCGTCTGCGCTGCTCCCTCTGCATGGAGCCTCTGCTGGAGCCGCCCGGGAGGTGCTCCTGGGGCTGCGCAGCTACTCCTGGGGCCACGCAGCTTCCTCCACTGGGAGCTGCCGCCTGGGCCACCCCGGAGCTGCTCCGGGTCCAGCCGTGGGCGTGCTGCAGACCTTTAGGGAGCTCCACGGTGGGATGTGGCATGCCCTCCCCCGGAGCCCATGTCCTCTGTTAGTGTCCCAGGGAGCCCAAGGGCATCCCTGCCTCTCCTGGGGTCCTGCTCCAACTCCCTGTGAGCGCCTTTCTGCCCGGGAAGATTGGTGCAGCTCCTGCTTCTCCAGGACGGGGCTCTCCTGTCCTGGGGACACTCGCCCCGGCCTTAGCCCGGCTCCTCGTGGGGCCCCTCCCCCTTGGTGCCTTTTGTTTCTTTATTTCTTTTTCCCTGTCTTCCTACCTTGATAGAAACTGAACTCTTCTCACTGTAGCATTCCAGCTGTTCTCTCTTTAAATCTCAAGCCGAGTTCGTAGGTTTTCAGATGATTTGAAGGTTATCTAGGTAATTTGGTGGAGGTAGGTGACTTGGGGACCCTACTCTTCTGCCATCTTGCCCCGCCTCCCCAAAAGCACGTATTTGTGTAGGTAACAAGGCAAGCATTTCCCATTCTTGAGTTTGCTAACAAAGGCTTTCCAAAAGGTAAAGAGCACAGAAGCAAGAAAGACATCAGGCCATAAAGGAAAATGAATACAGGGGCAGCCCCAGTGGCACAGCGGTTTAGCGCCGCCTGCAGCCTGGACTGTGATCCTGTAGACCGGGGATGGAGTCCTGCATCGGGCTCCCTGCATGGAGCCTGCTTGTCCCTCTGCCTGTGTCTATGCATCTCTCTCTCTCTGTGTGTCTCATAAATAAATAAGTAAAAAATCTTAAGAAAAAAGAAAGAAAATGAATACAGGATGCTGATACAGATTCAAACATAATGGTGAGAGAGAGAGGGTGGTCAGGGACGATGTAAAGCAGAACAGTCCAACCGGGTGAAGATCGGGGAAGAGGAGCAGTGCGTCTCAGTCACACTCATGTGGGTCACTCAGCGACCGCTTTAGAATACAGATTCTGATTCAGTTGGTCTGGAGAGAGATGCTGACTCTCTCTCAAGCTCCTCAGCGATGCCGATGCTGCTGCTGCTAGACCACAGTTTGGGCTGCACGGTGCCAGCAGCTAAGAGCGGCACAGCCTTCTCAGGACAGGAAAATACATCCTATCCTATGATAAAACATGTTTTAGTATCACAGCTCATTTGCAATCGGTAAAGAAGTGAATGACATCACTGTACCCCAGGAGTCTTATCAGTTCATCATGCAGCTTTTCTAGAATATTAATATTTTATGCCACAAGAAGGAACAGTTAGGCGCTAACATCACTGGCCCAGCTGAACTTGGTAAGCTGACGGGGAACAGGGTGTCATAGGCAATGTCTTGTCACCACATGCTCTTCTCATTGGCCTGGACCGGCCATGGGCACTGTTCCCGAGGTGGTTATTGCCGACATTTAATCGTGCATTTGCCTTATGCTCCAGGATTCAGCAGCCTCATTCTCTCTATATATCCTCTTCCTTCCACCTATGTCACCTTTACATTTTTTTAAATACAGTGCTGTACTTTAAATATTTAATAATCAGAATGTATGTATCTTTTTGACTGTACTGCATTTTAATTATTTAGAATTATTTCTTTTTTTGTTATTTATCTAATCATAGAATTTAATAGACTTTGAATGTTCATGTCCTGAAGCCACAGCCTAAAAGTTTAGATCCAACAATGAGTTTCCCACACATACATTGTGATGACGTTTATAAAAATGACAACCCAAACTGTATTACACCACAATCCTGAAAGAGGAAGCAGAGTCTAGGCCTTGTAATGGACTTTGACTGGATAGACCATCATTTTGAGGCATGTTTCAAGAAAGGGTAGAAGTAATTCAGCCGTTTATATACACTCTCCCACATGCCCTCAAGGAAATCTGGATCCTCAACTGTTTGGATAGCTTCTGTTTTCGAGCTGAATTACAAAGCAAGACATGAAAGTGAGAAGTTCAAGTGCAACGTACCAGCAGATGCTCCACAGTTTCTCCAGCACAAAGTCAATGCCTATAACTTAAGTGATTTAGGTATCAAAGCTTCAGAAATCTACCATTATGTGCCCATGTGAAGGGGAAATGTTATGGGTGTTTAAAAAGACCAGATTAGGAGTCATGCAATAAAAACAACGGTGGCAATTGTTTCAGAGTATAAGTGGAGCTTTTAAGGCTGAACTGCTCAGAAGGCTCTTACTCTGCTCTCCTAATTCATTTTCCACATTTTCTGTTACCATCAGAAACAAAAGAGTTGGTGTCAGAGAGATTTCGAAAATCCTACCCTGCTGGCTCTGAAGGTGGAGGCAGAGCCACGAACCCAGGAATGCAGGGAGACAGCAAGAGAGACTGGAATTGGAAGGAAACTGATTCTTCTCTGAGCTTCTAGATGTTCTACACTGCAGACATGTTGCTGTTAGCAGTATGAAGCTCCTTTCAAGTTTCTGACTTCAGAACCATAAGAGCACTTACATATTTGTTTTAAGCAACTAATGTGGGGATATTTTGCATCAGCAGAAGGAATCTCATATGGACATAGTCAATAAAATTATTTGGGGAAACTGAGAAAAAAATGAAATGAGAGAAGATATTTGTAAATGACAAATCCAATAAAGAGTTAGTATCCAAAATATGAATCTAAACATCCAAAACATGAATTATCCAATTGAAAATGGGCAGAAGACATGAATGGACATTGTCTCTAACAAGACATCCAGATGGCCACCAGACACATGGAAAGACACTCAATATCATCCATCATCAGGGAAATGCAAATCAAAACCATAATAAGATATCACCTGACACCTGTCATAATGGCTAAAATTAACAATACAAGAAACAACAGGTATTGGTGAGGACGGGGAGAGAGGGGAACCCTCTTGCACTGCTGGTGGGAATGCAAACAGGTGCAGCCACTGTGGAAAACAGTATGGAGGTTCCTCAAGAAGTTAATGATAGAACTATGATTCATAAATTGTACAATTGGCATTTACCCAGGGAATACAAAAGTACAGATTTGAAGGGGCACATATACCCCAATGTTTATAGGAGCATTATCAACAATAGCCAAACTATGGAAACAGCCAAGATATCCATCAACAGATGAATGGTTAAAGGAGATGTGGTAGATATACACACCGGAATATCACTCAATTATCAGAAAGGATGAAACGATGCCATTTACAATCTAAAAGGAATTATGTTAACTGAAGTGAGTCAGAAAGACAAATACCATACAATTGTATTCATATGTAGATTTTAAGAAACCAAACAAACGAGCAAAGGGTAGGGGCAATGAGAGAGGCAAACTAAGAAACACGCTCTTAGCTATAGAGAATAAACTAATAAAAACCTGAGGAAGGTAAGGTGGGATGGGGAAAACAGGAGATGGGGATGAAGGAGGGCACCTGTGAGGAGTATCACTATGTTGTACAACTGAAACTAATATTATACTGTGTTAACAAAGAGGAATTTAAATAAAACTTAAAAAAAATAACTGTCAGAAACATCTTCTTAATTACCCTCAGCTAATCTCTGTAGCGTTTGGCAAGCTCTCTCCTATGAACGTCACATTTCACCTTCTCTAAGTGGTTGTCTTTTTACGTTGTCCTTTATACATCAGCATAGCAGAAACTTTAGAGAGTTCATAGGATATTAAGAAAGCGTATTATCCTTATGTGGCAGGAGTGGGGAAGCTGGATGACAGGTTAATGAATAATTATACTATCATTTGATAAGTATAGTGTTTGGAGGTGAAAAAAGTCTACATACAGAAATTTTCAGTCTGTTTCTTATTGTTAGTGAATGATTCTGTGTTAGATGTTGTTGTAACAATTTTTCTGCTGAAATCTCCTGTTCAGAATATCTATAAGCATGACTGGGAGAAGAGCAAAGAAGTTTGACATTAAACTGGACGCCATCCCCTTGCTGGCAGCCAAAGCCAATGGCAGGATCACCAGCGATGTGAATATGGCCTGGGCACCCGGGCAGGGGCCCCCAGTGACACTGCCTGATGGGTGGGATCTGGCATGTGTGATTTTTCACAGGTGATGTACAAGAAAGACTATGAGAAAAGCAAAGGGAAGATGATCGGAGCCCTGAGCATTAATGATGATCCCAAGATGCTTCATTCTTTGAAGACAGCCAAAAACCAGAGTGATGTGAGTGTCTTTGTAGATCTATCTTGCTTTCAAGATGATGCCCCTCTTAATATGCTCAAGAAGAGGTAGCACATAGAAGGATTCCATATCCATGGGCTCTATCATGTTCACAACAAACTTCTGGGAATGAACTTTAGAAGTAGAAAGATTTCCCAGATTCTTGTATCTTTGAGAAGAGAAATTTCTGATTTCTACTTGATGTCCGTTTCACTTTGAAAACCATTTGTTTTAATATTCATTTTAAGGGTAGGTGTAGGACTAGGGTAGGGTTAAGTGTAGGGTAGGGTTAGGTATAGGGCTAGGGGTATGATTAGGATTATATGTAATGGTGAGGATAGGGATAAGGGTATGTGTGGGGGTATGGGTAGGTGTAGAGGATTGGTTAGGGGTAGAGTTATTAGCAGGGATGCAGCTAGGTGTAGCAGTAGGATTTGTGCAAACGGTAGGGTTTAGTGTGGGTATAAGGATAGTAGTAGCATTAGGTTTAGGTATAGGGGCGCTGGTATGGTTAGGAGTAATGGTAAGGGTAAGAGTAGGTTTAGGTGTAGGGGTAGGTTTAGAATCAGGGGTAGGTATAGTGATATAGGTAGGATGAGGGGTAGAAGTATGTTTAAGGGTAGGGGTAGGGTTACAGCTAGGGATAGGGATAGTTTTAGGGGTAGGATTAGGAGAAGGGTTAAGGGTATGTTTAAAGGTGGTGGTGGAGTAAGAGTAGTGCAAGGGTAGGGGTAACTGTTGGGGTAGGGAAGGGTTAGTCATAGGGGTAGGGATAGTGTTAGTGTAGGAGCAGGGTTAGGGGTATGAGTAATATAAGGGTAGGGTTAGAGGTTGGGATAGTGGTAGAGTTTGGGGTAAGTGCACGGGTAGCATTAGGGGTAAGGTTAATGTCAGGTGGGGACTATGGGTATAGTTAGGGTTAGATGTAGGAGTAGTGTAGGCATAGGGGCACTGTTAGGGTTAGGAGTAGGTGTAGGTGTTGGGTATGGATAGAGTTAGGGGTAGGTAGGGGTAGTGGTAGGGGTAGGAGTAGTGTTTGAGGTAGGGGTAGGGTATTGTTAGGGGAAGAGGTAATGGTGGGTTTAGGGGTAGGGGTAGGGGTATAAGTAGTGCAAGTGTAGGTGTAAAGTCAAGGAGAGGGTAGAGTTAGTCATAGGTGTCAGATTATTGTTAGGGCAGGAGGTGTGGTAGTGGTAATGTAGGAATATGGTTAGGGGTTGGGGTAAGAGTAGGTGTATGGGAAATGTTGGGATAGGGGTATGGGTATGCTTATGGGTAGTGGTAGGGATAAGATTAGGTTTAGACTTAGTGGTAGGGGTATGGGTAGGTGTATGGCTAGGTTTAGGAGTTGACATATTTTAGGGGTAGGGATAGGGTTAAGGGTAGGGGTTATGATAGGGTTAGGAATAGGGGTAGGTGTAAGGCTAGGAATAGAGTTAAGGCTAGGTGTAGGGTTAGGGTAAGCTGTAGGGTTTGGGGTAGAGGTAGGGTTTGGGGTAAAGTTATTGGTAAGTTTAGGAGTAGGAGGAGGGGCAGGTTTAGGGATAGATTTTGGATTAGAATTAGGAGTAGGGGTAGGGGTAGAGTTAGAGTTAAGGATAAGGTGAGGGGTAGGTGTAGGTGATGGGGTAGGGATAAGGTTAGGGTTAGTGGTAGGGTTAGGGGCAGGGTTAAGCTTACGAGTAGGGGTATGGTAGGGTTAGAAGTAAGGGTAGGGTTAGGTGTAGGGTTAGAGGTATAGGTAGGGTTAGGGATAGAATTAGGATAGGGGTATGGTTAGGGTTGGGGTAGAGGTAGAGATAAATTTAGGGGTAGGGTTATGGGTAGGTATAGAGCAGGTTTAGGGTAAGGGTAATGGTAGGAGGAAGGTTAGGGGTACATTTAGGTGAGGTGTAGGTTTAGGGTTAAGGGTAGATTTAGGAATAGGAGTAAGGTTAGGGGTATGAGTAGCTATAGTGTTAGGGGTGGGGAAAGTGTAGGATAGGAGTATAGTTAGTGGTATGTGTGAGGCTGGTTGTAGGGGTAGGGTTATACCTGTGAGTAGGCGTAGGTGTATGGTAGGATTCAGGGTAGTGGTAGGGTTAGGAGAGGTTTAGGGTTAGGGGTTGAGTTAAGAATGGGGTAGATTTAGGCAAAGGAGTAACGGTAGGTGTAAAGGTAGAGTCACAGGTAAGGGTAGGGATAGGGGTAGTTGTAGGGGTAGGGGTAGGGTTAAAGGTAAGGTAAGGTGTAGGGTTAAGGGTCCAATTAGGGCTATCAGTTTGGGTAGGGTTAGGAGTAGGATTAGGGGTTGTGGTAGAGTAGGGGTAGTGGTAGAGTAGGGAGTAGGTTTAGTAGTAGGGTTAGGAGTAGAGGTAGGAGTAAGCTTAAGAATAGGGTTTAGTGTAGGGGTCATGGTGGGGGAAGGATTAGGGGAGTGGTAAGCGTTGGGTTAGGTGTAGGGGTAGGAGTAGGAGTAGGGTTAGGGGAAGGGGATATGGCTAGGAGTAGGTGCAATGGTATGGTTGCTGGTAGAGGTAGGGAGAGGGGTAGGGTTAGGGTTAGTGGTGGGGTAGGGTTAGGTTTAGGTGTCGGTATAGGTTTAGGAGTAGGGTTCAGGTTAGGGGTAGGGCTAAGGGAGGAGTAGGAGTTACAGTAAGTGTAGATGTAGGGGTAGGGGTAAGTGTAGGGTTAGGGTTAATGGTAGGGTAATGGGGAAGTGGTAGGGTATTTGTAGATTTAGGGCTAGTGGTAGGGTTAGGGTTAGGGACATGTGTAGATACTATACTAGTAGGGTTCTGGTTAGTGGAAGGTGTAGATGTATAGGTAGAGGTAGGGTAGGAGTATAGGTACAGTTAGGGGTAGGGGTAGTGTAGGGGTAGATGCAGGAGTAGGGTTAGGGGTATGAGTGGGTGTATGGGTAGGTGTATTGGTATGGGTAGGGTTAGTGTTAAGTTTATGTGTAAGGGTAGGTTTAGCGTTAGGGATTGGGTAGGGCTAAGGGGAGGAGTAGGATTAGGGTTAGGAGTTGATATAGCAATAGGGTTATAGTTCAGTGTAGTGGTAGGGGTAGGGTAGGGTTAAGGGTAGAGTTGGGGTAGGGGTGAAGTAGAGTTAGGGGTAGGGTTAAGGGTACGTTCATGGGTAGGTTTAAGTGTGGGGAAAGGTTAGTTGTAGTGTTAAGGGTAGAGGTAAGGGTAGACATAGAGTTGGGTGTATGGGTACGGATATGGTTAGGGGTAGGGATAGGTTGGGGTTAGATGTATGGGTAGGGTTAGTGGTAGGAGTGGGGTCAAGGGTAGTAATAGGGTTAGGGATAGGGGTAGGGATATGGGCAAGGGTAGAGGTAGGGGTAAGGTGGGGTTAGGAGTGTGGGTAAGTGGGTAGTGGTAGTGGTAGTAATAGGGTTAGGGATGGGGTAGAGGTAGGTGTAAAGATAGGGTAGATGAGAGGTAGTGTTAAGGTTGGGGGTAGAGTAAGGTTAGAAGTACGGGTAGGTGTAGGGGTAGGATTAGGTGTAGGGTAGGGTTACTGATAGGGGTTGAGGTAGGGCTAGTTGTAGAATTAGGGGTCTGGTTAAGCGCAGTCTTAGAGTAGGGTTAGATGTAGGGGTAGCGATGGGGTACGTGTAGGATAGGGGTCAGGTCAGGGGTCGGAATAAGTGGAGAAGTAGGGGTCATGGTAAGTATAGTGTAGGTGTAGGTGTAGGGTTAGCATTAATAGTAGGGTTAGGTGCATGGCTAGAGATAGGGTTTGGAGTAGGGTTAGGGGTAGGGGTAGGAGTAGGCATAGGTGTAGGTTTAGGGCTTAGGGTAGAGTTAGGGTTAGATGTAGGGCTAGGTATAGTGGTAGGTTTGGTTTAGTGGTAGGTGTAGGAATAGGGTTAGCAGTAGGGTTTAGGGTACGGTTAGAAGTTGTTAGGTGTAGTGGTAGGAGTAGGTATACCTGTAGGGGTACAGTTAAAGTTAGAGATTCGGGTCTGGGTATAATAGGTTTAGTGGTACAAGTAGAGGAGTGGTATGGGAAGGTGTAAGAGTAGAGGTAGGGTAGGAGTGTTGGTAGGGTAGGGTTAGTGGTAGGGTAATGGTAATGGTAGAAGTAGGGTTAGGGTTAGGAGTGAATGTAGGCATAGGGTAGGATTAGGGTTAGAGTTAATGGTAGGGGTGAGGTAAGGTTAGAAGTAGGTTTAGGGGTAAGAGTAGAGGTAGGTTCATGGGTAGGTTTAGGTGTAGGGTATGATTTGGTGTAGTGTTAAGGATAGGGGTAGGGGTAGACATAGTTGTAGGGGTATGGGTAGGGTTAGGTTAGGGTTAGGGGTATAAGTAGGGGCAGGGGTAGTAGTAGGGGTAAGGTCAGGGTAGTTGTAGGGGTTGGTTTAGGGGTAGGGGTAGGGATAGGAGTAGTGTTAGGGGTAGGGGTAGCAGTAAGGGTAGGAGTAGGGGTATTGGTGGAGTTATGGTTCTGCAGCCTTCATGGCTCTGGTCCAAAGATGAGTGTGGCCATGACTAAAGTCTTGTCCTGTCTCACAAAACTCCTTGTGATTGAGCATACCCTCTCTCCCTAGGCATCAGCCAGGGGGAGAGAACATAGGTAAGATTCACCCATGGAAGATTGAGGACACGGCCAGATTTAGAGGGGCCCAGTCCCCTATTCTCTGACTGACCCTCTCTGCCCTAGACAGTGGATGACAATAGTCATTTCCTGGTATGAGGCCACTGAGAACCCTGGGGGCATGTAGCACTGGCCAACTATGATGAATTCCCTTTGATCTCCAGAGAGGCCCAGGGAGCTGGCTGAGGGCCCTGGCCTGGAAATGAGAGGGCCAGATCAGCTCATTGTTCCATGGTGTCTGACTCTCAGTCACAGCCTTGGGGACAAGAGTTAAGGTGGACTTTAGTGCTGCAACTGAGCCAACAGCAAAGTGAAGATTCCAGGGGTTGTTGTCACCACTGTGATTATCAGTGGCCCTGAGTGTGGGCCTGGGGAGAACCCACTGATGGAGAGGGTGGGAATAATAGGCCTTGTCCAAGGGTGAATTACAGCCCCAGCTGCAATCCCAACTCCTGGTGCTGAAGAATTTGGTCCACCCCCCCCCCGCTGCCATCCAGCCCACACAGCTGGGGCACCCCATGGCCTTTCCTCACCATCTACAACACCTGGTGCCCAATGACACCACATTGGGTGTGGACCATGACACTCATCCTGAACCCACTATTTTCATAGAACCACACAAACATGGAGGGTCCAAGTCACATTTCTCTCCCATGTGAAGACAAGGAGATAAACTCATCCCCACCAAAGTGTAGACATCTATAGCCCCTGCATAGTCCCATAATGTGAGACAACTCCTTCCCACACATCACTAGTCAGCAGGCAAGTGCAAGAAGTTCCTCATAGTAGTGGGTGATGTGATAAGTGGTTGGATGGAGGCTGGCAGCCTCCAGAACAGTAGTCACAGTGAGGTGATGCTAAGAGAAAGGATTCATCAAGAAGCTCTAGTACTCATGAACCTGTATCCCAATAAATCCAGAGTTGGACCATTCAACACAGCAGCTATCATGTTACAGACAAAAAGGTAACTGCACATGAATTTGGAAGATTATGTCACTTGTTCCAGTGATACTAAGAAGGCTAAACATAAAGGAAGCAGGAGAGTTGAAAGGTGAGTGAACAAGTCTGCTTCCACAGTGTCTGTAAACCTTTCTACCCTATATAGAATGTGAATTTTTGAAATATAGTAATCTGATAATCATGAAAATAAAGTGTAAATTATAAAGGTGTATTCAGTCCAAGATTAAATTATAGGTGACAGGACACTGACTGGGTACATTCACTTCATGGGCACTGCAGAGGAATCTATGTCAGTGGGGATGGGGGGAGTGGCAGCCAAAGGACCAAACAGAGCTCCTGCTTGTGTTTGTAAAGAGTTTCACTGGAAGACAACACTGTAATATGTACTCATATGTTCTATGGAGCTTTCAAAGCAACGATGAGGAGATGAGAACAAAACTGGTGGCTCACAAAGGCCAAAATAGTTGAACTCTATTTGTAGAAATTGTCTGGCAAATCTGTACCCAGGAAATTCAGGCAGAGTCTCATAGCATTTGGCAGAGTAGTGACACTCAAGATTTCATTGTGTATCTCTTGGGATTTCATGAAAATGAAAACTCCTTGTCCAAAAGTGGAGAATCCCTGATGCAACATTTCTAAGGTTCCAGGACTTGCTGCTACTGCTCGTAGTGGTTGGATCACTCTGTGGGTGGAAGCTACAGATACTCTCATATCCTCACAGATGTATGGATCAGGGAATGGGTGTGAGCAAGCCCCCCAATACAGGGGACTTATGTGTTTTGAGGGTCTGAGTGCCTGTCTGGGTCCATCCTGCACTTTGGGCTCTCTTTTGGATCATGGTCATTGCACCTTTAGGGAGCAGGTGATTCCTCATGAGCCTTAAGGCAGCAGCTCAGAGTCTCCTGCACTTCCAGGTTGTGCCACCTGGAGATGACACCAGAGGTCTGCATGGGAAAAGAACCCTCCACCTGGGGCCACTCCACTGCCCTGCTGGGATGAGCCCTTCACCTGCCCAGCCCCTCTATCTGGAACCATGCCATACAAAGCTTCTTGAAATGCTAATGTTTAATAATTTTTCTACATAAAAAATGAACAATGAAGAATTTTCACAATGCCCATATATGAGATATCAGATTTTGTAAATAAATAGTACATAACCTGAAGCTGCTCAGCCACTGAAGGGTGACCAACAGGACATGACTGGTGTTCAGGAGAACAATCAGAGCCACGTGTTCTGGGATCTCATTAGTGGATGCCATTCAAGCAGGCCGTTTTTTGTTTTTTGTTTTTGTTTTTACAGAGAGAGATAACACAAGCAGGGAGCATGGTAGGCAGAGGCAGAGGGAGAAGCAGACTCCAACGAGCAGAGAGCCTGATGCAGAGCTTGATCCCAGGACCTGGGATCGTGACCTCAGCTGAAGTTAGACACTTAACTGAGTGAGCCACCCTCCAAGCAGGTCTTGTTCCAGAGTTCAAATATTGTATTCCAGGGATCAGTGCTGATGGTGAAGAAGCAGGTGATGATCTGAGGGCAAGCACAGGGATGGAAAGTGGGTGAGAATGGTTGAAAACAGTGGCTCCTGCTGTAAACACCACACATATCCCAACCACCCATACCGGCATTAGCAACTGGGGATACAGGCTGTGATTCTCAGGTGCAGCCCCACCTGAGCACTGCTTGTTCTGAATGCAGGACCTTGTCCTGACTTCAGGGGCTTCTGTGCCATTTTCTCATCCTTAGGCCTGTGGTCTCCAGGGCAACACTCAGGCTGATCCAGTGTGACCCATGCCCATAGTACAATATTGCGGTGCTCTTTCCTAGGGGTTCTATCTCAGGGGAGCCCCTCACCCTAGGGGGGTTCACCTTGACGTTCTCCCCAAAGCAGTAACTGATAGTCCATGGAATCTGGTCAGGGCATGGGAGGTGAGCTGCGGTCCCCTCTTCAATCCCCATCCCATTGGCCTTTTTTCTCAGGGGGACCGGACCAGTCTAGCAAAGGCCATGTTGCCCATCTCAATTTTCTCCTCCTGAATTCTGTAGGGAAGGCACATCAATAAAGACCAGAGGAGGAATATCCAATGGCTTTCCCAAGAGACATGGACCCTTGGCCAGGAGCAATGTCACCACTGTGGCCCGAGTGGCTGGCAACTGGAATGGGGTGAGTGGGCAGAGTCAGTTCCCAGTCTGGCCAGGGGCTACAAGTGCACCTGAAGGATGGCCTGCTCAGCTGGGCTCCTATGTAGCAACAGTGGTGGGCATAACAGTGCCTGCAGCTCTGTCACTTCTCTATGTGCCTAGGAATGACACTGTCACCTACCCCACTTTCCCCTCTGTCCCAAGCTGAATCCTCAGTTGTGTGACCTGAGAGACTTACTATATGTCTTACATTGTTCTGTCCTGAACTTGATTGAAAGGGACAGTTGTCAATGTCTTCATCAAATTTCCCACATCTTGTTCTTTTAAGCTGCAGCTCCATGGAAAATGCCATCATCTTCTTCTCCTTGAATTGTAACTGACATTGACATTAGTGTGATAATCTGTCTCCTGTTTCCCTTGAACAACTGCCAGTGTGGAACCATGCACTGTGGGGAAAGCCTCAAACACTCCTCCACATAGGGAGCTGCCTCTGGGCTTGGCTGAGCTTGCTGGGGATAAAGCCAAGCTTGGGGAGTTCAATCAAAGAAGCCTGTGTTTGCTGTCGGACTCACGGTAGAGGCAGGCCTGGTCACACACCATTCATACATCACACACTATAGCCTCACATCCCCAAATGCCCTAGGGAGACTCAGCCCAACTTCCAGCATGCTTCTGAAGCTACAACAGCACTTCCAGGGTACAGGTGCTGAATGCGTGGGAGGGTGTTGGCTCTTCAAGATTCTGCTGAATAATTTCGGCTGCAGAGTAGCAGTCTCATCTACAACTCCATCATCACACCTTTCAACTGACTGACAACAGGAAATTGGCCTTCAGTGCTATTGTAATACTCACATGAGCCCATGAGTGCTTGGGGGTGTACACAACCCCCACCCCCTCAACTATGGCTTCTGGATACCTCTTGTCCTATTAAAAAGTGCAGCTGGAATTTTCTGTACTCTTCTCTGCTCAATTCGTTCCATTCCATACCTACTACTCCACCCTCCATTACTCCCCACACTCTAACTCAGTGTGAGTGTAGATCTAGGGGCTCCAGAGCAGAGGTCTAACCTGAGAGAGCTGGGACAGCAGGACAAGCTGGGACCTGGCTCAGCAATATTCACAGAGGTTGGAGCTCCTTGCAGGGTGTAACTCGCACTACCCTTCCCTCTGTATCTTGGGGCAGAAGTCCTCTCCCTCTGGAGAATACCCCAACATGTGCACACATACTACACACACTCAGTGACGCATTCATGCTACTCACACCCATAACTACTACATGCACTCACAGACACCCAGAAAGGGACATACAGTCACTCAAAAACTCATACTTACACATATGCACACTCTTCCATGCTTTCTAAAGCACGCACATCCAACCTACAGCTAGATCTGCTCCTGATACAGCCCATGTGGAAGCAACCTTCCTGGCTGCATTCTGTCGACACAGCATTACAAGGACAATGCTTTAGGATCGAGAAGCATGGTATGGGAAGAGGGTAAAGTAGCATCCATCCCCTTAGGTGGAGACCATAAGGAGGAGCTCAGAGAGGAGGCTGCTCTGGAAGGGGAGAATCCTTGCTGCTCTGATCTTTAGGCCCTCTCCTTCCCTTTCTCCATGTCTATTGTTTCTTTCTGCATATGTTTTCCTAGAATATTTCTTCAATCCATCTCTGATATTTTCTCAATCTATCTTCTCTTCCTCCTTTCTGTCTTGTTCTTTTCCATATTCAGTTTCTTTATTTTCTCATAGTCTGTATTTTGATCATCAATAAGTAACTTCATATAAAGATAAAAATTGGAACATCTTACATGTGGTAGACATTGACCAGGGTAATTAAAATTTCAAATTCTTTCATATAAATGAAATTTACAGTTTGTATTTTTGCTGTATTTAATGGACTTCAGAACAAAATCTCTAGATAGGACCCTCCTGATCTGACTTTATAGCAAGTGCAGATTAGACCAGGGTGTGGTACCTACCTGCTCTATCCTAGAATCCAGGATGCGCACCAACCTGTAGGCCTTCGTGTCATTGCTCTGCAAGTTGAATACATGTAAGGCATACTCCACGGTAGCAGAGAGGAAGATCTCCATGGTTTTCTGGTCATTATTATCTACTTCCTCTCCAGATCTTGACCCATGAGTCACTAGGAATGGGGAACCTAAGAGAAACAGCAGCAAGGTCGCAGACAGAGCCCACCTACACTGCCAGCGTGGCATGGATACAGGCATCTGGGCACTCATGGCCTTTGCTTTCCCAGCTCAGGTTCCAATCAGAGGCTCCCTAGGCATTGGTCCAGTACATTGGCTTCATAACAACTCCCTCTGGATTTCCTATCTACTATTACACACTGTCCCTTCCCACATTTCACCCTGCCTTCCCCATCCCAAGCTGCAAAATTGTCTTGTGTCCAGAGAGAGGGACAAACCCAGGCAGGGTGGGTTGGAAAGAACCAGCAATGGGAGGCAGAGGTCCCCTGTAGCTGAGTCCCAGCCACAACATCCCCCTCAGCTCCTCACTGGGCAGAAACTTCATTTGGATGCCCCAGAATCAAAGGCTGATACAAGGACATAAGAGCAAGGGGTAGAAATGGAAGATGACCCCAGGACACAGCAGTAGGGTGAGGGCCACTGAGACAAGGACAGATCCAAAAGAGGATGAGTGGCCAAGAGCCAGCTTTGATGGGGACAGAGGCAACCTGCCCAGGGAAAAATGGGTATCTTTGGAAGGAAGGAACATTGAGCTCTTGATGGGGTCAGTTATCTGTATCCCCCTCATGTCCCCAGCTCCCCTAGAGTAGTGGAGTTGACAAGGCTCACTGGATCCGAGGATGATGCCAGGCTAGGAGAATTCAAGTTCCTGGAACCAGAAGCTTCCAGCTGAGCTCACTGTATCTCCCTTTGCACTTCTCAGCCTCTGGATATGCTGTCATGTGCTCAGCCTGGGGGCCTAGATGCATGATGTAAGCACTCACTCTCCAAAGGTGTTGCAGCAAAAGTGACCCTTGACACACACTGAGCCTATAGATCCCTTTGTAGGAATTTGCTCTAGAAGAGAGAAGGTGGAGTGAGGGAGAAACAGACACAGAGCAGTAAACCACTGAGCTCCCAGGGTTGACTGAGCTGTGCATCAGTGCCCTCTCGTGGCAGAGGTCCTGAAGACTCAGCGGACACAATTTCCTGTGTGCAGAGTCTGGGTTCTGGAGAAGGACCCTCACAGCCTCCATCTGGAGCAGCCGATGGGACTCTGGAAGGACTAAAGAGCATATTCTTCCAAACAAGGCTTCAACTCTGTGCCTGTGAAAGGTTTCAGCCTTTGCCTGCTGCTCCTTGTGAACTCAGGTGGACCAGAATGGCCTGTGGACACCCAGAGCCCTGGGCCTTTCCCTCAGCCAGGATTCTGACCCAGTCATTATGGCAGGGCTGGAAAGTTTGCATCTTCACCTGCTCTCGGTGCTTCATCTGCTCCCAGGGGATGCTGATTGTCCTGATCTCTGGACCACATGTTAGGGAGCACAGTTCAGAGTGAGTCCCTGGTGGGGGGAGGGGTTGCAGCCAAATTGCAAAGAAAAGTCATTCAAGTGTAAGGGCACAAGCTGGAGCTGAGGATGGTTTGTGGGCACTGCACCAGATCAGGGGAGGTGTCAGAACTCCATGCCTGGTATAGAGTTTTCAGACCCTAGGCATCTGTGACCAGATGGCCCTACAGACAGAGAAGGCTGCTTAGAATCTGACAGCCCATCCTCACTGCCCAGAGGTCCTAGAGCTGGCATCCTTCCCAGGAGAGGGGTCTCTCCAACTCAAATTTTGCGCTATGAGGGTTGCCTGCATTCAGGAGATCCTTCCAAGTGTCCCCAGCTAATCCTCCCCCCTGAGATCTTCATCTCCTTACTCCAGGGAATGTGAGCATCCTTGTATCTTAACCTCCACAGTTTTATGTGATCTTAGTCTTCAGGCAAAGTTCCATGGTCACTGTTGCCTTGTTCCCCACAGACTCCATCCTGCCAGGCTGTGATGTGTTATTTGTAATGATGGTGGTAGTTTGATCGGTGTATACTCACCTCTAATCTATGAGTTGTAGAATGCTGTAGTTTATGTATGTCCGTCATATTTCAAAAATGCAGATTAACCAAAAACAAAAATTTTAAAAAAGGAAAGGAAAAGAAAAGAAAAGAAAAAGAAAAGAAAGAAAAGAAAAGAAAAGAAAAAAGGAAAGGATAGAGAAAATAAATGGTCACATCATTTCTCAGATGGCTTTAAGTTTATACAAACCGAAGCTTACGTGATATGTTTTGTTTTTTTTTTTTTAGCCTGAGAATGATGTTTGTTTTTGGGGTGAGATGGAAGTGTTTGCCATCATAGTTATGTTTCTGTGGATTTTCAGTAGTGGGGACAGGCCATGGAAATATGTGTGAAACAGAATCATGACACACATGGATAGAGGGCAAGTGTCCCAAGAGAGCCAGCAAATGCCCACTGAGGCCCTCACACTTTGCCATGGTAAGGGCCTGAAGAACACAGATCTGTCTTTTATACGTCAATGTCTTCTTCATCCAAGGGAATGTCATCACATGATCTCACAGAAGGGATGTGCACCACACTGGTCCTCACTTTGCAACTAAGAAGAGTTTCGCAGCTGGCCACATCCAGACCTGGAATGAAAAGTGCATGGATGGATACCTTACTCTTACAAGTATGTTTATACTCTTGCCACATCCTTAGTGGTCTGGGTAGTCTCCCTTTCCAGACTGACAGCTATTAGCATATCAGGAAGGAATTAGAAGGATATTAAGCCAAGGAATGAGAAGAATGAAAGTGTATCCTACCCTGTTAGAACCCAAAAGACATAGGCACAGACACTGTGTAGGCCCCAAATAAACCTAGAGGTATAGGATCCACATCTGGGAGCTTATAGCAGCCTGTCACAACTGTCTGTCAGACCACCCCTCTATCTGGGATCTGGGGTACCTTTTCTCTAGGGACTCCTATTCATCCTCCAATGCCCAGGCCAAATGTACCTTCTCTGTAATGCTGTCTAGAGTCCCATGGAAGAACTCTGTCTCACTAACCTAAGTAATTAATGCTTGTCTTCTAGGGGAAGTAGGACTTTTGTCAAGCTCCCTTTATGTTACTGGTATAGAGCGCCCCATAGGGTCACATAGGAAGGTCTCAGTAACTGCTCACTGAAATGAGCTTGATTCCTTAGAACAAAAGCCCTGTATATCTGAAAGCCGTCCTTTCAGAAATCAGAATATGTTAGCAGTGGCCAGGACCAAACCACCAGCTCTTCCCTGTGGAGACAAAGGTGATGCTGCAGGTGAGTAGAAATCACCATCTCTGTCCTAGACACAGGACATTCCTCCCAGCTCCTTCCTTCTGACCTTACAGTTCAACAATTTCCAGATGGTCTGATTCACTGCCCAGCCTGACTTGGTCCTACCCTCCAACTGTCCTGCACTGTCTTGCTCAGGATTGTCCGTTTGGCTTCCAGACTGCTTCCTAAGGGCCCTGCACCTCCAGCTTGACAGTTCCTCCTGCGGCCCCACCCAGATAACCTGAGGTGCTCTGGTTCCTGTGCTGGGAAACAAGAGTGTGTCCAGAGTCCATGTGGACAAAGAGGAAAGCAGGGACAGATAGAATCCCTGGACTTCACATAGAATAGAGTGATCACAGCCAGGTCAAAGGAAGCACTGAAGGGGCAGGAAACCTTCAGACAAGGCAGAGCCACTCTTCACCTGGGCCTCCCTTTACCTGGGGCTTCCAGCTGGAAAACCTTTCTTGTGTGAGTCTCCAGGAGACTGAGTCCTGATCACTTAAGGCAGGCATCTAATTTAGACTTCCAGCAAATTTAAACTGATAAAGAGGAGTAACAATTGAATGTATTAATGGAAAAGGGAAAAATAAAAATATTAATATGACCACAAGATATGTGATGCTGCAACCAGGAATTGCTTACAGCATGTGCATATGGAAAGTCACCAGGGCGGTTTTCTCTTCCTTCCGCTGGTTTAGCCTGCCATGTGATTATGAGCCAGTGGTATTGCAGAACCTGCTTAAGAGGAACAGGCCCACTCACTATCCCATCATCACTCGGGAGTCTAGCTGCCCCAATCACCACTCCATGACTCACTGTTAGAAACCATACTTTGCCTTTCTTGTGACCAGAGATGGCTATCCCATCTCATTCACTTTTGTTTACATGAAACAGCTGACCCTTGTGTGGTTGAATATCCATCTATAACTTTTGACTCCCCAGAACTTGGCCACAGTTTGATAAGAAGTTTTATTGACAATTTAATAGTCAGTTAACATATATTTTATGTGTTATAGTATTAAATACTGTATTCTTACAATCAAGTTAGCTAGAGGAAAGGAAATGTCAGTAAGAAGATCATAAGGAAGGGAAAATATGTTGACAGTACCACACTGTTAATAATTGGAGAAATCCCATCTCTACGTGGACCTGTGCAGTTCAAACGCATGTTGTTCAAGGTTCAGTTCTATGTGGCCAAAGTGGATTTGAAAACTAAAACAAGAAGACAGAAAAACAGTCAATCCTATTATAAACGTGCTTGTGGTTGCTGAGATCTTGTCTTCTAAAGTGTCTTTCTGTCTCTACCAACAGGTGCTGAGCTCTCTGACTTGTGCTCGATGAGGGCCTGTACCCATCTGCTCCTCTGGCAAGCCTTCCTTAGACCCAGAGCAGAGCTTTCTTCTTACATTGCCCCCCTCCTTTTTTTCTTTTCTGTGTATAGTTTTTTTGTTTTAACTTTAAAATATTCTACATTCATTTAAAAAGTATGAAATGGTATATCACCACTTTAGGTAAAATGTAGGCTTGCCTCAGAAGAATTGACAGTCCAAAAACAGGGCCTTCAAAAAGCCAGAGGTTTATTTTTTTCTCAATATGGATAGAAGCTGATATTCACATGGGCTCACTTTTGCCAGATGCTGCCTCAGGCTCTCTACAAGCATTGTCCCATTTAAGCCTCATAGGGAGGAAGTCAACCAAAATGATATATGTTATTAAGTTACAACTTAATAGGCTTTTAGCATTTTGTATAAATAATATCATACTGCATTTCAACTTGATGCTTTTACTCAAATCATATTGGTGAGGTTGCCCATGTTTGTACTTGTCAATCTAGTTCTTCCACTGGCATTGTTTTGTATGTATTAGAACCCTGTGGTGTTGTTAATGAAATAATTCTCTGCTGAGTGATACTGGGTAGACCTACTCTTTGCCTGTTAAAGTTGGACCTGCAACAGTCACCTTCATCCTGGTCTCCCCATACACGTGTATGAGTGACTGGGTTGGAGCCCAGAAAGAATATTGTTGGGAATGGGGTAGCCCTGCCTTCAGCTTTATTACTGATCACCATGCTAATGATTTCTATTATTATACAGATTAAATTAACGATAGTACATTATACAGATTAAATGGAAGACAACTCAGTGTATCAACATTTTTGTTGAGGGTGTGTGCTTTTTTATGCTTTTTAAAAAATTCTATCCCATATTCTTCTATATTTTCTTTGAACTGTGTAATTTTCTTTGCTTTTCTCCTCTATGTGTATGATCCAGATGAAGTCTGAATGTGTGTTAGGTGTGAGGTAGGGATTTAAGGCTTGACACTCCCTCCTCTCCTGCTCCCTACAACCCCTACCCAGCCCTGCCAGCCCTGGATGCACAGCTGGCTTTTTCCAGCACGTTTATGGAACAATTCCTTCTTTACTCCCAGATCCTAATAGTCTGTTTGTCCTATGCCTGTTTTCTAAATCATGTTGGTTGCTTTTGAATCTCTTTTCTTCTCTAGTGGTGGGTGAAGAAGGTCAGGCCTAATCCCAGGGTCCAGGATTTAGTACCACATTGGGCTTCTTGCTGGGGGTCTGCTTCTCCCTCTGCCTGTGTCTCTGCCTCTCTCTCTATATATAATGAATAAATAAATAAAATCTTAAAAAGAAAGAAAGAAAGAAAAATAAGGTGACCATTTGACTTTGGCCAGAAAGAGAGTAAAATGTCAGGACATATTACTAGGCCTAGGCCTTGCTTGCTGCACAGGGCTGCTCCCTGCCAGCCCCTAACTTGTGGTCAGTGGAACAGTGGCCCTCTGTGCTCTCCACTCAGACCTTGGCTTTGGGGAAGGTGATCTGGGTTTGATCCCAGGTTTTAGGAAGCCCTTTTTGGATTAGCTATTATAATTTATACTGTTGTTAATATCTCCAGCACCCAACCCTACAATTTCTAGTCTATTCCTTTATCATTTAGAAATATGAGATTTGTTCTTTTATCTTTTTCTGAAATGTTGTAAGTTTTATTCTTCAAGGGGTTTGTCTCCTGGAAAGTTGGAATTACCTCTTGGATGCAGGCAAGCACTTACCCAAAAGAGCAAGAGAAAAAACTGGAGGTGCAGACTGAGAGTATGGGTTGATTGTAAAGAAGCTGTACCATCATTGCATCCATTTATAGAGGCTCATGTTTTTAGATGACTTGTATGGTCAATATGTTGTAGTTTATAGAAATCATGGAAGAATGCAAAGCAGAGTTGAGGAGGCCTTTGGAGTTAGACACACCTCAGTTTGGGTAATTTGCTCCTCTTACTGGTTGCAGCAGTGGGGCACAATTGCTTCTGTTTCCACAACCATGAAATAAGAATTATTTGGTATCTTACCCAAGGGTTGTTAGGAAGTGGATGAGATCATGTACATAAGACAATGACAGAAAGCCTGGCAGAACTAGATGCTCAACAAATGATACTTGTGGTGTTTCGTTCTTCTCCTTAATTATTGGAAAAGCATCCCTCAGGAACCAAACTTGTTTCTAACTATCCTCATCCCCAGAAGAAGGTGACTGAGCTGAGACGTGTACTACATATTCTAAGCTGTGGGACTGGGGAGCATGTTGGGGAGGAAGGGGAGAAGGAGTTTCCATGGCTCTGTTACCATCTATCAGATTCCCTGGGATGGTTTGGATACAGGATTGGGCACTGTTGTTTGGCTTTAAGTTTAGACTTTGATGTGATTTGTGTTAAGATCACAGCTTAAGAAAACTCATTCTAGAGATTCAAATGTGATGGTTTTCTCTTTGAGAAGTTCTGACAACCAAACTAACCCTCTTGGGCTTCGTTTTTAAAAAATATTTTTATTTATTTATTCATGAGAGACAGAGAGAGAGAGAGAGAGAGGCAGAGGCACAGGCAGAGGGAGAAGCAGGCTCCCCAAAAGAAGCCAGAAGTAGGACTTCATCCCAGAACCCAGGATCACACCCTGAGCCAAGCACAGACAGATGCTCAACCACTGAACCATCCAGGCATCCCTTGAGCTTCAAATTCAGTGTTGAGAAGCTTGGGTTCAAGTCCTTGTGTTCTGACCTTGCAGCTGGGAAACCCCTGCCCCATACTCAATCTTCCCACAACCCCTTCCCCTCTTCTATGGCATGGTCTTATGTGAAGTTGACATGAGAGGCATGTGCAGTGATGCTGTGTGGCCTCTCACAGCACCATTTAATTGCTGCTTCATATAGGATTCCTGTTCTCTGTCACTATGCAGAATTCTGAGCAGCCTTGGGTTCTTCTTATTTCTACAAGGAACAAGTTTTCTTGCATTATAAAATGAGGCCTAGGCAACAGATGCAATCACTGGCTGAGGCCCTTGAAACCTTCTGTCCAACCACTCTATTTTATTTTATGCTGGCTTTTTGTCATGGATGTCCTGTCTTCACAGCCTGTCCGGGTTGTCCTGCCTTAGACATTTTACTCACATTGTACACGGTGTTCTCAATTCTTTTCATTTTGATGGTTTTGGGGCAATGTTTATCGCTGCTTCTTTCAAAACAGTCTCTTTAAACTTGGCCAATTTAACAAACGTGTCCTTTTTGTCTTCCTTAATGGCTATGCAGGCATGGACAATGCCAGCTTTCTCCTTGAAATGGTTCCATTCAGAGTTCTTTTTGGGTATCCTGCAACAGTTTCCGTTGACTCAGCCAAATTTCCACTTCCTCAAATCAACCACAAATGTCCAAATTGGCACTTATTTTGGAAATATAAAACAGTCAACTAACTGCAAAGATAACACTCCTTTTTGGGGAACAAAACACTAATTCAGTTCATTTTCCACCTTTTTACTTTTCCAGATACATCAGCTGCTCTTGACTAAGCAAACTTCTTAAGTCTCATCATAATCCATGTGATTTCAGGCTAAAGAATTAGGTTTGGGATATATATCTCCAATGTCCACACACTGTGGTTCAAGTTAAAGGAGAGCATATAGTAGTATTAAAATAGAAATATCAAATATTAGAGATGAGTTTGTACCTGTGTGGATCAATTGCCATCATTCATATCAGAGATCAGATAGATCTTGTCCAATGCTGACAATACAGTTAGAGTGGTATAAGCCTATGGCCTAGACAAGTCCTAGGGAAGACACTAGAGGAACTAGAGCATGGCAGCTTGCTCTGTGGGCCAGGACAGTGGCTTGGAACAGATGAAATTGTTGCTTTTTATCTTAAGCTCATCAGCACTTCCTATTATGTGGAGATGTTCCCTTGACAAAAATAAAATAATGATTCTGTCCTCTTTATGGGGTGCAGTGTCTTCCTCAGGGGGTGCTCTGTTCCCCTTAGGGAGTGCTCTACCCTCCTTAGTGGGTGTTCTATTCTTCTTAGGGGTAAGCAGCAGGACAGGACCAGAGATTTGGAAAACCCAGTGAGTCACTGGAGTAATTTGTGGCACTTGTCGTTAGATTTTCCAATTAAATGGTCAAAGATAACCATGGATAGTTCTTCATTCACTACCACATATTTCAAGAGCTTAAAGCCTGGGTCTTCATAGCCAAATTCTGAGATTGTAAAATCTGCCTTCAGGCTCCCCATTCTAAACCCATCTCTGTGCTCCTGTCTCTGTTTCTGGATATTCTTCCTCAGAGCTTGCACAGTACCTTGTTTCATGAGATTGCAAGATTGCTTTGGAAAATTTGAATTCACAGCAATTTTTACTCATTCTAACACTAAAAACCCCCCAAACAACTGAACAAACAAACAAACAAAAAACCCCTAGAAACCAAAGAAATCCTTAGTGAAAGCCCAGAGGACCAAATTTGGCCCCAGAACAGGTATGCTCTGGCCACAGAGACTCACCTGTTCTACTGTGGCCTTAGATTGGTATTAAAGTCTCAAAGATATGACCAATCTCAATATCTACTTGGGTCCTGGAGGGGATAGTCAGAGACTATTTGGTTTAATTTTCCTTATGCTATAGGGAGACAACTGAGCTCCACCGGACTGCAACTTCAAATTGCAAGTTACTTTCAGTGTACTCTACTTATCTTTCTTCAGCATTGCTGGCAATCTGACTCTCCACCAGAAACACATAGAAAGCTTAAAAATGTATATAGTATCTGAGGCCTTATCTGACAGAGTCAGACCCTCTGGCAGTGGAGCCTGGGAGTCTGCATTTGTAACAAATCCTCCAGGTGATTCTGATATAGCAGCAAGAGCATCATCTACAGCCTGCCTTTGGAAATCACTGAGAAGAAGGTCTCAAGGGCCCTCTGAGTTCTTCTGTCTCACAAATCTTTTGATTCAATGAATGCATCCCTAGCATAGGCAACATGCCAGTAGGAGGGTCTGAAGTATCCTCACAGCTCATAGCAAGTCACTTATTGGAACACACTGATCCATAAGAAGTGTCCTTCCCATGCTATACATCTTGCAAGTCATGAATGCTTTTGGAACCAGAAATGAACCCTTGTGGGAAGAGCACACACTAATTGTGCCCTCACTGTGACCTCTTTGTGTCCCAGCCCAGCAAGTCCCTGCAGGAGAAGAGCAGGGCCTGTTGTGGAAAGTGAGAATCCTCCTTGGAAATCTACACTCCAATCCTGCTCTGCCCATACCTGTCTTGGTGATATGTAATGACCTTGTATTTTGGGAAATTGTTTCTAGCATGAGATGAAACATCAGTTTCTGCAGGTACTAAAAAGGATGTGACTGTTACAAGAAACACTCTAGGGGAAAAATTAATTTGCTTGTGTTTGGAGGTTTTTTCCCCCACTTTTTTTTTATTGTGGTATAATGTACATGCTTAAATTTGCTATCTTAACCATTTTTAAGTGTAGAGTTTAAGGCCTTTAAGTACATTCATGTTGTGAAACCATCACCATCATCATCTTCAGGACTTATTTATCTTCCCCATATGTACACAGTTCCTCATTTTCCCCTCCCTGCCAGCCTCTGGCAGCCACTATTCTGCTTTTCATTCCTATGAACTTGATGAGTAGTCAAGCCTCTCATTTAAGTGGAAACAGAGTATTTGCCTTGTTGTGACTTAGCATAATATCCCCAAGGTTCATCCTTATAGCAGGTGTCAGAATTTCCTTCCTTTTTAAGACTGAAAATATTCTATTGTATGTGTACACTACATTTTATTTATCCATTCCTCTGTCCATAGACACTTGGTTTGCTTCCACCTTTTGGCTATTGTGAGAAATGCTGCTATGAACATGAGTGTACAAATATTTCTTTGAATCTCTACTTTCAGTGTTTGGCGGTATATACCCAGAAGTGGAATTGCTGTATTATTTGATGACTCTATTTTTAACTTATTAAGAAACCATCACACACATCATACCATTTTCTGTCATGGCTATGGCTATACCATTTTACATTCCCATGGCAGTGCACAAAATTTCTAATTTATCCATATCCTCACCAGCACTGATGATTTTCCTTTTTTGTTGTTGTTGTTTGCTTTTCTTTTTAAAATTAATAGTCATCTTGATGGGTATGAAATTATATGTCTTATGGTTTTCATTTGCATGAGCTAATGATGATTGATGATGCTGATCATTTTTTAATGTGATTATTGGCCATTTGTATATTTTCTTTGAAGAAATGCCTATCAAAGTTTTTGTCCATCTTGAGTAGAGTTTTTGTTTTTTGTTGTAGGAATTCTTTATACATTCTGGATATTAATCTCTTTCAGATATATAACTTGCAAATATTTTCTCTTGTTCCATGGATGCTTTTTCATTTGTTGATAGTGCCCTTGGATGACAGTTTGATTTCTTTCCTTTGTCCCTTGTGCTTTTGATGTCATATACAAGAACTCATTGATAAATCCAATATCATGAAGCTTTTCCTTTATATTTCCTTCTGAGAATTGCATGGTTTTAGCTTTTACATTTAAGTCTTATAACATTTGAGTTAGTTTTTGTATATAGTGTTAGATAAGGCCCAATCTCATTCTTGTGCATGTGGATATCCAGTTTTCTCAACTCTTTGAGTAGACTTGTCTTGTTTTAGCCATTTATTGAAAAGATTATATTTTTCCAATTGAGTGGATTTTGGTGCCTTTGTCAAAAGTCATTTGACCACATATGCAAAAGTTTATTTCTAGGCTCTCCATTTTGTTCCATTGATCTATATGTTTTTCTTTATATCAGGACCACACAACTTTCATAAATTGCAAGTTTATAGTCAGTTTTGAAATTAGGAAGTGTGAGACCTCCAACTTGGTTCTTCTTTTTCAAATTTGTTTTGGTTATTTAGGGTCCCTGAAAATTAAATGCATTCTGAGATGGATTTTTCTATTTCTGCAAAACGGGACTTTGCTAAGGGTTGCTTTGAATGTGTAGATTGTTTGGGACAGTATTGTCATCTTAATGATATTTGTCATCTCTTCTAGGGCACAGTATGTATTTGATTTATTTGTGTCTGCTTTAATTTCTTTCATCAACACACTGTAGCTATCAGTGTATCAGTCTTTGTTCTCCTTAGTTAAGTTTATTTCTAAGTGTTTTATTATTTTTCATGTTTTTTAGAAGAAAATGGTTTTCCTTCTTTTTCAGATGGTTCATTGTTAGTGTATAGGATACAAATGATTTTTTATGTTGATTTTGTATCTGCAACTGCTGAATTTATTAGTTCAAATATGTGTGTGATCTTTAGGATATTGTACATATAACATCATGTCACCTGCAAACAGGTAATTGCACTTCTTCCTTTCTAATATGAATGATTTTTGTCTTTTTTTCTTGATTCATCCCTCTGTCTAGGACTTCTAAACTATGTTGAATAGAAGTTGGAAAAGCAGATATCCTTGTGCTGTTCTGATTAGAGGATAAGCTTTCATTCTTTCACCAATGAGGATGAGGTTAGCTGTGGGCTTTTCATGTACGGCCTTTAATATGTTGAGGTAGTTTTCTTTTATCACTGTTTTGCATTCTTTACCATTAAAAAGGTGCTGATTTTTTAAGAGTTTTTGTTTTTTAGAGTAGTTGTAGGTTCACAGCAAAATTGAGATGAGATTACAGAGATTGTGCATTTACCCACTGCCCTCACACATATGCCCTCCTATGTTATCAACACCCCCACCAGAATGGTTCATTTTTTACAACTGATGAACCTACATGGACACATCATTATCCCACAAAGTCCACAGTTTGCATTAGGCCTCACTCCTCATGTTGTACACTCTGTGAGTTTGGACAAATGTGTGACATGTATCCACCATTATGATATCACATGGAGTAGTTTCACTGCCCTAAAAATTCTCTGTGCTTTGTCTTTTTATTCCTGTTTCCTCCTTAATCCATGGAAACGCTGATTACTACCTTTATAGTTTTGGTTCTTCCAGAATCTCATCTAGCTGGAATCCAGTGTGTAGCTTTTTCATATTGATTTGTTTCACTTACTCATATGCATTTAGGTTTCCCCTACACCTTTTTATGACTTGATAGCTATTTCCTTTTTAGCAATACATATTCTGTTGTGTGCATGTATCCAGGATGTTTATCTACTCACCTATGAAAGGTGAATGCCGGGATCCCTGGGTGGCGCAGCGGTTTAGGGCCTGCCTATGGCCCAGGGTACGATCCTGGAGACCCGGGATCGAATCCCACATCGGGCTCCCAGTGCATGGAGCCTACTTACTTCTCCCTCTGCCTGTGTCTCTGCCTCTCTCTCTCTGTGTGTGTGACTATCATAAATAAATAAAAAATAAAAAAAAAGAAGTGTAATACATTAAAAAAAAAGTGAATGCCATTTGTTCCTGGGCTTTCCTTCATTGGGAAGTTTTTGATTACTGATTCAATCTTGAAGATTGTCTTAATATTATAGGGGGGAATAGGAGGAGAAATCAATGCAGTTTTCTGTTTGGGTAATAAGAAAAGGATGGTATCATTAATAGAAATGAAGAGATTAGGGAAAGGAAGTGATTTGTGACAAAGAAAGGAAAAGAGAAAGAAGGTAAATTGAAAAAAAGAGAGAGAAGTACATTGAGAGGACAACTGAGAGAGAGGGAAAAAATGATGTATGGATGTAGCAGCAAGTGGCACACTATATCCCACTTAGTTTTCCTAGCCTTGTTGCCTCCAGAAGGAATGTACTGAAATAACCTAAGTGAATTTGGTCATTCAGCAAAAGTCAATTCTTTTGGTCTATATCAGCAACATGTCCCAATTAAAGTTAAGAGAAAGCTACACAATCTCCCCTTCCTCCTAACCTCATCACCTACTTATAGAAACAAGTCTCAGTTCCAACTCTTCCAAACACTCACACATTATTAATGTGTAGGCACCAGGCAGTCCTGTGGTCTCTTCCTGTAGCTCACTCTCTATTCTTCAGCTGGTGTTTGCTTGAGAAGGTGACTCCAGGATGAAGACATTCTCTGGGCTTGGGTTGGCTTGGGGACCTCCAGGAAGTGGAGTGTCACACTGCTAGCACAGCCATCCACTTTGAGCATTGCCCTAAGATGCTGGGGGTTCCCGGTTTGCCTCGTGTATCCAAGGGTGGCCAAGTCTGTGCAACTTTTCTTCAGCCAAACCTTTTTATGATTTCTGCACACACAAAAATAATTCTATCAGTTTTTGTTTGTTTGTTTGTTTGTTTGTTTGTTTTTTTACTGACTAAACCTTCTGGTGTAGGTTTCAGTTATGATGGATGTTAACTTTTCTGCCATTTTGCTAATTAGTGGCTTCTGATTCCAATCAATCACCCTGAGATGAGGATTTCTGATGGAGCCCTGAGCACACACAGCTATTTTTAGATTGTGGAGAGTTGATCTCTATGAACATACATCCTTCCCACTGTTTATGCCAAAGTATTTTGAAATGCATTACCACATTGACCAGCACAGTCCAATAGAAAATATATGTCATGTGTGTAATTTCAAATTATCTTGGAGCCAAATTTTCAAAAGTAAAAAAGAATCCAGTGAAATTAAACTTAATAATATATTTTATTTAATCAAATATATCCAAAGTATTATTTCAAAGATAATTAACATAAAAATTATTAATAAGATGCTTTATGTGCTTTAAGGTGATGCTGGCCTTCTAAAACGAGTTTGGAAGTATTCCATCCCTTTCTATCCTTCAGAACAGCTTTAGTAGAATAGGTATGGTTTCTTCTTTAAACATTTGGTAGAATTCCTTGGAAAGCCATCTGGCCCTGGCCTTTTGTGTCTTGGGAGATTTTTGATGACTGCTTCAATTTCCTTCTTGGTTATTGGCCTGTTCAGGTTTTCTATTTCTTCCTGTTCCAGTTTTGGTGATTTGTGGTTTTCCAGAAATGCATTCATTTATTCTAGATTGTCTACTGTATTGGCGTGTAGCTGTTCATAATATGTTTTTAAAATCATTTGTATTTCCTTGATATTGATTGTGATCTCTCCTTTTTCATCCATGATTTTATTAATTTGAGTCTTTTCTCTTTTCTTTTTAATAAGGCTAGCTAATGGTTTATCTATCTTATTAATTCTTTCAAAGAACCAACTCCTGGTTTTGTTGATCTGTTCTATTACTCAGCCATTAGAAACGACAAATACCCACCATTTGCTTCAAAGTGGATAGAACTGGAGGGTATAATGCTGAGTGAAGTAAGTCAATCAGAGGGGGACAAACATATGGTTTCATTAATTCAGGGAATATAAAAAATAGTGAAAGGTATTAGAGGGGAAAAGGGAGAAAATGAGTAGGAAATATCAGAGAAGGTAACAGAACATGAAAGACTACTAACTCTGGGAAACAAACTAGGTGGTGGAAGGCGAGGTGGGCGGGGGGTAGGGGTGACTGGGTGGCGGGCGCTGAGGTGGGCACTTGATGGGATGAGCACTGCGTGTTTTTGTGTATGTTGACAAATTGAACACCAAAAAAATTAATTTATTAAAAAAAAACACAAAGGCCTCCAAATCCCCCCCCCCAAAAAAATAACGTATTCAACTCAACAGCAAAGAAACAAACAGTACAATAGTGAAATGGGTAAAATACATGAACAGAAATTTCACAAAGGGAGACATAGACATGGCCAAGAAGCACATGAGAAAATGCTGCGCATCCTTTGCCATCAGGGAAATACAAATGAAAACCACAATGAGATACCACCTCATACCAGTGAGAATGGGGAAAATTAACAAGACAGTAAACAACAAATGTTGGAGAGGATGTGGAGAAAGGGGAACCCTCTTGCACTGTTGGTGGGAATGTGAACTGGTGCAGCCACTCTGGAAAACTGTGTGGAGGTTCCTCAAAGAGTTAAAAATAGATCTGCCCTATGACCGAACAATTGCACTGCTGGGGATTTACTCCAAAGATACACATCAGTGAAATTCCAGGATACCTGCACCCTGATGTTTATAGCAGCAATGTCCACAATAGCCAAATGTCCCAGGGGCCTTGGTGCCCATTGAAAGATGAATGGAAAACGAAGATGTGATTTATGTATACAGTGGAATATTACTCAGCCAACAGAAATGACAAATACCCACCATTTGCTTTGACATGGATGGAACTGGAGGGTATTATGCTGAGTGAAATAAGTCAATCAAAGAAGGACAAACATTATATGGTCTCATTCATTTGGGGAATATAAAAAGTAGTGAAAGGGAATAAAGGGTAAAAGAGAGAAAATGAGTGAAAATATCAGTGAGGGTGACAGAACATGAGGACTCTTAACTCTGGGAAATGAAAAGGGGTAGTGGAAGGGGAGGTGGCTTGGGGTGACTGAATGACTTAGGGGGGCACTTGATGGGTGATATGCTATATGTTGGCAAATTGAACTCCAATAAAAAAATAAATTAAAACGTTTTTAAAAAATACAAAAACAAGTCTCTCTCTCTCTCTCTCTCTCTCTCTCTCCTCTCTTCCTCTCTCTCTCCCCTCTCTTTCTTTTCTGCAGAGTGAAGAAAACAATCAACAGAATTAAAAGTCAGCCTATGGAATGGAAGAAGATATTTACAAGTTCATATCTGATAAAGGGTCAGTATCCAAAATTCTATAAAGAACTTATCAATCCTAACACCCAAAAAAACAAATAATCAAGTCAAGGATGGACAGAAGACATGAATAGACACCTTTCTTAGATTATCCAGATGACTAACAAATACATGAAAAGATGCTCAACATCACTTATCGTCAGTAAAATACAAATCAAAACCATGATGAGATACCACTTCATATATCTATACACAATGGAATATTACTCAACCATCAAAAAGGATGAAACCTTGCCATTTCAGTGACATGGATAGAACTATAGGGTATTCTGCTGAGTGAAATATGTCAATCAGAGAAAGACAAATACCATATGATTTCACTCATGCAGAATTTAAGAAACAAAACTCTTTTCTGGTAAGATGAGCAAATGGGAAGGGGAAAAATAAAATAAATTTTAAAATGTATTTTGAACAAGGGGCTATGATTGCATTCTCCAACTGTTGGTGAGTGCTGCCTCTTGGCCACAGAGGGATCTTTTTCCAATGAGCCTCTGCAGCTCTTTTCTGCCACTGCTCCCTGTTGCGCTCTGCCAAGTTAGGATACAGGGCCGAGCAGCACCAGGAGCAGACTGCCAGGTGGAAGGAGGCAGGAGGAAAGATTACTTTCAGAAGGCTGTGCATATCCTAAGGAAGTGAATGCAAGACAGGCAAGGTAAAGGTAAAAACACGGGGGAGTATCCTCTGATTCTGTATACTGTAAGTCCCTTGACTTCCCCTGGAACTGGTCCGTCTCGCTGGTCTTCTGGGGGAGGGGCCTGTTGTGCTGATTTTCAGGTGTTAGCACTTGGGGGAGCTGCTCTGCCCCCTGCCTGGTGCAGGGCTCAGTGGGGGCTGTTCACCCCGTGGGGCCCCAGGAGGAACAACCGCAGTGGGGCAGCAGCTCTGCAGCCCTGGAGTCAGCCGCCGCAGTAGCTCCGGGGCTCTCTGTCTGCAGGGCCTGGAGTCTCCGGGGCGGGGCCGCTGATCTGCTCAGCTCCGGGCAGGAGCGTCCTCGCTGTCCTGGGCCGCGTCAATGGTCAATCTACAGCCCATATACAAATTTTGTTCAACTCATGTCCATCATGGAAATTATTTTATCAGTCCAAGTTGCAATCTAGAATCACATATTGCATTTATTTTATTTTTTCCAGTTTTATTGAAGTATGATTGGTATACAAAAAATGCACATAATTAATGTATATTCCTTGGTGAGTTTGAACATATGCATACACTTGTGTCACTATCACTTTGAACATATGCATACACTTGTGTCACTATCACTACAATCCAGGTAATAAACATATCAATCACCTCAAAGATTTTCTTGTGTCCCCCTCTTTTCTGGTAAGAGCATTTAAAATGAGATCTATTAACAAATTTTTAAGGACATAATACCTTATTGTTAACCTTAGGAAGTATATTGTACAGCAGATCTCTGGAACTTACCTCATAAAATTAGCTTTATATCCTTTGAACAGCAATTTCTCATACCTGCCCCCACACACAATCACTCTATTGTCTATCTCTGTACCTTTGACTATGTGAGATGCCTCAGATAAGAAAAATCTTGCAGTATATGTCCTTTTGTGAGTAACATGTTTCACCTGGTATAATGTCTTCTAGATCCATCCATGATGTCATGACTGTTAAGATTTACTTCTTTTTAATTTTTTTTTTAATTTTTATTTATTTATGATAGTCACAGAGAGAGAGAGGCAGAGACACAGGCAGAGGGAGAAGCAGGCTCCATGCACCGGGAGCCCGATGTGGGATTCGATCCCGGGTCTCCAGGATCGCGCCCTGGGCCAAAGGCAGGCGCCAAACCGCTGCGCCACCCAGGGATCCCTGAGATTTACTTCTTTTTAAAGGAAGAATAATAATCTGCTGTGTGTGTGTGTGTGTGTGTGTGTGTGTGTGTGTGTGTGCTGTATTTTATTTATTTATCTGTTGATGGACATTTAGGTTGTTTCCATATCTTGGTTACTGCGAATAATGCTGTCATGAACTCAGGAGTGCAGGTAACTCTTTGAGATCCTGATTTCAATTATTTTGTACATATACCTAGAATTGGGGTTTTTGAATCATATGACAATTCTATTATTAATTTTTGAAGAACCTACATATTCTTTCCCATAGCAGTTGCGTCATTGCATATTATTACCAACACTGTATAAGTTCCAATATAAGTTCCCAACAATTATCTTTTGTTTTTTATAATAACCACCCTAAAGAATTTTGAAGTGGTATCTCATTGTGATTTTTACTTGAATTTCCCTGATGATTAGTGATGTTGGGCATCTTTTTATATAACTGTTGACCATATACATATCTATTCAAGTTCTTTGATCATTTTTTAAAAAAGATTTTATTTATTTATTTATTTATTTATTTATTTATTTATTTATTTCACGAGAGACACAGAAAGAGAGGCAAAGACACAGGCAAAGGGAGAAGCATGCTCCCTGTGGGGAACCCAATGCAGGACTCCATCCCAGGACTCTGGGACTAGGACCCAAGCCAAAGGTAGACACTCAACTGCTGAGCCATCCAGGTGCCCCTCTCTGATCATTTTTAAGTTGGGTTATTTATTTATTTATTTATTTATTTATTTATTTATTATTTATGCATACTATTGAACTGTATGAATTCCTCATACATTATGGAAGCTAACTCCTTATCAGATACATGGTTTGCAATTGGTTTATTCCACTTTGTAGATTGCCTTTTTGCTCTGTTGATTGTTTCATTTGTTGTGCAGAAGCTTTTCAGTTTGCTGTTGTTCCAATTTTTATTTTTGTTTTTGTTGCCTATGCTTTTGGTGTCACATTCAAAATATTATTGCCAAAGGCCAATGTCAAGTAACTTTATGTAATATTTCTTCTAGGAGTTTAGGGTTCTGAATCTATGTTCAAACTTTTAATCCATTTTTAGTCAGTTTTGTTATGGTGAAAGATAAGGGTTTGATTTCATTCTTTTGAATGTGGACATCTGATTTTCTCGGCACCATTTATTGAAGAGATTATCTGTTCTCATTTGTTTATTCTTAGCATTCTTGCAAAGAAAACCAGTAGAATGCATACATATGGGTTTATTTCTGAGCTTTTTATTGTTCCATTGGTCGGTATGTTTATTTTATACCAGTATAATGCAGTTCTAATTACTATAGCTTTGTAATATGTTTTGAAACCAGAAAGTGTGATACCTTCAGCTTTGTTCTTTTAATTCAATATTACTTTGCCTATTAGGCAAATTACCAACCCCTATTTTGTGTCTCTTTAGGAATTTTAGGATTATTTTTTCTATTTTTGTAAAAGTGTATCTGGGATTTTAATAGGGATTACATTGGACCTGTAAGTTGCCTAGGTAATATGGACCTTTGAAAAATACTAATTCTTCCAACGCATGAACATGGAATGTTTTCCATTTATTTGTTCCTGCTTTCATTTTTTTCATTAATATTTTGGTTTTCAGTGTACATGTCCTTTACCTCTGTGGTTAGGCTTATTTCTATTTTATTCTTTTTGTTGCTCTTGTCAATAGGACTTTTTAAATTTCTTTTTTGGATAGTTCAGTACTAGTGTATAGAAATGCAAGGATTTTTGTGTGTTGATTTTGTATCTGTGACTTTGCTGAGTTTATTTACTTGTTCTAACAGTTGTTGAGTCTACGAGGTTTTCTATGTATTTCTGATCTTTGTTACTGAAGGCATCTTGTCATCATAATAAAAACCTCTAGGACCAGTCCAGCCATAACATTGGCTCTGAAAGGCAAAGTTGGGCTCAGGTAAGTGTCCTTACACAATTTTTAGCACATATTATTGCACAAAACAGCCACCTTGTGGATGTCACTGCACTCTTTGCTCTAATTACAAAAATATTTTTTTTTATCTTCTCAGTGATATCATGGTAAAACTAAAGGCCAAGAATGCGACTAAAAGGACTGTGTGTGGAACATTCTGTCCTTGGACTGAAATTTCTTTGGAAACATAAGCAAGAACAGAAGTATTTTGCAAAACATGTTTCAAGTTAGCTTTCAAAACAAAAACAGAGGCAAAATTAGAACAAAAAGGAAGAAAATCAACAATGATGTTAAATTGTATGTATTTATTTGACTAAAGTTATGGTGCTCAGTTGTTGGGTCAAACTCTAGTTTAGATGTTACTGTAAAGGTATTTCTGTAGATATGATTACCATCTGCAGTTAGCTAACTTTAAGTAAAGGAGATCACCTTTGACAACGTCAGATGAATCTCATTCAACAAGCTTTTTTGCCTTAAGAGCAAAATCTGAGGTTTCCAGGAGAAGGAATTCTACACTAAGATAACAACACAATTTTTCCTGAGTTTCCAGGCTGCTGGCCTGTCTGACAAGTTTCAGACCAACTAGCTCTTACAATCACATGAGCAAATCACTTAAAATAAATCTCATAATATATGTACATAGATCTTATTGATTCTGTTTTGCAGAAGAATACTAACTGAAATACCCTCTAATTTAGCTAAAGGAAGAGACTTCCCTAGGAATTTAAGTACTTGGACCAGTGAGACTGACATAAAACACAAAGTGGATTTGAAGACCAGGATAAGGAGATGGGGACTAATGTGGATCCAACTTCTCATGAAGGAGGCACTAAAAAGGTGAGGGAAACATGCTATTACTAAATTACTAAATTAGCAACAGTAGCTGGAGCCAAAGGCATCCCACTGATGAAGCCAAGAGAGGTCTTGGGACAGACTGAAATGAAAGGTGAAATGACACCTTTAGAGGAGAGGGAAGATCCATGAAGCTACTTGGGGGGAGAAGAGGTGCACAAAGAATAACCACGGAGAGAACAGTTGAGAGACTAACCCCTAAAACTGTGAGTCACCTGAGGAGTGTGACTTTAGCAGTCTGGGTAGAGCATATGTCCAAAGCTTTTGGGTGATTTTATGTACAGCCAGGGTAAGGATCATAGCTAGGTCAGATTTGCCAATTAATTTCACCAACCTAAACTCATCAGAGCTCCCTTGCTGGATTTACAGGTGATGTGGACACAATAGGTAGACATACAGGTTTGCTTCAGCTCCAGGGGAGTGTGCTTGATGAACTAAAGGAAACCAAGGGAGGGTATGACAGAGACAGAAGACACTCACCACAGCAGCTGGGGGTAGAGGACATTGGGATGAGAAATGTCTCCTTACATGCAAATTATCCATCCCAGGAAGGGAGAATGGATAAGATTTGTTGCAATAGCAGATGACTTTGACAGACTAGCCATTATTTGTAGCCATCCATAGGGTACCCCTCAGGCAAAATGTAGTGTAAAAATAGAAACTGAGTGGGCTTTGAAAGCAAGGAGAAAGTAAAGGCAAGAAAGGGAGGCAATCTGGAAAATAACACAAGCTTCACCAGAGTTAGGGAACTTTAGTGACCAACCTGAGAAGAAGGTGAAGCCATCAAAAATTTACCTGATCCTTACTGAAAGGCAAGGGCAAGAGTGAGAAATTCTGCTTCAGTTGGTGACTGACCATTCCTAAAGTGAAAGCAGTGGTTCTTAAACTTTAGCCTCTGTCAGAATTGTCTAATTATATAATAATATGTGAACTACATACTTCTGTGTAACAAATTACTGCAGAACTTAGAAACTTAAGACAATAAGCATTTATTATCTCAATTTCTATGGGTCAGGAGTGTACATACAACTTAACTAGGTGCCTCTAGGTCAGGGTCTCTATGAGGATACAGCCAAGCTGTTGACCAGAGATACAGTCTCTGATGGAGGTCTCTCTGGTGATGGCTGGTAGGGGACTACAGCCAAGCTCTCTCACATGGCTCTTTGTGAGCCTTGGTTCCTCATCATGTGTGTGTCTCCACAGGCTGCCTGAGTGCCCTTACATCACAGCAGTTACCTATCTGACATAGAGAGCCAGGGAGTGCCCAAGATGGAAGCCAGTCCTTCCAGACTGTACAGAGTGGGTTTGCCAGTGACATCTCTTCACTTCTGTGGTAGCCTTTTCTTTTTATTTATCTTATTTATTTATTCATGAAAGACACACAGAGAGAGGCAGAAACACAAGCAGAGGAAGAAGAAGGCTCCCCTCTGGGAGCCCAATGCAGGACTTAATCCCAGGACCCTGGGATCATGCCCTGAGCTGAAGGCAGATGCTCAACTGCTGAGCCACCCAGGTGTCCCTGTGTAGCCTTTTTTTTTCTCTTTTAAAGATTTTATTTATTTTTTATTAATGAGAGGCAGAGAGAGAGAGAGAGAGTGAGGCAGAGACACAGGCACTGGGAGAAGCAGGCTCCATGCAGGGAACTTGACATGGGATTGGATCCCTGGTCTCCAGGATCATGCCCTGGCCTGAAGGCGGCGCTAAACCACTGAGCCACCTGGGGTGCCCATAGCCTTTTCATTACAAACCAGTCACTAAGACCAATCCATGCTCAGGGGAAGGGGACTGATTACACAAGGTCCTGAAGACCAGGAGAAGGAGATCATGGCTGCATAACACAGCTTGTTAAAACACAGATTATTGGATTCTCCCCCAGAGTTTCTGATTCAGCAGGGCTGGGGTGGGCCCTAAGAATTTGCATTGCTAACAAATTCCTGGCTCCTGTTACTGCTGCTGTAGCTGATCCAAGAACCACATTTTGGGAATTGCTGCTTTGAAAATCCTACACTCAATCATAGTGAGAATCAGGCTCCAGGCTTCCAGCAGAAAGTTGGACTTTACCCAGGCACTAAGATTGGGAATCTCAATGGCTCAGATTCTGGCTAAGTCTGAACTGAATTAAGAATTTGGGGAGGGTAGTTTATAAACTTTAACTTAAAATTTTGGAGTTTTAAACTCACACAAGAACAAGAGAATTCTGCCTGGGGTTTTAATTCCTTTGGATTTTAGTGTTTTAGGACTTCAGCTTGCAAAGGAGTTAGTCTTGGACTTTAATTTTTACTGGGAATGAGATAATGAGGGTGGGGATGTGGTGGGAAATTTCTATGTTGGCTTATAATTAGGGTACAATTGTTTAATTGTACTTGCTTAATTTTGTTGAGGCTTGATTGGACAAGGTGGCCGGAAATTATTTGAAATGGGAAGGAGAACACAGAGTAAACATTTGGCTTAGATAAATAAAGCTTTGGGGTGGATTTTGTTAAATAGCTTCATTTAGATATAATTCACATACCACACTATTTAACCATTTAATGTGTATAATTCAGTGGTTTTTAGTATATTCACAGAATTATGCAAATGTCTCCATAATATAACTTTAGAATATTTTTATTACCCCCAAAGAGGGCCTCTACCTATTAGCACTTTTCACCTCCTTGGCCTGCCCACCTCCCACTGCTGCCCCTAGCCCTAGGCAACCACTAGTCTGCATTGTGTCTTTGTAAATTTGCCCCATCTTTCTAGCTATTTTACATGAATGAAATATGTGGTCTTTTTGTTGCTGACTTTTTCAAATACCTTGATGTTTTCAAATTCTTCCATTTTGTAGCATATATCAGCACTTCAATTTTTGTATTACCCAACCATAACCCACCATACAGATATATTTCATTTTCTTTACTCATTCATCTATTGGCAGACATTTAGGTTTTTTTTTATCTCTCTCTCTCTTTTTTTTTTTTTTTTTTGAGATTAGGAATAGCACTGCTACAAACATTCCTGTGTAAGTTTTTGTATGGCCATGTTATCATTTATATGTGGCATCTATATCAAAGCAGAATTGTTGAGTGATACGGTAGCCATATGCCTAACTTTTAAAAGAACTGCCAAACTACTTGCCAAAGCAGTTACACCATTTTGCATCTCTATAAGCAATATGAGGTTCTAATTTGTTATTGTCTGTTTTTATTTGTTTTTAATTTTTTTATTATAGCCATATAGTGGGTATGAAGTGGTATCTCATTTTGACTTACATTTCCCTAATGCCTAATGATGAGCATTTTTTTTCATGTACTTCATTGTCATTTGCATATCTTCTTTGAAGAAATGTCCATTCAAATCCTTTGGATTGTTTTTTCTTTTTTTCCTTTGGGGTTTTTAAAATTGGGTTGTCTTTTTAAAAGTTTAATTTGGTTACTTTTAATTTTTAAAATTAAGGTTTAATTATTTAAAAATGGGTTAGTTGTCCTCTTATTAAGTTATAATAGTTCCTTATATATTTTGGAAATAAATTTCATATTAGCTATATGATTTGCAAATGTTTTCTACCACTGTGTGGTAGAAATTTGTCATTTGTAAAATGATAAAACTAAAACAATTTAGTAGTAAGTGTGATGTCCTTTATACAAGGAAAATTCCAAAGGCTGGGAGAATACAGTGCCACCCAAATGGTAGCACACTCTTCCTGGGGGATTTTGGTTAAGAGAAAGTTTTAAATAGAATTAGAAGCAGCAAGTTGGAGACAGGGTGTGATTAGCTGGGGTTGCATATCTGACCTTATTTGGAAAGATTAAGGAACAAGAAAATATATAAAGAGTTGGATTGGTGTTTGGATAGTCTGTGTGTCTTGTCAAGTGGAGACTCTACAGGAACATGGAAGTTAGGTTTGCTGATGTGGCATCCTGAGCAGTAGTGGCTCCTTCTTGAACCTAAAAATTTATTTTGACAGCTCCCATCCACTTTTGATCATTCTCTTGACCATTCAAGATATGATAAAATATATCGGCTTTACAGGTGTCTGGAAGGCTCAGTCAGTTAAGTGTTCAGCTCTTGATTTTGGCTCAGGTTATGATCTCTGGGTTGTGAGATAGAGTCCTATGTCAGCTCTGTGCTCAGTGCGGTGTCTGCTTGAGATTCTCTCTCTTCCTTTGTCCTTCCCCCTGATCGTGCTCTCTTTCTCAATAAATAAATAAATGCTTTAAAATATATTGGCCTAGTTTGATGCTCCGTTATCATTGCCTCGGGGGTCACAGTATAATAGTCACAAGAGATGATGTCAAGCTTGTATTACTGGACCTGGTTATATTCTTCAGGGTTTTTGTGTTTGTTTTAGTTGGTCAGAGACTATCTATTACCCAGTCAATGGCTATCCAGTGCATTTAAAACTTCAGAGGGAATGCAGTTTATTAGGGAGAAAATAGTAATTATTAGCAATCAAATGACACCCTTGGTTTGTTGAGCACTCCAGAGCCAGGGTCCCCATAAACCAAATAAGCTAGAATAAAGTAAGTAAAAAAAAATGAACCCTTCTTTAGGGGATACTTCTTTGAGTCAGTTGTCCTCTTTATGCATTTCATGTAACTGTGTCTCCACCACTTTCTCAGAAGTGTTTATCCAGATACAGCAGGTGCTGTTGATTATTGCACAAATTCCTTCTTGTTCTGCAAGTAGATAATCCAGAGCTATTCTATTGTCAGGACAACTTTTACAGGCAAATCCAATGATGTCTAGGCAGCTATAACTTTAGTGGTAGACCTTGATATTTCCCTTAGAGTAAGAAAGAAATGGCCCCCCAGGGTTAAGGAGGCTAACGTGATAGACAGGGAGCTGAGTGCTCTGGTGAGGTTGAGGCATTGGGAATCAGAAGTGTGTGACAAGCAGAACTATAGAACCACCACCATCATGGCACTTCCAACAATCACTTGGAGATTGGATTACCCTCCTACTCACTCTTGCAATAGCCTGAGATATGTAAATAATGCCATTATCTTTCCACAACAGAGCAAGAAGAAAAGGTGGAAAAAGATCTTTGTGGTATAAGAATTGGGAAAAGGATGGTCATAGAGGAAAAAAGAAAAGGAAAAATATATCTTCTTGATCCAACATTTTGAGTAAAAGCAGCCTTTCTTCATGTTGGCTACTCCTCTTCCTCATCAATTTGATTTTGAAGTCTCCACTACTTGTACAGGATAAGATGTCACGTGGATCCTTCTTCAGTTTTGAAATATGGACGGGAGGTTTGACACCTTTTAATTTGGCAGCAGTGTTAGTAGTCAACAGTACTTGATAGGACCATTTCTATGAATCTCACTTTTGCAAACACATCAAAGTAAAATAATAACTGTAAATTGTAGAAGATTTTAGACTGGCCATAGATAAAGATCTCATGAGAGTTAATTATAATGTAATTGACACAGAAATTGTATTTAGGAGGAGGCGGGGCAGGATGGCAGAGGAGTAGGGTCCTCAACTCACCTGGCCCCACCAACTTGCCTAGATAACTTTCAAACCATCTAAAAATCTATAAATTCGACCTGAGATTTAAAGAAAGAAGAGCCAGAACACTATAGAGAGAAAGGTTTTTCGCTTCTAAAAAGGTAGGAAGGTGGAAAAAAATAAAATAAAAAGAATCACATGGAGGAGGGGCCCCCCGAAGAGCCTGCTAAAGCCAGGTGGCAAGAGCCTCCAGGACAGGAAAGCCCAGGCCCTGAGCAGTGGGAACTTTAAAAATCTGCACCAGATTCTTCCCGGATGGAAAGGCACTTAGCAGGGAAATCGGGCAGAACCGCAGGAGGGGCAATGAGGCCTCCAGTCTTCTGGAGTCTCTAAAAGAGGAAGTGCATCCAGGGGAGAGGGCAAAGCACACTGCGGGCCCAACTCGGTAAAGGGCTGGAGCATGCACCTGGCAGGACTTCTGGGAGAAGCCAGTGGGTCAGGTGGGGTCTCCTGACAGAGGGGTTTGAGCCCTGCTGGTTTCAGGAGCTGTGGCCCCAGGAGCACAATTCCAGCAGCACAGGCCCTGGATCCCCGGGTGATGGAGGGACACAGCCCCCGATCCTGTGGTCTCCCTAGGACAGGTGGAGGTGGGGAGGGCACAGGACAGCGAGGACTCTCCTGCCACCGGGCGCCCCCAGGCTGTACAGGTCAGCACCCCCACCCTGGGAGCATCTAGGCCAGTGCAGACTGGGAGACTGCAGTAGTTACTGCAGGGAGCTGACTCAAGAGCTGGAGACCTGGCTGCCGCCAGTTGTTGTTCCTCCTGGTGTCACTGTGTGCCTAGGAGGGGCAGGCCACCAGGGAACAGAGGCCTCATGGGGTAAACAGCTGGCACTGAGCCCGGCACTCTGCAGGGGATGGGGCATCTCCCCCAGGTACACACACCTGAGAGTCAGCACAGAAGGCTCCTCCCCCAGAAGACGAGCTGGAACAACAGGGGAAGAGCAAGTTCTTGTCAAGCAGCATGGGAAAGCTCCAGGGGAAGTCGAGGGATTTACAGTATATGAAACCAGAGAGTACCCCTATTTTTTCTTCCTTTTTCTAGTACAACTCCTTTTTATATCAGACTATAAATTTCCCATTTTTTGTTCTCTTTTCCGACCTTAACTACAATATTTTACCACCTCTTCATTTTTAAGTTTCTTCCTTTTTGACTTTCATATTTCTACAATTACAGGTCTTAGATATATTTTCCACTTCTAGATTCCCTTCAACATACTCAACTTAATTTTGGGAGATATATAAGATGTGTTTTCTTTATATTATGTTTTTCATTTTCTCTCCCTCATTTTATTCTACAATGGTGGAAGTTAATACCTTCTAAAACATGACCAGCATGCACTCAGAACCAAGTGGTATACTGTGCTGGTTCATTCTGTGAGGTTCCTCATTCCCATTCTGTCCCCCTCTTTTATCTAATTTATGTTTTGGTGATCAATGTTGGGGTTTTCTACAAGTATTTCTGGTTTATATAAATTTGGGACTGAGCATCTTCTAACATACAGAACTTAATATACTCAGAACCAAGAGGATCACCATCTAGGACCCCTCAGTAGACTACATTCTACCTCCACTACAACTTTGTCACCAATGCCATCTCCCAATCCCCCCGTTTTTTTCTTTCTTTTCTTTTTTCTTTTTTTTTCTCTTTACTTTTGCTTTTTTCTCTTCTTTTATTCTTTTTTTTTTCTCTTCTTCCTTGGGATATTTGGCCTTTTATTTTTTACTACATTGTTTTATTTTTTTAAAATTTTTATTTATTTATGTTAGTCACAGAGAGAGAGAGAGAGAGGCAGAGACACAGGCGGAGGAAGAAGCAGGCTCCATGCACCGGGAGCCTGATGTGGGATTCGATCCTGGGCCTCCAGGATCGCGCCCTGGGCCAAAGGCAGGCGCCAAACCGCTGCGCCACCCAGGGATCCCTACTACATTGTTTTAAAATTTGTTTTTCACTTTAGTGATCCTTTTGTTTTATTTCGTTCTGATCTTTTTTTAAATTTCTGGGTCTCTGACCTTGTCAGAATCATCTAGGGTGAAATTTACTTAGGTCATAGTTAATATTCCTGACTCAGCCTGCTCATACAGCTACTCTGCAGTGAGCAAAATGACTAGAAAGAAGATCTCACCACAGAGGAAAGAGTCAGAAACAGTACTCTCTGCCACAGAATTATAGAATTTGGATTACAATTTGATGCAAGAAAGCCAATTCAGAATCAAAATTATAAAGCTACTGATGGCTCTAGAAAAAAGCATAAAGGATTCAAGAGACTTCATGACTGCAGAATTTAGATCTAATCAGGCAGAAATAAAAAATCAATTAAATGAGATGCAATCCAAACTGGAGGTCCTAATGACGAGGGTTAATGAGGTAGAAGAAAGAGTAACATAGAAGACAAGTTGATGGTAAGGAAGGAAGCTGAAAAAAAGGGAGAAAAACAAAAGACCATGAGGAAAGGATAAGGGAAATAAATGATAGCCTCAGAAGGAAAGATCTACGTGTAATTGAGGTTGCAGAGAGCACCAAGAGGCACAGAGGGCCAGAAAGCATATTTGAAAATTTCATAGCTGAGAACTTCCCTAACTTGGGGAGGGAAACAGGCATTCAGATTCAGCAGATAGAGAGGTCCCCCCCAATTCAATAAAAACCGTTCAACACTGTGACATTTAATAGTGAAACTTGCAAATTCCAAAGATAAAGAGAAAATCCTTAAAGCAGCAGGAGACAAGAGATCCCTAACTTAGACGGGGAGAAATATTAGATTAACAGCAGACCTCTCACCTGGCAGGCCAGAAAGGACTGGCAGGATATATTCAGGGTCCTAAATGAGAAGAACCTGCAGCCAAGAATACTTTATCCAGCAAGGCTCTCATTCAGAATAGTAGGAGAGATAAAGAGCCTCCAAGATAGACAGAAACTGAAATAACAAGTGACCACCAAACCAGCTCTGCGAGAAATATTAAGGGGGACTCTGGAAAAGAGGAAGCCCAAAGAAATAATCCACAAAAACAGGGACTGAATAGGTATTACGATGACACTAAATTCACATCTTTCAATAGTAACTCTGAATGTGAATGGGCTAAATGATCCCATCAAAAGACGCAGGGTTTCAGACTGGATAAAAAAGCAGGACCCATCTATTTGCTGTCTACAAGAGACTCATCTGAGACCTAAGGACCTACAGCCTGAAAATGAAAGGTTGGAGAACCATTTACCAGTGAAATGGTCCTCAAAAGAAAGCTGGAGTAGCCATCCTCATACCAGATAAATTAAAGTTTATCCCAAGGACTGTAGTAAGAGATGAAGAGGGACACTTTTTCATACTTAAAGGGTCTATCCAACAAGAAGACTGGACAATCATGAATATTTAAGCCCCAATGTGGGAGCTGTCAAGTATATCAATCAATTAATAACCAAAGTAAAGACATACTTAGATAATAATACACTGATAGTAGGAAATGTCAACACGGCACTTTCTGCAAATGACAGATTTTCTCAGCACAACATCACCAAAGAAACAAGAGCTTTAAATGATACACTGGACTAGATGGATTTCACAGATATTTACAGAGCTTTGCATCCAAATGCAACTGAATACACATTCTTCTCAATTGCACATCGAACTTTCTCCAGATTAGAACACATACTAGGTGACAAATCAGGTTCAACCAATTTCAAAAGATTGGGATTATCCCCTGCATATTTTCAGACCACAACTTTGACTTTTGAACTCAGTCACAAGAAGAAATTTGGAAGAAACTCAAACACGTGGAGGTTAAGACCATCATGCTAAAAGATGAAAGGGTCAACCAGGAAATTAGAGAAGAATTAAAAACATTCATGGAAACTAGTGAAAATGAAGATACAACTGTTCAAAATCTTTGGGATACAACAAGAGCAGTCCTAAGAGGGAAATACATCACAATACAGCCATCCCTTAAAAAAAACTGGAAAAAACCCTCAAATACACAAGCTAACCTTGCACCTAAAGGAACTGGAGAAAGAACAGCAAATAAAACCTACACCAAGCAGAAGAAGAGAGTTAATAAAGATTCGAGCAGAACTCAATGAAATAGAGACCAGAAGAACTGTGGAACAGATCAACAGAACCAGGAGTTGGTTCTTTGAAAGAATTAATAAGATAGATAAACCATTAGGCAGCCTTACTAAAAACAAAAGAGAAAAGACTCAATTAATAAATCACAAATGAAAAAGGGGATATCACAACCAATACCAAGGAAATACAAACGATTTTAAAAACTTATTATGAGGAGGTGGCAAGATGGCCCAAGAGTAGGGTCCCCAAGTCACCTGTCCCCACCAAATTACCTAGATAAGTTTCGAATCATCCTGAAAACCTACGAATTCTGTCTGAGATTTAAAGAGAGAACAGCTGGAACTCTACAGTGAGAAGAGTTTGCACTTCTATCAAGGTAGGAAGACGGGGGGAAAAAATAAAGCAATAAAAAAGCATCCAAGGGGGAGGGGACCCCGCGAGGAGTCAGGCTAAGGCCGTGGCGAGTGCTCCCAGGACAGGAAAGCCCAGTCCTAGAGAAGCTGGAGCTGCACCAACCTTCTCTGACGGGAAAGGCTCTCGCAGGGAGTTGGAGCAGGATCCCAGGAGGGCGAGGATGCCCTCAGGATCCCAGGGGCACTAACAGAGGACCTGCGCCCCCGGGGGAGAACATGCCACAAACTGCAGTCCACCTCCCTATAAGGCTGCAGCGTGCACCCAGCGGGCCGCGAGCAGCTCCGGGGCGGCTCGGGCGTCGGCTCCGCGCAGAGGGGGCAGCATGGCCCCGGGAGCGTAATTCCAGGCCCTGGAACCCAGGATGCTGGGGGACACAGCCCAAGGTCCGGCGCTCTGCCCCCCGGGAAAGGCAGAGGCCAGGAGGACACAGTGCAGCAAGGATGCTCCTGCCTCCAGCGGCACCGAGCTCTGCAGATCGGTGCTCCCCGCCCCCGGAGCACCCAGGCCCCTGTGGACTGGGAGCTGTGGTAGTTACTACCGGAGCTGACTCGAGGGCTGGAGAGCTGGCCTGCACCACTGTTGTTGTTCCTCCTGGGGCCTCACAGGATAAACAGCTCCCACTGAATGGTGCACCAGGCAGGGGGCTGAGCAGCTCCCCCAGGTGCACACACCTGAGAATCAGCACAGCAGGCCCCTCCCCCAGAAGACCAGCTAGAAGGACAGGGGAAAAGCAAGTTATTGACCAAGCACTGGAAAGTTCCAGGGGCAGTCAAGGGATTTACAGTATATAGAATCAGAGGATACACCCCCTTGATTTTTGTTTTCTGTTGCTTCCCCCGCCTTTTTTTTCTTCTTCTTTGTTTTCTTTTTTCTCTTCTCTCTTTTTCTCCTTTTTCCAGTACAACTTGTTTTTGGCCACTCTGCACTGAGCAAAATGACTAGAAGGAAAAACTCACCTCCAAAGAAAGAATCAGAAACAGTCCTCTCTCCCACAGAGTTACAAAATCTGGATTACAATTCAATGTCAGAGAGCCAATTCAGAAGCCCAATTATAAAGCTACTGGTGGCTCTAGAAAAAAGCATAAAGGACTCAAGAGACTTCACGACTGCAGAATTTAGATCTAATCAGGCAGAAATTAAAAATCAATTAGATGAGATGCAATCCAAACTAGAGTTCCTAACGACGAGGGTTAACGAGGTAGAAGAACAAGTGAGTGACATAGAAGACAAGTTGATGGCAAGGAGGGAAACTGAGGAAAAAGGAGACAAACAAAATATCATGAGGATAGGTTAAGGGAAATAACTGACAGCCTCAGAAGGAAAAAATCTATGTTTAATTGGGGTTCCAGAGAGCGCCAAAAGAGACAGAGGACAAGAAAGTGTATTTGAACAAATCATAGCTGAGAACTTCCCTAACTTGGGAAGCGAGACAGGCATTCAGATCCAGAAAATAGAGAGATTCCCCCCTAAAATCAATAAAAACCACTCAACACCTCGACATTTAATAGTGAAACTTGCAAATTCCAAAGATAAAGAGAAGATCCTTAAAGCGGCAAGAGACAAGAGATCCCCAAACTTTATGGGGAGAAGTATTAGGTTAACAGCAGACCTCTCCGCAGAGACCTGGCAGGCCAGAAAGGGCTGGCAGGATATATTCAGGGTCCTAAGTGAGAAGAACCTGCAGCCAAGAATACTTTATCCAGCAAGGCAATCATTCAGAATAGAAGGAGAGATAAAGAGCTTCCAAGATAGGCAGAAACTGAAAGAATATGTGACCTCCAAACCAGCTCTGCAAGAAATACTAAAGGGGACTCTGTAATAGAAAGAGAAAGCCCAAGGGAACAATCCACAAAAACAGGGACTGAATAGGTATCATGATGACACTAAATTCATATCTTTCAATAGTGACTCTGAACGTGAATGGGCTTAATGACCCCATCAAAAGGGACAGGGTTTCAGACTGTATAAAAAAGCAAGACCCACTATTTGCCCTCTACAAGAGACTCATTTTAGACTTGAGGAGACCTAAAGCCTGAAAATAAAAGGTTGGAGAGCCATTTACCATTCAAATGGTCCTCAAAAGAAAGCAGGGGTAGTAGCCATCCTTATATCAGATAAACTAAAGTTTATCCCAAAGACTGTTAAGAGATGAAGAGGGACACTATATCATACTTAAAGGATCTATCCAACAAGAGACCTAACAATCATCAATATTTATGACCCGAATGTGGGAGCTGCCAGGTATATCAATTAATTAATAACCAAAGTTAAGACATACTTAGATAATAATACACTTATATTTGGTGACTTGAATGTATTGCTTTCTACAATCGACAGATCTTCTAAGCACAACATCTCCAAAGAAAGAAGAGCTTTAAATGATACACTGGACCAGATGGATTTCAGAGATATTTACAGAACTTTACATCCAAACAACTGAATATGCCTTCTTCTCAAGTGGACGTGGAACTTCCTCCAGAATAGATCACATACTGGGTCACAAATCAGGTCTTAACCGATACCAAAGAATGGGATCGTCCCCTGCATATTTTCAGACCATAATGCTTTTAAATGATAACTAAATCACAAGAAAAAGTTTGGAGGGATTGCAAACACGTGGAGGTTAAGGACCATCCTGCTAAAAGATGAAACGGTCAACCAGGAAATTAGAGATGAATTGAAAAGATTCATGGAAACAATGAGAATGAAGATACAACCATTCACAGTCTTTGGGACACAGCAAAGGCACTCCTGAGGGGAAATACATCGCAAATCAAGCATCCATCCAAAAACTGGATAGAACTCAAATATGAGAGCTAACCTTGCACCTAAAGGAGCTGGAGAAAAAACATCAAATAGATCCTACACTCAGCAGAAGAAGAGAGTTAATAAATATGTGAACAGAACTCAATGAAATAGAGACCAGAAGAACTGTGGAACAGATCAACAGAACCAGGAGTTGGTCCTTTGAAAGAATTAATAAGATAGATAAACCATTAGCCATCCTTATTCAAAAGAAGAGAGAGAAGACTCAAATTAATAAAATCATGAATGAGAAAGGAGAGATCACCACTAATATGAAGGAAATACAAACGATCTTAAAAACTTATTATGAGCAGCTTTATGCCAATAAATTAGGCAATCTAGAAGAAATGGATGCATTTCTGGAAAACCACAAGCTACCAACACTGTAACAGGAAGAAATAGAAAACCTGAACAGGCCAATAACCAGGGAGGAAATTGAAGCAGTGATGAAAAATCTCCCAAGACAAAAAAGGCCAGGGCCAGATGGCTTCCCAGGGGAATTCTATCAAACGTTTAAAGAAGAAATCATACCTATTCTACTAAAGCTGTTTGGAAAGATAGAAAGAGATGGAATACTTCCAAACTTGCTCTATGAGGCCAACATCACCTTAATTGCAAAACCACACAAAGACCCCACCAAGAAGGAGAATTATAGACCAATATCCCTGATGCACACAGATGCAAACATTCTCAACAAGATACTAGCCAATAGGATTCACAGCACATTAAGAAGATTATTCACCATGACCAAGTGGGATTTATCCCCGGGATGCAAGGCTGGTTCAGCATTCATAAAGCAATCAATGTGATTGATCATAGCAACAAGAGAAAAATCAAGCACCATATGATCCTCTCAATAGATGCAGAGAAAGCATTTGACAAAATACAGCATCCATTCCTGATCAAAACTCTTCAGAGCCTAGGGATAGAGGGAACATTCCTCAGCATCTTAAAAGCCATCTACGAAAAGCCCACAGCAAATATCATTCTCAAGGGGGAAACACTGGGAGCCTTTCCCCTAAGTTCAGGAACAGGACAGGGATGACCACTCTCACCACTGCTATTCAGCATAGTACTAGAAGTCCTAGCTTCAGCAATCAGGCAACAAAAAGAAATAGAAGGCATTCAAATTGGCAAAGAAGAAGTCAAACTCCCTCTTTGCAGATGACATGATACTGTACATAGAAAACCCAAAAGACTCAACCCCAAGATTGCTAGACTCATACAGCAATTCGGCAGTGTGGCAGGATACAAAATCAATGCCCAGAAATCAGTGGCATTTCTATACACTAACAATGAGACTGAAGAAAGAGAAATTAAGGAGTCAATCCCATTTACAATTGCATCCAAAAGCATAAGATACCTAGGAATAAACCTAACCAAAGAGGTAAAGGATATAAACCCTAAAAACTACAGAACACTTCTGAAAGAAATTGAGGAAGACACAAAGAGATGGAAAAATATCCCATGCTCATGGACTGGAAGAATTAATATTGTGAAAATGTCAATGTTACCCAGGGCAATTTACACATTTAATGCAATCCTTATCAAAATTCTATGGACTATCTTCAGAGAGTTGGAACAAATCATCTTATGATTTGTCTGGAATCAGAAAAGACCTTAAATAGCCGAGGAATATTGAAAAAGAAAACCAGAGCCAGTGGCATCACAATGCTGGATTTCAAGTTGTATTACAAAGCTGTGGACATAAAGACAGTGTGGTACTGGCACAAAAACAGATACATAGATCAATGAAATAGAATCCAGAATCCAGAAATGGGCCCTGAACTCTATGGTCAACTAATATTCGACAAAGCAGGAAAGACTATCTCCTGGAAAAAGGACAGTCTCTTCACTTCAATAAATGGTGCTGGGAAAATTGGACAGCCAGGTGCAGAAGAATGAAAGTAGCCCATTCTCTTAGCCACAGCAACCTCTTGCAAGATACATCTATGAAGGCAAGGGAATGTGTCCCCACAGCCAATCACATAGGGTGCCCCTCATTAATTAGGTAATTAGGGTGTTATTGTCTAATTCCGCTACTCCTCCTACCATCAGCAAAGAGTTACTTCTACTTGGGGGACCTCAGCAATCATCAAAATAAAATGACAGCTGATGGAGAGTTGGATCCATACAGAACCACAGGTTAAAAACTAATTCTTTCTTGGTCAGAGTGAAGAACTCTAGGGCACCAGGGTGGCTCAGTGGTTGAGCATCTGCCTTTGGCTCAGGATGTGGTCCTGGGGTCAAGTCCCACATCAGGCTCCCCACAAGGAGCCTGCTTCTCCCTCTACCTATGTAAAACAAAACAAAACAAAACAAAAACAAAAACAAAAACAAAAACAAAAACCAAAGCAAAATGAACTATTGGAACTTCATCAAGATAAAATGCTTCTGAACAACAAAAGAAACAGTCAACAAAACTAAAAGACAACTTGCATAATGGAAGAAGTTATTTGCAAATGACGTATCAGATAAAGGGCTAGTATCCAAGATCTATAAAGAACTTATTCAACTCAACAGCAAAGAAACAAATAGTCCAATCATGAAATGGGTAAAAGACATAAACAGAAATTTCACCAAAGAAGACACACACACATGGCCAGGAAACACATGAGAAAATGCTCCATGTCACTTGCCATCAGGAAAATACAAATCAAAACCACAATGAGATAGTTTGAATTCAAAAGGCTTCATTTTGAATTTGTTTTTTGAGAACCTTGTCAAAAATATCAACAGGTTTTAAAACACTTGATCAAATAGATTCATAGGTCACCATGAAACAGTACATAACTATCCATTTAATCAAAGTGACATTAAAGACTTTGAAGGCAAATACAGAAATTTATGTAGCTATTAAAAAAATAACATAGGTCTTTTAATATTGAGAGGACTAGATCTTCTTAAGTAATCAAAGACCCAATAAAGTCATGAAGCACAGTAAGTTATTTGGTAAGATAAAATTTTTTTGTTTTTCTAGGCAGATCACTTAAAAGATAAAGAAAAATCTTTGTTTACAATTTCTTATTAAGAGCAGACTCATAATCTTAAATAAAATCCCAAACACCAAACAAACCCTGTGCTTTTAACAGGGACATATCAAATTTCAATTTTGCTTCATTGTACTTTTGATATTAAAATTCATTCTTTAAAAAATAATAAAGAAATCCATTCCAATCTTACCTAGCTTACCCACTCATAAATTTCTTTTTCCAAAGGTTGTTTTACACAACCTTCTACAACTTCTTTTATATCCATTTATGCTTTTCTCCCTTTTCCTTAGAAAAAACAGTCATACTTACCTACTTTTCACAAGCAGTTGTTATGAGGTTACTGATTGGGTGGGGGCTGGCAGCATGGGTACTGAAAGAATTCACACAAGGCAGAACAAAAGATGTAGAAGTTTATTGAATATACTGCCAGGGAGCAGTCAGCAGAACAGCAAAGGAGAGACCATCTGCCATGAGGTGGTGGTGAAGGGCTATGTATATAGGGCAGAGTGAGGAAGTATGGGGATGTATAGAGTCTTCCCTTTTGGTAATCATAGGAATTGTGCCTGGTTTAAGTAGCTCACTGGTTGGTTGGGGCTTAGTGAGCTTGTTTGTGTCAGCTCAGGGGCACTGTGGGCCATTCTGTCTTGCTCAGGTTTCCTATTGGCATTAAGATGAATAGGAGCTTTGTCATTGGTAAAAAGGATGCGTGGGCTTTGAATTGCTTAGGTGAATGGGTCTTTCTGCATTTCTGTTCTTGTAAAAACTCAATTTGTAAAATAAGACAGGTGTTTTATTTTTTTAATTTTTAATTTTAATTTTATTTTTTTAAGACAGGTGTTTTAATTCCTCAAAAAATTGGCTTGCAACCTGAATGCTGTCAAGGGGCTGAGCCAACCATCCACTGTATTATCTCTCTCTCTCTCTCTCTCCCTCTCTTTCTCTCTCTCTCTCTCTCTCTATATATATATATATAATCTCCATTTATATATATATGTATATATCAGGGAGACAACCTTCAACAAAAAATTTCTGTGTTCTATATTTAGAACCATTGTCTTTGAAATGCTTGTCTTTCCTTCTGGGTAGCTAGTTTCATTTAGCTTAGGAAAAAGGGCAGCAAAGAAGTGTTCTATTAGCCTCTTAATATTCGCTTCCAATCTGGCCAACTTCTGACCACAGAACTACTTAAAAAAAAAAAACCCTTTTAAATATCTTGCCAGGTTTCATCTGGGACAAACAGTAAATATTCCTGGAAGTACTGAAAAACCCCACAGTTATCAGAGATGTCCCCCAAAAGAGTACAAAAGATACCACCCTCCCAAGGCTTAGAACCCTAGTATAGCCAAAAGTAAGAAAGACTTAGGTAATTTTCCTGAGAGTTGGCAACAGTTGGTAGAGTCCTAGTTGAGAATTCAGTGCAGCCCACATTTTTGTCTGGCCATACTTTTGGGGCCTCCAACCTGTGGTGGACAAGCCAAATTCTCAGGACACAAAACAAAACAAATAAGAGGTAACAGCTGTCCTTGAGAAAGAAAAAGATAACCAATAGACACCCATAAACCAGATTCATAAGTCTGAACTTGGAAATGAAAGGACAACTTGAAATTTTGTCTTCCTCTCTTGACTAGATACTAGAGGCAGACAGCCAGGAGAGTTGACTCTGGTAGGAATTCTTACCCTTAGCTGGCTTCTGCCAGTTTTCCCAGAAGGCTATTTGTAGGCTCTGGAACAAGTGGGTTTATTTATTTATTTATTTTTTTAAAGATTTATTTATTCATTCATTCAGAGAGAGCGAAGAGAGAGGCAAAGACACAGGCGGAGGGAGAAGCAGGCTCCATGCAGGAAGCCTGATGTGGGACTCGATCCCAGGTCCCCAGGATCACACCCCAGGCTGCAGGTGGCACTAAACCGCTGTGCCACCGGGGCTGCCCAACAAGTGGGTTTAAAGTAGAGTGAGTAGCCCTGATATCTATCAGAATTTGCCAAAGTTTTCCCTTAATTTTAGCTTTAGATCCCCTTTGGCCATTTAAGAAAGTAACTTACAACACTTCCCTGAAGAATCTTTTACTAGAATCCCATCAACCCTGGGAGTGGTCCAACAAGAAGGCAGCCCCTTGAGGGTAGTTTTTCAGTTGATTGTAAATGAAACATTGATATTTTGACCAATGTTTTGATAATGGCCCTTATGAGGGTGAAACCAGGGAGGCCCAGGTATTGTTTCAGGTTTCTGGCATTTGAGCTATTGCAGCTGTAAGGCTACTAATGGGGAAGATTTTTGTTTAGGTCTTGTAGTCTCTCAAATTGGAGAGATGATTCAAACAGAAGTAGTAGACAATGAGTATTCAGGTAAAGGAGGATAGAGGGTAGTAGTAGCAGTCACATTGATTTTATAGTCTTTTGACATGCCTCTTGTGTCTTTGAGTTTCCATTAGCCTTTCATAATGAATCCTTCAATTAAGCTATTTTAGAATCCTGAAGCATTTTGGAGTCTTCTGCATACCAGTTAAAATCCCATTCTGGTTGTTTGATTTGTAAACCCTTGCTTTCAAGTACATTTCATAAGTGATAAGATTGTCTAACTGAAATGTTCCTCATAATGACCATTGTAATTTTAGTCTCAGTAAGATTTTTTTTTCATTTTTGTAGACATTCATAGCATCTGGGGCCACAGCTCTTAGATATAAAACAAGTCAGTGTGTTGGAAGGTAGAGCACTCAATTCTTTGAAACTTGGGGATTCCATCTCTTTAGGTAAACATTGGTTATTTCAGGACCAAATTAATATCTAAGAGGGATGTGCTGCTGGGTTGAGGATTTTTGAGGTGTTTTACAGTGTGTTTCACTGCCTAGAAATTTTTTTTTGAGGTTAGTGAGTGACCTAATGCTGATCTAACCCTTCCCTGACCAACTTGTTGTGGGTTGGGAGTCTTAGGTTTTTGGGAGTCTAACAGCTTTTTAAGTACCTGACCCATGCCCACCAAATTCATAGCTTTGGTTTCTGAGATTGCCCTTCACAATAACAATAAATCTATGATCTGTTTATATACTGGCAAATGCCATTATGGTTATTAAGTGTCTGACTCATGCCTCTATTTGTTTTTTTTTTTTTTAAGATTTTATTTATTTATTCATGAGAGACACAGAGAGAGAGGCAGAGACACAGGCAGAGGTAGAAGCAGGCTCCATGCAAGGAGCCCAATGTGGGACTCAATCCCGGACCCCCAGGATCACCCCTGAGCCAAAGGCAGACTCTCAACCACCGAGGAACCCAGGCATCCCTTGTGCCTCTATTTGTTAGCTACCTATCACCACTGAACTTCTAAGAGTAGTCTGATGCTTCTGTGGTAGAGAGGGCAGGGTCCCCTCTTTTGGCAAACTAATCCTTTGGGCTGTTACTTTTAAAACAGTCAAGAGATATCATAGGACTGTCAGGTCTGATAAATGAATGGTGAGTTCAGTATTTGCCTGCTTTTCTCAGTTATGACTTATAAGGGAACAAGTGCTGGAAACCCAACCTGAGAGGCCCAAAGAAGGGGAATGACTCTTTCACATAACTAAATGTCCAGAGGAAGGGCTGACATCAGGCCCTGCTTGGTGCAGGGACTCATCTTTGCTGTCTCTTGACTCAGTTCTGATGCCCTCCGTAATATGACTTCATTTTCAAACAGCTGATCTGGACCTCCTGTCTTCTCATCTTCATGCCCAGCAAAAAAAGAGAGAGCCTGCTGTTCACAAATTTGAATGAAAATTCCACCATGAAGTCTCATGATCCACAGGTGGCCAGACTTGGCTTAAGCCAGTTACTAAGGCTTAGGGGATACTGGCTGCTCTGACTACTTTAGCCAAGATCACATTCTTCAAGTCATGACCCAAAGGGTAGAGTCAGTTTCCCTGGAAACTGGCAGAGGGAGAGAGAAGGAGGGTGCATCACCATCTGGATGGCCCTCTATAATTACTATCATGAGAAGGCCAGGCCCTCATTGGTTTGTGAGTCAGCACCAACCTCAGGGATTATCTGCTGATGATGCTGTCACGTGGTAAGGGTGACCAGTGAGGAATGCACACACCTGTGGGGTAAACAATCCTCAGCACCATGAAAGTAGACATTCAGGAAAGGTGGACATTTTTCTCAGTCTTTACCATAGGGGCCTGGATTTGGGTAAAAGAAAAATAAATGTTGCTCATCATGATTAAAAGTACCTAACAAAAATGTTGGATCCTATCCACAAGGAAGCACTATATTTTCTGAACACCTTCATGGCTGTGGGGAAGTCTAGAAAGGGCTGAATTGTTCTGCCCTACAGAGGGAGGGTTTGAACCTACTTAGGGATCAGAGGAAAGGGATGTGAGGTGGACAAACAGAAAACGCTAAGGAAAAGAGGAATCTATTAGACAAATAAGGTCAGTGATTTGGTGCGATGAAGGCCATATGACAACTACCTCCAGAAGTGAGGCTAAGGACATTGCAAAATCCGGAATGCCAGTGTTGGAGTAGAAGAAACCTGCTGAGTCGCCTAAAATCTGCAGGAAAGTTCACTGACCTAACACACACATTTGGGTGAAGGGCATTTTCATTTGGTTTCATTTGGTTGTGTTTTATTTACTGGGGATCAAGGAGGGGGCTGAGCTGTACATCTAGGGGGCTACTTGGGATCAAAAACATGTTTAGATGCAGGTGTGACTCTGAGAGAGAGCCCTCTACCTGCTGCCATTTGCAGGTGTTTTAGGAGCAACTGAACTTAGCCAGGAAATCTAATTGGGTTATAGTTCAATCAGTTGGGTAATATTATAAAATCCCAGTGCCCAGGCCCCAGTTTGGATCAATTAAGTCAGAATTTCTCTGAGGGGCACCAGGCATCAGTATTTTTTAAAGCTTCCCAGGTGATTGCATGTGCAGTCACACCTGAGACCACATATGCACCTTATCTGGTCTCGTGGTGCTGGACACCCTGGCTGACATCCAAATGACTCCTGAGTGAGTATCTGAACCTGGGCTGAATAGACGTCAGGTACCTGAATAGACTTCAGGTACTTGAGTGATCTCTGGGGACCCCCAGTGCCAAGAGTGAGAGAACTGATATAAGGTGGTTTGAAAAATTTGCTCCTTATTTTGGCTCTCAGTTGAGGAACTGCTGTTCAATTTTGTGTGTGTTTGTTAGCATTATAGAGCATAATGAAAAGGAATGGGCAATTTTACTACAGTCTCCCAGGGCCTGTCTCTCTAGTTTGGGCCTATAGGTTTGGGACAGGGCTGGCCTTCTCCTCTCTCTGCATCTTCTAACAGGGCTTGTCACCATGTCCAAGTTCATTCCTGTCTATCTGCATCTGGTAGCAGTAATGGACCAAAGAAACCCAGACCTCTAAGTGTCTATAAATTTTGAGCCATCAAGATGTAAGGAAAATAGGTAAGGTCAACGATTTTCTTTAATATCAGTATTGACCAGTAAGATACAATGGGGAAATATTCCTGGCAAAACTGTAAAATATCCAGGCATAGATTTCACAGGAAATATGAAAGATCCATAAAAATTTAAATTTAAATTTATACTACTGGAGGACATAATAAATGCCTAAGTACATTGTGAAATATATGATATTCTAGAATGTAAAGCTCAAATATTAAATGCTATCTTTTTCGAAAAACAATGATTATACTTTTTTTTTTTTTTTTTTTAAATTTTAATTTATTTATGATAGTCACAGAGAGAGAGAGAGAGATGCAGAGACATAGGCAGAGGGAGAAGCAGGCTCCATGCACCGGGAGCCCGACGTGGGATTCGATCCCGCGTCTCCAGGATCGCGCCCTGGGCCAAAGGCAGGCGCCAAACCGCTGCGCCACCCAGGGATCCCCAATGATTATACTTTTTGAGCTGGAAAAGAAAATAATTTCATCAAGAGAACAGATGCAACATATTCAGAAATAAAATTTAGAAAAGAGTAAAGAGAATGGTACTTATCTAAGAAATATTAAAACATATTTTAAATAGAGCCGTTGGCACAGAAAAATAAACCCAGCTAGATTTAAGACAGAAATATAGAAACTGATAGGATGCAATAGAATTCCCTATACACACAATGGCCTTTTGAAGCAGTTCTTGGAAATCTCACAGAAAGAAAAAACTAACAGTGTCATTTGAAAAATGAAGTTAAACTCTTACACTAAACAAAATTAAAAGCTATGAATATTCTGACTGGAATAAACATATGTATTTATGTGACAAACTGAACTGTTCAAAGTGCTTGACAGATATGAACACATTAATTCCCATAACCCCATGGGGAGGGGACTCCTACTGCCCCCTTGCTGAGAATAAGTGAGGGTCTGAGAGAGTAAAGAGCTTGTACAGGACACAGAGCCAGTGGCATTCTCACCCAGGGCATCTGGCTCCAGGTCCCCTGGGCTTCACCCCATCCAACACACATGTGTACCTACACATGCACATGCACAGGCCACACACACACACACACACACACACACACACACACAGGTGTTTCCCAGACACATTTTCTGTTGCTCACGGTTTTGTGGACTCAGGATTTGGGAAAAAAACACATGGGAAATCCTTGCTTGGGGGCTCTCCTGTGATTGCAGTCGGGTGACAGCCAGGGCTGCAGTCACCTGAGAGCTCAGTTGAGGTGCTTGTCCATGGTGAGCCATCACTTGGCCAGCAGCTCAGCTGGCACATGCAAAGGGCATCTCCAACACAAAGGTACTGGGGAGTCAGGCTACTTGCAGGGATGCTGGCATCACACAGGGCAGGTTGGCAGAAGCGCTGGGATCTTCTCTGACTCCTCCTTGGCGGTCACAAGGCCACTTCCTCTGCAGTTTTCACTTGAAGCCTGTACAAACTCACTTAGAGTGGTGGTTCACAACCCTCTTGGGAGCTTCCCTGGTATAATCTGAAACTGCCCCTGTACTCAGAGGGCAGGGAGAGGCTGAGAAAGAAGCAGGTCCCCCCAGGTTGACAGATGGCAGTTTTAATAAGGAAAGGCAACTCAATATATGAGGTTTCTCTTAGGTGGCAGCAAGATAAATGGACCCTTACCCACCTGCTAAATCTTAAAAGTTTATAAAAGAGGACCTAAGTGGGTTCAGTAATACACACCATTCAGATAGTCTCAGCACCACATCACCATCTCCAGGCTATGTCCTCGGAACAGTATCTGGAAGCAGAAAAGACCAGTGGAACCCACATTCCCAGGGCAGGGGAGGGGGTGAGAAGCCTCCAAGTTCTCAGGACCAGCTCACAGGTTAATCCTGTCACATCTTTCCAATAATGTTCCCCAACAGAGTCAAGATGCAGCTCACAGACTCTACCTCTCAATGTAAGGAGTATCAAAGATTATGGAGGCCATGTTTAAACCACCACAATATGTAATGAGAACAATGAAAAAATACTGAAAACCTATTGAGTGTTTTACTCAGAGCCAACGACTATGCTAAAGACATTTATGTAGGGACGCCTGGGTGGCTCAGTGGTTGAGTGCCTGCCTTCGGCCCAGGATGGGATCCTGGAGTCCTGGGATGGAGTCCCTCATCAGGCTCCCTGCATGGAGCCTGCCTCTCCCTCTGCCTGTGTCTCTGTCTCTCTTTCTCTCTGAGTCTCATGAATAAATAAAATCTTTAAAAAATAGAGACATTTATATAAATAATTTTGTATAAATTATACTTAAAATAAATAAACATAAAAATAAAATCATGCACATAAAAGTTGCAGGGACTGTTGATTCTACCCCTAGACACGCTAGTCTACATGATGTCAGGTTGCAGGATCTTCTTGGTCACACCACTTCACCCAGAGCCTCAGGGTTAAGTTGTCCATACCATGGGGCTCCCAGGGTAGCATCAACCTGGACCCCTGTGCTGTGGTGGAACAAGGCCTAGGTAGTGGGAGAAGGTGTGGAGAGCTTCAGATGAGCCAAGCTACGCATACAACTCTTCACCTCTCACTCCCAACTTCCACAAGGAAAAGAGAATTGGAAGTGTGTCCACAAGGGAATGGCTTTATAGGAAATCAGCATTTCATTGTGGTGCCTGCATGCTGGTTGTTCATGTAAACCTAAGATTTTTCACCAAGATAGGAAAGACCCTGTTCAGATCACACTCAGTCCTAGGATACCACTTCTGTGTACTGCTGGCTTTGCCAGGGCCCCTGCCTCCCAACACATCCCCAAGTTCATGCAGCCCTATAGGGACCAGGCCCGGGTTCATACTTCACCTGTCAAGGCCTGTGGGCAGTGCTTTGCCTCTCCGACCCCCAGTGCCTTTCATTAAGTAAAGGATGGTGTCCATCCTGAAGAAACCGTCAAGCAGCCAGAGTGTTTATTTGGGGTCTTAAAAGATTATGATCGAGGAGACACAGAGGCCACTGAAAATCAAAGTGTGCTTGACCTTGGAGCTGGGAGTAAAGGTTTCGTAACTTGTTTTGAAATAATGACTGGTACTGGCAGAGTTCATATTTATTTACTGCCTCTTACATGATTGGCTATCTGGCAAACTGGTGTTATAGTATTTCTATTTGGGTCCAAAGTGGAAGGCTGTGTTCCAGGTGGTCCAGCTGCTATTGACAAATGTCTGGAGAATGGAAACAGAAGAGAGTGTGGCACAGGCCCTAGTGCCCCCATGTCTTGTGAACTCTATTTCGAAAGACTTTCTTAGCAACTGTGCATCTTTTTTCATAATGGTAAACAGGAGACAAGGTATGCAATCTTGCTGGGGCCCATCTAGTCATCAAGAGGAGGCATGCAGGGTGGGTCCCTGTGCAGCCCTTCCCTGGCACTGTGCTGGGGTCTACCTTTGCCAGAAGCAGCCACCATACCTGGAATGCTGGGACTTGGGAGCATCTAGGGGAATTCCATTCGTCATTTCATCTTCTGTGTTCAGGGCAACAGGTCACATGACTTCATCCATGCTCCTCTGCATGTGGATGACATCAGGGCACATGGCCCCAGCACTACCACCCCCATGAGAGGGCTTCACTCCTCTGCAGTGAATGGTGAATGGAAGGGCAGCACAGGATGTGTGTGTTAAGTTCTCTTTTGTTAGGACTGGATCTTTCCTATCTTAGGGTTCTGAGGCACGCAGTAGTCTATAGAATGATGGTGAAGTAGTAGAGTAACATTCCCTGTCAATTCCAAAGTCTTCTGAGTAAGAAGCCAGTGCTATGTCAATCCTGTTTATGGTTTCAACTCTTTTTTTTTTTTTCTTAAGATTTTATTTATTCACAAGAGACACAGAGAGAGGCAGAGACACGGGCAGAGGGAGAAGCAGGCTCCATGCAAGGAGCCTGATGTGGGACTCGATCCCAGGACCCCGGGATCACACCCTAGGCCAAAGGCAGATGCTCAACTGAGCCACCCAGGCGTCCCTATGGTTTCAATTCTGTATCCCTTACATGAAGCTCTACACAAGGACTATTTTAAATGGAACCCCAGAAAACAGGGAGGGCACAAATCTGTAAAACTCTTTATAGATACAACTTCTTGGAATATATCTGAGGGTGTGGCTTTCAGTTTTATTTCACTTCTGATTCTGATTGGATTGACCTTGATTCTGCTGGGTATTTCCCCAATAGTTACATAGACATATACTTTGTCACCTGCAGGTGCCTGAAGTCTTTTGTGGAGAGTAGACGTAAATCATTATTTATTTGCTCTCTAAAGAACTTGACCGGTGAAAATTGGCCCAAAAGTAAGTGTGGTGAGCTCAGCATATATGGCTGAAATCTGACCTAGCAGAGCCGTGCTCAGGGTGGCCCGGGGCTATGGGCTCCACCTGTCCCCTTCCTCCTGTCTAGTGTCTCATCATCTATCATCTGACTTCTTATCAAACACCGCAGCCCTGTCTCCAGGATCAGCATACTACGTCTTCTCCTCTCCCCTGTGTGATAAACAGGGGTCACCACACCTGGAGGCCTGGGTTCCCAGCCTGCCCCTGACTCAATCACCCCAAAAGTGGCAGCATGCTCCCCTGACTTCCCCAGCAGGAACTAGTCAGCTCTCTGCTCCTCCCCTGCCCTCTAGAGTCATTGTGACTAGAAGCTCTTAAAGGCACTGTCCAAACCCTTCTTCCGTATATATTCCCAAGACAGTAAATAAGTCAAGAAGTAAGTAGCTGAGGTTACTTTTTATTGATTAAGATAGAGCAGAACACGTGTACTACATACTTGTGCATTTGGAGAGCAATGAAAAGAGAAGAGTTACAGTTATTTAGTTGTTCAAAAAAAGCCCCAGAATCCTTCTCTGTCTCCTGGGATCACCAGCACACAGGGGATGTCACTTGAGCAGGGCCAACCTTCTAAGGCTTAGGAGCTCTACAAGGGAATAGGGGAGTTGGAGAGGGGGCTAGAGCAGGTCTTCTATACATCCTGGCAGCTGGACTTCACCAAGGAGGTCTTGCCCAGCCAGGGGACAGTGTATACCTGGAAAGAGCAGAGCGTTTTCTGTGAAAGGAGAGAGAGAAAGATAATTAGGGTTACAGGAAAAAGCTCAGCCTGGAGAAGTCAGAAGCACAGGTGAGAAAGGGTGGTGGGATTCTCAGCCCCCACCCTGCTGAGCCCCAGAACGCTAAGCAGGGGTTTGCAGTGACCCCACCCAGTCACCCCACCCACTCCTTAAGTCCAAGACATGGGATCCTGTCTCCTAACTCTAACCAGCAGGATTCCACCAGCTCATTCCCCCTGCACATCCCTTTAAGGTGCAGCCTGTACAAGATCACAGAGCCCCTGAGGGACAGGGCGCTGCCCCCAAGTCCTCTGCATGTCCAGTGGGCCAAGACTAAGACAGGTATACAGGGACAGGGACCAGAGTTCAGAAAACACCCAAAGACACAGGGAATATGGGTAGCTATGGGAGGGATACGGCTTCCTCCACTGGAGTGACTAGTATTTGGTGAGAAGAGCAGGATCAGAGGGTTTGGCTGCTTATAGGTCTCTAATTCTCTCTAATCTGTTCAGATGGCCAAGATTGGGATTAAGAGGTCATCTCTCTTTCCAGCAAACACCCCAGAGTCCTCCACAAGCAACAATCCACACAGTGCACAATGCCCCAACTCATCAGCTAAAACCCACTTATAAACTCAAATTAGTCATGTGCACACACATACAACCTTCCCCCACAGGTACCCTGACACCTGCACACCCACATCCCAAGCACTCATATACAATGCATCTCACAGGCACATACCCTCATCAGGTGTGGCTGGTCATGAAAGGGACAGTTGTCCAAGTTGGGCTGGGACTTGGTACATGTTGTTCGTCCAATCTCCACCTCCAAGAAGTAGTTCATCCCAGACACAACCTGTACATGTAAAGAGCAGGATTTGTTTACATCTGCCAATTTCACACACACGTAGTTACCTTCCTGCTTTGGGGGGCCCTCATAACAGCATTCATTGTTGTCAAAGCAGGTACCTTGGAATACCACAGCCACCTTCTGAGGGCTGGCCCAGCAGCTGTACCCAGAGCCTTCTTGTAACTTGTTCACAGAGAGGCTCCAGGTCTCAGGCAGCCTGGCAGGAGGAGAAGCAGGAGGATAGAAGGTGGAAGCCAGGGACCAAAATTCTGTTACCTGGGTTTAGGAGGGAAGGTGTGCTTTGGGAAGCCAGACGGGAGCTGGCTGATAAACCTCTCCAGTTCCAGGAGCCAGGGAAGGGACTAAGCACACAGCAAGGGATCTGTGCTGAAACAGCGGATCCGGCTCAGGAAGATGATCATGTGACGGGTACATCTTAGCTTAATTCCAATTAATAGGGTCAACCCTATACATTTTCACATTTCCTCAGTGTAACAAACGTTTATTTATTCCCTCATTTCGCAGTAGGAAATGAGAGGCCTCTCTCTCGTTTGTGTTTTAGCCAAATAAAACCCTGTCCCTGGAATGCCTGCCTTTTACGTGTGATTTTTGATGGGAGTATTTCTGAAGTGTGCCACACATCTGCCTGTCTTCTACATTTGGCATTACAGGATAGATCTTTAGAACTTGGAGAAACATGGGATGAGGACCTAGGACCAGGCTCCACATCTTATCTGGTGGAAACACAAGCAGGTCCCATGATCCCTCTGCTGTTACTTTCCCCAATGAGCTGTGATGCCAAGCCAGTGTTGCAATGGAGAGGAACAACTGGGGGGAACCTAGGGAGCAGGGAGCACACGTCCATCCAAAGCACTCAGCACCAGCCACAGCTGCAGGGGAGAAACGGTCTGTTCTGGTCCTGCCTTGTGAAGTTTCAAGAGAAGGTGGAAATGCAGGCATGCACTTCCAGGCTTTTGTTGCTCTGAGGCTCTGTTCTGCTCTCCATGAGGCCACAGATCAGCTGGCCTGAATCCTAGGCACCTTTACAGGATAAGCACAAAGCCCAGGGCCCTTCCTGACACCCCCTCCCACCCCCTTCTGGACTCTGGTGACTATGCTCCTTATCTGACCAGAACTCCAGGGCAGGCTGGCAGAGGCAGGGGTCAGGAGCAGTCCACTCAACTACTCCCTGGGTGATGGTGATGGGGGGGGGTGCATATTGGGACGGGGACTGTGATGGCACACATGAGAGGCTATTCCCGTGGACATGCCCTGCGGAGGGAAGCTTTCCACCAGGATGTCTGGACAGGTCTGAATTCATATGACAGACCCTCTGCTCTGAGATGCACTGGGTACCACAGCCCAGCTCACTGGCCCATCTGTGTTTGCTGACAAGCCTCTGTCTGGATGCTCAGGGAGCAGCCAGGGCCCCACTTGAGGGAAGATGTTTGCCATGGGCCCTAAACTCCATCACGGGAGGAGGACATGGAGGCCAGGTTAATTTAGGGGGTCCTGTTAAGAGGAGGCCTTAAGGAGAATGGGCCTCTTCTGTGTAACCCCAATCATCTCAAGGAAACATGATAGCAATTCAGTGTGCCCCAGTGTGCACCACAACTGGGTGGATCCTTCAAAAATGCCAAGGTCATAAATGGAAGGGGGTCCAGAGGAAAGGAGGCTGCAGGACTGTAAAGGACATCGGTGGGACAGTCAGTGACATCTGAATAAGGTCTGTGGAGTAGATGATCCCGCCAGCTTTGGTTCTGATTTCTAAAGTGTTCCTGTCGCTAGCTCAGAAAATGGCGCCGTTCCTCGGGAAAGCACACTGAGGTGGAAACTCTCAAAAGACTCAGAAGTACAGAAACACCCAAGCTGACACCCCTGTACACACGTATGCGCCCAATGGAAAGCAAAATGGTCAAACTCTAACACAGAAGGAATCTAGGCGTCGGGTCTACAGGGATCTTACGCACGGTGTCTGCTCCCGCTTTCTGGGTCTGAAATCGAAGGTCACGAGAGTGCCTAAGGGTCGTTCAGCGCCGAGCCAGAGGGGCGGCCGGGGGTGCCACGGCCTCCCCTCGCCCTGGTCAGGAGCTCGCAGTCGTGGGGCTGGCGCACGGGGTGAGGGTCCGGGCGCCCGACCCCCGCGAACACCAAGGGAGGCGGCGGGGCGCCCGGCGGCGCCCGGTGCTCCGGGCCGAGTCCGCACGGCGCTGGGCGGGTCGGCGGGGCCCGAGGACACGCACCTGCTTGCGGGCGCGCAGCACTCGCACGGCGCGGCTGTGGTAGGCGTCGTTGCTCGCCCGGTTGTACTCGCCCACGGCGAAGGCCAGCGCCCGCTGCACGCCCTCCTCCTGCACGTCCGCGTCCATCGCGCCGCCCACCGCGCCGGGCCTGCCGCCTCTCCTGCCGGCCCCGGGACTCACGGCCGCGGCCAGGGCCAGGGCGAGGGCGAGGGCCAGGGCGGCCAGCAGGAGCGGCGGGGTGCGCGGGCGCCCGGCCATGGTGCGCTCGGAGGCGGACGAGCTCCAGGGGGCGACGGCGCGAGGCAGCGAGCAGCGCCCGGCTCGGGCTCCTTTATCCCTCGGCCCCGGCCCCGCCCCTTCCGCCCGCCGGCCCCGCCCCTTCCGCCCGCCGGCCCCGCCCCTTCCGCCCGCCGGCCCCGCCCCTTCCGCCCGCCGGCCCCGCCCCGCCCCTTCCGCTCCCAGCCGCTCCGCCCCGGCCCGGGCCTTGGCCGGCGTCTAGGGCCGCGCCAGCTGTCGGCAGCTTCTCGCCCGGCGCCTCGGCGCGCCCCCGGCCTGCCCCTCCCGCCGCGGAAGCCCCGCCGGCTCCCCTAGCGGCTCCCGGGCTGGCTCACCCTGTGGGCCCTGCCCCGACTCCGGGTGCGGGGCCCCCTGGCTCACGGGGCTCCTGCAGAAGGTGTCAGTCCTCCCGGGGCCCGCGGTGCGAGCGACCCCAGCCCTGCCTCCGGGGAAAGGGGAGACAGCGGCCCGCACGCCCCGCACGCCCCGGGGGCTCAGGGCTGGGGCCCAGGCCGGGCCTTCCCGGAGCAGGGGGCGGTGTAGAGGCCAAGGAAGACCGCTCTGCTCCGGGGAACGCTTGCAAGAGCTGAAAGAACTCGCCGTCATCGGGCAGGAGGTCCCGGCCCCCTCCTCACGGCGCACTCACCTGCCCCACCCGCGCGCCCGGGAGGCGCTTCTCCCCGCCGCGGGGCCCCGGCCGGTCCGTGGCACGTGGTGACGAGCCGTGGCGGTCCTGTCGCAGGGCGACCCAGAACATGGAATGGGAACTACGTGTGGCTCTGCGTCTTCTAGTGCGGTAAAAAGAGACAGACGAGAATGACATTTTTTTTGTTTGACCCAGCATATCCAGACATTACGTCAACATACACAGGCGATTATTTAATGGGATATTTTTATGTTCTCTTGTGCGTGCCAAGCATTTGGAATCCTGTGTGTGTTTCACACTCAGAGCAGGTGTCAAGTCAGATGAGTCTCATTTCAAGCACCCCATGGCCAAGCACCGCTGGTGGCTGTGACGTTGCACAGCACAGATTCAGGGTGTGTGTAGGGTGGAGGGCAGTGATCAGTGATCACCCTCAGGGAGTGGCAGGTGTTCTGTTGGAAGTGAAATAGAAGGGATTGCTAGAAAAAGGTGCTACTGAACATGGTCAGAGAGACCTGCTGGGGAGAAGACGCAGGTCAGCAGAAACCTACAGGTCAAGAGGTCTGCTGAGACCATGGAGAGACACTAAGACCTGGACGTGGTAGCTGGGTATGGTGTGGGCTAACAGATCCTGCGGTCCAGGACTGTATACATCTGTGCTCCAATATGGCCTCAGGAGGGAGCGGGCAAGGGCTTTCTTAGTTACAGAGAAAGAAGTAGATACACAGAGCAGGGAAAGAGGGGGCTGCCCCTAGCCAGGTGCTTCTGAGCAGTAGTGGCTATCTCCTGAGAGTAGGGGTGGGCTTTTACTGTGGTTTCCCCACCCACGCAGGACACCTAGTCCTCTAGTCTTTGAAGGGTGTGTTGCACAGAGGGTAAGCTGAAATGCAAGGGACTTTTTCATCTTTTGTTATTAGGAAGGAAGTGCAGGGCACCCAAATAGCCAGAGCATGAAGGCAGATGTGAGTGTGGTAGAGGGTTGTGATTTAACACATGCTATTACACTGCCTATATATAATTCTCTATTAGGTCTCTGGCATGTGCCAGATCCCTAATCCTAACAGAGAGTGCCTGTAGAAGCTACCAGAGGACCTATACTATATCTGATGATAAGAAGTGGAAGGCTGCACATCCACCTCAGCTGTTTGAATGACCTGGGGCAAATGTAACAAATTGGGCGAGGCGGGCTTCTCTGTTAACAGTAGTGTCTGGGGGTCAGAATCTACAGGGATGAGCAAGCTTCAGTGTTGATACTTCAACCTGGTTTAAAATGATGGAGCAGCCCATGCCCTCATCTGTAACCTCCAGCTTCAAAGATAAGCTAGCAGAGACCCAGAGAGAAATAATGAACTCAAGACTGAGGCACAGGGCTTCCAGCACTCGTGTACCACGAAGGAAAGAGCACATGTGTCCAGGAGGCAAGCATGTTTCCCTTCTGCCAGATGAAGAGAAAAACCCTTTACACAAGGCTGCTCATGTGGCCGTTGATCCCATGATCTGAACTAGTAGAGAAAGAAAGTGAGAGAGTGACAGACATTCTCTGTAATATATAAAGAAGTGAATATTTAATAGTACTATAATAAATGACCAAGTACATAAAACAGCACCTAAACTAGCATGTCAAGTTGACCAAGAATTGAGTTTCTGAACATTTAGGCTTCTAAAACTTGCAGTGAAAACTTGGTGTAAAGCATTTAGGGCTCTAATAGGGATTGATTCCTTGTCATTATAAAACTGTGATGCTCACAGGCAAGCCTGTTGACCTGTAGAAAGCCGCTGTAGAAAAAGGCAAGAGAGAGTGCAGTGGCCAGTATCTATTTTGCATTTGCATAAGGAAACAGATAATCCTTTGGAAGCTTTTGCTCAGGGTCCACCTATTGCTTTACATTAGGAGTTACCATTTAATTTCACAACAGTACACTGATCCGAGCAGCTCTGGTGTCTGCAGCACCACAGCCAGTGGGGGTGGGGGTGGGGTGTTGGGGGCAGGGAGAGGGCTTCCAGGGACACAGGCCTGTGGCTTGTGCAGCTGGGCGCTCTGAAGTCTCTCTGAGCTTGAGCCCTGGCAACAAGGAAAATAAAAGATGGATCTGAGTCAGGTTGAGCAATCCCCTTGGGATCTCTATATGGTCAGTTTCCTTTCCTAATCCATGCTGTAGTTGTTGCTCTGCCATCCCTCTCAGTGTTTGTGCAAACTTGAATTCCAGTTTCTTTTGCAATCGTCACAGGGCAGCAGAGGGATTCCTGCTCCAGCCTGGGATAGCATTGGAACTGGTGCACTGGATGTTGGATCTTGACCTCTGAGGCCACTGAGGGCAGCCCTGCTCTCTCCATGGTGTCCCTGGGCTCTCCTTCCTGCCACTCACAGAGGAGCTGGACCTAGTGACAAGGACTGACTGAGTTTTAGTGATGCTCCTCCAAGCTGCCTCTCCACTAAAGCTGGGCCTTGTCCAGTCTTATCTCTGCCAGCTAGCCTGCTTAACCCTGTCCTAGTAAGAATGCCCTTAACCTTGGTATCTGTTCAAGTTCATTACCCCTACCTTTGATGGCTAGTCCTTTGAGAGAGTTTTAGGTTAGTGTAGCAAAAATTACCCCCTCTCCCTGCCCCCCTCCCCACCTTGGATGTGAAACTCTATTTATCCTAGCTGTCTTCAGAGTTGAGCTCAGTCTTTCTCTCCTGTTTGGATAATCTTGACCCCTGTTGCAATAGTATTGAATAAAGTCTTCCTCAACATTTTAACAAGTATCCGAATAATATATCTTTAACACTGGCAACTGGGATCCCTGGGTGGCGCAGCGGTTTGACGCCTGCCTTTGGCCCAGGGCGCAATCCTGGAGACCCGGGATCAAATCCCACGTCGGGATCCCGGTGCATGGAGCCTGCTTCTCCCTCTGCCTATGTCTCTGCCTCTCTCTGTGTGTGTGTGTGTGTGTGACTATCATAAAACAAAACAAAACAAAACACTGGCAGCCAACCAGGCCAGTGCTCTGTGCTACCGCTGGTTTGTCTGGAATGTAGTGAAAATACTGTTGACAAGTAGGAGCCAAGGGGCATGTGATGGTGGAGGGGAGTAAGAAAGGAAGGGGAAATTCAGAGGCAGATGGGGTGGGCAGACGGGGAGGGCCCAAGGTGAGGGGAGGAAATCCAGAGGGGGATGCATTTTCCCTGACATCATATTATGAACACATTCAAATGTGCAACAAAGTCAGAAGAATTTTATAGCAAACATTCATATTCCCACCACCTGAATTCTAGCATTAATATTGTACTTTACTTACTTATCACATGTCTATCCACCTGTCCATCTCCCTATTCATCCATCAACCTATCTTGTTTTCATGCATTTTGAAGTAATTTAAAGACATCAGTATATCTCACCTCTACACACAAGCATGAATAACATGGACTAGAGGTGAATATTTATTTACAATTTTTCATTTGTTGTAAAATTTACCTATAGTAAAATGCACAAATCTTAAGTATACATTTACTTTATGTTAACAAATGTGTAGCCCTATGTAACCAACCTCCTATCAGGTATAGAACATGACTATCACCCAGAAAGTTCCCTTATTCCCCTTCCCAGTCATTTTGGGCCCTTACCTCCAGAGACAATGGCTACACTGATGTTATTCTATTTTTTCACTATAGATTAGTTTTGTATATTTTTAAAGTTCACATAAATGGAATTCTATGTTATTGACTTCTCTGGGTTTTTGTTTTGTTTTGTTTTCACTCATCTTGATGTTTTTGAGATTCATCTCTGTTGTATAAGTTGTACATAGGTATAACTTTCAAAAAGGATTTATCAGTAGCAGGCAATGCTGTTTAATTGATTGCATTTTACGGACAGTAGAACTTTCAGAGCTGGAGTCAATTCTCTCAAATCCTGCCTCTGCTTTATCAAGTAAGTTGGTGTCATCTTCTAAGTCTTTTGTTATCATGTCAACAATCTTAATAGTGTCTTCAGCAGGAGTAGATTCCATCTCAAAAACCACTCTCTTGGCTTATCTGTATAAGTTTTACCATGAGATTGAAGCAACTCAGTCTCATCTTCTGGCTCAAACAGTAACACCAAAGATCCCTGATCGCAGGTAACCAGAATAAGTCTGAGAATAATGAAAAAGTTTGAACTATTTCAAGAATCACCAAAACATAACACAAAGGGAACAAATGCTGTGGGAAAATGGCACCAACAGACTTGCTGCATGCAGAGCTGCCACAGACCTCCAGTGTGAAAGATGCAGCATCTGAGAAGCACAATAAAACGAGGTATGCGTGATTGTGAGGTCAGCCTTGGATTGCCACAGGGAGCCTCCTCCAGAAGAGTCTCTGGAAGGTCTCAAGCATGGCACTAAGACAGTGCTGCCACACCAAGGAGGCCAACCCTGATTACCTGGAATGGTGGCTTCTGCTTTTCTCCCTTTTTCCTTTTTAACCTCCTCTCCCCTGCTCTCCTCTCCCCTGTCTTCCTCCTTTCCTCCTTCTCACTACTTTTAGTTTTTGGGAAAAAGCACCATGAGTAGTGGAAAAACCTGATTTTAAAAGACAAAGCGGGACTCCTGGGTGACTCAGGGGTTCAGCGTCTGCCTTTCGTTCCAGGCGTGATCCTGGTCCTGGAATTGAATCCCGCATCAGGCTCCCTGCTTGGAGCCTGTTTCTCTCTCTGCCTCTCTCTCTGTGTCTCTCTTGAATAAATAAATAAAATCTTTTTTTTTGTTTTAAAGAGCAGATTTATCCAACTCTTCCCCATATTTGAAAATAAAAGTTCTCTATGTTTTAATCCAACTAGTACAACGTATTTAGTATAAAAACAAATGAGAGAACAAAAGTATGAAGAATATAAATTATGTGTGTGCATGTCACTGAACCTGGGTACTGAATGTACTTATGCAGGGTTTACCACATTGATCTCATGTGATGATTGTAATTCAATGCTGCTTTTCTGCATTGTCATTATGTCATGAACATTTTCATGTGTTAAATCATTTTTGAAAACTCTGCACTATCAATTAAGTGTCTATGTTGCTAAGGTTAGCTATTAATAAATAAGTTATCAATCAATCATACTGATTAATAAGTATTCAGCTAGTTATTCCATAGCTTAGCTTTCTTTCTAATGCTAGACATTTAGACTGTTCACAGGCTTTCCAACCCTGCAAAATGACTAATAATGTGATACACACTAATATAGGAAAAAATATCCAAAAAATATTTTGGATTTTTTTCTTCCTAGAATTGAAAATACTAAGTCAGAGAACAAGAATTTCCTGTCCCTTTCTAGATCTTTCTAGGTGAACTAATAATCAAATTGACAAGACAAATTAACAGGAGAAAATTAAATTTAACTTTGCTTTTTTTAAAAAAAATGGTTATTTATTTATTCATGAGAGACACAGAGAGAGGCAGAGACATAGGCAGAGAGAGAAGCAGGCTCCCCATGGGGATCCCAATCCCCTGGACCCAAGATCAGGCTCTGAGCCAAAGACAGCCACTTAACCACTGAGCTACCCAGGCATCCCTCAAATTTAACTTTGTATGTATCGGGAGTTCGTACAGATAAAGAAATTACAAAGACAGGGCTGAAGTCTAGGACTTCAAAGGGAAGGACTATAATTCTCAAGGAGAATGAAAACGAATGTTTGGTAACAAATGTTAGCTGGGCCTGCAGAAACATGTTAATCAATCATGGGACACAGAATATGTTAATCAAACGCATCTTGCTAGGTTCCTCCCTGTCATACCCAGTTTATATCAAAATGTAGTTATTTATGATGATAGCTCTCTTCCTGCAGCAGGCCTTCCATCTTTTAGTCAGTTGCAGGGGAGGTAAAGAGCTTTCCTTCATATGCTAGGTTTTGATTGCTTAATTCAAAATAATCTTAACTGCAAAGTGATCCATCTTGGAGTGGCCTGCCCTTGGCCCCACAAAGGTTACAAAGACTTTTTGGGTACAGACTGTCAAAGTTCCTTAGGAAGATATGTCTGACTTACACAGGTTCAAGTACTAAAGACAAAGTTCTTGGTCAACAGCAGCATTTTGTGCTTATTTTACTTGCGAATATCTACAAGTGCAGTTGTCCTCAGTGCTGTGATGCTGGGCCTGAGACCCTGGCTGTAGGCCACTTCCTCCTACTGCTACGATCTTGTACCTGAGTCACACCATGGCAGAGCCACCTTGCACTCATTTATCCTCCATGAAAAATGGTCTCATTGGATTTATCGATTGCTGATTAAGTACTCATGGCATGGAGGATGTCAGATACTGACTTTAGAGACATCAGAGTCAGGTCCTTCCCTCCAGAAGTCCTGGGGCTGATGCAGAGAAACACGTATAAACAGGTACTTCAACCCAACACACTGCCCCAGATTGCAGGGACATAGAGACCAGGGTTCCAGATTCTGACTGGGGTGTCTCTCCAGGGTTCTGTGCAGATAGATTAGAAAGGGCAGTATGATCTTGATTCTTTTCTTATTTCCAAGACACCAGAAGTGTTGCTTATCTTTGCTGGTCGACATGTGAAGAAATTTTTTTAGGTCTGACATCCTTGAGAAGCTCATCCAGGCCTGCTCTAAGGGGTTTGCCCAGGCTCAAGCCTTGTACCACTTTTTACCTCTAGCTGCACCCAACCTTTCCTTTGGAGTCTGGTTCAATCTTGTGGCTTTAACGCTAGCTCTGCATCCACTAGTGCCACCAGCTAGCCCCAGCTCAAAACCACCACCTTACCTCTTTTGATGGTGTGATTTATAATAAGAGAGGTGTATTTGGCTGTAGTCCTTGATTCTGGCACAAAGCTGAAAAACCCTTGAAATTTCCTAACTGATGAGAACACAAAAGTGTGTCTTGTGATGTTATAGTGGTAACTTTAGGAATCAATCATGACTATGTTATGAACCCTCCATAAAATCCAAAAGGACCAGGTTCAGAGAGCTTCTGGTTTGGTAAACACATGGTGACTTGAGATTGGTCCGCCTGGAGAGGTGATGGAAATTCAGAGCCCTCTCCCCACACCTGCCCTGTGCATCTCTTCCATCTGGCTATTCCTGAGTTAGAGCCTTTTATGTTAAACCATTGAATGATAATGTTTCTCTGAGATTTGTAAGTCACTTTGGCAAATTAATCAAATCCTCAAAGGGAGTCATTCGAACCTCTAATATCCCCCTGGGTGGTCAGATGCATAAATGATAACCTGCATGTGTGACTGGCTTCTGAAGTTGCGGGGGGAGGTCTTGTAGGACTGAGGTCTTACCCTATTAGGTCTGATAATTTAGCCAGGTAGATAGTGTCAGAATAGAGCTAAATTGAAGGACATTCAATTGGTATCAGAACTTGGCTTGGTGGGGTAGATAAAAACTCTGCACATCTGAATTGGTGAGCAGAATTATTGTTATCAGGATCCTCCTTCTGAATCCAGCTCATGGCCTTTCTACTTGGGTGGCCCAATACACTCCAAGATGCCCATGCCCCAAACTGCGCTGTGGGTTGGGCACCTCCCTGCATCACTCAGGTGTTCTCACTTCAGTAGTAGATATTCTTAAAAGGCAGGATTAAACTCTTTGAAATTTTCATCTCCCTTCCTCCACCTCCACATCATCCTTCTCTTTGTTTACTTGTTTTTCCACTGCACCTTCTGTTTGGTGGGATTATACTGTTTCTCCTTTTCTGTCTCCTGTTACAATGTAAGCTGATTTTTTTTTTCTGTTTTCTTCACTACAATGACCATTGCCTGGAACATAACTAGGACAGGTAAGTATTAGCTGAATTAATGCATGTACTGGATTAGCGCTCTTAAGGTTGTTTTTGTTGTTTATGAAAAAAATGAAGTCAACATTTCCTCCTAAGATATCTTATGTCTTCTATAATGAGAGTTCATTTCAGTAAGACAGAGATGGGAGAACCCCCAAGGGATGTAGAAAGAAAAAGAAGTAAAATTGAAGAGTAGGTTCTTTTCCTCAGAGGGTATGTGATGTTGTTTGTGTGAGTTTTGTTAAGAAGCCTCTTTCATGACCTGAGAGTCCCTTGGCAAATTCTACTCATAATGGCAACTTTTTGGTTTGGCAATAAGTTGTAATCTTTGGGCCTTAAATATACTTATACCTTAAATATACTCACATATATTTAAGTATACTTAAATATACTCACTGGTGGTGTGAAATGGGTCAAGACAGTAGTTTGAAGCCAGGAGTTAGAAGTCAGTGCTAAGGCTGAATTATACCGAGTAAATTATTTGAAAAGTGTCTATTTAAAAGGGACTGGCAGTTGCTTGTGCTGTGCAGCCTGGCCCTGAAGAGGAATCAGGACAAACCTCAAGGGGTACCCAAGGAGGGGGCCTGCTGGCTGCAACTCTGGGACAACTCAAGGCACCCACATTCCACCCAGGCCTAGCCTGGTCCCATGTGCTGCCTTCTGCTATTGAGTCACCGCAGAGGGTCACTGCTCCTACACCACTGGGTGTAGGAGGACCTGGCCCTCGGGACAGAACTTGGACCTTAGACTGTTCCACCTTCCTTCCCTCCATTTCCACCTCCCTCCCTGGCCTCTGCCATCCATGGTCTCTGTGTCCTGCATGACTAGGCAGGACTACCTCCTGACCCCACTCTGTGGTCCAAGGTCACTTTCCTTTGTCCCCCTCTGGGGTCAGATCAAGGAGAGTGGCACACAGCCTGCTTGAGGCTGACATCCCTGAGAGCTGTGTCTCTGAGAGGCTGGTTCATGGTCTAGCCAAAATTCTTTCCCTGACACAGAGCAGAATCCTCTGGGTGCCATTTCAGAGTTTCTGGTCACTATTCAGCAGTGGGGTTCAGGTGTCCTTATTTTCCCTTTTTCAAGTGATTCTAGAGCAAGGCAATGAGCATAAAAAGTCATGGCCTAAAGGTCACAGGAAACTTATCCTGACTGGGCCTGAAAATCAGACTAAGGTGTCCTCAATCAAGATGTCAGGGACTTCTGGCTGCACATTTCTTTTAAGCTTATGCCAGGACAACTCAGAAGCTTTGTTTGAGATGTGACCCAAGATTGGTCCTCAGATTGTGGTGGGAAGTGAGCAGCAGAGGTGGGTAAATTCAGGGTCCATGGAGCAAGGGTGAAGCTATGGCTACAGATCTCTGTTTGGACCCAAGTGCCACATAAAGCCTGACTGAAGTTCCTAGAACAAGACAATCCTCACTGATGGATGAACAATGCATACGTTCATGCTACCACATATTTTTAGTTTTTACAAAAAGCACCATTCACTGAGTCCTGGCTACAGTTCTTATGAAAATCACAGACTGGCCCCAAGTGCAAACTTCTTAGGGTACATGGTGGTGCTTGGAGCGGGGGGTGAGGTGTTGGGGCCAGTCTCTATAATTCCGGTCCTGAGACAAATACTGTCCCTGTTGACCAGCTGAATGGTCAGCAAATATTACCCATAATTTATCAGTTAGTTGTTCTCAGTCTGGCTCCTGGTTCTGCTGACCCAAATTCCCTTGATGGATGAGGGTCTGAGGGCTGTACAAAGTGAGGTCAAGGCACCCTTGGCAGGAAGAGTCATCTTATGAATATGAGGGTTTCTTCCTAAAATCACCACCATGGTGTTTAGGATATTAATTCTCTCTGACCTTGAGGCGTAAGAATGAGTAGAAAGAGGGTGATGGTGCAGGACAAGAACATGGGGATTACCTTGAAAGGCAGGAGTGGGATAGAGGGCAGGGGGTGTAGGATGTGAGGAGGAGGTAGGGAAGTTAATTCTTTGAAGGTAACTCCCTGTTTATGGAGAATTGTACCAGGTGTCTTAATATGTACTTCCTTATTTCATTTACACACAATCCTGGAGTATTACCCATGTTATGGATATGAAAATAGAGAGGTAGAGAAAGTTAATACATCTCTCATACTCATTCAGTCAGAAGGGAGACATAATTCTGTCCAACAGTGCACAGTCCAAAATGTGTTCATGCATTTCATATAATATCATGAAAACAATGGCCATAACTTAATCATGATTAATTACAGTAAAGGCTGTAGTCATTTTAAACCTAGTAATCCCAGTTATCTCTCAAAAATCCATGGGGATTTTCCCCATGGGGGAAGCTTTTACCAAAAGCTTTTTTCAGGTAGTTTAGTTAACTTTTGGCAAACTTATGCTACTGAAGCAATCTTAATTATTTATATCCTTAGGCAAGCATCACATTTTATATTAAGTTTCTGTGCTGGACATTTGCAGCTTTAGTGTTTAAGTTTTGTGCTGTTCCTCTTTGGGGTTCCGCCTTGTGTGCTTTGTGAAGGAAGTTGGAGCTCCATCCCCTGCTATGCAAGCTGAGCAAGCCAGACACCACTTCCTGCCTCTTGGAAGGAAAGACAGAGACACCTGTCTTTGGATTGGGCAACCAGACATTCTGACTCTACATTTTAAATATAGATGATACACACTGGGACAAGGACAGCTTAAAAGAAAGTGGGGCTGACTAGTGTCCATGGCAGTTGTGCAGTGCTGATGGGTGCTGCCCATTACCCGACGGTGCTGTGGCGTCTCTGCTGCCCAGAGGAGGCAGCATCTGTAGCCCTAACCAGGCATTTCATGAAGTGGGACCTTGGTGGTCATCAGATTGCTGAAGCCCTCAATCTGTGCTCATATGCTGAGCGTGACTCTCCAGGCTTCCCCTCATAGGGTTGTCAGGAAAATTAAATGTGATAATATTTTCAAAATGCTTAGAACAGTGCATGGCTTTTGTTAGTTGTTTCTTTCCTTCCTTCTACCTTCCTTCCTTCCTTCTTACCTTCCTTTCCTCTTTTATTCCTTTGTTCTTCCCTTCCATTATCTATCTTATTATCTATCTATCTATCTACCTATCTACCTATTATCTATCTATCTATATCATCTATCTGTAACATTTGCTCTTCAATTTTATCTTTCATCATCCCGTAAAAATTGAAGAGTTGTAAAATTCTCTAAATTATTTTTACAATATCATCCCAACTGTCCCAGCTATAAGAAAGCCCATGGATGTCTCTTGACGGAATTACTTAATGGTACTCCCACTTCCTCTCCTTTGCCCTCCAACCCACTACACAGCAAGGTAGATTGTGGTTCTTGGCTAAAGCCTTCAATGTATTCTAACTGTCCTTCAATTAAAACTCTACTTAGTACCTGGCTGACATATGACATTCTCTGTGATCTTGCCCCTTATATAGCTCCTTCATGCATCCCACAGGCAGTTGGATTTTGGCCTGGCCTGGCATTTGGGCAAGAGCATAGACTGTATGTAGACATTTGTGTGTAATCTTGTGTACACTGGTCCTGAATCTCCTTGGGTCCTTTGGAAGGATGATTCATTTTTTTTAAGATTTTCTTTATTTATTCATCACACACACACACACACACACACACACACACACACAGAGAGAGAGAGAGAGAGAGAGAGAGAGGCAGGCAGAGGGAGAAGCAGGTTCCAGGCAGCGAGCCCTGGAACTGACTGGGGAAAAAAATCAGAGAGGAAGACAAATCATGAGATACACCTAAGTCTGGGAAACAAACTGAGGATTGCTAAAGGGGAGGTGGGTAGGAGGACGGGATAACTGGATGATGGGCATTAAGAAGGGCACATGATGTGATGAGCACTGCGTGTTACATGCAACTGATGAATTATTGAAAGCTACATCTGAAACTAATGATGTACTATATTAGTGTACATCAAACTGAATTTAAATAAAAATAAAAAATAAAATAATCCTTTTATGCTCTATCAATGATATTTTCTTTATATTGACTTTAAATTGTATATTTTACTGAATATATCTAAGGAAACACATAAAGCTAGCAATAAATGAATATGTGATCTTCCCACCCCTCCCTTCAAAAAGGAGTTACAGACCAATATCCCTGATAATATGGATGTAAAAATTCTCACCAAGTTACTAGCTAATAGGATCCAAAAGTACATTAAAAGGATTATTCACCACGACCATGTGGGATTTATTCCTGGGGTACAAGAGTGTTTCAATACCCACAAATCAATTCATGTGATACACCACATTAATAAAAGAAAGGACAAGAATCATATGATCTTCTCAATAGATGCAGAAAAAGCATTTGACAAAATACAGCACACTTTCTTGATTGAAACTCTCCACAGTGTAGGGATAGAGGGAACATATTTCTACATTATAAAAGACATATATGAAATACCCATAACAAATATCATTCTCAATGGGAAAACTGAGAGCTTTTCCCCTAAGATCAGGAACATGACAGGGATGTCCACTCTCACCACTGTTCTACATAGTACTGGGAGTCCTAGTCTCAGCAATCAGACAACAAAAGAAATAAAATACATGCAAATTGGCAAAGAAGAGATCAAACTTTCACTCTTTGCAGTTGATGTGATGCTAATGTAGAAAATCTGAAAGATTCCACCAAAAAAAATTGCTAGAATTGATATAGGAATTCAGCATTTTTGCAGGATAGAAAATCAAAATCAATGCACAAAAGTCAGTTGCTTTTCTATACACTGACAATGAGGCAGAAGAAAGAGAAACTATTGTACCAAAAACTATTAGCTATGCAAGAATTAACCTAACCAAAGCAAAAAAGGATCTGTAATCTGAAAACTATAGAACACTTATGAAAGAAATTGAGGAAGACACAAAGAAGTGGAAAAAAATCCCATGCTCATGGATTGGAAGAACAAATATTGTTAAAATGCCTATGTTACCCAGAGCAATCTACACATTCAATGCAATCTCTATCAAAATACTGTGGACATTTTTCACAGAGTTGTAACAAATAATCTTAAGATTTGTATGGAACCAGAAAAGACCCTGAATACCGGGAATGTTGAAAAAGAATGAAGCAATTCAATATTTATTCATTAACAGAAGATGGAAATAGAAGGAGAGATTTTTATAGAGTTGTGTCAAAGTCCCTTAGTAAAATATTTTGTGAGAAGGTAAAAACGACATGGGTTAAGGGAAACCCTTTCATCCACAAGGTGTATGGACAGATAAATGGAAAAGTCAAAAAGTCAGTTACAAAAGTAACAGGAAGCAATAATAATTCTCCCATATGCAGCTTTAAAATATGTAAACAATGATTTCTTTGACCAATGCTTCTCATTCTTTGGAAAATCTTGTTCTCTAGATTAATAGACTATCATACCTTTGGTCATCAGAAAGAAGAAAACATCCTACTACCTGGAGGACTTAGCCCATTTCACCCAGAGAAGCAGCTTGTGCCTAGAAGGACAGAACTTTAGAGGAAGCTGGACATTCTGGACAAAACACCCCTCATCTGGCTGCACTTCAGGTTTCCTTGAAGATAGGACCTGGGTGCACTTTGACTGCAGACCTGACATTGACATGTTTGCACACAGCCACGCTTTGCTCTGTGTCCCTCAGAATACTGCTCCCAAACTCCTTCCTCAAGCTTATAGTAACTCTCTTCTGTGCTTGGTGTGATGCTCCAGGTTCCTCTGGGGTGACTTCATTCTGTTATTGCAACATGTCAAGAATTGTGACTTTACTGACTCTAGGCTAGTTTTGGATGAGCTGGTTTTGCTACAACATATGTTATTTTTCTGGATGTGGTGATGTTTGTAGTCCTTAAGAGCATCTTAGAATTAGTAATATAAACCATGATTTATTTTTCCTCTAAATAAATATGACTTTTGTACTTTGATATTGGTAATACTGTGGCATTTTTTGGTAAAGACAGCCCCTAAATTTTCCATACCTTTACCCCCACAGCACCTGCTCAGCCTTAGGCCATTACACCCAATGTTCATCCACCCATGGAAGGATCACATCTGCTTGTGCTCCCATCCTGCAAGGGACTCATGCCCCTTTTTCCAGGGACTTGTCTATACTGAATTGAGGGCATTTCTTATCTTTTGAGTTTTAATCTTTTATCACTGACTTGTGACATTATTTTTGCTCAAGGAAGCTTAAGAGGCATAACATTTTCTCCTTTACATTAGTCCAAAGTGGGTCCTTTTTTTTTTTTTAAATTTTTTATTTTTTTATTTTTATTTTAAATTTTTTTAACTTTATTTATTTTATTTTTATTTTTATTTTTTTATTGGTGTTTAATTTACCAACATACAGAAAAACACCCAGTGCTCATCCCGTCAAGTGTCCACCTCAGTGCCCGTCACCCATTCCCCTCCAACACCCGCCCTCCTCCCCTTCCACCACCCCTAGTTCGTTTCCCCGAGTTAGGAGTCTTTATGTTCTGTCTCCCTTCCTGATATTTCCCAACATTTCTTTTCCCTTCCTTTATATTCCCTTTCACTATTATTCATATTCCCCAAATGAATGAGAACATACACTGTTTGTCCTTCTCCGATTGACTTATTTCACTCAGCATAATACCCTCCAGTTCCATCCACGTTGAAGCAAATGGTGGGTATTTGTCGTTTCTAATTGCTGAGTAATATTCCATTGTATACATAAACCACATCTTCTTTATCCATTCATCTTTCGATGGACACCGAGGCTCCTTCCACAGTTTGGCTATTGTGGCCATTGCTGATAGAAACATCGGGGTGCAGGTGTCCCGACGTTTCATTGCATCTGAATCTTTGGGGTAAATCCCCAACAGTGCAATTGCTGGGTCGTAGGGCAGGTCTATTTTTAACTCTTTGAGGAACCTCCACACAGTTTTCCAGAGTGGCTGCACCAGTTCACATTCCCACCAACAGTGTAAGAGGGTTCCCTTTTCTCCGCATCCTCTCCAACATTTGTGGTTTCCTGCCTTGTTAATTTTCCCCATTCTCACTGGTGTGAGGTGGTATCTCATTGTGGTTTTGATTTGTATTTCCCTGATGGCAAGTGATGCAGAGCATTTTCTCATGTGCATGTTGGCCATGTCCATGTCTTCCTCTGTGAGATTTCTCTTCATGTCTTTTGCCCATTTCATGATTGGATTGTTTGTTTCTTTGGTGTTGAGTTTAATAAGTTCTTTATAGATTTTGGAAACTAGCCCTTTATCTGATATGTCATTTGCAAATATCTTCTCCCATTCTGTAGGTTGTCTTTTAGTTTTGTTGACTGTATCCTTTGCTGTGCAAAAGCTTCTTATCTTGATGAAGTCCCAATAGTTCATTTTTGCTTTTGTTTCTTTTGCCTTCGTGGATGTATCTTGCAAGAAGTTACTGTGGCCAAGTTCAAAAAGGGTGTTGCCTGTGTTCTCCTCTAGGATTTTGATGGAATCTTGTCTCACATTTAGATCTCTCATCCATTTTGAGTTTATCTTTGTGTATGGTGAAAGAGAGTGGTCCAGTTTCATTCTTCTGCATGTGGATGTCCAATTTTCCCAGCACCATTTATTGAAGAGACTGTCTTTCTTCCAATGGATAGTCTTTCCTCCTTTATCGAATATTAGATGGCCGTACATTTCAGGGTCCACTTCTGGGTTCTCTATTCTGTTCCATTGATCTATGTGTCTGTTTTTGTGCCAGTACCACACTGTCTTGATGACCACAGCTTTGTAATACAACCTGAAATCTGGCATTGTGATGCCCCCAGCTAAGGTTTTCTTTTTTAAAATTCCCCTGGCTATTCGGGGTCTTTTCTGATTCCACACAAATCTTAAAATAATTTGTTCTAACTCTCTGAAGAAAGTCCATGGTATTTTGATAGGGATTGCATTAAACGTATAAATTGCCCTGGGTAACATTGACATTTTTACAATATTAATTCTGCCAATCCATGAGCATGGAATATTTTTCCATCTCTTTGTGTCTTCCTCAATTTCTTTCAGAAGTGTTCTATAGTTTTTAGGGTATAGATCTTTTACCTCTTTGGTTAGGTTTATTCCTAGGTATCTTATGCTTTTGGGTGCAATTGTAAATGGGATTGACTCCTTAATTTCTCTTTCTTCAGTCTCATTGTTAGTGTATAGAAATGCCATTGATTTCTGGGCATTGATTTTGTATCCTGCCACGCTACCAAATTGCTGTATGAGTTCTAGCAATCTGGGGGTGGAGGCTTTTGGGTTTTCTATGTAGAGTATCATGTCATCGGCGAAGAGGGAGAGTTTGACTTCTTCTTTGCCAATTTGAATGCCTTTAATGTCTTTTTGTTGTCTGATTGCTGAGGCGAGGACTTCCAGAACTATGTTGAACAGCAGTGGTGAGAGTGGACATCCCTGTCTTGTTCCTGATCTTAGGGGAAAGGCTCCCAGTGCTTCCCCATTGAGAATGATATTTGCTGTGGGCTTTTCGTAGATGGCTTTTAAGATGTCGAGGAAAGTTCCCTCTATCCCAACACTCTGAAGGGTTTTGATCAGGAATGGATGCTGTATTTTGTCAAATGCTTTCTCTGCATCTAATGAGAGTATCATATGGTTCTTGGTTTTTCTCTTGCTGATATGATGAATCACATTGATGGTTTTACGAGTGTTGAACCAGCCTTGTGTCCCAGGGATAAATCCTACTTGGTCATGGTGAATAATTTTCTTAATGTGTTGTTGGATCCTATTGGCTAGTATCTTGTTGAGAATTTTTGCATCCATGTTCATCAGGGATATTGGTCTGTAATTCTCCTTTTTGGTGGGGTCTTTGTCTGGTTTCGGAATTAAGGTGATGCTGGCCTCATAGAACGAATTTGGAAGTACTCCATCTCTTTCTATCTTTCCAAACAGCTTTAGTAGAATAGGTATGATTTCTTCTTTAAACGTTTGATAGAATTCCCCTGGGAAGCCATCTGGCCCTGGACTCTTGTGTCTTGGGAGGTTTTTGATGACTGCTTCAATTTCCTCCCTGGTTATTGGCCTGTTCAGGTTTTCTATTTCTTCCTGCTCCAGTTTTGGTAGTTTGTGGCTTTCCAGGAATGCGTCCATTTCTTCTAGATTTCCTAATTTATTGGCATACAGCTGTTCATAATATGTTTTTAAAATCGTTTGTATTTCCTTGGTGTTGGTAGTGATGTCCCCTTTCTCATTCATGATTTTATTAATTTGAGTCTTCTCTCTCTTCTTTTTAATAAGGTTGGCTAATGGTTTATCTATCTTATTAATTCTTTCAAAGAACCAACTCCTGGTTCTGTTGATCTGTTCCACAGTTCTTTTGGTCTCGATATCATTGAGTTCTGCTCGAATTTTAATTAACTCTCTTCTTCTGCTGGGGGTGGGGTCTATTTGTTGCTTTTTCTCTAGTTCCTTTATGTGTAAGGTGAGCTTTTGAATTTGAGATCTTTCCAGTTTTTGAATGGATGCTTGTATTGCGATGTATTTCCCCCTCAGGACTGCTTTTGCTGCATCCCAAAGATTTTGAACGGTTGTATCTTCATTTTCATTAGTTTCCATGAATCTTTTTAATTCTTCCTTAATTTCCTGGTTGACCTTTTCATCTTTTAGCAGGATGGTCCTTAACCTCCACGTGTTTGTGGTCCTTCCATATTTCTTGTTGTGATTAAGTTCTAATTTCAAGGCATTATGGTCTGAGAATATACAGGGGACTATCCCGATCTTTTGGTATCGGTTCAGACCCGATTTGTGACCCAGTATGTGGTCTATTCTGGAGAAAGTTCCATGTGCACTTGAGAAGAATGTGTATTCAGTTGAGTTTGGATGTAAAGTTCTGTAGATATCTGTGAAATCCATCTGGTCCAGTGTATCATTTAAAGCTCTCGTTTCTTTGGAGATGTTGTGCTTAGAAGACCTATCCAGGGTAGAAAGAGCTAGATTGAAGTCACCAAGTATAAGTGTATTATTATCAAGGTATTTCTTGAGTTTGGTTATTAATTGGTTTAAATATTTGGCAGCTCCCACATTCGGGGCATATATATTGAGGAGTGTTAAGTCCTCTTGTTGGATAGATCCTTTGAGTATGAGATAGTGTCCCTCTTCATCTCTCACTATAGCCTTCGGGGTAAATTTTAATTTATCTGATATAAGGATGGCAACCCCTGCTTTCTTTTGAGGACCATTTGAATGGTAAATGGTTCTCCAACCTTTTATTTTCAGGTTGTAGGTGTCCTTCTGTCTAAAATGAGTCTCTTGTAGACAGCAAATAGATGGGTCCTGCTTTTTTATCCAGTCTGAAACCCTGCGCCTTTTGATGGGGTCATTAAGCCCGTTCACATTCAGAGTTACTATTGATAGATATGAGTTTAGTGTCATCATATCTATTCAGTCCTTGTTTTTGTGGATTGTTCCACTGAACTTCTTCTTAAAGGGGAATTTTAAGAGTCCCCCTTAAAATTTCTTGCAGAGCTGGTTTGGAGGTTACATATTCTTTCAGTTCCTGCCTGTCTTGGAAGCTCTTTATCTCTCCTTCCATTTTGAATGAAAGCCTTGCGGGGTAAAGTATTCTTGGTTGCATGTTCTTTTCATTTAGGACCCTGAATATATCCTGCCAGCCCTTTCTGGCCTGCCAGGTCTCTGTGGAGAGGTCTGCTGTTACCCTAATATTCCTCCCCATAAAAGTCAGGGACTTTTTTTCTCTTGCTGCTTTAAGGATCTTCTCCTTATCTTTGGAATTTGCAAGCTTCACTATTAAATGTCGAGGTGTTGAACGGTTTTTGTTGATTTTAGGGGGGGATCTCTCTATTTCCTGGATCTGAATGCCTGTTTCCCTTCCCAGATTCGGAAAGTTTTCAGCTAGGATTTGTTCAAATACATATTCTGGCCCTCTGTCCCTTTCCGCGCCCTCGGGAACCCCAATTAAACGTAGGTTTTTCTTCCTCAGGCTATCATTTATTTCCCTTAATCTATCCTCATGGTCTTTTAATTGCCTGTCTCTTTTTTCCTCAGTTTCCCTCTTTGCCATCAACTTGTCTTCTATGTCACTCACTCGTTCTTCCACCTCGTCAAGCCTCGTCGTTAGGACTAACTTTATTTATTTATGATAGTCAGAGAGAGAGAGAGAGAGAGAGGCAGAGACACAGGCAGAGGGAGAAGCAGGCTCCATGCACCGGGAGCCTTTACCTTGAGGACAGGGACATGGTAGCCACCATTATTACCATGGGGCAGTGACCCAGTGACCTGAACCTCCTTACACCAAAGAAGTAAGAGCACCAGGAAGTAGCTCAGTGCCTGTAGCCAGACATGCCTGATCGAAGTTACTCACCCTTTGGCCTCCCCCACCTCGATCCTTTCCTAGATCACAGCCCTGTGCCTTAGCCATGGGGCATTGCAGGCACCCTTCCCAACTTGACACTGGAAGCCTCTGCCCCTGCTCTCATTTACTTGAAGTGATCTTGCTATCTGGTTATGATTGCCTCTTTGTGACCCTGTGAGGGCTGAGAAAGCCTAGCACATGATCTATTTTTGTCAAGCAGGATTTATACCTGCACAGAATTGGGACAGTTGCTTATATGTCTCTTCTTTTATAGCCTGGAGTGCTTAATCCTAGTCCTAAGAGGTAATATTTTAGCATCAAGCTTGTGAAGGCCATCATTAGTTATAAGTACCAAGAAGTCAATTAGATATTGGGAAGTCAGACTCAGTAATAAGAAAAACAGCAATGGCCCCTCTGCAATCTGAGAAGACTTGAACTTTTCCACGCCTTTCTCAGGAAAATCCATATAATAAAATCCAGGTTCACTCTGTGTACTCTGTCTTGTGGTAATAATATTGTGCACAAATATTAAAGAAGAACCAGCTAGTATGTAGTTCATTGGAAGCCAGTGGTCATTCTGTCATATTAAGGGATAGTGACTAGTTTGGCATAGGTTATGAATCCAGGTATTTGAGTAGCACTCAATGGCTGTGTGGCATGGTTTCCACCTGGGTGATTGGACCACTGCTTATGGGATTTCCCTGGGCGTAAGGTAGAATCTGCCCCATGGTTATGGTGGCTACCATGTCCCAGTCCTCAAGGCATGGTTGCTGTCCATAGGCCAGGAAGGTGTTAGAGTGCACATAGAAGCCATTAGCTAATTCACTCAGCAAGCCCTAAATGATAGCCAACAGAGTCTGTCCTTACTGAACATGAAATGACTCTAATATAAATGCTGTCCTCCAAAGTCATCTGGCCTGAACATTATTACTGCCTCAAAGGAAGGCACCTATGTCATCATCCAAACAGCATGTAGTATGTTGTATGGACTGGGTGATCCAACCCCAAGCCTACAGGATTTAAGAAATCAATTGTTTGGTTCATGGTGGCCTAGGTAGAAAAAGTTGTCACTGGTTTTGGAAATTATTGTCTTAAATGTGTTTTGTCTTGCATGTGCCTTTATTTTTGCTATGGCATCTGCCTCCGATGCAGCCAGAGAGCCACCAAAAGAGTCACATGCAGGCTAGTAAAACCTCTTGTTAACAGCTCAGTGCCTGCTGCCGAAGAAGGGGCTGTGAGATTTTAAGAGTGGTCCATGAGGGTGGAGTGTTGGGACATGTCATCAAAAAGGGAAGACCATGGATTAACCAGTGACCTGAACCTGAGTACTCAAAAGGCTCCATATCCCTACCCCTGTTTGTGGATATGTGGTCCCCTTGTATTTCCTGGAGGCAGCTCCAAGGACATACTCTTGAGAAAGTGACGTAGAGTGCTTTTACTCTTTCTAATGTAACTCCTGACTGTGGCCTTGACTGACCTTAATTCTGATTGGTATTTCCCTAATAGTTACATAAACAGACATATACTTTTAGTTTTTGTCTACTGTAGGTGCCTGATGCCTTTTGTGGAAAGAGGTAGACCTAAATCCATTTATTTTGCATATTTTACCAGTGAAAATCAGCCTCAGGAGTGTGATGAGCTAAGCACACATGGCTAAAATCTGTGCCTGGCATAGCCCTGCCAGGGTGGCTCTGGTCTATGGGCTCCATCCATCCCTCCTTCCTGTGCAGTCTGCTCACCATCTGGCTTCCTTTTATAGCACAAATCTCCAGGAGGGGCAGCCTAGGTCTCTTTCTCTCCTATGTGATCATCAGGAGCACTACAGCTGAAGATCTGGGTTCCTAGCGTTCTCTTTACTTAATCATTCCAAAAAGTGGCAGCACACTCCCCTCACGACCTCATCAGGGTTCTTTCAGCTCTCAGTTCCTCCTCTGCTCTCTAGAGCCATGGGACTAGGGACTCTTAAAAGCATTGCCCAAACCGTTCTTCTGTGCATATTCCCAAGACAGTGAACAACTCAAAAGGTGCCTGATGTTAGTATTTATTGATTAACATAGAGCAGAACATGTACACTGCTTCTGGTGATTTGGAGAGTAATGAAAAGAAAGTGCGTAGAGCCACTAAGCTGTTCAGAAAAGCCCCAGAACCTTTCTTTGTTGCCTGGGACTAGCACACCAATGGGGACCCCTGGGCAGGGTCACCATTATAAAGTGTAGCAGCTTTATAAGGAGGGGGGATGATAATGAGAAGGGGCTTGTCAGAGTCTTCTATGTATCCTGGCAGCTGGACTTCACCAAGGAAGTCGTGCCCATCCAGGGCACAATGTGTATCTGGAAAGAGCAGAGCTTTTTCTGTGAAAGAAGAGACAGACAGATAATTAGGATTACAGTGAAAAAGGAAAAAACTCAGCCTGGAGAAGTCAGAAGTGCAGGTGAGGAAGGGTGGTGGTGAGACTCTCAGCCTCTACCCTGCTAAGCCTCAGAATGCTAAGCAGGGCTCTACAGTGACCTCTCAGTAACTCCACCAAGGCTCTAGCATCCTGTCATGCTAGAGCATGCTATCAGAGATAGCATCCTGTCCCCAGTCCACACTCATAAGTTTCCACATGGTCAGTGCCCCACCACAGCCCTTTTAGGAGTTGTCCATGCAAGGCCACAGAGCCTTCCAGGGACAGGACACTGCTCTGATGTTCCCTGACCTCCAGTCTGCCTACACTAGGACAGGTGCATAGGGGAGGGCACAGGAGCTGTTTCGGAGCAAGGAAACACACAAAGGAGGAGGGTATGGGGGCAAGGGGACAAGAGAAGTGGGACTTTGGCCAAGATCCCCAAGAATGAGCCAGGCCCATGGAGTAGACAGTATTTGCTGAACAGAGCAGCATCAGAGGGTTTCTACTCCTTACAGGTCTCTAATTTCCTCCAGTCTTTTCAGGCAGCTGAGACTGGGATGAAAGGCCCATCTCCCTCTCCCTAGCAAAGCCCTATAGCTGCTTCCTCTGTTCCACAGGCAACAATTCCCAAAGCACTTGGAGCTTCAATTTTCCAAGCTAAATTCCCATTATTAGCTCAACTCAGTCACATGTACACATATGCCCCCTCCCACTTGTATCCTGGCACCTGCACGCCCATACCACCAGTGCTCTCACACAGGATGCACTTCAAAGACACAGGCTCACCCCCACCTCTCTGCCCTGCTTGGCTGCCCCCACGGGGCACATACCTTCAGCAGGTTTAGGTGCACATGAAAGGGACAGCTCTCCAAGTTGGGCTTGGACTTGGTGCATCTGGTTCAGCCCATCTCCACTTCCAGGAGATAGTTCATCCCAACCACAACCTGTACAGAGAAAAGCAGGGTTTGCTTACAACACCTGCCAATTTTACACACGCAGTTACCTTCCTGCGATGGGTCTCTCATATCAGCACTCACTGCTGCCAAAGTGGGTCCTCTGGAAACTCACAGCCACCTCCTAAGGGTTGGCACAGTGGCTGTGCCCAGCTCACTTTGTAACTTGTTTATAGAGCAGTTCCAGAAGGTCTCAGGCCTACAGAGGGAAAGAAGCAGGAAGATGGAAGGCAGAAGCCAGGGACTAAGATTCTGTGAGCTGGGTTCAGGAAGGGAAGGCACACTCTGGGGAGTCACCTCGGGTGTTAACTAATTAACTTCTCCATCACCAGAGGTCTGGGCAGGGACTAAGCACACAGTGATGGCTCTGTGTTGGAGCAAACTCTGGATTTAGATCAGGAAGACTGTCAAGTGATGGGGACATTTAAGCTAAATTACAGTTATTAGAGTCAACCCCATAGGTATTCACATTTCCTCAGTGCAATAGTAGGAAATGAAACACCTCTCCCCCCCATTCTCTCTCTCTCTCTCTCTCTCTCTCTCTCTCTCTCTCTCTCTCACACACACACACACACACACACACACATATTTTAGGTCAATAAAAGGGTCCCCCTGAAATGCCTGCCTTTTAAATTGTATTTTTGATAAGAATATTTCTGAAGCATGTCATAAACCTGTCTTTTCCATTCAATTTTACAGGAGAGAGGAGAACTCTGTCCTGACTCAGGACATCCCACAGATGAACCTCATCAGAACTTGGAGAAGCAGGGATATGGGCTGGGACCAGGCTCCCTGCCCCCACCCCACCTGGTGGAACTCCAGGCACATCCCATGAACCCTTCTGCTGTCAGTTTCCCACATGGACTGATAACTTGTGACTCAAACCCAGTGTCACACTCCAGAGAAGCAGCCTGGTGAGGACCAGTGAGCAGAAAACACATGTCCCATCCAAGGGAACAGCGCCAGCCAACTGCTGCAGGAGGAGAAACAGTCTGCTTTGGGTTCATCTTCTGAAGTTTCAAGAGAAGGTAGATGAGCCCTAAATGCTGGCATGCACTTCCAGGTTATTGCTGCTCTGAGGCTCTGTTCTGCTCTCCATGAGGCCACAGGCCAGCTGGCCCAAATCCAAGCCTTCCTTAGGGTTTGAGCACCAAGTCCACTTCCTGCAGCTCCCTGTGGCCCCTCTTCTGGACTCTGATGACTATGCTCCTTATCTGGCTAGAACTCCAGGATGGGCTGGCAGAAGCAGGAGCATGTGTGGCCATTTCTCCCCAGCCAGCAGTCCTTTCCCCTGGATTGGGTGGGGTTTGGAGAGCTTCCAGATTGGGGAACACCTAAAGATTCAGGGAGAGTGGTGTACCTGGGGAGGGCAGGGGGCTCCATTCCCTTTCCCCACACCTTGCCTTGTGCATCTCTTCCATCTGGCTGTTCCTGAGTTATGTCTTTTTATAAAAATACATTGAATGATAATGTTTCTCTGAGTTCTGTGAGCCATTTTAGCAAGTTAATAGAATCCAAGGAGGGGGTCGTTAGAACCTCCAATTTCTAGAAGTTTGGTCAGAAGCACAGGTAAAAACCTGGATGTGTGACAGGCATCTGAAGTGGGGGGTGATATCTGTAGGACTGAGCCCTTAACTATTAACAGGAAGACAATGTCAGAATTGAGTTAAATTATAGAATACCCAACTTGTGTCAGAGCTCTGCTTGGTGGTGTAGAGAAAAAAATCCCCACACATCTGAATTAGTGACCAGAAATATTAATTGGCACCAGATTCCTACCTTCAAATCCATCTGGTGGCCTTTCCACTTGGGTGGCCCAAGACACCCCTAGCTGCCCATGCCCCAAGCTGCACTGTGGATTAACTACCTTCCTCCATCACTCAGGTGTTCCCCACTTCAAGTAAGGACAGTTGCTTAAAGATCAGGCTCTTAGTGAGATCTTTCCTGACCTCACCATTTAAAATTGTGACCCCCCCCTTCTCCAACTTCCCATTCTCCTTCCCTACTTTATTTAGTTTTTTCCATTGCACCTTCCGATTGGCTATTTTATATTTTTCTTCTTTTCTGTCTCTACAACTAGAATGTAAACTTGATATTTTGTCTATTTTCCCAGTGCCTGGCACATCCAAGGTATCAGTAAGTGTTAGCTGAATTAATGAATTATGCTGAGTGAAGTAAGTCAGTCAGAGGACAATCATCATATCGTTTCACTCATACAGAGAATATAAGAAATAGTAAAAGGAGCTATAAGGGAAAGGAGGGGAAATGAGTGGGAAAAATTAGAGAGGGTGACAAACCATGAGAGACTCCTAACTCTGGGAAACAGGGTTGTGGAAGGGGAGGTTAGTGGTGGGATAGGGTAACTGGCTGACAGGCACTGAGGAGAGCACTTGATGGGATGAGCACTGGGTGTTATACTATATGTTGGCAAATTGAACTTCAACTAAAGAAAAGAACTAATGAATGAACTGGAATAGTGTTCTCATTACTGATTGATCAGTCATAGCCACTAATTCAGGAAATGAACAAGGGAACCCTGGTGCACTCCCATGGCCATTGTTCCATCCCAGGGAATCCCAAAGGGGCTGGACAGATTGAAAGTGCAGCTCTTGGCTGGGTTTGATAAAACTGTTGTGGAACAAACTTGGATATACTCATTGCAAGAGAAGTCAATAGCTCAAGAGACAAAGATTTGGAAAAGAGAAAGGGATTTTTTTTCTGGTGTTGTCAGTTGGAAGATGTGGCAGGCTCAGCCCTTAACATCAGACCTTCATGCCAGCAAGATGGACACTTAGATTTTTGTAGAGAGAGGTTCAGAAAGAACGTGATCACAGCGGGGTCCTAGGTGGCGGGGTCCAAGATATTGATCAGGGAAGAGGACTTGTAGGGCGTGGTCTTCTAGGCATTTCCCTGCTATAAGGTCTTTCTGGTCTGGAGGTTGGAACATTCTGGTTATTGCAAAACATCTTTGTCACTGCCTCCAGAAAATGTGATAAGAAAGAAGCACAGTGGGTTTTTATTAGAGCATGAGTTAAGCAGTCTTGCCTACTTCTGGTTTTAACTATCAGGTTCTAGAGTTGAGCAAGAGGGCTCACTGATACTCTTAACCTTTTTTTGTTGTTGTTGTTATTTTTGTAAAATGATGTCAACATTTCCTCCCCTTACAGCTTTAGTCTTAGGGATTTGGGGTTAAGTATTTCAGTGAAACAAGGAAGGGTTAATCCCTGAGGGACATGGAAAAAAAAAAAGAAAATTGAAAAGTTATTATACCACTTGTTTTTAATGTCTCAGAAGTTGTAGGAAATGAAAACTCCTGAGAGAGCTAAGTTTATATTAATGGGGGTAAAAATAAGGCTGACACAACTACCTTAGGGAAGTGAAGGTCTGAATGTACTGTTTGAGAGTAGCTGGTTTTAAAGTACCAATAATTAAGAGGTAATTCCATTCTTCTCTGGTTCTTGCCCCTCCTACATGGAAGCATGTTTTCTGCATGGGAGGGACAATCACAAGAATAAAATCGTTTCATGTTGAGCTATTCTTGACATACCCCATGTTGAAGGTCATCGAGGAAATTTGGAAGTTTTTGGATTCATGAGCGAATGGATAATAATTCTTGAGACTTTCTAGCGCAGAAAAGGTGATTTTTTTTTTATAGCACAGGACAGGATCTGTGGGCAGGAAGAGCTGCACTGGGATTGTGAGGCATGTCTGACTATATACTTCTTCATTAGTGAAGGTTAGGGAGAGCATAAGTCTCTAAGGAATCTGGAAGCAAGGCTCAGGACCTTGAGGGGCCAGCTGCTGCCAAGATAAAGTTACTTTCAGTCTTTGATAAAACATAAGCAATAAGGCATTAGGACAGCCACAAATTCCTTCAGGAAAGTCATGCTCTGCATGACCCAGGATCTGTCAGTGGGCTGTGAGCTGTAAGGAGATTTCATTTAAGCTACATTTCTCTTGCCTTTGTTTCCCTCATCAGTTATGTCACAAGCAGTCCCCAAGACCTGCCTCTACCTCCACCTGCTTGTGCTCACCCACCCTTGTCCCACATTTTTCCTTAAGCTTTTTATTTCCAGCCAATCTCTTAACTCAGGCAAAAGGCCAATGGGCATAGCATCCCAAGGAGAAACTGAAAGTACCTCTGGAGCACTAATGACTGCCCAGCCAGCATAGACCATGCAGGCCAGTTTGAACTCAGCCCCCCACTCATACCTCTGCAGGTGGACCGTGGAGGTTACCTTAAGGTTACCTTAACCTCATCAGAATACTAATGTACAGTACAGCAACTGTACCCATGTACCTGAGCATAAAACACTCATGCAAAGTGGAGAGGAAAGAAGGGAGCCATTTGGGAAGTGTGGGATATGCAACCCTTTCCCTCCCCACCAAAAAAAGCCAGGATAAAAGTAAAGTACAGAGAAGTTTTATTTTGGGGAGAAGCCTATATCATACTAACATGCAGGTTCAATGCATTCCTCTGGTTCAGGTTAGCTTGTGGGAATTGAGAGAAAAATAAAATAAGAGAAATAATATATCTTATTTCCAGTTACTCATTCTATCATGATCTCCATTTCTTTCTGTAGATGTGATTGTTTTCCTTCTCTGAGGAACACGTGAGTCACGTTGAAGTTTGAGAAGCATTGCTGCATGGGACCGAGGTGTATCACCCCATCACAGGCGCTGCAAATTAATTTCATCAGGATGTCAAAGAAACATAGGTCTGGTCTTTAAATCACTGCTGTACTAACCAGAGTCAGAATTGTGGGTCAGTGAGGCAGGAGGGTTGGGGGTCTTCAGACTCTTCTAATTCACTCCAGTTTGAGAAAGGAATTGAGTAGCATGGTGTTTGACACTTTCTATTTAGAAAGATTTCAAAATTATAGACAAGTTGCAAAAATAGTTGGTTAGTTTTATCTTGGGTAGCCCTTTGTCCTCATTTAATCAGATACTAACTTGGGTGTGGTCGTGAAGGCATTTTGATCAAAGTACAGGGACAATTTGCTATAAGGAGGGGAGATGATCCTCGGTAAGCATGTGGACCTGATCCAGTCTGTCCAGGAGCCTTCAGACAGAACTGAGTTTCCTTGAGAAAGAAGAAACTGCCTGTACCTGTGAGTTCTAGCCTGCCCTTTCCCAGTGCCTTCTCTCTTCTGCCTTCCTGATCATCAGTCCTACAGGCCAATGCCTTGCTGTAAGCCTTGGAATATAAATTTCTTTTTAGTTCTGTTTCTTTGTTTTAAACTGGACGGATATACAACCATATACCACTTGATAGCCTTTGCTTTACTTCTCTCTTATACATATATGTACACATATATACATATAGCAAAAACATATAAAAAGTTCAAGTTTGCCCACATTGGGAAATGCACTTAGTTCAGAAAAGCATAAGTGTGCCACACAGCTTTCAGAGATTTTGTTTTCCCTTTGCTTTGGACTTTCTTTTATTTTTTTTTTATTTTTTATTTTGGAGTTCAATTTGACAACATATAGCATAACACCCAGTGCTCATACTGTCAAGTGCCCCCCTCAGTGCCCATCACCCAGTCACCCCAAACCCCCACCTACCTCCCATTCCAATACTCCTTGTTCATTTCCCAGAGTTACATGTCTCTCATGTTTTGTCACCCTCACTGATATTTTAACTCATTTTCTCTCCTTTCCCTTTATTCCCATTCACTAATTTGTATATTCACCCAGATGAATGAGCCCATATAATGTTTGTCCTTTTCTGATTGACTTATTTCTTTTTTTTTTTTAATTTTTTTTTATTTATTTATGATAGTCATAGAGAGAGAGAGAGAGAGGCAGAGACACAGGCGGAGGGAGAAGCAGGCTCCATGCACCGGGAGCCCGACGTGGGATTCGATCCCGGGTCTCCAGGATCGCGCCCTGGGCCAAAGGCAGGCGCCAAACTGCTGCGCCACCCAGGGATCCCTGATTGACTTATTTCACTCAGCAGAATACCCTCCAGGTCTCTACATGAGGAAGCAAATGGTGGGTATTTGTTGTTTCTAATGGCTGAGTAATATTCCATTGTATACATAAACCACGTCTTCTTTATCCATTCATCTTTCGATGGACACCGAGGCTCCTTCCACAGTTTGGCTATTGTGGACATTGTTGCTATAAACATTGGGGTGCAGATGTCCTGGTGTTTCACTGCATCTGTATCTTTGGGGTAAATCCCCAGCAGTGCAATTGCTGGGTCGTAGGGCAGGTCTATTTTTAACTCTTTGAGGAACCTCCACACAGTTTTCCAGAGTGGCTGCACCAGTTCACATTCCCACCAACAGTGCAAGAGGGTTCCCTTTTCTCCGCATCCTCTCCAACATTTGTGGTTTCCTGCCTTGTTAATTTTCCCCATTCTCACTGGTGTGAGGTGGTATCTCATTGTGGTTTGGATTTGTATGTCCCTGATGGTCAGTGATGTGGAGCATTTTCTCATGTGCTTGTTGGCCATGTCTATGTCTTCCTCTGTGAGATTTCTTTCTTTTTTTTTTTTTTTTTTGAGATTTCTGTTCATGTCTTTTGCCCATTTCATGATTGGATTGTTTGTTTCTTTGGTGTTGAGTTTAATAAGTTCTTTATAGATCTTGGATACTAGCCCTTTATCTGATGCGTCATTTGCAAATCTCTTCTCCCATTCTGTAGGTTGTCTTTTAGTTTTGTTGACTGTATCCTTTGCTGTGCAGAAGCTTCTTATCTTGATGAAGTCCCAATAATTTATTTTTGCTTTTGTTTCTCTTGCCTTCATGGATGTATCTTGCAAGAAATTGCTGTGGTCAAGTTCAAAAAGGGTGTTGCCTGTGTTCTCTTTCAGGATTTTGATGGAATCTTGTCTCACATTAAGATCTTTCATCCATTTTGAGTTTATCTTTGTGTATGGTGAAAGAGAGTGGTCTAGTTTCATTCTTCTACACCTGGCTGTACAATTTTCCCAGCACCATTTATTGAAGAGACTGTCTTTTTTCCAGTGGATAGTCTTTCCTCCTTTGTCGAATATTAGTTGACCATAAAGTTGAGGGTCAACTTCTGGATTCTCTATTCTGTTCCATTGATCTATGTGTCTGTTTTTGTGCCAGTACCACACTGTCTTGATGACCACAGCTTTGTAGTACAACCTGAAATCTGGCATTGTGATACCCCCAGATACAGTTTTCTTTTTTAAAATTTCCCTGGCTACTTGAGGTCGTTTCTATTCCACACAAATCTTAAGATGATTTGTTCCAACTCTCTGAAGAAAGTCCATAGTATTGCATTAAATGTGTAAATTGCATTATGTGTGAATTGCTCTGGGTAAAATTGACATTTTCACAATTTTAATTCTTCCAATCCATGAGCATGGAATATTTTTCCATCTCTTTGTGTCTTCCTCAATTTCTTTCAGAAGTGTTCTGTAGTTTTTCGGGTTTATATCCTTTACTACTTTGGTTAGGTTTATTCCTAGGTATCTTATGCTTTTGGGTGCAATTGTAAATGGGATTGACTCCTTAATTTCTCTTTCTTCAGTCTCATTTAGTGTATAGAAATGCCACTGACTTCTGGGCATTGATTTTGTATCCTGCCACACTGCCGAATTGCTGTACGAGTTCTAGCAATCTTGGGGTGGAGTCTTTTGGGTTTTCTATGTACAGTATCATGTCATCTGCAAAGAGGGAGAGTTTGACTTCTTCTTTGCCAGTTTGAATGCCTTTTATTTCTTTTTGTTGCCTGATTGCTGAGGCTAGGACTTCCAGTACTATGTTGAATAGCAGTGGTGAGAGTGGACATGCCTGTCCTGTTCCTGAACTTAGGGGAAAGGCTCCCAGTGTTTCCCCCTTGAGAATGATATTTGCTGTGGGCTTTTCATAGATGGCTTTTAAGATGCTGAGGAATGTTCCCTCTATCCCTACACTCTGAAGAGTTTTGATCAGGAATGGATGCTGTTTTGTGTCAAATGCTTTCTCTGCATCTATTGAGAGGATCATATGGTTCTTGTTTTCTCTCTTGCTGATATGATCAATCACATTAATTGCTTTATGAGTGTTGAACTAGCTTTGCATCCCCGGGATAAATCCCATTTGGTTATGGTGAATAATCTTCTTAATGTGCTGTTGGATCCTATTCACTACTATCTTGTTGAGAATGTTTGCATCTGTGTTCATCAGGGATATTGGTCTATAATTCTCCTTTGTGTTGGGGTCGTTGTGTGGTTTTGGAATTAATGTGATGCTGGCCTCATAGAACGAATTTGGAAGTACTCCATCTCTTTCTATCTTTCTGAACAGCTTCAGTAGAATAGGTATGATTTCTTCTTTAAACGTTTGATAGAATTCCCCTGGGAAGCCATCTGGCCCTGGACTCTTGTGTCTTGGGAGGTTTGTGATGACTGCTTCAATTTCCACCCCAGTTATCAGCCTGTTCAGGTTTTCTATTTCTTCCTGTTCCAATTTTGGTAGTTTGTGTTTTTCCAGAAATGCATCCATTTCTTCTAGATTGCCTAATTTATTGGCATATACCTGCTCATAAGTTTTAAGAGTAATTTGTATTTCCTTGGTATTGGTGGTGATTTCTCCGTTTTCATTCATGATTTTATTAATTTGAGTCTTTTCTCTCTTCTCTTTCATAATGCTGGCTAATGGTTTATCTATATTATTCATTATTTCAAAGAACCAACTCCTGGTTTTGTTAATCTGTTCCACATTTCTTCTGGTTCTATTTTATTGAGTTCTGCTCGAATCTTTATTAATTCTCTTCTTCTGCTGGGGGTAGGATCTATTTGCTGTTTTTTTCTCCAGCGCCTTTAGGTGCAATGTTAGCTTTTGTATTTGAGTTCTTTCCAATTTTTGGATGGATGCTTGATTTGCGAGGTTTCCCCCTCAGGACTGCTTTTGCTGTATCAAAGGTTTTGAACTGTTGTATCTTCATTCTCATTAGTTTCCATGAATCTTTTTAATTCTTCTCTAATTTTCTGGTTGACCCTTTCATGTTTTAGCAGGTAGGTCCTTAACCTCCATGTGTTTGAAATCCTTCCAAACTTCTTGTGATTTAGTTCTAGTTTCAGAGCATTATGGTCTGAAAATATGCAGGGTTCAATCCCAATCTTTTGGTATCAGTTAAATCCTGATTTGTGACCCAGTGTGGTCTAATCTGGAGAAAGTTCCTTGTGTACTTGAGAAGAATGTGTATTCAGTTGCATTTGGATGTAAACTTCTGTAAATATCTGTGAAATCCATCTGGTCCAGTGTATCATTTAAAGCTCTTGTTTCTTTGGAGATGTTGTGCTTAGAAGATCTATCAATTATAAAAGCACTGTGTCCAAGTCACCAAGTATAAGTGTATTATTATCTAAATATGTCTCAACTTTGGTTATTAATTGATTGATATATTTGGCAGCTCCCACATTCGGGGCATAAATATTGATGATTGTTAGGTCCTCTTGTTGGATAGATCCTTTAAGTATGATATAGGACACTATATCATACTCTTACTACAGTCTATATCATCTCTTACTACAGTCTTCGCGATAAACTTTAATTTATCTGATATAAGGATGGCTACCCCTGCTTTCTTTTGAGGACCATTTGAATGGTACATGGTTCTCTAACCTTTTATTTTCAGGCTGTAGGTGTCCTTAGGTATCAAATGAATCTCTTTTGGACAACAAATAGAGGGGTCTTGCTTTTTTATACAGTCTGAAGCTCTGTGCCTTTGATGGGGTCATTAAGCCTGTTCACATTCAGAGTCACTATTGAAAGATATGAATGTAGTGTCATCGTGATACCTATTCAGTCCCTGTTTTTGTGTATTGTTTCCTTGGACTTCCTCATTCTTTTCCCGAGTCACCCTTAGTATTTCTTGCAGAGCTGGTTTGATGGTCACATATTCTTTCAGTTTCTGCCTATCTTGGAAGCTCTTTATCTCTCCTTCTATTCTGAATGAGAGCCTTGCTGGATAAAGTATCTTGGCTGCAGGTTCTTCTAATTTAGGACCTTGAATATATCCTGCCAGCCTTTTCTGGCCTGCCAGGTCTCTGTGGAGAGGTTTGCTGTTAACCTAATACTTCTCCCCATAAAGTTTGTGGATCTCTTGTCTCTTGCTGATTTAAGGATCTTCTCTTTATCTTTGGAATTTGCAAGTTTCACTATTAAATGTCGAGGTGTTGAGTGGTTTTTATTGATTTTAGGGGGGGATCTCTCTCTCCTGGATCTGAATGCCTGTTTCCCTTCCCAAGTTAGGGAAGTTCTCAGCTATGATTTGTTCAAATACACTTTCTGGTACTCTGTTTAGGCATCCTCTGGAACCCCAATTAAGCATAGATTTTTCCTTCTGAGGCTGTAGTATTTCCCTTAACCTATCTTCATGATCTTTTAATTGTTTTTCTCTTTTTTCCTCAGTTTCCTTCCTTGCCATCATCTTGTCTTCTATGTCACTCACTTGTTCTTCTACCTCATTAACCCTCGTTGTTTGGACCTCCAGTTTGGATTGCATCTCATTTAATTGATTTTTAATTTCTGCCTGATTAGATCTAAATTCTGCAGTCATGAAGTCTCTTGAGTCCTTTACGCTTTTTTCTAGAGCCACCAGTAGCTGTATAATAGTGCTTCTGAATTGGCTTTCTGACATTGAATTGTAATCCAGATTTTGTAACTCTGTGGGAGAGAGGATTGTTTCTGATTCTTTCTTTTGAGGTGAGGTTTTCCTTCTAGTAGTTTTGCTCAGTGCAGAGTGGCTAAAAACAAGTTGTTTTGGGAAAAGGAGAAAAAGAGAAAAAAAAACCGGTGTTGGGGGGAACAAACAGAAAACAAAAAACAAGGGATAGTGTCCTCTGATTCTATATACTGTGAATCCCTGAACTTCCCCTAGAACTTTCCAGCGCTGCTTGGTCAGTAAGTTGCTTTCCCCTGTCCTTCCAGCTGGGCTTCTGGGGGAGGGGCCTGCTGTGCTGATTCTCAGGTGTGTGTACCTGGGGGAGCTGCCCAACCCCCTGCCAGGTGCATGGTTCAGTGGTAGTTGTTTATCCTGTGAGGCCCCTGCTCAGTCCCAGGTACAAGGTGACACCAGGAGGAGGAACAACAGTTGCAACGGCCAGCTCTCCAACTCTAGAGAGAGTTGCAGTAGTACAGGTCCTGCAGTAACTACCTCAGCTCCCAGTCTGCAGGGGCCTGGATGCTCCAGGGGCGGGGGGGGGGGGGGCGCTGATTGCACAGCTCGGGGGAGCATCCTTTCTGCACTGTGTCCTCCAGGCCTCTGCCTGTCCCAGGGAGAGGGCCGGATCTTGGGCTGTGTCCCCCCGTGCCCTTGGCTACGGGGTTTGCACAGCTGGAATTGCGCTCCCAGGCCGCAGGGACCCCTCCACGCAGAGCAGCCACCTGAGCCGCGCCTGAGCTGCTCTCGGGGCCCTGCTGGGTGTGCGCTGCAGCCCTTTAGGGAGCTCTGCTGCGGTGTGTGGCAGGCTCTCCCCCGGGGCACAGGTCCTCTGTTAGTGCCCCTGGGAGCCTGAGGGCATCCCCACCCATCCTGGGATCCTGCCCAAGCTCCCTGCAAGCACCTTTCCGTCCGGGAAAGATTGGTAAAGCTCTTGCTTCTCAGGGCCTGGGCTTTCCTGTCCTGGGGGCACTCGCCAGCGGCCTTAGCCCAGCTCCTTGCAGGGCCCCTTCCCCTTGGATGCTTTTCATTTCTTCATTTTTTCCCGTTTTCCTACCTTGATATAAACATGAACTCTTCTCACTGTAGTGTTCCAGCTGGTCTCTCTTTAAATCTCAGGCCGACTTCGTAGGTTTTCAGGATGATTTGAAAGTTATCTAGGTAATTTGGTGGGGACAGGTGACTTGGGGACCCTACTCTTCCGCCATTTTACCCCGCCTCCTGATTTGGACTTTCTTACTCTCTTTGGTGCTTTAAAGAATTAAAACAAAATAAAACTGAGACATTTATTATAGTAAACATTTTTGACTGTGTCCAGTGGGAGGTGGGTCTGATCCCTATCCTGCCTTTACTCCTGGAAATGCAAGTCCTTCTGTGATCTTCCTAGGCTTGATGTGCACGCTTAGAAATTAAAAGCCCAACATGACCTGCTCTAAGCAAGTTAACTTATGGAAGAACAAGCACATGGTTTTGAATTATTTTATATCTCAGGGAAAGAACCATTGCAAGGCCCCCTTAAGTAAACTACAAAAACTGTGCTGCATAGAATTTTTTGAAAAATATCTGAAATTTTCTAAGAAATTTTTTTTAAATTAATTTTCTGGGGTGCTTGGGTTGCTCAGTTAAGTGTCTGCCTTCGGCTCAGGTCATGATCCCAGTACCCTGGGATGGAGCTCCACACCGGACTCCCTGCTCTGCAGGGAATCTGCTTCCCCCTCTCCCTCTTCCTCTGCCTGCTGCTCCCTCTACCTGTGCTCTCTCTCTCTGTCAAATGAGTGAGTAAAATCTTTTAAAAAATTAATTTTCTAACCACTACTGCATTATCTTAAAATTACTATACTTTATCCTAAAACTTCTTTTCCAGCAAAATCAACCAACCAAAAATCCAAAAGCAAGTATAAAATGACCCTACATAGCTCAGGTAGTTGGCAAAATGTCCACCACTTTATTTAATGTATTTCATTCATCAGGAAGTTCCCAATGCTTCCCTCAGAGTTAACTCTTAGTTTAGACATAATTCAAAGAATTAGTCCATAAACCCTTAGAAACAATAATTTGAAAGATAACTTGCGTTTTGAAAAGCAGGCTCGTTATAAGAGGAAGGACATCCAAAATGTAAAATTATATATACACATATACATATTTTAATTATAATTTCTTGCTAAACCTTTTGAAGTGTGTGGATTTTATGACTCTTTACACCTAAATACTTCTGCCTAAGAAAGAAATATTCCTATGAAAATGATCTTCTTTCTTTTTTTAAATGTATATATAATCACAACATAATGATCAAATTAAGAAAATTAACACTGATCCACTATTATTATATGATAATTCTTTTTTAAAACTCCAAATGTCCCTAAAATGTCCATTACAGAATTTTTCCATCTGGTCCAGGATCTGGGGCAGGATTACACTTTGCATTTAGCAATTATGTTTCCTTAATCACCTTTAATCTGGAGCAACTGCTGTAGTTTTCAATGCCATTCACATTTTTAAAGAGTACAGAACGCATTGTTATTGTTTATTATAATGGTTCATGGGGTATCTGGATGACTCAGTCGGTGGAGCATGCAACTCTTGATCTTGGGGTTGTGAGCCCTACACATTAGGTATAGAGATCACTTAGAAAATAAATGAATAAAGATTAAAATAGTCAATATATGTTACTATATTTGGATTATTAATTTGTGCCTGTCCAATGGTTTCTTGACAATTGGGTTCAAGGTACACATTTTTGGCAGAAACACCTATGGGTGACACTTTGTGCTTCTCAGGGCATTGTATCAAGAGATGTATGATGTGGATTTGTCCCATTCCTAGTGATGTTGATTTTGATCATTTGTGTAAGGTAGTGTCTGTCAGGTTTCTCCATATATCTTGCACTTGTAATTCATAAGTCATTTGTAGGGAGATTCTTTGAAACTCTTTTAGTATCCTGTTTTACAATTACTTTCTCCTGTGGTTTTAGCCACTGTGGGTGATTCTTATCTGAGCATCTTCTGAACCTCTTTGTGTTATTAGCCAGTGATTGCCTTTAGACTCCCAGATGCAGTGAATTGTCTGGTGGGGCTCCCTTTCTGGGGTTAGTGCAGAGCCTCGGAACACTGGGCTGCAGGGGAGCTGGTGGTGTGTTTATGTCAGCCAAAATATTCCTTCCCTCTGAGCAAAATGTGAGGCTCTTTGGGTGAGTTTTGTTAGGAAGCCCCTTTCCAAAACTTCAGGATCCCCTGGTAAATGCTACATATAAAGGCATATTTTTGCTTTAATTATCAAAGTATATAGGCCTTAAATATGCCCACTAGTGGCTGGAAATGGGTCAAAACAGTAGTTTAAATTTAGAAGCCAGTGCTGTGCCTGAAATACACTAGAGTAATTAATTAGAAATACATAATTAAGAGGGACTGGTTGGTGGTTGTGTCTGAGCAGCTTGTCCCTGAAGAAGAGTGAGGATGGGTCTCAGGGGGGCCCCAAGGGAGAAGGCCTAATGACTGAGTCTCTGGGATAGCCCAAGGCACCCACACACACCCCGGGGCCCAGTCTGGTCCCACCTGCTCCCTGCTGTTTCTGAGTCACACCAAGGGTCACTGCTCCTGCAGTACCAGGGAAGGAGACCCTGGTCTTGGTCTTAGGGACAGATCTTAGGCTGTTCCTCCTTCTTTTCGTTGCAGGGTTACTGGGTGGACACAAAAGGGGAAACAAAGTGAAAGCTTATTAAGTGAATGTGAGAACAGAAACAAAAGAAAAAGCTCTCTAGAATGAGAGGGGTCCCGATGGGTTGCCACTGTGGGGTTTTATTTGCAGCCTTCTACTGAGAACTAATTGGAAATCTTGTGAACTTGAGATTCTTGTGTTATCTTGGTTTGTTGCCTTATATCTTATTCTATCTCAGCATCTCTACCTGCCAGGAATAGTTCTGGAGCCCAGTCAGGGGCCTCCTTTGTTTCCTGCCTAGACCTTCACTCCTTCCCTACTCATTCATTGGACAGGACCTGTGGGCAGATAGAGCTGTACTGGGACTATGAGGAGTGACTGTATACTGAAGTGAGGGTTGGGGAGAGTGTAAGTCTCTAAGGAATCCAGAAGCAAGGCTCTTAGGACCTTGAGGGGTCAGCTGCTGCCAAGATAAGGTTACTTTTTAAAATTTTTTTAAAGATTTATTCATGAGAGACACAGAGGCAGAGACACAGGCAGAAGGAGAAGCAGGCTTCCCACAGGAAGCCAGATGCTGGAGTCAATTCCAGATCCCAGGATCAGGCCTTGAGCCAATGGCAGATGCTTAACTGCTGAGCCACCCAGGAATCCCAATAAAGTTACTTCTAAACATGATGGCATTAAGGTAGCCATGAGTTCCTAGAGGAAGGTCACACTGCACGTTTCAGGAATCCATCCCCAGGCTGTGAGCTGTGAGGGGATTAATTGAAGCTACATTTCTTTTGCCTTTGTTTCCCTTATCACTCTCCTCCCTTCCCACCCCACCCCATTCTCTGCCATCTCTGATGTCTATGTCCTGCTTAAGTGGACAGAAGTACCCCTGATCCCACTCTGGAGCCCAAGGGCTCTCTCCTTTGTCCCCTCTGGTGTCAGAACAAGGGGGGTGGCACATAGCCTGCCTGGGGCTGACATCCTGAGAACTGTGTCTCTGAGAGGCTGGATCATGGTCCAGCCAGTTGTGCTCTCCATAGTGACCAGACAGAATGCTCTCGCTATCATTCAAGGCCAGACACCACCAAGACTTTCTCATCACTGCACAGTGGTGGAGGTCAAGTATCCATGGGCTTCATTGTTCACAGGTGATTCTAGAACAAGGCAATGAATATCAGGGGCTGTGGGCTTAAGTTTAAAGCACATAAATCGGGGAGTTAATCCTGCTTGGGATGGAAAATTATACAAGGTGCAATCAAGGAAGCTGGGGGCTTTGGCTACAGAATTTCTTTTAAGCACATGCCTGGAGGACTTAGAGGTTTTGTTTAGGATGCCACCAAGCCTCGGGTAGTGGTGGTAAGTGAGCAACGAGGTAGGTGAACTCAAGGTCCATGGAGCAGGGATGAAGTGGTGGCTGGAGGTCACTATTTGAACCCAGATGCCACATAGAGCTTGGCTGAAGTTCTCAGAACAATAAAATTCTTGTTGAAAGAGCAATGGGCACACACATGCTATCACTTATTTTTAGTTTTACAAGAAGCACCATTCACTGAGTCTTGGCTGCAGGTCTTATGAAAATCACAATCTGGCTCCAAATGCAAGCTTCTCAGGGTACATGGTGGTTGGAGATGGGAGTGAGAAGCAGACTCTGAAGTTCCACCCCTGAGGCAAACTTTCTCTCAGATTGCTACTTCTCTGCTGATAAGTTGAACACTCAGCAAATATTACCCATAATTTACCAGTCAGAAGTGCTCATTCAGGCCCCATGGTTGTGCTGACCCAAATTCCTTTGGTGGGTGAGAGTCTGAGGGCTGTCTGAGGAAGCGAGGTCAAGGGATCTGTGGCAAGAAGGATCCTGTGAATATGTGGGTTTCTTTCTAAAATTACCACCATGGTGCTTAGAAAATCTAATTCCCTTTGTTAAAGAAACAAACACATAGGTCTACAATGGTGTGACTCAAGGCCCCATGTCAGTAAACTATGACTTAATATCTAACCTAAACCTTCAGTTTCAACCCCTCCAGAAATGTAGCCTTTAATCAGTCCACAGGGGAGTTTCCTGGTCAGCATGAGGATATGTACTGATAAAACCCTCTGTCCCTCTGAGGATGTAACCTTGCCTAAAATATCGGGTTCTTTGCTAACAATTTCCTTTTTTTTCTCTCCCTCTCTACCTTTAAAAACGTTTCCTTATCTTATCCCTTTGGAGCTCTGCTCTACTTGCTAGATGGAGCCCACTTGGGCCGGCAGAAGAGTTGGCCCAGAGCCAAGCCCCTAGGTTTTCAGACCATAATTCTCTGGGTGGAAAATGTCAGTAAGTTTCCATGGGATTTGATGGTAGTGCACAGAGGGCCTTCTTGTGACCATGATATAGTAACATCTCTTGATTATCATGGATACAATAAAGTGCATGCATTTGTTTTGTGTAAATAAAGGCTATTGCTAATGGGATTTCAGATGCCAGGCACCATAAAATTTGTGGGCATAGGTGGAGCATTTAAAGGCTGCTAGAGTACTCCCCACCTCAGGAAGGCTCCTGTGAGAGGATAAGCTGGTTCTCAGAATGGATTAGATTGACGCCAGTTCACCTGCTAACCTCAAGAAAACTGTGCAGTGAGGTAATTGTAAAATATGCACAGTCCCAACCCAGCAGCACATCACTCTTAGGTATTAGTTTGGCTCTGAGAGACCAATAGCTTAGCTAATTGTCCCTTTAAATTCTAAAGACTAAAGTGCGCTGCCATCTAGCACATTTGCTTATTTTATATCTAAGAACAATAGTTCCAGAAGTTACGGGCATCTAGCAAAATGGCAACATCTTACTAAGCATGTTGTGAGTCTTGAGGAACTTGGCTTGGTGGCCATCAGGCAGGGGACCCCAAAATAAGACCAGTAGAAATGAGCTACATCCCATTTGTAGCCAGGGTCCTACCAAACTGCTGCCTGCCCTCATGAGAATTCCAACTTAGAAATGCAATGGCCATTAAGAGGGATGCTCCAATTAGATAAGATCATATAAGAAGTACATTTAAAGGCAAGCGTCCCCAAATTAAACAGAGCAGGATACCTGTTTTAATTGGCAAATAGAAACCTCCAAGAGGTTTCAAAATTCCAAATAGTTTCATTGAAAGATTCATCGCAAAAACGCTAATGAATTGAAGATGTAAGAGGGACCTATGTAACTCCTACTGCTCCCCTCTGCCCTCCTTTGAGTGCTTATTCTACTGATCCTCTGCCTGAATGGCTTTTCCACTCTGAAAAGACTGCCCAGCTGCAAACAAAAGTCCTCCAAGTTAATGTCCGTAACCTCCCCTCCCATACCTACCTTCAAAGCAGGGTGCCCAATGGGTCCTTCCAGGGTTGACAGACTGAGCAATGTTCTGGTAACTTACTACATCATTCTTTTAAATAGCTAAGGACAAACTGATGGTTACCAGAGCCCACAAAGCAGATCCTGGAAAAACTGGCAGAAGCCGGCAAAGGGTGAAAATTCTCACCATAATCAGTTCCTTCGAATGTCTGCCTGTTGAGAGAAGAAAATAAAATTTCACACCGTCTCTACCTTCCCAAATCTAGAACCATGGGTTATTGATCCTCTCTGTCCCAGAGATACTTGCTGCCTTCTTGCCTGTCTCATTTCTGTACCTGGGATTGGCTTTCTAACTGCTTGGGAGGTGCCCTTTCTTTTGGCTCTCATTGAGACTGACTCTGGATTTTAAACAGTTCATATACTTTGCTCCCTCTTTGCAGTCCCCTCTTATACCAAAGGGGGTATTCAATACTACAAGGAATATTTAAAATTAGAACATGTACACAAAGAAAAAAAACAAATATAGTTGAACAGGCAAATCATGATGTCATTTAACCTACAACCCGATTCTTTGAGGGATTGAAAACAACTGTCCTTATCTTACAGATCTTTACAAAACTAGAAATGCACTTCTAAATCGACTTCAAATGTCACTTATTCTTTACCAATTCTCCTATTTATCCTAAATGGCTCATAATTACTGGCTATAGGAAAAATCAATTCCTTTTTGGAAGGATTTGCCTTTTTTCTCTGTCCCTTATACATCTTTTCATGTTTTTAAAATGTGAAAACAGCCCACAAACACCTGTGAATGAAAAAGAAAGAAGAACGGGGATCCCTGGGTGGCGCAGCGGTTTGGCGCCTGCCTTTGGCCCAGGGCACGATACTGGAGACCCGGGATCGAATCCCACATCGGGCTCCGGGTGCATGGAGCCTGCTTCTCCCTCTGCCTGTGTCTCTGCCTCTCTCTCTCTCTCTGTGACTATCATAAATAAATAAAGATTAAAAAAAATGTTGAAGAAAGAAAGAAGAAAGAAAGAAAACTTTTTAAAAATACAAACTTCTGTGGGGGGATGGGGTAACTGGTGATGGGCATTAAGGAGGGCATGTGATGTGATGAGCACTGGGTTTATATGCAACTGATGAATTATTGAACATTACATCTGAAACTAATGATGTAGGATATGTTGGCTAGTTGAATTTAAACTTAAAAAATGTTAACTTCTAAAAGGGCTCTTGAGGGACACCTGCGTGGCTCAGTGGTTGAGCGTCTGCCTTTGGCTTGGGTTGTGATCCTGGAGACCTGGGATCGAGTCCCACACTGGGCTCCCTGCACGGAGCCTGCTTCTCCCTCTGCCTGTGTCTCTGCCCCTCTCTCTCTGTGTCTCTCATAAATAAATAAATTAGAAAATCTTAAAAAAAATAAATATAGGACTTTTGTACCCAAACTCCAGCACCCCGACCCTAAGATCTAGGGACAAATACAAATCTTAAAGATCTTCTCCACAAGTATTAATAACTATAGAGTCTACATCTGTCTCTTTGTGTGTCCACATATATATGTTGTAAATTTGAGATATTTTTCTAGCTCTCATGGTATTGCTAACATTAATTTGTCAAAGAGCTCTATTTAGTTGTTTAAAGGCACACACTGATAAGGACTGGCTGTTCTAAAATGCTCAAAAAAATAGAAACTAACCCAAAAATTTTTTTCCAAGTTCACTTGATAGAGAAAAATATTCATTTGTTGATTTAATCAAAATATCTTTAGAGTTATCAGCATTAAAACTTTTATTCTGCCTGAGTTTACTAAAAGTAACATATGTTGATGTGGTCTTTGTTACAAAATATTTTTAAAAAAACAGCTTGGGAGGATGACTGAATTTAATGCCTCATGATTTTTTTTGAGGGATCTACACATAATTGCTAAGAACAAGTAAATTAAACAGGCTCAATTAAAATAAAAATTTAGGTAAAATTTAAATAGTCTCCCAAATCTTCTTGCTAACCTAAACGTTAAAATTTTGCTAAGTTAGGGCAGCCCAGGTGGCTCAGTGGTTTAGCGCTGCCTTTATCCCAGGGCCTGATCCTGGAGACCCCGGATCCAGTGCCACGTCGGGCTCCCTGCATGGAGCCTGCTTCTCCCTCTGCCTGTGTCTCTGCCAGTCTCTCTGTGTGTCTCTCATGAATAAATAAACAAAATCTTTTAAAAAAATGTTTTTGCTAAGTTAGGTTTATTTATATTTTATTATTTTTTTAAAGTAAACTCTACCCCTGACAGGGCCCTGGAACTCATGGCCCAAAGATCAAGTATGCACACTCCTCCACCTGAGCCAGCCACACTTTGAAGAGTTATGTTTAATAATAAATTAGGTTAAATTAATTAAATATGTAGATCATTCCCAAATAAGACAGAATACTAAAACATTAATTACAGTAGATATAGGTTTATCTACTTTTGTCTTATTACAGAGAAATTAAAGATAAATTTGGTCTGCTAGTAAACATCTGTTGTGGTTTATTAAAAGATTACACTATAGAAAAGTACATTTCTAAAAGTTATAAAATTTATTCATTAATTTGTCAGTCCCAAGTATGCTGGCATAGCACACAGTTCATACTTGCATACTTCTTAGCTTCCACTAGAAATTAGGTTTCTAAAAGTTTAAAATATTAATAAGGAACAATTTGCTATGTAAGGAAAGTAAGATATGTGTTTTTGGTTAAAAGAAAGTTTAAAAAATGGAAACACATTTTTGTTGGGGAAAAAAGTAATTTTGTTCTAAAGTGAGGCTCATTATTTAGAGATGGAAAGCACAGGACAAAATTTGAATGTTAGAAAAAAATTGTAGAAGGTTTCTAGAAAACCTGTTCGGGAAAAGAATATTTATGATCAGGACTGATTAAAGTTAGAATAAAGCAGTATTAATATCAAAAGTAAGTGGATGAAAAATTAGAATTTGGTTTTCCCTCTGTTAAAAGGATGATTTTTTAAAAAAAGTTTTTATTTATTTATTTATTCATGAGAGACACACACAGAGAGAGGCAGAGATAAAGGCAGAGGGAGAAGCAGGCTCCATGTAGGGAGCCCGACGTGGGACTCGATTCTGGAACTCAGGGATCATGCCCTGGGCCAAAGGCAGATGCTAAACCACTGAGCCACCTAGGAATCCTAGGATGATTTTTTTTTTAAGATTTTTATTTATTTATTTATTTGAGAGAGAGAGAGAGAAAAAGAGAGAGAGATTAACAGCACAAGCAGGGGGAGGGGCAGAGGAAAGGGAGAAGCAAGCTCCTTGCTGAGCAGGGAGCCCCCCTGACTGGATCCCAGGATCCCAGGATCATGACTTGAGGCAGACACTTAACCAACTGAGCCACCCAGGTGCCCCTAAAGTTTTGTTTTTTTTTTTTAAACTTTTGGTCTGCTGAAATCTTTTTGACCTGGAACATTGGAGGACTTTGCCAAACTAATTAGGCTTATTTGACATACTCAACTGCATGGAAAGCATTGCCACATGAGAGGTAATACTAAGTTTTCTTTATGTTGTAAGATTGTGGCACATGAAGATAAAGTCTATTTTGCTTTTACAAGAAATGGCCCCTCATTGCCACACTATCCATCCTGATGTACATGCAACATGGCTACAGTCTTCTCCTGGCTCAGAAAAAGTAAGGTGGTCAAATGATGGAGTAAATGAAGAAGTCAGGGCTAAGAGAAAACCAAGATGCCTGCTTGTTTTTTCCTGGCTACCTGACAAAACCCATCTTTCAGTTTTTACGTTCATTTACCCACCATAGGGCGTTTAAAATGACTCAAATTATAAATACATATTTGTGCAGAGACTTCTCTAATATTGCAACATTAGTCTACCAGCAATGTGTGACTCATCAGGTTCATAATCTTAGAAAAACTGTTTTTGTCTTCAGAGGACTCAGACCTCCTCCTTCTGGACACTTGGAACTGGACCTGCAACTGGAATTCATTCAGCTGCGAGCTATTATGATTATCAATATGTCCTTGTTGTCACTTGTATATTTTCCAGCTGGGTTAAAGCCTTTTCCTGCTGTAAGACTGATGCCTCACAGTGGAAAAAAATGTGAAAAAAACGTGTTTTCCACTGGGGGTATACCTCCTATAATCTCTGGGGATTGAGGCACCCATTTCACTGGGCAAATCACATGAGCCTTAGTGAAAATCTGGCAGACTTCTTGGAACTATCAGTGTACAACCTTCTGCCAATCCCTTGTTATCTCATGATAGTGTGGTCAGCTACTGTAAGTCTCTGATGTTTATGCTATAGCCTCTCATCAACAGGTTAAATAAGCCTTCTTAGATCCCAATGCAAAGGATCCTGTTGGTCACAGTTGAGAGCCTGGTGATTAGGTATTCTGGAAATGTTATCAAATGAAGATGGCCCTCATGCCCCATTGGAAAGGGCCTTATAAAGTGCTCTTGATGACTAACACTGCTGCAAAACTAGAAGGCACTGACCCTTGGGTACACATCACATAGCTGAAGGAGGTTCCACCTGACATCTGGTCCTGTATAGATCTGCAGGCTTCCAAATTAAATTGATGAGGAAGAGAAGTAGCTGGCATTGAGGTAGTAGACTGCTTCCACAAAATGATGGATCAAACTTCATACTTTAAACATGAAACCCTTTGTCTTTCTTTTCCTTTTCTTTAGTCTGCCATTCTCTTGGAAAGATAATGGCTTCATCTGTATCTCCCAGGCAGAGTGAGGGTGGTGGTGGTGGCAACCTTTGGAATTTAGAGAAATATTTTATTTCAGGCTAGGAGAAAATCTAATCGTGGCTCTAAATTTCCACAAGCAAAATAGGACATCTTCTTGGCCAACTCTTTTAAATTTACATCGTCAAATTAGAGAATACTCACAGGGAGGCTTTCATGATTCAGGATTTCCTTCTTTTGGCAGGTATCTACTTTCCTGGTTAGAGATAGGGTAAATGAGGCTATATTCAGAAACTTTTCCTTAATTCTTAAACTTATTGCAAAACCCACTGCAAAAGCAATAGCTGCCCAATAAAAATCATGAGACTCTCTGGCCAAAGTTGTTCTGGATAATAGAATGGCCCTTGATTATTTTTTAGCTAAACAAACAGGTATCTTCTGGAGTCAACAACACTTGCTGTACCTGGATTAACACCCCTGGGGAAGTTAAAACTCAGTTACATTAGAGTACTGAGCAAGTTACTTGGCTTAAAAGAATGACTCCTTCCATAGGGTCTTTCTTGACTTATTTGATTTTCATTGGTTTGAGTCTTAGGAACCATGGTTCTGAAGTAAAGTCCAAACTTTGGGCATTATCCTGCTAATAGTAATCATAATAATCCCCCTGGTATGTTGTATTCTCTTAAAACCTTTCAATGTGTGTTTTCAGAGCCTCTAACCACCAAGCAAACGATCTCCTAAGACGGGAACATGAAAAAGAGAGAGAAAAGAATTACCAAGTCATAACCTGTGAATGTCACAGAGATTAAGCAAAAATGTCATGATGCCATGACACAAAGGAACAACAGAAGCTTTGAGGACCACATAGTGGTAGCTGGGAGTTGCAGTAATGCCTTAAATGTTAATCACATCTCTCAATTAAGCTGAGAGTCTGATCAAAGGGAGGGGGTGTTAAACAAACAAGCACACACACACACACACACACAAACAAAAAACCAAAGAACTACAGACCCAACATGTTGCTTTGGTTAAGTAAGGGCTCATGTCAGTAAACCACAACTTAATACTTACCTAACCTCAGTTTCAACCCCCCAAAATGTAGCCTTTAGCCAGTCCACAGGGGAGTTTCCTGTTCAGCACGAGGAAATGTACTGATAGACCCTTCCATTCCCCTTAAGAGGGTAAGCTTGCCTAAAACAATGCATTCTGTGCTAATAATTTCCTTTTTTCCTCTGTGTCTACCTTTAAAAGTCTTTCCTTATCTATAGCCCTTTGGAGCTCCCCTCTGCTTGCTAGATGGGATGCTACCTGATTCTGAATTGATTAATAAAGCTAGTTAGACCTTTAAAATGTACTCAGTTGAATTTTTGTTATTTAACACTTCTATCCCTGAGGCCATGAGAATGAGTGGGAAGAGGGTGATGGACCAGGGCAAGGACATGGGGATGACCTGACCTGGCAAGGGTGGGAACAAAATGCAGGAGGCAGGAATGGAGAATGAGACAGGGAAGTGAATGTTTCTAAGATAACCCACTACTTAACAATGTTTGTAGCAGGTTCTTTTATATGTGCTTCCTTATTTAATTTCCAACAATCCTTGGAAGAATTACTCAGGTTTTATAGATGTTGAGTTTAGTCAGGGGATGCAAACCAAATCTGTTCCCTTTCTGCGGAAGTGGGAAGTGAGCTGGGTGTGGAGACTTCAGTAGAGTCCAGAAAGTGGTGGGTGAGGCCCAACAAGGAACAGAGAAAGGAATGATGGGTGTGAAGCTGGGGATGACATGAGCACATCCAGCAGGGCGGGAGCTGGGAAGGGGCATCAGCAACACATCTGTGTGCTCTCCAAGCCACACACAGATAGCATGAAAATCATCAGGCTTATCACTGTCTGTGAGCCCCCAGGTAGTCTTGCAATTGTTCATGTAACCTTCAGGTTACACTTGCTTCTTAGTAACATTCAGTGATTCCAGTACCAAAGATCTAAACTTAGAAAGACTAAAAATCAATTATAAAATATATTCAAGGTTTTGGTGTTGATTCTTCAAGAAAATAAATGAGTGTATATATTTTTTTAAATGATATGAATATTGGTGGGCTTAGTGATCATGACCTGAAGGAGTTTATTAAAATAGCACAAATAATTGATGGGGAAAAAGGTCCTTTCTGGCTCAGTTGTGGAATCCTTTGAGGTTTCTAAAGCTGAGTTACTAAGCAGTCTAAATTCTCAACATTTAGTCAGGCATTCCTCATTAACTGGCCTGGATAAATGCAAGCTTTGTCCCTTCTAGAATTTAAATTTCTCCACTTGAGAACAGAAGAAAATAGAATAAAGGATTTTATTGTCAGCCAACTCCCTTATGCTTAAGACAGTGGCAGAAATCTCAGGCTTGCTGGTGTAGCTACTTGACTCTAATGAATGGGGAAGAAACAGTATCTGGATCATATAGGAAAGGCCTTCCCTGCATTGCAAAAGCTGGTATATGGCTCTTGGTCTGGGAATCCCTGTGGAATTAAATACACATCCTTCCAGGACAATGGTGTCCAGACATCGGTTTTGTTTCTCCTCTGCTTCACATTGCACACATGGTCCTTAAGAAGACATACTCGACAGACAGTCCTGACAGTCACCCTGTAGAGGATCCAGAGAAGTCCACTGGCGAGCAAGGTCATCACTGAAGAATGGGGGTTTTCTTAGCTCCAGTTCTTTCTGTGCCAGGCACTTCTTCTTTCACATCCTCTCTTAGGGACTGAAATAAGCCTGGCCCGTCACTAGGAGGAAGTCTGAGCCTTCTTTCCCTTTCAGTTCCTGCTCCCTAGCCTTGAGCACCTGCTGAGGACTGCCCTGAGGGTGGGCTGGCCACTCTCCTTGTGTTTACTTCATGGACCTGCAGTCTAGAAGGAGGGAGAGGACTGCAGGGTGGGGTCTGCAACTTGGAATTTCCCAGAAAGACCTGACTAGGAGGTACTGGGAGCTGTTCAGAATCCAGGCTGCAACTTCCCTTGCCTTTGGGCTATCCTTCCTTGGATGTGCCTCTTTGAAGAGGGTCCATGAAAGAGGAGGCGGGGAAGTGGTGCGATGCACAGCAAACCCTGTGTAGAGTCCTGATGATATAATCTCACTGGGGAAAACAGGCTTGAACGTCACAAGATGACAGACAATAGAGGCTGCCTACAGCACAGGGGTGTGAGGCCAAGGCAGGGAATCCAGTGAGAAACCAATCTCAGAACTGGGTGCATCCCTGCTAACAAATGGAGATGGGGCTCTGGTGACAAGGTGGACAGAGCTGGTGAGCAGCACTGCAGAAGGACAGTGGGTACCCTTGAAGTCTATCCCTGTCTGGGAACTGGGTGCTATAGACTGGGGCTTCTCAAATATGCATGTGCACAAGAAGTGCCCCTGGAGCTTGTCACAATGCAGGCTTGATTCCGCAGTTCTGGGGTAGACCTCAGAATCGACATTTCTGCCACGTTCTCAGGTAAAGTCAGGGCTGCCAGACCGTGGACATTGCATCCTGCAGATATAGGATATGAGCAGCAAGCACAATATTACTGATGTTGAGTCGGTCCTTGACATCACTTTGGGAGCTCTGCTATGCTTCTTGTTGGGCAATTTGCTAGCTTCCTTCTTTGGCTAACCTGGTCCTTAGAGGTACCTGTGGGTAGAACCATATGGTTAGGGCTGAATGCCAGTGCATCAAAGGAGCAATGACTAGCAATATGCTAGAGTCCTTAACAAACACAAGTGAAATTTGTTCAACCACCACACAGCACAAAATGCATATATACATTTTATGTAATATCATAAAAGCAATTAGTCATTATCTGAAGCCTCCAATTACTGTATATCTAGCAATCTTAGTTATTTTTCAGAAATGCATTGAAGGAAAATAAAACAAAAAACTCTTCCAGAGTAGCCTAGTGATTTTCTTGCTAATTTATACTCCTGAAGCAATCTGAGTTATTTAGATTCCTAGCCAAACTTAAAATTTTATTACATTTCTGTACTGCATATTTGAGGCTTTAGTGTTTACTGTTTTAGATGATGTGGATTCTGAACCTGTTTCTGCTTTGGGGTTCCCCTGTGTGTGTGTTCTGGAGGGAGTCCGGGCTCTGTCCCCTGCTATGCAAGCTGGGCAAGCCAGACACCCCTTCCTGTCTCCTGGAAGGTAGGACACAGATGCCTGCCTTTGGATAGACCAATCAGACATTTCTATTATGGATTTTAAGTTGGAACAGGTAGACAAAAGGGTGAGAGTGTTTTAAAAGGAAGGAGGGGGGGGATCCCTGGGTGGCACAGTGGTTTGGCGCCTGCCTTTGGCCCAGGGCGCGATCCTGGAGACCCGGGATCGAATCCCATGTCGGGCTCCCAGTGCATGGAGCCTGTTTCTCCCTCTGCCTGTGTCTCTGGCTCTGTCTCTGCCTGTGTCTCTGGCTCTGTCTCTCCTTCTATCTCTCAAGAATAAATAAATAAAATCTTTTAAAAAAAGAAAAAAAAAGGAAGGAGGGGTGACATAGCATTGGTGGGCCTGCTTGCTGACCTTTCGCATCATGGTGCTAAGGGTGTGTCCATGTCCTAGAGATGGCAGGAGCTGCAGCCTTAACCAGGTGTGTCATACATAACATGTAACATTGGCTGTGTTCTATTTGGTTGATGCCCTCTGTCTGTGCTCATGTTCTGAGTCTGGCTATCCAGGCTTCCCTTAAGTTTCTGTGCCATCTCGTTTCCTTTCAGATAAATCCCTTTTTTCTTAAGTCATTTAGATTTGATTTCAATTACTTGCAGGGCTCTGTTTCCTTTCCATTAGAAAATCCCACTATAGGTAAAAAAAAAAAAAAGAGAACAGTGTTTAGTGTCCTCACTTTTTATACCATTAACTGCTAATTCAGGAGCTTCTGGGATTTCTGATAATTTTCAGTAAAGTGACAGTATAGCCATTGTAAGCTATAATTAGAACACAATTACATGCCATTTAGTTTTAGTTCCTACAGCATGATTTGTGTGTGTTAAATAATTTAAGAAGTGTCTTGTCCAACTACCAAGAGCCAATTTGCTGGAGGACATCTTTCCAGCAGGGCACTGCTTCATCTACTTGAGATCCAGATGCACTAGGTCTAAGACAGAAGCATCTTCAGTGATATTTCCCTCCATTGGACTACTTCATAACCAGCTGATTGAAGGTGACACATCTCCCAGGTAAGCTGTTGAGCATTCTTTAGGTTTCAATTGCCAGACAGTACCTGGCATGATTATATTAAATCAAATCATCATGATGTTCTCTGATGTGTGATCAGCCATCATCCTCGATAAAACTTCACTGCTCCCTGACATTCTTAAATAAATACCATGCAAATGCCCCTGGGCTTTAGGGATAGCAGACAAAAGAGGAGAAGAGATTATGCTGTCACTTACTATATATTTTCAATTTCTAGTTCCTTACCTTGGTATAAGTGTTGCTTCAATTGTACCAGCAACCAAAGCCAGAATGCATTCTAAGGTTTCCCCCCTCCTTGCTCACTCTACACTGCCTCCCAGGACAATGAGAAATGCACTCTTTCTTGACATTTTAGGAAGAAATCCAAGACAAAGACACCTCAAGTCAGAACTGTGGAATCATGAATGCCATGTTACTTCAATGATGAAGGTGAGTGGCTAATCACTATTTACTGGAACTCACTTGTGTGAAAATAAAAATTAAGAAGCTAACACCTTTAAATGTCTGAATCCAATACTAAATTCCTCCATGCTTGATGAGGTAGTTGAAGGAATTTCTGAAACTTCCCAAACCCCTGGTTTAATGAGTGGTTTAGGAAGTGCTGACTGGGCACTGAACAAAAGTTATAAGAAGTCACACACAAGTACACAGACACACACACACTCTCATAGCAGGCTGGCATGGGGCCTTCTCGGTATGAGACATACCCTAATCCAGGAGGTATGCCACTTTTATCTGGCTTCTCCCATGTGGCTTGTCCACTTTGCTTCCCAGGCTTCTGGCTTCCCACATGTGCTGCATGGAAACATGAGTCTAAGGTTTGAGCCATCCTGGCACCAACTGCTATGTCACTCCAGATATCCCAGACAGGCTTGGTTCATCTGAATGAAGAAACCTGAATGACTAGGGGTTTGGCAAATAATGGAAGTTTTGGGATTTGTCCCTAATAAGAACTGGCTGGACAGGATCTTCATAGGGTCTCTGTAATTATGGGTTGCTATAGCCTGCTGCCTTGGAGACCTCATCTGAACCATGAACTGCCTCATTCCTGTCAACCAATCCACCCCCAGGTGTGGCTTAGCCCTTTGGTGAGGTGAGTTCAGAACAGCATTAGGGGCAAAAGTGGAGGTGGAAGGTTGAAAAACTCAGGGATTTGAATTTAGCTGGGATGTGGGAGTGTCTCATGAAACTGGCAGGCAGATGAGCCAGGACATGGCCAACATTGGCCCAGCAAAGTGTCATTGAGGGAAAAATCTGGTGTTGAAAATTGGGAATCTAGAGCAAAAAGTATAGGTGAAGCCAAGCATGTACATGTATCTTGTTTGCAATTTCATTTAAATTTCTATGTGTGACCTGTCTTATGTAAATTGTGGTTTGAACTGGGGACTTTAAACGTTTCCCATCAACAGCCCTATTACAGAATCTGATTCTTGAAATCATGCAGCAGAGGTAAACTATTTTTCTGTGTTTCATTTCTTCGGAACCTTCCTTTTCCTTTTATTTACTCCTAAATGCTCATGTCATCTGTAGAAAAGGGAAGAGACAGCCCAACCTCAGGTAGCCGTGGTTTCCCGAGGGTGTGTGCTGGTGGGAAAGTCCCCTGTGTGCTGTGTTGATGGCTACAGAGAATATTGACAAGGAACAGTCAAAACTGCCCTACTTCAGCACCGAGGGAAGTTATTCTTCTTGTGAGGTGAGTGTACTACATGATGTTTAGGGAACAAAGCATTTGTTCACATGTCTGAACTCAAGGAGAACCCCAGATGGGTTTTGCAAAATGCCTTCTCTGCATGTCTTCATTAATGCATCTGTAGGTTGAGTGAACATGTGTTAATGTCACATTACTTCTGTTTGAGATTGTCATTTGCATTTTCTTTATGATGCTGTTTATCCTGGAAGCCACACTAACTCCCTCCAGACCCTGCCTGGGAGTGCATGTTAAAAAGGACACAGGGGTCCCAGCACCATGGTTTTAATGCTATAGTCGGCCCCCTCTCTACCTCAAGCGGAGAATTCCTGCTGTACTACATGCTACTGGTGCCCTGCCCAGGTCCCTCATGGGGCTGACACACCTGTCCCTAGCTCCTGTGATGTTGGCTTCTAGTAGTTCATACTTGCACCTCTCTGAAGGGGTGCTCCTTGGCTAAGGGGAGCTTTTTCATCCGGAGATGCTTAGCTAGAGGCCCTTGGCCAGTGACTGGGGTATGGAATCTGTTCCTTCAGGGGGCACAACTTCTGTAGAGTCATTCCCTCCAGGGACACCAGGGGTCACCCTGAGGCTGGAACTCACCTGAATCCCATCACAGCTTGGCTGCTTTCTCTGTTCTTTATTGCTTCCCTCCTCACTCTTGCATTAGTTTCTCCTGGGAACACTTCTTCAGCAAAGCATTTTTGCAAGCATCCCACCATGGGCTCTGATTCTAGACGACCTGATACAAGACCACCACAAACAAGGCAGGGCAGCAGGTGAGGCACACTGTAGTTCCTCACACAGGGAAGGATAGCAGATGAGAAGGGATCTCTGCAAAAACAAATGCATTCTTCAACACCAGGTTCAACTGAAAGCAAATGGAACTAAGAGTTCTGTTTCAGCTGGTGTTTGTCATTTACTCCATGGTAGGAAAAACAATACCAAGAAAAAATGTGGAAAGTGTATGTTTTAACTCTGGGTTACATTTGGAAAGAGAAACCTAGTGATGCACTTGAAAGGGCTGCTTGGTTTATTTTCAACTTGGTGATTATTTCTTATGATGGAGAAAATTAAAAATCAGTCAGACCTTGTGACTTCATTCTTATTTCTGCAGTTTTTGGGGGAGTCCAGACTGAGCTTCTCTGGACCAGGATAGTTCACAGGCAGGAGGTACAGACTGTCAGCTCCTCTCCAGGCTGCCTCAACCATCCTCAGGGCTCCAGACAGGACAGCCACACATTCCACTGCCTGCTGATGTAGTCACTGCTTGTTTTGCTGGCACCAGTCATGTCCAACTTTAAGTACATTCTTTTAGCCCAACAGCCCTGCCCCTTAATCAGTGTCCCCATCTCAGTTAATGGCACCACCATTCTCCCCAATTATTCTGACAGGAGACATAGCAGTCATCACTAGACACATCATTTAATCTCTCAGTGCCTCAGTTTCCTCATTTGTGAAACAGGGGTAACAATGATAGCCTGAATCACTGAGTTTTTTTTTTAAAGATTTTTATTTATTTATTCAGGATAGACATAGAAAGAGAGAGGGCGGGGGGGGGGGCAGAGACACAGGCAGAAGAAGAAGAAGGCTCCATGCCGGGAGCCTGAGGTGGGACTCGATCCCGGGGGCTCCAGGATCATGCCCTGGGCCAAAGGCAGGCACTAACCGCTGAGCCACCCAGGGATCCCTGAATCACTGAGTTTTTTACTGAAATATGATGTGTAATAAGCAGCAGCATGATCTTATTGGAATAGGACATTTACCTTCTATTTTTCACACATCTGCAGTCTAGCTGGGAGTCCGCTGATCTGGAGTGGAATCGTCTCAGCTGGGTCTGTTCCACACATCTTTTATCCTTCAGCATGGACCGAAGGCCCAGATTTTCCAAAGTCTTTCATGGCAATGGCAGATGCACAAAGGGACAAGCTAAAATGTAAATTTTTAAAATCTTTTGTTATATCACCTGCTAACATTACATTATGTAAAGCAAATCACATGATCCAACCCACCTGAAGTGAGTGAATTATACTTCAGCATGGAGGTGGTAGGGGAGGGACTGAATATTTTTTAACAATAATCCATAGTGTCACAATGGTGTGCTATACTGCCTAATAGGGTTGTCAGAATTGAATGAGGTAAATGCTTAGTACAGTGCCTGGCATTTGGTTCTTCCCTTCTTTTTTTCTTTTTCTTACTTTTTTCTCTCCTTCCTTCCCCTATTTGTCTTCCTATGTATACATATCTACTTACCTATCTGCTTATATTGTTCCCTCTTTATTCTTCATCTTTCCATAGACAGTAAAAATTGAAGACTTTAAATTCTCATATTTAAAAAATATCATCTATAGCCACAGCAGTAAGAAAGCTCATGTACTGTACTCCTCAATTCTTCTCCTTTGCCCTCCAACCCACTACAGCAAGGTAGATTGTGATTCTTGGCTTAAAGCCTTCAATGGCTTCTAACTTAAATATATGGCATGACATATAACATTGTCTGTGATCATGCTCCTTCTTTTTCCCTGATGCATCCAGCAGGCAGTTGGATCTAGCCTGGCTTGGTCCTTAGGGTGAGAGTGCAGACTGTATGTGGAAATTTTCTTGCAAGCCTGTGTGCACTGGTCCTGGATCTCTTTTGGGGCCCATGGAAGGTTGATTCTGTCTGGTATAGCTTGATGGGTTCTGAATATACCAGTGTTTTGGAAAGAGGATGAAAGCTGGGGAGGAGGAGACAGATGGGAGAGCAATGAAATATAGACTGGATTCAGGAGAAAAGAGTAGAGATCCAAGCTAGCATAGCAATCATGGACTGCAGAAGACATCACACAACCTATGGATCAAGGAGATTGGACTTTTCTGCATCTCAAGATGGATGGAGTGCAATCTTTGCTGTGAGAGATGTTCAGAATGTTCTAAATGTATCAGTTATCTTTGCTATACAAGAAACCACCCCGATCTTATTGGCTTAAAATACACGAGATGTTGTTTCTCACAATTCTGTAGTTGTGTGTGAGTCTCTTCCACTGATTTTTCCTGCATTCACTCAACTGGTTGCATTCAATCGGAGGATAGGCTTAGCAGATGTAGTTGGATATTGCATTCCTAGTACAGTCTTTCATCCTCAAAAAGGGTATGTGGTACTTCTTCACATGAGAAAGCTTTCTTTTTCTTTAATTTAAATTCGATTTGCCAACATATAGTATAACACCCAGTGCTTATTACATCATGTGCTCATGAGGAAGCTTTTTGAGAGAACTAGCTGCAATGAGCAATTCTGGCTTCAGCCTCAAGGAATACCACGTTTGCTGATGTCTCATTGGCCAAAGCAGGTCATGTGGACAAGCCCAAAGTCAGGGTGGGAGAGGCATATAGGATGGGGTGCCCCCAGTCCTGATGCACTGGGGGCCATTAATACATCCACCTGTCACACCTACACGGAAGTCAGTAGAAGAGTCATGAATTCCGACCATTCTGTTTGCAGTTTTTAAGGACTGCTATTTGAAGAAAACTAAGTTTCCTCTAATATATGGACAGAGAAGATTTTGTTTTCTTAATAATGGTATCAAGGTAGAGAGGAAGGAATTAAAGGTCTGGAGTCAGGAGAACTGAGTTCATCCTGTCTCCATACTTATTCATAGTGTGATCTGATCAACTCACTCCTGGACTGAATTAGAAAAGGGCTAATCAAACAGAATTGGGTGAGCCAACCTAGAAAATCATCAGTCTTGTTTGTTTCTTTTGTGCATTAGTCTATAAACCTAGAAATGGATTTCATTTTCCTAAATTATTCTGCATTTTCGTACACAAAAGTATAACCATTAAATGACTCTTTGCATTTCTTTACCTCTCTGTGTCTTAGCATTTTATTTTAGGTTTAGAGAATGGTTTGAGTGTTGAGCTGGACTCCTCTTTTCCATGATTGATGTGCTGTAATGGGGTAATGGTCTTCCTATATTCAGGAGTTGGTACCTGGTAGCAAGGACACACTTGCTGTGATTTGCACAAACCATCAGGATTACTTACATTATTCTGTGTCCCCAAATAGTTATAAGTAATCTTAGTTATTTCTTATGGAATGTGAATTGTAATAGGGGCAGGAGACTGCTCATTTGGAAAAATATTTAAAAAGATGCAACATGGAAAAGGCTGAATCATGTATTAGTTTTTGTTACATAGAAAACACCTTCACATCTCTGTGGTTTATAGCAACAGATATTCCATCTCATGCTTTCAAATCCATGGGTGGGCTGTGTTTTGGCTGATTTAATCTGCAGTTTGTGTCTCTATGCTGAAGAAGCATTGGCTGTCTGGATCAGGTTTTTCTCATGGAGGCTCAAAACAGAGCAGGAGGACCATCCAAATCACAAATGCACAGTAGAAAGTCTGTGTTTTTCACACTTGCTGACATTCTGTTGGCCCAAGCAAGTCTCATGACCATGCCCAAAGGAAATTAGGTAGGGCATTATGTCACATTTTCTAGAAGATGGTTCTGCAAAGCCACATGGCAGAGGGTGTGGATGTGTAATTTCTTTTTTTTTTAAGTTTTTATTTAAATCCAGGTAGTTAACATACAGTGTAATATTAGTAATTCACTATATTCACATTGAGCAATTTAAAAAGGCATGAACTCATGATACAACAACATGGACAAATCTCAAAAAATATTATGTGGAATGAAAGAAGCCAGACCAGTTTCACTTGCATAAAGTTCAAATAGAAAAACTAACCTCTGGGAATAGAAATCAGAATAGTGATTGCCTCTGGAGGGTGAGGGAAGAATGATGGTGTGGACAGGGACAGGAGAGGGTTTTCTGGGGTATAGACATTGTCCAGATGTTGATCTGTGTGATGGTTATATGTATACATAAGCATACACATATATTGCCAAAGTTAATTGAGTTGTGCAAATTAATGTATTTTGCTGTTTTAAATTGTACTCAATAAAGTGCTATTAGCATAAAATGAAAAAAATATTAGTAATTCAACCCTTAGGTAATGAAAATAGAGTGTAATATTAGTGATTCACACTTATATACAACACCCGGTGTTCATCATAACAAATGCCCTCCTTAATCCCCAACACCCTTCTCTCTGGTAACCAACAGTTTGATCTCTATAATTAAGAGTCTGTTTCTTGGTTTTCCTCTTCCCCCCGCCCCATGTTTGTTTGTTTTGTTTTGTAAATTCCACATATGAGTGAAATCATATGGTATTTGTCTTTCTCTGACTGACTTATTTCTTTTTTTTTTTTTTTTGACTGACTTATTTCACTTAGCACAATATTCTTTTTTTATATATATATTTTTTATTGGATTTGCAAACAATAGTATAACATCCAGTATCATCCCACCAAATGCCCCCATCAGTGCCTGTCACCCAGTCACCCGATCCCCCACCCACCTCCCCTTCCACTACCCCTTGTTCATTTCCCAGAGTTAGGAGTTTCTAATTTTCTGTCACCCTCTCTGATATTCCCCACTCATTTTCTCTCCGTTCCCATTTAAGCTCTTTCACTAATTTTTATATTTCCTGATAGAATGAGATCATATACTGTTTGTCCTTCTCCGTCCGATTGATTTACTTCACTCAGAATCATACCTTCCAGTTCTATCCACATTGAAGTAAATGGTGGATATTTGTCATTTTGAACGACTGACTAATATTTCATTGTATGTATAGACCACGTTTTCTTTGTCCATTCATTTTCCAATGGGCACCAGGGTCCTTCCACAATTTGGCTGTTGTGGACATTGCTGTTATAAACATTGGAGTGCAGGTGTCTTGGTCTGTCACTGCATCTGTATCTTCGGGGTAAATCCCCAGTAGTGCAATTGATGGGTCGTAGGGTACTTCTATTTTAACTCTTTGAGGAACAGCCACACAGTTTTCCAGAGTGACTGTACCAATTCACATTCCCACTAACAGTGCAAGAGGGTTCCCCTTTCTCCGCATCCTCTCCAACATTTGTTGTTTCCTGTCTTGTTCATTTTCACCATTCTCACTGGTGTGAGGTGGTATCTCATGGTGGTTTTGATTTGTATTTCCCTGATGGCAAGTGATGCAGAGCATTTTTCATGTGCTTGGTGGCCATGTCTATGCCTTCTTTGGTGAAATTTCTGTTCATATCTTTTGCCCATTTCATGACTTGACTGTTTCTTGGGTTTTGAGTTTAATAAGTTCTTTATAGATTGTGGATACTAGCCCTTTAACTGATAGGTCATTTGCAAATAACTTCTCCCATTCTGTAGGGTGTCTTTAAATTTGTTGACTGTCTCTTTTGCTGTGCAGAAGCTTTTTATCTTGATGAAGTCTCAATAGTTCATTTTTGCTTTTGTTTCCCTTGCCTTCATAGATGTATCTTGCAAGAAGTTGCCATGGCAAAGTTCAAAAAGGGTGTTGCCTGTGTTCTCCTCTAGGATTTTGATGGATTCTTGTCTCACATTTAGATCTTTCAACTATTTTTGAGTTTATCTTTGTGTCTGGTGTAAGAGAATGGTCCAATTTCATTCTTCTGCACCTGGCTGTCCAATTTTCCCAGCAACATTTTTTGAAGAGACTGTCTTTTTTTCCAGGGGATAGTCTTTCCTGCTTTGTCAAATATTAGTTGACCGTAAAGTTGAGGGTCGACTCCTGGATTCTCTATTCTGTTCCATTGATCTATGTGTCTGTTTTTGTGCCAGGACCACACTGTCTTGATGACCACAGCTTTGTAGTACAACCTGAAATCTGGCATTGTGATGCCCCCAGCTATTGTTTTTTAATATTCTCCTGGCTATTCAGGGTCTTTTATGATTCCACAAAAATCTTAAGATGATTTGTTCCAACTCTCTGAAGAAAGTCCATAGTATTTTGATAGGGATTGCATTAAATGTGTAAATTGCCCTGGGTAGCATTGACATTTTGACAATATTAATTCTTCCAATCCGTGAGCATGGAATATTTTTCCATTTCTTTGTGTCTTCCTTAATTTCTTTCAGAAGTGTTCTGTAGTTTTTCAGTATAGATCCTTTACCTCTTTGGTTAGGTTTATCCCTAGGGATCTTATGCTTTTTGGTGCAATTTTAATGGGATTGACTCCTTAATTTCTCTTTCTTCAGTCTCATTGTTAGTGTATAGAAATGCCACTGATTTCTGGGCATTGATTTTGGACAATTTGGACACTGTCAAATTGTTGTATGAGTTCTAGCAATCTTGGGGTGGAGTCTCTTGGATTTTCTATGTACAGTATCATGTCATCTGCAAAGAGGGAGAGTTTGACTTATTCTTTGCCAATTTGAATGCCTTTTGTTTTCTTTTTGTTGCCTGATTGCTGAGGCTAGGACTTCCAGTACTATATTGAATAGTAGTGGTGAGAGTGGACATCCCTGTCTTGTTCCTGATCTTAGGGGAAAGGCTCCCAGGGTTTCCCCCTTGAGAATGATATCTGCTGTGGGCTTTTCGTAGATGGCTTTTAAGATGCTGAGGAATGTTCCCTCTATCCCTACACTCTGAAGAGTTTTAATCAGGAATGGACGCTGTATTGTGTCAAATGCTTTCTCTGCATATTGAGAGGATCATATGGTTCTTGTTTTTTCTCTTGCTGATATGATCAATCACATTGATTGCTTTATGAGTGTTGAACCAGCCTTACATCCCTGGGGTAAATCCCATTTGGTCATGGTGAATAATCTTCTTAATGTGCTGTTGGATCCTATTGACTACTATCTTGTTGAGAATGTTTGCATCTGTGTTCATTATATTGGTCTATAATTCTCCTTTTTGGTGGGGTCTTTGTGTGGTTTTGGAATTAATGTGATGCTGGCCTCATAGAACGAATTTGGAAGTACTCCATCTCTTTCTATCTTCCCGAACAGCCTTAGTAGAATAGGTATGATTTCTTCTTTAAACGTTTGATAGAATTCCCCTGGGAAGCCATCTGGACCTGGCCTTTTGTGTCTTGGGAGGTTTGTGATGACTGCTTCAATTTCCTCCCCGGTTATCAGCCTGTTCAGGTTTTCTACTTCTTCCTGTTCCAGTTTTGGTAGTTTGTGTTTTTCCAGAAATGCATCCATTTCTTCTAGATTGCCTAATTTATTGGCATATACCTGCTCATAAGTTTTAAGAGTACTTTGTATTTCCTTGGTATTAGTGGTGATTTCTCCTTTTTCATTCATGATTTTATTAATTTGACTCTTTTCTCTCTTCTTTTTAATAAGGCTGGCTAATGGATTATCTATATTATTAATTCTTTCAAAGAACCAAATCCTGGTTCTGTTAATCTGTTCCACATTTCTTCTGGTTCTATTTTATTGAGTTCTGCTCGAATCTTTATTAATTCTCTTCTTCTGCTGGGGGTAGGATTTATTTGCTGTTTTTTTCTCCAGCGCCTTTAGGTGTAAGGTTAGCTTTTGCATTTGAGTTCTTTCCAGTTTTTGGATGGATGCTTGATTTGCAATGTATTTCCCCCTCAGAAATGCTTTTGCTGTATCCCAAAGATTTTGAATGGTTGTATCTTCATTCTCATTAGTTTCCATGAAACTTTTTAATTCTTCTCTAATTTCCTGGTTGACCCTTTCATGTTTTAGCAGGATGGTCCTTAACCTCTACATATTTGAAATCCTTTCAAACTTCTTCTTGTGATTTAGTTCTAGTTTGAAAGACTTATGGTCTGAAAATTAGCAGGGTTCAATCCCAATCTTTTGGTATCAGTTAAGACCTGATTTGTGACCCAGTATGTGGTCTGTTCTGGAGAGAGTTCCATGTGCACTTGAGAAGAATGTATATTCAGTTGTATTGGGATGTAAAATTCTGTAAATATCTGTGAAATCCATCTGGTCTAGTGTATCATTTAAAGCTCTTGTTTCTTTGGAGATGTTGTGCTTAGAAGATCTGTCAATTATAGAAAGCATGTGTCCAAGTCACCAAGTGTATTATTATCTAAATATGTCTCAACTTTGGTTATTAATTGATTGATATACTTGGCAGCTCCCACATTCGGGGCATAAATATTGATGATTGTTAGGTCCTCTTGTTGGATAGATCCTTTAAGTATGATATAGGACACTATATCATACTCTTACTACAGTCTTTGGGATAAACTTTAATTTATCTAAGGATGGCTACCCCTGCTTTCTTTTGAGGACCATTTGAATGGTACATGGTTCTCCAACCTTTTATTTTCAGGCTGTAGGTGTCCTTAGGTCTCAAATGAGTCTCTTGTAGACAGCAAATAGATGGGTCTTGCTTTTTTATCCAGTCTGAAGCCCTGTGCCTTTGATGGGGTCATTAAGCCCTTTCACGTTCAGAGTTACTATTGAAAGATATGAATGCAGTGTCATCATGATACCTATTCAGTCCCTGTTTTTGTGGATTGTTTCCTTGGACTTTCTCTTTCTTTTATAGAGTACCCCTTAATATTTCTTGCAGAGCTGGTTTGGTGGTCACATATTCTTTCAGTTTCTGCCTATCTTGGAGGCTCTTTATCTCTCCTTCTATTCTGAATCAGAGCCTTGCTGGATAAAGCATTCTTGGCTGCATGTTCTTCACATTTAGGACCCTGGATATATCCTGCCAGCCCTTTCTGGCCTGCCAGGTCTCTGTGGAGAGGTCTGCTGTTAACCTAATACTTCTCCCCATAAAGTTTGGGGATCTCTTGTCTCTTGCTGATTTAAGGATCTTCTTTTTATCTTTGGAATTTGCAAGTTTCACTATTAAATGTCGAGGTGTTGAGTGGTTTTTATTGATATTAGGGGGGGAATCTCTCTATCTTCTGGATCTGAATGCCTGTCTCGCTTCCCAAGTTAGGGAAGCTCTCAGCTATGATTTGTTCAAATACACTTTCTGGTACTCGGTCTCTTTTGGTGCCCTCGGGAACCCCCAATTAAACATAAATTTTTCCTTCTGAGGCTGTCATTTATTTCCCTTAACATATCCACATGATCTTTTAATTACTTTTCTTTTTTTCTTCAGCTTCCTTCCTTGCCATCAACTTGTCTTCTATGTCACTCACTCGTTCTTCTACCTCGTTAACCCTCGTCGTTAGGACCTCCAGTTTGGATTACATCTCATTTAACTGATTTTTAATTTCTGCCTGATTAGATCTAAGTTCTGCAGTCATGAAGTTTCTTGAGTCCTTTATGCTTTTTCTAGAGCCACCAGTAGCTGTATAATAGTGCTTCTGAATTGGCTTTCTGACATTGAATTGTAATCCAAATTTTGTAACTCTGTGGGAGAGAGGACTGTTTCTGATTCTTTGGAGGTGAGTTTTTCCTTCTAGTCATTTTGCTCAGTGCAGAGTGGCCAAAAACAAGTTGTACTGGAAAAAGGAGAAAAAGAGAGAAAAAGGGGGGGGAGGAACAAACAGAAAACATAAAACAAGAGGGGGTATCCTCTGATTCTATATACTGTGAATCCCTGAACTTCCCCCTAGAACTTTCCAGCACTGCTTGGTCAATAAGTTGCTTTTCCCCTGTCCTTCCAGCTGGGCTTCTGGGGGAGGGGCCTGCTGTGCTGATTCTCAGGTGTGTGCACCTGGGGGAGCTGCCCAGCCCCCTGCCAGGTGCATGGTTCAGTGGTAGTTGTTTATCCTGTGAGGCCCCTGCTCAGTCCCAGGTACAAGGTGACACCAGGAGGAGGAACAACAGTTGCAGCTGCCAGCTCTCCAACTCTGGAGAGAGTTGCAGTAGTACAGGTCCTGCAGTAACTACCATAGCTCCCAGTCCGCCATGGCCTGAATACTCTGGGTGCGGGGGTTGGGGGGGCAATCTGTACCTTTTGGGGCCGCCTGGCGGCAGGAGTGTCCTCGCTGTCCTGGGCCCTTTCCCGCCTCCTCCTGTCCTGGGTGGAGCACGGAATCTTGGGCGGTGTCCCCCACGGGCCCTTGGCGATGGAGCCTGCATCCCTGGAATCGCACTCCCGGAGCCCCGGAGCCGGCAGCCCCCTCTGCACGGAGCGGGAGCCGCCGCCTGAACCTCCACCCGAGCTGCTCCTGGGCCCAGCCCAGCATGCGCTCCAGCCCTTTAGGGAGCTCCGTCCGCAGAGTGTGGTGGCTCTCCCCAGGGCGCAGGTCCTCTGTTAGTGCCCCTGGGGGCCTGAGGGCATCCCTGCCCCTCCTGGGATCCTGCCCGGGCTCCCTGAGAGCGCCTTTCCCTCTGGGAAGGTTAGCAAAGTTTCTGCCTCTCAGGGACGGGGCTTTCCAGTCCTGGGGGCACTCGCTGCCCAGCCTTATCCCGGCTCCTTGCTGGGCCCCTCCCCCTCGGATGCTTTTTTATTTCTTTATTTTTTTCCGTCTTCCTACCTTGATAGAAGCTGAACTCTTCTCACTGTACCATTCCAGCTGTTCTCTCTTTAAATATCAGGCCAAATTCGTAGGTTTTCAGGAAGATTTTAAAGTTATCTAGGTAAATTGGTGGGGACAGGTGACTTGGGGACCCTACTCTTCCGCCATCTTTCCCCCCTTCCAATACTTTGAAAAAATGTTTATATCCTGTTTTTTTTAACCAAAATTTCACTTTCTAGCATTCAATAAATAGCAATTCTTGCCTGAATCAATTATTATGACAGTTCCCAAATAGAGATGTTTCTAAATTTGTCATTTCTTCTACATACATTAATTGGTATTCATTTTACTGTAAGGAAGGATTTCTTCTTTTCCTCCATTGTCAATCTATCTATTGTCTATCATCTATTTATCTATCTATTACCTATCTATCACCTATCTATTGACTCATGTTTTTTTTTTAATTTTATTTTATTTATTTATGATAGGCACACAGTGAGAGAGAGAGAGAGAGGCAGAGACATAGGCAGAGGGAGAAGCAGGCTCCATGCACCGGGAGCCCGATGTGGGATTCGATCCCAAGTCTCCAAGATCACGCCCTGGGCCAAAGGCAGGCGCCAAACCGCTGCGCCACCCAGGGATCTCCTCATGTTTTTTTTTTTTTTTTTTTTTTTACAATTTTACTAGTTAAGGTATAACCTTCTATCAATATTTATTCTAATGTTTAAGTTGCCTCAGATTTGGCTCATGGGAGCCCCTTTAAGCTGGTTCTAGTGTCCTATCAACATGTACCCATAATGCTTTGACCTCATCCTTACATTTTGATAATACAAGAAGTTGCAGGTTCATATTTTAGTTTTTTTTTTTTTGGTTGGAATTCATGGTGAGTTGTGTTTAGAAACCAATATCTAGGTGCTAATTATGTTCAATGCTACCAAGATGCCATTGTGTCTAGACTACTTGTTTTCAGCCTGGGGCAATTTCTCTTCCCAGGGGACATTTAATGCTGTCTGAAGACATTTCTGGTTACACAGCGTGGAGGGGGCTACTAGTGGGTCAGAGATGCTACTAAACATTTTGCAATGTATCACATAGGCCCCCAGAAAATAATAATTAGGCCTAAAAAGTCTATAGTGCTGAGGTTGGGAAACCTTGTTTTAGGCCCCTCAGAGACAGACCTAGAAAATACACATATGAACACACCATATTGATACCAATTTTTATATTATCCATCTATTTATCTATCTACTAAAAACCATGAGTTCATTCTGACACAAATTCCAATACCATGAGACTCATTCTAGTCCTTCCGTTCTGTAGCTGTGACTCCTCTCTCTGACAGTTATTAACCATATCACACTTTCTTTAACATATTTATTTATTTTCATAATATATTTATTTATTTTCATAATACTAGAATTCATAGAAAATAAAATATATACTAGATCAGTGTTTCACAATTTATTTTCATAGAACCCTATTCCTGAAGATGGCTGAAAGGCATTAGCCCTCAAAAAGGGCACAAGGATCAAAATCATCTATGAAAGTTTGAAGAGGATTAACTAGATTTGTTACTGCAAATATTTTCTGTTTTAGAGAGTATTCTTATGAGCATTGGTATCTCCAAGAAGAGGCTGTTGTATACAGAATATTTTCAAGTACTGGTTCAAGTAATTAATGATTTAATTAAGAACACTTATTAAACTTAATCCTCAGATCATATTCCTAGTTGTTCAAAATAGTTGGATGTTGATCTAGAGGGATGAGGCAAGCTCAGGATCCCCCTACTACTCTACCATCTTAACTCTGTCCCCATGTTCAAAATAGCCAAAATATGGAAAGAGCCCAGATGTCCATCAACAGATGAATGGATAAATAGATATGATGTACACACACACACACACACACACACACACACACACACACTGGAATATTACTCAGCCATCAAAAAGCATTAAATCTTGGGGCACCTGGATGGCTCAGTCTGTTAAGTGCCCATCTCATGATTTCAGCTCAGGTCATGATATTGGGGTCCTGGGATCAAGCCCCACATTGAGCTCTGTGCTCAGTTCAGTCTGTTTGGGATTCTCTCTCTCTCTCTCTCTCTCTCTCTCTCTCAGATAAATAAATATTTAAAAAAGAATGAAATATTGCCATTTGCAATGATGTTATTTAGCTAGAGGCTATTATGCTAAGCACAATAAGTTAGAGAAACATAAATACCATATGATTTCACTCATATTTGGAATTTTAGAAGCAAAACAGATGAACATAGGGAAAAAAGAAGGAAAAATAAAGTAAGATAAAAACAGAGAGGAGGTAAGCCATAAGAGACTCTTAACTATAGGAAACAAACTGAGGATTGCTGGAGAGGAGGTGGAGGGGGGGGATGAAATATTTAAGTGATAGGCATTAAGGAGGGCACTTGATGTAATGAGCACTGGGTGTTATAGGCAACTGATAAATCAAAAAATTCTACCCCTAAAAAAAAAAAAAAAAATTCTACCCCTGAAACTAATAATACATTATATGTTAACTAAATTTAATTTAAATAAAAAAATTTAAAAAGAGCATTTATTAACACATCAAGCTACATGTGTGCTGCATGCGACTGCAAAATACTGTTTTAGATCTCTTTCCTTACGTAAGGGATTTTCTTGTTTTTTTTTTTTAAGATTTTGCCATGAGCATAAAAAGTTTTGTATTTTTGAAGGAATCCAATGTCAAAGAATATTTATAGAGAAGGTTTCTTCCATAATACATCCTTGTAAGATACAGTGTGCATACATGTGTATATGTGCACACACACATGCACCTGAATAAATGACCAGGTACTGGTCATTCCACAACTGTCTAAGAGAAACCTCTTACCAGTCTTGAGCCTTGCTAACCCTCATTCAGTAGCTCCTAAGTTACACTTGAGCGTCTTATTTCCTTTCTCAGGATCTCTGGGTTAGTACCATGATTTCTGGAATTCTAAGCTGTATGGTAGCATGGTGGATTTTTTTTTAGGTTAATATCACATTGCAGTTACATCACTATCCTTATAAGCTTTCTACCAATAGCACATCCTACTCCAAGACACCTTCTTTTCATGAGACCCAGTCCAGGGGCCTCATCACCTGATGAGATGCTTATCCACTGTCTTCTGTACATGTGTAGGTGGTGCCTTTGTGCCTTACAATCTGGCACACTGTCTCCTTGCTGACTGCTGCAATCTCAGCCTCTAGCACAGCGCTCAATAAGTGACTTGTTTACTGAATGAATCCTCCCACAACATGCAAGAAAGAGTGTTTGTGTAGTATTTATATACAGGCCCATCACACCCACAGCTGTGATCTTATCCTTGGCATGGCCTGGGGTACTGGCACTCTCCAGTGAAGTCTCTCTTTAAAGGTAGTAGTTAAGTCCATTCAGTCAGTCAGTCAAAAAAAAAGTTTATGTCGTGCCTCCTGTAAATCAGGAATGGTTTTCACATCAGCAAGTGTATACCTGCCTATTTGGAGGTTATAAAGAAAAAATGATGACACATGTTTGGTCTTCTACAAATTTCTTGGCACAGGAAAGCACTTTAGAGTTACAAGTGTTGATGATAAATGACTCAACCTCTGGAACAGCCTGTGCTTCTATAATCCTCCCTGGATCATATTGACATCCCTCCCCAATTTGGCAGTTTGATATTTCTTCCCAAGCCTTTGCTATTTTTCAGAAAGATGCAAGGGTTGTCTAGTCTCTGGCAATTAAAAATAGGAGTTCTAACAAATAATCTCAAAATAATTATAACCTCATAGGTATTGCCAGCAAGGTGTCCATCCTAGAACGTCTTATCCACATGGGAACACTGCCGATATGCCCATAAGTATATATTCATCCAATATGTGGATTGAGAGACTATACTTGGAATAGACACATTATAGAGAATTAAAGAAATATAGTATTGCCTTCAAGGAACTTATTCCAAATAACATCCTACCTAGAAAAAAATAATTAAAAAAAGATTATATTGAAGAGGTGACATTTGAGCTAAAATCTGAAGGAAGAGAAGAGCCAGCTTCAGAAGCCAAAGAGAAGGATGCTCGCCAAAAACAACCACATGAGCTGACCTTGGTGCAGAAAGGATCTTAACCCTTGAAGCTCTTGGGTGAAGTGTCAGTGACGGATGGGGCAGGTTAAGGAGACTGGGTTTGACAGATAAGCAGACATCAGTGTGTCCCAGACTCAATCCACTTTCCTTAGAATTTGTATTTTTTAAAGATTTTTAAAATTTATTTTATTTTAGAGAGAGAGAGCATGAGCTGAGTGGGGGAGGAGTAGGAGAGGTAGGTGGAAAGAATCTCAAGCAGACTCCCTGATGAGCGCAGAGCCCTCCATGGGGCTTGATCCTAGGACCCTGAAATCATGACCTGAGCCAAAATCAGGAGTCTGATGCTTAACTGACTGAGCCACCCAGGATTTTCTTTTTTTTTTGTTCACTGTAAAAAAAGAAGATCTCTCATTAATTAGGTAAAGACATCCCTTATAAAAGTTAATTTATATTGACATATAGTTTGTTAGATAAGTTCAGCTTTAGAATAAAAAGAGTCTCCAGAGCAATGGATTCTTATTTATTCAAATACTTTATTATATTTGAGTAAAATGGCCTAGGAAATACATGCTAGGTATTTCCAAAAGATCCTTTGGGCTACATATAAAAATAAAACTTTTATAGCATTTTGAAAAATCCACTATCTTCCTATACTGGTTGTAATGAATGTATTTGTCTGGTTTACAGATCCTACAAACTCAGAATGACTTACACCGATTACTTTTCTCCAATGTCAGGGAGGTCACATAAGGACACATAATCACCTTGACTCACTCACAACATGGAACCCTCCACACTCATTAACAGAACCATCAGATGCTTCCAGAAGAGATATATATATCTTCTCTGAAGTTTTGTCACACACACTGAATGAATATTCCTGTAGGCAAGATTTTTAATAAGGAGAAAGGAAACTTTGGTCCCATGTCTGCCTGCACTCAGACTGCAAACCAACTTATCTAGCTGAACTCAAGTCTCCTTTGGTTCTTCAGGTGTGTCTGATACTTTCTGAGAATGAATTCCATCCCTTTCATTGCTTTGACAAACTGAATACTGATGTTCCCGTGGTGACAGCCCTCAGAGAAAAGTGTTTGTTGTGGCTGAGCAATAAAGGAGGTATTTTAGTTTTCTATAACAAAGTACCACAGACTGAGTACCTTAAACCACTGAAATTTGTTGTCTAACAGTTCTGGAGGCTGGAGGTTCAAGATCAAGGTGCCTGACATATTGGTTCCTTCCAAGGCCTGTGAGGGAGACTTTGCTCCTGGTCTTTATCCTTGGCTTGCAGAGGCCTTCTTCTTTCTGTGCCCTTTATGTCATTTTCCTTCTATGTGCGTTTGCTTATGTGTCTCAATTATTGCTTCTTTTTTTTTTTTAATAATAAATTTATTTTTTATTGGTGTTCAGTTTGCCAATATACAGAATAACACCCAGTGCTCATCCCGTCAAGTGCCCCCCTCAGTGCCCGTCACCCATTCACCCCACCGCCCGCCCTCCTCCCCTTCCACCACCCCTAGTTCGTTTCCCAGAGTTAGGAGTCTTGATGTTCTGTCTCCCTTTCTGATATTTCCTACACATTTCTTCTTTCTTCCCTTATATTCCCTTTCACTATTATTTATATTCCTCAAATGAATGAGACCATATAATGTTTGTCCTTCTTCGATTGACTTATTTCACTCAGTATAATACCTTCCAGTTCCATCCACGTTGAAGCAAATGGTGGGTATTTGTCATTTCTAATGGCCGAGTAATATTCCACTGTATACATAAACCACATCTTCTTTATCCATTCATCTTTCGATGGACACCGAGGCTCCTTCCACAGTTTGGCTATTGTGGACATTGCTGTTATAAACATTGGGGTGCAGGTGTCCTGGCGTTTCATTGCATCTGTATCTTTGGGGTAAATCCCCAACAGTGCAATTCAAATTCTATTACTATTTTTCAGTTTACCTGGTATTCTAAACATACCAAATTCTGTACTATTCTTCATGTTGTTTCTCAAACTGAATTCCATTTATTTTCCTCTGTGTATTAAAATATTCTTTGTCCTTCCAGGTTCAAAACAAGTCTCATTCCTTCTTGAAATAATTACTGATCCTACAGTAGATGTACAGTAGATGTACTGTACATGAAATGAATAAGTGAATGAACAGGGTACACTAAATGCGTTAGGTTTAATTCGATGAAGAGGAAGGAAACTAACATTTGTTCAACACCTAATATGTGTTAATAACTATGTTGAGCCCTTCAACTATAGAGTCTTGCTTGATCCTCACACCATCCTATAAATGATGTATTATCATTACTCCCCTTTTACACAGAAAGAAAAATGCCTATGGATGTTTTCACAATATCACACTGTCTTTTAAGAAGTTGAGTTTGTCTCATTTGCATAGTATCAAAACACATCTGAGTCAAAGAATAATCCTGAACTCACTGAGTTACATTAAAAAATTAATGTCCCTTACTTTGCTCCTCCTTCAGGCAGGATTTTATCCTATTACATTTTATTTTATTTATTTATTTTTATTGGTGTTTAATTTACCAACATACAGAAAAACACCCAGTGCTCATCCCATCAAGTGTCCACCTCAGTGCCCGTCACCCATTCCCCTCCAACACCCGCCCTCCTCCCCTTCCACGACCCCTAGTTCGTTTCCCCGAGTTAGGAGTCTTTATGCTCTGTCTCCCTTCCTGATATTTCCCAACATTTCTTTTCCCTTCCTTTATATTCCCTTTCACTATTATTCATATTCCCCAAATGAATGAGAACATACACTGTTTGTCCTTCTCCGATTGACTTATTTCACTCAGCATAATACCCTCCAGTTCCAACCACGTTGAAGCAAATGGTGGGTATTTGTCGTTTCTAATTGCTGAGTAATATTCCATTGTATACATAAACCACATCTTCTTTATCCATTCATCTTTCGATGGACACGGAGGCTCCTTCCACAGTTTGGCTATTGTGGCCATTGCTGATAGAAACATCGGGGTGCAGGTGTCCTGACGTTTCATTGCATCTGAATCTTTGGGGTAAATCCCCAACAGTGCAATTGCTGGGTCGTAGGGCAGGTCTATTTTTAACTCTTTGAGGAACCTCCACACAGTTTTCCAGAGTGGCTGCACCAGTTCACATTCCCACCAACAGTGTAAGAGGGTTCCCTTTTCTCCGCATCCTCTCCAACATTTGTTGTTTCCTGCCTTGTTAATTTTCCCCATTCTCACTGGTGTGAGGTGGTATCTCATTGTGGTTTTGATTTGTATTTCCCTGATGGCAAGTGATGCAGAGCATTTTCTCATGTGCTTGTTGGCCATGTCCATGTCTTCCTCTGTGAGATTTCTCTTCATGTCTTTTGCCCATTTCATGATTGGATTGTTTGTTTTTTTGGTGTTGAGTTTAATAAGTTCTTTATAGATTTTGGAAACTAGCCCTTTATCTGATATGTCATTTGCAAATATCTTCTCCCATTCTGTAGGTTGTCTTTTAGTTTTGTTGACTGTATCCTTTGCTGTGCAAAAGCTTCTTATCTTGATGAAGTCCCAATAGTTCATTTTTGCTTTTGTTTCTTTTGCCTTCGTGGATGTATCTTGCAAGAAGTTACTGTGGCCAAGTTCAAAAAGGGTGTTGCCTGTGTTCTCCTCTAGGATTTTGATGGAATCTTGTCTCACATTTAGATCTCTCATCCATTTTGAGTTTATCTTTGCGTATGGTGAAAGAGAGTGGTCCAGTTTCATTCTTCTGCATGTGGATGTCCAATTTTCCCAGCACCATTTATTGAAGAGACTGTCTTTCTTCCAATGGATAGTCTTTCCTCCTTTATCGAATATTAGATGACCGTACATTTCAGGGTCCACTTCTGGGTTCTCTATTCTGTTCCATTGATCTATGTGTCTGTTTTTGTGCCAGTACCACACTGTCTTGATGACCACAGCTTTGTAATACAACCTGAAATCTGGCATTATGATGCCCCCAGCTAAGGTTTTCTTTTTTAAAATTCCCCTGGCTATTCGGGGTCTTTTCTGATTCCACACAAATCTTAAAATAATTTGTTCTAACTCTCTGAAGAAAGTCCATGGTATTTTGATAGGGATTGCATTAAACGTATAAATTGCCCTGGGTAACATTGACATTTTTACAATATTAATTCTGCCAATCCATGAGCATGGAATATTTTTCCATCTCTTTGTGTCTTCCTCAATTTCTTTCAGAAGTGTTCTATAGTTTTTAGGGTATAGATCTTTTACCTCTTTGGTTAGGTTTATTCCTAGGTATCTTATGCTTTTGGGTGCAATTGTAAATGGGATTGACTCCTTAATTTCTCTTTCTTCAGTCTCATTGTTAGTGTATAGAAATGCCATTGATTTCTGGGCATTGATTTTGTATCCTGCCACGCTACCAAATTGCTGTATGAGTTCTAGCAATCTGGGGGTGGAGGCTTTTGGGTTTTCTATGTAGAGTATCATGTCATCGGCGAAGAGGGAGAGTTTGACTTCTTCTTTGCCAATTTGAATGCCTTTAATGTCTTTTTGTTGTCTGATTGCTGAGGCGAGGACTTCCAGAACTATGTTGAACAGCAGTGGTGAGAGTGGACATCCCTGTCTTGTTCCTGATCTTAGGGGAAAGGCTCCCAGTGCTTCCCCATTGAGAATGATATTTGCTGTGGGCTTTTCGTAGATGGCTTTTAAGATGTCAAGGAAAGTTCCCTCTATCCCAACACTCTGAAGGGTTTTGATCAGGAATGGATGCTGTATTTTGTCAAATGCTTTCTCTGCATCTAATGAGAGTATCATATGGTTCTTGGTTTTTCTCTTGCTGATATGATGAATCACATTGATGGTTTTACGAGTGTTGAACCAGCCTTGTGTCCCGGGGATAAATCCTACTTGGTCATGGTGAATAATTTTCTTAATGTGTTGTTGGATCCTATTGGCTAGTATCTTGTTGAGAATTTTTGCATCCATGTTCATCAGGGATATTGGTCTGTAATTCTACTTTTTGGTGGGGTCTTTGTCTGGTTTCGGAATTAAGGTGATGCTGGCCTCATAGAACGAATTTGGAAGTACTCCATCTCTTTCTATCTTTCCAAACAGCTTTAGTAGAATAGGTATGATTTCTTCTTTAAACGTTTGATAGAATTCCCCTGGGAAGCCATCTGGCCCTGGACTCTTGTGTCTTGGGAGGTTTTTGATGACTGCTTCAATTTCCTCCCTGGTTATTGGCCTGTTCAGGTTTTCTATTTCTTCCTGCTCCAGTTTTGGTAGTTTGTGGCTTTCCAGGAATGCGTCCATTTCTTCTAGATTTCCTAATTTATTGGCGTACACCTGTTCATAATATGTTTTTAAAATCGTTTGTATTTCCTTGGTGTTGGTAGTGATGTCCCCTTTCTCATTCATGATTTTATTAATTTGAGTCTTCTCTCTCTTCTTTTTAATAAGGTTGGCTAATGGTTTATCTATCTTATTAATTCTTTCAAAGAACCAACTCCTGGTTCTGTTGATCTGTTCCACAGTTCTTTTGGTCTCGATATCATTGAGTTCTGCTCGAATTTTAATTAACTCTCTTCTTCTGCTGGGGGTGGGGTCTATTTGTTGCTTTTTCTCTAGTTCCTTTATGTGTAAGGTGAGCTTTTGAATTTGAGATCTTTCCAGTTTTTGAATGTATGCTTGTATTGCGATGTATTTCCCCCTCAGGACTGCTTTTGCTGCATCCCAAAGATTTTGAACGGTTGTATCTTCATTTTCATTAGTTTCCATGAATCTTTTTAATTCTTCCTTAATTTCCTGGTTGACCTTTTCATCTTTTAGCAGGATGGTCCTTAACCTCCACGTGTTTGTGGTCCTTCCATATTTCTTGTTGTGATTAAGTTCTAATTTCAAGGCATTATGGTCTGAGAATATACAGGGGACTATCCCGATCTTTTGGTATCGGTTCAGACCCGATTTGTGACCCAGTATGTGGTCTATTCTGGAGAAAGTTCCATGTGCACTTGAGAAGAATGTGTATTCAGTTGAGTTTGGATGTAAAGTTCTGTAGATATCTGTGAAATCCATCTGGTCCAGTGTATCATTTAAAGCTCTCGTTTCTTTGGAGATGTTGTGCTTAGAAGACCTATCCAGGGTAGAAAGATCTAGATTGAAGTCACCAAGTATAAGTGTATTATTATCAAGGTATTTCTTGAGTTTGGTTATTAATTGGTTTAAATATTTGGCAGCTCCCACATTCGGGGCATATATATTGAGGAGTGTTAAGTCCTCTTGTTGGATAGATCCTTTGAGTATGAGATAGTGTCCCTCTTCATCTCTCACTATAGCCTTCGGGGTAAATTTTAATTTATCTGATATAAGGATGGCAACCCCTGCTTTCTTTTGAGGACCATTTGAATGGTAAATGGTTCTCCAACCTTTTATTTTCAGGTTGTAGGTGTCCTTCTGTCTAAAATGAGTCTCTTGTAGACAGCAAATAGATGGGTCCTGCTTTTTTATCCAGTCTGAAACCCTGCGCCTTTTGATGGGGTCATTAAGCCCGTTCACATTCAGAGTTACTATTGATAGATATGAGTTTAGTGTCATCATATCTATTCAGTCCTTGTTTTTGTGGATTGTTCCACTGAACTTCTTCTTAAAGGGGAATTTTAAGAGTCCCCCTTAAAATTTCTTGCAGAGCTGGTTTGGAGGTTACATATTCTTTCAGTTCCTGCCTGTCTTGGAAGCTCTTTATCTCTCCTTCCATTTTGAATGAAAGCCTTGCTGGGTAAAGTATTCTTGGTTGCATGTTCTTTTCATTTAGGACCCTGAATATATCCTGCCAGCCCTTTCTGGCCTGCCAGGTCTCTGTGGAGAGGTCTGCTGTTACCCTAATATTCCTCCCCATAAAAGTCAGGGACTTTTTTTCTCTTGCTGCTTTAAGGATCTTCTCCTTATCTTTGGAATTTGCAAGCTTCACTATTAAATGTCGAGGTGTTGAACGGTTTTTGTTGATTTTAGGGGGGGATCTCTCTATTTCCTGGATCTGAATGCCTGTTTCCCTTCCCAGATTCGGAAAGTTTTCAGCTAGGATTTGTTCAAATACATATTCTGGCCCTCTGTCCCTTTCCGCGCCCTCAGGAACCCCAATTAAACGTAGGTTTTTCTTCCTCAGGCTATCATTTATTTCCCTTAATCTATCCTCATGGTCTTTTAATTGCTTGTCTCTTTTTTCCTCAGTTTCCCTCTTTGCCATCAACTTGTCTTCTATGTCACTCACTCGTTCTTCCACCTCGTCAAGCCTCGTCGTTAGGACTTCTAGCTTGGATTGCATCTCATTTAATTGATTTTTAATTTCTGCCTGATTGGATCTAAGTTCTGCAGTCATGAAGTCTCTTGAGTCCTTTATGGTTTTTTCTAGAGCCACCAGTAGCTGTAAAATAGTGCTTCTGAATTGGCTTTCTGACATTGAATTGTAATCCATATTTTGTAACTCTGTGGGAGAGTGGGCTGTTTCTGATTCTTTTTTTTGAGGTGAGGTTTTCCTTCTAGTCATTTTGCTCAGTGCAGAGTGGCCAAAAACAAGTTGTATTGGGAAAAGGAGAAAAAGAGAGAGAAGGAAAGAAAAGAGAAAAAGAAAAAAGAGAAAGAAGAAAAAAATAGGGGAAAAAGAGAAGAAAAAGAAAGAAAAAGAAAGGAGAAAAAAGAAAAAAGGGGGGGTGGGGGAAGCAATCAGAAATCAAGAAGAAAGAGAGAAAGAAAAAAAAAAGCACAAAACAAAACAAAAACAAAAACAAAAAAAAAACAAAAAACAAAAAAAATCACGGGGGAGTATCTTCCGATTCTGTGTAGTTTAAGTCCCTTGACTTCCCCTGGAACTGGTCCGTCTCGCTGGTCTTCTGGGGGAGGGGCCTGCTGTGCTGATTCTCAGGTGTTAGCACTTGGGGGAGCTGCTCTGCCCCTGCCTGGTGCAGGGCTCGGTGGGGGTTGTTCACCCCGTGGGGCCCCAGGAGGAAGCCACAGTGGCGGGGGCAGCTCTGGGACCCTGGAGTCAGCCCCCGCAGTAGCTCCGGGGCTCTCCTTCTGCAGGGCCTAGGGGCTCCGGGGCGGGGCCGCTGATCTGCTCAGTTCCAGGCAGGAGCGTCCTCGCTGTCCTGGGCCCTCCCGGCCTCTGCCTGTCCCGGGGGAGGCCGGATCCTGGGCTGTGTCCCGGCGCCCTGTGCTCCGGGGCCTGCGCTGTTGGATTCGCGCTCCCGGCGGTGCAGCCCCCTCCGCGGAGCCGCCGCCCAAGCCCCTCCGAGCTGTTCCCGGAGCCGCGCAGCCCCCTCCGCGGAGCCGCCGCCCGAGCCCCTCCGAGCTGCTCCGGGTCCCGCCGAGCGCTGCAGCCCTTAGGGAGCTCGGCGCATCTCCCGGGGCGCAGTTCCTCTGTTACTGTCCCAGGGAGCCCCAGGGCATCCCGCCTTTCTGGGGATCCTGCTCCAATTCCCGGGGAGCCCCTTTCCGCGGGGAAGGTTGGTGCAGCTCCTGCTCCTCCGGGACGGGGCTCTCCTGTCCTGGGGACACTCGCCCCGGCCTCAGCCCGGCTCCTCGCGGGGCCCCTCCCCCTCGGAGGCCTTTTGTGTCTTTATTTCTTTTTCCCCGTCTTCCTACCTTGATAGAAGCGCGAACTCTCCTCACTGTAGCGTTCCAGCTGGTCTCTCTTTAAATCTCAGGCCGAATTCGTAGGTTTTCAGGATGATTGGATGGTTTTTTAGGTAATTTGCTGAGGACAGGTGACCTGGAGACCCTACTCCTCCGCCATCTTGCCCCTCCCCCCCTCAATTATTGCTTCTTTATGAGGATGTTATTCATATTTGATTAGGGGTCATGCTAATGACCTTATTTTAATGTGTTTACCCCTGTGAAGACCCCCATCTCCATATATAGTCACAGACTGAGGTGCTGGTAGTGGGACTCAACATACAGATTTGGACTGGAGCCCATAACACATGTAAAGGATTTGGGGTGGACCCATCTACTCTAAATCTCAGTTATGAGTGGTGATTCTGCTCTGAGCCTGGGCAAGTGATTAACTTCTTCAAACTTCAAAGTATTTTCCTGTAATGTGACCTAAAAATTTATATTGGTCTCAAATCAGTTCATCAAATAATCTTTGTATGCAAAGATGAATTTACCAAAAGTTAATTCTTTGTTAGCTCCAACTCAGTGCTTTTGCATTTTAGTATTCTGTCTTTTGTATATATCTTTTAGGTATAACTATGTAATTATGCCCCAACCTCTCCTAAACTTCAACTCTATTCCCAGATATCTGTTCGATATCTCCATCCAGCTATCTGAAGCTTAAATCAAATTAAAAACATCCACGAATGAGCTCATTATCTCACTTGATAATATCACCAACCAAGTGCAGAATTGAAGCTTTAACACGTAGCTATCACACGTAGTTAGCAGATCCAGCCTCCAAGTATCTTGCATGTCTCAGACCCTCTTCCCTGGTCCAAGCACTAGGCTTTTCTACCCCATTTACAATAACTCAATATTGAAGCATCCTGAATCTCTGCTTCCTTTAAGATGTTTTGTTGGTCTTAATCTTAAGAACTATTGGGACTTCATCAAGATAAGAAGCTTTTGCACAGCAAAGGATACAGTCAACAAAACTAAAAGACAACCTACAGAATGGGAGAAGATATTTGCAAATGACATATCAGATAAAGGGCTAGTTTCCAAAATCTATAAAGAACTTATTAAACTCAACACCAAAGAAACAAACAATCCAATCATGAAATGGGCAAAAGACATGAAGAGAAATCTCACAGAGGAAGACATGGACATGGCCAACAAGCACATGAGAAAATGCTCTGCATCACTTGCCATCAGGGAAATACAAATCAAAACCACAATGAGATACCACCTCACACCAGTGAGAATGGGGAAAATTAACAAGGCAGGAAACAACAAATGTTGGAGAGGATGCGGAGAAAAGGGAACCCTCTTACACTGTTGGTGGGAATGTGAACTGGTGCAGCCACTCTGGAAAACTGTGTGGAGGTTCCTCAAAGAGTTAAAAATAGACCTGCCCTATGACCCAGCAATTGCACTGTTGGGGATTTACCCCAAAGATTCAGATGCAATGAAACGTCGGGACACCTGCACCCCGATGTTTCTATCAGCAATGGCCACAATAGCCAAACTGTGGAAGGAGCCTCCGTGTCCATCGAAAGATGAATGGATAAAGAAGATGTGGTTTATGTATACAATGGAATATTACTCAGCAATTAGAAACGACAAATACCCACCATTTGCTTCAACGTGGATGGAACTGGAGGGTATTATGCTGAGTGAAATAAGTCAATCGGAGAAGGACAAACAGTGTATGTTCTCATTCATTTGGGGAATATGAATAATAGTGAAAGGGAATATAAAGGAAGGGAAAAGAAATGTTGGGAAATATCAGGAAGGGAGACAGAACATAAAGACTCCTAACTCGGGGAAACGAACTAGGGGTGGTGGAAGGGGAGGAGGGCGGGTGTTGGAGGGGAATGGGTGACGGGCACTGAGGTGGACACTTGATGGGATGAGCACTGGGTGTTTTTCTGTATGTTGGTAAATTGAACACCAATAAAAATTAATTTAAAAAAAAACAATAGAGTATAAGAAATGTTAATACATCCACACCAAAAATCACTGTGGCTGATGTGTATTTTGTTGTATAATAAACTCTTTTAAAGGGATTACACCATTTCATGCTCCCATGAACAATATGTGAGATTCCAGTTGCTCCATATCTTTGCCTTTGGGGCCACCAGTCTTTGTGACTGCAGCCTTTCTGTTGATGTGTAATTCCATTGCTTTTATTTCTCAAGGCTCTTTCTTTCCCTAGTTTCTTTGGTTGTGTTTTGAGGTAGAAATTTTATTAGTATCTGGTAACTTTGGTTGTTTGTTTATTTTAGGAGAGAAAGTGAAAAGATGATTGGGAGCTCACTGTACAGTGATCTGGCTGTGCAGTTCTATTGGGGAATTATTGGGGTTAGTATCTTAAGCTCAGCATCTTCAGGATTTCCTCTCTGCTGTTAAGTTTCTCAGGGAAGAATCTCCTAACATTCTGTTTGTAGAGGGACCTGGAATCTAAGACCAGGTAGAGTGGGCTGGTGTCTCTCAGTATCCTCTGCATGCATTCAGTATAACACAGTCTACCTCTGGACTTATAAACAAGTCTGGGGCAGAGATCTGTGGATTCATTGCTTCTTATTCAATTTGCAACCAAGTGTATTTTACTTTTTTTCTGCCACCCCTCCCCTCTAGAGGCAGCTGACATGATCAGTTCATGTTGTAAAATTGTGTTGTCCTTTGTTAACCTTTTTCAACTTCTGGCCAGGATTTTGTTTCCTGTAGAATAAATCAGTTACTTTCATTCACTTTCTTCCCAGTTTCCAAAATTCCTTGCTACTGTCTTCTCTTCCATTCATCTTTGTAGATTTATTCCTTAAAAAAAAGTATGTGGGGGCATTGTTCTCAGTTATTGGAGATTTAGGAAGGACCAAGATTCGGTGCATATTTTTAGTCTCTCATTTTAATTCAGTAGTTGGTTTGTTTTCTTACACAAATAGTGTAAGATACCACACAAGAACACATCCACAATCATTAATTGTCTTCATCCACAGTCATTAATTCTCACTCACATATCTGAGGGTGGCTGGAGCTTATTGTTCCAGGCTAATCTAGGCTGGGTGTATTGGACATGGTATTGAGGTGCTGGTTGGGTCAAGTTTGTGCCTCTCTATATCTCAGCTTCTTAAAGCAGTAGGCTATCCAGGGCATGTTCTAGTGGTGATGGCAGATTGTAAGAGTACATTTCAAGGCTTTGCTTGCATAATGTGTACTTGCACACTATTGGCCAAACTCATCTTTTCATCTCTGGTAGGAGTCCTTACAATGTCACATTTAACTACCTAAATATAGGGAGGAATGAAAAACTCATAATACAATCTCCTAGAGATGGTTGGGAGCTCATAATACAATCTACTAATCACAATTCAACACATGATAGAATCTGGTAAAGAGGATCATATCATACTCTAAGTGACTCTAATTGTTGCCTGCTTTTATGAGCTGTCCCTGCCACCTGAATATGATCCAAGGAATTTTTCTTTATTGTTTTATTACACTTAGTGCACACTTGTCAGTAAGTTTTATGTGAATAGAACATCTTATGATCATGGGCTTTTAAGAGATGTTTTTGTAAAGAGTTAAACAAAATCAATTATGTTTCATTCCTGTAGAGGATAACTGAGAGCTTTTAGTCTTGGTGGGGGGAGTTTTTAATTCTCCAAAGCAGGGAGTGGGATTTATACATAATATTTCTCACATTTAAGATATAGATTCCCCCTCTCTGAATGACTGCATAATGTTGCCCTTCCAGTGAAAGAATTTACGAAGTGAGGGCTGTGTGCTGATATTCAAAACAATTGGTGTGGCATGAAAGTCATGTCATTACATCACTCCATCTACATGCTCCCTGTCGTTGTAGCTGGACTACTTGCTCAGTTCACTCAGGCAGAAAATGCCATGGAGATTGGGATCATGGGAGGGTACAACTTTATAGCTGGCTGCATGATTCCAACAAATGCCCTCAACTCCTAAATGGGGTCATGATCTGGAATCTAATCACTTGCCCTTCTTTCCATTCCACCAATGCTCACAGTGCTCTTAGCTACATCTCTAAATAGTTTATTTATCTGCTTAAAAGTTGTTTTAATATAAAAACAGAGAACAAGGAAAACCATAAGAGACTCTTAACTATATGAAACAAATTAAGGGTGGCTGGAGGGAGGGTAGATGGGGGATGGGGTAACTGGGTGATGGGCACTTGATGGAATGAGCACTGGGTGTTATAGACAACTGATGAATCACTAAATTCTACCCCTGGAACTAATAATACACTATATGTTAGCTAAATTGAATTTAAAAATAAAAGCACAAAAAAAGGTCGTTCTGGGTTACAATCTATGACCTCATTGCTGTGGTTCACAGCCCTGCTGTCACCATGCACTGCCCCTCCTCCAGAATGACAGTCCCCAAAATGGAATCCCTGTAGGTCCCTGGATACTGTGCTCCCCCTAGCCTGCTTTATTGTGATGGGTCTGGAACATCTGCCTTGGGTCTCTTTGTCATCATATCTGCTAGCTTGGGACTGTAGCACAGGTAGGATCACCTAGGCTGGGGTAAGCATCCCCTCTTTGGCCCCTGCCACAGGGGGAGCTCATGTCCTTATAATTGTTACTCTCTGTCTTCAGCTTCCCAAGAGCCATGCCTGGCACACAGTAGGTAGGATTTATTGGAAGAGGCTATAAACTGATGGCCAAGACATTAGACAAAAAACAGATTGTGTCTAATGTTTATTTTGCATCATTACTATTGGTTTAATTTTATAATACATTTTGATATTAGGTATAACAGGTATTTTCTAAATGTTCTTAGCTATTTGTTTATTCTTCCAAATGACTTAGCATCTTAAAAATGGTTGAATGTACTTGAACAGAACAATTGGAAACAAATTAACATCTTTATCATATTTATCCTTCTCATAAAAAATATTGTGAAGTTGTAGTTATACAGATCATGTTATCTTCTCAGTAAATTTTTCTTAGTCTTCATAAAGAACTCATCTGTTTCTTTTAAAATTTATTATGGTAAAATATACATTACAAAATTTGCCATTTTAACCATTTTTAAGTATACATTCAATGTCATTAATTACATTCACAATGTTGTGCAACCATCACTACTCTGCTGCTCTAGTACTGTTTTATTTTCCCACTCTGAAACTGTATATCAACTAAACACTAACTCCCCATTTTTTGTTAACTCACCTTCTCCAGCCCCTGGCATGCACCATTCTACTTTTTGTCTCCGTGAATTGGACTCTCTAGAAACCTCATGTAAGTGGAACATACTGTATTCATCATTTTTTCTTTGACTTGTTTTAGCATAATGTCCTCATGGTTCAGGCATGCTGTAGCATGTCTCAGAACTTCATTCCTTTTTATTCCTTTTTAAAGTTAAATACTATTCCAGTGTACAAATATGTATATACATATATGCTCATCTGCTGGTGGACCTCTGAGTTGCTCTCACCTTTTAGCTTATTGTGAACAATAATATGAACAATAATACGAATTATTTCTATGCAATGCAGATTTCTGTACAGTGCAGATTTCTTTTTAAGGATAATGCTAGGCATTTTGTTGACACTAAAAGTAGATTTTTTTCTTTTATAAATTCTAATTGGTTTTTGCTGGTTTCTAGGAAAGGTATTGAGGTCTGGATTTTTTATATTAATTCAGCCTTGTTACACAACACCTATATTGATTCTCATAGTTTTTAAGTTGATTCCTCTAAGCTTTGAAGATATATGAGAAAATTTCCTAAGATAAGGATCATCTATCTTTTCCTTTCCCACATTTGTAGCTAACATAATATGTATGTTTGCATTTGCTGGAGGCCATGCCTTATGTGTCTATTTACAGGACTTAGAACCATACAAGGCAAACAGTCAGTTAATAAGCATTCATTAAGTAACTCTGTGCCTCATATAGGGGCATGTTAAATGCCATGTGATACCAATTTGGTACCAATTTTATTTCCTTTGTCATGAGAATTTTTAATTAACAACAATTGTATAATATCTTTTTGTATTCAATTCCACTTTCAAAAACATTCTTTCATTTAAGAGACAATATGCAGTCATAGTTTTAACTATCCCCATTATACAGATGAGTTAGCTGAATCTCAGAGAGATGTTATCCCTTACTCTGTCTAGTAGGTCCTCTAGTAGGTCCTGTCTCCCCCTCATCAGTCAGTCTCCATTCTCTCAGCTTCTGGGAGTATGACCACTGATTATAGCTAAATCCTTCTGTGGGCATTGATTTGAGCTGAAGAAAGCTGCTTTGCCAAGATCATGTCCCTGCCCTGGCATTATCTATCTCCAGCGAATGCTCTATATGAGGTAGCAAAGCTGACTCCTTTGCCTGCACATGTGACAAGTCTGAGGGTCAGGTTCCTTAAAATCCCAACTTTCCATGGGACTAGCTGTGGCTTCTGTGGAGCTGCATCCCTTGTCCCTGCACCCGGAGCATAATCTGTTATCAGCCTCCTGCACATGGATCTCCACCTCCAAGTTTGTGTCCAGGGAACCCTAACTGACAGCATGGTAGAGTTAGGACCCAAACCATGGCCCACAGCTCTTTTAAGTACAATGCGTATTTGGTCTGGAAACCCTTTGAAGATAGGGTGACTTATCTAGGCCATTCCACATTTCCTTTCTAGGGATGATAGGTGTGATGATTCAAATATTCTTACACCTGAGACTTGCTCAAGGGAAAATGCCTCATCTGGGAAACTATTTTAAAAAATCTTTCACTCATCCTGGGTATTTTCCTCTCTTATATCCTCTGTAAAATGATAACCAAAGCTTGCCTCTGCGATGGGCTTTGGAGACATTTTCACTTACCTAATCTCCTTTGATCCATGCAATGAGGAAGGCTGGGTGGTAACTCTCTTCTCCTGTGTTTGGAGATGCCCCAGGTTCCTCTGGGGTGACTTCATTCCCTATTGCAACATGTCAATAATTGTGACTTTGTTGATTCCAGGCTAGTTTCTGGTGAGGTGATTTTGCTACAACATATGTTACTTTTCAGGATGTGGTGATGTTTGTGGTACTTATGAGCATTAGAATTTGTAATATGCCATGATTTATTTTGTCTTCGAATTAATATAACCTTTGTACTTAGCTTGATATGGGTAGTAATGTGGCATTTTTAGGTAAACATTGGCTCCTAAAGTCTCCAAACCTCAGTCCCCACAGCACATGGCCAGCCTTTGGCCATCACCTCCAATGTCCACCCATCCAAGGAAGGATCACACCTGCTTGTGCTCCTGTCCTGCAAAAAATTCATGCCTCCTTTTCCAGGGACTTGTCTACACTGAACTGAAGGCATTTCTAACCTCTGGAGTTTCAAATTTTTAAAACTGACTTGTGACAATATTTTTGCTCAAGGAATTCTAAAAAGAGGCATAATATTTTCAAAATGTTGTCCTGATGGTTCTTCCTTACATTACTTGGAAAACTTGATGACTCTAGGAGGCTGCCTAGTTACTGCAGCCTGACAGGCCTGATGAAAGCTGCTCACCCTCTGACCTCCTCTCCCTCTACTCCTCTCCTAGATCACAGCCCTGTGCCTCAGCCACGGAATATTGCAGGGCAACCTCCCCAACTGGCCATCGGAGGCCTCTGTGCCTGTTGTCTCATTTTCTTGAATTGATTTTGCTATCTGGTTATGACTACTTCTGTGTAACCCTGTGAGGGCTAAGAAACTCCAGCACATGGCCAGTTTTTGTCAAGCAGCATTCCAACCCTACACAAAACTGGGACAGTTGCTTACATATCTCTTCTTTCATAGCCTGGAGTGCTTAATCCTAGTCCTAAAAGGTAATATTTTAGCACCAAGTTTATGGAGACCATTATTAATTATAAGTACCAAGGAGCCAATTAGATATTGGGAAGTCAGACTCAGTAATAAGAGAAACAGCAATGGCGTCTGTGCAATCTGAGAAGATTGAACTTCTCAGAAGATTGAACTGAGAAATCTTGAACTTTGCCTTGTCTCCTTTTTTTAAAAATCTGTATTATTAAGTTGGGATTCTCTCTGTTCTCTGTCTGGTGGTAATATTATTGCAAACAACTGTATTAACATTGTCAGTGATTAGAATTTTCTCTCACTACTTGTGGGTCAGATGGTTCTTGAGGTGGGATGAGTAGGGGTGAAACCATCAACTTTGAAGGCTGATGCTCAACTAATGTGACCCTGGATAGCTGTAATTCTAGGACTTGGATTCTGTGTCTATAAACAGGGCAATGATGTCACCCATCTCACCAAGAGGACAAGACAAGATGATGGATGCAGAACACTGATCATCTCACTGGGCCCATCAGCTGAGCTTGCTCAAGGGCTGGTATTATTTTTTCCTATTTCAGTTCTACTTGCAATGCCAAATACATTATCTCACACATCTTTGGGGTTCATGAGGATTGGGGAACATCAAGACTTGGCAATGACTTTTTTTTAAGATTTTATTTATTTATCAGAGAGAGAGAGAGAGACAGAGAGACAGAGAGACAGAGACACAGGCAGAGGGAGAAGCAAGCTCCATGCAGGGAGTCCGAGGTGGGACCCAATCCCGGTTCCCCAGGATCAGGCCTTGGGCTGAAGGTGGCGCTAAACCGCTGAGCCACCTGGGCCACCCAAAGAGTAGGAATTTGACAGAGAGATTAGCCTATGATATCAGTCAAAACTGTTTATCTTGTTCAACTGCAGTTTATCCAATTTAACCAATGGGAATCATAATCATGTTGCCCTTCCACGCTTGTGTTAGATAATGATAATTATCCTTACTGATATGTGGAATAATGTGGCCATAATTCTCCACTCTTGTGGGAACTGCCTGCAGAGGTATGGTGGTGTTTCTCATCACAAGGGTAAGCACCTGTTCCATTTCCTTTGTTTAGCCTTTGTTTTCCTTTGTTCTCAAGAAGGAGAAACTCCCAGTTGGTTTTAGATTAGTGATTAGCAATGAAGGAGGACTTAAATGTCATTAAGAGGAAAGATTGAGTCAGAATAAACTGTGTTGAAAATTCTTAGTTCACATCCTGAAAGGTGAACAGGATCTTGCCAGCTCTATCAAAGGCCAAGATAAATTCTCCAAGCCCATGGGAGCTTCATCTCATCACTGCCTGCAAAATTTAATTTGTAGGCGACATCTCATCATGGAGCATTTTTGACAATCAGGTTTAAATTTCCTTTTTTCTGAGGCACATTTCCCTTCAATGTTCATCTTGTTTGTTGAAGTTATCTTAATCATATGGCATCTCAATACATGGACTCCAATTCACAGTGGCATGAATAAAGAAAAAAAAAACGGAATGATTAATGAAACTGATGAAGTAAATGGAAATATCATGCCTTAGTAAGAAGTAATGCCTCTGTTCTATTTTCACATGCCCAGAGATTTTATTTAAGAGACTTGATGTCAGCTATTCAACATGGACTTGCTGGTAGAAAATATATTTACTTAATATATTTTTATGTTTTCCCTTATGCAACTCAAGTTGTTTTCCATTGGAAGAAAAGAGGCATTTATCCAGTGTGTTCTGAGAAGCATCCTTTGTTCCCCACCCTACAACACCTTTACCTAAATATCCAAAATATTCTCCTTTAGGATTCTATTGGATTCCTGCCTCACATTTAGATCTTTCATCCATTTTGAGTTTATCTTTGTGTATGGTGTAAGAGAATGGTCCAGTTTCATACAATGGATAATGTATTTGGCTTTGCAAGTAGAACTGAAATAGGAAAAAATAATACCAGCCCTTGAGCAAGCACCTGGCTGTCCAATTTTCCCAGCACCATTTATTGAAGAGACTGTCCTTTTTCCAGTGGATAGTCTTTCCTGCTTTGTCGAAAATTAGTTGTCCATAGAGTTGAGGGCCCATTTCTAGGTTCCTATTCTGTTCCACTGATCTATGTGTCTGTTTTTGTGGCAGGACCACACTGTCTTGATGATCACAGCTTTGTAGTACAGCTTAGAATTCAGCAGTGTGATGCCCCCAGTTATGGTTTTCTTTTTCAAGGGTCTTTTCTGATTCCACATAAATCTTAAGATGATTTGTTTCATCTCTCTGAAGAAAGTCCATGGTATTTTGATAGGGATTGCGTTGAATGTGTACACTGCACTAGATAGCATAGACTTTTTCACAATATTAATTATTTTAATCCATGAGCATGGAATATTTTTCCATCTCTTTGTGTCTTCCTCAATTTCTTTCACAAGTGTTCTGTAGTTTTTAGGGTATAGATCCTTTACCTCTTTGGTTAGGTTTATTCCTTGGTATCTTATGCTTTTGGGTGCAACTGTAAATGGGACTAACTCCTTAATTTCTGTTTCTTCAGTCTCATTGTTAGTGTATAGAAATGCCACTGATTTCTGGGCATAGATTGTGTATCCTACCACATGGCTGAATTGCTGTATGAATTCTAGCAATCTTGTGGTGGAAACTTTTGGGTTTTCTATGTATAGTACCATGTCATCTGTGAAGAGGGAGAGTTTGACTTTTTCTTTGCCAATTTGAATGCCTTTTATTTATTTTTGTTGTTAACACCCTTTTTGAACTTGGCCACAGCAACTCCTTGCAAGATACATCTATGAAGGCAAGAGAAACAAGAGCAAAAATGAACTATTAGGACTTAATAAAGATAAAAAGCATATGCACAGCAAAAGAAACAGTCAACAAAACTAAAAGACAACCTACAGAATGGGAGAAGTTATTTGCAAATGACGTATCAGATAAAGGGCTAGTATCCAAGATCTATAAAGAACTTATTCAACTCAACAGCAAAGAAACAAATAATCCAATCATGAAATGGGCAAAAGACATGCACAGAAATTTCATGAAAGAAGACATACACATGGCCAACAAGCACATGAGAAAATGCTGTGCATCACTTGCCATCAGGGAAATACAAATCAAAACCACCATGAGATACCACCTCACACCAGTGAGGATGGGGAAAATTAACAAGGCAGGAAACAACAAATGTTGGAGAGGATGTGGAGAAAGGGGAACCCTCTTGCACTGTTGTTGGGAATGTGACCTGGTGCAGCCACTCTGGAAAACTGTGTGGAGGTTCCTCAAAGAGTGAAAAATAGAGCTACCCTATGACCCAGCAATTGCCCTGCTGGGGATTTACCTCAAAGATACAGATGCAGTGAAACGCCAGGACACCTGCACCCCGATGTTTCTAGCAGCAATGTCCACAATAGCCAAACTGTGGAAGGAGCCTCAGTGTCCATCAAAAGATGAATGGATAAAGAAGATGTGGTCTATATATACAATGAAATATTACTCATCCATTAGAAACCACAAATACCCACCATTTGCTTCGACGTGGATGGAACTGGAGGGTATTATGCTGAGTGAAGTAAGTCAATCAGAGAAGGACAAACATTATATGACTTCAGTTATACAGGGAATATAAAAATAGTGAAAGGGATTATAGGGGAGAGGAGAGAAAGTGAGTGGGAAAAATCAGAGAGGGTGACAGAACAAGAGAGTAGTGGAAGGGGAGGTGGGCGGGGGGTTGGAGTGACTGGGTGACGGGCATGAGGGGGCACTTGATGGGATGAGCACTGGGCATTATACTATGTGTTGGCAAATCGATCTCCAATCAAAAAATATATAAAACATATCCAAAAGTATTCATGCCTTGATTTATTAAAAGTAAACTCTTTTAATTAACACAAAACATGAGTATATTCCAAATATGTGATATGTAATACTGACAAACCATATATGATTGTGAAATGCCATTTCTGTGCTACTAAAATATCCTTGGATCCTTGATTGCAGCCTTATGAGAAAGCCTTTGTTGGAACCACCCACCCAAACCATTTGGATTCCTGACATTCTGAAACAATTTTTTTGTTTTACGCTAATATGTCTAGGGCTAGTTTTTTTTTTATACAGCAATAAAGCTAATACAGGTTTTTGGCTAATTGGAAATGGGAACTCACCATAACAGACAAACTAAAATGTAGGGATGATTCTGTAACTGGGAGATAATTGGACACTCTCAGAATTTGCAGAGATCATTAGTGTAAGGCTAACCTGTCTTACTGGTACTAGGGTTTTAGACTTTGAGGAGACTGGCAGTGAAAGTAAAAAACAAAAAAAAAAAAAAAGGAAAATCTTATTGGAAACTGGAGGGAGGGAATTCCTTGTCCTGCAGGGGAAGAAAGTTGAGAAACACTGAAGCCTGCATTGATGTGGATGTTGAAAATGTTTCTAGTGAACTGATGATTTTGCTGAAGACATTTCCAGCCGTTGTTGAATATGTCATCTGTTTTCTTTCTACTTATAATAACACACAAGAGGAAAGACATAAGCTAAGGAAAGCACAAAAAGGGCATTACTGGTTGTGAAGATTTGCAGACGTCTGAATGGCAAATGATGCTAAAAAGTGAAGACATATCTTCCAAGCAAAGATGAATCCAGGACACTATCAGTGAAAGCATGATGTAAGATGAGGCCAAGGAAGTGACTGTAAAATTCTTTTAGAATTAGAATTTTGGGGAGACTAAAGGTGGTTCTTCAGGGTGCTACTCATTCAGTCCTCTAGGTATTAGTGGTGTGAGTCTCTCACAGACCCTCTCAATCAATCAAAAGCATTTCTAAGATGTTTAGGATATTGTCTTTCAGCAGAAGCCCAAAGTGGAGAATAGCTTATTTCAAACAGATTTCAGATGTGACTTTTATCTAACAAAATGGATCCAAATAAGGGTCATAAAATTTAAAAGAATTTTATCAGGTGATTTTATCTGCATAGACTGAAGGGGATGGAAACAGTACCATATACAGTTGTCTGTTTGTCCCCACAAATTCCACCAGCAGGAAGTCAGCTGAGAAAACCGGTTGCAAATGCAGGCTAATTAGCTGGGAAAAGGAAGAAGGTCTCAGAGGTTGGACCCAGGACCCGCAAGACAGATCCTGTAGCCATGGAGAATAACACCTGGGCAGGAGTAAGAATGAGCACTAAGCAGTGAGCTCCCAGTATTTTACCAGCTGGATTTCAGAACCGTTATTCCCAGTGGTTCCTGTGTTCCTCTCATTTCCTCCCTCCCTCCCTCCCACCCTTCCTTCCTTCCTTCCTTCCTTCCTTCCTTCCTTCCTTCCTTCCTTCCTTCCTTCCTTCTGGAAGTGCTGGTGGTAATTACGTATGCCTTCTCCATGGTATGTTATAGATGTATATGAGCAGATAACTCACCTCTTCAGTTCACAAGTTGAGAGAAACTACACTGGATGAGTCACACCAGCACCTGGGTACAGTTTAAAGAACAAGATGGTAGATTTGAGCTAATTGCCTGGGTCAGTCTTATGGAGGTCTTGGAAGTGGGTGAGTTATTTTGTATGTCTGAGTGACATGAAACACTGACACATCACAGAGGTCAAGCTGTGGTATATAGATCATGGCCCCCCAGTAATGTATGCTTCTTAGTATTTATATTCCAAGAGCAATTTCCTCCTACAGTGTCCCTGGGATGAGAGGGCAGAATTGATGGTATGTACTTTTGAGATTAGGTGGTGAGAGACACTGAAGATTCCATGTTGATCTCTCTCTCTCTCTCCCTGTCCCTGTCCCTGTCCCTCTCCCTCTCCCTCTCTCTCTCCCTTTCCCTCTCTCTCTCATCATTCTCTCTGGAGGAAGCTAGCCACTTAGCTGGGAGCTGTGCCATGGAGAGACCACATGGTGAGGGACAGAGGCCGCTTGCCCACAGTTACCTGAGAACACTAGAAGATCCTCCAGGCCCAGTCCAGCCCCAGACAACTGCACCCCTGAGTGGCACATGATTACAGCCTGGTGAGAGACCCTGAACCAGAACCCGCCAGCTAAGGTGCTCTTGGATTCCTGACCCAAAGACCTTTGAGATAGAAAATGTTTAAATCTCCATGTTTTAGGATAATTTATTACCCAGCATTGCATAACTAGCACATTTTGTGTTGCCCTAAGACTGACTCTAGAAGTTGTAATAAGGGCCCTGATCTATAGTCTAGGGTGCTGAGGAAGTCCATCTGTGGAAAAGGCTGAGTGCTACATGAGATGATGGTGATTCCCTCAATACTACCTATAAAAGTAGGAGCCCACATTGCAGCCACTTATCTATGCAACCATTAGGGAAGGGTCACTAGGAAGCCCTCTTCAGGGAGCAGAGATTGAGACCCCAGTGCTGAGCCAAGCTGATAGATGTTGAAGCTGCTAAGAGTACCTGTGTAGGAGATGCACTGGGGCACCTGAAGATACAAGTGGTCTTGGACCTCAGAGAGTGTCTGTTGGCCACATTTCTACTCTCCATGAGGCAGGAATATTAGTGAGTTACCACCATATTCTTAATGGATAACAAGCAAATAGATCGTTTTCATGCTTTCAGATTTATCCTCTTATAGAATTTACTCCTGACATCTCTGGGAGGTAAGAGATATATCCTAATATATTTTTAGTGAGGTTTTTTTGGTATAAGTTTAAACTTATAAAGGTTTTGCAAGAGCAGTATAAGAAGCTCCAGTATATTTTAATCCAGATTTACCTAATATTTCAATTTGTCACTTTTGTTTATCTATCTATCCACTGAGAGGGAATTTGAGACATTGTGCCCCTTCATCATTGAATAAATCGGTAGTATTATTAAAGAAAAAATTTATTACATGATAGCACAGTTGTAAAAACAATAATTTAATATTGATATAACACCATTATCTAATTTAGTTATTTACAATTCATGTTCAAATTTTATCAATTGTCCTACAAATTTCATTGTAGTCATTCCCTTTTTTCTACACATCCCCTTTAATTGATGTATCTTCTTAGTCTCTCTTAACCTCAATAGTTTCACAGCCTTCCTTTGGACTTATTGATCTCAATATTTGTTAAAATAAAATCAGTCATTTTGTAGAATATCCTCAACATGTTTTTTATATGTTTGTCTCATGATTAGAATCAAATCATGCACTTTTGGCAGGAATGACAGAGGTTATGTGCCATCAGTGCAATCTATCAGGAGATGTGTAATAATGTTCTGTCTCCACTTTGATGATGTTAACCCTTGACTACTGGGTTATGATGGTGACTGCCATGTTTCTCCAATGATATGGTGCCATTGTCATTTTTGTAATTAGTAAATAATCAGCAAGAGTTAACTTTAGATTATGTAAATAGCCTATCATCAAGTTTTAACCCAGTAAAATTTAGTGTTCACTGATGATGTAGCTTTGTTATCATTTCCATATTTTTTGTTCATTTTCTTATAAGACAAGGCTCTTTTTGTCATTTGTTTATCTATTTTAAATGACACACATCTATTTATATATCTATGTCTAGATACAAAACTATTTTATTAGTTTATAATAAAACTATTTTGTAATAATAATTATTTAATAATTTTTAACTTATTCAATTATAATTTCTCAGTATAATAATTCATTTTCATGCTCAAATTGTCTGGCTCTTGTATCCCTAGACACGCCCTCATGATTTTTGAGAACTTCATTATTTTTATGGCACAACAAGGTTTTCTGGTTCCATTTTATTTTTGCTTGGGAGCAAAATAATAATTTCTTACTAGATTCCTGGTGGGATTGGAAGTCTATAAAGAACTGTATAGACATCTTGAATTATATCCCCAGGTCCTTGGATCCTTGGTACAGTTAAAACAATAAGATATAAATTCCCTGCCCTGAGAATTCCCTGCCTTTGTAAGAAATAGCAGCTTTGAGATATCTCTACCTCAAATGACCAGCTTGTTAAGAGATAGCATTAGAGAGACATGGCTTGATTTGGACATGGACATTTATGTTGTTTCCAGTTGTCTGTAAATAGTTGCTCAAGCTTTGCCCTTTAATACCTCAAGGGCTCATGTTAACTGCCCTTCAAATTATTCCTGTGAGTCATGTTTTTCTGATGTCTGGTGAGTTATGAGAGTTTATTAACAAAAATGTTCTATATTAGCCAAGGTTTTCCAGAAAACTGGAACCAATTGGATTTAGACATAGATGCATAAATTTATGTGTACCTTTTCTAAGCTCCCTCTCCCTCCCCCTCCCGCCACCTCTCTCATGGAGTTGGCTCACATGGTTATGGAGACCAACAAGTATCTAGATCTGCAGTCAGCAAGCTAGAGACCCAGAGAGCTGATGGTGTAAGTTCGAGTCTAAAAGCTGACAGACTCAAGACCCAAGAAAAACTGATGTTTTCAGTTTGAGTCTGAAAAAACCTATATCCCAGCCATAAGGCAGTCAGGCAAGTAGATTTTCTCCTTATTCATGGGACGCTTAACCTTTTTGTTTTAGTTAGGGCTTCAACTAATTGGGTGAGGCCCACTCACTTTGGGGAGGGCCAAAAACTGTTACCAAGCCTAACAATTTAAATATTAATCTCATACAAAAATGCCCTCACAGAAAATACCCAGAATAATGTTTGACCAAATATCGGCATTCTGTAGCCCAGTCAAGTTAACACATAAAATTAAGCTCACAGCATTTCATCCCACCTGGTACAAAAGAAGTGCCATAGGACTTTCTGACAAAACACCTATTCCTCTCTTTTGTGAAAATGAGGCTGCAGTGGTCAAATGTCCTTTAAGGTGAAGAGGGCTTGGTTGGAAGGACATGCCTTGCCTGCATGTTCTCTTCTTTATCTTTCCTCCTCTCCTTCATTCCTTCCTTCCTTATAAAAAGAGTTATCTATCTATCATCTATCTATTTATAGAGACACACACACACACACACACACACACACACACAGAGAGAGAGAGAGAGAGAGAGAAAGAGGCAGAGACACAGGCAGAGGGAGAAGCAGGCTCCATGCAGGGAGCCTGACGTGGGACTCGATCCATGGTCTCCAGGATCATGCCCTGGGCTGCAGGTGGCGCTAAACCGCTGCGCCACGGGGGCTGCCCTCATTTATTTATTTTTAGCACATTACTTTAAAGTGATGCCTATCCCAGGGATATATGAATTTTTAAATGTATGGATGATTACAAGATAAAGATGACTGTTACAGGAATTTCAAACAATTGTGGTTGGCAAGGGAAGATCTTTTCCACAACAGGAAGGGTAATGTGTTGATTCCCTACAGCCATAGAATAATTCTATTGAGTATGTGTAAAATTGTCTCTGAGGTTTAATTTACTTGTGAGGTAGAATAAGAAAGTGGAACAAAAAAAAAAAAAAAAAGAAAGTGGAACAAAAGCCATCTCCCACCCTGAGTTTGCTTTCTAGTACACTAGAGATGGATGGAAAGGTTTGTTTTAAGGCACTCACAAGTGATGCTTCTATTCTGTTATTTGTAGGTGATTACATATACTCCATTTATTGTTGATGAAAAATATCATGCATGAAATGAATGAATCAAGTTAAAATAAATCAAGCAAAATGGAGCATGAGGATAATCCATTAAAAAAATCACACACACACATACACACACACACCTGTGGCTATATCACAAAGGCCATCCTCTCCCTTCAATCCTTGACTGAATTGGTGACAATCTTTCTGGTCTGTTCTAGAAATTGAACTCAAAGTTGAGTGAAGATGGTCAGTGACAGGGTGAGAAAACACTCTCTAATTTCAAAGAGGGATAAAGAGGGACATTAAAACAGTTTGAACTAATGGGTCTGGAAGCCCCAGACTTGGCTTTGCTTAGAACCATGGTTTTTAATATTTGGCATCCTGAGATGAAGAAGATGAAAAGACACAGCCTCTGTCTCCGAAGAGTCTGGGTTGGGCTGGAAAACAGGTCCTTTTAATGAAGTGTCTCACAGCTGATTCATGGAAGACATACCAACTCTATTCCTGTCCCTTGCCTGCAGTGTGCATGTTAGCATTTTAAAGGTCCTAAAAGTCCTGAATCAAGAACCCTGACTCCCTTTGCTTAATCCTGTGTCTTCTAAACTTACTGGACTGAGGACTATATCAGGTAATATCAGAGTCATGCCCTGGGATGCCTGGGTGGCTTGGCAGTTGAGCATCTGCCTTTGGCTCAAGTCATGATCTGGGGGTTCCAGAATCAAGTCCTGCATCAGGCTCTGGGCAGGGAGACTGTTTCTCCCTCTGCTTCTTCCTCTGCCAATGTCTATGGATCTCTTTGTGTGTCTCTCATGAATAAATAAATAAAATATTTAAAAAGCAAGCAAGCAAGTGAGCAAGCAAGCAAGCCATGGCCCTAGTGGGCTACCCAATTGCACTGAAATCTAGTGAAGGCTGTGTACAATCCAGGCCAAATCCTACTCAGAAGTCTTCCTACTACATACAAGGGTTGGCATGTCTGCAAAGATGCACTGACAGAGGACAAAGGAGAATGAGCAGAGCATGGGCTCTGAAGCCAGATTGCCTTTCTGCCATGTACTGCTGATGCGAAAGTTATAACTTTTCTGTGCCTCAGTTTCCTCATCTGTAAAGGGAATGTAATAACAATACATGTGTCTGTATGAATTAAACAATTTAATGCATGTAAAGCACTTAGAACAAGGTCTGGAACACAAGGAGTGCTCCAAAGCTATCACTGTATTCTAAGAATTCAGATTCCCTCATTGGCTCTGGCTGGAGTTAAACTGTAGACACTCTTTAAAGCAAGGGGCGAGTTTTTATTTATTTATGTTTTTAAAAAATATTTTATTTATTCATTCATGAGAGACAGAGACAGAGAGAGAGGCACAGGCAGAGGGAGAAGCAGGCCCCATGCGGGGTCTCCAGGATCCCGGGTCTCCAGAATCACACCCTGGGCTGAAGATGGCACTAAACCACTGAGCCACCAGGGCTGTCCTGTTTTTATTACTTCTTTAAGTGGAAATTGTGAGTTCACAAAATAATCCAGTTATAGCCACTGCTGCTTCTCTTCTTCTTTTTTTTTTGTGTATATTTTTTATTGGAGTTCGATTTGCCAACATGTAGTATAACACCCACTACTCATCCCATCAAGTGCCTCCCTCAGTGCCCGTCACCCAGTCACGCCAACCACCTCACCCACCTCCCCTTCCACTACCGTTTTTCGTTTACCAGAGTTAGGAGTCTCTCATGTTCTGTTACCCTCTGATATTTCCCACTCATTTTCTCTCCTTTCCCCTATAATCCCTTTCACTATTTTTTATATTCCCCAAATGAATGAAACCATATAATGCTTGTCCTTCTCCAATTGACTTACTTGACTCAGCATAATACCCTCTAGTTCTAGCCATGTTAAAGCAAATGGTGGGTATATGTCGTATCTCATGGCTGAGTAATATTCAATTGTATACATAGACCATGTCTTCTTTATCCATTCATCTTTTGATGGACACCGAGGCTCCTTCTGCAGTTTGGCTATTGTGGGCATTGCTGCTATAAACATTGGGGAGCAGGTATCTCAGTCTTTCTCTGCATCTGTATCTTTGGGATAAATCCCCAGCAGTGCAATTGCTGGGTCATAGGGTAGCTCTATTTTTCGCTCTTTGAGGAACCTCCACACAGTTTTCCAGAGTGGCTGCACCAGTTCACATTCCCACCAACAGTGCAAGAGGGTTTCCTTTCTCCACGTCCTCTCCAACATTTGTTGTTTCTTGTCTTGTTCATTTTCACCATTATCACTGGTGTGAGATGGTATCTCATTGTGGTTTTGATTTGTATTTCCCTGATGGCAAGTGATGCGCAGCATTTTCTCATGAGCTTGTTGGCCATTTGTATGCCTTCTTTGATGAAATTTATGTTCATGTCTTTTGCCCATTTCACGATTGGATTGTTTGTTTCTTTGCTGTTGAGTTGAATAAGTTCTTTATAGATCTTGGATACTAGCCTTTATCTGATATGCCATTTGCAAATAACTTCTCCCATTCTGCAGGTTGTCTTTTAGTTTTGTTGACTGTTTCTTTTGCTGTGCAGAAGCTTTTTTGTCTTGAAGTCCCAATAGTTCATTTTTCTTTTGTTTCCCTTGCCTTCATAGATGTATCTTGCAAGAGGTTGCTGTGCCAAGTTCAAAAAGGTGTGGCCTGTGTTCTCTAGGATTTTGATGGATTCTTTTCTCACATTTAGATCTTTCATCCATTCAACTCTATGGTCAACTAATATTTGACAAAGCAGGAAAGACTATCCACTGGAATAAGGACAATCTCTTCAATAAATGGTGCTGGGAAAATTGGACAGCCATGTGCAGAAGAATGAAACTAGACTATTCTTTTACACCATACACAAAGATAAACTCAAAATGGATGAAAGTTCTCATCTTCTTTTTGAACACAAGTTCTCTTTAATTTATCGGTGCGTACATTCATATGGGAAGTGTGAGCAGCAAGATTTTAAATAAAGTGCCATTTGCTGAGGTGGGGAAGATTGTGGATGAAGCAGATTTCTGGAGGACATCTTAGATAGTGGCTTTGGATATGTTTAGTTTGAGATGTCCTCTCCATATCAAGGTGAAGACAATGAGTAACGTCTCAGGAACTGTGAGCCAGGAATCTAGGGCTGAGGAAAGGAGAAGAGTTACAAGTTTAGAGTCATCAGTGAGTAAACAGTATTTAAAGCCAAGAGTCTGGAACATTTCTCCATGGTCAGTGAGTGGATGTAGAAGAGAAGACCAAAATCTGAGCCCCTGGAAACTTAAATATGTGGATGTCTAAGTTAAATTGATTGTGAAGGGAAATTTTTGGCTGTGAGGACAAAGTGAATTACAAGGGAGTTGAAGTTAGTCTTGAAGCCTGGGATTTCAGGAACATGAAAGCTACTGCACAATGCAATGATCCATACCAAGGAATCCTAGAAGTAGTTTATTGACTGGGATGAGTAAATGGCATTCCTTTGATGTCTAGGATCTTGGAGGTTCTACAAAGCTTCAGTTATGAGGTTATTGTCCATAGTTGCCAAGAGATGCCACCCTCCCAGATCAGATTCTCCCACAGCCACTCTAGGATCCACTTGCTAGTCAATATCTAGGTTCACTGCTTGTCAAGATCTTTGCTGCAGTGTAGAGGACACCATTGGTAGAGTTGATGGTTTCTCTGGTTAAAGAATGATAAATGTACATTATATGGAGGATTCAAACTTTCTTCTATATTATGTAAAATTATTCTCTATATTAGGGTGAGTAAAAGATATTTCAAGAACAAATAAGGTCTTAGCTAAGGTAAAATATAAATTAAACAAGTGATACTATTTTAAAGCACGGATCTTCTCAACTACAGTAGCTATTGCAGAAGTTCTTTGTTTGCTTTCCTAGTTCAAGAAAGATCTTAATCTTGAACCCTTTGAATCCCTGGCTTAGAGAATAAGATGGTCTAGACTCTGCACTTTAGGGAGACTATTGCCTGGATTTGTCTCCATTCCTCATTTCCTGCTCTCTGCCTGTGTGACCAATTATTTCTGCTTTGTGTCTGGGGAGAAACTTCCTGACCTGGAAGCTTGGGATTTTCATGCATAAATGAGATTTTCTTTAACTTCAAAATTCTGACATCTCATTTATCCATTTATCTATCTCTCCATGCAACCATCCATGCATTGGTCCATCCAATCTTCCAACCTCCCTCTATCAGCATTAGTTGTGCTTCTATTGAGTGTGATGAGTTCTGCTTGGTGGCTTACTGCTGCTCCTGTAGGGAGGTATATGAGTAGAGACACAATTATAATATAAAACTGTAGGTAGAAGACACACAGGTAGAGGGATAGAAGAAAGCTTTTGAAGGGAAGTATCAGCTAGGCCAGCTCAGTTGTTCTAACTACAGGTGATTTGCCTTCCAAGAGAGATTTGGCAATATCCAGAGACATTTGATTGTTCTGTTATAACTGGTAGGGTTATAATTGGTAGCTAGTGGATTGAGGCCGTATCTTATAATGCACATGACTGCCCTATGACAAAAAAAATTATCTGGCCCGGGATCCCTGGGTGGCGCAGCGGTTTGGCGCCTGCCTTTGGCCCAGGGCGCGATCCTGGAGACCCGGGATCGAATCCCACGTCGGGCTCCCGGTGCATGGAGCCTGCTTCTCCCTCTGCCTGTGTCTCTGCCTCTCTCTCTCTCTCACTGTGTGCCTATCATAAATAAATTAAAAAAAAATTAAAAAAAAAATTATCTGGCCCAACCAGCTTGTAGGTGGAGAACCCTATTCTAGAGTGATGAATGAACAGTTCTTCAGGGGGAGAAAGGGTAGAGTGGATGGGAAGTGTGTGCAATGTGTGCAGAGTGTGTGTTCATATGGCAGAAGCCACTGGGAGTGAAAAGATGAGGCTTCTTGAATCTCAAGATTCTCAACTGTCTTAAGGCAATTGAGAGATGTGAATATTTTAAATAGGTCAAAGATATGATCAGATTCATGTTTTCAAAATATGAACTTCTCTGGCAATGGTGTGAATGATGATTTGAAGCAAAGGGTGGAGAGTCCAGTGCTGGGAGTCATGAGGTGACAGGGGCACAGAGGATTTCTCCTGCATTGTGACCAGTGTGATCCTCATGGACCAGAAAATTGGTACACATTTAATCTTCTTATTTTTAAATATTTGACACATTTCCCTTTTAAAATATTTTAGCAATTCTTTTTCAATAATATTTTTATCCAAAAAAAAAATTGGCCAGATGAAATGACAAGGACTTTAATATGTTTTGTTTTGAGAAAATGTGTCTGATGGTAGTGGTCAGATTGAGGCCTGGACTCTACCTGCCATCACAAACATTTCTAGAATCACATTACAGCCAGAGATCACATTCATGATGGTGCCCCAGAATCCAGGAGCAGCTGGAAATGCACTCTAATATTTCCCATAGACAATAGAATTGTAGGCTAGCCCATTTTCCTGCCCTCAGCTCTGACTAACCAAATGAAAGATTTAATTGAACCTAAAGAAAAATCAATTTTCCCTTTTAATTTTAATTGGGTCTTTCAGCTGGCAAGAACACTGAAAAAATGAACTTTATTTCCTGTTTATAATATTATAGGGGAAATTAATGTAATTTAATAATAATCACTCTAGATAGCCCTGAAATTTCCCTTCTGAATTATTCACATAGGCAATGATGCCCCTTGGTGGCTACATTATAACATTAGTACCATGCTATAGGTGTTTTCATTTTTTGCCACTCCTTTGAAGCTACTTTTCTTTAAAATATTTACCTTGATTAAGTCAATCTTATCTATAATGGGGACTGTTGGGGATTAATTCTGTTGTTGCTGCCAATGCTGGGATTAAACAGCACCCCTCAACAGATTCATCTCATTTCTACTTTTAAAAATTAAAGAGCAATGGTAATGTGTTTCATCATAGAATTCCATTTGTACTCCAGCATGAAAGACAAATTTCTATCTAAGCTAATATTCTTTGCCCAGATGATTTTTCATGCTGCTATAAAATTGAGCAGGCTTCATAAACAAACATGTATCTGGCTTGCAAATGAGGTTGCTAGGGGAGTTAAATTGTAAATGATAGAAAAAGTTAATCTTCCTTTGGTTAAAAAAAATAATGAATCTCTGTAATTAAGGTGTTTCAATTTTTTTCTACCCAACTTAAAATTGGATTTTTATATGGAAAGATGGTACCGCTTGGGCATACATAAAAATTTATCAGAACTAGCTGTGTGAGACTTATCAAAAAAGATATTAAGCAGCACAGCAGTTATATGTACAAGCAGAGATATTCAGTGAAGTCCTCTTTGCAAATACCGTATAGCAAATAGCGTATGTGGCTTATAATTTATAACACACATCTTATTTTATTTAGATTATAACAATTTGAACCCTCCTTTCCAAATATTAAACAATTTCAGGCATGTTGTGGGTCATCACCTTTGTTTCTCCAGTAACAAATAATATAATGCTAAATTGAAGAATTCTATTTTATGACTTCCGTTCATATTATTGACTCCTGGAGCCAATTTGTGGCTGATAAATCTAACAAAAGAAGCTCCTTCAGGGTGCCTGTGGGGCTCAGTCAGTTAAGCATCTGCCGTTGACTCATGTCTTGATTCCAGGGTCCAGGGATCAAGCCCCAAATTGGGCTCCCTGCTTGGCGAGGAACCTGCTTGCTCTCCCTCTGCCACTCCCCTCCCCCCCACCCTGCTTGTGTATGTGCTCAATCTCTCTCTCTCTCTCTCTCAAATAAATAAATTTTTAAAGATCTTTTTAAAAAGCCCCTTTGAAGCGATGAGAGAGAAGAGGAAAAATGGCTGGCATCCCTGGTCTAGAAAGACCAGGAATATTGCTGTTATTCCACACGAGTAGTTGATCATATCTCTGCATTTTCTGTGTAAGAATCAAAGGGAAATGCCTTTCCTTGGCATCCAGATAGAAAAGCAAATTTCTAAGAGAAGTACCAAATTGGGGCATCTATACTTTGGAGTGGATTTTAGATGTAGTGGATACAGGAAGAAAAGCAACAGAATGGATGCTCTTAAGATATTCTATGCTTAAGTGCTGGAGAGTTTTCTTCAGGTTCTAACAGAATGAGGAAAGTTTTCATTTTTATTGTATTTCCCAGGATGTTAAAATGTGGCCCTTAAAGGCATTTTCCTACGTATTTGTATCAGAAGATAGAAGACAGATAAAAATAGGAAAACCCATTTCCAAAATTTGGGAAGAATTTCCACTAATATAAAGTAAGATTGAATGGATTAAGAACAGTTTTGGTTATCTGTTTGTGCTTTGCCTCAATGGACATACTTCTTGCCTACCCAGACTAAGGCATGCAGGTGCATTTTCTATGTTTCAGAGCCTGCTCTATCTCAGAAGCTGCAGAATTCAGCCAGTAGAAAGTAAAACAGAATGTCTTACTTGCATGAGTGCTTCTCTCAATATATCCACTCAGAAACTACAGCCACCCAGAAACAAAATGTGGTGGAATGGGCAAATTAGTACCTTGTGGTGGCACATGCAACGTTGAAACTGTTGTGTCCATGAACAAATCACCCTGGGTCAGGGAAGTAAAAGAACATGTCCATGAAATAGGGTGTGTGGGAAGTCAAGATTATTCTTCATTCCTTTGACTTGAGAGTGTCAAAATATGAGGTGAGCATGGATGAAGATCTCATATCAGAATGAGTCTAGCTCATGGATGAGCAACCTGTCAACTTGTTCTCCATCTGACCTTCTGGAAAGAACCAAAAGGAAGCCATGTAGCTCCCATCATTTAGATAAATATAAGGTTAACTCTGCATTCCTTAGAAGATGAAAATGAGTGGGAAAAACAGAGAGGGTGACAGAACAAGAGAGATTCCTAGCTCTGGGAAATGAACAAGGCGTAGTGGAAGGGGAGGTGGGTGGGGGGATGGGGTGACTAGGTGACGGGCACTGAGGGGGGCACTGGATGGGATGAGCACTGAGTGTTATACTATATGTTGGCAAATCGAACTCCAATAAAAAATACAAAAAAAAGAGAAGATGAGTACATAGAGAAAAATATAATATTACCTACACTCTCCTTTCCCCAAGAAAAACATTTCAAATGCAGGGAAATGAGATGTCATAGATATGCACATTAAGAGCATACACTAGTGGGGGTCCCTGGGTGGCTCAGCGGTTTGGCACCTGCCTTTGGCCCAGGGCATGATCCTGGAGTCACGGGATCAGGTCCCACGTTGGGCTCCTGGCATGGAGCCTGCTTCTCCCTCTTCCTGTGTCTCTGCCTCTCTCTCTCTCTCTCTCTCTCTCTCTCTCTCTCCCTCTCTGTCTATCATGAATAAATAAATAAAATCTTTAAAAAAGAGCATACACTGGAGTTTGTTTACATGTTTAGAAAACTAGCATCCTTAATAACATATAAATGGATATGGCTCTTTAAGCCCAAAGCAGAAAGTGACAAGAAGACAATTTGAGATAAAATGATAGCAGGTAGTAAAAAAAGATAAGAGGGTAAGATGTAAAGACAATGCAGTGAAATTAAAAATGACCTAATTGAAATAAAGATTTAATACCAGCATTAAGAAAGACCTTTGATAAGGCACAAACAGAATTGCAGAAAGTGAAATAATTGTTATGAGAAAAGGACATTTGAGAAACCTTGATAGAACACATAAAATGTGGACAAATAGGTATAATCTACAAGAGAAAGGATGATGGATAAAAATAATAAAATCAAAACTAAGAAAATATATTCACTGAAGAGGTGATTGGGGCAAGTGGAACACCAGCTATAATCAAAAGAATTATTTCTTTAATTAGCATAATTCAAGAAATGTGTCTAGACCCAAGACATCAGTATATAGATTAACAAGGTTTGTTTTTAGTTTTTGTAAACAGTTATTTCCAAGGAATAACACCTGGTATCCTGGAAAATTGTTTCCATTAGGAAAATGAAGGGCAATATCTCTGTCTCAAACAACCAGAAAGAAAAATAAATTACTGAAAAATAAACCAAATTCAGACTTCTGCACTATGGTTTAACTAATGTTTATAGTTTCTGTTGTGGTAGGGGAAACATTATGACATGCAGACTATATTCACATTCAAGGCAAGGATGACACGATCAGATATTCAAGACTTATATTTAAATCTTATATTTTGGTAAAAAAGTTGAAAAAGTTGGTATTATAGAAATAGAATTTGGAGATGGGAGAATGAGTAAGTTTGGAGTAAAGGATTGGTTATGAACACTGGAACTAGTGTAAGGTTTAATTAACCTCAATTGTCATTACACACTTACAAATCTACAAGCATATATAACAATTAATATGTGTGCTGAAGAAAGGAAGCAAAGCTAATTACATGGAGAGTATCAAGCTCTGATTTATGTTAGAAAAAAGAAAAATAGACTCAACATGTAAGGTAGAACATGAAGGAGCAAAAACATGCTGAATTTCACATTTGGTGTATATGAAGAAGCAGAGTCGAAATACACATTTTCTCTTTTTAATTGAATAAAGAACACCCAGAAGAAAATGTAGGAGAGAAGCTCCTTGACAATAGTCTTGGCAATGATTTTCTGGACTTAATACCAAAAACAAGAACAATGACAACAAAAATGAAGAAATAAGACTACATTAAACTTAAAAGCTTCCACACAGCAAAATAAACAATTAACAAGATGAAAAGGCAACCTACAGAATGAGAAAATATTTGCAAACAATATTTCAGAAAAGAAGTTAAAATAAAAAATATATAAAGAACTCTTACAACTCAATATAAAAAAATCCAATTAACAATGGTCAAAGGAACAGAATAGACATTTTCCCAAAGAAAACATTTTAGTAGCCAATGAGTACATGAAAAAATACTCAACATCCCTAATCATTAGGGAAATGCAAATCAAAACCACAAAAAGTTATCACTTCAAATGGCTATCAAGAGAGAGACGGGGCAAGATGGCGGAGGAGTAAGGGTCCTCAACTCACCTGGCCCCACCCACTTACCTGGATAGCTTTCAAATCATCCTGAACACCTATGAATTCGACCTGAGATTTAAAGACAGAACAGCTAGAACACTACAGAGAGAAGGTTTTTTGCTTCTAACAAGGTAGGAAGGAGGAAAAAAATTAAATAGAAAAAAATCAAGTGGGGGAGGGTCCCCATGAGGAGCCAGGCTAAGGCCTGTGGCAAGAGCCTCTGGGACAGGAAAGCCCAGCTCCAGAGAAACGGCCACATCAGATTTTTCTGGGATGGAAAAGTGCTCAGCAGGGAAATCCAGCAGAACTGCGGGGGGTGGGGGAGGGCAGGGATGCCTCCAGTCTCCCAGGATCACTAATAGAGGGAGTGCACCCTGGGGGGAAAGCGGACTGCACACCTAGGGCTGACCTTGGTAAAGGGCTGGAGCTCACCTCTGGAGAAGTCAGTCAGGCGGGGGAGCTCCCAGCAGAGAGGTCTGCGCCCTGCTGCCTTCGGGAGCCTTGGCCCAGGAGCACAATTCCAGCAGCGCGGATCCCACGGTGCTGAACAGACACAGCCCAAGATACTGTGTTTTCCCCGGGGACAGGAGGAGGCAGGGAGGGCACAGGACAGCAAGGACTTTCCTACTGCGGAGCACCCCCAAGCTGTGCAGGTTAGTGTGCCCTGCCCTGGGAGCAACTAGGCCAGTGTGGACTGAGAGACTGCAGTAGTTACTGCAGGGAGCTGACTCCAGAGCTGGAGACCTGGCTGCTGCCAGTGTTGTTGTTCCTCCTTGTGTCACCCTGTGCCTGGGAAGGGCGGGGCCCCAGGGAACAGAGGCCTCAAGGAGTAAACAGCTCACTCTGAACCTGGCACCGGTGGGGGGCAGGGCATCTCCCCCAGGTACACACACCTGAGAATCAGCACAGCAGGCCCCTCCCCCAGACACCAGATGGAAGGACAGGGGAAGGGCAAGTTCTTGACCAAGCAGCGCTGGAAAGCTCCAGGAGAAGTCAAGGGATTTACATTATATAGAACCAGAGGGTACCCCTCCTTTTTTTCCCCTTTCTCCAGTACAAGTCGTTTTTATATCAGACTATAAATTTCCATTTTTTTCTCTTTTCTGAGCTTAACTATAATATTTTACCACCTCTTTTTTTAAAGTTTCTTCCTTTTTGACTTTCATATTTCTACAATTATAGGTCTTAGATATATTTTCCACTTCTAGATTCCCTTCAACATACTCAACTTAATTATGGGAGATATACAAGACATATTTTTTTGTTTCGTGTTTTTGTCTTTTTTGCCTTATTTTGTTCTATAATGGCAGAAGTTAATACCTTCTAAAATATGACCAGCATGCACCCAGAACCAAGTGGTATATACCGTGCTGGTTCATTCTGTTAGATTATATTCTCTCTTAATTCCCATTCTGCCTCCCTCTTTTTATCTCATTTATGTTTTCGTGGTCAATGTTGGGGCCCTCTACAAGCATTGCTGGTTTGTACGAACTTGGGACTGAGCATCTTCTAACATATAGAACTTAATACGCTCAGGACCAAGAAGATCACACTCTAGGACCCCTCAGGTAGACTACATTCTCCCTCCACTACAACTATGTCACCACCACCATCTCCCAGTCCCCTTCTCCCTTTTTTCTTCTCTTTTTTTCTTTTTTTCCTCTTTATTTTGCTTTTTTCTCTTCTGTTTATTCCTTTTTCTTTTTTATTCCTTCTTCTTTGGGATTCTTGTCCTTTTTTTTACTACTTTGTTTTAAAAATTGTGTTTCACTTTAGCGGTCCTTTTGTTTTATTTCATTCTGATCATTGGTTTCATTTTCTGGTCTCTGACCTCGTCAGAATCATCTATGGTGAAATTTGCTTAGATTGTAGTTGATATTCTTTTTTTTAAATTTTTTATTTATTTATGATAATCAGAGAGAGAGAGAGAGAGAGAGAGAGAGAGAGAGAGGCAGAGGGAGAAGCAGGCTCCATGCACCGGGAGCCCGACGTGGGATTCGATCCTGGGTCTCCAGGATTGCGCCCTGGGCCAAAGGCAGGCGCCAAACCGCTGCGCCACCCAGGGATCCCTGTAGTTGATATTCTTGACTCAGCCTGCTCATACAGCCTCTCTGCACTGAGCAAAATGACTGGAAGGAAGAATTCACCACAAAAGAATCAGAAATAGTACTCTTTGCCACAGAGTTACAGAATATGGATTACAATTCAATGTTGGAAAGCCAATTAAGAAGCACAATTATAAAGCTACTGGTGGCTCTGGAAAAAAGCATAAAGGATTCAACAAACTTCATGATGGAGGCGGGGCAAGGTGGCAGAAGAGTAGGGTCCCCAAGTCACCTGTCCCCACCAAATTACCTAGATAACCTTCAAACCATCCTGAAAATCTACGGATTCGGCCTGAGATTTAAAGAGAGACCAGCTGGAACGCTACAGTGAGAAGAGTTCGCGCTTCTATCAAGGTAGGAAGACGGGGAAAAAGAAATAAAGAAACAAAAGGCCTCCAAGGGGGAGGGGCCCCGCGAGGAGCCGGGCTGAGGCCGGGGCGAGTGTCCCCAGGACAGGAGAGCCCCGTCCCGGAGGAGCAGGAGCTGCACCAACCTTCCTGGCGGAAAGGGGCCCGCAGGGAGGTGGAGCAGGACCCAGGAGGGCGGGGATGCCCTCGGGCTCCCGGGGACACTAACAGGCACCTGCGCCCCGGGAGAGTGCCCCGAGCTCCCTAAGGGCTGCAGCGCAAGGCAGGACCCGGAGCAGCTCGGAGGGGCTCGGGCGGCGGCTCCGCGGAGGGGGCTGCGGGGCGGGAGCGCGAATCCAACAGCGCAGGCCCCGGAGCACAGGGCGCCGGGACACAGCCCAGGATCCGGACTCCCCCGGGACAGGCAGAGGCCGGGAGGGCCCAGGACAGCAAGGACGCTCCTGCCCCGAGCTGAGATCAGCGGCCCCGCCCCGGAGCCTCCAGGCCCGGCAGACGGAGAGCCCCGGAGTTACTGCAGGAGCTGAATCCAGGGCTGCAGAGCTGGCCCGCCACTGCGGTTGGTCCTCCTGGGGCCTCACGGGGTGAACAACCCCCACTGAGCCTCACAGTGGCCTCACTGGATAAGCAGCTTAAACATCACTCACTGAGCCCTGCACCAGGCAGGGGCTGAGCAGCTCCCCCAAGTGCTAACACCTGAGAATCAGCACAGCAGGCCCCTCCCCCAGAAGACCAGCTGGACGGACAAGTTCCAGAGGAAGTCAAGGGACTTAAAGTATACAGAATCAGAAGATACTCCCCCGTGGTTTTTTTATTTTTTATTTTTTGCTTTTTGATTTCTGTTTGCTTCCCCCACCCTTTTTTTTTCTTTCTTTATTTTTCTTTCTCTTTTTCTTCTTCTTTTCTTTTTTTCTTCCTTTTTTCTTTTTCTCTTCTCTTTCCTTCTTTCTCTCCTCTCTTTTTCTCCTTTTCCCAATACAACTTGTTTTTGGCCACTCTGCACTGAGCAAAATGACTAGAAGGAAAACCTCACCTCAGAAGAAAGAATCAGAAACAGTCCTCTCTCCCACAGAGTTACAAAATCTGGATTACAATTCAATGTCAGAAAGCCAATTCAGAAGCACTATTATACAGCTACTGGTGGCTCTAGAAAGAAGCATAAAGGACTCAAGAGACTTCATGACTGCAGAATTTAGATCCAATCAGGCAGAAATTAAAAATCAATTGAGTGAGATGCAATCCAAACTAGAAGTCCTAACGACGAGGGTTAACAAGGTGGAAGAAAGAGTGAGTGACATAGAAGACAAGTTGATGGCAAAGAGGGAAACTAAGGAAAAAAGAGACAAACAATTAAAAGACCATGAGGGTAGATTGAGGGAAATAAACTACAACCTGAGGAAGAAAAACCTACCTTTAATTGGGGTTCCCGAGGGTGCCGAAAGGGCCAGAGGGCCAGAATATGTATTTGAACAAATCCTAGCTGAAAACTTTCCTAATCTGGGAAGGGAAACAGGCATTCAGATCCAGGAAATAGAGAGATCCTCCCCTAAAATCAATAAAAACCGTTCAACACTTCAACATTTAATAGTGAAGCGTGGATTGCTTTGGTCAATGAGACAATACCAAATATAATATGACTTGAAGAGCGATGTCTACTGGGGCTTACTTTCTTTTGCTGTTCTTTGGACCCTTTTGACTTCCACCACATAAAGAAGCTAGGCTGGCCTGTTGAAAAAAGAGACATAATGTGGATTTATCACCTCTAGCAGCCCAGCTTCCAGAGGCAGGGAAGCCCAGTTGACCGGCAGACGACCTCAGATGCATAAGTGATGCCAGTCAAAGCTGGTGGAAGAACTACTTAGCTGAGCCCAGCCCAAAATTGCAGTTCATAGAATATTGAACCAAAAAATAAAAAGGTTGTTGTTTTAAGTTGCTAAATTTTGGGGCACCTGAGAGGCTCAGCTGGTTAACTGTCTTACTCTTGATTTCACTCAGGTCATGATCTTAGGGTCCTGAGGTCATGCTCTGTGTCAGGCTCTGTGCTCAGAATGAAGTCAGCTTGTCCCTCTCCCTCTGCTCTTGCCACTCACTTGCTCTCTCTCTCTAATAAATAATCTTTAAGCCACTAAATTTTGGAGGTAGCTTGGGGTTCATCAAAGCTAGCTGATAGACCAATGAACAGGAAACACTAGAATCAAGGCTAATGATTTCTTGTTATGTCCACAGACTGACATCATAGGGCATCAGGGAAGCACTCAAACATTACTTATAGAAAACCCCTGTGGTTTTGGATCTGGGCCTCCTGAGGCCACTGGGGCCACCACCGACACACAGGAGTGAGAGGGAAGACCCCAGACCCTAGTCTCATGAGGCCACTGGTAGGGTTTTGGATGCAACATGCCTTACTGAGTTGGGCCTCAAGGCCTCAGCCAGCAGATCAGCTGGAAGTTTGTTGATGGGGTGGGGCTGAGATAGATGTGCCATGCATCAAGCACTTTTATGTGATTCTTCATCTGTTCTTTTCAGTAGGCAGAATCTACAGATGCAGCTGTCAGAAGCCCAGCAACCTTTTCTACAGAATGCCAAATATGGATACTTCGGATCATTAGAATTCCTCCTTTTATTGAACTCCATCTAGTAACATTTAGGAGGGAAAACCCCACAATTGACAACTGTAGGATCAAAGATGCTCATATGTTGCAATCATCGCAACCTATGGCATAACTGTTGGGCTGAGAAGCAAAACACTGTGTGTGATATGGGCCAGGAGCCATGTAGGACCGCACCTCATGCAGTTGTGGGAGCTGGGAGAGATGTCTGCAAAAGGCCATTCTACTGTGTGTCTGGTGATGGAAAGCTGGGAACAGGCAGAAGAGCTAGATGCGAAGTGGGAGAGAACAGAGAGAAACTGGAACTGGTGTCTGTCTCACTGCCCCCAGCCTTGACAATGGGAGTGATCTGGAGAAACTCTTCTCTCAGCCACAGAGGTGCACAAATGCCTGGTTCAGATTCAGAGAAGCTGAAGCAAGAAGTCCAGGGAGACCTGGAGGGTGGAGTGGGCCACCACCCAGTGGTGCACGGTGCTCCAGCACATAGGCAGCAATATGAGTAAGCTGCATCCAGGCCTGAGCTCTGCACTCTCCTTCTGAGTGTTTATACTGCTTCTCCTCTTTGGCCTTCCAAATCTCTTGCATGTGGTTGTGAGGCCAGTGCTGGTGTGGGAACAGACGGGACAGGGCTTTCATCCTTCCTTGTGGATACTGTGATGACTCTGGCTAGCCAGCTACTGCAGTTGTGATGGCAGTCTCTCCCTCACCTCTGAGGTTACAAAGGAGCTAAATTTGAGTTGACTCTACATACAAGAAGGGAAGTGGCTGGGATAGTCAACTTTATCCTGATTTTCATAAAGGTGAGAAGGCATTTTCAGGCCAAATTTCTGATGAATCTAGAGAGTTTGAGGTAGGGCTTCAGTTTTATAAAAGTTCATTAGTAAGGACTTAGAAAATCTCCTGATTGAGCTGCGGGTAGCCCAGGGATGGTGGGGAAGACCCTACGGATATGCCCTAATCACAGCCTTAATTATTTAGAGCAATTCTGTTTCCTCTTATTAACCACTTACCAATTTGTCATTCAGATTTTGTCCAAACTGTTTTTGGGATCTTCTCAAAAATAAAGAACATTTATTACTTGCTGTGTAAACATTTGTACCCTCTTCCTGGTTGCATATCTACTTTGCTCCCATTCACATTTTACTCCACATACATTTACACATTAGCATATCAGGATCTGGGAAACCAGTCCATGCTTGTTATATCCTTGATCTTATTTTCTGGCATCATGAAAAAAACATCCTTTGCTAAGAACACACCTTCACCATTGATTCCAGATTCCCTGTCCCAAGCTTCCTTCTGTGTATTCCCTCCTGTTTGCTATTGTGAAGGGCATAACTCTCACTACAAGGGTCCTGTGATGCCACTGCTCTCCTGCCGTCTTCTTGCCAGACTTAGCAGCCAGCTTCAGACATCAGTTACCTTTTCCCTCTCCAGCCCTGACCCTGGTGCTCCCATCAAGGACTTACCCTTGGACCCTCCCAGGAAAGACTCCTCCAGCTCCCTCAAGATGTATGCATCTGGGACAGCCTGGGTGGTTCAGTGGTTTAGCGCTGCCTTCAGCTCAGGGCCTGATCCTGGAGACTGGGGATCAAGTCTCGAGTCAGGCTCCCTGCATGGAGCCTGCTTCTCCCTCTGCTTGTGTCTCTGTGTCTCTCTCTCTGTCTCTCTCATGAATAAATAAAATCTTAAAAAAAGATGTCTGCATCAGAAGGCAAACCATCACATCCTCTAGCACATCAGGTTCTCACTGGCCTTATGCTGGTTTTCTTTTCTATCTGCTGATTTTCTAGCCCTTCAAGAACTACATGGAATACATCAACTTCACACAAATCATATAGTTAAGACAGGATATTAATTTCTATCAACTTTCTTTTTTGTATATCTTTTTTATTATATGTTCAATTTGCCAACATATAGCAAAACACCCAGTGCTCATCCCACCAAGTGCCCACCTCAGTGTCCATCACCCAGTCACCCCAACCCCCCTACCTTCCTTCCCACCACCCCTTGTTCATTTCCCAGAGTTAGGTGTCTCTCATGTTCTACCACCTTCATTGATATTTCCCACTAATTTTCTCTCCTTTCGCTTTTATTCCCTTTCACTATTTTTTATATTCCCCAAATGAAGGAGACCATATGATGTTTGTCCTTCTCCAGTTGACTTACTGCACTCAGCATAATACCCTCCAGTTCTATCCACCTTGAAGCAAATGGTGGGTATTTGTCGTTTCTAATGGCTGAGTAATATTCCATTGTATATATAGACCATATCTTTTTTTTTTTTTTGAGACAAATGGTTTATTTGGGAACAAGAAGTAAAAAGGAATTTTTAAATTCCTCTTCTCTATTCTCATAGCTGAACTGAACTGTGATTGTCAAATGGACAGCAACACACGAGAACTCACCTGCAGTCCTTGAACTTGTGCAAGATGCAGAGAGGCCTGAGTTACAGGACTTGCAGTGATCCTTTTCTAGACAGAAGTGCCAGCTGTTGTGCTCTGTAATGTTTCAGGGGTGGCTCCACTCTCTTTCTTGTCTTCGGGTTTCATGGCAGGAAACAGAAGTACTTCCTTGATGTTATTGGAGTCTGTGAGAAACATGGTAACATGGTCGATGCCCATGCTCCAGCAAGCGGTGAGGGGGTAGCCCGTAATCCAGGGCAGTGCAGAAGTTCTCATCTATGAACATGGCCTCATCGTCGCCAGCAGCTTTGGCCTTAGCCTGTTCTTCAAATAGCTGCCGCTGCTGCACAGGGTCATTGAGCTTGGTGTAAGCATTGCAGATTTCCTTCTTCACGACAAACAGCTCAAAGCACTCAGACCCTCTTTATACGGTGCCATTTAGCCAAAGGGCTCACTATCTGCAGGTGATAACAGATGAATGTAGGATTGATGCATGTTGTTTCCAGGAACTCCCCAAAAGCTTATCAAGAAGCCTGGCCATGGTCCGAGGTGGACAGCATTCAACAGCTCTTGCTAGACAGATGTCATCAAGAATTTTCCGAGTTTCTTCAGTTTCAAAGAGCTTAGTTTCTGGCAGCTTCACCCCAAAGGCCTTCTCAAGCTCTTCTACCATGCTGATTCTCCAGAAGCGTGGGGTGAAGTCCATCTCATAGGCTTCACCCTCTGGGCCATCTGGATGGTACATAACCTTGTAACTGCCCGTAATGTGCTTCACCATACCTGAAATCATCTTCTCTGTGATTTCCAGGAGATCATGATAATCTGCATAGGCCATGAAGAACTCACAGGTGGTGAACTCAGGATTGTGAGTCAAATCAATTCCTTCATTCTGGAGCTAGCGTCCAATTTTATAAATACAGTCAATGCCACCAACCACCAGTATCTTATGGTAGAGTTCTGGAGCAATCCTCATGTATAAATTCATGTCCAGCTCATTGTGGTAGGTGATGAAAGGCTTGGCCACAGCTTCCCCTGGGATGGTGTTCATCATGGGAGTTTCAATCTCTAGGAATCCCAACTCATCCAAGAAACTCCTTATGTATGTGATGATCTTAGAGTGGATGATAAATTTCTGCCTCACAAAGTCATTCAGGATCAAGTCAAAGTATCTCTGACGATACCGTGTTTCCTTGTCTTTGAGGCCAAAGTGGAGATGAGGTAACATATGCAAGCAAGGAGACAGCAGTGTGATCTCATAGGGAATGATGCTCAGCTCACCCTTCTTGGTTTTCCCAGGATTTTCCTGAACTCCAATTATATCTCCCCAACATAGTTTGTTACTGATGTGGATAAATTCTTCTTCTGATTTAGAATTCCTGGAATTGGCCATGACTTGCAACTTGAACACCTCTCCTTGAAGGTCATAGAAGATTAGCTTTCCCCCAGAAGCTCTTTTGGCATGTATCCTACCTGCCACTTTTAAGGTGATGTCAGTCAGGTGGTCTCCAGGCTTCAGGTGACCATATTCTTCAATGAAATGAGTGAATGAGATGTCAACATGGAACTTGTGTGGATATGGGTCTTACCCATTGATTTTCAGTTGGTGGATTGCTTGGCTGCAGATCTTGAAGTATTCATTTGGGTCTAGACTCTCATCCTCAGCACCCACATCATTATCAGTGGTGTGGTTGGTGGCAGCAGCAGTGGACTGGCTTAGCTGTTTTTCACTGAGTTCCTTCTACTTGGCTTCCTTCTCTGAAATTTTCTTCTGAGCTTTTAGGTACCTCTTTAACTCATTTTTGCTTGGTTTTAGCTCGCCGGCATCCATTTTCACCTCAGTGCCCTGCACCTCAGCCATCTTTCCCGAGGGCCCAACTAGACCACATCTTCTTTATCTATTCATCTTTCAATGGACCGAGGCTCCTTTAACTGTTTGGATATTGTGGACATTGCTGATATAAACATTGGGGAGTAGGTGTCCTGACATTTCACTGCATCTGTATCTTTGGGGTAAATCCCCAGCAGTGCAATTGCTGAGTCATAAGACAGTTCTAGTTTTAACTCTTTGAGGAACCACATACAGTTTTCCAAGGTGGCTGTACCAGTTCACATTCCCACCAACAGTGCAAGAGGGTTCCCCTTTCTCCACATCCTCTCCAACATTTGGTGTTTCCTGTCTTGTTCATTTTCCCCATTCTCACTGGTGTAAGGTGGTATCTCATTGTATTGATTTGTATTTCCCTGATACCCAGTGATGTGGAGCATTTTCTCATGTGCTTGTTGGCCATGTATATGGCTTCCTCTGTGAAGTTTCTGTTCGTGTCTTTTACCCATTTCATGATTAGATTGTTTGTTTCTTTGCTGTTGAGTTTAATAAGTTCTTTATAGATCTTGGATACTAGCCCCTTATCTGATAGGTCATTTGCAAATATCTTCTTCCATTCTCTAGGTTGTCTTTAAGTTTTGTTGACTGTGTCTTTTCCTTTCCAGAAGTTTTTATCTTGATGAAGTCCCAATAGTTCATTTTTGCTTTTGTTTCCCTTCCCTGCATAGATGTATCTTGCAAGAAGTTGCTGTGGCCAAGTTCAAAAAAGGGTGTTGCCTGTGTTCTCCTCTAGGATTTTGATGGAATCTTGTCTCACATTTGATCTTTCATCCACTTTTTTAAAATAATAAATTTATTTTTTATTGGTGTTCAATTTACCAACATACAGAATAACACCCAGTGCTCATACCGTCAAGTGCCCCCCTCAGTGCCCGACACCCATTCACCCCCACCCCCCGCCCTCCTCCCCTTCCATCACACCTAGTTCATTTCCCAGAGTTAGGAGTCTTTATGTTCTGTCTCCCTTTCTGATATTTCCCACACATTTCCTCTCCCTTCCCTTATATTCCCTTTCACTATTATTTATATTCCCCAAATGAATGAGAACATACAATGTTTGTCCTTCTCTGATTGACTTACTTCATTCAGCATAATACCCTCCAGTTCCATCCACGTTGAAGCAAATGGTGGGTATTTGTCGTTTATTTTTTTTTCTTAATTTTTATTGGTGTTCAATTTACCAACATACAGAAAAACACCCAGTGCTCATCCCGTCAAGTGTCCGCCTCAGTGCCCGTCACCCATTCCCCTCCACCCCCCACCCTCCTCCCCTTCCACCACCCCTAGTTCGTTTCCCAGAGTTAGGAGTCTTTATGTTCTGTCTCCCTTCCTGATATTTCCCACACATTTCTTCTCCCTTCCCTTATATTCCCTTTCACTATTATTTATATTCCCCAAATGAATGAGAACATACACTGTTTGTCCTTCTCCGATTGACTTATTTCACTCAGCATAATACCCTCCAGTTCCATCCACGTTGAAGCAAATGGTGGGTATTTGTCGTTTCTAATGGCTGAGGAATATTCCATTGTATACATAGACCACATCTTCTTTATCCATTCATCTTTCGATGGACACGGAGGCTCCTTCCACAGTTTGGCTATTGTGGCCATTGCTGCTAGAAACATCGGGGTGCAGGTGTCCCGGCGTTTCATTGCATCTGAATCTTTGGGGTAAATCCCCAACAGGGCAATTGCTGGGTCATAGGGCAGGTCTATTTTTATCTCTTTGAGGAACCTCCACACAGTTTTCCAGAGTGGCTGCACCAGTTCACATTCCCACCAACAGTGCAAGAGGGTTCCCCTTTCTCCACATCCTCTCCAACATTTGTGGTTTCCTGCCTTGTCAATTTTCCCCATTCTCACTGGTGTGAGGTGGGATCTCATTGTGGTTTTGATTTGTATTTCCCTGATGGCAAGTGATGCGGAGCATTTTCTCATGTGCATGTTGGCCATGTCTATGTCTTCCTCTGTGAGATTTCTCTTCATGTCTTTTGCCCATTTCATGATTGGATTGTTGGTTTCTTTGCTGTTTATTTCAATAAATTCTTTATAGATCTTGGATACTAGTCCTTTATCTGATAGGTCATTTGCAAATATCTTCTCCCATTCTACAGGTTGTCTTTTAGTTTTGTTGACTATTTTTTTTTTTTTTTTGCTGTGCAGAAGCTTTTTATTTTGATTAAATCTCAATATTTCATTTTGGCTTTTGTTCCCCATCCTTCATAGGTGAATCTTGCAAGAAGTTACTGTGGCCAAGTTCAAAAAGTGTGTTGCCTGTGTTCTCCTCTAGGATTTTGTTGGACTCTTCTCTCACATTTAGATCTTTCATCCATTTTGAGTTTATCTTTGTGTATGGTGCAAGTGAGTGGTCTAGTTTCAATCTTCTGCATGTGGATGTCCAATTTTCCGAGCACTATTTATTGACGAGACTGTCTTTTTTTCCAGTGGAGAGTCTTTCCTCCTTTATCGAATATTAGTTGACCATAAGTTGAGGGTCCACTTCTGGATTCTCTATTCTGTTCCATTGATCTATATGTCTGTTTTTGTGCCGGAACCACACTGTCATGATGATCACAGCTTTGTAGTACAACCTGAAATCTGGCATTGTGATGCCCCCAGATATGGTTTTCTTTTTTAATATTCCCCTGGCTATTCAGGGTCTTTTCTGATTCCACAAAAATCTTAAAATAATTTTTTTTCTAACTCTCTGAAGACAGTCCATGGTATTTTGATAGGGATTGCATTAAACGTGTAAATTGTCCTGGGTAATATTGACATTTTCACAATATTAATTCTTCCAATTCATGAGCATGGAATATTTTTCCATCTCTTTGTGTCTTCCTCAATTTCTTTCAGAAGTGTTCTATAGTTTTTAGGGTATAGATACTTTGCCTCTTTGCTTAGGTTTATTCCTCGATATCTTATGCTTTTGGGTGCAATTGTAAGTGGGATTGACTCCTTAATTCCTCTTTCTTCAGTCTCATTGTTAGTGTATACAAATGCCACTGATTTCTGGGCATTGATTTTGTATCCTGCCACACTGCCACATTGCTGTATGAGTTCTAGCAATCTTGGGGTGGAGGCTTTTGGGTTTTCTACATAGAGTGTCATGTCATCTGCAAAGAGGGAGAGTTTGACTTCTTCTTTGCCAATTTGAATGCCTTTTATTTCTTTTTTGTTGTCTGATTGCTGAGGCTAGGACTTCCAGTACTCTGTTGAATAGCAGTGGTGAGAGTGGACATCCCTGTCTTGTTCCTGATCTTAGGGGAAAGGCTCCCAGTGTTTCCTCCTTAAGAATGATATTTGCTGTGGGCTTTTCATAGATGGCTCTTAAGATGCTGAGGAATGTTCCGTCTATCCCTACACTCTGAAGAGCTTTGTTCAGGAATGGATGCTGTATGGTGTCAAGTGCTTTCTCTACAAGTATTGAGAGGATCATATGGTTCTTGGTTTTTCTCTTGCTGATATGATGAATCACACTGATTGTTTTATGAGTATTGAACCAGCCTCTCATCCCAGGGATAAATCCCACTTGGTCATGGTGAATAATCTTAATGTATTGTTGTATCCTATTAGCTAGTATCTTGTTGAGAATTTTTGCATCCATGTTCATCCGAGATATTGGTTTATAATTCTCTTTTTTGGTGGGGTCTTTGGTTTTGGGATTAAGGTGATGCTGGCCTCATAGAATGAATTTGGAAGTACTCCATCTCTTTCTATCTTTCCAAACAGCTTTAGTAGAATAGGTATGTTTTCTTCTTTAAACGTTTGATAGAATTCCCCTGGGAAGCCATCTGGCCCTGGACTTTTGTGTCTTGGGAGGTTTTTGATGACTGCTTCAATTTCCTCCCTGGTTATTGGCCTGTTCAGGTTTTCTATTTCTTCCAGTTCCAGTTTTGGTAGTTTGTGGTTTTCCAGAAATGCGCCCATTTTTCTAGATGCTCTAATATTGGAGTATAACTGCTCATAATGTTTTTAAAATCATTTGTATTTCCTTGGTGTTGGTAGTGATCTGTCCTTTCTCATTCATGATTTTATCAATTTGAGTCTTTTCTTTTTTTAAATAAAGCTGACTAATGTTGTATCTATCTTATTAATTATTTCAAAGAACAACTCCTGGTTTTGTTGATCTGTTCAACAGTTCTTCTGGTCTCTATTTCATTGAGTTCTGTTTGATTCTTTATTAACTCTCTTCTTTTGCTGGGTGTAGGATCTATTTGCTGTTTTTTCTCTAGCTCCTTTAGGTGCAAGGTTCGTTTTTGTATTTGAGTTCTTTCCAGTTTTTGGATGGATGCTTGATTTGCGATGTATTTTTCCCTCAGGACGGCTTTTGCTGTATCCTACAGATTGTGAATGGTTCTATCTTCATTCTCATTAGTTTCCATGAATCTTTTTAATTCTTCCTTAATTTCCTGGTTGACCCTTTCATCTTTTAGCAGGATGGTCCTTAACCTCCACGTGTTTGAAATCCTCCAAACTACTTCTTGTGATTTAGTTCTAATTTCAAAGCATTATGGTCTGAAAATTCACAGCAGACGATCCCAATCTTTTGGTATCAGTTAATACCTGATTTGTGACCCGGTATGTGGTCTATTCTGGAGAACGTTCCATGTGCACTTGAGAAGAATGTGTATTCAGTTGAGTTTGGATGTAAAGTTCTGTAGATATCTGTGAAATCCATCTGGTCCAGTGTATCATTTATAGCTCCTGTTTCTTTGGAGATATTGTGCTTAGAAGACCTATTGATTGTAGGAAGCGCTACATTGAAGTCACCAAGTATAAGTGTATTATTATCTAAGTATGTCTTAACTTTGGTTATTAATTGATTGATATATTTGGCAGCTCCCACATTCTGGGCATATATATTGAGGATTGTTAAGTCCTCTTGTTGGATAGATCCTTTAAGTATGATATAGTGTCCCTCTTCATCTCTCTCTAGAGTCTTTCGGATAAACTTTAGTTTATCTGATATAAGGATGGCTACCTCTGCTTTCTTTTGAGGACAATTTGAATGGTACATGGTTCTTCAACCTTTTATTTTCAGGCTGTAGGTTTCCTTATTGAATACACTTTGGGTACAATAATTCCAATGGATGATTGTTCTTTGTGCCTCTCTGTAGGACCTGGAATAATTTTCAGGGTTGGTCTGCAGCAAACTTGCTGGCACAGTGTGACCCTTCTAGGCAGGTTGTACAATCGGTACAGCCTATCACATGCTTTATAGTAGAAATTGTAATATGGAGACCTGAGAGATGCAGTCACTGGAGGTGGTGACACCTGAGCTAAGCTGATAGCAACATTGCAGAGAGGGTGTATGTTTCCTGCTGAGCCCTCTGGTTGCTTTCTTTTTCACCGCAGGGATGGTCAATCGTTCCTTAAACTTCTGAGGAACCCTGATCACATCACAAATTTCACTTGCTGCTTATTTTTTCTCACTTTAAGGTGTGGCTTATATTGGCTATCAACAAAAGAAGTTTGGTGATTACATTTAACTTACCCTTTACCTGGAATTATGGCATTTTCAGTCATTTACCTTTTTTTAGTCACAAGGAGAAGGGAGAAAGAGATAAGTGATAGGTGACACTGTATGGCAGAGGGTGAGGGAGGAGCTTCCTGCTCTGTAATTCAAACATCTAGAAAATTCCCCCACTTAAGGCAGCAAAGCCCTACTTAATAACCTCTTTGGATGTCTGAAGCACCCCTAATAACTCAGAACAATAAGATGCTGTTTCTAATCAATACTCACTCCTACAAAGCTTGGAATTAGAGGTCAGTGGGATTTGAGGGTTTTAGTTGAACTCTGGATCTTCAAAATTTTGAACTTCAGAAATTACATTCATTTGATATCCTATAAAGAATATCCAATTGGGCGGCACTTGAGTGGCTCAGTCAGTTAAGCATCTGCCTTAGGCTCAGGTCATGATCCCAGGGTCCTGGAATCAAGTCCCACATCAGCTCCCTGCTCAGGGAGAGCCTACTTCTCCATGTCCTTCTATCTGCCACTCACCCTGATTGTGCTCTCTCTCTTTCTCTGTCAACTAAATAAATAAAATCTTTTTTATTTGTTTAAGAATATCCAACTGGGATTGTTCAGTAAAGAAAACTGAATTCTGGTCATCAGGTGCTTCATTTTACTGAGAAAAGTTGTTCTTAAGCATTTTGTTCTCTTTAGAGCTGCTTGGATCCTCCTTGACTCATAACTGTACAGCTGGATGACAAATCAACATAACTGGGTGTTCTACATTCTCCTGGGGGCTGGTGTGGGACTGTAGCACAAAGCTCATCAGGCCTACAAACAGCATTCAGGTGGTGTGCTGGCCTTCACTCCTACTCTACAAGTCAAACCCATATAGGTAACCCCCTGCTTTCCACAAAGGCTTGTGAGATGTAAGAGAAGCTGCAGTGGAACCAACAGGCCTCAAAAGGCCTGAAAGTCTGATTCACTTATTTAGCTAGAGAATGAGCTGGAGTCCCTCTGAGGTGATTGTCATCCTTAGAATCATTGAGAACCCCAGACTGTCAGACGGAGATGCGGTGGCCTCCCTCAGGTCTGCCAGAGCAAGCCCCTTCTTGGATTTGGCAGGGTGGGACACCTGACTCTGTGTGAATTTACTAGGGCTACAGCTCATTTGCAGTTCCCCACAGCTGGAATCTGGGTATCCCCATGGCCATCTTTCTCCTCCCACACCTTGTCTGCCATGGAGCTGTTGACAGTAGGGACACAAGACATGGGAGCGAAATGAGAGGTGGAAGGAGAGTTTGTCGTTTCTTTCCACCCTCTGTGGATTGATTTTTCCAACCAAACTTGCACTTTGCAATGACAGTGGACTGATGGGGACACTGGTTATTTCAAGCCAACATTTTTATTTGTATAACATTTCACTCTTTAACTGGACATTTACCTGTTTTATTTAGGCTTAGGCAACCTTTTACAAAGCCCAGGAACTGAGCAGGACCCATTAACAAATGGCTTCATTCTACCCCTATGCTTTAGGCCATGAGATTAGCACTCCATACCTGTTGGGAGTTGAGGAAAATGAGTCCAGAGAATTTAAGAAATGCAGGTAAAAACTCACACCTGACAAGATCCTCTCAGTTGAAGTTCACTTCTAGAGACAGGTGTGCCAAGATCTGACAAAATGCAGGAGAAAGGTATGTATTTGTGGGAATCAGTGTGGAGGCATTTCCCTAGGAGGGCTGTCCATGCCAAGTGCCGTAAGGTGAGAAGGAGTGTGGCCTCTTCCAGGAACTGGAGGGAAGCCTGTGGACAAAACCAAATGAACTGTGGGCTACAGTGAAGCCTGAGAGGTAGCCACAAGCTGGTCCAGGAGGGCCCCATGGTCATGACAAGGACTTTACCTCTGTGCTAAGAATCGAGAGAAGGTACCTACCTCCTGTGCAGCATGCTCTGGATGAATGCTTCCTACAGCCCTGTTACCACCTGAACCTGTTGCAGTGTGGCCTTTCTTCCTCCTGGTCCTCTCCTCCTTCTTGCAGTAGTTGTTTATAGGTTCCCTAGGGCTATTTCTCTTCATTCCTTGGGTTTCAGCTTCCTCAGCAATCGATGTCTCACATGGGTATCCACATGGAGGCTCTTTCCAAAGCCCTGACAGTTCCTAACTGCCTCTCATCATTTGGCCTTGTCCTCTACCGACCTCAACCACTCACATCCCCAGACTTTGTCATTTATAATACATGGAAATTCCATCACCTAGGCTCAATGAAGCTCATATCCCCATCACTACCTCCTATCTTAATTCAATCTATTTTAAGAGTCACAGATTAAAGTCCTCCTCCATTAAAAGAAAATAAATTGTATGAACACAGAACAGGTAGATTTGGCCAAACAGAAATCCAAGTGATACAAGCCAAGACAAGCAAAGACTGCATTAATAGAAACCTGCAGTGTTGGAACAAAGACAAGAATCCCCTGTAACTATACTGGAAGAATCTGGTTAAAGTGATGAATCCATTTTCTGGTGAAATTTTTAAAGAAAACTATCTTTAGACTGAAGGTCTAAAACTTTTGTGACATCAAGGATACCAACTGGGTTGGGTAAGTTTAGCCTGGAAAAGTGAAGTCCTAAGGTTGTTGTTGATTATGAGAATGTTAGCTTGTACTATTTAAAAAACAACTCAGGTGTGGGGGGCCAGAGGGGCTCAGTCCATTGGGAAATTGACTCTTGGTTTTGGCTTAGGTCATGATCTCAGGGTCATGAGATTGAGCCCTGTGTTGAGCTCTCCCCACCTTTATCCCTCTCCCTCCCCCCACTTGTGCTCTCTCTTTTTCTATCAAATAAATAAGTAAAATCCTTTTATTTTTAAAAATATTTTATTTTTTCATGAGATAGAGAGGGAGAGAGAGAGAGAGAGAAAGAAAGAAAGGCAGAGACATGGGCAGAGGGAGAAGCAGGCTCCAAGCAGGGAGCCCAACATGGGACTCAATCCTGGGTCTCCAGGATCAGGCCCTGGGCTGAAGGTGGTGCTAAATCACTGAGCCACCCAGGCTGCCCAGATAAATAAAATCTTAAAAAGCCTCTAATTCATGACTAATTCATTTTTACTAAAAGTCTAGATTTCTGACTTCTTTTCAGAAAAACCTAAATTTTTGGCATTGTTAGATAATTTTGCCCCATGGCTACCATGTGGGGTGGAGCTGAGCCTGCTCCACAGGATGGGCACATGCTGTCTGGTGGCTGCTGTCCTCATCATATACCTCACCCATCCCACTACTACATGGCCTGGCGTTTTTAGGCTATGCACTCTGGTTGAGGGGTTCAGAATTGCTTTGAAGTTTCATACCATTATCATATGGAAGTGGGACTTGATTTGCTTTTGCATTATTCCAGATCTATAGCTGATATCCCCAGGTTTTCCAAGAAGTTCTTTACAGCTAAAACAGGGAAGCTTTTCAGAGAAACAGGGCACTCTAACAAAGGATGGGCTAGCCTGTGAAGGAGTGCATCTCTGTGTCCAATGCTGGAACATCACCTGCCAGGTCTGTGGGGTGGGAATTCAGCTTTAAGCAAGAATTAGGACCATGACTTTTCCACCATAGAGTCCCAAGATCTATCATTTTTGTGCTCAGCCTGGTCCAACTCTGTCAAAGCAGCCCTCTGAATGCAGCAATGGCAGGCACTGCTGCACTATCTTAGTCGGGTATATAGAGAGCTGGGTCTGACCAAGACTGCTGGCTGACATTTGGCACTTTGGGCTTCAAAGCAAAAGCCTTACTTACCTAGACAAAGACAGTCATGCAATTATCGAACTCAATGAGCAGGGCAGAGTGTGGTAGATTATTCCTATGATGTCAGACCAAGTCCATGGAAACCTGAGGCCATGAGCCAGCAAGAGGAGCTGATATTTTTTCACATGTTTTGTCAGGAGCCATAGCACTGACTCAAGACAGGGAAGCAGGATATGAAGAGCCTTAGGAGAAAAACACCAGGAAAACAATCCCTGTGGTCTGTTTCTATGGTCTGTTTTGGGATAAGTTAAACAGAAGTTTAACTTAAACTTCTGTCTTTGTTGATCCATCTTATTTAAAATTTGTTTCTGTTCATTGAGTTCTACTTTTATCTTTATTATATCTTTTCATATAACTTTGTTGGACTTAACCCACATCCTATTCCTCACTTAAACCAGCTTTTCTGCCAACTACAGCCCCACCCCCACCCCACTGACTGGCATCTATACCACACAGCTAGCTACCTTAATCCTCAGTTCATGACCCCTCTCCCACTCTGCAGAGAGGCTCCTGTGTGTGCATTAGGCTCCTGTCCCCTTCATAAGCTTGGGGACACCACACCAGCAACTCACACTTCTCTCCCTCTGTCACGTTCTCCTTTTTCTGCCCCTTGCCTCACAGCATGCAAGCATGCAGTTCTTTCTTCTATGTTAGGAATACTTTCTTGATGCCATTACCCTACCCAGATACCACCTCCAAATTCCATGACCCTTACATCAAGAGTGTCTCTTAGTGTCTCTTGGATTTACTGCCTCCAATCCCCAGCATTCAATTTTCTCCTCAATCCACTCCAATCCACACAAACTGCTCTTCTCAAGGTTATCATTGGTGACCACACTACAAAAGATGATGGTCACTGCCCACTTAGAATCTTATTTGATGTTTCTGCATTCTTTTTGTGGCATTTGAGCCAGCTGCCAATTGTTAAATATGAATGCTCCCTGGTTTGAGAATGTTCATGGGAAAAAGTAACCAAGAAAGCTATAAACCACTTATTGCTTAATAAACATACATTAATTCCCATAACAAGTTAAGAAATTAATAGACCAAACAATTAGAATTAATTAAGCAGTCAAGCCATTATGTGGATTAACTAGGCAGAAAGGACCAACGACTTCACCGCTGAGATTTTGTCACATGATCTGGCCCTCCAATGGCCCCAGGCTTCTGGCTAGTCCCCATTGATATGTCAGCGACCTCTGTTGGCTGATGTCTTCACTCAGTCTCCTAAGTCAGCATGCCCTGGGTCTGCTGAGAGATGTGGGCAGATCAAGGCTTATTCTGATATTTTGGTGGTAAGCTGGATTTTTCTGCTGAGTCTGGCACATTAGACAAACCTGCCATCTACTGGTTGAAGTCTATATCATTCTTATCAGTGTCTTGACCTTCCAAATAAAAAAGAGTGTGTTTCCCATAAATACATTGTTCTTTCAGGTTGTTGACATCTTAGCAGGTATTTGTCTTTTATGGCCAACCAGTCATATGCCCATCAGTACCAATGTGACATATGTAAATGTATGCTCACCAGCTCTGTGGTTCACAAGCATGTTTACAAAAGCACAGGGGTGTCATATGGGATTACATGTAGATGTACATTAAGCTGGGAGGATGAGACAACCTTTTTATGATTTATGGTATTTATCCCCATTGATTCCATGCACCAATCCCTCCCCAGAAAGTTTCCTCCCTTACTCTCAGGGATTTGCACTTTGTTTTTCTTTTACCTTACTGTTGGCTTGTTTTCAGTCAGCTTTTTGGATTCCTTCTCATCAACTCAAACTCTTTGTACTGTAGTACTAAGGGCTTGGTCTTGAGCCCTTTCTTGGTACTACCCTCACTGAGTTGCCTGTTGTTTCTAGCTCTTTACTGCAATTGTCCAGAAATGACTTCTCGAATAGGACTTCTTTCCTGAAATCCCAACTTGTACATTCAGCCACCTGCCATGTCCAGTGTGCACTCCAGATCTGTACCCCACCCTCCCTGAACCTGTCCTGCCCTCTGTTCCCTTCTCCTCCATGAATAGCTTCCATGCTTGCAGAAGCTCCAGCCAAAAGCTTGGAGTGCTCAACTACCCTTGTCCTCTCCTATACCCATACCCAATCTGTAGGCAAACATAGACTGAGATCCAGATTCTGGCTGCCTTCATCACTCCTCCCCAGGTTCAGGCAGTAGCATCCTTTTCCAGGGTCAAGTACAAATGCTTTTTAGCTTTTCTCTCTGTACCACATTTCTATCCTCCCCTTTTAAACCACTGTGGTGTGTAAAAAATGTAAACATTAAACTTTATGAGTTAATTTCTCCTTTCAAAACCCCAATTTAAGGGTAAAACTAAAGTCTCTCCCACTTCCTCCCACCCAGGTCACTCTTCAACCTTCTCTTGGATCCCTTCACATTATTCTGCCCCAGCCACATTGCCCTTCCTCAAGGTCTTTGCCCTGTGCTCTCTGTGTAAATTGTCCCCCACCCTACCCCAGTGTTGTCTTGGCTCCTGCCCTCTCTGATGCAGGGCTTTTGCTTACTCATATCCCAGTTTTCCCTTTCTCTGGTCCTCACACTGGGTTCTCCCATAGCCCTCACCTTCTGATGCCCCATGTGATTTACTGAGTGACCTGTATTGTCCATAGCCCCTACCGTGATGTTGGCTTCACAGGAACAGGATTTCTATCTTTTTCCCTTTTGTATCCCCAAGAAAGTAACAGTATTGAATGCAGAGTAGATGCTCAAAAATTAATGAAGAACACACTTAGCTATCTAAAGGAAAGGGTGTTCCTTTCAAGACTTTGTGTGTGTGTGTGTATGTGTGTGTAGGTTCAAATATGTTATCAAACGTTATAAGAGCTGTGTCTTTAAAAACTGGTATTCACATCCATTCACACCCTACAGAATGTGCTGTAGAGAGAAGATGGATTTACATGAAATCTGCCCCAATACTGATGGCAAAAACCAAATACCAAGTAGTTTTCTACCATATGACCCAGAATTATATACTAAATTCCATATTATATTTTAGCTTTTTTGCTTTTAGGCATAAGTGAAAGCCAAACTAGTTTATATAAGGCAGACAAAATCCAAAATCTGCTCATGTTTTTTTCTGCTAATTTCCAATGCATTGCTTGGTAATAATTGGTCTCATGGACTAAATATTTCCAGGAGATCCTTCTATTAAATCCTTGGTGATCCAAGAGTTTACCTAAATGCAGAAGATGGCCTCTGGAGTACAGGTTTGATTGTCTGTCACAGGTTGCTGGCTTCATTTCTTTGCTATCAATAAAGTTGATATGCTGTGGTTGAATCTGGTATCTATGGAGATCATAGTGTCAGGTGTCCTCCACAGCAGTGGCAGTCTTTTGGGTATTTTGGAGAGACACACAATGTCATCTCAAGAATGCACACTGAGGGAAGGTGCAAATGGACTCATGACTTTGTCAACATCGTCAGGCTAGTAACAGGGATTCAGAGTGTCACCATAGACGGCAACATGGATGTGAGGTGAATCTCGGCACACGGCCTTTCATTTACCTTGATGATTGAGGGACACGGAGTGCCTGGGCCAGTGGGGCCACTGGAACATGGGGCCCAATGCCTCACATTGGTGGATTGACTCTGAAAGCACCTCAGTTAACTGCAGCAGCTTTCCTGATAGAGCTCTCTATTAAGCAAGTACACTCACCTTCTGCCATTCAATTCTCAACCTGGACAAAGCCATTCCACACAAGGCGCTGAACATCATAGATGCAGGGAATCTGCCTGATGTATGGAAGCAAAACCCTTCTAGTGCCCCAATGAACACAAAAGAGCCTAAGACAGAATGGTTGGTCAGAAGCAGAAGGCTGTTTGCTTCATTGTGTTTGTTTCTATAATCTCGACTGGTGTGGGTGATTGTTTCCTTCATTTTAACTAGGACTAGAAAGCAGTTCAAGCAAATGCCAGGAATTTATTCATATGCAGAGAGTGGAAGAAGAATCACTAATGAAGATTTTTAGTTTGTCATGGATCTAAAGCAATTGTTCTTCAGGGAGCACTCTGGGGATTTGTGAGGCTGTCTTTGCTCATCACAATGACTTCTGTAACCCTGGTGGTTAGTGGATGCAAGTCAGTGACACAAATACCTTGCATTGCAAAGGATAGGTCCTGTGTTTGGCAAGATAATAAACACCAGGTGTCACAACAAAAAATGCTGAATTCTCAGGGCCTTAACCCAATGCAAGTTTATTTCTCACTCATGAGGAGCTTCATGCAGGTGTGGGGCCCTCCTCCATCCTGGGCCTCCTGGTCACTATGGATTGCACACTGGGGCAGGGAGTGAGGGAACAGAGGAGACCCCTGCTGTCACTTGCTTTAGTACAGAAGTCCCACAGATCACTTCTGCCCATAGTGTCAGGGCCAAAGTTGCTCATATACCTAGAATCTACTAGCCAGGGAGACTGGAGGCCCAAAGGGGCACAGGTAGATTTGGGGAACCCACATCTGCTGAAGTGTCTCACAGTGAGGGCTTATACCACATTTCAATGTCCTGCTTGATGAGATCCATGATCCTGAAAAGTCTAATCACCTGTAGGATAAAACTTAATGGCATTTTACATGTAAAAACAAGTTAATTCTTGCCCAGTTTTAACATTATACAGGAATCCTAAAATTAGGTAACTTGAGGAAAGAAGCCACTGTGTTTTTTTTCTTTTATTTAATTGGAATTCGATTTGCCAACATATAGTATAACACCCAGTGCTCCCCATCAGTGCCCATCACCCAATCACCCCATCCCCCCATCCACCTCCCATTCCACTACCCTTGTTTGTTTCTCAGAGTTAGGAGTCTTTCTTGTTGTCACCTTCTCTGATTTTTCCCACTCATTTCTCTCCTTTTACCTATAATCCCTTTCACTATTTTTTATATTCCCCGTATGAGTGAGACCATATAATGTTTTTCCTTCTCTGATTGACTTGCTTCAATTAGCATAATACCCTCCAGTTCCATCCATGTCAAAGCAAATGGTGGGTGTTGGTCGTCTCTAAAAGCTGAGTAACACTGCCTTGTATATACACCACTGTGTTTTGAAACTTTGTTAGAAGTTGGTCACCAGCTTAGAAAATTATGGCACCAGTGACAAAACTGTTTATTGGGTCTTGCATGGGTCTCATTTTGCTATTGTGTAATTCTGCATTTGGATGCAAGCAACTTATTACTTATGACCAAACAGTTATATTTTGAAGTACATATTATCCTTATTTATCCTTATATTGTCGTTAGGGTATACTTTAAAAAAATTACACAGATGAGCAGGTATGTTATCTATTGCTTTCATTTCAGGATAGTAAAATGAACACATGACATCATATCATATTAGAGGAATGCACAGATATGATGAGTTTGAGTAACATTAATTTAAAAGGATTGTGCCTGATCTTTTAATGCCAGTATGAGGGAGGGACCTAATAGGAAAAAGGTAGATTCAGAAAAAAAAAATACACATTAAAGATGTATGCAAAATGACAGTTAGGAAAGCCACTTAGAGAAAAATTTTTGCAATAAATCCAGAAGTAGTTGTAGTTTGCTTCTTTTTCTTTTTTAGAGGACAATAAGATCAAGATTCTGTGTTGAGTTCCACCTTCAAGGAACCCAGAGACATGGGCTTTATTCTGTGATGCTGTCTCCTGCCATAGTTTATTGGATGGATGCTATGACTCCTATCCTGGTGCTGCTTGTTATGCATCTTGCAGGATCTCGATTCTTGCTAAATAAGGTTGTTAGTTCAGTGCTCAGCACATAGTTTGTGTGCACAGAAAAATATGTGCTGAATGTTCTCTCTCACACAGGTTGGATTCATGAAGGAAACCAATGAGCTGGGCAGAACATTATATGGTTTCATTCATATGAGGAATATAAAAAATAGTGAAAGAGATTATAAGGAAAAGGAGAGAAAATTAGTGGGAAAAATCAGAGAGGGTGACAAAACATGGGAGACTCATAACTCTGGGAAACGAACAAGGGGTAGTGGAAGGGGAAGTGGACAAGGGGATGGGGTGACAGGGTGACGGGCACTGAGGGGGGGCAACTGGAGGGATGAGCACTGGGTGTTATACTACATGTTGGCAAATTGAACTCCAATTAAAATAAGTTTTAAAAAAAGAAACCAATGAGCTGATTTTTCAAATTAAGCAGACTCTTTCTTGTATTTCTTTATTTTAGTGAAAATTTAGCTTAGCCAAAGAAGTATGGTAGATTAACTGAAGCCCCAGAAGTGAGTATAGATGTCATTTGTGGCTTTAACATTTTACAGAAGAGCCCTATTTCTAGCACATTGAACTCTGGACTTAGGGGGTTTCTCATTTCTTTTGCACCTATAATATGCTAGAATAAAGATGCTTATCTCTTCTTTCCAACTTGTTGTCACAAACAGAAGAGTGGTAAGATCTAGCTCTCTGAGGGAAGATTGAGGTTATGGATTCAGCTGCAACTCTCAGTAAGAAAAGGTCCTCTTTAGTTTTATGGTTTAAAATTTGAAGCAATAGGCAGAATAGGGAAGCAAAGAGTCTGTGTAAATGTAAAAAGGTGCCCGAATCTCATATTGAGGCTAATGTATCTTATGACCAGAAATGTTTCTCATGCCCTAACACAGGTCAGATTAACTTCCAGTTCAAAGACAGATCCAAGTGCCCATTTATCAAACTTCTTAAAATACAAACTAGAAGCTGTAGGCTAAGAGAGGTGCCATCAGCAGCATGCATTGACAAGAGTACAGAAGAAACAAAATGCTAGAATCTGCCTCAAGGGCTAAAATGTACAGTAATAAAAGCCTCTCAACGCAATATCAAGTACTGCCTCGTATCTTAATAGACTAAGCATCTACTGCATGATACTACTGAATAGTACTAGTACTTAACACTCCTAGATAGGGTGTCATGTTGTTAGGAAAACATTGACTATACTCAGAAGTCTGTAGTTAAGTAGGCAGATAAGGATTTTTTCATTTTTTAAAATTTAAATTAAATTATCCAACATATAGTAATACTTAGTTTTCAGATGTAGTGTTAATAATTTATCAGTTGTGTATAACACTCAGTGCTCATCATATTGCCCTCCTTTGTGCTCATCACCAAATTACCTCATCCCCATCCACCTCCCCTCTAGCAACCTTCACTTTAGAAACTGTATTTTAGAGAGCTTTTCAGATAAATATTTAAATATAATTTTGTCATTAAAATTAAACATATCCCAAACATTTAGTTCCTTGATGATACTGGATATGATTTTTCTTCCTTAAGTTTTATTACTAATAAAATTAAAACCGGGCTTAGGACACTTGGCCTCTATCCTTGTCAATATGACTATGCCACCTGAGTGAGATCTTGGGATTATGCATGGTGAAGATGAAGTTGCTCTGAACACATACAGTGGTGGGTTTGATGGTAGCTATGATGAAATAGGGTGATAGTTCTCTGGGTGAGCAAGGTGGTTGAATAGTAGCCTCTCACCAGGTCTCCTGGATACCTCTGACTGGTTCTTGTTTCCCTTGATGAGCTGCACCTGCAGCTTTTTTCCAGGATTGTCACCAGCAATGGCACCCTCAGAGCACAGAGACAGAAGTGCTTTGAGATTGCATCCCCTGGGGTGGTAATAGCCCCTGATTGACTTGTGTGGAAGTATGAAAAGCCAGCCACTTTCCTTTGGAAAAGACAAATTCCAAAATGTGATTAATTTTCCAGAGTTCCCTGCAAGTCAAGGTGAACCTGAGATGCTTCCCAGCATCGCCAAGCATCATGCCCCTGCCTCTCCATCATGTTTCCTTGCTACTCCTTCCTCAATGTTCACAAGGCTCTTTCCCAATAAATCACTTCAGACACTAATAAATCACTTCTTGGTATCTGCACCAGGGGAAGTAGACAATAACTACAGGAGTTCAATCTACATTTTCACTCAAGGGCAGGGTCATATTTTTTGCTTCACTTTAACCAAGTCAAACCCATAAAGATGAATATTAAGCCCAGCATCCTGTATCTTTTCTATAGAGCCAAAATTAGCTTGGACAACATATCTGCTAGAGGGTGTAGACACCAGTAGCCTTGCAGCTCTGTAGTATCCTGAGATTGTTTGAGAGTTGTAGGCCAAAGGTGATCTTCATGGCAGGTGGTAGAGAGCTGCAGATATTCTCATTTCAGGGTCAAAATCAATCCAACGAGTATGCAAGGCTAGGCACTTATGATTTTCAACTTGAGAATTCTGATTTATGACCATTTAACCTTACCAATAACAATTGAAACTATGTGCCTGTGTGCATGTGTATATAGTGCACATGTGTATACATGTCCAACTTTACTGATTAAATTACATTATTGATTACATTTTATTTATTTTTTAAGACTTTATTTATTTGTTAGAGAGAGAGAGAACATGAGTGGAGTGAGTAGCAGAGGGAAAGGGAGAAGCAGTCTCCCCACTGAGCAGGAAGCCTGATGCAGGGCTAGATCCCAGGACACTGAAATCATGGCCTGAGCTGAAGGCAGACTTTTAACGAACAGAGCTTCCCAGGCACCCCTTAATATCTACATTCTAAACACATGGGAATAAGTGATGAATATGATAGGAAGGGCATATATAAAACATTTAATTTCAGTAATAATATTTTAGAGCAATAGGATCAAATATGCTTCTAAATTTTTGAAAAAATTGTTTGATGTTCTGTAATATAGCAATTTAAGTGCATACTTTACGTTAATTTATTTTGATATTTAGTTTCAAAGGCTGCCATAGCAGACAAAAATACCTTACAGATACAAAGCATTGCTCATTCACTGTAAATCCTGATACTCACTTTTCAGTCCCATCTACCTATTATACAAAGATGTTTATTTTGCTGTAAACTTTCATCTTCCTTGGTGACTTTAGTGAATGACTTAACCCACAGAATCTTTCGGTTTGGACTAACTCTGGGAAATGAACTAGGGGTGTTGGAAGGGGAGGTGGGTGGGGGATGGGGGTGACTGGGTGACGGGCATTGAGGGGGGCACTTAATGGGATGAGCACTGGCTGTTATTCTATATGTTGGCAAATTGAACACCAATAAAAAATAAATTTATATAAAAAATCTGAATAGCGTACAGATGAGAACAATGTTGAGGTGACATGCTTGCATCATTCTTAGTAATACAATTTATGTGACAATGAAAATGCTTTCAAATATTCATTTTTTAAAAATTTTAAAAATTTTGCTTTTATTGGAGTTCAATTTGCCAACATACAGCATATCACCCAGTGCCCATTCCCTCAAGTGCCCCCCTCAGTGCCCATCACTCATCACCCCACCCCCCGCCCACCTCCCTTTCCACTACCCCTTGTTCATTTCCCAGAGTTAGGAGTCTTTCATGTTCTGTCACCCTCTCTGATTTTTCCCACTCATTTTCTCTCCTTTCTCCTTTATTCCCTTTCCAATATTTTATATTCCCCAAATGAATGAGACCATATAATGTTTGTCCTTCTTCGAGATTGACTTGCTTCACTCAGCATGATACCCTCCAGTTCCATCCATGTCGAAGCAAATGGGGGGTATTTTAAGACAATTTCTTCATATAGTGAGTTTCTTTTGAAAGGTGGGTTCTTCCTCCCTGCTTGCCAGAACTCTGCATTGACCTTTAAGAGATGGATTATGTTAAATGGGCTGAGGAAGCACACTGCTGAGCACAATGGCAGTCAGATTTGCAGTGCCTTTCTTGTGGGCAAAAACCCATGGGTGCCAGGCATGCTCCTCAGTAGAGTAGGCTTCCATTGTCCCATGGCATGTTTTCCAGAACTCTTGCCTCAGGTGCTGTGGGGATGGATGGGACCACCCCACCTGCCCTCAGGCTGGGGAGAGGAGAAAGCTTTTAGTGGATGAAAGATTGCAGGCAGGGACTGGGCTTTTTTTTTTTTTTTGTATCTAAAAATCAGTCTGATGTAACTCAAAGTAACAGGAAAACCATTGAAGCTTCTTGAAACTGAATCAGGGTATAAGGGAATCTGATAAAGCATGCTTGAAAGCAGAAACTAGAGAAAAGTAAAGCAATTTGCTATCAGGGCCTCATAGTATCCACTTTGTTATAACCACCATTTGCAATCACAAGTTTTGTGGATCCATGTGGTTTGAACCCTATGCTCTAAGAAACACTGTCTTGGAAGTTCAGGAATATCTAAGAAACTTGTAAACTATCCCTTATTCCATCTGGATCTCAGTAGCTCATCTAGCCCTGCTGCCACTAATTCTTTCATAATTTGGCCCCGTTGTGAGCTATGGCAAAGCTCTGTGTGTTTCACACACTGTTCTTTTGGGTGATAACTATTAAGATAACCTCTCTCCCATGATTTTATACTGAACCCTAAACCCTGGCTCCTAAAATACCCTTCCTTGACATCAGGACAGGCAGTAGAGAGAGGAACCAGATGAAGCAGCATGTAAGTTCATAACTGTGCTCCAGAGCTGGCTGTGGGTTGCATCACTCTCACAGATGAATAAACATGTAATTAAATGGATTGTTCACATCATTTTTTCAAACTCTGGTTTTCCATTGAAATTGGTGCTTTATTTTCCTTCTGTTTCTAACTTAGCCCGAGGATTTTAGGTTTTATTTTGGGACAGATTTCTAAGCAATTTAAACATTTATGCACTGCAGCTTCTCTCTCTGAAGTGCTGTAAACATTGAGCAGATTGAGAAATAAAATGACCCAATGCCTCACAGCAATGATTGCAAGAGGTAGGACAGGCCAGATGTGCATTTTATGGAGGCACCACACTGAAGACAGCTAAGACGTGACTTGCTGATGTCATGAGGGAATTTGGGACTTATTCAGTGGGCTAGTGTTAGAGTCACTAGTGCCCCTAGTATTCTAATCTTAGGAATCCCCTGGAATAACTCAATTCTTCATGATGGGCACTGAGGGGGGCATTTCGCAGGATGAGCACTGGGTGTTATGCTAAATGTTGGCAAATTGAACTCCAATAAAAAAATCTTAAAAAATTTCAAATTAAAAGTAGGTTCTCCAGTTACCTTGCATCTTCCCTCCAGCTCTGTCTCTGACTGCCACCTTGACATATAGAGGAGTCACCAAGATTGGAAAGTGAGAGGTTGGTTGACCCTTTTCTTTGAAAGGGATCTCCTCCCACATCCAACCACTTACTAATGACATCAGCTATTTTCTCCACTATTGTTCACATGTGTGCCTTGAGTTCCACTAAGGGATGCTGTCCTGGACAGATAGACACAGATACACACACACATTCACACACTCAGACACTCTGTATACTCTATGGTTTTTAGGTGAGAGAAGTTTTGAGCAAAAGTACATTGTGGGATCTCAGTGGAAGCCCCTCTCAATTTTACAAACCCTTCCTGCAAACTCTTCCTGAATCTTACCCTCTCTACCCTGGACCATGAGGCATCCCTCAGTGCTTTCCTCAGCTCTGGTCAGTGTCACAGGTATGGCAGTTCCTGGTAATATTGGTCAGGGGCATATCTGGCCATAACCCTGTAATGGGTGTATGACCTTCAGTTAAGAAGGTGAAGGCTTTGACTTGCCCAGAGTCACACAGCTGATCAGAGATCCCTGAACCAGAGCTGCTTTAATCCAATGTCTCTGCCAGCTTTTTTTGGATGTTTTCCTTCCATTCCCTTACTCTATGCCTGGTTGGTAGTAGGTGGAGTCCTGTTGAACAATAGATATTTACCACATAACAATGTAACCAAGAACAATCTTTTCATAAAGTCTGTTAAAGCATGGTTAATGCTTTAATGGTTAAATGCTTTAATCACAGATACTCTTTGGAATCTAGCTAGTTCTGTAAAGCACCAAGGAAAGGTTTCTATGCACTAGGGAAAATATTTATTGTGTGCATCAACTGAATGCTATTCCCTGTTAGAGACTCTCTTGGTGTCCCATCAATAGCCTCTAGCACTTGCTATTCCCATTCACGCAGACTAGATGGTTTCCACTGCCCTCACCATCCACTGTTTGCCTGAGGGGAGGTGCAGGCCACCTTCCTTTGTGGGGGTAGGCCAGGATGCAAAGGAGCCAGAGCAGTCCTCAAGCAATGGCTGACGGGGCTTAATGGACAGAACATCATTTCTCCTGACCTTCATTTGGAATAATGTGGAGACTGCACTATTTCCCATAGGTCTCCAGAAGGATTGCTATCCCCCACTCAGTAAGGATTCTCATCCCTGTCTCCCTAGTAGTGCCTCCTGGAGCCACTGTCTGAACTCTGATCTGTCGTTACACCTGCCTGTGGGAGCCCAGCCTGAGATGCCAGGATCACACTGTAGTGTTGGGGCTGGGAACATGAAGCAAAAAAATCACTCTAGCTCTCCTGGCTGCCTGGGCATCCTGAGGGATCAACTTCAAATCTCTGACAGGAGTGGCTGGGACACTATTCAGAGAAGAGTAATGGTTTGGGGTCTGGAAGGGTCATATGAATTAATTTGACAGAAACCAGAGTAGACAAGAAGGCTCAGGTCCAGATAGCATTTTAACCTCTTAAATGAAGAGAGCTTTTCTCTCAATCTCTCTCTTTCCCGCCTCTGTGTCTATCTCTGCCTTCTCTCTCTCCTTCCCCGCACCCAGTGTTGGCTGAGATAGGATTTGTAAGTTCATTCATTCCCTTTATAAGCACACACACTACTTGGTTTTTCCCCTTTCATAGACCATTACACATTTAGATTATCTCCCTTAAAACATATAATATTAGATTACAGAAATAGTATGTTTCTAAAAAGGAAGACAGATTAGACAATTTTCCTCATAAGCAGAAGTCACTGTGAATATCTGCCTTCCCCACTCTCCAGGACCTATGTCCCTCTTCCTATCATGCCATCAGCATTGACATGATATTTGGGTTGCTCAGGCAAGCACTTTTGTGCTCCTTGAACAGGAAGAACAAAAAAACTCAGGGCAGTTAATCCTAATAGGTTAAATACTACAAATTTAAATACATCATTTAGGCACAATTTTGATTTTTTTTGGTATTTTTTATTGAAGTTCGATTTGCCAACATATAGTATAATACCTAGTGTCCATCCATCAAGTACCCTCCACAGTGCCCATCACCCAATCACCCCGTTCCCCCACCCACCTCCCCTTTCACTACCTCTTGTTCATTTCCCAGAATTAGGAGTCTCATGTTCTATCACCCTCTCTGATATTTCCCACTCATTGTTTCTCCTTTCCCCTTTAATCCCTTTCACTATTTTTTATATATATTTCCCGTATGAATGAAACATATAATGTTTGTCCTTCTCTGATGGACTTACTTCACTCAGCATCATACCCACCAGTTCTATCCACATTGAAACAAAGGGTGGGATTCATCGTTTCTGATGGCTGAGTAATATTTCATTATATATATAGACCACATCTTTTTTTATCCACTCTCACCACTGCTATTCAACATTGTACTGGAAGTCCTAGCCTCAGCAATCAGGCAAAAAAACGAAATAAAAGGCATTCAAATTGGCAAAGAAGAAGTCAAACACTCCCTCTTTGCAGATGACATGACACTCTACATAGAAAACCCAAAAGCCTCCACCCCAAGATTGCGAGAACTCATACAGCAATTTGGCAGTGCGGCAGGATACAAAATTAATGCCCAGAAACCAGTGACATTCTATACACTAACAATGAGACTGAAGAAAGAGAAATTAAGGAGTCAATCCCACTTACAATTGCACCCAAAAAATAAGATACCTAGGAATAAACCTAACCAAAGAGGTAAAGGATCTATACCCTAAAAACTACCGAAGACTTCTGAAAGAAATTGGGGAAAACACAAAGAGATGGAAAAATATTCCATGCTCATGAATTGAAAGAATTAATATTGTGAAAATGTCAATATTACCCAGGGCAATTTACACATTTAATGGCTTCCCTATCAAAATACCACGGACCTTCTTCAGAGAGTTGGAACAAATTATTTTAAGATTTGTATGGAATGAACAAAGACCCTGAAGAGCCAGGGGAATTTTAAAAAAGAAAAACATAGCTGGGGGCATCACAATGCCAGATTTCAGGTTGTACTACAAAGCTGTGGTCATCAAGACAGTGTGGTACTGGCACAAAAACAGACACATAGATCAATGGAACAGAATAGAGAATCCAGAAGTGGACCCTCAACTTTATGGTTAACTAATATTCGACAAAGCAGGTAAGACTATCCACTGGAGAAAAGACAGCCTCTTCAATAAATGGTGCTGGAGGGATCCCTGGGTGGCGCAGCGGTTTAGCGCCTGCCTTTGGCCCAGGGCGCGATCCTGGAGACCCAGGATCGAATCCCATGTCGGGCTCCCGGTGCATGGAGCCTGCTTCTCCCTCTGCCTATGTCTCTGCCTCTCTCTCTCTCTGTGACTATCATAAATAAATAAAAATTAAAAAAAATGAATAAATGATGCTGGAAAAATTGGACATCCACATGCAGAATGAAACTAGACCACTCCCTTGCACCATACACAAAGATAAACTCAAAATGGATGAAAGATCTAAATGTGAGACAAGATTCCACCAAAATCCTAGAGGAGAATACAGGCAACACCCTTTTTGAACTCGGCCATAGTAACTTCTTGCAAGATACATCCATGAAGGCAAGAGAAACAAAAGCAAAAGTGAACTATTGGGACTTTATCACGATAAGAAGCTTTTGCACAGCAAAGGATACAGTCAACAAAACTAAAAGACAACCTACAGAATGGGAGAAGAGATTTGCAAATGACCTACCAGATAAAGGACTAATATCCAAGATCTATAAAGAACTTATCAAACTCAACAGCAAAGAAACAAACAATCCAATCATGGAATGGAAAAAAAACATGAAAAGAAATCTCACAGAGGAAGACATAGACATGGTCAACAAGCACATGAGAAAATGTTCCGTATCCATTCATCTTTCAATGGACACTGACGCTCCTTCTACAGTTTGGCTATTGTGGACATTGCTGCTATAAACATCGGGGTGCAGGTGTCCCAGCGTTTCACTGCATCTGTATCTTTGGGGTAAATCCCCAGCAGCGCAATTGCTGAGTCGTAGGGCAGGTCTATTTTTAACTCTGAGGAACCTCCACGCAGTTTTCCAGAGTGGCTGAACCAGTTAACATTCCCACCAATAGTGCAAGGGGGTTCCCCTTTCTCCACATCCTCTCCAACATTTGTTGTTTCCTGTCTTGTTCATTTTAACCATTTTCACTGGTGTGAGGTGGTATCTCATGGTGATTTTGTTTTCTTTTGTTTATTTTGATAAAATTTATTATTTATTTTTCATAAATTTATTTTTTATTGATGTTCAATTTGCCAACATACAGAATAAAACCCAGTGCTCATCCATCAAGTGCCCACCTCAGTGCCATTGTGGTTTTGATTTGTATTTCCCTGATGGCAAGTGATGTGGAGCATTTTCTCATGTGTTTCTTGGCCATTTGTGTGGCTTCTTTGGTGAAATTTCTGTTCATGTCTTTTGCCCATTTCATGATTGGATTGTTTGTTTCTTTGCTGTTGAGTTTAATAAGTTCTTTATAGATCATGGACACTAGCCCTTTATCTGATACGTCATTTGCAAATATTTTCTCCCATTCTGTAGTTTGACTTTTACTTTGCTGACTGTTTCTTTTGCTTTACAGAAGCTTTTCTTCTTGATGAAGTCCCAAAAGTTCATTTTTGCTTTTGTTTCCCTTGCCTTCATAGATGTGTCTTTCAAGAAGTTGCTGTGGCCAAGTTCAAAAAGGGTGTTGCCTGTGTTCTCCTCTAGGATTTTGATGGACTCTTCTCTCACATTTAGATCTTTCATCCATTTTGAGTTTATCTTTGTGTATGGTGAAAGAGAGTGGTCCAGTTTCAATCTTCTGCGTGTGGCTGTCCAATTTTCCCAGCACCATTTGCTGAAGACACTGTCCTTTGTCCAGTGGATATTCTTTTCTATTTTGTCAAATATTAGTTGACCATATAGTTGAGGGCCCATTTCTGAGCTCACTATTCTGTTCCATTGATCTGTGTGTCTGTTTTTGTGCCAGGACCACACTGTCTTGATGATCACTGCTTTGTAGTACAACCTGAAACCTGGCATTGTGAAGCCCCAGCCTTAGTTCTTTTTTAATATTTCCCCAGTTATTTTGGTATTTTCTGTGGTATATGTACACAATGGAATATTACTCAGCCATTAGAAATGACAAATACCCCCCGTTTGATTCCACACAAATCTTAAGATGATTTGTTACAACTCTCTGAAGAAAGTCCATGGTATTTTGATAGGGATTGCATTAAAAGTGTAAATTGCCCTGGGTAACATTGACATTTTCACAATATTAATTCTTCCAATCCATGAGCATGGGACATTTTTCCATCTCTTTGTGTCTTCCCTAATTTCTTTCAGAAGTGTTCGGCAGTGTTTAGGGTATAGAATCTTTACCCCTTTGGTTAGGTTTATTCCTAGGTATCTTATGCTTTTATGTGCAATTGTAAATGGGATTGACTCCTTAATTTCTCTTTCTTCAGTCTCATTGTTAGTGTATAGAAATGCCACTGATTTCTGGGTATTGCTTTTGTATCCTGCCACACTGCCAAATTGCTGTATGAGTCCTAGCAATGAGCTAGCTATGAGTTCTTGGGATGGAGTCTTTTGGATTTTCTACATAGAGTGTCATGTCATCTGCAAAGAGGGAGAGTTTGACTTCTTCTTTGCCAATTTGAATGCCTTTTATTTTGTTTTGTTGCCTGATTGCTGAGGCTAGGACTTCCTGTACTATGTTACATATCAGTGGTGAGAGTGGACATCCCTATCCCTGTGTTCCTGATCTTAGGGGAAAGGCTCCCAGTGTTTCCCCACTGAGAATGCTATTTGCTGTGGGCTTTTCGTAGATGGCTTTTAAGGTGCTGAGGAATGTTCCCTCTATCCCGACACTCTGGAGTGTTTTGATGAGGAATGGATGCTTTATTGTGTCAAATGTTTTCTCTGCATCTATTGAGAGGATCATATGGTTCTTGTATTTTCTCTTGTTGATATGATCTATCACGTTGATTGTTTTAGAAGTGTTGAACCAGCCTTGCATCCCGGGGATAAATCCCACTTGATCATGGTAAATAATCTCTTAATGTACTGTTAGGTCCTATTGGCTAGTATCTTGTTGAGAATTTTTGCATCCACATTCATCAGGGATATTGGTCTATAATTCTCCTTTTTGGTGGGGTTTTTGGCTGGTTTTGGAATCAAGGTGATGCCAGCCTCATTGAGTGAGTTTGGAAGTATTCCATCCCTTTCTATCTTTCAGAACAGTTTTAGTAGAATAGGTATTGTTTGATAGAATTCCCCTGGGAAGTCATCTGGCCCTGGACTTTTGTGTCTTTGGATGTTTTTTTTTTTTTTAATTAACTTTTATTGGTGTTTAATTTACCAACATACAGAAAAACACCCAGTGCTCATCCCGTCAAGTGTCCACCTCAGTGCCCGTCACCCATTCCCCTCCAACACCCGCCCTCCTCCCCTTCCACCACCCCTAGTTCGTTTCCCCGAGTTAGGAGTCTTTATGTTCTGTCTCCCTTCCTGATATTTCCCAACATTTCTTTTCCCTTCCTTTATATTCCCTTTCACTATTATTCATATTCCCCAAATGAATGAGAATATACACTGTTTGTCCTTCTCCGATTGACTTATTTCACTCAGCATAATACCCTCCAGTTCCATCCACGTTGAAGCAAATGGTGGGTATTTGTCGTTTCTAATTGCTGAGTAATATTCCATTGTATACATAAACCACATCTTCTTTATCCATTCATCTTTCGATGGACACCGAGGCTCCTTCCACAGTTTGGCTATTGTGGCCATTGCTGATAGAAACATCGGGGTGCAGGTGTCCCGACGTTTCATTGCATCTGAATCTTTGGGGTAAATCCCCAACAGTGCAATTGCTGGGTCGTAGGGCAGGACTATTTTTAACTCTTTGAGGAACCTCCACACAGTTTTCCAGAGTGGCTGCACCAGTTCACATTCCCACCAACAGTGTAAGAGGGTTCCCTTTTCTCCGCATCCTCTCCAACATTTGTTGTTTCCTGCCTTGTTAATTTTCCCCATTCTCACTGGTGTGAGGTGGTATCTCATTGTGGATTTGATTTGTATTTCCCTGATGGCAAGTGATGCAGAGCATTTTCTCATGTGCATGTTGGCCATGTCCATGTCTTCCTCTGTGAGATTTCTCTTCATGTCTTTTGCCCATTTCATGATTGGATTGTTTGTTTCCTTGGTGTTGAGTTTAATAAGTTCTTTATAGATTTTGGAAACTAGCCCTTTATCTGATATGTCATTTGCAAATATCTTCTCCCATTCTGTAGGTTGTCTTTTAGTTTTGTTGACTGTATCCTTTGCTGTGCAAAAGCTTCTTATCTTGATGAAGTCCCAATAGTTCATTTTTGCTTTTGTTTCTTTTGCCTTCGTGGATGTATCTTGCAAGAAGTTACTGTGGCCAAGTTCAAAAAGGGTGTTGCCTGTGTTCTCCTCTAGGATTTTGATGGAATCTTGTCTCACATTTAGATCTCTCATCCATTTTGAGTTTATCTTTGTGTATGGTGAAAGAGAGTGGTCCAGTTTCATTCTTCTGCATGTGGATGTCCAATTTTCCCAGCACCATTTATTGAAGAGACTGTCTTTCTTCCAATGGATAGTCTTTCCTCCTTTATCGAATATTAGATGGCCGTACATTTCCGGGTCCACTTCTGGGTTCTCTATTCTGTTCCATTGATCTATGTGTCTGTTTTTGTGCCAGTACCACACTGTCTTGATGACCACAGCTTTGTAATACAACCTGAAATCTGGCATTGTGATGCCCCCAGCTAAGGTTTTCTTTTTTAAAATTCCCCTGGCTATTCGGGGTCTTTTCTGATTCCACACAAATCTTAAAATAATTTGTTCTAACTCTCTGAAGAAAGTCCATGGTATTTTGATAGGGATTGCATTAAACGTATAAATTGCCCTGGGTAACATTGACATTTTTACAATATTAATTCTGCCAATCCATGAGCATGGAATATTTTTCCATCTCTTTGTGTCTTCCTCAATTTCTTTCAGAAGTGTTCTATAGTTTTTAGGGTATAGATCTTTTACCTCTTTGGTTAGGTTTATTCCTAGGTATCTTATGCTTTTGGGTGCAATTGTAAATGGGATTGACTCCTTAATTTCTCTTTCTTCAGTCTCATTGTTAGTGTATAGAAATGCCATTGATTTCTGGGCATTGATTTTGTATCCTGCCACGCTACCAAATTGCTGTATGAGTTCTAGCAATCTGGGGGTGGAGGCTTTTGGGTTTTCTATGTAGAGTATCATGTCATCGGCGAAGAGGGAGAGTTTGACTTCTTCTTTGCCAATTTGAATGCCTTTAATGTCTTTTTGTTGTCTGATTGCTGAGGCGAGGACTTCCAGAACTATGTTGAACAGCAGTGGTGAGAGTGGACATCCCTGTCTTGTTCCTGATCTTAGGGGAAAGGCTCCCAGTGCTTCCCCATTGAGAATGATATTTGCTGTGGGCTTTTCGTAGATGGCTTTTAAGATGTCGAGGAAAGTTCCCTCTATCCCAACACTCTGAAGGGTTTTGATCAGGAATGGATGCTGTATTTTGTCAAATGCTTTCTCTGCATCTAATGAGAGTATCATATGGTTCTTGGTTTTTCTCTTGCTGATATGATGAATCACATTGATGGTTTTACGAGTGTTGAACCAGCCTTGTGTCCCAGGGATAAATCCTACTTGGTCATGGTGAATAATTTTCTTAATGTGTTGTTGGATCCTATTGGCTAGTATCTTGTTGAGAATTTTTGCATCCATGTTCATCAGGGATATTGGTCTGTAATTCTACTTTTTGGTGGGGTCTTTGTCTGGTTTCGGAATTAAGGTGATGCTGGCCTCATAGAACGAATTTGGAAGTACTCCATCTCTTTCTATCTTTCCAAACAGCTTTAGTAGAATAGGTATGATTTCTTCTTTAAACGTTTGATAGAATTCCCCTGGGAAGCCATCTGGCCCTGGACTCTTGTGTCTTGGGAGGTTTTTGATGACTGCTTCAATTTCCTCCCTGGTTATTGGCCTGTTCAGGTTTTCTATTTCTTCCTGCTCCAGTTTTGGTAGTTTGTGGCTTTCCAGGAATGCGTCCATTTCTTCTAGATTGCCTAATTTATTGGCGTACAGCTGTTCATAATATGTTTTTAAAATCGTTTGTATTTCCTTGGTGTTGGTAGTGATGTCCCCTTTCTCATTCATGATTTTATTAATTTGAGTCTTCTCTCTCTTATTTTTAATAAGGTTGGCTAATGCTTTATCTATCTTATTAATTCTTTCAAAGAACCAACTCCTGGTTCTGTTGATCTGTTCCACAGTTCTTTTGGTCTCGATATCATTGAGTTCTGCTCGAATTTTAATTAACTCTCTTCTTCTGCTGGGGGTGGGGTCTATTTGTTGCTTTTTCTCTAGTTCCTTTATGTGTAAGGTGAGCTTTTGAATTTGAGATCTTTCCAGTTTTTGAATGTATGCTTGTATTGCGATGTATTTCCCCCTCAGGACTGCTTTTGCTGCATCCCAAAGATTTTGAACGGTTGTATCTTCATTTTCATTAGTTTCCATGAATCTTTTTAATTCTTCCTTAATTTCCTGGTTGACCTTTTCATCTTTTAGCAGGATGGTCCTTAACCTCCACGTGTTTGTGGTCCTTCCATATTTCTTGTTGTGATTGAGTTCTAATTTCAAGGCATTATGGTCTGAGAATATACAGGGGACTATCCCGATCTTTTGGTATCGGTTCAGACCCGATTTGTGACCCAGTATGTGGTCTATTCTGGAGAAAGTTCCATGTGCACTTGAGAAGAATGTGTATTCAGTTGAGTTTGGATGTAAAGTTCTGTAGATATCTGTGAAATCCATCTGGTCCAGTGTATCATTTAAAGCTCTCGTTTCTTTGGAGATGTTGTGCTTAGAAGACCTATCCAGGGTAGAAAGAGCTAGATTGAAGTCACCAAGTATAAGTGTATTATTATCAAGGTATTTCTTGAGTTTGGTTATTAATTGGTTTAAATATTTGGCAGCTCCCACATTCGGGGCATATATATTGAGGAGTGTTAAGTCCTCTTGTTGGATAGATCCTTTGAGTATGAGATAGTGTCCCTCTTCATCTCTCACTATAGTCTTCGGGGTAAATTTTAATTTATCTGATATAAGGATGGCAACCACTGCTTTCTTTTGAGGACCATTTGAATGATAAATGGTTCTCCAACCTTTTATTTTCAGGTTGTAGGTGTCCTTCTGTCTAAAATGAGTCTCTTGTAGACAGCAAATAGATGGGTCCTGCTTTTTTATCCAGTCTGAAACCCTGCGCCTTTTGATGGGGTCATTAAGCCCGTTCACATTCAGAGTTACTATTGATAGATATGAGTTTAGTGTCATCATATCTATTCAGTCCTTGTTTTTGTGGATTGTTCCACTGAACTTCTTCTTAAAGGGGAATTTTAAGAGTCCCCCTTAAAATTTCTTGCAGAGCTGGTTTGGAGGTTACATATTCTTTCAGTTCCTGCCTGTCTTGGAAGCTCTTTATCTCTCCTTCCATTTTGAATGAAAGCCTTGCTGGGTAAAGTATTCTTGGTTGCATGTTCTTTTCATTTAGGACCCTGAATATATCCTGCCAGCCCTTTCTGGCCTGCCAGGTCTCTGTGGAGAGGTCTGCTGTTACCCTAATATTCCTCCCCATAAAAGTCAGGGACTTTTTTTCTCTTGCTGCTTTAAGGATCTTCTCCTTATCTTTGGAATTTGCAAGCTTCACTATTAAATGTCGAGGTGTTGAACGGTTTTTGTTGATTTTAGGGGGGGATCTCTCTATTTCCTGGATCTGAATGCCTGTTTCCCTTCCCAGATTCGGAAAGTTTTCAGCTAGGATTTGTTCAAATACATATTCTGGCCCTCTGTCCCTTTCCGCGCCCTCAGGAACCCCAATTAAACGTAGGTTTTTCTTCCTCAGGCTATCATTTATTTCCCCTAATCTATCCTCATGGTCTTTTAATTGCCTGTCTCTTTTTTCCTCAGTTTCCCTCTTTGCCATCAACTTGTCTTCTATGTCACTCACTCGTTCTTCCACCTCGTCAAGCCTCGTCGTTAGGACTTCTAGCTTGGATTGCATCTCATTTAATTGATTTTTAATTTCTGCCTGATTGGATCTAAATTCTGCAGTCATGAAGTCTCTTGAGTCCTTTATGGTTTTTTCTAGAGCCACCAGTAGCTGTAAAATAGTGCTTCTGAATTGGCTTTCTGACATTGAATTGTAATCCATATTTTGTAACTCTGTGGGAGAGTGGGCTGTTTCTGATTCTTTTTTTTGAGGGGTTTTCCTTCTAGTCATTTTGCTCAGTGCAGAGTGGCCAAAAACAAGTTGTATTGGGAAAAGGAGAAAAAGAGAGAGAAGGAAAGAAAAGAGAAAAAGAAAAAAGAGAAAGAAGAAAAAAATAGGGGAAAAAGAGAAGAAAAAGAAAGAAAAAGAAAGGAGAAAAAAGAAAAAAGGGGGGGTGGGGGAAGCAATCAGAAATCAAGAAGAAAGAGAGAAAAAAAAAAGCACAAAACAAAACAAAAAAAAACAAAAAAAACAAAAACAAAAAAACAAAAAACAAAAAAAACCACGGGGGAGTATCTTCCGATTCTGTGTAGTTTAAGTCCCTTGATTTCCCTTGGAACTGGTCCGTCTCGCTGGTCTTCTGGGGGAGGGGCCTGCTGTGCTGATTCTCAGGTGTTAGCACTTGGGGGAGCTGCTCTGCCCCTGCCTGGTGCAGGGCTCGGTGGGGGTTGTTCACCCCGTGAGGCCCCGGGAGGAAGCCACAGTGGCGGGGGCAGCTCTGGGACCCTGGAGTCAGCCCCCGCAGTAGCTCCGGGGCTCTCCTTCTGCAGGGCCTGGGGGCTCCGGGGCGGGGCCGCTGATCTGCTCAGTTCCAGGCAGGAGCGTCCTTGCTGTCCTGGGCCCTCCCGGCCTCTGCCTGTCCCGGGGGAGGCCGGATCCTGGGCTGTGTCCCGGCGCCCTGTGCTCCGGAGCCTGCGCTGTTGGATTCGCGCTCCCGGCGGTGCAGCCCCCTCCGCGGAGCCGCCGCCCGAGCCTCTCCGAGCTGTTCCCGGAGCCGCGCAGCCCCCTCCGCGCGGAGCTTCTTCCTCTGCGCGAGCCGCCGCCGCTGAGCTGTTCCCGGAGCCGCGCAGCCCCCTCCGCGGAGCCGCCGCCCGAGCCCCTCCGAGCTGTTCCCGGAGCCGCGCAGCCCCCTCCGCGCGGAGCTTCTTCCTCCGCCCGAGCCGCCGCCGCTGAGCTGTTCCCGGAGCCCCGCAGCCCCCTCCGCGGAGCCGCCGCCCGAGCCCCTCCGAGCTGCTCCGGGTCCCGCCGAGCGCTGCAGCCCTTAGGGAGCTCGGGGCACTCTCCGGGGCGCAGTTCCTCTGTTACTGTCCCAGGGAGCCCGAGGGCGTCCCCGCCTTTCTGGGGATCCTGCTCCAATTCCCCGGGAGCCCCTTTCCGCGGGGAAGGTTGGTGCAGCTCCTGCTTCTCCGGGACGGGGCTCTCCTGTCCTGGGGACACTCGCCCCGGCCTCAGCCCGGCTCCTCGCGGCCCCTCCCCCTTGGAGGCCTTTTGTTCCTTTATTTCTTTTTCCCCGTCTTCCTACCTTGATAGAAGCGCGAACTCTTCTCACTGTAGCGTTCCAGCTGGTCTCTCTTTAAATCTCAGGCCGAATTCGTAGGTTTTCAGGATGATTGGATGGTTTTCTAGGTAATTTGCTGAGGACAGGTGACCTGGAGACCCTACTCCTCCGCCATCTTGCCCCTCCCCCCTCTTTGGATGTTTTTGATGACTGCTTTAATTTCCTCCCTGGTTATCAGCATGTTCAGGTTTTCTATTTCTTCCTGTTGTTTGGCACAATTTTGTGTCTGATATCTTGAACCTCATTCTTTGAACTTATTGTATTATAATCATGTTCTATCCTGAGCAGAGAGAACGTATGATGCAAATATTGCAGCCTTATATTCAGACAGGAAGCCACAAAGTCAGTTAAAAAAAATCTTCTGGCAAAAGGAAAAAATTGCAACTAGAAGAAACATCTAGTAATAAAGCAGAACTCTTTGGTATAACCCCAAAAATTCAGGGATGGAACTACCGCCTCATCTTTCACAAGGATGTGACCTTGAGCAAATCATGCCATGTTTCTGGGCCTTGTTCACTCAATTGCAAAAAGAGTAGATTGAAAATTTTAGGCCTAGTCAATTATAAATTCATGTTTTTTCAAAGCTCTCTATAAAGTCAATCTTCTTTTGGGAAAACTTTAATGTTTCTTCCTTCTTTAATGGTGTTTATAATTCAGAAACAAATAGAAAGTTGTTGATTATTGACACAACTTCTGAAGTAGTCTCTGTACATTTTTGCCATGCCCAGTCAGTGTGTCAAATGAGGCTGCTGGTCCCCTGTCCATTAGATCTCCACATCTGTACAAAATAAAGGAAAAGGGGCAGGCAGGTGACTCATTCTTGTTTTTGGAAGATGTCTGTACACCCTAGGGCCAGCCTGTACACCCTAGGGCCTGTTGCCATAGTGATGAAGGGGATCTTCTGGGACACTGGCCAGGTAGCACTGAAGGCAACAGGATGTCTGATGGAAGTTGAACAAATGTGTTCCTGGTGGTGGTGTCACCTTTCTTTTCCGAGTCTCCTTCCAGGAGCTGGTTTTGATTAAAAAACAAAACAAAACAAAACAAAACAAAACAAAACAAAACAAAACAACGACAACAAGAAAACAAAGGATGTTCTTGAAACTCTGGTTCTAGCAAATGCCAAGAGTGATCAGTTCACCTCAGAGCATGCCTAGACAAGGAAGGGTTAACAACAGAACCACTTCCTGCTACTGCTCTCCTCCCTGGCCTGGGAGCTCCCTGCTTGGGTCTGGGCCCCTGGGCTTCAGCTATGGATAGTGGAGTGTCTCAAAACTTGTCATCTGATCCTGCCTCTGACAGACAGAAGAAAGAAGTGTTCTCTGAGGAAGTTTGCCCTGGGCAGAGCCATGATTCTTTCAATGTCTAGGCATGAATCACTTAGAAGGAGGGAGCTACCAATTAGGTGTCATAGTTGCAAAAGAAAGGCATTTATAACTTTTTGGGTTTCTTCCTTCTCCTCAGCATGCCAAAAGATGGTATGCATGTAATAAAGGCCAGAGCTCATGTGATCTGTAGCCTATACATGTAAGCCTTGGATGAGGGTTCTAGAGATTTGAGGTTGATCAAGCAATTGGAGACTTATGGAATCTGCACTGAGTCCCTCTCTGTCATGATATATATATCTCTGTACAGGAACAATGGAACTCAATGGTTCATTCTCACTTCAGAATGAAGCATTCATTATGCTCTACACCTTTATGGAACTTCAGCGTGAATCCAGTGGGACAGTGTCTTTCCCCTGCCTGTGCTTCCATAGAGAACAGCCATGTTTCACCCCTATGGTGGTGTGACAGCCCACGGAGAAAGGAGGTGCTGGACAGAACCACCATCACTCACATGCTGGCCATCCTCATTAGTCTCTTGCCAATATCTGAGCTGCAAGGCATCTGAACACTTTCTCAGAAGCCTTCTGCCTATGCCTACATAGACACCTAAAGTTTATGAGATTCCCAGGACAGCCTGTAATGTAAAGCTGATCTAGGGATTTTTTTTCCCCAAACATATTCTCTTCCAACTCATTTCACAGCACCCTTGCATAGTGAAAGGTACCGAACATCAACTGTGAGGTCCTGATCTCATCATCTACTAGAACAGAAAGTAGGGATCTGTACTGTAGGAAGAGCAATGTGAATTTCAAGAAAGAGTTGCCTGGGTGGCTTAGTGGTTGAGCATTTGCTTTCAGCTCAGGGCGTGGTCCCATGGTCTAGGATTGAGTCCCAAATTGGGCTTTTTGCAGGGAGTCTGCTTCTTCCTCTGCCTTTGTCTCTGCTCTCTCTCTCTCTCTGTGTCATAAATAAATAAATAAATAAATCTTTTAAAAGATGTGAATTTTAAGACTACTGCATTTGTGTTTTTTTTTTGTGGAAAATGAAGAACCTCAGTGAAACTCTTCTGACCCATGATTTTCTCACGTCTGCACAAGCAGATTCAAACTCTTTTATACAAGATGATATTTTTTTCTTCACCAGGCATGTACATCAGATGAACAAATGAGAATTTAGTTCATAAACATAGATCATGCCTGAAATAGTTACTATCAGGAAATATTGCAAATCAGCTGTTCTAGTTTCTTGTATTGACCAAGAAAAAGTATCAATATTTTAAAATACTCCAAGAGGTCTTGTTTTGAACTACGTGGCTTTCTGGTGAAACTCCAAGGTGAGTTAGCTATAAAATGTATACCAAAGTAACTAAAGGAATTGCTTTTTTGTGCTATTATTGATTATAAAGTGAATTACAAGGGTCATACTGAAAAATTATTGATTTAGTTTTAGTACAATTGATCAGAGGTCTTTCTCTCTGACATTTGATAGAAAAATGAATAGCTGATCAATATCACTCTTCATGACAAATAAACTTTTTTCAAGGACTTAAGAAAGTATACTCACTTATCTATTTTCCATAGTAGGAAAACATGCAACCACATCGCTTAACAGGGACATCAGATATTTAAGCATATTCGGTAAAAGACAAAACTCATGTATTTTAGGTCATCTTAATTTTTTATCTGATAAGCTTGGAGACAATTCTGGAGCAATTGAATCCTCATCTTCCAAGGCATCTTGGTGCCTTTTCCACAATGGCCAGGGAGGAGGTCAAAATCAGCCTATAATCACTTACAGTTCTTAGGAATTTTCTTCAGGATGATTAACCATTGTAATAATTTTGGAGCAGCAGTATATTACTACTGGCATTTTGTGTAACTTACTCTTTTTGCTTTTAATGAAGTGCACCATAATAGAAGTTTTAATAAACTGCACCATACGAGAAGAAAGGCATGGACTTAATAAGTTTAGTCAGCTGTACTGAGTATGAGGGAAATACACAAAGAAAGCTTTCTGGGTAACTATTTGAAAATGAACTCCATCTTTTTGATGTCTCCCCATAGAGCCATGCACAATGGATAATGTCTTGATGTCTCCAAATATACCAAGGTTATAAAGGATAAGGTTTGCCTAAACTCCCAGTCACAGTTCCTCCACTGACAACATCCAATCTAGACAAACTCTGACTTCATGGCACCTCTTAAGATCACCATTCTGGACTCCATCACAAGCTTCTCCCAGCACCCTTTTACTGAGATGTGCAAGGTACTCCCTGCTCTTGTGTTCTTCAGAGCTGAATCAGGTGATGAACCTGACTGTGACTCCAGGTGTGGTCCTGGTGGTCTCTCAGTGGAAGGTGTGGACAGTGTCTGACTGTAATCATGCTTTGGGGACTTTGGGGCAGAGGAGTTACTATCTCAGGAGATGGTTCTGAGTATGATGAGAGAGGCAGTGGGAAAAGGAGCTGCCTGAGATCAATGAGGAGCCATGCTGTGGTTGATTAAGTATCCCTTCTTTATGTTGTAAAGTCTCCAATTACTTCCCCTGTCCATGAGAGTTCAATGATTATTTACTAACTGAGCCATAGAATAAAAGAATTGGTCCTGTACCTGAGAGATAATATTTGCTGGTAATAATATAGCTGATGTGTATCCCTAGGTTCAGTTCCTCCTGCCTCCAAAGGGTTCCCTTTGATTGGATTGCATACAGGAGATCCTGATATTTTTTTTAATAAATTAATTTTTATTGGTATTCAATTTACCAACATACAGAATAACACCCAGTGCTCATTCCGTCAAGTGCCCCCCTCAGTGCCCGTCACCTATTCACCCAGACCCCCCACCCTCCTCCCCTTCCACCACCCCTACTTCGTTTCCCAGAGTTAGAAGTCTTCATGTTCTGTCTTCCTTTCTGTTATTTCCTATGCATTTCTTCTCCCTTATCTTCTATTCCATTTCACTATTTTTTTATATTCCCCAAATGAATGAGAACATATAATGTTTGTCCTTCTCCTATTGATTTATTTCACTCAGCATAATACCCTCCAGTTCCATCCAGGTTGAAGCAAATGGTGGGTATTTGTCATTTCTAATGGCTGAGGAATATTCCATTGTATACATAAACCACATCTTTACCCATTCATCTTTCGATGGACACCGAGGCTCCTTCCACAGTTTGTGGACATTGCTGCTAGAAACATCGGGGTGCGGGTGTCCCAGCGATTCATTGCAACTGCATCTTTAGGGTAAATCCCCAGCAGTGCAATTGCTGGGTCGTAGGGCAGGTCTATTTTTAACTCTTTGAGGAACCTCCACACAGTTTTCCAGAGTGGCTGCACCAGTTCACATTCCCACCAACAGTGTAAGAGGGTTCCCCTTTCTCCACATCCTCTCCAACATTTGTTGTTTCTTGTCTTGTTAATTTTCCCCATTCTCTCTGGTGTGAGGTGGGATCTCATTGCGGTTTTTTTTTTAAGATTTTTATTTATTTATTCATAGAGACACAGAGAGAGAGAGAGAGAGGCAGGGACACAGGCAAAGGGAGAAGCAGGCTCCATGCAGAGAGCCCGACGACGTGGGACTCCATCCAGGGTCTCCAGGATCACGCCCTGGGCTGCAGGCAGCGCTAAACCCCTGCACCACCTGGGCTGCCCTCATTGTGGTTTTGATTTATACTTCCCTGATGGCAAGTGATGCAGAGCATTTCCTCATGTGTTTCTTGGCCATGTGTATATCTTCTTCGGTGAAATTTCTGTTCATGTCTTCTGCCCATTTCATGATTGGATTCTTTCTTTCTTTGGTGTTGAGTTGAATAAGTTCTTTATAGATCTTGGGTACTAGCCCTTTATCTGATAGTCATTTGCAAATATCTTCTCCCATTCTGTAGGTTGTCTTTTAGTTTTGTTGACTATTTCTTTTGCTGCACAGGAGCTTTTTATCCTAAGTTCCAGTTAGTTAACTTTTACTTTTGTTTCCCTTGCCTTTATGGATGTATCTTGCAAGAAGTTACTGTGGCCTAGTTCAAAAAGGGTGTTACCTCTGTTCTCCTCTAGGATTTTCATGGACTCTTTTCTCACATTTAGGTCTTTCATCCATTCTGAGTTTATGTTTATGTCTGGTGTAAGAGAGTGGTCTAGTTTCATTCTTCTGCATGTGGATGTCCAATTTTCCCAGCACCATTTACTGAAGAGACTGTCCTTTGTCCAGTGGATAGCCTTTCCTGCTTAATCGAATATTAGTTGACCATAGAGTTGAGGGCCCATTTCTGGGTTCTCCATCCTGTTCCATTGATCTATGTGTCTGTTTTTGTGCCAGGACCACACTGTCTTGATGACCACAGCTTTGTAGTACAACCTGAAATCTGGCATTGTGATGCCCCCAGCTCTGGTTTTCTTTTTCAATATTCCCCTGGCTATTTCGGGTCTTTTCTGATTCCACACAAACCTTAAGGTCATTTGTTTCAACTTTCTGAAGAACGTCCCTTGTATTTTGATAGGGATTGCATTGAATGTGTAAATTGCCCTGGGTAATATTGACATTTCACAATATTAATTCTTCCAATTCATGAGCATGGAATATTTTTCCATCTCTTTGTGTCTTCCTCAATTTCTTTCAGAAGAGTTCTGTTGTTTTTCGGGTATAGATCCTTTACCTCTTTGGTTAGGTTTATTCCTAGGTATCTTATGCTTTTGGGTGCAATTGTAAATGGGATTGACTCCTTAATTTCTCTTTCTTCAGTCTCATTGTTAGTGTGTTGATGTCACTGACTTCTGGGCATTGATTTTGTATCCTGCCACACTGTAGAATTTCTGTATGAGTTCTAGCAGTCTTGGTGTGGAGTCTTCTGGGTTTTCTACGTATAGTATCATGTCATTTGCAAAGAAGGAGAGTTTGACTTCTTCTTTGCCAATTTGAATGCCTTTTATTTCTTTTTGTTGCCTGATCGCTGAGGTTAGGACTTCTAGTTCTATGTTGAATAGCAGTGGTGAGAGTGGGCATCCCTGTCGTGTTCCTGATCTTAGGGGAAAGGCTCCCGGTGTTTCTCCATTGAGAATTATATTTGCTATGGGCGTTTTATACATGGCTTTTAAGATGCTGAGGAATGTTCCCTCCATCCCTACACTCTCAAGAGTTTTGATCAGGAATGGATGCTGTATTGTGTCAAATGCTTTCTCTTCATCTGTTGAGAGGATCATATGGTTCTTGTATTTTGTCTTGTGTATATGATCTATCACATTATTGTTTTACGAGTGTTGAAGCAGCCTTGCATCCCATGGAGAAATCCCAGTTGGTTATGATGAATAATCTTCTTAATATACTGTTGGATCATATCAGCTAGTATCTTGTTGAGAATTTATGCATCTGTGTTCATCAGGAATATTGGTCTATAATTCTCCTTTTTGGTGGGGTCTTTGTCAGGTTTTGGAATTAAGGTGATGCTGGCCTCCTAGAATGGGTTTGGAAGTGTTCCATCCATCTTTCGGAACAGCTTTAGTAGAATAGGTATGGTTTCTTCTTTAAACGTGTGATAGATTTCCCTGGGAGGCCCTCTGGCCCTGGACTTTTGTGTCTTGGGAGGTTTTTGATGACTGCTTCAATTTCTTCCCTGGTTATTGGCCTGTTCAGGTTTTCTATTTCTTCCTCTTCCATTTTTGATAGTTTGTGGTTTGTCAGAAATGCATCCATTTCTTCTAGATTGCCTAATTTATTGGCATATAGCTTCTCACAATATGTTTTAAAATCGTATTTGTATTTCCTTGGTATTGGTTGTGATCTCCCCTTTTTCATTTGTGATTTTATTAATTAGAGTCTTTTCTCTTTTGTTTTTAATAAGTCTGGCTAATGGTTTATCTATCTTATTAATGCTTTCAAAGAACCAACTCCTGGTTTTGTTGTTCTGTTCTACAGTTCTACTGGTCTCTATTTCATTGAGTTCTGCTCGAATCTTTATTTACTCTCTTCTGCTTGGTGTAGGTTTTATATGATATTCTTTCTCCAGTTCCTTTAGGTGCAAGGTTAGCTTCTGTATTTGAGTTTTTTCCAATTTTTGAGGGATGCTTTTATTGCAATGTATTTCCGTCTCACGACTGCTTTCGTTGTATCCCAAAGATTTTGAACGGTTGTATCTTCATTCTCATTAGTTTCCATGTATCTTTTTAATTCTTCTCTAATTTCCTGGTTGGCCCATTCATCTTTTATCAGGATGCTCTTTAACCTCCAAGTGTTTGAATTTCTTCCAAATTTCTTCTTGTGATTGAGTTCTATTTTCAAAGCATTGTGGTCTGAATATATTCAGGGAACAATCCCAATCTTTTGGTATTGGTTAAGACCTGATTTGTGACCCTGTATGTGATCTATTCTGGAGAAAGTTCCATGTGCACTTGAGAAGAATGTGTATGGAGTTGTGTTTGGATATAAATTTCTCTAAATATCTGTGAATCCATCTGGTTCAGTGTATCATTTAAAGCTTTTGTTTCTTTGGAGATGTTGTTATTTGAAGTTCTGTCATTTGTAGAAAGCACCGTGTTGAAGTCTCCTAAGATAAGTGTGTTATTATCTAAGTATGTCTTTGGTTATTAACTGATTGATATGCTTGGCAGCTCCCACATTCGGGACATAAATATTCATGATTGTTAGGTCCTCTTGTTGGATAGATCCCTTAAGTATGATATAGTGTCCCTCTTCATCTCTTACTACAGTCTTTGGGATAAACTTTAATTTATCTGATATGAGGATGGCTTCCTCTGTTTTCTTTTGAGGACCATTTGAATGGTAAATTGTTCTCCAACCTTCCATTTTCAGGCTGTAGGTGTCCTTAGGTTTCAAATGAATCTCTTGTAGACAGCAAATAGATGGGTCTTGCTTTTCTATCCAGTCTGAAACCCTACGCCTTTTGATAGGATCATTAGGCCCGTTCACATTCAGAGTTACTATTGAAAGATTTGAATTTAGTGTCATCATAATACTTATTCAGTCCCTGTTTTTTGTGGTTTATTTCTTTGGACTTCCTCTTTCTTTTACAGAGTCCCCATTAATGTATCTTGCACAGCAGGTTTGGTGGTCACATATTCTTTCAGTTTCTGTCCCTCTCAGCAGTTCTTTATCTCTTTCTATTCTGAATCATTGCCTTGCTGGATAGAGTGTTCTTGGCTGCATGTTCTTCTCATTTAGGACCTGACCTTTCCAGCCTGCCAGGTCTCTGTGGAGACGTCTGCTGTTAATCTAATATTTCTCCCCATATAAGTTAGGGATGTCTTGTCTCTTGCTGCTTTAAGGATTCTCTCTTTATCTTTGTAATTTGTAAGTTTCATTAAGTGTGGAGGTGTTGAATGGTCTTTATTGATTTTTTTTGAGGGCGGGCTATCTCTTCTCCTGGATCTGAATGCCTGTTTCCCTCCCCAAATTAAGGAAGTTCTCAGCTGTGATTTGTTCAAATACACTTTCTGGTCCTCTGTCACTTTTGGAGCCCTCTGGAATCCTAATGGGTTTTTCCTTCTGAGGTTGTCATTTATTTCCCTTAACCTTTCCTCGTGGTCTTTTAATTGTTTTTCTTTTTTTTCCTCAGCTTTCTTCCTTGCCATCAACTTGTCTTCTATGTCACTCCCTCTTTCTTCTACCTCATTAACCCTCGTTCTTTGGTCCTCCAGTTTGGATTGCATCTCATTTAATTGATTTTTAATTTTGGCCTGATTGTATCTAAATTCTACAATCAGGAAGTCTCTTGATTCCTTTATGATTTTTTCCAGAGCCACCAGTAGCCTTATAATTGTTCTTCTGAGTTGTCTTTCTGACACTGAATTGTAATCCAAATTCTGTAACTGTTGCAGAGAGTACTGTTTCTTCTTATCTCTTTTGTGGAGACTTCTTTTTAGTAATTTTGCTCAGTGCAGAGTGGCTAAAAGCAAGTGGTACCGGAAAAGGAAAAAAAAAAAGAAAAAAAAAGAAATAAAAGGGAAAAACAAAAGAAACAAACAAAAAAACAAGGAAGGGTATCCTCTGGTTCTATATACTTTAAATCCGTCAACTTCCCCTGGAGCTTTCTAGCGCTGCTTGGTCAAGAACTTGCTCTTCCCCTGTCCTTCCAGCTGGTCTTTTGGGGAAGGGGCCTGCTGTGCTGATTCTCACATGTGTGCATCTGGGGGTGCTGCCCTGCCCCTTGTCAGGTGCATGGCTCAGTGGGAGCTGCTTAAACTGTGAAGCCCTGTTCCCTTGCAGCCCCGCTCCATCCTAGGCACAGGGTGATAGCAGGAGGGACAACAACACTGGCTGTGGCCTTCTCTCCAGCTCTGTAGTCAGCTCCGGTAGTAACTACTGCAGTCTCCCAGTTTGCACTGGACTGGATGCCTCCAGGGACGGGTGGGGGCTGATCTGCACAGCTTCGGGGCGCCAGGCAGCAGGAGCCTCCTTGCTGTTCTGTGCCCTCCACACCTCCATCTGTCCTGGGAGGAGCACAGGATCCTGGGCTGTGTCCCCCGGTACCCTGGGACCCGGGGTCTGTGCTGCTGTAATCGTCCTCCCGGGCCCGGCTCCTGAAGGCAGCAGGGCACAGCCCCCTCCCCCGGGAGCTGCCGCTTGAGCTTCTCCTGAAGCCCCGCTGGGTACTGGCTCCATCCCTTTTCCGAGCTCGGCCCAGAGTCTGTGGGGCGCTCTCCCCTAGGGGCATTTCCTCTGTTAGTGACCCCGGGAGACTGGAGGCTCCACTGCTCCTCTTGTGGTTCTGCCCAAGCTTCCTGGTAAGTGCCTTTCCATCGGCGAAGAATCTGGGGTGGATTTGTAAAGTTCCTGCTTCTCTGGGGCTGGGCTTGCCTGTCCTGGAGGCTTTCGCTGCCCGGCATTAGCCCGGCTCCTCGTGGGGGCCCCTCCCCGACGTGATTCTTTTTTATTTTATTTTTATTCCGTTTTTCTACCTTGCTAGAAGCTCAAACTCTTCTCTCTGTAGCGTTCCAGCTGTTCTCTCTTTAAATATCAGGTCGAATTTGTAGGTTTTCAGGATGATTTGAAAGTTATCTAGTTAAGTTGGTGGGGACAGATGACTTTGGAGACCCTACTCCTCCACCATCATGCCCTGCCCTTAGAACAAAATTTCTATTAATTTGTTTCCTATTCAATTTATTATGAAATGTATTGCTGGTAGGACATGGAGGAATGTAAACCTCTTCTGTAGATGGTGGAAACATGATTATTAAGTTGTTTTCTGTTGCCTTTTAACTTATAAAGTTTAAAAAGTAAATGGGCCAGAAATTGCACTCCTGAGACTCCATATAATAGAAATGATACTACCAGGTGTTGGGAATATTTTATGTTTAAGGCTGTGTTATTGTGGCTTAGTATTTAATGGCAAATCTTTGAAATGAAACAATATCTCCAATATTGGGGGAATAATAGAGTAACCAATGCAACCGAATAGAGAAATAGACCCTCATGTATATGGTCAAATAATTTTCAACAGGATGCAAAGATGATTCAGTGAGGGAAAGGACAGTCTTTTCAACAAATGATGCTGAAAAAAATAGATATCTATTTAATAGATAACTATGAAAAATAATGAAATTGAGCCCTTGCATTATTAATTTAGAAAGTCCTACATTAAGAGGAAAAACTATAAAACTTTTAGGGGAAAACAAAAGGGGGAAAGCTTCATGATATTAGATGTGATAGGGATTTCTTGGACATGCATCAGGACCACAGGCAACAGAAGAAAATATAGATACATCGGATTTCATCAAAACTAAAATTTGTATGCATCAAAGGGCACAATCAAGAGAGTAGAAAGGTGATCCACAGAATGGGAAACAATATTTTCAATTCACATATTTAATAAGGTACTAATATTCAGAATATATAAAGAATTCCTATAACTCCAAAACAACAACAACAAACAACCTAATGAAAAAATGGTCCAAAGACTTCAAGAGACATTTATCCAAAGATATACCCATGACCAATAAGTCATATGAAAAGATGTGTTATAAACACAACGAAATACCATTTCATTCCAATAGGGATGGCTATAGCTAAAAAAAAAAAAAAAAAAACCTCAGAAAATAATAAGTCTTGGCAAGGATGTGGAGAAATCGGAACCCTTGTGCACTGTTGGTGAGAATGTAAAATGGGGCAGCTGTTATGGAAAAAAGTGTGTTGGCTCCTCAGAAAATTAAACATAGAATCACCAAATGCTCCAGCAATTCCACTTCTGCATATACACTCAAAAGAAGTGAAAAGAAGTGAAAGCAAGGAATTGAATAGATATTTGTACACTCATGTTCATAGTAGCCAAAAAATTCACAGTAGCTGAAGGATGGCAGCAACCTAAACGTCCATTAACAGCTAAATGGACACACAAAATGTGATATAGGCATATGATAGAATATTATTCAGCCTTAAAAAGGAAGGAAATTCTGACACATGCTACAAATGGATGGACCCTAAGGACATTGTGCTAATGAAATCATCCAGTCACTAGAGGACAATTATTGGAAGGATTATAGTAAGGATCTAGAGAAGTCAAACTCATAGAGACAGAATGGTGTTTCCCAGGGGCTGTGAGGAGAATAGTAGGTGGTTATTGTTTAAACAGAACAGTTTCAGTGCGGGAAGATGAAAAAGTTTGGAATAGATAGTGGTGATAGTTTCCCAACTACATATATGTCCTTAATTATACTGAAATGTATACTTAAGAATGGCAGATTTTGTGTTATTGATATTTTTTCACAATAAAAAAATAGGCAGACAGTGCCTGGATGATGCGTGTGCAGGCTTGAGTGCTTGACTCAGGAATGCACTGGGATTGGACTGTGCTGGTAGGGTATGGGCTGCCTAAAGGAAGACAATTCTTTTTCTGTATACATTCTTTCAATGTATACAGCATTGACTTTGTTTCATTTGCCATAACAAATATTAATTAATTTTATATCTTAAAAACTTGAATAAGGAACTTCTCTCTTTTAATGGCAGGCCCACAAGGCATATATGCGTGTTGATCAAGAGTCAATTTTCCCCTCACTACAGATGCCTGTATTAAGTGTTTTCTTAACCCAGTAACTAACCTTGTAAAGAAGGCTAGTTGTCAAGTGGGCTCAGCAGTTGACACTTGGTTTGCTCAGCAGACTCACTCCAGCAGACTCACTCATGAGTCTGGGCTCATGGAACATAAGGAGAATAAAGCTCCCAGCTCCAGTGCATAAATATGGGGTTCAGTGCAGCCATCCTGATGGCCCACTCCCCTTCACAAAACAGCAGTGTTCTCTATTCTCACCTGACATACAGGAACAGGGTGTCAGAGGTGCCTGGGAAGACAGAACTGACCACTACTGTCAGATAAAATGAGAGAAACGTTCTATGTTCATGAATAACTGTGGAGTGAAATACAGGGAATGAAGTTTGGTAGAACAAAGTTTCTGTGCTTCAAACAGAAAGCCCAGCCAGGCCTGATCATAGATGGAGGAGTTGTGAGAAGGGGATGGAGTCCAAACCTGAGTTTCAGATAGATATACATGGATTTCAGTGAGAGAGGAAATCATGTAAATAATAGTAATACAATTGAAAGCCACACTCTGGGGAGTGTGTGTATGACACTGTGATAAATCGAATCAGCATTGGGAAGGAGGCGGCAATCAGGCCTTTATCACATAGGAACTTCTGAAAAAGCAGGACCCAAGGAATCCCTTTCCAAACTGGCATGTTAGCTTCCTTTTGTCTTGCACTGAGAATTTTTTAATGTTCTGAGGCCTCTAGAAGGAGATGGTCTGAGAACATATAAACAAAATAGAAAACACTATAGCTTGAGAGCAAACACTTCTCTTTTTAAAATATTTATTTAATTTCCAACAAGCTTTTATTTCCTTTTACTCTTATTTTATATTTGCCATGGGTTCCAACCATTTAAGAATAATTGTCCATAATTGTGAAATATGTTATTTAGTAATAAGGAGAAAGAAGCTATAGGGATATGAAAGAAATATATTATACACATAATAAGCTAATATTTGAATAAAGTAAAGACTATGTATGGAAACTCACATAGTGTTTCTCTAATTTGATTGAAATCCATAAATTCTGAAGTTAAAACTAAAAATTATAACCAGGAACAAATTCACCTCTACGACAAAGTTCTTAGATGCATAATGTTTTCTTGTTATTCTAAGTACTAAATAAGATATATGTTAAGTTCCTACCGTGCAATATTATTTTTTCTTGATATGGATATTAGGAAACTGCATATTATTTATGCTTTATGATCTTCCAGGATTATAATTCATGCACAAATATTTGCTGATATTTTATGTATTTTATACCATGTGAGGTGATATGACATGTACAAAGAAAGCATAAGACTATGATACTTTCCTCAAGAAATTCAAGATACAGAGGAGGAAAAAAAACCACAAATTAAACCTAGCTGAGGAATTGGGTAAAGACTCTTCCCTGACCATATGGTCTTACCCACCTGCTCTTGTCTGGTGCCACCTGACAAATTTCCTTGCAAGTATTTGTAATAAGTCACAAGTTACCAAAGTGCCCCTCTCTGTCCCTGGATCCCTCACCTCTCCTTCTATCAGAGCCCACACACCAGTGTTCCATACTAATGGCAGCTCTGGTTGTTCTCTTCCCAGCTTGCGCAGTCTGGCTTATGATCAGTATTTCCAAAGTCCATGTATCATAGTAGATACCCATCACCTTAGCCAGGGGAAACCCTCCAGGTCTAACACATATAGAGACAGAGCCATCACGGGGGCCAGGAAGGTGTGCCCCTTTCCTGGCCCCATTGTACCCTCTGAAAAATGGATTTGGTAGGTTCACTTGGGTTACAGTTTTGAAGAAGGTACCAATTTGTGTGAATTGAGGCTTGAGATACCCTGGGATAAATACTGAAGAGAATCCATAAGACCATACCATCTAAAAATGGTAGTCTCTTCCCTTTTGGCCAATTAAACCCTATGGACAAATACTTGTATTTCAATGAGTTCTTAATTTGCACTTCTGGATACAGCAGGAAAGCCTCAAGATTTTAAGCTCAGTTAAGAATGGCCGTAAAGGATACTAATAGATTTTTTTTATTCCATTTTCTAGTTTCCCAACATCTTAAAATAACTTTGTGATTATTTGATATATTTGTCTTTATGTAATTATTTTTTATATAATTCAAACTTTCAGAAAAATGGAAAGAATAAAAAAAGGAATTTATATACTTTAACCAGGTTCACCAATTGTTTATATTTTGCTCCATTTTTTATCATTCACTCAATAAAAATACACAAATATGTATATTTATTATGAGACGTGGATATGTATTTATATTTCATAAAGATATAAATAAATGTTTATTATATATCTATATATGTGTTAGAACTATATCTGTTATACAGATGTGTATGTGTGTATATATACAGTGATCTCATCCACATCTCATGTATACATTCAGCCAAACCCCACCAATATCTGTATTAGTCTCCCATTGCTGTGGTAATAAACTACCACAGATTTATTGGCTTAAAACAATATAGATTTATTCTGTTACAGTTCTGTAGGTTGGAAGTCTAAAATCAAGGTGTGGGCATGATTTTGTTCCTTCTGGATGCTTCAGGAGAAAATTGAATTCTTGCCTTTCCAGCTTCTAGAGGCCACCTACCTTCATTAGCTGCTATTGCTGTCCTCCCATCACTTCAGTCTCTGGCCACTGTGTCATATTGCCTCTCCAACTTTGACTCCTCTGCCTCCCTCTTATGAGAGTCCTTGTGATTATATTTAGGGTACACCCAGATAATACAGGATAATCCCCCCATCTCCAGACATCCTTACCTCAATCACATCTGCAAAGTTCCTTTTACCACATTAGGTAACAGTCATATGTTATGGGATTAGGATGTGAACACCCTTGTGGGGTTATTATTCTTTTTTACCCATTTTATTGATGAAGAATTGGCATACATCACTGTATACATTTAAGATGTATAATCATGATGTTTTCATTTACATATATTGTGAAGTGATGACCACAGTAATTCCAGCCATCATCCATCATGTCATACAGATACAATAAAAGGAGAAGAAAGAAGAAAGGAAAAAAAGAAAGAAAAATCTTTTGTAGATCTCTTAAAATCTACTCTCTTAACAACTTTTTAATATATCATACAGAAGCATCATGTTGTACTTATATCCCTAGCATTTATTTGTTTACAACTGAAAGTTTAAAGTATCTTTGGGAGGTTCATACCTCCCTCCAGGTCCTTCTTCCTTTACTGTCCACCTTTGGTAATCACAAGTTGGATCTTTTCATCTATAAGTTTGATAATTTTAAAAATTCCACAGATGAATGATATCAAACAGTATTTGTCTTTCAATGTCTAATTTATTTCACTTAGAAATGCCTTTAAGCTTCCATCCATGTTGTCACACATGCTGAGATTTACTAGCCTTTATGGTTGAATAATAATGCAACAACTTCTTTATTTATCTATCCATCGACCCTTAAGTTGTTTCCATGCCTTAGCTATCATAAATAATAGTATTATGAACACAGGAGACAAATATTTTTTTTAGTTAGATTCTTTCCTTTGGATAAATTCCCAGAAGTGGAAATGCTGGATCATACAATAGTTCTATTCTTAATTATATAAGGAAACTCTATAATGTTTTCCATAATGTCTGTACCAATTTTCAATCCCACCAACAGTGCACAAGGGTTCTCTTTTTTCCATATCCATACCAATATTTATCTTTTGTTTTTGTATAATGACCAAACTGATGAGAGGTGATATCTCATTGTGGTTTTCATTTGAGTTTCTTTAATGGATATACCTACTGGCCTTTCATATATCTTCTTTTGAAAAATGTCTATTCAGATGTTTTGCCTTTATTGTATTTTACTTTTTTTTTGATATTGAGTTGTATAAGTTCTTTATATATTTTGGATATTAACCCTTTATCATATGTGTGGTTTGCATACATGTTTTCCCCATTCCACAAGGAGTCTTTTCATTTTGTTGATGGCTTCTTTTGCTGTACCCAAGGTTTTGATTTTGATGTAGCCACACTTGTTTTATTATTGTCATTGTTGTCATCATCAGTTTTATTGCTGTGCTTTAAGTATCACATCCAAAGATTCATTACCAATAAGTTCTTTTTTATCATGATTAGATATTGAATTTTGTTAAATGCTTTTTCTACATCTATTGAGATGGTGATATGATTTTTTTTCATTTTGTTAATCTCATTTATTACATTGCTTGATTTGCAGATGTTAAGTTATCCTTGCATCTCAGGGATAAATCCCACTTGGTCACAGTGAATGATTCTTTGAATAGATTCTTAGAATTCAGCAGGATCAGCTGCTGAATTTGGTTTTCTAGTATTTTATTGAGAATTTTTGCATCTATATGCATCAGGAATATTGGCCTTGATTACTTTTTTAGTAGTGTCCTCTTCTGGGTTTAGTATTAAGATAATTCTAGCCCCTTAAAACAAGTTTGGTAGTATTCCCTTTTCTTTGATTTTTTTGGAAGAGTGAAAAGGATTGATATTAATTCTTCTTTAAATAATTGGTAAAATTCACCAGTCAAGCCATCTGGTCCTGTATTTTCTTTATTGAGAGATTTTTGATTTAATGATTCACTGCCTTATTAGTAATTGGTCTATTCAGATATTCTACTTTTGTTTCAACCCTAGTAAGTTTTATTTTTCTATGTATGTTGTGTTTCCATTTTTCTTTGTTTCAAGGAACTTTTTTATTTACCCTTTAATTTCTTCTTTGATCCATTGGTTGCTCAGGAGAGGAGTCGTTACTCTTTAGAACTCTTTGTTCTTCCATCCAGACTACAATTTAGGATTCCATAATACATTTAGTCAGTATGTCTTTTAGGGTCCTTTAATCTGGAGCAGTTTTCTAAAATGCCTTTCTATCTTTTGACTTTGATGTTCTAAGATGTACAGACTGGTGTTTTTGTAACATGTTCCTCAATTTGTAAACTGCATTTAAGGGGGGGAAAATCCTATTATGCAGATGCATTTTTCTCTATAAATGTTTCTATTAATTTCTATTTAAATTTTAGTTAATTAACATACAGTGCAAAATTGGTTTCTGGAATAGAATTTAGTGATTTGCACATGAATTTTTAAAAGAGAAAGTATAGAGTTTATCAGATCTCAGATAGTGCCACAACTCCAAAACTGTTAAAATCCATTGAAATAGGGAGTAGTGGGGTTTGCTCTGTATTATATCTTAATTTGTGAATCTACACATATAAGTAATACACATTTATCTTACTAGTATGTGTGGCAGGTTATAAAAACAGCTGCAGATTTCTTCTGAGTTCCCCCCACCCCTAACCCTTGCAATATAATTTTATAGCTCCTTCCATTAAGGGCAAAGTTTATTTCTCTATCACCCGATTCTGGGTTGGCCATGTTACCTGCTTTGGCTAATGGGACATTAACTAATGTGAGGCAAGCAGAGACTTAAAAAGCACTTGAGCTTGGGGCTTTTTAACTTGCTTTTGGAATCACTCAACTGCTGCCATTTGAAGAAGACTTGAGCTGGTTTGTTGGATGATAAAAAACACACAGTTCAGTTACCCTTAATACTTTATCCAATAGTGTGCCAAGCATTTGACAAAGGTCAGCCTAGATTATTCACCCTAGATTATGTCAGCCAACTCATTGGCCAACAACATCATAAGCAAGCCCAGCTGAGATTACCCAAGCCAGTTTGACCAGAAAAACCACCCAGCTAACCTCATAGAATCAAAAGCTAAATAATAGTTATTTCACTTAGCTCCTCAATTTTGGAGAGTTTTGTTACACAGCAAAAGCTAAGTGATACATCATATATAGTTTAATTCCACATATTTTCCATTATAACTTTGTTATAGTAGTACATACATTATTTATAATTATAATGCCTTCTTGAAGGATTGACACTTCCCTCATTATAGAAATATTATTTGGGGCAAGGATCAGCCAGATCCTGATCTCAGGTGATGAGTTCAAGTCCCTATGTTATTATTTGTTTCTAGTAACACATTTTGTCTTAAATTTTTATTTTGAATATTAGTACAGAGACTCCACTTCTGTTTTAGGTACTGTTTGCATGGTAAATCCATTTTCATTTTTTATTTTTAAATTATTCATGTATTTAAATCCAAAGTGTGATCTCATACAGACTGCATATAGTTGTCATTTTTGTCATAATTTCTGTGTGCACCTTTTGACTACAAAGTTTAATCATTAATATTTAATGTAATCATTGATAAGAGGATTTACATCTACCATTTTGCCATTTGTTTTCTATACGACTTATGTATTTTTATTCCTTTATTCATCTACCACTGCCTTTTGTGTCAAATAGATATTTTGTGGTGTACCATTTTAATTTTCTTGTCACTTTCCCCTGCAACTTGAGTTATTTTTTAATGAATGCCCATAGAATTGAAATTACTATTTAATTTTATAACTATCAAGTTTGGATTAATACCAACTTAATACCAATAATGCAAAAAAACTTTTCTCCTATATGCTCCTTCCTTTCTACTTTTTGCTGCTATGAGAATTGAATTTGTATATATTATAAACCCATCAAAAAAAAAAAAAATAAACCCATCAGTACAATTTTATAATTATTTTTATATATTTTTTGTACTTTTTATAATGTACTTTGACCTTTTAATCAGATTGGGAGAAAAAGTGTTAAGGAAATTGCATTTATGTTGTCGTTTATATTTATCTATGTTGTCACTTTTGCTAGTATTCTTTATTTCATGTGGATTCGTTACTGTCAACTATTGTTTAATTTCCACCTAAAAATTACCTTTTAGTATTTCTTATAAGACAGATATGCCCATGACAGATTGTTTTTAAAAATTTGGGTACATAATTTCTCACTCATTATTGAAAGGTAGTTTTCCTACATAAAGAATTCTTAGTTGATATTTTTGTTTTTGTTTTTGTTTTCCTTTGAGCATCTTTTCCCTCTTGTCTCCATGATTTCCAATGTAAAACCAACTATTAATCTTACTGAGGGTCCCCTCTACATGAGGAGTGGTTTTTCTTTTCCTGCTTTCAAGATCATATGTCTTCGGCCTTGGAGAGTTTATGGTGTGTCTTATGTATCTTGGAGTTTATTTTATCTAGAATGTATTGAGCTTCTTGAATGTGTAAATCTATATTGTTCATGAAATTCGGTAAAGTTTTCATTATTACTACATCAAATAAAAGTCAATAATCTTTCAAAAAGTCTTCAATAGTCTTTCTGCCTCTTTGCTGTCTTCTACTTTAGAAACTTTCAATATGTATGTGCTGGTTTACTGGGTAGTGCCCCACAGGTCTCTGAGACTATGTTTATTTTTCCTTATTATTTTTCTATTTCTCAGTATGTATAATCTCAATTTACCTAACTTAAAATTTACTGATTATTTTATCTGTTAGCTTAAATTTGCTTGTGAACTCCTCTAATAATTTTTCATTCTTGTTGTTGTGTTTTTCAGTGCCAGAATTTCTGTTTGATTCTTTTAAGGGGATCCCTGGGTGGCTCAGCAGTTTAGCACCTGCCTTTGGCCTGGGGCATGATCCTGGATTTCGGGGATTGAGTCCCACATCAGGCTCCCTCCATGGAGTCTGCTTCTCCCTCTGCCTGTGTCTCTGCCTCTCTTTCTGACTCTCTGTCTCTCATGAATAAATAAATAAAATTAAAAAATAATTTTAATCTGTTTATTGATATCCTCTATTTAGTGAGCCATAATCCTCATACTTTAAAAAAAATTTAGATATGGTTTCCTTTAGTTTTTAAAAATATATTTAAAATAGGTTATATAAAGTCCTTTCAGTAAATATAATGTCTGGGCTTCTTAGAGTGTAATAGTTTTCTGAGCTTGGGGCTATAGAAAAAAGAGACTTATCAGTCATTATTTTGAAAAAAAAATTTTAATGTAGGCTCTGTACCCATTGTGAGGCTTGAACTTATGACCCTGAGATCAAGAGTCACATGCTCTACTGACTGAGCCAGCCAGGCACACAGAGGTTTTTTGTTTTGTTTTGTTTTGTTTTGTTTTGTTTTAATTTGAATTTTTTTTTCAATGTTACTTTGAAGCCTATCAGTCATGACTTTGAAATGACTTGAAAGAAAATGAATTTCTGTAGAAATGTGATGAGTAACAACAGTAATGATAATATATTTATATGCTTTATTTTCCTTCTTGGAAGATTCTTCTTAAATTTCTAATTTACTCTCATTTCTTATAAAATTTTTATACATTCTAGAGCACCATTTTTCAAAAATGCCTGAATTTATCAAAAGATGCACTAGTGCAGGTTTTCTGAAGAATGAGGTGCAAGGAGGCACAATGTGTTGTTTCCCCACCTTTCTTGTGGTCCATTTGGTGCACAATAGTAAAATAGGGGAAAAAAAAATCACAAATGGAAATATGCAAATTAATGCTTTTTTGCTACCATGAAAAGTACTTTATTTTTTTTAAAGATTTTATTTATTTATTCATAGAGACACACACAGAGAGAGGCAGAGACACAGGCAGAGGGAGAAGCAGGCTCCACGCAGAGAGCCCGACGTGGGACTCGATCCAGGGTCTCGGATCATGCCCTGGGCTGCAGGCGGCGCCAAGCCGCTGCGCCACTGGGGCTGCCCGAAAAGAAGTACTTTTTTTTAAAAATTTTTATTTATTTATAATAGTCACAGAGAGAGAGAGGCAGAGACACAGGCAGAGGGAGAAGCAGGCTCCATGCACCGGGAGCCCGACGTGGGATTCGATCCCGGGTCTCCAGGATTGCGCCCTGGGCCAAAGGCAGGCGCCAAACCGCTGCGCCACCCAGGGATCCCCCCGAAAAGAAGTACTTTAAATTTTATCTTTCCCACTTGTTTCTGAGGAGGTTTTCATATCCATTCCTGAAATTATGGTTGTGTCTTCTGATGTGACAAACACCCAAAAGTGGTCTCAAGCTTCTAAGTTTCCTGGGTTTTGGGAATGGGTGGAGGGACCACTATGGTTTCCTTTTATTTATTTTTTATTATTATTATTTTTAATAAATTTATTTTTATTAGTGTTCAATTTGTCAACATACAGAATAACACCCAGTGCTCATCCCGTCAATAACACCCAGTGCCTGCCACCCAGTCACCCCCACCCCCAGCCCACCTCCCCTTCCCCCACCCCTAGCTCATTTCCCAGAGTTAGGAGTCTTCCATGTTCCGTCTCCCTTCCTGATATTTCCCAATTATTTTCTCTCCTTTCCCCTTTATTCCCTTTCACTATTTTTTATATTCCCCAAATGAATGAGACCATATAATGTTTGTCCTTCTCCGATTGACTTACTTCACTCAGCATAATATCCTCCAGTTCCATCCATGTCGAAGCAAATGGTGGGTATTTGTTGTTTCTAATGGCTGAGTAATATTCCATTGTATACACAGACCACATCTTCTTTATCCATTCATCTTTCGATGGACACCGAGGCTCCTTCCACAGTTTGGCTACTGTGGACATTGCTGCTAGAAACATCGGGGTGCAGGTGTCCCGGCATTTCATTGCATCTGTATCTTTGGGGTTTCTCTTTATGGTTTCCTTTTAAATGAGGGTAGAATCAAGGAACAATGGTGCAGTTATGTCAAAATCTATTCAGGTCATTAAAATAGACAGCCAGAAAATTGTATCCACAGCCACATTATTTTCTACTATCATTTTAATGCTGAGAACCAATGAGGTTGTTCTAAATAGATAGTCAAAATGTGGAAATAAAAATATTTTTAACATAAAGGTATGGTCATAGTGACTTCCTCAAGATAACTGCCTGCCATTTAAAACATATATCTTGGAGCAATTACCATAGTTGTTCTCATTTCCTGACACAAATGAGTCCTTAGGAGGAGAGGAGTTGATATGGCAGTAATGCTGTCTTTGTGTGAAGTATTTTTGTGATTTTTTTTTTCTCCTTTCACTTAGGCTCTTTATCAAGAGTTCCTAAGATGCTAATGAGTTCTTAAGATATAGGTGAGCCAGATGCTTAAGCATATCTCTTCTATTTTACCTAAGGTACCATAACAAGGCAAAGAATCACATAGAATCACATCAGTAGTTGACATAAGAGCCTTAGGACTCTGTAGAATTGCACTGGGGGCAGAGCCTTCACATCTGGGGGCTATTTTGCTCTAAGACTCAGTGACGGACTATGCTGTTAGAGTCTGAGTGCCCATTTGCTTATATCAACAGGAATTAATCAGTAACCTGGACTTTTCCTAAAGCTATCTTACCTCTAAATAATTTTTTCCTAAGAAATTATCTAATTTTATATAGTTATTTTGGCTTTCTGATCTGATCATCGAACATATTCTCTTCTGTATAGGAAAGAAACTGTGTCAAGACCTCTCAGTAGGGACCTCAAAGAAAATAAGATAAAGAGTAATGAAGGGAGTAGCTCTCTACCTCTACTGGCCAGCATCACCCAAGATCATATCATGTGGGGCTGTGGACTTTACTTCACCCAATGGGCCCTGACCATACCAGGAGGCTATTTCCATCATTTCTTCTGTTGGATATGAAGGAATGCAAATAAATATATGTAGAAAAGGTCTGACTCTTAAAGAAAATAAAGCTGACATGCATACCTTAATGTGTCGTTGTCAAGTCACATTGATGTAAAGCCTCAGTAGACCATTTTTGCCTGTGATAAAGAGAATGTTGGGATGCCTGGGTAGCTCAGTTGTTGAGCATCTGCCTTCAGCTCAGGGCGTGATCCTGGAGTCCTGGGATGGAGTCCCACACTGGGCTTCCTGCATGGAGCCTGCTTCTCTCACTGCCTATGTCTCTACCTCTCTCTCTGTGTCTCTCATGAATAAATAAATAAAATCTTTTAAAAACCTTTAAAGACATATTTATGAGGTTGAAAAAACAGCATTGGAAGTTTGAGTTCTATCAATAAAAAATGAAATACTTAATCAGAACACACTCTTTTTTTTTAATTTTTATTTTTGATAGTCACAGAGAGAGAGAGAGAGAGGCAGAGACACAGGCAGAGGGAGAAGCAGGCTCCATGCACCGGGAGCCCGACGTGGGATTCGATCCCGGGTCTCCAGGATCACGCCCTGGGCCAAAGGCAGGCGCCAAACCGCTGCGCCACCCAGGGATCCCAGAACACACTCTTTAATAAAAGAAAACTATGGATGCCTGAGTGGCTCAGCAGTTGAGCATCTGCCTTTGGCTCAGGGCATGATCCTGGATCCTGGGACCGAGTCCCACCTCAGGCTCTGTGCGAGGAGTCTGCTTCTCCCTCTGCCTATGTCTCTGCCTTATCTCTGTGTCTCTCGTGAATAAATAAATAAAAATCTTTTAAAAATTTACCCTTTAAGAGAATGTTTGTGAAACCATGCATCCTTTTTCTGTTATTTGGAGATGACCCTAATTAAAGTATATCCTCACTGTTTTTTTTTTTTCTTTAAGTAGACTTCACACTCAGGATAGAGACCAACATAGAGCTTGAACTCATGACCCTGAAATCAAGACTTGAGCTGAGGTGGAGTTTGATGCTTAACCAACTGAGCCACCCAGGCACACCTCTACTGTCTTTGAACCTTTTTGATTCTGAATGTGGTAGAGGTGTTTATGCACATTCATTCTCTTTTATTAAAAAAAAATATCTGTTGAAAACTAACTTTAGACTCACCCTTCTGGAGGTGCTGAGAATATCATGCCCAACAGATGATCCCTACTTTCTATGAGATCCTAATCTAACTCACAGGCTGCATATGAAACAAGCTACATTGACACAAAGCTATGCTTCAATTAATTTATGTAAAATGTGCTATGGGAAAGCAGATAAGGGGCTCTTTTGATCTGTGCACACCTAACATTCAAGGAAAACTTCATGAAAACTTCTATTTCAGAGCAAATAGAATGCAGGAAAGAGCTTCATGAAAAATAAACTTGGGTATAAAGGAAGGACACGTCTTTTTAGGCTGATGGACTTGTGTAAATGCAGTCACAGTGTTGTGGAAATACATGGGATGTTTGGGAATGGCACATCTTCCCTGTGTTTTCAGAAAACTGAAAAATTACTATCCATAGCATGTGTGGGTCACCATATGGATTGGAATCGAGCCTAAAAAGATAGAGTAGAGAAAGAATAGTCTCTACTTTCTCACCATGATAACTGCTTTCTAATGTTTTGTCCTTGTATAATAGCCACCTCTGTGGGTATTAATTGCAACCTGCTTCTAATCAATTGATTGTGGCAAACTTGAAGGGATGTACGTGGTTACATATATCAGATTATAACATTTGTTGGTTTTTATAAAATAAGCTGCCATGTTTTGGCTGCCTGTGTTGGGAGGCCAAGGAACTGAGGTGGTCTCCATGAGTGCAGTTTACCCTCTGGCTGACATCCAGCAAGAAACTGAAGCCTTTAATCCTACAGCCTCCAGGAACTGAACTCTGCTAACAGCATGAGATAGCTCAGAGCAGAACATTATCCAGTCTAGTGTCAGATCAGAATGCAGCCCTGGTCAATACCTTGATTGTAGTCTTGTGTGATTGTGGCAAGAAGATCCAGCTAAACTGTACCTGAACTCCATACCTGCAGAAGCTAAAATAATAAATTGTGTGTGAGTGTGTTTTAAATCTGCCAAGTGTGTGGTAACTTGTTATGTAAAATTTGAAATGAATGTGTGGCCTTTCCCCAATCCCCCAAGCAAACTTTTCCTAAGAAGACATTGACTACTAGCTTTTTCTATTTCATTTGTCTTCATGTGTAGCAGGAGTTCCAGCAGCACTTCTCCTGAGATTCAATTTTTAGCCTAAATAAGAATAAATTTTAAAAAAATAGGTGTTAGAAATAAACTCTTGCTGGATTCATGGTACAGGAAATGGGGCTTAGGGTCATGTGCAGAGAGTTCGATTGTTTTTGGGACCTATGGTGTGAGCTACATCACCCATAGCACTGAAGAAGCCCAAATGCCCTGGTCTGGGCCCATTCTGGCCATTATTTTGATTGATTTAACCATTACAAGTGTGAGGAGGCCTTCCTAGTTGGCACTCTGAGGCAGACAGACTAATCTTTTAGATTTGTCAAATGCATAGATCCCTTAGGTCCATTATAATATATGACAATCTAATTAAGATGGTCCATTAGGGAAAGACCTTAATGGAATGATTTAAGCATTTCTACATTGTCAGTCTCCCACACATTATAGTGGCCAGACATAAAATGGTCATTGGTCTCTTTCCAATTTCAGAGGAACAAATGATATTTCTCAAATTCCCTCTGGCTGACTATCATTTTACTTTATTATTTGCTACTAACTCTGCTTCCATTATTCCCTTCTAAAATGAATTTTTTGGCCTTATAAGTTCTTGGAAAAGCAATAACCTGCCTGAGGATTTGGCTTCCAATTGAAACTATTTTTGTTCTCTACCACCTGAATCCTGAACTCAGTCCCCTGGTCCATGGCTGGTCCTACTGAAATTTCAGAGCAAATAGAATGCAGGAGAGAGCAAAATCCTGCAGTAAAATGGTCTGGGCTTTGACCTCGGCATCTCTCCAATACTCTAAATTTGGGCATGTTGCTTAATCTTTCCGGGGCTGGTTCTTCATCTATCAACTGGGGTAATACTAATGACTATGAACAAAATAAGAGTAAACCCATGTTTATGTGCTTCACAAGGATGAAGGTGATCCAAATATGTGCAGAAGTGTTTTCTGAAAGCTACCAAATGGCACCTGACTTTTTTTTAAGATTTTACTTATTTATTCATAAGACAGAGAGAGAGGCAGAGGCAGAGGCAGAGGGAGAAGCAGGCTCCATGTAGAAAGTCCAGGACCCTGGGATCACGACCCGAGCCAAAGGCAGATGCTCAATCACTGACCACCCAGGTGACCCTGGCACCTGACTTAAAAGCAAGTTCTTATCTTTTCTTCCTTTGAGGTCTTGATGATTGAAACAAACAAAGCTCTTGCCTTTTTGGCAGTTTGTTAGATATAGCCATATAAATTCAACCTTCAGAAGAAGTTATGTCCAGTGCTGTTGCTGGCTTCCTAGTGGTATATGTGATGATACTGGGGAGGCTCGCATTTTGATGAAGTGATTGATCAGTTTAGGGTCCAAATCAAGAGTGCCTTTATCACTGTTCAGTCTTTCTAAGGGAGATAAAGTTCTGATGTTAACCCACAGTAGGTGCCAATGAACTAGCATTTATGACAATAAAGTCTCCAATGACTGTCCCTTTATCATCAACCTCTTAGGTCAGAAGTTAGGATAAACCTAATGCTATTAAATTCTTTCCTCTCTGAAATGATTTGCCCAGTTCTAGAGCAATGAGAAAGGGCTTCCTACTTCTCCTTTTTGGACTATATGACTTACACTTCTTGGCATTTGGACTTTTCATGATGCTTTTGTTGAATTTTATTTAACTCTTCTCTTTCTGTCTATGTTAACCTCACAAGATACTCTTCCCACTTTGGCCCAACCTGCTGTGTGTGTGGTTCCAGTTCAAGCTTTCTATTTCCCAGGTAAGCCCATTTATGGGTTAGGCACAGTAACAAATGCTCAAATTGCATTGTCCTGTTTAATTACCTAAAGACAAAGGCTATTGATGTCCTTATATTGTAGGTATGGAAATTGAAGCACAGAGATATTAGGAAAGTGCCTGAGGTGTCATAATTAGCAAATGGCAAATCAGAATTCAAATTTGGTAGATGGAATCAGGGCCCACACTCTTGACCGCATGTCCAGTTCTGAAACTGATGTGCAATAGAATTCTCTGGAGGATTGGTTTTGCATTTACTTGTTTTTTGTTGTTGTTGTTAGTGTTGTTTTTTGCATTTCTCTAATCCTTAAACATATCCATGAAGCCACTGTGGGTGAGGAAAAGCTACTATTGAAGACATCTTCATGGACACCTTGAACCACCACAAAGGCATGCAAATAGGCACCTACAAACCAGCATACCTTTAAGGAAAAGCTCATGTATCTGTATATGGCTTGCATCTCCCAGAACTTGAGAGCCATTGGCTTAAGAAAAGAAGTATTTAAGAGAACTAATTCACTTGATGTTTGCTGAAAATAACTGTTTGTTTGTTTTTTTTAGGGAGACTTTATTTAAGACAATTGCAATAGGGGAGAAAGATCAAACTCAACTCCAAATACAGCAAAAGCAGCTGAGGATTTATGGCCAATGAGCAGAGAGGGTCAGTAGGTGGAAAATTACTAAGAGGAAGTTGATTAGATTTCAAGAGTAGGGGACAATCTATAAAGTGCAGGATTCTTTAAGGAAATTGGATTCAGTAGGTCAATGGCAGGTTGGCAGGCCAAGGTTGGGGCACAGAGAAGATGACTCAGAGGAGCCTGACCTAAGTGTTGTCAGAGAGGAGAATTTGCAAAGGAGAGAGACAAGGAGTTATAACCCAATAGGTACGGCACATTTTCTGATAAATAGATGTCTTTAAAATTTTCAATCCTAGGTTCAGGAAATCAGAGGCTATGCTAATGTATCAAAAGGAGTATCATGAGAATTTCAAGTTGAGGTTGATTTTAATTTACTCTATAAAAAACAAAAAAACAAAAACTTATATTTGTCTACAGGAATTTCTTGAAGCTGATGGTAAGTGTGGCTTAATCAACCAAATAACAGGTTATTAAAATTCTAAGAAAAGGTTGAAATCCACAGGTAAGAAGATTGGGACTCAGAACTGTGGACCAATCAGATGCTAGTGCAAATGATACCATTTGAGACACTGTATCAAATGAGATTTACTTCCAGGCCATCTCCAGTGCAGCCATAACTGCATATTTTCATGAACGGTCTGAATCGTAAGGAAAAAAAATGTCTTATGAAATTTTAAGTAAAATCAATTTGGCTGTGATCACGGCTGCTTTGGGAAGTTGAGCTAGTTTCACAATGCTCTGGGGAGAAAATAGCACAGAGCCCAAATCAAGAGAAATGGCATATAATAAATGTGATTCTTATAGAGAATTGCCCTTGGGAGGAAACAATAAATCTCAAAATAGCGTTTGGCAAACAAGAAGCCAGTTATGTTGGAAGGAAAAGAAAGATGTGTGAGTCATAATGGGTCATGCACCTCCAAGAAGTCTACCCAGGTTGTGCTAAGAATGGATTTGACTTGGGAGATCGAGCTCTGCCCTCCCCTCTGCCTCTGACCCCACAACCCTTCAGACCAGGGCTCTCACCCTTGGCTATCTTTGCTGCAGACTTGGTTTGTTGGTAAGCAGAGTCTAAGGTGCAGCTTAGCACAGAGACTACTTATTAAGGAGTACCCTTAAGACTGGCTTCCAAGGAAAGATGGAAAAAAGCCAGAGCAAGTAAAGGGAGGAGTCCACCTGTGAAGTATGTAGGCTGACCCTACAAGGAGCATCAAAACCAGAAAGGCCCATCAGAGTTGTGCTGAAAAGGGCCTACCTAGGTGGCCTGACGTTCATACTGCCGCACCAATATTGTCATTGGATATGGGCTCTGAGCAGTCCAGGCCATCCTGAAGGGGCTGTCGGTGGCCAGCCTTCACAGGAGCAGCTTTCATTAATGGGCATCTAGTGAGGCCCATGGTGTCCACCACAGCATTCAAACCCTTTGACTTTCAAAGCTGAGCTGGGCTCTGTCAACTCCAAAAACTTTTATCTGGAGCAGCATACTATTTGTTTTTAATTTTTCTCTGATTTTTAAAATTTTTATTTTATTTATTTATTTTAGTCCTTCTCTGATTGATTTGTTTACGCAGCATAATACCCTCCAGTTCCATCCCCGTCGGAGAAAATGATGGGTGTTGGTCATTTCTTTTTTTTTTTTTTCTAGCTGAAATGTTTTTTTTTTTCCCCATTGTAAGGTGATTTTATTTTATTTATTTAAAAATTTTTTAACAATCATCATGACTTGTTCTTTAATTTAAAAATGAAATAACAATTAAAAATAATGTTACAATTTCAAAATAGTGTTCAAATTCATTAAAATAGTTTATGTAGGAGGTAAAGTTTGCACTTCCCCAAACAAAATTAAGCTTTGCAGTTAGTACTCTGTTTCATTGTTTTTGTTTTTTATTTTTTTAATAATTAATTTAATTTTTATTGGTGTTCAATTTGCCAACATACAGAATAACACCCAGTGCCCATCCTGTCAAGTGCCCCACCCAGTGCTCGCCAACCAGTCACCCCACGCCCCGCCCTCCTCCCATTCCACCACCCCTAGTTCGTTTCCCAGAGCTAGGAGTCTTTATGTTGTGTCTCCCTTTCTGATATTTCCTACCCAATTCTTCTGCCTTCCCTTCTATTCCCTTTCACTATTATTTATATTCCCCAAATGAATGAGAACATATAATGTTTGTCCTTCTCCAATTGACTTATTTCACTCAGCATAATACCCTCCAGTTCCATCCACGTTGAAGCAAATGGTGGGTATTTGTCATTTCTAATGGCTGAGTAATATTCCATTGTATACATAAACCACATCTTCTTTATCCATTCATATTTGATGGACACTGAGGCTCCTTCCACAGTTTGGCTATTGTGACCATTGCTGCTAGAAACATTGGGGTGCAGGTGTCCCGGCGATTCATTGCAACTGCATCTTTAGGGTAAATCCCCAGCAGTGCAATTGTGGGTCGTAGGGCAGATCTATTTTTAACTCTTTGAGGAACTTCCACACAGTTTTCCAGAGTGGCTGAACCATTTCTTATTCCCACCAACAGTGTAAGAGGGTTCCCTTTTCTCCACATCCTCTCCAAAATTTGTGGTTTCCTGCCTTGTTAATTTTCCCCATTCTCACTGGTGTGAGGTGGTATCTCATTGTGGTTTTGATTTGTATTTCCCTGATGGCAAGTGGTGCGGAGCATTTTCTCATGTGCATGTCGGCCATGTCTATGTCTTCCTCTGTGAGATTTCTCTTCATGTGTTTTGCCCATTTAATGATTGGATTGTTTGTTTCTTTGCTGTTGAGTTTGATAAATTCTTTATAGATCTTGGAAACCCTTTATCTGATACATCATTTGCATATCTCTTCTCCCATTCTGTAGGTTGTGTTTTAGTTTTGTTGACTGTCCTTTGCTGTGCAAAAGCTTCTTTTCTTGATGAAGTCCCAATAGTTCACCCCTAAAAAATATAGAACACTTCTGAAAGAAATTGAGTAAGACACAAAGAGATGGAAAAATATTCCATGCTCATGGATTGGCAGAATCCATGAATTAATATTGTGAAAATGTCAACGTTACCCAGGGCAATTTACACATGTAATGGAATCCCTATCAAAATACCATGTTTTTTCTTCAGAGAGTTGGAATAAATTATTTTAAGATTTGTGTTGAATCAGAAAAGACCCCAAATATCCAGGGGAATTTTAAAAAAGAAAACCATAGCTGGGGGCATCACAATGCCAGATTTCAGGTTGTACTACAAAGCTGTGGTCATCAAGACAGTGTGGTACTGGCACAAAAACAGACACATAGATCAATGGAACAGAATAGAGAATCCAGAAGTGGACCCTCAACTTTATGGTCAACTAATATTCAATAAAGGAGGAAAGACTATCCATTGGAAGAAAGACAGTCTCTTCAATAAATGGTGCTTGGAAAATTGGACATCCACATGCAGAAGAATGAAACTAGACCACTCTCTTGCACCATACACAAAGGTAAACTCAAAATGGATGAGAGATCTAAATGGGAGACAAGATTCCATCAAAATCCTAGAGGAGAACACAGGCAACATCATTTTTGAACTTGGCCATAGTAACTTCTTGCAAGATACATTCATGAAGGCAAAAGAAACAAAAGCAAAAATGAATTTTTTTTTATTGAAGGCAGGTTGTGTCTGTTTCTCTAGGTCCCTCTTTTAGCTGAATGGTTACTAAATTGTGACTTGTTTTCTTATATGTTTCTCCCTCTTTGGACCATATACTCCTTGGGGCATAAAGCTGTGTTTGTCCACAATAGACTCTATCCACCTAGCACAGCACCCACTTGGTAAAGAGAAATCTATTTTTTTGTTAACTCCCCACCCTCAGTGTTGTGTGCAGCTCCAGGTACATGTGAGAAGTCAATACATTGCTATGATTGATTGACTAGGCAGGTGATGGATGTACACATATGTACCCGCAGGGACAGGTGACTCAGTTCAACTGTGAGAAGAGGGGTTTGCAGAAATATTGTGCCTTCTTACTGTGATTACTTGCTCTGGAGAACATTTCACCATTATCTGTGAAATGCCCACATAAGAGGGAGGAAGACTTGATTAATAAGTCACATAAAACAAAAACAATGAACATAATCAGGGCCTTTCTCCAGGTTTGAAGAAGATAAAGCACTCTGAGCCTTCTTGGGAAATGAATGTTTTTCATGCAACCTCATCAAGTCATTTTTAGACAGGTGATGGGCTGCCATAATGGAGCCTTCAGACAGGCTTTCAGGTAAATGAATATTTGTTTCCAAGTTAGGGAAATTACTCCTGCTTGATGCCTCTTTGACTTGATAAAAGAGGTTGTGGGACATACTTTACATTTTTTCCAGATTTAAGGTCCAGGAATATTCCCGCTCCTGGTAATTTAAGGCATACCCACAAAGCAGAATAGGAATACCAAGTCTCCTACAAGTCCTGCCTGATGTGTGTCTGTCCCAGGGGTGCTTGCCTGCTTTCTATGTTGTCCCATCTTGTGGCATCTGAGTGTTCTGTGCTTCTGCACTGGTTTTGGGACCTTAGTTGCATGATGCTTAGAGCTCTGGCCAGGACTCAAGCACTGTGGTGGTGCTCAGCACCTGTTGTTCTTTCGTTTGGCCTTGGCAACACTGGAAATTCCCAGGGTTCCAGATACTTGCACGGGGTAGCCCAAAGTGACCATTATGGCAAAGGCCTTTTCTTAGCCAAGGAGTATACTAATTTGATTTGTAAGTAAAACACATACATTTCTTATCATCTTCTTAGTCTTCCTTCACCTCCCTCAACTACCAAATGTGCACTTTTGCACACACCAACATCTTACCTGCACACACTAAATGATGGGGTTTACCCTGGGGAAAACCACACACTGGTGTGTGTTCCTCTTAACCATGGATTTCCCACACACAGTGGTGAGGTTTGGGAGAGTCCCCAGGATATTTCTTGCTCCTCATCAAGATTAACAGGGTTTCCTCAGAGGGAAGCAGTGCCCTATGTGGCCACAAAACCAGTGACTTCATCCTTCCTGCTCATCCACCTGATACTCCTACCTGGCCTTCCCATTCCCTGCCCATGAGGGACCAGATTAATCTACACAAGGCAAACAGTTTCAAAACTTGCTAACTGTGGCCCATATAATTATAGAAAACTCACTGCTGTTTGGCATCTACTAAACAGAGCTTTCTACTAATGAAATCTTCTGCTTAGCAACAAAGCAAGGGCAATTTATGTTTAAATGATAACCTTGAGGACTGTGAAACACTGAAGTGCCTTCCAAATTATCAAAAAGAGATTAATATTCTTATAATGTCTCTACAATTAATTTTTTTAATAGAACAGCACAAAGCAGAGAATAAAGATAAATGGGAAGAATTCTTGGGAAACAAAGATTATGTTAATCATTAGATCCAAAGGTTTAGAATTGGAGAAGGGACTTTAGAAGGAATTTAATGTAGTTTTACAGAAATGAAAGCATTTCCCACAAGTTACACAATTAATGAAAAAGTAAAGTCAGGTTTGAAACCTTGGCTTCTGACCCCTTCTTTAACAGTAATTGATGTGTGTTACTTCATTAACTCTTCATGGCAAAGTGGTGAGGGAGGCACATTTGCCCTTGGCATAGATTTGGGTTCTCTTTCCCTTGTATTGTCCCTCTTTCAGTGGTTGTCTGGTGGATAAAAAAGATTAACTGGTGCACCCATTATTATCAGAGTATGGATGACATAGAGCATGGTAGTGAAGGACACAGACTTGGGTGCTAATCTCTCCAGCTGTGTGACTACGAGTGAGTTTTTTACCTTCTCTGGATCTCAGAGGGCTATTAGAAGCATCAAATAACTTAATATTTATAAAATGATTAGAATTTAATTTGACATAGAGAATGTTACATTAGTGTTGTTCAATAAATACATCAAACTGCCAAGTATTTACTTTCAGAATAAGAAGCTAGCAAGGAATGACTTTACATTATGTAACTATTAGTGGTATTAATCCTGGATTCAGCAAGGAGAGCATGGGGCCAGGGTGCTCTCTTGGCCACATCCCAACCACACCACATAAAGGGTCATCTTCCAAAGGTGAGGATCATAGTTGAATGGTGTATTTTCTGAAAAAAAGAAGAAATATTAAAAAAGAATCACAACTGTACTTTCTTTTTTCTTGTCTAAGACCCCTTTGAGAACAACTAATCAGTACAATCAATATGTGATTGGATGAGCTAAGAGTTACTTTCCTCTTATTGTTGTCATGTGCAAATATAATCCATTGATAAACACAGTTGTGCTGTCTTGGGGGAATTTTCATTGTCCTAGTGATGACTGAGTACATGGTCATACACTGAAATTATGAGTTATGGGCCATATACATGCATTTGGCAACTCTATTCATTTGTGGAACAGTGGGTAAGGAACAACTTGATACATTTTATATTAAGAGTCCAAGCAATTTAGTTAGGAACTGTGTGGTTAGGAGGTCAAACTGCCCAAAACTCCCTAAATGACCTTTCTCTATGCACTGCTCCTGATACCTGCAGGTGCCTTTGGAACTATCTGATAAAATCAAGGCTCCTAGAAGACACACACACCCACCAAAGCTCATGGGAAGATCCAGGAACAGTGCAACACTCTACCGCCACACACCCCATTGAACATAACCATCCTACATCACACTACCATAGGGCAATCATTCTGTTGCTCTCTCTCTCCTTTGATAAGCCATCCATTTTACTCCCTAAACCCAGAAGGATTTTTCATAAGACAAATCCTATCTTTCCCCCAATCCCAGCTGCTTCTTCTCCTCTCACTGGGAATTCTCTCATCCACTGTTCTTTCTGCCTACAGCTGGGTTTCCTGTGCCCTCACTACTGCCTGGTTAGTTCCATCCAGTTTCAGGGAGCCTGCCCTGCCCATTACCAAACCCCATTGTCTGTGCATCCTTCCAGCTCTGGTCACAATCATTAATTCCCTTTGATATAGGTGATAATGTGCACTTCTCTCTCAATGAAGTTGAAGATCCACCAGAGCAGGATCATGCCTGTTTTATCAAAGCTCTAGTAATCTGTTAACATGACTTGAAAAGGTGAAAGAATAAGCATTTGTTGGAACTTGGCTTAATGGACCCACAGTGACTGACCTAGATAAATAATACACAGACAAAAATGGCTGGGTCAGTGCCATTTGTTATGTTTATTTTTTTGATTTATTTTTTCTATTGGAGTTCAATTTGCCAACATATAGAATAACACCCAGTGCTCAACCTACCAAGTACCCCCTCAGTGCCCATCATCAAGTCACCCCAACCACTTCCCACCTCCCCTACCATTACCCCTTGTTCATTTCCAGAGTCAGGTGTCTCTCATGTTTTGTCACCCTCACTGACATTTTCACTCATTTTCTCTCTTTTCCCTTTATTCCCTTTCACTAATTTTTATATACTCCAAATGAATGAGACCATATAATGTTTGTCCTTTTCCGATTGACTTATTTCACTCAGCAGAATACCCTCCAGGTCGATCCACGTCGAAGCAAATGGTGGGTATTTGTCATTTCTAATGGCTGAGGAATATTCCATTGTATACATAGACCACATCTTCTTTATCCACTCATCTTTTGATGCACACTGAGGCTCCTTCCACAGTCTGGCTATTGTGGACATTGCTGCTACAAACTTTGGGGTGCAGATATCCCGGCGTTTCGTTGCATCTGTATCTTTGGGGTAAATCCCCAGCAGGGCAATTGGTGGGTCGTAGGGCAGATCTATTTTTAATTCTTTGAGGAACCTCCACACAGTTTTCCAGAGCGGCTGCACCAGTTCACATTCCCACAACAGTGTAAGAGGGTTCCCCTTTCTCCACATCCTCTCCAACATTTGTGGTTTCCTATCTTGCTCATTTTCCCCATTCTCACTGGTGTGAGGTGGTATCTCATTATGGTTTTGATTTGTATTTCCCTGATGGCAAGTGATGCAGAGCATTTTCATGTGCTTGTTGCCCATGTCTATGTTTTCCTCTGTGAAATTTCTGTTCATGTCTTCTGCCCATTTCATGATTGGATTGTTGGTTTCTTTTCTGTTGAGTTTAAGAAGTTCTTTATAGATCTTGGATACTAGCCCTTTATATGATAGGTCATTTGCAAATATCTTCTCCCATTCTGTAGGTTGTCTTTTAGTTTTGTTGACTATTTCTTTTGCTACACAGAAGCTTTTTATCTTGATGAAGTCCCAGTAATTAATTTTGCTTTTGTTTCTTTTGCCTTCATGAATGTATCTTGCAAGAAGTTGCTGTGGCCAAGTTCAAAAAGGGTGTTGCCTGTGTTCTCCTCTAGGATTTTGATGGAATCCTGTCTCACATTTAGATCTTTCGTCCATTTTGAGTTTATCTTTGTGTATGGTGAAAGAGAATGGTCTAGTTTCAGTCTTTTGCATGTGGATGTCCAATTTTTCCAGCACCATTTATTGAAGAGACTTTTTTCCAGTGGATAGTCTTTCCTCCTTTGTTGAATATTAGTTGACCATAAAGTTGAGGGTCCACTTCTGGATTCTCTATTCTGTTCCATTGATCTATGTGTCTGTTTTTGTGCCAGGACCACACTGTCTTGATGACCACAGCTTTGTAGTACAACCTGAAATCTGGCATTGTGATGCCCCCAGCTATGGTTTTCTTTTTTAAAATTCCCCTGGCTATTTGGAGTCTTTTCTAATTCCACACAAATCTTAAGATTATTTGTTCCAACACTCTGAAGAAAATCCATGGTATTTTGATAGGGATTCCATTACGTGTGTAAATTGCCCTGGGTAGCATTGACATTTTTACAATATTAATTCTTCCAATCCATGAGCATGGAATATTTTTCCATCTCTTTGTGTCTTCCTCAATTTCTTTCAGAAATGTTCTGTAGTTTTTCCAGTATAGATCTTTAACTCTTTGGTTAGGTTTATTCCTAGGTAGCAAATGCTTTTGGGTACAATTGTAAATGGGATTGACTCCTTAATTTCTCTTTTTTCAGTCTCATTGTTAGTGTATAGAAATGACATTGATTTCTGGGCATTGATTTTGTATCCTACCACACTGCTTTCTGACATTGACTTGTAATCCAAATTTTGTAACTGTGTGGGAGAGAGGACTGTTTCTGATTCTTTCTTTTGTGGTGAGTTTTTCCTTGTAGTCATTTTGCTCAGTGCAGAGTGACTAAAAACAAGTTGTACTGGAAAAAGGAGAAAAAGAGAGAATAAGAGGGGGGGACAAACAGAAAGCAAGAGGGGGTATCTTCTGGTTCTATATACTGTAAATCCCTCGACTTCCCCTGGAACTTAGCAGTGCTGCTTGGTCAAGAACTTGCTCTTTCCCTATATTTCTAGGTGGTCTCCTGGGGGAGGGGCTTGCTCTGCTCATTTTCAGTTGTGTGTACTGCGGAGCTGCCCAGCCCCCTGCCAGGTGTACAGCTCAGTGGGAGCTGTTTATCCAGTGAGGCCCCTGCTCAGTCCGAAGCACAAGGTGACACCAGGCCGAACAACCACACTGGTGGCGGCCAGCTCTCCAGCCCTGGAGTCGGCTCCTGCAGTAACCACCACAGTCTCCCAGTCCATAGGGGCCTGGATGCTCCGGGGGCAGAGGGCTCCGATCTGCAAAACTCAGGACCGCGGGTGGCAGAAGCGGCCTTGCTGCCCTGTGTCCTCCCAGCCTCTGCCTGTCCCAGGGGGAGCGTCGGATCCTGGGCTGTGTCCCGCGGCACCCTGGGCTCCAGGGCCTGGACCACTGGAATCGTGCTCCTGGGCCATGCAGCCCCCTCCACGTGGATCCGCCGCCTGAGCCGCAGCCTGAGCTGCTCCCAGGGCCCTGCTGGTGTGCGCTCCAGCCCTTTCTGGTGCCAGCAGTGTGGCGCGCTCTTCCCCGGGGCGCAGGTGTCTGTTAGTGCCCCTGGGAGCCTGAGGGCATCCCCGCCCCTCATGGGATCCTGCCCGAGCTCCCTGCAAGCACCTTTCCATCCGGGAAAGATTGGTAAAGCTCTTGCTTCTCAGGGCCTGGGCTTTCCTGTCCTGGGGGCACTCGACGCGGGGCCTTAGCCTGGCTCCTCGTGGGGCCCCTCCCCCTTCAATGCTTGTTTATTTATTTTTTTCCATCTTCCTACCTGATAGAAGCTCGAAATCTTCTCATCTGTACCATTCCAGCTGTTCTCTCTTTAAATTTCAGGCCGCATTCGTGGGTTTTCGGGATGATTTGACTGAGCTAGGTAAGTTGGTGGGGACAGGTGATTTTGGAAGCCTACTCTTCTGCCATCTTGCCCCGCCTCCCATTTGTTATGTTTAGTGGCCCCCTCACTCCTTCCACTAGTGTCTTCAATTCTATTCTTTGCATGTTTATAGATGCAGCTAATAGCCTTCTGCTGATAGTAAGAGTATGGGTTCATTTAACAGCCAGAACACCTAGTTCATATCTCAGCCTTGCCACTTCTTGATTGTGTGATCTTGGGCAGGTTTTTCAACCTCTCTGTTCTTCAGTTTCTACCTTCATAAACATTTCCTATTTCATGGAGTTATTTGAATAATTACATATTAATACTTTGCACAGAGTTAGCACTCCATGACTGCTTGCTATTATTAGAACTTACCAGCTTTTATTTAGCTCTTACTTAATCAGGCATGTATTCTATCTTCCTTGTAGTATTCCTCCCAAAAACATCTTGTATGTAGGTAGGATTTGTCCTTGGGCCCTATAGGTAAATATGTTTTCTTATTTATTAAAACAGAATATTTGGCTGGAAAGTATCTGTGGCTCCCTCTAGTTCCAGGATAATATAAATTCATATCCACCTCCATTGGAAAGAATTTTCATAACTTATTCCCTACAGTTTACATAGATGTAACACAAATAGGAAAGAGAGATAGTGGCCCAGCCTGCCTTCCTAGACAGCATGGAGAGAGAGGAATACAGAACTGGGTTATTAGTGAATTCAGAAAAGCAGGAGATTTTTGTGGGGACTTAAAGCATAGGCTTTAAGGGCAGGCCTTGGTTCGTTGTGCTAAGGAAAGTAGTTCTGGTGCTGTTTCCCCCATGTACTTGTGGATGTTTGTGATGATCTTTTGGACTCTTCCCCTAATTAGATGAGACTAGAAGTCCTAATTTTGGAGTTCAGTCTCTTCAAGTAACCTTTTATCAAATCTTCAAAGGAGAGGTTTTCTTCCCAAATGGTTAGTTAGGTTCTCCTCCCTATTTCAAGCCCAAAATATTGTGATGATGACCAACAAATGAAAAATAATCCTTCAGATTTTCTCTTCCAAACCTTCAAGACAGAGTGGACTGAAGAGGGATTCTAATAATATTTTGTTAGATTTAGGGTGCCTTCTACATCACAGAAAATTTCATGATGATATGGAGGGCTGCATGAGGGGACAAATCTGTCCCTGTGGTGAATAAAGTATGACTGCTCTCCCTCACTTGGGAGGACATCCCTCTCTCATTCTTTACCTGGCCATGAGAGGATGATAATAGTAAGAGTTGTAATTCATCTAGCTGTTTCCCAAAGTTTTCAAGGAAGCCTAAGGAGGTCAAGAGGAGGGACAATGAAAATAAAGTCCATAGAAGTATTTTCACTACTTTGTCCTGGAAAATTACATGAAATAGTTGTTTTTGGCCACACTAACTAGATAAACTTAGGTTTGGAATAAAGAAATATTCCTCAATGCTTTCTACTAATTAACACAACCTTGGAAGTTTGCTAAACATGTGGATTCCTAGGTCTCCTCCCTGGAGATTCTGATTCTGTTGTTCTGTGTGAAACACAGGAATCTAGTTTTTTATAAGCATCTCAGATGTTTCTAAGGAACAGAAAAGTCTAGGAAAATACCAAAATGGGTCAGTCAACCAGGATTAGAACAAATGAACTTGCAAATATCTTCTCCCATTCTGTAGGTTGTCTTTTAGTTTTGTTGACTGTATCCTTTCCTGTGCAAAAGCTTCTTATCTTGAAGTCCCAATAGTTCATTCTTGCTTTTGTTTCTTTTGCTTTCGTGGATGTATCTTGCAAGAAGTTACTGTGGCCGAGTTCAAAAAGGGTGTTGCCTGTGTTGTCCTCTAGGATTTTGATGGAATATTGTCTGGAATACATTTAGATCTTTCATCCATTTTGAGTTTATCTTTGTGTCTGGTGCAAGAGAGTGGTCTAGTTTCATTCTTCTGCATGTGGATGTCCAATTTTCCCAGCACCATCTATTGAAGAGACTGTCTTTCTTCCAATGGATAGTCTTTCCTCCTTTATCGAATATTAGTTGAAGGGGGAGGAGCAAGATGGCGGAAGATTAGGGTCCCCAAGTCACCTGTCCCCACCAAATTACCTAGATAACCTTCAAATTATCCTGAAAATCTACAAATTTGGCCTGAGATTTAAAGAGAACAGCTGGAATGCTACAGTGAGAAGAGTTCGCACTTCTATCAAGGTAGGAAGATGGGGAAAAAGAAATAAACAAAAGGCCTCCAAGGGGGAGGGGCCCCGCCAGGAGCCGGGCTGAGGCCGGGGCGAGTGTCCCCAGGACAGGAGAGCCCCGTCCCGGAGGAGCAGGAGCTGCACCAACCTTCCTGGGCGGAAAGGCCTCCCGGGGAATTGGAGCAGGACCCAGGAGGGCGGGGATGCCCTCGGGCTCCCGGGGACACTAACAGGCACCTGCGCCCCGGAGAGTGCGCCGAACTCCCTAAAGGCTGCAGCGCGCACGGCGGGACCCGGAGCAGCTCTGAGGGGCTCGGGCGGCGGCTCCGCGGAGGGGGCTGCGGGGCGGGAGCGCGAATCCAACAGCGCAGGCCCCGGAGCACAGGGCGCCGGGACACAGCCCAGGATCCAGCCTCACCCGGGACAGGCAGAGGCCGGGAGGGCCCAGGACAGCGAGGACGCTCCTGCCCCAGCTGAGCAGATCAGCGACCCGCCCCGGAGCCTCCAGGCCCTGCAGACAGAGAGCCCCGGAGCTACTGTGGGAGCTGACTCCAGGGCTGCAGAGCTGCTGCCCCACTGGGGTTGTTCCTCCTGGGGCCTCACGGGGTGAACAACCCCCAGTGAGCCCTGCACCAGGCAGGGGCAGAGCAGCTCCCCCAAATGCTGACACCTGAGAATCAGCACAGCAGGCCCTTCCCCCAGAAGACCAGCGAGACAGACCAGTTCCAGGGGAAGTCAAGGGACATAAAGTACACAGAATCAGAAGATACTCCCCCGTGTTTTTATTTTTGTTTTTGTTTTTGCTTTTTGATTTGTTTGCTTCCCCCACCCCCATTTTTCCCTTTCTTTTTGTTTCTCTTTTTCTTCTCTTTTTTTCTTTTTTCTTCCTTTTATCTTTTTTCTTTTTCTCTTTTCATTCCTTCATTCTCTCCTCTCTTTCTCCTTTTCCCAAAACAGCTTGTTTTTGGCAACTCTGCACTGAGCAAAATGACTAGAAGGAAAACCTCACCTCCAAAGAAAGAATCAGAAACAGTCCTCTCTCCCACAGAGTTACAAAATCTGGATTACAATTCAATGTCAGAAAGCCAATTCAGAAGCACTATTATACAGCTACTGGTGGCTCTAGAAAAAATCATAAAGGACTCAAGAGACTTCATGACTGCAGTATTTAGATTCAATCAGGCAGAAATTAAAAATCAATTGAATGAGATGCAATCCAAAATAGAAGTCCTAACAACAAGGGTTAACGAGGTGGAAGAACGAGTGAGTAACATAGAAGACAAGTTGATGGCAAAGAGGGAAACTGAGGAAAAAAGAGACAGACAATTAAAAGACCATGAAGACAGATTAAGGGAAATAAACGACAGCCTGAGGAAGAAAAACCTACGTTTAATTGGGGTTCCCATGGGCACCGAAAGGGACAGAGGGCCAGAATATGTATTTGAACAAATCCTAGCTGAAAACTTTCCTAATCTGGCAAGGGAAATAGGCATTCAGATCCAGGAAATAGAGAGATCCCCCCCTAAAATCAATAAAATCCGTTCAACACCTCGACATTTAATGGTGAAGCTTGCAAATTCCAAAGATAAAGAGAAGATCCTTAAAGCAGGAAGAGACAAGAAATACCTGATCTTTATGGGGAGGAGTATTAGTGTAAAGCAGACCTTTCCACAGAGACCTAGCAGGCCAGAAAGGGCTGGCAGGATATATTCAGGGTCCTAAATGAGAAGAACATGCAACCAAGAATACTTTATCCAGCAAGGCTCTCATTCAAAATGGAAGGAGAGATAAAGAGCTTCCAAGACAGGCAGGAACTCAAAGAATATGTGACCTTCAAACCAGCTCTGCAAGAAATTTTGAGGGGGACTCTTAAAATTCCCCTTTAAGAAGAGGTTCAGTGGAACAATCCACAAAAACAAGGACTGAATAGATATCATGATGACACTAAACTCATATCTTTCAATAGTGACTCTGAATGTGAACGGGCTTAACGACCCCATCAAAAGGCACAGGGTTTCAGACTGGATAAAAAAGCAGGACCCATCTATTTGCTGTCTACAAGAGACTCATTTTAGACCGAAGGACACCTACAGCCTGAAAATAAAAGGTTGGAGAACCATTTACCATTCAAATGGTCCTCAAAAGAAAACAAGGGTAGCCATCCTTATATCAGATAAACTCAAATTTACCCCGAAGACTGTAGTGAGAGATGAAGAGGGACACTATCTCATACTTAAAGGATCTATACAACAAGAGGACTTAACAATCCTCAATATATATATCCTGAATGTGGGAGCTGCCAAATATATCAATAAATTAATAACCAAAGTGAAGAAATACTTGCATAATAATACACTTATACTTGGTGACTTCAATCTAGCTATTTCTATACTCTATAGGTCTTCTAAGCACAAGATCTCCAAAGAATGAGAGCTTTAAATGATACACTGTACCAGATGGATTTCACAGATATCTACAGAACTTTACATCCAAACTCAACTGAATACACATTCTTCTCAAGTGCACATGGAATTTTATCCATAATAGACCACATACCGGGTCACAAATCGGGTCTGAACTGACACCAAAAGATTGGGATCGTCCCCTGCAAATTCTGAGACCATAGTGCCTTGAAATTAGAAATAAATCACAACAAGAAGTTTGGAAGGACCTCAAACAGATGGAGGTTAAGGACCATCCTGCTAAAAGATGAAAGGGTCAACCAGGAAATTAAGGAAGAATTAAAAAGATTCATGGAAACTAATGAGAATGAAGATACAACCATTCAAAATCTTTGGGATGCAGCAAAAGCAGTCCTGAGGGGGAAATACATCACAATTCAAGCATCCATTCAAAAACTGGAAAGAACTCAAATACAAAAGTTAACCCTACACATAAAGGAGCTAGAGAAAAAAACAGCAAATAGATCCTACACCCAGCAGAAGAAGAGAGTTAATAAAGATTCGAGCAGAACTCAACGAAATCGAGACCAGAAGAACTGTGGAACAGATCAACAGAACCAGGAGTTGGTTCCTTGAAAGAACTAATAAGATAGGTAAACCATTAGCCAACCTTATTAAAAAGAAGAGAGAGAAGACTCAAATTAATAAAATCATGAATGAGAAAAGAGAGATCACTACCAACACCAAGGATATACAAACGATTTTAAAAACATATTATGAACAGCTGTATGCCAATAAATTAGGCAATCTAGAAGACATGGACGCATTCCTGGAAAGCCACAAACTACCAAAACTGGAGCAGGAAGAAATAGAAAACCTGAACAGGCCAATAACCAGGGAGGAAATTGAAGCAGTCATCAAAAACCTCCCAAGACACAAAAGTCCAGGGCCAGATGGCTTCCCAGGGGAATTCTATCAAACGTTTAAAGAAGAAATCATACCTATTCTACTAAAGCTGTTTGGAAAGATAGAAAGAGATGGAGTACTTCCAAATTCATTCTATGAGGCCAGCATCACCTTAATTCCGAAACCAGACAAAGACCCCACCAAAAAGGAGAATTACAGACCAATATCCCTGATGAACATGGATGCAAAAATTCTCAACAAGATACTAGCCAGTAGGTTCCAATAGTACATTAAGAAGTTTTTTCATCATGACCAAGTGGGATTTATCCCCAGGATGCAAGGCTGGTTCAACACTCCTAAAGCAATCAATGTGATTCATCATATCAGCGAGAGAAAATCCAAGAACCATATGATTCTCTCATGAATGCAGAGAAAGCATTTGACAAAATACAGCATCCATTCCTGATCAAAACTCTTCAGAGTGTAGGGATAGAGGGAACATTCCTCAACATCTAAAAGCCATCTACGAAAAACCCACAGCAAATATCATTCTCAATGGGGAAGCACTGGGAGCCTTTCCCCTAAGATCAGGAACAAGACAGGGATGTCCACTCTCACCACTGCTGTTCAACATAGTACTGGAAGTCCTAGCCTCAGCAATCAGACAACAAAAAGACATTAAAGGCATTCAAATTGGCAAAGAAGAAGTCAAACTCTCCCTCTTTGCTGATGACATGATACTGTATACAGAAAACCCAAAAGCCTCCACCGCAAGATTGCTAGAACTCACACAGCAATTTGGCAGTATGGCAGGATATAAAATCAATGCCCAGAAGTCAGTGGCATTTCCTATACACTAACAATGAGAATGAAGAAAGAGAAATTAAGGAGTCAGTCCCATTTACAATTGCACCCAAAAGAATAAGGTACCTAGGAATAAACCTTACCAAAGAGGTAAAGGATCTATACCCTTAAAACTACAGAACACTTCTGAAGAAATTGAGGAAGAGTCAAAGAGATGGAAAAATATTTCATGCTCTTGGGTTGGAAGAATTAATATTGTGAAAATATCAATGTTACCCAGGGCAATTTACACGTTTAATGCAATCCCTATCAAAATACCATGGACTTTCTTCAGAGAGTTAGAACAAATTATTTTAAGATTTGTTTGGAATCAGAAAAGACCCCGAATAGCCAGGGAAATTTTAAAAAAGAAAACTGTATCTGGGGGTATCACAATGCCAGATTTTAGGTTGTACTACAAAGCTGTGGTCATCAAGACAGTGTTGTACTGGCACAAAACAGACACATAGATCACTGGAACAGAATAGAGAACCCAGATGTGGACCCTCAACTTTATGGTCAACTAATATTCGATAAAGGAGGAGAGACTATCCACTGGAAGAAAGACAGCCTCTTCAATAAATGGTGCTGGGAAAATTGGACATCCACATGCAGAAGAATGAAACTAGACCACTCTCTTGCACCAGACACAAAGATAAACTCAAAATGGATGAAAGATCTAAATGTGAGACAAGATTCCATCAAAATCCTAGAGGAGAACACAGGCAACACCCTTTTTGAACTCGGCTACACTAACTTCTTGCAAGATACATCCACGAAGGCAAAAGAAACAAAAGCAAAAATGAACTATTGGGACTTCATCAAGATAAGAAGCTTTTGCACAGCAAAGGATACAGTCAACAAAACTAAAAGACAACCTACAGAATGAGAGAAGAGATATGCAAATGACGTATCAGATAAAGGGCTAGTTTCCAAGATCAATAATTTTCTTATTAAAGAAAAAGAACAAATGAACTTTAAAGAAAAATTAATACTTTATTTTTTAGAGCAGTTTTAGGTTTGGAACAACGTGGAGCAGAAGGTGCACAAAATTCCCACATGTCTTGGCATACCCTCAGCATCCCACAGCAGCAACATCCCTCACCGGATGGTGCATTTGTTACAATCCATGAACCTGCATTGACATATCACTATCACCCAAGGTCCATAGATTACTGTATGGTTCATTCTGGGTGTTGTACATTCTATGGGTTTTGACAAATGTATGATGACCTATATCTCCCATTTTCATGACATATAAACTACAAATCCTCTGAGCTTCACCTATTCATCTCTCCGTCTTCCCTAACTTAGCATCTTTCAATCTTTCTATTGTCTCTCTTTGGTCTTACCTTTTATAGAACATCACATAGTTGGAATAGTAGCCTTTTCAGACTGGTTTCTGTCACTTAGTAACATGCATTTAGGTTTCCTCCACATCTTTTCACAACTTCACAGCTTATTTCTTTTTAGTGCTGAATAACATCCCATTGTCTGAGTGGACCACAGTTTACCTATTTACGCACTGAAGGGCAGCTTGAGTGCTTCCAAGCGCTGGCAATTATAAATAAAACTGCTATAAACATCCATGTGCACCTCAATTTTCTGATGGATCTAAGAGTTGTTGATTTTCAGTTTGCTCAGCTTTTTTTCTTGTGAAGAGAGAAAAAAGACTTCTAAGCTCCTAAAAGACTGGGCCAGAACTGAGTGTATCTCAGACTTTCCTTGTTTTTGATGGCCTTAATAGTTCAGAGGAGTACTGGTTTAATATTTCATAGGTTTCCCATCTAATGGAGGTTGTCTGATGTTTCTCTCATGATGAGATTAGGCTTATAGGTTTTGAGGAGGAAAACTCCAGAGGTAAAGTGTCCTTCTCATCCAATTACACTATCAACATAATTTATGACTGTTGGTGTCGAACCTGGTCACCTGGCTGAGGTAAAGGATGTCAAGTTTCTCCACTGTAAGTTTACTCTCCCTTTTTCCATATGGGATTCCTTGAAAGGAATTCACAATATACATAGCCCACACTTAAGGAGAAGAAAGTTATATAGTTATGTACTTAATCACTTAATTGTGTAAATCATTTGGAATCCTTCTGCATGGAAGACTTGTCTCCTTTCCCCTAATTTTTCACATATTGCCAACATTTAGTCATATAAAAAAGTGTATCCTTATATTTTTCTAATTCATTGTTAGGCATTAGATGCCTCTGATGAGGTTGGAGATTAGAATACAGTTTATTTAACCATTTGCCATTTTGATTTTTGACTTAAGAGTTTTGGCATATGGTGTGAGGACCCCCACTTCTGCTCTTGTTTGATATTCTTCGGTGTTAGGGATGAGCTTGGAGTAAAAATTCATTCTATAGCCTGTGGGAACATATCCAACTTGTGTAATGTCGAGCACTTCTCCTATTATTTGGCTCAACAGGGCAACTCCTCCTCCACCTTGCCCTATCTGGTGCTTTTATGATCACTTTATCCATTCTCCCTCTCTGGAGAATATGCACTATCCCTTAGTTTCCAGCTAAGCTCCAGAAATGGGTCTGCTGTTCTAGAGGAAGGAAATATTTGAAAATAAAATCATGAATACTTTGACTCTGGTATATTTTTATACCTTAAATGACCTGTAGGACACTTATCACAGCTTCATCTTAATGGAGCAGCTTTAAATTTTATAAGAACCCTAATTATCTCTCATTCTGGGACCTGGGACAAACTCCTATATAATTATTTGAAAAAATAAAATAAAATGAAACCCAAACCAGTCAATTTAGTAATTTGGCCCAGGATATCATTCTTCACTCAGCAACAAGAATGTTATTTCAAAAAAAATGCAAGAATTATTTTCCTGTTTGAAGCTCTCAGAAAGCCACCCTTTCATCCTGGTTTCTGATGTTCTCAGCTTTGGCTGCCTCTCATTAACACCCCTTACCCTTCGCCATGGGCTCACTATGCTTCACCCACATTCATTTCCTGTGCTCTCACACAGAATTCATTGCTGCTTTTGGACCTTGGCTCATTTGTTCTCTGGGTCTGGGACACTTTTCTTGCACGTGTTATCCATAACATGCTCTCCCCTTTATTCAGGGCTCCAATAAAATTCTCTATCCTAAAAAGTCCAATCTAACTTAGGAAATTACCCCTTCACTGTCATAACAACGTTTATATCCTTAGTAGTAGCACTCAACATAATCTCAAATTATATTTGTTTACTGTATAGGGTTTTTTCTACCTCCTTCATCATTGTTATCTTAGTACCTATCCTAATTGGAGATTTCAAAAATCTGAAATTACTGATTTCATTTTCATTTTCAAAGGTGGAGATGTCAGCCTCCCTGAATGGAGCCCGTTTCTCCTTCTGCCTGTCTCTCTCTCTCTCTCTCTTTTTTCTCTGTGTCTCTCATGAATAAATAAATTAAATATTTTTTTAAAAAAATATGGAGCTTTTTCTACCCCCATACTCAAGGGGTATTCATTCTGAAATGTTCACTCTGTCTGGTTCTGGAAAATCAGCCCATCTTGGGCATGAGACTCAGTATAGTCTTTCTATATTTGTTGAGTTCCTTAGCATTTTACTAGAAAATCTGTTACAACTAAAGAAAACAATTTGAATAGTTTTAATTGATCCTTCTTTGTTTTTTTTATTTTATTGAAGTTAGATTTGCCAACATAGAGTATAACACCCAGTTCTCATCCCATCAAGTGGCCTCCTCAGTGCCCATTACCCAATTACCCCATCCCCCTGCCCACCTTCCCTTCCATTACCAATTGTTAATTTCCCAGAGTTAGGAGACTCTCATGTTTTGTCACCCTCTCTAATTTTTTCCCACTCAGTTCTCCTCCTTTCCCCTACAATCCCTTTCACTATTTCTTATATTCCTTGTATGAGTGAAACCATATGTTGATTGTCCTCTGATCGACTTACTTCATTAAGCATGATATCCTCCAGGTCGATCCACATCAAGGCAAATGGTTGGTATTAATCCATTCTGATGGTTGAGATATATTCCATTGTATATTATATTCCATTATATTGCATATATTCCATTCCATATAGACCACATCTTCTTTACCCAGCCATCTGTTAATGGACATCGAGGCTCCTTCCACAGTTTGGCTACTATGAACATTGCTGCTATAAATATTGGGGTGCAGGTATCCCAGCTTTTCACTACTGGGTAAAGACCCAGTAGTGCAATTACTTGGTCATAGGGTAGCTCTATTTTTAACTCTTTGAGGAACCTCCACACAGTTTTCCAGAGTGGCTGAACCAGTTCACGTTCCCACTAACAGTGCAAGAAAGTTCCCCTTTCTCCACATCCTCTCCAACATTTGTTGTTTCCTGTCTTGTTCATTTTCACCATTCCCACTGGTGTGAGGTGGTTTTGATTTGTATTTCCCTGATGGCAAGTGATGTAGAGTATTTTCTCATGTGTTTGTTGGCCATGTCTATGTCTTCTTTGGAGAAATGTCTGTTCATGTCTTCTGCCCATTTCATGACTGGATTGTCTGTTTCTTGGCTGTTGAGTTTGATAAGTTCTTTATAGATCTTGGATAATAGTACTTTATCTGATATGTCATTTGCAAATATCTTCTCCCATTCTGTAGGTTGTCTTTTAGTTTTATTGACTGATTCTTTTGCCGCACAGAAGCTTTTTATCTTATTAAGTCCCAATAATTCATTTTTGCTTTTGTTTCCCTTGCCTTTATAGCTGTGTCTTGCAAGAAATTGCTGTGGCCAACTTCAAAAAGGGTGTTTCCTGTGTTCTCTTCTAGGATTTTGATGGATTCCTGTCTCGCATTTAGATTTTTCATCCATTTTAAGTTTATCTTTGTGTCTGGTGTAAGAGAATAGTCTAGTTTCATTCTTCTGCACGTGGCTGTCCAATTTTCCCAGCAACATTTATTGAAGAGACTGTCCTTTTTCCAGTGGATAGTCTTTCCTCCTTTGACCATAGAGTTGAGGGCCCATTTCTGGGTTCTCTATTCTGTTCCTTTGGTCTATGTGTCTGTTTTTGTGCTGAGACTACTCTGTCTTGATGATCACAGCTTTGTAATACAGGTTGAAATCTGGCATTGTGATGCCCCTGGCATTGGTTTACTTTTTCAATATTATCCTGGATACTTGGAGTCTTTCCTAGTTCCTTACACATCTTAAGATTATTTGTTCCAACTCTCTGAGGAAAGCCCATGATATTTTGATAGGGATTGCATTGAACATCTACATTGTCCTGGGTAGCATTGACATTTTCACAATATTAATTCTTCCAATCCATGAGCATGGAATATTTTTCCATCTCTTTATGTCTTCTCTTTCTTTCATAAGTGTTCTGTAGTTATTAGAGTATAGATCCTTCACCTCTTTGGTTAGTTTTATTCCTAGGTATCTTATGCTTTTGGGTGCAATTATAAATGGGATTGACTCCTAAATTTCTTTCTCTTTCTTCAGTCTCATTTTTAGAGTACAGAAATGCCACTGATTTCTGGGCATTGATTTTGTATCCTGCCACATTGGTGTATTCCTGTATGAGTTCTAGCAATCTTGGGGTGGAGTCTTTTGGGTTTTCTGTATACAGTATCATGTCATCTGCAAAGAGGGAGAGTTTGACTTCTTCTTTGCCAATTTGAATGCCTTTTATTTCTTTTTGTTGTCTGATTGCTGAGGTTAGGACTTCTAATACTATGTTGAATAGCAGTGGTGAGAGTGGACATCCCCTGATCTTAGGGGAAAGGCTCCCAGTGTTTCCCCATTGAGAATGATATTTTCTGTGAGCTTTTCATAGATAGCTTTTAAGATGATGAGGAGTGTTCCCTCTATCCTTACACTCTGAAGAGTTTTGATCAGGAATGGATGCTGTATTTTATCAAATGCTTTGCATCTATTGAGAGGATCACATGGTTCTTGGTTTTTCTCTTGTTGATGTGATTTATTACATTGATAGTTTTACGAGTTTTGAACCAGCCTTGCAACCCAGGGTTGCAATCCCAGTTGGTCACGGTGAACAATCTTCTTAATGTAGTGTTGGATCCTATTGGCTAGTATCATGTTGAGAATTTTTGCATCTGTGTTCATCAGGGAGATTGGTCTATAATTCCCCTTTTTGGTGGGGTCTTTGGTTTTGGAATCAAGGTGATGCTGGCCTCATAATACAAGTTTGGAACTATTCCCTTCCTTTCTATCCCTCAGAACATTTAAAGAAGAAATAATACATTTTCTACTAAAGCTGTTCTGAAGGACCCTTCTTTATTATTTGATTCTGTGCCCAAGTTAAATGAATAATTAGAGGCCCCTTCTCATTGATGTTTCTATAAATTCTCTGAATCAAAAGTTAAAGGTTAGCCTGCAAGTCTGCTCTGATAGCAACAAAGTAGGCCTACGTGTTCTGTCACACTCTAAGACAGATAAAGTGGGGCTGAGATCTCTCTTTTCTTTCATAACACATATCTTTAAGATATGAAGCATTATCTGGATGTCCTATCCAAAGATTATTAGGTGATTGTGGCAGTAATCTTTGGACAATTTATGTTTGCATGTTGGGAATATGATCTTGTTCTCATTAAGTAGGGGAGCCTACCATCTACCATAGAATTCCCAAACCAATGATCCCCAGAGGAGAAGCAGAATTGTTCTCCAAAATCCAGTTGGTCCATTTCCAAAATGTAAGTAGGTTTGGTTAGATACCTGGAGATGTGCGTGTTCAGCACATCTGAACACATGAATTCATTGTAGCATGGAGTGACATCTCAAAATTAAACTCTTAATAGAAGCACCACTGAGATTTTTCTGTGTTTTCAGCAGTTGGATAAGGCAAATAACAGCTTTCTGAGAAGACATTTTCTGCAACATCCTGCCTTCCTTTATGTAAAGATTACATAAATCTTTACCCCTGGTGATCCCATCTCATGAGTGAATTTCAACTTCCTCAATTTGTCTCCTATGTTTTAAAGTGTATGAATCAGGTCCCTATTCCCAAAGCAAGCTCCATTTTCTCAGAAAGATCAACTTCAAATGACTGATTGATAGCACATACACAGATCTGATTGAAATGTAATTTTTGCAAGATGCTTTAAAAAGTATGCAGTTCATCTATTTCCTTGATATTCTAAGCCCCAATTTTAATTTTGCCAAATTTCCTTTACTGATCTGTGCTTCTGTGCTTTACCTTGTTTTTCTCCAAGGAGAACTCTATGGATCTATTCCAGCATTTGAGGTGGATATGTGGCTGAGGGCAGATACCACTGAAGCATCCACTGCTCTCCCTAAGAAGATGCACAGGGAGCATGGGCTTGAAAGATTCAGTGACATGAGTCCTCCAGCAGGAAAAGGCTGGTCCTCTCTCTCCCTCTAAAAGAAACTGCCCCATCCTTGCTTCGGCTGAAGAAAACCCCAAGTGAACACCAGCTTTTTTTTTTTTAAATAAATTTATTTTTTATTGGTGTTCAATTTGTCAACATACAGAATAACACCCAGTGCTCATCCTGTCAAGTGCCCACCCCACTGCCCACCACCCAGTCACCCCCACGCCCTGCCCACCTCCCCTTCCACCAACGCTAGTTCGTTTCCCAGAGTTAGGAGTCTTTATGTTCTGTCTCCCTTTCTGATATTTACCACTTATTTTTTCTCCTTTCCGCTTTATTCCCTTTCACTATCCTTTATATTCCCCAAATGAATGAGACCATATAATGTTTGTCCTTCTCCGACTGACTTACTTCACTCAGCATAATACCCTCCAGTTCCATCCACTTTGAAACAAATGGTGGGTATTTGTCATTTCTAATGGCTGAGTAATATTCCATTGTATACATAAACCACATCTTTTTTATCCATTCATCTTTTGATGCACACTGAGGCTCCTTCCACAGTTTGGCTATTATGGACATTGCTGCTAGAAACATCGGGGTGCAGGTGTCCCGGTGTTTCATTGCATCTGTATCTTTGGGGTAAATCCCCAGCAGTGCAATTGCTGGGTCGTAGGGCAGGTCTATTTTTAACTCTTTGAGGAACCTCCACACAGTTTTCCAGAGTGGCTGCACCAGTTCACATTCCCAACAGTGTAAGAGGGTTCCCTTTTCTCCTCATCCTCTCCAACATTTGTTGTTTCCTGCCTTGTTAATTTTCCCCATTCTCACTGGTGTGAGGTGGTATCTCATTGTGGTTTTGATTTGTATTTCTCTGATGGCAAGTGATGCAGAGCATTTTCTCATGTGTGTCTTGTCCATGTCTATGTCTTCCTCTGTGAGATTTCTGTTCATGCCTTTTGCCCATTTAATGATTGGATTGTTTGTTTCTTTCCTGTTGAGTTTGATAAATTCTTTATAGATCTTGGAAACCCTTTATCTGATACGTCATTTGCATATCTCTTCTCCCATTCTGTAGGTTGTCTTTTAGTTTTGTTGACTGTGTCCTTTGCTGTGCAAAAGCTTCTTATCTTGATGAAGTCCCAATAGTTCATTTTTGCTTCTTTCTTTTGCCTTCGTGGATGTATCTAGCAAGAATTTACTGTGGCCGAGTTCAAAAAGGATGTTGCCTAGGATTTTGATGGAATCTTGTTTCACATTTAGATCTTTCATCCATTTTGAGTTTATCTTTGTGTATGGTGCAGGAGAGTGGTCCAGTTTCATTCTTCTGCACGTGGATGTCCAATTTTCCCAGCACCATTTTTTTGAAGAGACTGTCTTTCTTCCAGTGGATAGTCTTTCCTCTTTTGTTGAATATTAGTTGACCATAAACTTGAGGGTCCACTTCTGGATTCTCTCTATTCTGTTCCATTGATTTATGTGTTTTTGTGCCAGTACCACACTGTCTTGATGACCACAGCTTTGTAGTACAACCTGAAATCTGGCATTGTGATGCCCCCAGCTATGGTTTTCTTTTCTAAAATTCCCCTGGCTATTTGAGGTCTTTTCTGATTCCACAAAAATATTAAAATAATTGGTTCCAACTCTCTGAAGAACGTCTACGGTATTTTGATAGGGATTGCATTAAACGTGTAAATTGCCCTGGGTAACATTGACATTTTCACAATATTAATTCTTCTAATCCATGAGCATGGAATATTTTTCCATCTCTTTGTGTCTTCCTCAATTTCTTTCAGAAGTGTTCTATAGTTTTTAGGGTATAGAATCTTTACCTCTTTGGTTACGTTTATTACTAGGTATCTTATTCTTTTGGGTGAACACCAGTTTTGATTCTGCTTCCTCTGTTAACCATTTTTCTGGCATTTATGTAATCTTTGGCTTAAAAACTATTGCACCCTGAGGGTATCAATCATTTAAATGTTTGGTAAAGTTATTATTAAAGGGAATTCTAGAACAGGATAAAAACATGATTATCAAGTTTTCTTTCAGACCATAAATTCCTTGATGAAGTAACTTTATCAGTTTGGACTGAAATGTCCTCCCTTCCCCTTTTGTACTACTGAAAATATATGTGTCATTGACACATTGACATTGACAACTACTGATTGCTCAAATTTTTCTTCATAATTTATAACTGACAATAAATTTACTTGTGGCTTCATTATTGTACTTTCATGCATCAAGCTTAGATGTGAAAAGCTGGTGACTAATCAAACTCAATGCCTGAGTGTATCAGGTGAACTGTGTTTTCTGTTGAGGAGAAAATGACCCTAGAGCACTTCTCAGGAGTTTCAATATGAACACACACATCCCGTTACATGACTTTGAAAAGTTAGTTTAGTAACTGTCTTTCCAATACTCATTTCCACTGGCTTTCTTTATGCTTTGCCCCACTGTTCTCCTTCCCATCCTGTTTTCTTAAATCCATTTTAAAATGTGTGTCATTTGAAAGGAATCCACCATTCGGGTAAAAAATGTGACCCCTGGTGAAAAATGGGGTCAGGATTGATATAATTTGTAGCTAAAAGGTGGCAACATCCTGAAAGGGACCAGGCCACTCATAGTGATGATTCTCAAACTGAATGTAGGCCATCAAGGACCTGAGGAATACAAGTTAATTAAAATAAAACCAATTCTGCCAGGATTTTAGTGAAGGTGTTGAGAGGCCTTCTCACAGCTGGCTGGGGTGGAAACTTATTGGAAGTTCTTAGATTAATGGGTGGAGAGAGCAGCAGATTGAGGAAGTCAGTGCATATTAATTGAGAGATACCTACACCAGCCACAAAAATTTCTCAGGGAGGCACTCATCCAGGGTGGCAGGCAGCAAGCAATAGCTGTGAAGCTGAAGGAGCATGTACTTAAACATTTTATAGTGGAGAGAGGGTTTGACTTTGTGGCCTGAAGGGTGAGCCTCCCACTGGAAAAAAAAAAAGAGTTTTCTGACAAAAGATTAAATAATTCTGCTCTTGTTATACAAAATGTACCATCCAGAGCAAACAGCAGATCTGCAGAGCTGTGGGGCACTTGAGGCAGACTCTAAGGCTCTGGTCCCAGAGGCCATTCTGTGCCCTAAACACCTGGAGGACCCCTAACTGCTCCCTGAAGCCCATTTCTTCCCAAAATGCACTTGGAAAAGTGCAGAGCTAATCAGCCCATCCATCTGTGTGAATTCCTCTGGGACTTTCCACTGTTTTCAGCGCCCTAACAGGGCCCACTAGCATCATCTGGTATAACATTCATCTTTACTCTTTACATCCCAAGAATACAAGACCCTCTTCTCCCTTGAACCACCTCTGCTCCCCTTCCATCTGGAACACAATGTCTACTTTCACCCACCTGCCAGGAATATGTCTCAGACGTCCAGGCCATGTCTTCAAGGTTTGGGTTCCTACTTTTCTCCTCCTTACTCTATCTGCGTTGAGTGTTCTTACAAGTTTCTCCATCTCATTCAGTGCTTAAAAGAATATCTGACATATAGTATGTGCTTTCTATGTGTCTATTGTATAGATACAGCCATTACCTAGATGTCATGAGTCCCAAATCCTTATCTCCAGGGACTTTTTCTCCCAAGCACTAAATTTGAATATGTGTCCATTTACTACATATCACTAGAAGGTGCTGAAGCATCTGTCAGTCACTATGCCCCCAAATGAAATCATTCCAAGTAGTGCGAATGATGGTGCATACATTTCTGATAACCTCACTTGGGTTTGAATTCCAGCATTGGCACTGCATATACTTAACAAGTTACTATATTCTGAAAATCTCATTCCCTCGTTTATACAATGGGATACTAATGCTCACCTTAAAGTATGAGAATTCAGTAAGACTATATATAGAATAATTGGGATAGAGTCAATGCTTAATAATTATTAATTTCATGTCCCAATCAATTCCTCCTCCTCCTCCAAGTTTCCAATCAGTATTTATTTTTATTTTTAAACTTTCTACTCCAATCTATCCCATTAATTTATTCCTCATTGATTTACTCAATCATCCATCCACTCCCTGTCCATTCATTAACTCTTCCAACTGTCCCTCCATCCATTCAGTCATCCAAGCTGGATCCCTAGAAGTGCATGGGTACAAAAGGAAAGATTAATAATTAACTGTGGCTGAGTGGAGGCTGAGTCACTGGAGTAAACAGAAAGAAAACTGGTAATATAGATGAGAAGTAGTGGTGACTGACTTTATTTTTTTTTTGTATATTTTTAATTGGAGTTCAATTTGCCAACATATAGTATAACACCCAGTGCTTATTCCATCAAGTGCCCCTCTCAGTGCCCATCATTCAGTCACCCCATTCCCCACCCACCTCCCTTTCCACTACCCCTTGTTTGTTTCCCAGAGTTAGGAGTCTCTCATGTTCTGAGACCCTCTCTGATATTTCCCATTTTCTCTCCTTTCCCCTATAATCCCTTTCACTATTTTTTATATTCCCCAAATGAATGGAACTACATAATGTTTGTCCTTGTCTGATTGACTTACTTCACTCAGCATAACACCCTCCAGTTCTATCCATGTTGAAACGAATGGTGGGAATTTTTAATGCTACGAAAATGGGCTTTATTCTAAAATGAGAAGTCATCTAGTATTGCACAGAGACCATTACTGATACCAATGGCCAAGCCACCCATGAGATGGGAACAGTTAAATCAGCAGCCATGTGATTTAAGCCCACCGAGAATAGTTGTGTGAGTATATGAACTTAGGATCAAAGAATGATGAAGCTAGAAAAAGTAATGTCCTAAAATGTGTAGAAGTCAGTGGTTTGGGGGAAAAACCAACTGGTATTGTAGAGACAGTGAGGAAAGTAAAGAGAATTTCACCACAATTTATGTAAATAAAAATAGAACCTAAATTTACACTAGGCAATGAGGTGGAAAAGTGGATTTGGAAGTTGCACAGGAGGTCATAGAATGCATGGGTTGGATATCTGGGTGATACTCAAACCCACTATGTCTTGGTTGCCCATCTATACAGTGAGCATATCTCTACCATGAGCTTCTGATGAGCTAATGCTTGTGAACTATTGAGATATGTATTTGGCACATTGTTAGCATTCAGTAAGAGCTAAGTCAAATTAAGGTTATTAAATATTACTTATAAATATAAATATATATAAATATTATATATATAAATATTTCTGAGAACATTTCACAGATTATAATGAATAAAAGGGCAAAGGAATTTGAAAAGTAGAGGTGGTTTGATTAGGGGTAGGGCATAAAGAAAGGAGAGACAGGTGGTGTGGCTACCTATTGGTACTTCCCATAATAGGATTCACTCAAGGTGGGAACCACCAGTTCATACCTGAGCCATCAAAAGCCAATAAAAAGAACTTTCGTTGCTTAGCAAGTGACACTTCACTTCCTCTTCCCACATTGGTCTCTCTGGTTCCTAATTTAGCTCCACTTGCTGAAATGCACTTTCCATTATTACCAATGGTCTGGATAGCACCTTCTGATTCTTGAATCTGACTCATTCCTCCCCAACCCCTGATTTATACTTACTCTTGGGATCTCCGTTTATGAAATGAAGCATTGGAGAACAATAGATTTTAAGGTGAATATTACCAGTAACTTCTCTGATTAGTTTTTCTGATAGTATCTTACTTGATAATCATCACACTTCCTGGGTCATCCTAGGTCCTTCCTAAAGGACTCAAATGTAGATTCACATGAATGTTTGGATGTTTTGATCAACAGCTGGAGGGGTGGGGGATCCCTGGGTGGCTCAGTGGTTTAGCACCTGCCTTTGGCTCAGGGCATGATCCTGGAGTCCCAGGATCGAGTCCCACATTAGGCTCCCTGCATGGAGTCTGCTTCTTCCTTTGCTTGTGTCTCTGCCTCTCTCTCTCTCTCTCTCTCTCTCTCTCTGTGTCTTTCATGAATAAATAAATAAAACCATTAAAAAAAAACAGCTGGAAGGGTATTGAAGATAAATGAAAACAAATACCAGGGCTGATGAATCAGAAGTTCTGGGGAATGTGATTGAATGGTTTTGCATTTATTCCTAAGTGTGTACTATACACTAAGTGAATATGCTAGCTTTCTAGTTTTATAGAAGCATGGGCATATTTTCTCACCCGGAAAGCTGCCTATCTCACATACCCCAAGCTTCAGGAACATGGAACACGGTGGCTATCCAGACTGAGAACAGCAAGGTTGCACCATCTGTCTTATTATTTAGAGGTTTTCATCAGCAAGAATATATATTCCAGAATATATACCACTTTTGCAGGTTTCTGAGATGACCTGCACTTACACAAAAGAGGATACCATGAGGGTCAGGTTATATATGTACTTTGTTATTGGTTCTCCTGGTGAGTATTCAACACCATATGAGCAACGGTAGTAAAGTGAAAGGTCTCCCAATGAAGCACAGGTTTCTCCCATGAAAAAGCAAGAGCTATTCCTGGGGGATACTGAAGGAGCAAAATGAAATTCTTAACTTAAGGAGGAAAAACTGCATGTGAGAAAAAGTTCCCCTACCACATAGTTTATAACCTCCCCTTCCCCCAAAATGGTCCTTACACCTAAAAAATACACTGTTCCTTGTCATATATGAATTCATTCCAAAAAAGAGGGAAAATGTACCATTTCTAATTCAGGAAAATGGGCAAGTATTCCATAGAGGAAGTTGGAGACTCCTTCATTGACTTTTTGTGGAAAAATACTGCACCACACACTTGGCAAGATTTAGGAGGACACAGAGTAACTGTGATACAGAAGGTAAATGTAAGCCCTGGGGAATTCACAGAAGAAGGTAATAATTCTGTGACAGAAAGAAAAATTAAAAAATTAAAAATTAAAAAATTAAAAAGAAAAATGAAACTGCATATATTGTAACCAGGTCAGTGTTGTTCTGAATTCCTTGCTCTACATGCCAGCCGATGTTGTGATTTTGGTAATCACCACCTCCCCATCCCCATCACAGAAATGGATGAATGGACATACAGATGGGTAGAAATACCAATAGATCTATTATGATTATGATGTGTCATTCATAGTGATCATTATCTTATATCATTGAATCCCTCAATAAACTCCATGAGGTTGGTGCCATTATTGTCACCCCTATGAGGAAATGAAAGTGCACAGAAGTGCCTCCAGGTAACTGGAAACACAATCCATAGAACATATTCAGATATTAGCGGTTTACATGAACTCATGTGTGTGTATATGTGTGGGTGTATGGCTTTATGAAAGTTTATCACATGTGTAAAAACCACCACAATCAAGACACTCAACTCTGCTATTACCACAGGCTTCCTCTTGCTACCTCCTTAAAGCCATACCTACCTGCCTATCCCTTCACTATCCTAGCCTTGGCAACCACCAAACCTTTATACAACTCTGTATTATTTCATGACTATTACATAAATGGAATCATTCAGTATGTATTCTTTTATTTTTTTTTATTTTTATTTATTTAATTATGATAGTCACAGAGAGAGAGAGGCAGAGACACAGGCAGAGGGAGAAGCAGGCTCCATGCACCGGGAGCCTGATGTGGGATTCGATCCTGGGTCTCCAGGATCGCGCCCTGGGCCAAAGGCAGGCACCAAACCGCTGCGCCACCCAGGGATCCCGTATGTATTCTTTTAATATTAGCTTTTTTCACTCCACATAATTTCTTTAAGGTTCATGTAGACTGTTCCAAGTATCGAGTGTTCATTCCTTTTTATTGTGAAGTTGTTTTGCATTGTATGCCACACTGACTTTTTAAGTCATAGATTTGTTAATTAAGCAAATTAACAAATTAATTTTGTAAGCAAAATCCTATATAGTTTCTAATCTATGATATGAGTTAAACTTTGAAAGGTCATAAAACACTGGTTTTGCAGATGGAAAACCAGGAACTAGCATGGAGGAGGTGTTCTGTGTCAATTACTGAATAAATGAGTAGTCTGTGGCTTTCAGAGCTGAGCATCACATGTATACAAGGCTTGGGGTACCTGTCCTAGCTTTTGAGGATAAGTCTATATATGCAGCTGAGTGCTCAAGCACAGTGACTACTGAAGTAGATTGGTCTTAATTTCCAGATGCTATGTGGATCAGAGGACCTAAGCGGGCAACCAGATCAAAGTCAAATACTAAGTGTCAGGCAAGAAGAGTCTCATTCTGTTAAATGGTATATGTGTGGGGAGAGGGGAGATGCTGGTCAAAGTCTGGTTCAGAAAATAAATTGACAAAAGGTAGCAGGGCCTCTGTCAGTGATTGTCCTTATTGCACACTGCACAACTCCAGAGAACATCATTATTAGGCATGTAGTGTACATAGTGCAGTGATATAAACTGTTCTAGGGACTCCTTGGTGGCTCAGCAGTTGAGTGTCTATCTTTGGCTCAGGGCATGATCCTGGAGACCCGGGGTAGAGTCCTGCATTGGGCTAACTGCATGGAGCCTGCTTCTCCCTCTGCCTATGTCTCTGCCTCTCTCTCTGTGTCTCTCATGAATAAATAAATAAAATATTTTAAAAAAAGATATAAACTGGGCAGCCCGGGTGGCTCAGTGGTTTGGCGCTGTCTTCAGCCCAGGGTGTGATCCTGGAGACCCGGGATTGAGTCCCACATCGGGATCCCTGCATGGAGCCTGCTTCTCCCTCTACCTGTGTCTCTAGTTCTCTCTCTCTCTCTCTGTGTCTCTCATGAATAAATAAATCTTAAAAAAAAAAGATATAAACTGTTCTGTGTAAGGAAGAGGCCTGGTATCAAAGCCCCATCAAAATAGACTTGATTTCACTGCAAGGTTGGGTCATTCAATAGGAAGACAAGGCCCAAAAAAAACCACTAGGGGAAGTTGGTCAGTACCAAGTGGGGTACATCTAGGCAAGATCAGCCTTCCAGAATTCTGGCCACATTTGGTTGTGGAAACTCCAAGGGTTATCAGGACTCATCCTCTCTCTTCATGCCCTTCTTTAGGGTGGATCAGTTGTAAACGAGAGACTCGAGGTTTGGTGGTCCCCTGACACTTTGGTCTGGGTCCAGGAATGTGACTTAATCTGTATCACATTTGCTTGGTAGAAGAGGTTTGGCAAAGGGGGAGGACTAAGGCCTATAAATTTAAATCCTTCTTAGGTCTACCAGAATGATAGTTATTGGGCTGGGTTTTAGGGAGCAAAGAAAGATTTTTAAAAGTATATGGGGTGACTTGAAAAATAAGCAGCTCTCTTGATCCAGTTTCTTGTAAGCATTTCCCCAGAGACCATCTCAAGGGTTTACAAAATACATTTCATTGTATTTCATTATTAAGTGTCCTTCTATTATCCAAAGATCACACTCACACAATAAATTTTTCAAAGGGAAAACAGGACTAGAGACTTAAATTCCCTGCAAAGATGCAGGAATTTCAATAAGGTGTTTTAGACTTGTGAGTGTGTTTTGTTATTGCAAGTTAAATTTTGGATATTGATTTATCTACAGTTGAGACAAATGAACAAACAAATCTAAACACTTCCTCCTTTGTCCTTAAGTGCATATGCTGCACAGCTATTCAGAGCCTTCTGTCATCCCACTGCTTGCAAGATGTGAAGCAAGCCACACTGTGAGGTTAAAGACAAGTAACAATGAAATCTCAGGGGTGAAGAAAAAAACAAGAAGCTCATTTTCTCCCATTTATTCATAGCTTCTAGTTCCAGATCCTAATCAAGCTACAGACAATCCCTGGTCAAAGCCTTAGCAAATCCTATTATCTAATTCATGAATCTCATTATATCTGCTTCATGTTGTGACAACTCCTGCACTGGGAAAAGTGTCAGAATTAACAAAAATGGGAGAGCCATCTGTGACTCTGAAACCACTACCAGCTTGGAGTGTCTTGCATCCTTTGTTTGTAGGGTCTGTATGGGCAGAAAAGCTAAGATGTAGACACCAATAAAGGAAGGCAAAGCCATCCACATCCACATTACTGCCACAGGTGAACACGAAACTGGTGTGGGGCTCTCCTTGCTCTTTGGATAGACATCTCAAACTGAGGGTGTATTTACTAGAGCCAAGCCAGTCCACCATCACTGAGTAACTTGACCCCTTCTTCCAATTACCAAGTCCTCAGCTGTTTGGCTCCAGAACATGTCCCAAATCTGATGCCTTTTGTTCATCCCCACCACCAGACCTTTGTCAGTTCTCCTGGATTTCTGAAAGTCTCCTCACTAGCCCATCTCCTCCAATGTCATGCACACTGCATTCAAAATGAGTTTTCTAATATGCATATGAGATGGGGTTACTTGGCAGGTTAATCTTTCAGAAAATGTTTAACTGTCTTCAGAAAGTGTTTTTGACTTGTTATCAAAACAAAAAAAGACATATTTTTATATAATGTTTGCCTAACCCTGACCTTTCCCTATCTCACTTGCCCTGTGAACTCTTAGGCTATGAAATAAGATCCAAAACTCTCTCTTCAACTCTTTTTAAAAAAATTTTATTCGGGATCCCTGGGTGGTGCAGTGGTTTGGCACCTGCCTTTGGCCCAGGGCACGATCCTGGAGACCCGGGATTGAATCCCACGTCGGGCTCCTGGTGCATGGAGCCTGCTTCTCCCTCTGCCTGTGTCTCTGCGCCTCTCTCTCCCTCTGTGACTATCATAAATAAATAAAAATTAAAAAAAAATTTTATTCATTTACCCATGAGACACACACACACACACACACACACACACACACACACAGGTAGAGACACAGGCAGAGGGAGAAGCAAGCTCCATGCAGGAAGCCCAATGTGGGACTCAATCCTGGGTCTCCAGGATCACGCCCTAGACTGAAGGCCATGCTGAACCAATGAGCCATCTGGGCTGCCCTCTCTTCAACTCTTTTTTTCTCCCCCTCCCTTTCTATGTTCTTTCTTGTGATAATCTTTTTACATAGCATGACTTTATCCCAAAATAGTCTCTACCACTCTACTCAGAATATAGGTGCATTGAGGAGTGCCTTGATGGCTCAGACTGTTAAGCATCTGCCTTCAGCTTAGGTCATGATCTCAGAGTCCTGGTACCAAACCCTGCATCAGGCACCCTGCTCAGCAAGGGGGATCTGCTCTCTCTTTCTCTCTCTCTGCCCCTCCTTCCCTCTTGTGTTCTTTCTCTCTTTCTTTTTCGCAAATAAATAAAAAATAAAATCTTCAAAAAAAGAATATAATTACATTGAGAAATAATCTGTTAAAATGAATGAATAAACATGTTCTCTAAAAGTAATTTCTCATTATTTCAGTAGTGAAAATTCAGTGTTGGATCAAGAAAGAGTTTCTGTTGGTTTTGTTTTGTTTTTGTGCACTGTTAGGACTTTCTCTGGAAATTTTAAAGCAAAACAGAAACCAGAGTATGCTATAGGAAAAAGAAGGGGATAGATGGAAGACAAATTGATGCTTCTATGTTAAGGTATCTCTGCACCTAGAAATTTTGAGATGCATTTTCCCAATTAAGGATAACAGAGAAATAAAACAAGAGTTGAATTCCTCTTCTGCTTTTCATTAAATATTCCAAGTTTTCCATGGGATTTTTTATTTATTATATCAGAGACCAGTTTGTAGTGCTAGCTGAGTCTGAGTCTCTCTTTCACTGAGTGATGACATGAAACATCCCAAATGCCCAGGTGGCAATTCCTCCATCTTCCTGGGACTTGAGTCCCAGGTTACATCCTTTCCATGTGCATCAGAAGTCCAGAGTGATGAAGGAGAGAAAGACACTCTGAAAACTATATTAAAAAGTAATCAAAACCCCCTCAATATTTAGAGGCCATAACTCACAATTATTTACTTCTTGCAATCTGGGGGCTGGCCACTGGGGAGTTCCTCTGTTTGTCCCAAGGTTTCATTAATGTTGCTGATGGCTTCAATGGGCCTGGGGGCAGGTGGTGTGGCCTGTTGGCTTTGGTGTCCTCCCAGTGGCCTCTTGTCTTTGAGGAGACTTTCCCAGGCATCTCTACCACATGGTGAGTCCAGAGCTGCAGGAGGGTCAGAGTGGGAGCTGTGACCATGTTGAGGCTTTGGAACCTGCACAGCATCCCCTACCCCACACACCCTCAGTTAAAACAAGGAACAGGGATGCCTGAGTTTAGGGGTGGAAGGAAAGTCTCTTGACAGGGTTTGAGCCAACACTGCTCTCAAAGGGAGGTAAGATTTACTGGGGTTTGAATTGGATAACTTGCCGCAGCACAGATTAGATCAACACAAGTCACTCTTATATTGATCTAGAATGGCATCAGCTTAGGCCCAAGACAAATCAGAGAGATTAAAACATCCATAGTTGCCACAATGGTGATAAAACTGAAAGACAATGATAAATATAGAGGAAGAAACTCCCTCGGAGCTGGTAGCTCAGACAGTGTTGGGACATGAGTATGGCCATGTACCATGGGTTTCTGTGGTATACTTGATTTGACTCCAGGCCTGATCTTGAAACATGTGTCTTTCTTCAGTGATGGGGGAAGGACTGACAGAGAAGAGAACTGGTGGACCAGTATAGTGCTGCCATCAGTAAGGGCAAGGTAGAGCAAAGCTGTGATGTTACTCTGGGGTGGAGAGAAGCAGCAAGGACAAGACCTGATAGTTTCTGTGAAAGGGAGTGTTTCCCTATGAATCCATGAACAGAACCCATGGAAGGAGGGATCCAGACCATTTCTTGTGTCTGTTATGGTGGCCCCTTGTGTGTTTTGGCTTCTTTTTATGAGCTTATTCAGTCTGTAAGAGCAGAATAATAAGTGGATAACAAATGTGTCTTAGTATGTAAGACATTAAAAAAGAATTATAGGCATTAGAAGCACCAGGAAACCAGGAGCCCATACTCTCAAAGCACTGGGCTTTGATTATTTTAATGTAAGAAGTCCTCCTGGGGGTAGCATGTTTGTATTGCTTGTATGTGTAGTTAGGATGGCTTCCTTTGAGCGAATGATGACATTGTGTTGCTCAAAAAGGTGGCAGGTGATAGCAGGCTATGAGCTGCTTCTCTCTGGCTGGACTGGGATCTATGGGGGAAATAGCATTGCATTCCATAGAAAAATTATGGGATTCCAATACTGGCTCTTTATTTTTCATGGTGGCATACTGATGTAGCGCCTACAGATCACATATGTGGTAAAAATATAAATTTGAGCATGGAGAGTTGGCTTTTTTTTTTATCAGCAAACAGGCAGCAAGTTCATCCTGGGAGTCCTAGGACAACTTAAAATCCCAGCAAACCCAAGGCCTGTCCAGAAGCCATTATGTCAGTACTGGTGATCTTATTGATGGATAGGCTGTGGTGGTATAATGAGGTGTGTGACAGGTGAGCAGCAGGCTGAGATTGTCTTCCAGATGAATGCACTGGCCCAAGGACACCCTCACAGACATCCTTTGTGGGAGCCACTGGGACTCACAGGGAAGTTGGCACCATTGGAGTTTGAAGGAACCTTCTTGCTGCTGCTTCCAGATTAGGGAAATTGAGTGCTCCCTAGTTGAGTAACCATACATTCTTATGGAGAAGACTGCCTGAAAGATGAAGCAGAGGTTCCATAGCAGCACAAATTTTGGGCTTCTTATCTGGGCAGACACTTCTTACAGCAGTTGTAGTTCTGATGAGGCAAAAATGTATGGATGGTGAAAAGCAAAAGGAGCAGCTTTATCAACATTGATCAAGCTACCAACTTTGAGAGCTAGGAAATAGACTCATGGTAATAGATAATGAAATCAGCTGTGAGGATTTTATTACTATTTTTGCAGAGTAGAACTTGTATTACCAAGACGTCCACTGATACAATCTACATATCTATATGCCATCTCTCTGAATGACTTGTAGTGGAAGCCTATCAGATAATAGACCACACACTGGGTCACAAATCAGGTCTCAGATGAACCAAAAGATTGGGATGGTTTCCTGCATATTTTCAGACCACAATGCTTTGAAACTTGAACTCAATCACAAGAAGAAATTTGGAAGAAATTCAAACACATGGAGGTTAAAGAGCATCCTGCCAAAAGATGAATGGGTCAACCAGGATATTAGATAAGAATTTAAAAGATTCATGGAAACTAATGAAAATGAAGACACAACCATTCAAAATTTGGGGGATAAAACAAAAGCAGCCCTAAGAGGGAAATACATCATAATACAAACCTCCCTCAGAAAACTGGAAAAACCTCAAATACACACACTAACCTTGCACCTAAAGGAACTGGATAAAGAACAGCAAAGAAAGCCTACATCAATCAGAAGAGAGATAATAAAGATATGAGCAGATCTCAATGAAATAGAGACCAGAAGAACTGTAGAACAGATCAACAAAACCAGGAGTTGGTTCTTTGAAAGAATTAATAAGATAAATAAACCTCTAGCCAGCCTTACTAAAAAGAAAATAGAAAACACTCAAATTAATAAAATCATGAATGAAAGAGGAGAGATCACAACCGATACCGAGGAAATAGAAACGATTTTAAAAACATATTATGAGCAACTATATGTTAAAAAAAAATAGGCAATCTAGAAGAAATAGATGCATTTCTGGAAACCCACAAATAACCAAAACTGGAATAGGAAGAAATAGAAAACCTGAACAGGCCAATGACCAGGGAAGAAACTGAAGCAGTCATCAAAAACCTCCCAAGACACAAAAATCTAGGGCCAGATGGCTTCCCACAGGGATTCTACCAAACTTTTAAAGAAAAAATGATATCTATTCTACTAAAGCTGTTTCAAAGGATAGAAAGGGATGGAATACTTCCAAACTCCTTTTATGAAACCACTATTACCTGGATTGCAAAACCAGACAAAGACTGCACCAAAAAGGTGAATTATAGACCAATATCCCTGATGAACACACATGCAGAAATTATCAACAAGATACTAGCCAATAGGATCCAACAGTATATTAAGAAGATTATTCACCATGACCAAGCTGGTTTTGGCCCCAGGATGCAAGGTTGGTTGAATACTCATAAAACAATCAATGTGATAGATCATATCAACAAGGGAAAAAAAAAGAACCATATGATCCTCTCAATATATGCAGAGAAAGCATTTGATAAAATACAGCATCCATTCCTGATCAAAACGCTTCAGAGTGTAGGGATAGAGGGAACAGTCCTCAGCATCTTAAAACCCATCTACGAAAAGCCCACAGCAAACATCATTCTCAATGGGAAAAAAAACTAAGAGCCTTTTCCCTAAGATCAGGAACATGACAGGGATGCCCACTCTCACAACTGTTGTTCAACTAGTACTAGAAGTCTTAGCCTCAGCAATCAGGCAACAAAAAGAAATAAAAGGTATTCAAATTGGCAAAGAAGAAGTCAAACTCTCTTTCTTCACAGATCATATGATATTTTATATAGAAAACCCCAAAGACTCTACCCCAATATTGCTAGAACTCATACAGCAATTGAGCAATATGGCAGGATGCAAAATCAATGCCCAGAAGTCAATGGCATTTCTATACACTAACAATGAGACTGAAGAAAGAGAAATTAAGGAGTCAATCCCATTTACAATTGCACCCAAAAGCATAAGATACCGAGGAATAAACCTAACCAAAGAGGTAAAGGATCTATACCCTAAAAACTACAGAACACTTCTGAAAGAAATTGCAGAAGACACAAAGAGGTGGAAAAACATTCTATGCTCATTGATTGGAAGAATTAATACTGTGAAAATGTACATGCTACCCAGGGAAAGTTACATTTCAATGCAATCCCTTTAAAAATACCACGTACTTTCTTCAGAGAGTTGGAACAAATCTTAAGATTTGTATGGAATCAGAAAAGACCCTGAATAGCCAGGGGAATATTGAAAAAGAAAACCAATGCCGGGGGCATCCCAATGCTGGATTTCAAGCTGTACTACAAAGCTTGATCATCAAGACAGCATGATACTAGCACAAAAACAGACACATAGATCAATGGAATATATTAGAGAACCCAGAAATTGGTCCTCAACTCTATGGTCAACTAATGTTCGACAAAGCAGGAAAGAGTATCCACTGGAAAAAGGACAGTCTCTTTAATAAATGGTTCTGGGAAAATTGGACAGTCACGGGCAGAAGAATGAAATTAGACCATTTTCTTACACCATACATAAAGATAAACTCAAAATGGATGAAAGATCTAAATGTGAGACAAGATTCCATCAAAATCCTAGAGGAGAATACAGGCAACACTCTTTTTGAACTTGGCCACAGTAACTTCTTGCAAGACACAGCTATAAGTGCAGGGGAAACAAAAGCAAAAATGAACTTTTGGGACTTAATCAAGACAAAAAGCTTTTGCACAGCAAAAGAATCAGTTAACAAAACTAAAAAACAACCTACAGAGTGGAGAAGATATTTTCAAATGACATATCAGATAAAGGGTTAGTATCCAAGATCTATAAAGAACTTATCAAACTCAACACCCAAGAAACAGACAATCTAGTCATGAAAAGGGCAGAAGACATGAACAGACATTTCTCCAAAGAAGACATAGACATGGCCAACAAGCACATGAGAAAATGCTGCGTGTCATTTGCCTTCAGGGAAATACAAGTCAAAACCACAATGAGATACCACCACTGGTGTCAGTGAAAATGGTGAAAATGGTGAAAATTAACAAGACAGGAAACAACAAACGTTAGGATGTAGAGAAAGGGGAACCCTTTTGCACTGTTGGGGGGAATGTGAACTGGTGCAGCCACTCTGGAAAACTGTGTGGAGGTTCCTCAAAGAGTTAAAAATAGAGCTACCCTAAAATCCAGCAATTGCACTACTGGAGATTTACCCCAAAGATATAGATGCAGGAAAAGACAGATACATCTGTACCCCAATGTTCATAGCAGTAATATCCACAATAGCCAACTGTTGAAGGAGCCTCAATGTCCATTGACAGATGACTGGATAAAGAAGATGTGGTCTATTATACAATGGAATATTACTCAGCCATTAGAAAGGACGAATATCCACCATTTGCTTCAACGTGGTTGGAACTGGAGGGTAATATGCTGAGTGAAATAAGTCAATCAGAGAACAATCATAAAATTTCACTCAATGGGGAATATAAGAAATAGTGAAAGGGATTATAAGGGAAAGGAAGGGAACTAACAGGGGAATAACTAGAGAGGGAGAAAAACCATGAGAGACTCCTAACTCTGGGAAATGAACACAGGGTTGTGGAAGGGGAGGTGGATGGGAGAGATGAGGTAGCTGGGTGATGGACACTGAAGAGGGCACTTGATGAGATGAGCACTGGGTGTTATACTAATGCTGGCAAATTGAATTTAAATAAAAAATAATAAAGGACACTTGTATGTGCATACCACCAAAAGGTTATAAATACCTTGTGCCTTGAAATAGTTTATTTTTAGAGGCTTCTTAAAATGTACTTGATAATTATAATATTCATTCAATACAAATATTAGGATATGAGTCTGGTATTACTGCACTGCTGCACTCCAATCAATTTTTGAGAGTAAGGAGTGCTTCCCACAGCTTTCTGGCTCCACTTTGGCTTAATTAGTGACTGTGTCTAATTAAAAAGACTGTGTCTTCTGTGTGCACGACATCTCTGCTTCCTGTTCCTCTAAGGGCAGAAAGCACTTTGCTAATGGTATTAGGTCTTTTCAGTTAGATGCCAGCAATGATCAATCATTTCCCTGGAGATTAAGTCAAACTCAGTCTCCTTCTGATTTGAAATATTGATTATTGCCAAATTAATTTCCATTCAGTCCCCAGAAGATCCTGTCCCTGACAAAGCAATACCATTAGTTTCTGTGTGTGTGTGTGTGTGTGTGTGTGTTTCAACCCAAAGACAAGAGTGTTTTTTTCCAAAGTTGACAGAAATGATTTGGTTGTATTGTGCACTTTACAGCTTGGCCACAGATATAGTCACTCTGTATTGACAAGTATAGCCAAATGGCAGGAAAAACACAGGACAAAACAAAACTTTAATTAGAATGTGGTATTTGCCTCTCTGACTACATAACAAGCAATTACTTCAGAAAATATTCATTAAGCGGTCTTAAGATACTGTCCTAAATCTGTTAGTAAAACACATGAATTAAATGACCTCCTCTTTAACACATATTCTAATGAAGTGTAGGGAGGAAACTTTTTGAAGCTAAAAGAGACATTCTTTTGTCCATAATGAAATAACATTGCAAAATATATATTCCCCCCAGAAGAAAAACGACCTCTCAGGGAAATTTTATATTCTTCACCACAACTGGGGCCAGAGGTGCCTCCTGTGGTGATGTCATTTCAGACCAGAAATAGCATCTTATTAAATCTTGTTTAAGGTTGACTCATCCTAAAATGAACACAGTAGGGAAAGCCAAATCTCTGGAATAAAGACTTAGTGTCTTTAGCATGTTTTTTGCAAGATGGTCACATACCAAGATAAAAAGGTCAGGCCAATATCACAGTGGGGAATTTTTCAAAGCAGATGGTATCCTTTTTTCTTTTTGATTCCGATGGCAAGTGGCACTGGGATGTCAATTTTCAAGTGCAGAAATTGAGTTGTCCCAGCAGTTATCATTTGAGAAAGCACCAAACAATAGAACAGGAAAGAAGCCCCTGCTGTCTAAAAGGTGGGGACTGCAGGCTTGCATCCATCACAGACCTGTGGCCATCTCTCAAGGGCAGTATCAGAGAAAGGCTCAGGGTGGGGTTGTTCTAGTGTTGTCATTCTCCCCTTGCATTGAAAATTTTGTGCTGCTGGAAAAGGAACATCCCAGAGTCCCGCTCCCTGGTTTTTATTCCGTAAACTTCAAATACCTCAGCCACTTTCTCCTCTGACATAGAATAGTATAGTATAGATATAGCTCAGAAATACTACAGGTTTGGTTACAGACCACTTCAATAAATTGCATATCGCAATAAAGCAAATGAAATTACTTTTTCACCCAGTGCATATAAAAATTACATTATACTACTCATCTACTAAGTATGAAACATAGCATTATGTCTAAATAACCAAGTATATACCTTAACTTAAAAAATACTTTATTGCTAAAAATGCTGACCATCATTTGAGCTTTTAGCAAGTTGAATTACTGATTATAGATCACCATGATAAATAGTGGAAAAGTTTGCAATATTGTGAGAATTGCCAAAATGTGATACAGAAACACAAAAGTGAATAAATACTAGTAGAAAAATAGCACTGAGAGATAGCACTGAGAGATATAAAGCTATATAAAAATAGCACTGAGAGATAAAGTCTCTCAATGCAGAGTTGCCACAAACCTTCAATTTGTAAAAAGAAACAAACAAACAAAAAAACCACAGTACCTGTGAAGCACAATAAGATGAAGTATGCCTGCTATTTGAATACAGGTAATATACTCTTTCCTATAGGAAAGGCACTCTTTCTAGGTGGGGATGAGTTCTCCCTCCCAGCATGGCAAATGCCCCATGGTCTGATGGTTTAGTTTCTTCTGGTAGAAGTCAGGGAGCTGACAACAGGGGTTTGCTGCTTTCAATCATCCTAGAGGTCTTCATTGTCCAAGGTAAGAGACCCCCAAGAAGATCATGACTGGCCCAACTGCCTCTGGGATTTACTGACTCTCATGGCCAGGGCCCCTAAGTCTGTGATAGGCTAAGGAATTGGAAACAGGACTCATGCTTTCAAACTTAAATCCCTATCATCCTAGACACACCCAGTAGGATAGGAATCCAGCTTAGCCCAGACAAAGTAAGAACAGTAGCTAATGAGATGGTGTGTTACAAAGTCTGGGTGCAGTCACAGTGTAGGATGGTGGCATGGAGAGCCAACCAGAGCCCTGCTTTCAGGGAGTGTGGTCCAGAACAGATGAGAAAGGAAAGCAGAAGTGGAGGAGGAGGAAGTAAATGGAATTCACTGGGATGGTGATGGAAGAGGCCCTTATTGGGTTGTAGGGCTGAAACCACCACTCTGATCTGAGAGATAAGGAAGGCTTCTTCTGGAGAACCACCAAGACGGATGCCCTAGTTTCCTATGAACCCTTGGAATAAGTCTTCCATCACCTTTAACTCAAGTCATTCTATCCTGTGCAGACTTCAATCTGTGACCACGACAGGACTCAATTGTACATCAATAATACCACCATGACCAACAGTCCTCCAACACTACTGAAAATAATATATTTTCTAAATGTGTATGTGACTCATGAGGCAACAAATAAGTGAAAATGGAAATTCCAAAAACTCCAAAACTCTAATTTTTTGCAACTCTCTTACAAAAAATTAATAAAACCCTGATTGTAAGGCCAAGGGAACATAGCTGAGGAAGTACCTAATGGGTATTATATGTTTTAAATGACTATATTAGAAAGGAGAATTAAAGGGGTGCCTGGGTGGCTCAGTCTGTTAAGCATCTGACTCTTGATTTCATCTCAGATTATGATCTCAGGGTCATTGAATTGAGCCCAGAGTTGGGCTCTGGGCTCAGCAGGGAGTCTGCTGGAGATTCCCTCTCTCCCTCTGCCCCTAATCCTATTCTGTCTCTTTCAAATAGATAAATCAATATTTTTTAAAAAGGAAAAAAATAAAAAATTAAAAAGCTAACTATAGAACTTAAAATAATAGAAAGGGATCACAGTGGATGAACAATAAGGATAAGAGTAGCAAAGAATGAAACAGACAAAAGCTACATATTTAAATGTATATTGTCAAAAAGACCAATAATAAAGTTGAGAAGCCTGAGACAAAATTGATGGAGGTGTGGCATAAACAACATTAAGAATGCAAAGTAACATATAATTACAGATGTAGCAAATAATTAACACCTTTAATAAAAGAGAAACTGAGTTGGAAAATTTAGGTAAAATTGTTATATTCTTAGAAAAGTACAAATGCTAAAAATTGAATGGAGAAGAAAAAGAACACTGGATTAAATTCTATTTTGTCATTACATGAACTAAGTAAGTTTTCCCTCAAGTGAATTTCTCTGCTTAGTTTCATGGTAGGTTCTCTTAGGACCCCTGGTAGCTCTTCTTTATGTACATTTGCCATGTGTCTGCATTATTCTCATTCACTTATACATATTAACTCTCACAATGACTCCACCTTGTGGGTGGTATGCTGTTCCAATCTGCACGTGAGCTGATGGAGTTATGGAGAGGTTAAGCGACTTGCCTAGGACCACACAAGAGATAGAATCAGGATACAAACTTAGGTCATCAGTATATAGAGACTCCACAGCACCATGATGCCAGGGGCACACAGATATTCCCTAGGAATAGCAATCCCTATTTTACACAGGCCTTTCCAGAGAAGAGATTGCTTTCCATTGAGCTGGTCTAACTCTGATGCCAAAGCCAGACAGAGGGAAGAAAAATCAAACCAATTCCTAGGGAATTTAGATGCAAAATATTTATTTATTTATTTATTTATTTATTTATTTATTTATTTATTTATTTTATGATACTCACACACACACACACACAGAGAGAGAGAGAGAGAGAGGCAGAGACATAGGCAGAGGGAAAAGCAGGCTCCATGCACCAGGAGCCCGACGTGGGATTCGATCCCGGGTCTCCAGGATCACGCCCTGGGCCAAAGGCGGGCGCCAAACCGCTGAGCCACCCAGGGATCTCCAGATGCAAAATATTTAAACAAAACATTGCATTATATAAATAGATAATACTCATGACTGAGTTGAAATTATTACAGAATGCAATATTGGTTTAATTCACCACTTTAATGATTAAAGAAAAAGGATAATACAGTTAGCTGAATGAACGCAGAAAAATCATTTGAGAAATTTGATACAAATCCATAGTAAATAGTCTGAGCAGACTAGAAGTCAATAAAAATGTTCTTAGTTTGATAAATGATATCTCCAAGAAAGGTATGAAAAAAATCCTACTTAACTGTGAAATGTCAGAAGCATTCCCTTTAGAAATAAGAACAAGATAAGGATGCTCAGCACTAGCACTTTCATTCACACCGTGCATTTAGAACAATAGGACAGACCAAAGGCCCAGGAACTGGAAAGAACAAAACTGCCATTATTGCAGATGTTATAATTATTTACATAGGAACCACAAAGATTCTACAGACAAATTATAAGAAATGATAACAGCACCTAATATTGTTGGTTAATACAAGGACTGTATATTAAAGCTTACGGTATTTTGTACTCAACTCTAATGAGTTAAATGCAATTAAAATATTTTATTTACAATGGCATACATATAAGGGGCCTCGAAATAAAGTTTCTATTTATTTTTATTTTTTAAAGACTTTATTTATTTATTCAGTAGAGACACAGAGAGAGGCAGAGAAATAAGCAGAGGGAGAAGTAGGCTCCCTGTAGGGAGCCCGACATGGGACCTGACCCCTGGACCTGTGATCATGCCCTGAGCCAAAGGCAGATGCTCAACCACTGAGTGATGCAGGTGAGCCACACAGGTGTCCCGAAATAAAGCTTTTATTTTTTATTTTTCTAAAGATTTATTTAGATTTAAACTTCTTGCAAGGTACATCCACGAAGGCAAAAGAATCAAAAGCAAGAATGAACTATTGGGACTTCATCAAGATAAGAAGCTTTTGCACAGCAAAGGATACAGTCAACAAAACTAAAAGACAACCTACAGAATGGGAGAAGACATTTGTAATGACATTTGTAAATGACATATCAGATAAAGGGCTAGTTTCCAAGATCTATAAAGAACTTATTCAACTCAATACCAAAGAAACCAACAATCCAATCATGAAATGGGCAAAAGACATGAACAGAAATCTCACAGAGGAAGACATAGACATGGCCAACATGCACATGAGAAAATGCTCTGCATCACTTGCCATCAGAGAAATACAAATCAAAACAACAATGAGATACCACCTCACACCAGTGAGAATGGGGAAAATTAACAAGGCAGGAAACCACAAATGTTGGAGAGGATGCGGAGAAAAGGGAATTCTCTTGCACTGTTGGTGGGAATGTGAACTGGTGCAGCCACTCTGGAAAACTGTGTGGAAGTTCCTCAAAGAGTTAAAAATAGAGCTACCCTACGACATAGCAATTGCACTGTTGGGGATTTCCCCCAAAGATTCAGATGCAATGAAACGCCGGGACACCTGCACCCCGATGTTTCTAGCAGCAATGTCCACAATAGCCAAACTGTGGAAGGAGCCTCCGTGTCCATCGAAAGATGAATGGATGAAGAAGATGTGGTCTATGTATACAATGGAATATTCCCCAGCCATTAGAAATGACAAATACCCCCCATTTGCTTCAACATGGATGGAACTGGAGGGTATTATGCTGAGTGAAGTAAGTCAATCGGAGAAGGATAATCAGTGTATGTTCTCATTCTACTGGGGAATATAAATAATAGTGAAAGGGAATATAAGGGAAGGGAGAAGAAATGTGTGGGAAATATCAGAAAGGGAGACAGAACATAAAGACTCCTAACTCTGGGAAACGAACTAGAGGTGGTGGAAGGGGATGAGGGCGGGGGGTGGGGGTGAATGAGTGAAGGGCCCTGAGGGGGACATTTGATGGGATGAGCACTGGGTGTTATTCTGTATGTTGGTAAATTGAACACCAGTAAAAAATTAATTTATTTAAAAAAAGAAAGTCCATGGTATTTTGATAGGGATTACATTAAAAGTGTAAATTGCCCTGGCTAGCATTGACATTTTCACAATATTAATTCTGCCAATCCATGACATTGGAATATTTTTCCATCTTTGTGTCTTCCTCAATTTCTTTCAGAAGTGTTCTATAGTTTTTAGGGTATAGATCCTTTACCTCTTTGGTTAGGTTTATTCCTCGGTATCTTATGCTTTTGGGTGCAATTATAAATGGGATTGACTCCTTAATTTCTCTTTCTCCAGTCTCATTGTTAGTGTATAGAAATGCCACTGACTTCTGGGCATTGATTTTGTATCCTGCAACACTGCTGAATTGCTGTATGAGTTGTAGCAATCTTGGGGTGGAGGCTTTTGGGTTTCTATGGACAGTATCATGTCATCTGCAAAGAGGGAGAGTTTGACTTCTTCTTTGCCAATTTGAATGCCTTTTATTTTGTTTTGTTGTCTGATTGCTGAGGCGAGGACTTCTAGTACTATGTTGAATAGCAGTGGTGAGAGTGGACATCCCTGTCTTGTTCCTGATCTTAGGGGATAGGCTCCCAGTATTTCCCCCTTGAGAATATTTGCTGTGGGCTTTTCATAGATGGCTTTTAAGATGCTGAGGAATGTTCCCTCTATCCCTATACTCTCAAGAGTTTTGATCAGGAATGGATGCTGTATTTTGTCAAATGCTTTCTCTGCATCTATTGAGAGGATCGTATGGTGCTTGTTTCTTCGCTTGCTGATATGATGAATCACAGTGATTGCTTTAGGAGTGTTGAACCAGCCTTGCATCCCAGGGATAAATCCCACTTGGTCATGGTGAATAATCTTCTTAATGTATTGTTGGATCCTATTGGCTAGTATCTTGTTGGGAATTTTTGCATCCATGTTCATCAGGGATATTGGTCTGTAATTCTCCTTTTTGGTGGGGTCTTTGTGTGGTTTTGGAATTAAGGTGATGCTGGACTCATAGAACGAGTTTGGAAGTACTCCATCTATTTCTATCTTTCTGAACAGCTTTAGTAGAATAGGTATGATTTCTTCTTTAAACGTTTGATAGCATTCCCCTGGGAAGCCATCTGGCCCTGTACTTTTGGGTCTTGGGAGGTTTTTGATGACTGCTTCAATTTCCTTCCTGGTTATTGGCCTGTTCACGTTCTGTGTTTCTTCCTTTTCCAACAAACTATGTATGATGATCAGAATCATTAGGTGAGAGATGATACTGGCTTACATGGGAAGGAGTGGACTGCATAAGCATAAAGGTGAATACACAAGATTCTGTAAGGGATTGGCAGGGACAGGGGAGGAAAGAAGACCCCCAGTCCCCTGGTTCAGGCACTGAGAGAATATTGGTGCCATTTGGCTAAAGGGAGATATGGGAATTGCAGGTTTGGGTGCTTGTTTTAGATGGAAGGTGTTCATAGTCTGCGGCACTTGTGGTTTGTGCGAATTGGGACACCGACATGAGGATGCTCCCTCGAGAGGCCTTCTGATTTGATGAGATGGAACATTTTGGAGGACAGAGACACTGAGTGAGCTGGGTGGGGTGTGAGATTGAGTGCTCAAGCTGGGTGCCAGCCATGGTAAGGAGGTTCTGGCATATTACAAGTTTTCATTGTGGCCTTTACCAAGGAAGTATGGGCGAGCAGAGAAAATCTATACAAGTCCTTTCACTTCTCAATCCAATTTTCCTCTGTTCAGAGAGTGAATGCATCTTCCTAGTTACTCTCAGGGTTGGACAGAATTTTGAGAGTGTCTTCATTACCTGAGTGTCATATTCTAATGCCAGGTAGTTACGTGGTTTCACAGTTAAGTGTCATAGCTGCTTGTTTGCAAGCTTCTCTATAGCTTTACTGGTGAAATATGAAACTGGGCCCCATCCATGAAGGGTAGGGAGAAACCAATGAAAGAGGCAAATCACTCCAGATTGGTAGGTGGCAGTTTTATTAAGCAAGGGAACTTACTACGAGGCTTGTCTTAGGTCACTGCAAGATGACTAGATCTGTACCTCCCTGCCATAATCCTAAGTTTATATACAGTCCTTAACGGAGTTCAGTCACATATACTATACAAATGGGTTCAACTCTACAATATTATCTCAAGTTTGTGTCCTTGGGGCATCCTTTGTGCACAGGCAAGACAAATGGAATGTACATTCCAAGGGCAGGGGCAGTGAGGAACCTCTAGTTGCCAGAGTCCCCAGCTCACCTGTGAAACAGTGGTCATGTATTCTCAATGATCTCCCTCAACAGTAGCAAGTAATACCTCAGTAAAAAAAACTTCTGGATGATTATGTGAGTGTGTAAATGATAGAGTCATTCAAGTAACCACATTATCAGATGGATAGTCCACCTAGAAATTCCTCACATGGGAATATTTATTTAAAATGTACATTTATGACAGCGTACCAAGGTCTCTGGAGCATTCCTCCTTTCTTTTGATACCTTGGCTCCAGCCTCTGTAATGAGATCAATGTGTTGGTGTTCATCACTGTGTTCGCCAAGCAGGCGCATTAAAAAAATAAGCCCGCTAAGGCTTGCTCTTCATGGAGCAGCACCACCTCCTATATAATGAGCTGCCATAGGTGGCCAATAAAAGACAAAGGGATAAGAAAGAGATCATAAGAATGAGAAAGAGAAATAGAGGGACAGTGATACAGGGGGACAGAGACAGGGAGGGAGTGACATAAAAAGCAAGCAAAGAGTAGTCAACAAAGACTAAACATATTCTGTTTGATTCTCAGAACTGAAAGAAAATATAATTAAATATTTCTATTTCTATTGATGTTTGTATACACTTATGTGCTTATGTAAATATGCATGTATGTATATAGATGTGTATGTATACATATGCATGGTATGTATGCATCCATCTCTGGCTGGCATTGTTAGTCATCCGCTGTGGAAATGCCATGGATGCCCCCAGTCAAATTCACATTACTGGACTTGTGTGCCCATCCCCAGCTGCTGGGAGGTTTACTGCTAAGCCCCTGAGCCATACCCTTCCTGGAAAACTGCCTTTGGTTAATGGAGAACTGTCTTTGGATGGTGGGAAATGCCTCTCCTGGAGCTGCCCTCAGCTTGTCCTCCCTGCCACAGGGCCTACTTGATTATAAAAACTGATCCTAGGGCACAAGGGCCTGACTTCCTGCCTTAGGCAGGACAACTCTTAGATATCATTTACCATATCATGTTCTCCACAGATCCCAGTTTCCTATGTGGCCTAACAGCCACCCTGAACTAAGCAGCCTAAAACAACATCTTATTACATACATATCATAGTCACGGGTGAGGGGTTTGGGAAGGGCTCAGCTGGACAATTCTTCTGTTCCAAATAGTGCTGACTATGGTTTATAGGGTGTTTAGATGGCAGGTTGACTGGTCCTAAAGGTCACAGACAGCTTCACTCAATTGCCTGGTAACTTGAGGGAGGACAGTTGGGAAGCTAGGCCTGGCTGGGCCCCTGTATCTCTTCATAGTAACTCAGGATCTCTCTGTTCAGTCTCTCCAGGAGGGTGGTTGGAATTTTTATGTGACAGCCCAGGGCTCCAAGAGACAAGGAGTGGCAGCCACCAGTTTCTTGGGGCCTGGCCTGGAAACCAGCATCACATTATTCCCACTACATCCTCTTGTCAAAGTTGTCAGAGATGCACCCAGATTCCTTGGAAGGGCCCCAGGCTTCACTTCAGAATGTAAAAGATCACAGAATGTGGTCCTCAGTATCAGTTAGAGGCTAGACTTTTGATGAAATCACATGTTGCCTGCCCCATTCTGACTCCTTCACTTCTTGATGGTTTTCTCCCATGAGTCCTCCCTCAATAAGTCAGAAACCTCCCATCTCAGACTCTGCTTCTAGGGAACATGATCAAAATTGTCAACCTTGCATTCATCCCTTGACCTCTTTGCTACTGGAACCATAATTTTAGAGGTGTGTTATCAGGCAATCCATCATCCTGTTTTTAGATTTCCCAGCTGAGAGAGAGGTTATATAACCCAGTTCTGGCCAATGAAAACCAAAGGATGCTGATGTGGAGCTTCTCAGAAATCTTTTGTTTTCTCAATAACAGGAAACAGATGTGTCTGACACTGACCTTCCCTTTCCCTCTCTCTCTTTTGGCCTTGAGTACAGCTATGATGGTTGAGCTGCAGCAGCCATTTTACAAACATGAGGGAAGAGTCAAAAGACTATGAGGGCTATCAGTTTTGACAATGTTAAGTCACCAAGCCAATGGCAAGAACCACTTACCTCTGACTCTTCACATAAAGAAAACAACCAGTTTTTGTTTAGGGTATTGTCTCAGGTTTTCTGTCACTTGCATCCAAATGCAATATGAACTAATCATCATAGGAGGATAAACCAACCAAACTAATAACTGAGGCACAGGACTGGTTTCTTTTCTACAGTTCAAATTGTGGGCAGGTATCTTTGCAAAATGATATTGAAGATTAAAGTTGAAATATTGGTTTCATTTAAGGGATATTTTCCCCTTGAGTTTATGTTTTATGATTTATAATTTACTTTCCTTTGTCATGTGTGGATTTTTGTTCCCTCTACTTAAACTAAAATTACTGATTGTCATGTCTACAAATGTGTCATAACCTAGATGCCTTTCCAAAATATACAAGAACTAATGAAATTCAGTTTGAAACTGGTTTATCATTCTCCACCTAATTCTATTCTCTACTCATTCTGTTCATATGGATTTTAGTAGGGCCCAAAGTAAGTATTAAAAATCTTTCAAAACCAGTGTTACCATAGCTCCAGTTTTTTTGTTTGTTTTTGTGTTTGTGTTTGTTTCTGTTTTTGTATGGAAGCTGAAGAGGAGCACATTTCCTTGGTGGCAATAGCTTTGTACAAGTGGAGAAATGAACTTGGTCTTTTCTTTATCTTCCTGAAAAAGGCCAATGGGTAGGGCCTGGTAATGTTGCTGCTAACTCTTACCCCCATGCCATTTTTTTTTTTTAGTACAGCTGACACACAATGTTACGTTAGTTCCAGGTGTACAACAGAGTAATTGAACAACTCTATGTTATGCTGTGCTCACCACAGGTATGGCTGCCATTTGTCACCATACAATGCTATTGTAATATTGACTATGTTACTTATGCTGCACCCTTTATCCTATATCCAAATCATAACTGGAAGCCAGGACGTCCCATTTCCCTTTGCCCATTTTGCCCATACATCATCCCCCACCCCTCTGACAATCACAATTTTTTCTCTGTATTTTTGGACCTGTTTTTGCTTTTTGTCTCTATTCATTTGTTCTGTTTTTTAGATTCTAATGTAAGTGAAATAATTTAGTACTTGTCTTTCTGTTTAATTTATTTCACTTATCATAATACCCTCCAGGTCCATCCATATTGTTGCAAATGGCAGTATCTCATTCTTTTTTAGGGCTGAGTGATTGTCACTGCCATTTGTTATCTTCCCAGTCATTTCTGCTTAATACTGCACTCTTAATACTGTGTCAACACTCTGGAATTACCAGATATCATGGTTCAACCATTGTCTTAACTTGAATTCCTCACAGGAAAGCAGTTGCTAAGGTAAGAGTTGGCCAGAGGAGAATTTATTCAGAGGAAGTCATGCTAGGGAATAGGGGTAAAACCAGAGAAATGGCATAGACAAAGAAAGAGAGACCATACAAGCTTGATGTTTGGACAGATCACTACTATGGGCAATTCTGCTCACTTTTGTTGCACTTCCTTTGGGAAATTGTGTCAGATATGTCTTAAAATTGTCCACACACACACACACACACACACACACACACACACACACACACAAATTGTCCACACAAGGGACAGAAGTGGGGAGAATCCACCATCAACTCCACACCCTAAATTATCAAGGTTGCCCCTCCCTGCTGCTTTCCTGCACTGTCAGGTAGCACAGGAGCAAGTGCCAAGTGAGTTCTGCAGCTGACACTGTGGCAGCACAGAGACTGGTACAGGGAACAAAAGATGCAGGGTTTGAGAGAAGTGGGCTCCCCTTTACAAAGTTGACCCAGGCAGCAATGGCTGGAGGAAAGACAGGAAATGCTCAATACAGCATCTAACATGAGAGGTAGGAAAAAAGCCTTTGTGGGGGAAACAGGGATGGAGAGTACAAATAAATCCATGGGAAATAAAAACATGATGGCACAACTGGAAAACCTAATGGAATATCTGGAAGAGAAAATTGTGAAAAATGATCTGGGACATAGAGTAAACAAGACAAAGGCACAGAAGAGACAAGAAAATGTAGAGTCTGTCAGAACTGAGAGAAGAATCTTAATAATTCCCAACAGAGGAAGGAAGAACAAAAGGTCACTACATTACAAAGGGCCAGGAATCGGTGTGGTTTCAGAAGTTATCTGTAACAAAGTCAATGGCAGAGAATTCTGAGGGAAAATTATTTCCAACCAATAATTCTTTTTCTAGGCAAATACTTCTGATAAACACACCAGTAGATTGCTTACAACATGTGGGTCTCAAAAAAATCATCTGCCAAGTGTCCTTTCATAGAAAGCTGCTAGATGATGTGCTCCACCAAAACAAGAGACTATACCAAGAAATCAGAAGACAGGGGGCCTCAGAAAGAGGGAACAATTTGAGAGAGAGATTAAGGGGATCTGAGGACAACAAAGTAAGCCTAGGATGATAGTTATGCTCCAATACAAGAGAGCAATCAATCCCAAATTAAATAGGTCTGAGAGGTCCTGAAGAGATATTGTCAAGAAAATGGAATTGGTGGACCACTTTTACTTCTGTGATTGAGTCCAGATGTTGGTACATTTTTTCTTAAAGGGCCAGAAGGTGAATATTTTGGGCTTGCAACAGTCTGTTGTAACCATTCAAATCAGCCATTATAGTGTGAAAGCAGCCGTAGGCAAAACATAAACATATAGGCATCGCTGTGTTTCAGTACAACTCTGTTGTAAAATAAAGTTTATCTTCCTCCAGATCAGATTTGAGAAACTGGTCAGATTTGATCCATAGGCCATAGTTTACTGCATCCCATTTTGGAAAATTAGGGTGGAATCAAGATATGAATTAGCGATGATTTCACAGGAACCAGGTATATAAAAAGACAATTGTTAACTCCAAGGCAGACAAATTTTTAAAAAACATACTCTAGAATAGCAAAATAATGGTGGATATTGCATGGATCACCTATGAATTATCTTTATATAAGCACAATGATGTAAACACTGAGTACTTATATATCTCAGTTTATAATATAACTATATGGGGACCATGAATGGATAGAAATTATGGATGTGAGGTGTGGGTTAAGTGAAGGAGCCAAACTTTTTGAGTACTTATATATCTCAGTTTATAATATAACTATATGGGGACCATGAATGGATAGAAATTATGGATGTGAGGTGTGGGTTAAGTGAAGGAGCCAAACTTTTGTCTGCTTATGGGAGGAAGCCAACGGTGATGCCTAGAATGGGGAATCAAGAAGCAGTGATAAAGCATGTAATTTAAATACATGCCAGGACAATACATACATGCCAGTAGCTAAGGCTTGGAAGAAATGGAATCTAGGATTAGGAATTTGAGGGAATATCTGGGGGCCTGAAGAGAACACCCAAACTCCCTGAACCCCACTGTATGGCCTGGAAGGTGCCTTCCTTCACCTAGGGATTGCTCAGCACACTCCTAAATCAGAGGGCTAGCCAAGTGGTACAGACAAGCTTGGGATATGTGGCCAGGGTGTCCCTCTACGTATGGCCAGGGCAGCTCACAGTAGGGGTAGAGTTGGAGTGGGAAGAGAAGTGGGTGGACCTAGACTGGGAGTAGAGATGATGGGATGGCTTTCCTAAATGCCACATTCCAGCGTGAAACTCCTAGGATCACAAGAACTGCAGGACATTTGAAGGTGTATTTGTCAACATACGAGGACAGAATGTATTTTTTTAAGTTGTTTTATTGATTATAACCTTTATTTAAACTTGAGTTAGGTGAACTCTTGTCCCAGACCCCACTATGACAGGGCATACCTTGCTGCTTTGCCCGGTATGGAGAGCCAGACCAGGCTACCAGAAGGAAAGAAGATGGTGACCAGAAAAGAAGGTGGAGGAAATTCAACCCCTAACACAGGTATTTGACCTATGTGCTGCCTAATATAGGGCAGAGGTCCATCCTGGGCTGTCAGTGGGCCTTTTTCTGTCTAGGTCTCACCCAAGGTTGCTATGAGAAGTCAGTGCTGAGTCAGGATCAGAGACCTGGAAAAGACAAGGTGATCCCGGGGACTCTGGGGGCAGGCAGACAGTGAAGCCAAGGCCATGAAACAACAATGGATGTGGGGTTGGCTGATGTCCGGTTCTGGATCAAAGCAGGTATGATCTGGGGATGCTGCAGGTGTGAGTCCATGGGCATACTGGAGCTGGGGCCAGCAGTGCCAAGGATGGGGCTGTGGATATGCTATGGGTCTGAGTGACCTCTGGGGCTGGTCACTTACTCTGAGGTTCCCCTCCTCACTATAAAGAGGTCACAGCTCCACTTCAGTGGATTCTGTGCATTAAGCCTGGACATGTATCTCCTTTATTCTGTACTGAAACCCTGTGAAGCATTTTGTCCAACTTCACATGTAAGAAAATCAGGTTCAGAGAGTACTGTATTTGAAGCTCACATGTACTGGCCATGTGAGCTTCTCAAAACCCAGGACTACCCTTCACAGCCTTTAGAACATCTCCAAGCCTCATGGCTCTCTTGGTATCATTGGACAGAGCCAGTTTTACCTAGGTGCTACAACTCTGGGCAGGAGCTACAAAGCACATGCAACCTTTGGAGGAAGGCAGAGTACTCAAAAAAAGAAGAAAAAGAAAGAGCTTTTCGTTTGTACTTCATGTCTTTGATTTGGGTTCCATTAACCTCTTTTTTAGTCAGAACATCATGAATTTGGTAGTTACTTGGGTAATCTTTTTATTTTTTAAATTTATTTATTTTTTATTGGTGTTCAATTTGCCAACATATAGCATAACACCCAGTGCTCATCCCATCACCCAGTCACCCCCAGCCCCCGCCCACCTCCCTTTCTACCACCCCTTGTTCGTTTTCCAGAGTTAGGAGTCTCTCATGTTCTGTCTCCTTTTCTAATATTTTCCACCATTTTTTCTCCTTTCCCCTTTATTCCCTTTCACTATTTTTTATATTCCTCAAATGGATGAGAAGACCAGCTAGATGGACAGGGGAAAAGCAAGTTATTGACCAAGCAGCACTGGAAAGTTCCAGGGGAAGTCAAGGGGCCTGAAAACAGACAGTATATAGAATGAGAAGATACTCCCCCTTGTTTTTTGTTTTCTGTTTGCTTCCCCCCCCCCTTTTTTCCTTTTTTTCTCTCTTTTTTCTTTTTTTTCCTTCTTTTTTTTTCCTTTTCTTTTTTCTCTTCTCTCTTTTTCTCCTTTTCCCTGTACAACTTGTTTTTGGTCACGCTGCACTAAGAAAATGACTAGAAGAAAAAACTCACCACAAAAGAAAGAATCAGAAACAGTCCTCTCTCCCACAGAGTTACAAAATTTGGATTATAATTCAGTGTCAGAAAGCCAATTCAGAAGCACAATTATAAAGCTACTGTGGCTCTAGAAAAAAGCATAAAGGATGCAAGACACTTCATGACTGCAGAATTTAGATCTAATCAGGCAGAAATTAAAAATCAATTAAATGAGATGCAATCCAAACTAGAGATCCTAACGACTAGGGTTAACGAGGTGGAAGAATGAGTGAGTGACATAGAAGACAAGTTGATGGCAAAGAGGGAAACTGAGGAAAAAAGAGACAAACAATTAAAAGACCATGAGGATAGATTTTGGGTAATCTTTATAATACAGCTTTGCAAAAAAAATAATAATAATAATACAGCTTTGCTCAGAACCTCAAAGAACTCATTTACACTTTCTGGATCTATTATTATTGGAAATCTGGAATACACTGATGCAAAGTATCATTGGGGTAATTGAACTACAGAAATGTCAAGTATCTTACCCAGATATAAACAGCTATCAGAGAAGCAAATGTACGAAATATGATCTCTTACTATGTGCCTGGCCATGTGTGAACTCCTCTGTGAAAGACTCACAGGATTATCACTTTCCTCAACAAGCAATGTGTGCTTTCTTGGCTCAAGTGTGCCAGTCCACAGCCTACTACCAAAGCATAATTATTGAGAACAGAAGCAATATCCAGGGGCAAGAGTTATTCAATAAGGCCCAGAGTGGGGATGGAACCTTCACTCAGAGCCAAGTTGATGCATCCTGTTATGCACTAAGCATCAGTTTTTATAATCCATCAGAGGGGAGAATGTCACCTGGCTCTGAGGATATTGAGATATTTGAGGTGGTTCAAAGTGCTTCCCATTGTGTGGGACCTGTGCCCTGCAGGCTTGCCTCACTCTGTTCATCACATCACAAGGAAGGAACACTCTTGGGTGTGGAAATTGCCTGTGTAACCTTCGAACCAGGCAGAGAAAAACACCTGGTAATCAATGTGCAATGAGGACCAGAGCTATCCAATCTCTTGCCATGATGGTCGTTTCTGTATCTCTACTGTTCAATATGGTAGCCATCAACCACATGTGATTGTTAAGCACTTGAGATGTGACTGTTGGGACAGATGGGCTGACTCTCATTTCATTTAATTTAAATTAATTCACATTTAAACTTAAATAATCTCACATAGGAAGTAGCGATATTATTGGACCATGCAGAGCTGGACCACAGGGTATGAATAAAGAGCTGCTTATCCATGCTCAGTTTCACTCTTCTGGGGACACTGTCTCTGCTTCCTAGATCCTATTTTTAGCCCCTACATAGGCTATCCTCTGGAACCCCCTTCCGAGTCTGGTTCTGTTGGTAGCAGCAGACTTAATCCAGCCCCAGCCATGGGATCAATTACTAACTAATTAGAAGAATGAGCTGAGCCACAAGGGAAGCAGGAGCACCTGAATGTGTTCTTCCTTTTGCTCTGACCAAAGGAAGGAAGGTGTGAAAAATTTATGGAAAGTGTAAAGTTCTGGGGAAATATTAGTTACTCTGACAAATTGTAATTATCACAGTGGCCTACTTTTGTGTCTTCCCGCTTTGTGTCTTGTGTGATTTTCACATCCTTTTGGTGGGGTATGTATTAAGTTTACAGAACTGAAAACAGACTTAAAATCTGAGGGCCTTACCCAAGACACACAGCAGTGGGTGCAGGGCTCGGGGGAGCCCAGGTCTTTGTCCCCATAGCCCCCTTGGCTGCTAGATAGAGGACATAGTGCCCCAAGTTTCTGTCCTCATCTCCCATTTCTCTGTCCAAAGCAAGTTGTTATCTTTCCAGGTGGAAGGGGCCAGAAGTTTCCCTCAACCTTGGCTATCAATTAATCCCCCTGCCCGAGCATATCATACCCAGCACTGGCTTTGCTCTGGGGGGAGATTGCCTGTCCCTTCTGCCCCTCAGCTAAGTGTTGCTGGGCTGGCTACACAGCTTCCAGGTACTTTTCCCAGTCCCCACTACACAATGGTGGAGCTATAACTCAGCTTATTGCCTGGATGGGGGAAAACCAGTCTCTAGGGACAGCAAAATTCTTTGTTCTGGATCTGAATCATGCATGTCTGCATGCCAATCAGTTCCCTGGTCTGAATGCACCCCTTACTTGGTTCTGCAAAGATAAGCAAAGCCACTCATTAGAATTATGAGTTGGGCACTCAGTATGCCAGATCCATGTGCTGCTTGCAGCAAGGCCCTCCCCACCTTCTCCATCACAGTCAGATTCCCAGTGATTGGGCCCCATACACTCCTCTGCAACCCCTAGGTTTGAGACCAGAGTAGGGGCTTTCAGAAAGTGGCTCACTCTGCTGGGGTGCTGGTTGTCCCCCCTGAGCTCTCTTTTCCAACAGGAGGGACTAGAAGCTCAGGAGAGACCTCTTCCCTCTCCACATGGTACTGCACTGGCCTGGAGGAGAAGCAATGTGGTCAGTGTTGTTCACTTCTCTCACTCTTTCTGTCTTGATCTTTGTGATTCAGAGGATGCTTAGCCTCACCCCTCTGTTGTAGGATTGTCTCAATGGTGTTTTGTTCTTGAATAATTAGTGATTGTTCTTGTGAGAAAGAGTAAAATCAGAAACAACTTGTGTCATACCATCTTGGTGTCACCCCTCCACAAGTCTGACATTTTTCACTGTACTAGTAGGAGATCCTTCCATATTACATTTCATTAAAATCCAAAATCCATTCAAAAACTCTGATACTGGCAAGGAGAAAAGAATGTGCCTCATGTTTAAGAGTCTGTTTAGTTAGATTCCTCCTGTGCATGCCAAAACCCCAGAACTGGGAGAAGCCCTTGAAAGGATAGAGAAATCATCTCTTTTTACTTGATGTGGTGTGCTATTGCCTAGTGGAAGTGTTCATTAGTGGGGCTACACACCTCCTCTACACACCAGCACTGCACTATCATTGTGTCCACCCAGGCTGCCTTTCACCTTTGTTAGACTGGAAGCCCTAAAGGGTAAACATATTTTTTCCACTGTGGAGATTAGATTGCCACCCCTGCAGCAATGGGCTTCTTCCTGAGGTCCTATTCTCTAGACACTCCATAGGACCTCACTATGATCTTGCTAGGTGTTCTTTGGCTTGGAAGTGCTCTTGCTTCTTTTCCTAGAAAATGTGCTCACACTTCCAAGTCTGAGTCAGATGCCATGGAACAGGAGGCTCAAACAAAATGCCTCCTAAGAGGAGAATGAACTCTGGCATCTCTCCTCAGCCAAGTAGGGGGATTCTCACACAGGCAGTACTGCGTCTAACTGTGCATAGTAAGGGGCTTACCAGAGAGGGTCCTGAGCTGTTAAAAGGGGGCATTTTCTTGGGGTGAGTCAGGGTGGGGCCTGAATTGAGTCCCAGGTCACAGAGGCCACCAGTTTTGCAGGATGAACCAGGACCTATGCTGGCTGCTGCTAAAGGGAGAACACTGACCCTTCCCCAGATCCTGGGCGCAGCTTGGGTCCTGTAGACTCCATCAAGGACATGTGCTCTCCCAGCCCCACAGGCTCCCTGGTGTTTGATCAAAGATGAAGCACCCTCAAAGGGACTGATCCTGTCCCATCCCTCCTCTACCAGCACCAAAACCATGAACTTGCAGTCTGTGTCTTAGGTTGGGTTCAAAATCAGGTAATTTATTTGGGAGGCAAGGGGAACAATGGCAGAGGAGATGGGAAACAGGAGAAAAGGCAGCCAATGAAGATATGTGATAGCTATTTACCATGAAAGGAGCCTGGAGCTCTTAATCACACAGGGAAGCTGGAAAAAGAACACATTCCACTGCTCTTTAAAGAGCTCCTACTTGAGGATGTTACAAGCTAAATCACATCCCCCAAAGAGATGTGTTAATGTCCTAACTCCCAGTATCTGTGATTGTTTCCTTCTTTGGAAATAGGGTCTTTGTAGATGTAGTCTAGTTAAGATGAGGTTGTTAGGGTGGACCTAATCCAATGTGACTGGTGTCCTGGGCTGTTTATCCATATCCTGTTTTTGTACTCCTGTAGTGGAGGCTCAGTACATATTTTGTTGTTTTCATTTTATGACAATAAAATCTGAAAGCTGGCCCATGAAACACAGGGTCTCATGTAGGCTCCTGTGTCTAATCAGTCCTGGAGGCCTGGTGTGGAGGCAATGGAGCCCTGTTTGCTCCTGACAGTGCTCCCCCTCTGCGCACTGAGTCCCACAGGAAGAAAGACACAGCTTTCTCTTGTCTGTGGCCCTGCCAGTGTCCCAACTGTGTGGCTGCCTAGAAAGAATGCCCCTTCCTCATTCACTGGGAAGCCACCAAGTCCTTCTCTCTAATCCTTCCTAGATGAGGTCTACCTCTGAGTAATCCAGTTCTGCATAAGCAGCTCACCTGTCCTAGAGAGGGAGATGCACTTCTCCCAGAAGTCAGGAGTAGCAGAGGGTACTGAACGAGGCTGGATCCGATCCCTCAGGAACCAGGAGGTGGTTATGGGCTCGAGTGGTCCTTGGGCCACCTGTCAGCTCTGGGACCTCAAACAAGTTACTTCATTTTTTCTCTCCTTTAGTATTGTCAGCTTTAAAATGGAGTTAATAATGGTTCCTGCCTGAGAAATTGAAGTGAGACGTTTGCAACAAACAAACATCCCATCCGGAGAAGCAGGCGCTTCACCAATCTTTCCGGGGGGAAAGGCACCCGCAGGGAGTTGGAGCAGGACCCAGGAGGGCGGGGATGCCCTCGGGCTCCCGGGGACACTAACAGGCACCTGCGCCCCGGGAGAGCGCCCCGAGCTCCCTAAGGGCTGCAGCGCACATGGCGGGACCCGGAGCAGCTCGGAGGGGCTTGGGCGGCGGCTCCGCGGAGGGGGCTGCGGGGCGGGAGCGCGGATCCAACAGCGCAGGCCCCGAGCACAGGGCGCGGGGACACAGCCCAGGATCCGGCCTCCCCCGGGACAGGCAGAGGCCGGGAGGGCCCAGGACAGCGAGGACGCTCCTGCCCCGAGCTGAGCAGATCAGCGGCCCCGCCCCGGAGCCTCCAGGCCCTGCAGACGGAGAGCCCCGGAGTTACTGTGGGAGCTGACTCCAGGGCTGCAGAGCTGGCCCCGCCACTGCGGTTGTTCCTCCTGGGGCCTCACGGGGTAAACACCCCCACTGAGCCCTGCACCAGGCAGGGGCAGAGCAGCTCCCCCAAGTGCTAACACCTGAAAATCAGCACAACAGGCCCCTACCCCAGAAGACCCGCTAGAGGGACAGGGGAAAAACAAATTATTGACCAAGCAGCACTGGAAAGTACCAGGGGAGGTCAAGGGACTTGCAGTAGACTGAATCAGAGGATATTCCCCCGTGTTTTTTCTTGTTTTTTGTTTTTGTTTCTTTGTTTGCTTTTTGATTTGTGTGCTTCCCCCACACCTTTTTTTCCTTTCTTTCTTTTTCTTTCTCCTTTTCTTCTCACTTTTTTCTTTTCTTCTTTTTTCTTTTTCTCTTTTCCTTCCTTCTTTCTCTCCTCTCTTTTTCTCCTTTTCCCAATACAACTTATTTTTGGCCACTATGCACTGAGCAAAATGACTAGAAGTAAAACCTCACCTCAAAAGAAAGAATCAGAAACAGTCCTCTCTCCCACAGAGTTACAAAATTTGGATTATAATTCAGTGTCAGAAAGCCAATTCAGAAGCACAATTATAAAGCTACTGTGGCTCTAGAAAAAGCATAAAGGACTGCAAGACACTTCATGACTGCAGAATTTAGATCTAATCAGGCAGAAATTAAAAATCAATTAAATGAGATGCAATCCAAACTAGAGATCCTAACGACTAGGGTTAACGAGGTGGAAGAATGAGTGAGTGACATAGAAGACAAGTTGATGGCAAAGAGGGAAACTGAGGAAAAAAGAGACAAACAATTAAAAGACCATGAGGATAGATTTTGGGTAATCTTTATAATACAGCTTTGCAAAAAAAATAATAATAATAATACAGCTTTGCTCAGAACCTCAAAGAACTCATTTACACTTTCTGGATCTATTATTATTGGAAATCTGGAATACACTGATGCAAAGTATCATTGGGGTAATTGAACTACAGAAATGTCAAGTATCTTACCCAGATATAAACAGCTATCAGAGAAGCAAATGTACGAAATATGATCTCTTACTATGTGCCTGGCCATGTGTGAACTCCTCTGTGAAAGACTCACAGGATTATCACTTTCCTCAACAAGCAATGTGTGCTTTCTTGGCTCAAGTGTGCCAGTCCACAGCCTACTACCAAAGCATAATTATTGAGAACAGAAGCAATATCCAGGGGCAAGAGTTATTCAATAAGGCCCAGAGTGGGGATGGAACCTTCACTCAGAGCCAAGTTGATGCATCCTGTTATGCACTAAGCATCAGTTTTTATAATCCATCAGAGGGGAGAATGTCACCTGGCTCTGAGGATATTGAGATATTTGAGGTGGTTCAAAGTGCTTCCCATTGTGTGGGACCTGTGCCCTGCAGGCTTGCCTCACTCTGTTCATCACATCACAAGGAAGGAACACTCTTGGGTGTGGAAATTGCCTGTGTAACCTTCGAACCAGGCAGAGAAAAACACCTGGTAATCAATGTGCAATGAGGACCAGAGCTATCCAATCTCTTGCCATGATGGTCGTTTCTGTATCTCTACTGTTCAATATGGTAGCCATCAACCACATGTGATTGTTAAGCACTTGAGATGTGACTGTTGGGACAGATGGGCTGACTCTCATTTCATTTAATTTAAATTAATTCACATTTAAACTTAAATAATCTCACATAGGAAGTAGCGATATTATTGGACCATGCAGAGCTGGACCACAGGGTATGAATAAAGAGCTGCTTATCCATGCTCAGTTTCACTCTTCTGGGGACACTGTCTCTGCTTCCTAGATCCTATTTTTAGCCCCTACATAGGCTATCCTCTGGAACCCCCTTCCGAGTCTGGTTCTGTTGGTAGCAGCAGACTTAATCCAGCCCCAGCCATGGGATCAATTACTAACTAATTAGAAGAATGAGCTGAGCCACAAGGGAAGCAGGAGCACCTGAATGTGTTCTTCCTTTTGCTCTGACCAAAGGAAGGAAGGTGTGAAAAATTTATGGAAAGTGTAAAGTTCTGGGGAAATATTAGTTACTCTGACAAATTGTAATTATCACAGTGGCCTACTTTTGTGTCTTCCCGCTTTGTGTCTTGTGTGATTTTCACATCCTTTTGGTGGGGTATGTATTAAGTTTACAGAACTGAAAACAGACTTAAAATCTGAGGGCCTTACCCAAGACACACAGCAGTGGGTGCAGGGCTCGGGGGAGCCCAGGTCTTTGTCCCCATAGCCCCCTTGGCTGCTAGATAGAGGACATAGTGCCCCAAGTTTCTGTCCTCATCTCCCATTTCTCTGTCCAAAGCAAGTTGTTATCTTTCCAGGTGGAAGGGGCCAGAAGTTTCCCTCAACCTTGGCTATCAATTAATCCCCCTGCCCGAGCATATCATACCCAGCACTGGCTTTGCTCTGGGGGGAGATTGCCTGTCCCTTCTGCCCCTCAGCTAAGTGTTGCTGGGCTGGCTACACAGCTTCCAGGTACTTTTCCCAGTCCCCACTACACAATGGTGGAGCTATAACTCAGCTTATTGCCTGGATGGGGGAAAACCAGTCTCTAGGGACAGCAAAATTCTTTGTTCTGGATCTGAATCATGCATGTCTGCATGCCAATCAGTTCCCTGGTCTGAATGCACCCCTTACTTGGTTCTGCAAAGATAAGCAAAGCCACTCATTAGAATTATGAGTTGGGCACTCAGTATGCCAGATCCATGTGCTGCTTGCAGCAAGGCCCTCCCCACCTTCTCCATCACAGTCAGATTCCCAGTGATTGGGCCCCATACACTCCTCTGCAACCCCTAGGTTTGAGACCAGAGTAGGGGCTTTCAGAAAGTGGCTCACTCTGCTGGGGTGCTGGTTGTCCCCCCTGAGCTCTCTTTTCCAACAGGAGGGACTAGAAGCTCAGGAGAGACCTCTTCCCTCTCCACATGGTACTGCACTGGCCTGGAGGAGAAGCAATGTGGTCAGTGTTGTTCACTTCTCTCACTCTTTCTGTCTTGATCTTTGTGATTCAGAGGATGCTTAGCCTCACCCCTCTGTTGTAGGATTGTCTCAATGGTGTTTTGTTCTTGAATAATTAGTGATTGTTCTTGTGAGAAAGAGTAAAATCAGAAACAACTTGTGTCATACCATCTTGGTGTCACCCCTCCACAAGTCTGACATTTTTCACTGTACTAGTAGGAGATCCTTCCATATTACATTTCATTAAAATCCAAAATCCATTCAAAAACTCTGATACTGGCAAGGAGAAAAGAATGTGCCTCATGTTTAAGAGTCTGTTTAGTTAGATTCCTCCTGTGCATGCCAAAACCCCAGAACTGGGAGAAGCCCTTGAAAGGATAGAGAAATCATCTCTTTTTACTTGATGTGGTGTGCTATTGCCTAGTGGAAGTGTTCATTAGTGGGGCTACACACCTCCTCTACACACCAGCACTGCACTATCATTGTGTCCACCCAGGCTGCCTTTCACCTTTGTTAGACTGGAAGCCCTAAAGGGTAAACATATTTTTTCCACTGTGGAGATTAGATTGCCACCCCTGCAGCAATGGGCTTCTTCCTGAGGTCCTATTCTCTAGACACTCCATAGGACCTCACTATGATCTTGCTAGGTGTTCTTTGGCTTGGAAGTGCTCTTGCTTCTTTTCCTAGAAAATGTGCTCACACTTCCAAGTCTGAGTCAGATGCCATGGAACAGGAGGCTCAAACAAAATGCCTCCTAAGAGGAGAATGAACTCTGGCATCTCTCCTCAGCCAAGTAGGGGGATTCTCACACAGGCAGTACTGCGTCTAACTGTGCATAGTAAGGGGCTTACCAGAGAGGGTCCTGAGCTGTTAAAAGGGGGCATTTTCTTGGGGTGAGTCAGGGTGGGGCCTGAATTGAGTCCCAGGTCACAGAGGCCACCAGTTTTGCAGGATGAACCAGGACCTATGCTGGCTGCTGCTAAAGGGAGAACACTGACCCTTCCCCAGATCCTGGGCGCAGCTTGGGTCCTGTAGACTCCATCAAGGACATGTGCTCTCCCAGCCCCACAGGCTCCCTGGTGTTTGATCAAAGATGAAGCACCCTCAAAGGGACTGATCCTGTCCCATCCCTCCTCTACCAGCACCAAAACCATGAACTTGCAGTCTGTGTCTTAGGTTGGGTTCAAAATCAGGTAATTTATTTGGGAGGCAAGGGGAACAATGGCAGAGGAGATGGGAAACAGGAGAAAAGGCAGCCAATGAAGATATGTGATAGCTATTTACCATGAAAGGAGCCTGGAGCTCTTAATCACACAGGGAAGCTGGAAAAAGAACACATTCCACTGCTCTTTAAAGAGCTCCTACTTGAGGATGTTACAAGCTAAATCACATCCCCCAAAGAGATGTGTTAATGTCCTAACTCCCAGTATCTGTGATTGTTTCCTTCTTTGGAAATAGGGTCTTTGTAGATGTAGTCTAGTTAAGATGAGGTTGTTAGGGTGGACCTAATCCAATGTGACTGGTGTCCTGGGCTGTTTATCCATATCCTGTTTTTGTACTCCTGTAGTGGAGGCTCAGTACATATTTTGTTGTTTTCATTTTATGACAATAAAATCTGAAAGCTGGCCCATGAAACACAGGGTCTCATGTAGGCTCCTGTGTCTAATCAGTCCTGGAGGCCTGGTGTGGAGGCAATGGAGCCCTGTTTGCTCCTGACAGTGCTCCCCCTCTGCGCACTGAGTCCCACAGGAAGAAAGACACAGCTTTCTCTTGTCTGTGGCCCTGCCAGTGTCCCAACTGTGTGGCTGCCTAGAAAGAATGCCCCTTCCTCATTCACTGGGAAGCCACCAAGTCCTTCTCTCTAATCCTTCCTAGATGAGGTCTACCTCTGAGTAATCCAGTTCTGCATAAGCAGCTCACCTGTCCTAGAGAGGGAGATGCACTTCTCCCAGAAGTCAGGAGTAGCAGAGGGTACTGAACGAGGCTGGATCCGATCCCTCAGGAACCAGGAGGTGGTTATGGGCTCGAGTGGTCCTTGGGCCACCTGTCAGCTCTGGGACCTCAAACAAGTTACTTCATTTTTTCTCTCCTTTAGTATTGTCAGCTTTAAAATGGAGTTAATAATGGTTCCTGCCTGAGAAATTGAAGTGAGACGTTTGCAACAAACAAACATCCCATCCGGAGAAGCAGGCGCTTCACCAATCTTTCCGGGGGGAAAGGCACCCGCAGGGAGTTGGAGCAGGACCCAGGAGGGCGGGGATGCCCTCGGGCTCCCGGGGACACTAACAGGCACCTGCGCCCCGGGAGAGCGCCCCGAGCTCCCTAAGGGCTGCAGCGCACATGGCGGGACCCGGAGCAGCTCGGAGGGGCTTGGGCGGCGGCTCCGCGGAGGGGGCTGCGGGGCGGGAGCGCGGATCCAACAGCGCAGGCCCCGAGCACAGGGCGCGGGGACACAGCCCAGGATCCGGCCTCCCCCGGGACAGGCAGAGGCCGGGAGGGCCCAGGACAGCGAGGACGCTCCTGCCCCGAGCTGAGCAGATCAGCGGCCCCGCCCCGGAGCCTCCAGGCCCTGCAGACGGAGAGCCCCGGAGTTACTGTGGGAGCTGACTCCAGGGCTGCAGAGCTGGCCCCGCCACTGCGGTTGTTCCTCCTGGGGCCTCACGGGGTAAACACCCCCACTGAGCCCTGCACCAGGCAGGGGCAGAGCAGCTCCCCCAAGTGCTAACACCTGAAAATCAGCACAACAGGCCCCTACCCCAGAAGACCCGCTAGAGGGACAGGGGAAAAACAAATTATTGACCAAGCAGCACTGGAAAGTACCAGGGGAGGTCAAGGGACTTGCAGTAGACTGAATCAGAGGATATTCCCCCGTGTTTTTTCTTGTTTTTTGTTTTTGTTTCTTTGTTTGCTTTTTGATTTGTGTGCTTCCCCCACACCTTTTTTTCCTTTCTTTCTTTTTCTTTCTCCTTTTCTTCTCACTTTTTTCTTTTCTTCTTTTTTCTTTTTCTCTTTTCCTTCCTTCTTTCTCTCCTCTCTTTTTCTCCTTTTCCCAATACAACTTATTTTTGGCCACTATGCACTGAGCAAAATGACTAGAAGTAAAACCTCACCTCAAAAGAAAGAATCAGAAACAGTCCTCTCTCCCACAGAGTTACAAAATTTGGATTACAATTCATTGTCAGAAAGCCAATTCAGAAGCACTATTATACAGCTACTGGTGGCTCTAGAAAGAAGCATAAAGGACTCAAGAGACTTCATGACTACAGAATTTAGATCTAATCAGGCAGAAATTAAAAATCAATTAGATGAGATGCAATCCAATCTAGAAGTCCTAACGACGAGCGTTAACGAGGTAGAAGAACGAGTGAGTGACATAGAAGACAAGTTGATGGCAAAGAGGGAAACTAAGGAAAAAAGAGACAAACAATTAAAAGACGATTAGCATAGATTAGGGAAATAAATGACAGACTGAGGAAGAAAAACCTATGTTTAATTGGGGTTCTTGAGGGCGCTGAAAGGGACAGAGGGCCAGAATATGTATTTGAACAAATCCTAGCTGAAAACTTTCCTAATCTGGGAAGGGAAACAGGCATTCAGATCCAGGAAATAAAGAGGTCCCCCCTAAAATAAAAAAAAACCGTTCAACACCTCAACATTTAATAATTAAGGTTGCAAATTCCAAAGATAAAGAGAAGATCCTTAAAGCAGCAAGAGACAAGAAATCCCTGACTTTTATGGGGAAGAGTATTAGTGTAACAGCAGACCTCTCCACAGAGACCTAGCAGGCCAGAAAGGGCTGGCAGGATATATCCAGAGTCCTAAATGAGAAGAACATGCAACCAAGAATACTTTATCCAGCAAGGCTCTCATTCAGAATGGAAGGAGAGATAAAGAGCTTCCAAGACAGGCAGGAACTCAAAGAATATGTGACCTCCAAACCAGCTCTGCAAGAAATTTTAAGGGGGACTCTTAAAATTCCCCTTTAAGAAGAAGTTCAGTGGAACAATCCACAAAAACAGGGACTGAATAGGTATCATGATGACACTAAACTCATATATTTCAATAGTAACTCTGAACGTGAACGGGCTTAATGACCACATCAAAAGGCGCAGGGTTTCAGACTGGATAAAAAAGCAGGACCCATTTGTTTTCTGTCTACAAGAGACTCATTTTAGACAGAAGGACACCTACAGCCTGAAAATAAAAGGTTGGAGAACCATTTACCATTCAAATGGTCCTCAAAAGAAAGCAGGGGTAGCCATCCTCATATCAGATAAACTCAAATTTACCTTGAAGATTGTACTGAGAGATGAAGATGGACACTATATCATATTTAAAGGATCTATCCAACAAGAGGACTTAACAATCATCAATATATGTGCCCCGAATGTGGGAACTGCCAAATATATCAATCAGTTAATAACCAAAATTAAGACATACTTGGATAATAATTCACTTATACTTGGTGACTTCAATCTAGCACTTTCTGCACTCGATAGTTCTTCTAAACACAACATCTCCAAAGAAACGAGAGCTTTAAATGATACACTGGACCAGATGGATTTCACAGATATCTATAGAACTTTACATCAAAACTCAACTGAATACATATTCTTCTCAAGTGCACATGGAACTTTCTCCAGAATAGATCACATACTGGGTCACAAATCGGGTCTGAACTGATACCAAAAGATTGGGATTGTCCCCTGCATATTCTCAGACCATAATGCCTTGAAATTAGAACTAAATCACAACAAGAAGTTTGGAAGGACTTCAAACACGTGGAGGTTAAGGACCATCCTGCTACAAGATGAAAGGGTCAACCAGGAAATTAAGGAAGAATTAAAAAGATTCATGGAAACTAATGAGAATGAAGATACAACTGTTCAAAATCTTTGGGATGCAGCAAAAGCAGTCCTGAGGGGGAAATACATCACAATACAAGCATCCACACAAAAACTGGAAAGAACTTAAATACAAAAGCTAACCTTACACATAAAGGAGCTAGAGAAAAAACAGTAAATAGATCCTACAGCCAGCAGAAGAAGAGAGTTAATAAAGATTCGAGCAGAACTGAATGAAATCGAGACCAGAGAACTGTGGAACAGATCAACAAAACCAGGAGTTGGTTCTTTGAAAGAATGAATAAGATAGATAAACCATTATCCAGCCTTATTAAAAAGAAGATAGAGAAGACTCAAATTAACAAAATCATGAATGAGAAAGGAGAGATCACTACCAACACCAAGGAAATACAAACAATTTTAAAAACATATTATGAACAGCTATACGCCAATAAATTAGGCAATCTAGAAGAAATGGACGCATTCCTGGAAAGCCATAAACTACCAAAACTGGATAAGGAAGAATTAGAAAACCTGAACAGGCCAATAACCAGGGAGGAAGTTGAAGCAGTCATCAAAAACCTCCCAAGACACAAAAGTCCAGGGCCAGAAGGCTCCCCGGGGAATTCTATTAAATGTTTAAAGAAGAAGCCATACCTTCTACTAAAGCTGTTTGGAAAGATAGAAAGAGATGGAACACTTCCAAACTCGTTCTATGAGGCCAGCATCACCATATTCCAAAACCAGACAAAGACCCCACCAAAAAGGAGAATTACAGATCAATATCCCTGATGAACATGGGTGCAAAAATTCTCAACAAGATACTAGCCAATAGGATCCAACAGTACATTAAGAAAATTATTCACCATGACCAAGTGGGATTTATCCCCAGGACACAAGGCTGGTTCAGCACTCGTAAAACAATCAATATGATTCATCATATCAGCAAGAGAAAAAACAAGCACCATACGATCCTCTCAATATGCAGAGTCACCATTTGACGCAATACAGAATCCATTCCTGATCAAAACTCTTGAGAGTGTAGGGATAGAGGGAACATTCCTCGACATCTTAAAAGCCATCTAGGAAAAGTCCACAGCAAATATCATTCTCATTGGGAAACACTGGGAGCCTTTTCCCTAAGATCAGGAACAAGGCAGGGATGCCCATTCTCACCACTGCTATTCAACATAGTACTAGAAGTCTTACCCTCAGCAATCAGGCAACAAAACGAAATAAAAGGCATTCAAATTGGCAAACCAAAAACCCAAAACACTCCACCCCAAGGTTGCTAGAATTCATACCGCAATTCGGCAGTGTGGTAGGTATCAGTGGCATTTCTATACACTAACAATGAGACTGAAGAAAGGGAAATTAAGGAGCCAATCCCATTTACAATTGCACCAAAAAGCATAAGATACCTAGGAATAAACCTAACCAAAGAGGTAAAGGATCTATACCCGAAGAACTACAGAACACTTCTGAAAGAAATTGAGGAAGACACAAAGAGATGGAAAAATATTCCTTGCTCATGGATTGGAAGAATTAATATTGTGAAAATGTCAATGTTACCCAGGGCAATTTATACGTTTAATGCAATGTCTAACAAAATACCATGGACTTTCTTCAGAGAGTTGGAACAAATCATCTTAAGATTTGTGTGCAATCAGAAAAGTCCCCGAATAGCCAGGGGAATATTAAAAAAGAAAACCATAGCTGGGGGCATCACAATGCCAGATTTCAGGTTGTACTACAAAGCTGTGGTCATCAAGACAGTGTGGTCCTGGCACAAAAACAGACACATAAATCAATGGAATACAATAGAGAATCCAGAATTAGACCCTCAACTTATGGTCAACTAATATTCAATAAAGGAGGAAAGACTATCCATTGGAAGAAACACAGACTCTTCAATAAATGGTGCCGGGAAAATTGGACATCCACCTGCAGAAGAATGAAACTGGACCATTGTCTTACACCAGACACAAAGATAAACTCAAAATGGATGAAAGATCTAAATGTGAGACAAGATTACATCAAAATCCCTGAGCAGAACACAGGAAACACCCTTTTTGAACTTGGCCACAGTATCTTCTTATAAGATACATCCATGAAAGCAAGAGAAACAAAGGCAAAAATGAATTATTGGGACTTCATCAAGATAAGAAGGTTTTGCACAGCAAAAGAAACAGTCAACAAAGCTCAAAGACAACCTACAGAATGGGAGAAGATATTTGCAAATGACCTATCAGGTAAAAGACTAGTATCCAAGATCTATAAAGAACTTATCCTAAAAAAAAAAAAAAAAAAAAAAAAAAAAAAAAGAACTTATCCAACTCAACAGCAAAGAAACAATCCAATCATGAAATGGGCAAAAGACATGAACAGAAATTTCACAGAGGAAGACATGGACATGGCCAACAAGCACATGAGAAATGCTCCGCATCACTGGGCATCAGGGAAATACAAATCAAAACCACAATGAGATCCCACCTCACACCAGTGAGAATGGGGAAAATTAACAAGGCAGGAAACCACAAATGTTCGAGAGGAGGTGGAGAAAGGGGAACCCTCCTGCACTGTTGGTGTTAATCTGAAATGGTGCAGCCACTCTGGAAAACTGAGTGGAGGTTCCTCAAAGAAGTGAAAATAGATCTGCCCTTGGACCCAGCAATTGCACTGCTGGGGATTTACCCTAAAGATACAGTTGCAGTGAGATGCCGGGACACCTGCAACCCAATGTTTATAGCAGCAATGTCCACAATAGCCAGACTATGGGAGGAGCCTCAGTGTCCTACAAAAGATGAATGGATAAATAAGATGTGGTTTATGTATACAATGGAATATTACTCAGCCATTAGAAATGACAAATACCCACCATTTGCTTCACTGTGGATGGAACTGGAGGGTATTATGCTGAGTGAAGTAAGTCAATCAGAGAAGGACAAACATTATAGGGTCTCATTCATTTGGGGAATATAAAAAGTAATGAAACAGCATTAAGGGGAAAGGAGAAAAAATAAGTGGGAAATATCAGAAAGGGTGTCTGAAGTTGAGAGTCTCCTAACTGGGAAATGAACAAGGGGTCGTGGAAAGGGAGGTGGGCTGGGGGTGGGGGTGAGTGGGTGACGAGCACTTGATGGGATGAGCACTGGGTGTTATTCTATATGTTGGCAAATTGAACTCAAAAAAAATTTAAAAAAACAAAAATAAAATTAAAAAAGGACTAAAAAAAGAAGAGAATGATATTTGCTGTGGACTCTTCATGCATGGCTTTCACGATGCTGAGGAATGTTGCCTCTACCCTTACACTCTGAAGAGTTTTGATCATAATGGATGCTGTATTGTGTCAAATGCTTTCTCTGCATCTATTGGGAGGATCATAAGGTTGTTTTTTTCTCTTATGGATATGATCTATCACATTGATTGCTTTACCAGTTTATCCAGCCTTGCATCCTGGGGATAAATCCCACTTGGTCATGGTGAATAATCTCAATGTACTGTTGGATCCTATTGGCTAGACAAAACTGGAACAGGAAGAAATAGAAAACCTGAACAGGCCAATAACCAGGGAGGAAATTGAAGCAGTCATCAAAAACCTCCCAAGACACAAAAGTCCAGGGCCAGATGGCTTCCCAAGGGAATTCTTTCAAACATTTAAGAAGAAACAATACCTATTCTACTAAAGCTGTTCAGAAAGATAGAGACAGAATACTTCCAAACTCGTTCTTTGAGGCCAGAATCACCTTAATTCCAAAACCAGACAAAGACCCCACCGAAAAGGAGAATTATAGTCTAATATCCCTGATGAACACAGATTCAAAAATCCTCAACAACTGCCATACAACCCAGCAGTTGTACTGTGGGGGTTTACCCCAAAGATACTGATGGAGTTAAATGGTGGGACACCTGCACCCCAATGTTTATAGCAACAATGTCCACAATAGCCAAACTGTGGAAGGAGCCTCCGTGTCCATCGAAAGATGAATGGATAAAGAAGATGTGGTCTATGTATACAATGGAATGTTACTCAGCCATTAGAAATGACGAACACCCACCATGTTGTGTTCCTTCAACATGGATGGAACTGGAGTGCTTTATGCTGAGTGAAATAAGTCAATAGGAGAAGAACAACACTATATCGTCTCATTAATTTGGGTAATATGAAAAATAGTAAAAGGGCATAAAGGGGAAAAGAGAGAAAATGAGTGAAAATATCAGTGAGAATGCCTGAACATGAGAGACCCATAAATCTGAGAAACGAACAAGGGGTAGTGGAAAGGGAGGTGGGCTGGGTGTTGGGGTGACTGGGTGACAGGCACTGAGGGGAGCACTTGATGGGATGATTACTGGGTGATATGCTATATGTTGGCAAATTGAACTCCAATAAAGAATAATAACAAAATAAAAAAATAAAATAAAATAAAATAAAATAAAATAAAATAAAATAAAATAAAATATAGAGAACACAACAACAACAGTAATGTTGATGATGATGAGGCGAGGTAAAATCACTCCTCTCCTGGAATGTAATTTGACATGGTCAAGTCTTGTTGAATAAAGGAAACATAGAGACATACCATGTAGGTCATATTGGCTCATATCTCATACAGTGGAGTAGCCAGGACTGGCTGTCACCTAGACTCTGTTTCATTGACCTGAAGCCTAAAAGTGATTCACAGATTGTGCTGAGGGTTGTCCTGGCCCCAGAGTTTCCAGCAGAGTGTAGCTGTTATATGGCCATGTTTTGTTTCTCAACCACAAGAAGCAGACTAACTGCATCTTTCTTGGCTTGACTTTCTTTTCTTCCATTGTCTCATATTTCTTGAGAACTTATTCAGGTTTTGTAGATCCAATCCAAGTTAACCTGCACTAGCCACTGAAGACACATCTGTATAACTTGTAAACTCTATCCAGGCTCCCAAAACTAGGCCTAGACTCTTGGGTGTGATGTTTCTCCCCTCTTCCCCCTCTTCCCCTGTGTAAATTCATTACACAGACAGGCAAGATTCCTGTCTGACTAGAGTCATTTTTCTTGAAATCTGAATCTCTGAATAGGCCTTAGTTCTTACAATTAGCCATCATGTTCTGACATAAAGACCAATTTCAAAGCAAAAAAGAATTATATATGTTTTGTAAAGCTTATTGAAAATTAAAGCTCACTCTCCTTTTCTTTGTCTGATGACGTGGAGAAAGGCTAGGAGAGAACCATTTTCCCAAGTTGTAGCTGATCTAGAATTAATATAAACCAAGACCACCTGTCCTAGTCCTAAACTGCATTCAGTCCTCTGCAGAGGAAACAATACCATTGCTCAAAGACAGGCTAACTTCTCCTGATTTTGGCGATTGTGTTGCCTTGGATAGTCTTCTTCAAATCCTCTCAGTATTACTTCTTACTCCACCCACAGCCTGGTTACCAGTTCCACAAAGCCTCCAACTGACTTGGGGAAGGTGCAGCCTCAGGCTGGGCAGCATGCCCTGCCTTCCTGCACTGGGGCCCTCTGACACAGCTGTGGAGGATGCCCACTTGGCCCCAAGCACAGAAGTTCTGAGGAGTGTTCCAGTTAGGATGGCTGCTTAGCAATTACTCCAAAACACAGTGAATTAACCTTACCAAATTTCTTTTGCTGGAAAACCTGCTGTTTGGCAGGGCTCCAGGGAGACATTTATGCTCCTCTTGCCTTAGCTGGAATGACTTGAGACCAGGGCACCTCACCCATATGTCTGGTAGTTGATGTTGGATGTTGGCTAGGATCTCAGGTGGAGATGTCTTCTAGAATACTTACACAAGGTCTTTTCATGTTTGGGTTTCCACAAACATGGTGGCTAGGTCCCAAGGGGTGCAGAGAGAGAGAGCCCCTGTAAGTAAGCCAGGAAGAAGCCATATGGTAATGGCTATATGAACCACCCTCAGAAGTCATACAGTGCCATTCCCACCACATTCTGCAGGGGAAAGACAAGAATATCACCTCCTCATGGGGAATGGCAAAGTTCTAGAAGGGCAAGTGGGCCCAGACATTTTCTGTGATTACTTTTAGAAATTATAATCTGCCACAGGGGAGTTAATGCACCGTGAGGTAATCCTCAGTGGATGGGAGCAAAAGTGATGAAAAAGTACATCTTTTCCTCTCCTGGAAGGACAGTCCTGACAAAGAGACTGAGTAGAGTTCACCTGAAGTAACTTCCCACTGCATCCTGCATCCTGGCATGAATGTTCTGGCGGTTCCCACTCTTGCCCAGTACTTCTGCCCCACAACCATGCATTCAAAAACCCTGACTCCCAATAACTTCTTCACACATAAGCCTTTGTCTCAGATACTTCTTCCTGGGCAGTACAAGCTAAGGCAGTTAGTAGTATCAGGAAAGGAACTAAAGAACAGCCTCAGGGTTAATGTTTGAGGCTAAGCTACCACCTAGATGTCAGCAACATAGCTCATAGTTACAAGCTGTCATAACTTTGGCACAGATGGCACCAGTCAGCGAAGTCATCAACTGTGGTTGTTTGACCTGTGGTGCAAATTGAAGGTAGGCAGTTTGGGGATATTGCTAATGGCAACATTAGTGCAGTTGGCTTTTTGAAACTGTATGCAAACCTTGGCAAAGATAAACTCAGATATCCCAACTGTCAACTCCCAGCATGTGTGAGGGCTCCAAATCTCATCTCCTGCAGTTGCAAGGGAGACACCCAAACATTTCTCCCATGTTTAAAAGTCTGGGTCCTGACAGAAAGGATAGAATCTGAATCATGGATGAGAACTTTTGTGTAAATAAGCCTGAAAATCCTAACTTCCAGCTTCCCTAAATCCTTGCTGCTCTGTCAGAAGATAACAGCCTTCCCTTGCTGTGTGCTGGGGAGGGAGGATGTATGGATCTGGTCTTCTCGCTTATGAGTCAGTATTCATCCTCCAATGGAGTGCCCCTCAAGCTCCTTGAATCTGACCCCAGGGCATCTCCTTGAATCACACACCAAGGTGCCCACAGATGTGAAGTGGATATGCTGTAACTGCCCTGGCACAGAAGCAAGGGAGGAATGGGACAGTTCTGACACATCCAGAGAACACCCCCTTTACCATAGCAACAGGGGAGCCCAAAAGTAGGCACTGACACTTTTGGTGGTGGCGGCTATCCTCAGAGACTGTGGTTGTCAGGTAGCGATGCCATGGGACAAGCAGTCAAGATTGTGGATGAGCTGGGGTTAGAGTCAAGGAAGAAATAATTTACCATAGTGGTCAAGCAGTGCCAGACAATCTACCAGGGACTCTGGTCCTATAAAGACCAATGGTATTACAGAAAATGGTAACAGTGACCTAATACCTAATTATTTGCCTGATTGGAGGCAAGGCTCATGGACCTCAGGTGATAAGTGGTCACTGGGCTCTAGCTCATCTCACTTGGGTCTGAGAGTGGTGGTCCATGGTTCCTGAATAAAGAAAGAATTGGGATGGTGGCCAACAGAAAGCCACATCAGTCCCCTATCCTGAGGAGTAAGAGCTATGTGATGAGAAAGGTGAAACTGAAATCCCTAAAATTACCCCCAGGCTTTCATCCTGGTCCAAAATGGTAAATCAGAGTAAAAGCATGCCCTAGGAGTAATTACAAAGATTAGCATCCCCTTCAAGTAGAAAATGCAGGTCACAAGATGACATTACTAGCTAACATAAACTGGTTTTTGACATCTCAACTCATTTATCCTCATGCATTTGAGTCCATTTTTGACGTCATCGCCACTTGCATAACCCCAGTTGCATAGGTGCTTTAACTGACTGACTGTAGGAGAGCCTAAGAACCTTGCCTGAGCGCACACACCTGAGTAGTTTCAGTTTGGCTCTCATCTAAGAACTGGAGCTCTCAGCCCTGATCAAAGAAGATGGCCTAAACTGGGCCTGACAGCCTTGGCTGATCTGACTTGTACATTTGGTGGCAGCTGAACCTGTCAGATCTTTGCCTAGAGGAGGGCCCACACTGACACCCCCTTCCTCATTAATCCTACTGTGTTTTGTTGAGTTTTCATGAGGGGAGCCCAGGTAGGGGCAGAGCATATCCCAGAATGGGCTCACTCTGCTCTTATGAGCCTGAACTCTGCTCTTTGGGGTTTGGGGTCAGTTTCCCAAGGAGAGATGGGATGCTTGCAGGCACAGGAGAGTGGGCTCTCAGGGACAATCTTGGGGAGGATGTGTGTGAAGAAAGAGGCCCTAGGCTGAGAAAGATGCTGACCTGCAGAGCTGTGGCCCTACTGGGGAGCTGGGAGCTGGGAGCAGGGATGGACCTTCAGAGCTGTGGTCCATGGAGGCCATGGCTTCATTCAAGGAAGCCCAGGATGCAGAATGCCCTCAGAGAGGGCTATGGCCTGGATGGAGCAAGGGAGCTCCCCTACTGCTGGCATCAACAGGAAGGCTTCTGCTGTGAGCCATCAGTAGCCTATGACTACCTTCTGTCCTGAAGAGGGAGTGGGTGACTCCCAGTATCCAGGACCCCTGGCCAGTCTCAGGGAGCCCTCTGGGGAGAGGGAAACAGGCAGACCTTGGCAGCAACCCTTATGTGATTCATGGCAACTTGACCACTCTAATGTCCTTGAACTTACATTTGGGCTCTGGAATGCACTTGAAGTATGATATATAATTGAAACCATGGTCCATATCAATGCTCCATAAATATTAACTATGTATTATTAACTGTTTTATTATTGTTCATAAAGAAAACCATTAGGGGAAGGACAAGAATCCTGGGGCAGCTTCCCCACATTCTGCAGTAGATTGGACAGGTGTAGCTCAGAGCCAGATTATGCCCTATGCTGACATATGGCTGAGAGGAAGGCTGTCCCGTTCCCCTGTGCAGGATTTTTCTAGGGACAAGGAAGACACACACTCCCTGACAAATATTATTTTTCCCTCCTTTTATTTTTACTTTTATGCACTCTGTCAAAACTGATAAAGGAAAATAAATGTTAAAATACCTTGACTATTTGAGATGTTCCAGAATGCTTGTTTGAAGGGTTGGGGGTCTTTCCTTATCCCCAGCAACCTTCCTAAATCTGAGAAGGGGGTCTGGGAACCATATCTGTGACTGGCTTCATTGGGGACTGAGCGCCAGGTGGCCCTGGGAATCCTAATGACCCCATGTGGGGTGCTATGGTTCACTGTGGCAGACCTGCACCCTGTTCCCAGGGCATGTGCATCCCTCCCATTCTTCTTTTCCCTCCTCTCTCTTTGCCTTCTCCTTCCTTCAATCTCACTGAAAACTGCCTTACCTGTGTATGGTGGGAGGGGTCCCAATAGCTTCCCAGCAACACATTGGTCTCTCCTGCACCCATCTGCCACATCATCAGATGCAAATCTGAGCCACAGCATTCTCTCCTGCTTGTATAGAACCCTACACGTTGTTGTTGTCACTTACCTAGGTTAAGATTATTAGCTCTAAGCTTACTTTTCAAAGTGTGAGGTGTCCCTGAGTAAGGAGAGGCAGGGCTAGGTAAGGAGAGATAGATAGGGGACCATGGAATCAGGCTCACAAAACGAGATCCCAAAAATCCTGAGATGTAAGGAAACCAGAGATAAGAGAACAAACCAGACCACTCTGCCCTAAGTATGGGTAGAAAAAAATATATTTTTATGACAGTTACCTGTGAATAACAAAGAATAACCAGACCCAAAAGGAAGCCATTAAAGATGGTATTACCAGTCCTTAGTCAAACAAGGACATCACAAAAATGATAAGGCCACAGGCCTGGTCAGTTTTAAATAAAAGACTGTCAGTGGGGGCCCATGCTGGCAACCCTGTTGGGATCTCTCTCAGTTCTGAGAGCTTTCTCCTTATCCTCACTTAATAAACTTCTACCACTTAACTCACTCTTCCTTATCCGTGAGATTCATTCTTCGACTCTGTGACACAAGAACCTAGCTCTCCCGCTTTATCCCCATGGCTCCAGTCCTGATGACCTTCCTTGCAAAACAGTGAGCTCTGGAAGGCAGTGCAAACAATGTCTGCTTTGGAACTGCTGCATGCCCAGCTTACCCTGGGACCCATGAGAGGTACTACATGACAGTGTCTATTAACTTAGACCTGAGCAGGGAGCCATATCTCCAGAAACCACACTGCGTTTCCTTTCACATTGTCTCCATAAGCCACTGGTTACCACTCTTCACATTTTGGAGATTTTGGTTTGGACCTTAATTGTTGCAAAGATCTTTAGTAGTGAAAAATTCTGAAATGCCACTTTTCTCTGCTCCCTTCACCCATGGAAGGGGTGCTCACTGAATAGTGTTCCAGGAGCCCATTCAAAACAAATAGGAGATCTCTACTCCCCAGACATGAGAGCTAATTTCTCATGTATGGGACAGATAAGATAAGACCAAATTGGAAAACTAATAACCAAAATTCCTATGAGAAAACATTAAAGGCTATAAAAGCAAAATAAAAAACACAGACTTTAATCCCTACTCTCAGAGTTTCCAGTTTTGTTATCAAAACTCATCTTCCAAAAAAACCAAACAAACAAAAAACCTCATCTTCTGATACCATGTGGTGACCTGTCTAGATGGAGTGAATGGGTTTTATCCATCCTCATTAAAAAACTGTGTTTATGTGACTTTATTTCACTTTTTTATTTATTCATTCATGCATTTCTCCAATCATCTAACTTGTAGATATGTTAAAAACTTACTTATTGAGCACTGTACTAAGTGCTGGAATGTGCACGCCAGGGAGGCATGGCTTATGTTAGTTTCTTATTGCTATTGTACCTAATTGTCATAAATTCAGGAGCCTAAAACCCCAAGAATCCATTGTCTTCTACTTCTGGAAGTCAGAATTCTCACAAGAGTTTCACGAGCTAAAATCAAAGTGTTAGCAGGACTGTGTTCTTTTTTGGTGACTTTAAGGGAGAATCTCTTTCCTGGCCTCTTCCAGTTCCTAGTGACTGCCATATTCCTTGGTGCAGAGTACCTTCTTCCATCTTCAAGTCAGCAATATTATATCCCTCTGACTCTTCCATAGTCACATCTTCACCTGAAACATTGACTTCCATTTATACTTTTAAGGACCCTTGTGATTACATTGGGCCCACCCATATCATCCAGGATAATCTCTACACTTTAATTTACCCACAACTGGAAGGTTTGTTTGCCTTTTAACATATTACAGGCTTCTGGGATTCAAACATGGTTATTTTCCCACTACATATATTTCCTGGGACTTTGTAGGTAAATAGGGATGACACCAAAGCATGTGATGACTACAGTATCTCACAGTAGGTGTGCTGATACAGGGGTTTCCAAGACACTGTACCACGCCAACAAAAGCCAAGAAAAGTTCCCTGAGTAAGCAGCACTTAAGGCATTTGATATTCGATAAAGGAGGAAAGACTATCCATTGGAAGAAAGACAGTCTCTTCAATAAATGGTGCTGGAAAAATTGGACATCCACATGCAGAAGAATGAAACTAGACCACTCTCTTGCACCATACACAAAGACAAACTCAAAATGGATGAAAGATCTAAATGTGAGACAAGATTCCATCAAAATCCTAGAGGAGAACACAGGCAACACCCTTTTTGAACTCAGCCACAGTAACTTCTTGCAAGATACATCCACGAAGGCAAAAGAAACAAAAGCAAAAATGAACTATTGGGCCTTCATCAAGATAAGAAGCTTTTGCACAGCAAAGGATACAGTCAACAAAACTAAAAGACAACCTACAGAATGGGAAAAGATATTTGCAAATGACCTATCAGATAAAGGACTAGTATCCAAAATCTATAAAGAACTTATCCAACTCAACACCCAAGAAACAAACAATCCAATCATGAAATGGGCAAAAGACATGAACAGAAATCTCACAGAGGAAGACATAGACATGGCCAACACGCATATGAGAAAATGCTCTGCATCACTTGCCATCAGGGAAATACAAATCAAAACCACAATGAGATACCACCTCACACCAGTGAGAATGGGGAAAATTAACAAGGCAGGAAACCACAAATGTTGGAGAGGATGTGGAGAAAGGGGAACCCTCCTGCACTGTTGGTGGGAATGTGAACTGGTGCAGCCACTCTGGAAAACTGTGTGGAGGTTCCTCAAAGAGTTAAAAATAGACCTGCCCTACGACCCAGCAATTGCACTGTTGGGGATTTACCCCAAAGATTCAGATGCAATGAAATGCCGGGACACCTGCACCCTGATGTTTATTACAGCAATGTCCACAATAGCCAAACTGTGGAAGGAGCCTCGGTGTCCATTGAAAGATGAATGGATAAAGAAGATGTGGTCTATGTATACAATGGAATATTCCTCCTCAGCCATTAGAAATGACAAATACCCACCATTTGCTTCAACGTGGATGGAACTGGAGGGTATTATGCTGAGTGGAGTAAGTCAATCGGAGAAGGACAAACAGTGTATGTTCTCATTCATTTGGGGAATATAAATAATAGTGAAAGGGAATAGAAGGGAAGGGAGAAGAAATGTGTGGGAAATACCAGAAAGGGAGACAGAACATAAAGACTCCTAACTCTGGGAAACGAACTAGGGGTGGTGGAAGTGGAGGAGGGTGGGGGGTGGGGGTGAATGGGTGACAGGCACTGAGGGGGGCACTTGACGGGATGAGCACTGGGTGTTATTCCGTATGTTGGTAAATTGAACACCAATAAAAAATAAATTTATTTTTTAAAAAGGGCATTTGAGTTGAAAGGCTTCAAGGGCTGACCTGGGGGAAATAAAAGAGGAGGAAGGGAAGTTGTAGAAGTGTGTTTCAAGCAGGAAATTGTTGCCTACAAAGTATGAAATTGGGCAATCCTAGGAATTCCAAGTAGTCACGTGAGGGTTGGGGCACAGACAAATGTGGGCATAGTGAGGGATGAGGACAGATAGGCAGGCGAGGGAAGGATGGGCAGGTCCTGGACTACTGTGTCCATGTGCTTGCATGGTGCCCTGAGACCTACTGAACTTCACTGAGGTTGTAAAGCAGGGAATGTCTCTGGGTGACTTACTCTTTGAATGGGTCATGCTGGAGGCAAGGTGGAAAATTAACTGTGAGAAAGCCAGTCTGGAGCACAGATCCACGCTGGTGAGGTATTGTAGGGACACAGGTGGAAAGCCATGACCACATGAATAAGGTGTGTTGGCAAAATAAAGAAGGAGGGAGGTGCACATGGGAAATGGATGGGGAAGAATCTCTAGGAGTTGAGGATTGATTCAATGTCTGGGTAAATGAAAGGACACCGTGAACCTCCCTGGATTCTACCTAGAGGGAAAAGAAGATAAATAATGTCTTTCAAGGAGGAGAGTAAGTTGGGTAAAGATAACAAGTTTACTCTTTGACATGTGGTATCTGAGGACATCAATAAATTGGATATATGGCTCAGAGCTTTGGGTAGGGTTATAGCTCTGGGAGTAGTCACTATCTGAATGGTGGCTGAAGCTGTGGTGTGAGTGAGGCCATTTTAAGATGGCAGATAGAGGAAAAAAGGGAACCAGGGAGGGATCCCTGAAGACGAGCACTATTTATTTAAGGCTCCAGAAGAGGAGAAGGATTCCATGAAGAGATGAGGACTTACAAAAACAGAAGTAGCACAACCAAAGCACATCAATGTGGCATCCCACGGCATGAGTGCATTCTGTGAAGGACAGAGGGCTTGCTGGTGCCAGATGCCACAGTGAGGTCAGGTGAGAGGAAGACCACAAACATGTACACTGGATTTCCCAAACTACTATGTGTCCCATCCTTCCCAGAAACAGTTCTGAGGAAGGCAGAACAGCAGCTGATTATGAGAAACTTGTGTGTGTGTGTGTGTGTGTGTGTGTGTGTGTGTGTGTTTCCAAGAAGTTGAGACAGATTTAGATTCTCTGGTTGAAGATCCAATTGAGATGGGAAATTTGTAGATACAGAAAAGAGGGTGATGCTTAAGTGGAAATGGGGTAAGCTGTGACAGGAACCCGCTGCAACTGGCAAAGGCCTGAAGTCACTGGGTTTTGCAAACCTGCCTCTTTTGTGCTACTTGTCCATGCACTCCTGGAGATACTCTGCATTCCTTTTTACCATAGGACCTGGTTTCCTCAGTGGTTAGAATAATGGGATGTAGCATGGCTGATGTTTTCAGTGTTTACTTGTTATTTGTGCCCACCATTCTTCGGTCTCCCTGAGAGGGCACAGGCTCTCTAGTGCTGATAATTTTAAAGAGCCCTGAAGGATGGCCCTATTGATTAATCAGTGCCCATTATAGGCTACTGGTCACCTGCAGGTGCCCATGCAATGTGGGCTGAAGTTCTCTTGTAGAAAGTTTCTTCCTCTCTCTCTCCTGGTAGGGGATCTCTTTATGATGGAATATAGATTCTTATGGGCAGTCAGTTCAGAGGGGGCTCAGCTAAGAGAAAAATGGGATAAATGTCACAAAATGACATTTCATAGGGTAACTACTTGGGACTGGGTGTTGCCATCATCTGGTCCCATGATGCAGATGGATATCAAGGAGTCATAAGATTTTCTCCATGGTTCTTGCAGCCATTCTAACTTGGTTCTATGTTGTTCATCAACTGCAAAGAGACCAAGGTTCTGAGGTGGTTGTTGGTACAGGATTTTCAATGTACCACACGTCCAAGTTCACCATGCAGGGTAGCTGAAATTAAGGAAGAGAAAGAAAAATCTCATCATGTCCCCAAACAGTTCTTTAAGGTGCCAGCTGTAGGTGTTTCATAGCTTCCTGTGCATTTTTAAAGGCTGCATTGGAAAAATGGCAAGATTAGGTAAGAAACGGCAACTCTGCAACATCTTTTTTTTTAAATTTTTCTTATTGGAGTTCAATTTGCCAACATATAGCATAACACCCAGTGCTCATCCTGCCAAGTACCCCCCTCAGTGCCCATCACCCAGTCACCCACAACCCCCCATCCACCGCCCCTTCCACTACCCTTTGTTCATTTCTCAGAGTTAGGTGTCTCTCATGTTTTGTCACCCTCACTGATATTTTTACTCATTTTCTCTCCTTTTTTCTCACTTGAATGAATCTTGTACTTGTTTCAGCCCAGTGGTGTAAAGACCACTGTAAATGGTATCTTCTGGTATATAGAGGCACTGTTTGTCCAAAGGGAGTCCTGCCTCAGTGGTACCCAGTCTCTCTTCAAATTTTGGGAATGTAAAAGAATGTAAATATGATATTCAAAAGATCTTTTAAAATATTTAATTTATTTATTTGACAAAGAGAGAAAAAACACAAGCAGGAGGAGTGGCAGGCAGAGGGAGAGGGAGAAGCAGGACTCTGGGATCATGACCTGAGCCAAAGGCAGACACTTAACCAACTGAGCCACACAGGCACCTTATCTGAAAAATCTTATAAAAAAGAGCATCATGATTGATTATTAATAAACCCATGTAGGCCTGGGTTCTCCATCCTTAGTAAAGAGCACTACATTTTAAGACAAAATACCGGGGTCAATACTAGAGTCTGTTGCTTGCATGCTGTGTGACTTTGGGAAGGCCACTCAACCTCTGAAATATATATTCCTCTGTTAAGGTAAACTCTTGAATATTTCCACCAACTCTAAATTTCTCTGGTTCTAACTCTATCAAGTTTGTGTCATCCTGTTTTTCTTGGTGGAAAGAGATTTGGAGGCATGCTGATTCCTAATGGAATCATCAGGGCATATATACCCAGAACAAGATTTCAAATGGCTTTTGAGTTGCTAAGAACATTAACACTAATGGTATCTACCTAAGGCGACTGGATCTAAACCAACATTAACAGTTAGAAGATGCCACTAGCTACTAGCTATTCAAAACTATGAAGGTTAATCACAACTCCAGTTTCAGAGACAAATATTTAGAATTCTAAATGAGTTGAATATTAACATGGAGTTCCTGGGGGAATAACCAAGAAAACAAAGAAAAGAAATAGGAGGAGAGAGGGAGAAAGGATGAAAGGAAGGAAATAAGGAATTAGGAAAACTTTAAGGAAAAAATTAACTAGGCAAGAATCTCTCTAGGGAACTGAAGGAAACTCAGAGTTCATTTGGAGTTCCTGCAAGGCTTGAGTGAAATCTTGGGAACTTTTAACATAGCACTGGTAAGAAACCATAATAACTAACCTGTGGACTCCTTCCAAATGACACCTGGCAAGTCACATGCAAAAGAAAAACATTCAACTGTTCATTTTGAAGTGACTGTCTTGGTTAGCCATTGCCATAATTATGCTGTGTAACAAACATCTCCCAAACTCAGCACCCCAAAACAATGAATATGTGTTATCACTCACGTGTCAGTGGGTCAGCTGGGGTTTGACAGACTGATCTAGTCTGGGCTAGACTGGGCAACTCAGTTGCAGACTGCAGTGGCTGGGGTAGTTCTGCCTCACACATTTCTTATCCTTCTTAGGCTAGCAGGCTAGCTGAAGTGTGCTCTTCTCATTGGCAAAAAGCCGAAGGTAATGGAAAATATGTAAGGCATTTTAGGGAAGACCATAGAGCAAGCAGTTCTACCTGCATGACATTGGCTAAAGTGAGTCACAGGGTGAACAGACACATCTCTCTAACGGGCAGACTACGATGTCACAAGGCAAAGGGCATGGATAAATAGAGAAGTGAAGAATCAGGGCCACTAGTGCAATCTATTTGACAAGCATCATTGTATCACTGGTTCTTCTGGGACCCTTCTGCTCTGTCTTGCAATCTGCCTTGGTTTTCTTATGTATATCTTTTCCTGGATTTCAACCATCTATGATGGCACATGCTCTCACTTACTAAAGGTAATTGCCAGTCTAGTTTCTCTAAGATGAGCCCATGTCATGTGCCCTCAAATCTTTGATGTTTCTATAGAACTTTTTAACCTAGAGATACCCCTATAATATGGAGATCATAAAAAGAGATTATATTTCAAAAAGCAAAGTGAGGGTGATGGGCACTGAGGGGGGCACTTGGCGGGATGAGCACTGGGTGTTATGCTAAATGTTGGCAAATTGAACTCCAATAAAAAATTAAAACAAAAACAAAAAGCAAAGTGAGGAGGCCATGTGGCACAGCTGGTGCAGACTTCAATAATTAGTGAGTCTGTATGCTCACTTTGCCTCATGCCCTACCAACATTTACCTCTGCCATCTTGTCTTAGGATCACAGCTAATGCTGAAAGATGAAAAGTCAAAGGTAAAACAAGATCAAGCCCACAACTAGAGAATGAACTTCAGAACATGAGTAAATTTAAATAAAATGAAAGTAAACAGTGTATTTGTATGGGTACTTTGCATTTTCTTTTATATTAATAGCAAGTCTCTTGTTAATAGCATAGAGCTGTCTCTCAGACCCTTCTTCCCAGCCTTGTGTATGTTATTTTGCATCTGATAAATTTCAGAAATTACTACCAGATGTTCTCACATTTTGATTGGAGTGTTGTGCTTTGAAAAGCAGATTACTTTTTACCCTGTGCATATGCAGTGGATGTGAAAGAGAAGACAATGTGTGTTAGTGAAGACCCCCAATTATTTCTGCAATAGTTGTTTTGCCTGGTATGCTCTTTCAAAAGCATATTCCAAGATTCCTCTTGGGTCTGTCTGACTGGCACAGTACTCAAGGCCCAGCCCTGCTGCCTCAAGGTTCGTCTGACTCTGTGATGCCCCCAGAGGATGAGGCTGAAGCTGTGTCCAGCTGACACTACAGCTATCTTTGTCCAACTTCTTCCTCTCCTTTGCCCTGCTTCTCTTACACCTGTGTAAGTGTCTCTCAGGAGTCTTTCCTCAGCAAGCCATTGCCCAAGAGCCCCTGTCCCCAGGTGGACAGTTTCCTTGGGCACATGGACTTCATGAGTTGTGGGGTGGGGGAGCCACAACAGGGAGCCCTCTAAATCAAGAGATAGCCCCCTTTTATTTTGGCCAAAGTGGTGCTGCTTCCTCCAGTTAAGTCATTTTGGTCACTTTTCCCTGGTGTCCAGTTTCTATATCTGTGAAGTGAGGCCATTGGATTATAGACTCTCAAGTTTCTTTCTTGCTTTGCAAGTGTGTGATCTGTGATTACCATGATGCTGACTGTATAAAAAAGAAATAGCTCTCTTAATAAATTTGTATTTGCAAAAAACAATTGGGGGGAGGTATAGTATTCAGTAAAGATAGGACTTAGTATAAATTAGTATAAATTCACCCAGCAGCAGATTCCCTATGGATCCATATGCTCAGCATCTTGGGACAAGGACCATTTCTGCAACATGTGTTTCATGTTGAGCACCAATGGCTGTCCTGCAAAGATCCTGTGAGCATTTAGTTATACTCCCTGAGTCCCTGCGATAAGAGCAGGAGACGTGTTTTGAAAGGTGAATGGTGGTTTCAAAGCAGAACGAAAACATGGTGTCCTGGTTAGAGTGGTATGCTTTAATATTTGAAGTCATGCCCATCAATATTTCATATTAATACACAAATTAATATTTAAACCTTAAGTTCACCCTAAATAAAACATTTTTATTTTCACATGAGCTCTCTGAAATCAATGTGTTTACCTTATTGAAGTCTTTCATACATGCTGGTACAAAACTGGCCAGCATTACTGGGAAGTGATGTCAGTAGGGTGATTTGATGAAGCCTTGAGCACTGGGACTGCTTGAAGCCCAGAAGCATGGATGCAAGTGGGAGAAATGGTGGCAGGATGGACAGCATAAAGCCTAGCATGCAAAAAGCACTGAGCTATGGATGCTGTGGTCACTTTTGTCATTTGTCAGGAAATAGTGTGTAGGTGATATGGGGAAAGCAGGTGTCTAAAGTGGAAATTGGATGGATGCTAACACTACTTTGCTCCCTTTACACTGCCTAGTACCATACCAGAAGGCTCCATTGGCTCCAAGATAGTGGAGAAGCACTTGAGATAGTCTAGTTCAGTGGTATTCAGACCCCCTCCAGGGCTCTTCTTCCAGGGCATGGGCAAAGGACAGAGTGGTGGTTGTGGGAGTCAGGGGGGAGCAACACCACTCCAGTTATATCATTTTTAAATATTAGGCAGGTGGTAGGGTAGAGAAGGTTTCCGCTGCTTAAGATGGATGTTTAGAGGTTCTCCAATTTTATTTCAATTTTGTCACAAAACAATTTAATTGTTGATCATGTAGTAAGTTGCAGTTTAGAATGTCTGATCGTATAATAAAAGGCCCAATTCTAATAAAAAGCTTTTCTGTGTTCCTGCATGTTTCCCAGTGTGTGTGTGTGTGTGTGTGTGTGTGTGTGTGTGTGTACAAAGGCATTGTAGAGGCAATCTCCCAGGAAGCATTGGAGTTTCTCTCCTGCAAGGTTGTTGGTCTCCTAGTCTTCACATGGGTAGTGCATTGGCACCAGAAGATATGATGGCGAAGCCATCAGCAGCATTTTCATCACCACCTTCATTTAAGGAAGTAACCCCAATGCAATTTACAACTTGCACTGGGACAAGTGGAGGCCACCTCCCTCACATCCATCCACTTCAGGGGGGTGGGCTCCAAGCCACAGGGGACAGGCACCGACACTCCTACACATAACATCCCCAGTTGATGGGACCACAGACAGGCCTTGGGAGGACGGAGGTCAGGCAGGCTACTGCTCTGCTGCCCCTGCTGTGTAAATGTCAGTAGGGTCTCTCCTGGAATGACAGGTTAGGATGTCAATCCTCTTTTCATATCTGGAGGGTGCAGGTTACAAAAGTGTATGCTCTCCTGAGAAGCACTGTGCCTTCAGAATGTGCTTCCTTCCTATTGAGAATAGGCTGGGAATATGATGGTGTGTGTGTGTGTGTGTGTGTGTGTGTGTGTGTGTGTTTCAGTATTTCACAAATAAGCACAAGACAAAATAAAGAGGAAAAACAATGGCATTTTTTTTCTTTTCTTTTTTAAAAAATTTTTTAATAATAAATGTATTTTTATTGGTGTTCAATTTGCCAACATACAGAATAACACCCAGTGCTCATCCCGTCAAGTGACCCCCTCAGTGCCCGTCACCCATTCACCCCACCACTCGCTCTCCTCCCCTTCCACCACCCATAGTTTGTTTCCCAGAGTTAAGAGTCTTTATGTTCTGTCTCCCTTTCTGATATTTCCTACCCATTTCTTCTCCCTTCCCTTCTATTCCCTTTCACTATTATTTATATTCCCCAAATGAATGAGACCATATAATGTTTGTCCTTCTCTGATTGACTTATTTCACTCAGCATAATACCTCCAGTTCCATCCACGTTGAAGCAAACCATTTTTTTTCTTTTAAAGATTTTATTTATCTATTCATGAGAGACACAGAGAGAGAGGCAACGACATAGGCAGAGGGAGAAATGGGCTCCCTGCAGGGAACCTGATGCTGAACTTGATCCCAGGACCCTGGGATCACAACCTGAGCTGAAAGCAGATGCTCAACCACTGAGCTACCCAGGCGTCCCAGCAATAGTAGTTTTAATGCAGAATATGTATACATGGATGGTATTTAGAAGGACTTTGCACAAAGTAGCTCTCAGGAACTCCTCCATATTGTGTGCTCCTAGAAGGGCTCCTGCCAGATGCCCTCCCTTGTTTGGATCTGAGCACTCAAAATCCATTCTTCAATCCAAAGATCACCGACCCTGCAGATCATATGAGGGTTTTGATTTCTGATACTTAACATTCTCAAATTTCAGGAAAATAAATGTTTGAATATCTATTCATTATTTGCAAAGTCAGGGAAGTACAACTCTTACACAAAGCTTGCTTTACTTGATGGTACTCCATGACTTCTGTTGAATACTTAGGTGTAGAAAAGAGAGAGAAGCAGCTGTCATGACAGCAGAAAATAAAACACTAATATTTAGGCCTTCTTGTCTCATTTCTTGCCTTCTAAGATCAAAGGTGTGAGGGATGGGGTGGGTCAGAGTCAGAGTGCAAAGTGGCTTTCTTAGGAAAGCCAGGAAGGAACATGAATTATAAACCTTACCATTCTTCTTGAATTATAGGCTAGGCCCAAAGTAAATCTAGGGGATAGTTGATAAATCTCCTACAGGAAATGTTATGGATGATAAACTGGACTCAGGTACCGAGCAGGGGTGAGAAGTGAGAGGTGGAAAAAGTAGGTAAATTTCAGAATAAGGGAGCTTATTTTTGTGGAAAAGAAAAGCTTGAGAGGGACTCATTTTTCATCTTGACATATCCTTAGGATATGTTCCCTGGCCTGCTGTTATTTTATTTCAGAGCTTGCCAGAATGAAAAGCAAACACAAGAAATGAACCAAAAAACAAAACCATAAAACCCCCCAAAAAACAAAAAAGGAACTAAGTTCAGCCTCCAGAGATAAGATCTGCCTCATGATTTGTTTCTGGCAACCCTTTTTTCCTCAATTGAGGTTGAGCCTCATGGGATCTCAAGGCAATGTACGCATGTTGACTCACTGGGGAACTCCCTCCAAAATAGAACCTCTGTTTATATTTGTATTTCCACTTTTTTTAGATGTTCTATTAACATCTATTAATACATAGATGTATAGCATGTATAGCATACATTTATGTATACACATAGGGCATACATTTATGCTTTATAAGGTATTTCAGTACAAAGCACACTGTGTGCAGGAGTCAGTGGTCATTATTTATAAAGAACTTAGTGCACACACATTGAGGTGTTTCACTGCAGAGGTGCCAGATCAAATGGATTCATGGTCCTTGTTTGGAAGACCACCTAGAAACCTATGAACAGTCTCAGATGCAGTGCTTCCTCAGTAACTCAGAGCCATCTGGAATTGGCATAGAATGTAGTTGCCTCTACTGAGGCCCAGCACTAAAACTCAAATGTTAGCAGTTGAAAGGATTAGAATGGTAGTTCCAGGAAGCCTGCCTGTTTGACCACTTCAGATAACAGGGCCTGGCAAAGGGCAGGTGTGCAAAAATATATTCATTACCTGTTGATTAATGAATATGATTCCCCACCACCAGTCCTTTATACCAACATTTTGATAAATGCAAAAATATGAATATTACTTCAGTAGAAAATCTCTTGCCTATAGTTTTTAGCTGCAAAAATCAAAAGCCATTTGTAATTGAACTAAGCAGAAATGTGAGATAAGTCTGTCTTTGGAAACTTCCAAATTGCCTTCCACACCCACCATACATGACTGCCCCCATCATGCCCACACTAGTACCTACTGTCCTCCTCAAAGCCCCTGGGGCCTCAGTGCCTGAGTCTTCTTGGACTGTACCTCCTACCTCTGACCTTTGCTCTAAGGCTGGGGTCATACAGTGGGACCATTGTCCCCACCTGAAGCACTCTTACCTTTTCCATCATGGGAGCACTGGGTGGCAGTCTCTGATGATGAGTGGCCTCCCTTTGCATTTTGGATTGAAAGGGAAATACCCTAGGCCACATCCTAGGGCACTGTAGCAGAGGCAGGAGCTTTGTTTTAAAAAAGCAGGTATAGAAAGCTTTGAGGTTGGACCCCTTCACCAGTGCCATGAATGCTTCTCTAATATTTCCAGCTGCCCTCCTCCCCAAATCAAACTGCTCTCCTTCATCTGACTGCATGGTAGTCTGCTTTGTCACTGTTTGATTTCTTCCCTGAAGCCTTCTCCTGCCTTTGCTTTCCTGTGCTTTTTTGCTTATATTCCCTCATCCTTAAAATTTTGATTATTATTAATTTATTAATATTTTTTACTACTCTATGATTTCAGTCTCTATTCCTTTTGCCTCTGCTGTCCAAAATCTTGTGGCCAAGTCCAGAGTTAGAATCCCTATTTTATTTCTTACCTTAGACAAGAAAGTCAAACTCTGCCTCAATCTTTTTGTCTATAAACTGGGAAGGATCATGCTCATCTCATATGGGCATTAATACAACTTGCATGCCTGGCAATCAATGCGTGTGCCCATAAGCTGCTAGGAAATATCAGGCAAATCCGGCCCTATTTCTGCTCCTCCTGAAGCACCATCCCTGTTCTTGGATGATGCCATGGAGCACAGAACAACACCCACCCACGGATCATGGGCAGCAAGCTTCTTTCTGCTGGTCTCAGGGGATGAGGTCACTCCTACCAAGATCAATCCAGGGATCTCAAAGTAACCTTAGACATTTCCCTCCTGGGGCAGCCCGGGTGGCTCAGCGGTTTAGGTCCGCCTTCAGCCTAGGGTGTGATCCTAGAGACCCAGGATCCAGTCCCACGTCGGGCTCCCTGTGTGGAGCCTGCTTCTCCCTCTGCCTGTTTGTGCGTGCGTGTCTCTCTCTCTCTGTCTCTCTCATGAATAAATAAATAAAATCTTTAAAAAAAAAAAAAGACATTTCCCTCCTAATCTTTCCCTACATCCAGTTGATTCCCAAGAATTTTCAACTCACATAACCCTAGACTTTTGAATCCTGTTCCTATTCTATGAAAATCTGATTATCACCAGCCCTTCTTTCCATTCAGTGTGGTGGCCCTGGGGTCACCTGTCACACTTGAAAGTCAGTATCCTCAAATGGCAAATTTTTGTGTAAAATGTGAAACTTAGGCGAAGATTCTTTTCTCTCTTCTCTTCTCTTTATCTGTAATTTTATCCTTTCACCAATACTACACAGTTTGTAATTACTATTGCCATCGAATGTCTTGAAATGGGCAGAGTAGGTTCCCCCTCTTTTCTTCTTTTTCACAGTTGTTTCAGCTTTGCCTTTCTAGAACTTTGTGTGTATTTTAGTTCCTTTGATTTTCTATATACATTTTAGAATAACCTTGCTGACATCTAAAGAAAAAGAAACTTTCTGGGATTTTTATAGGAATTCTGAAAAAAAAATTTTTAAATTTAAAAAAAGGAATTTTGTTAAATTTGTCTATCAGTTTAAGGAGAATTGACATGTTCACTATGATGAGTCTCCCAAATCATGAACATCATATGTCTCTCCTTTTATTTATATTTTCTTTGATTTTTTTATCAGTGTTTTATAGTTTTTAGTATATAGATCCTATACACATTTTGTTAAATTTTCTCTTAAGTATTTAATTTTTTGAGCAGTTGTAAATAATAATTTATCATTTGCATGTGTATATTGCTAGTATACCAAAATAAGATTGATTTTTTTTTATGTTGTATCATTCTAAACTCATTTATTAGTTGTAGGAAGGTGTTGGGGGGGGGTTTTGTTTTACTTTTTTTTTTTTTTTAGAGGATTCTCTATTTATAAAAATATACCATCTACAAATAGGGACAGTTTATTATCTTTCTCTTTGGTCTGTATGTCTTTTTGTCCCTTGCTTGCCTTATTGCACATGACAGAACTCCCAGTTCTAAGTTTAATTAAAATAGTGGAAGCAGATGTCCTTGCTTTATTTCTAATCTAAAAGGAAAAGCATTCAGTCTTCCACCAATAAGTATAATCTGAGCTGTAGGCTTTTGTAGGAGCTCTTTATTAAGTTGAGTAATTTAGATATTAATATTCTTTATTATTCTTAATATTCTTATTTTTTAATATTCTTATTTTTCTGTGAGCTTTTATCATGAATAGGTGTTAAATTGTGTCGAATTCTTTTTCCTGCCTCAATTAATAAATCATGTGATTTCCCTTTTTTATACTGTTAGTATGGTAGATTAAATTTTGAATATTGAACCAATCTTGCATCTGTGGAGTAAACTCAACTGACCATTGTGTACAATTCTTTTTACATACTGCTTATTTTATTTGCTAATGCTTTGTTAATTTTTTGTTAATTCATTTTTCTTGGTTTTTGAATTGGGAGCTAGATTAGTGCTTTGAGGGTTTCCTCTTTTCTAATTCATGCATTCAGTGCTATAAATTGCCCCCCATCCCAATCATAGTACCCCACTCTTATCCTTGTAATGTCTAATATTTAATGATTTTTTGAGGGGGGTTTTATTCACAGGGGATAATTGGTATTGCAGTTTTCTTTCTTCCTTTCTTCTCCTTTGTAGTATCTTTGTCTAGTTTTCAGACCAAGTAATATTGACTTTATAAAATGGGTTGAGAAGTGTTCCCTCTATTTATTTTCTGAAAGGATAGTGTAGAATTGCTTTTGATTCCTTAATAAACATCTGATTGAATCCTTCAGTGAAAACATAGACCAGGGACGCCTAGGTGGCTCAGCGGTTTAGCGTCTGCCTTTGGCTCAGGGTGTGATCCTGGAGTCCAAGGATAGAGTCCCACATTGGGCTTCCTGCATGGAGCCTGCTTCTCCCTCTGTCTATGTCTCTGACTCTCTCTCTCTGTGTCTTTCATGAATAAATAAATACAATTTTAAAGAAAAAAAAAAAGAAAACATAGACCAGGAAATTACTCTTTAGAGAATTTTAAAATCATGAATTCAATTTCCTTCATAGTTATAGCTACATAAATTTCTACTTTCTATGAAAAGTTGTCACAATTTTGCTTTTCTTTTTTTTTCTTTTAAAAAAAGATTTTATTTATTTATTCATGAGATAAATAGAACAACTTCTGGATTCAGGGTCCACTTCTGGATTCTCTATTCTGTTAAATTGATCTATGTGTCTGTTTCTGTGCCAGTACCACACTGTCTTGATGACCACAGCTTTGTAGTACAACCTGAAATCTGGCATTGCGATGCCCCCAGCTATGGTTTTCTCTTGTAAAATTCCCCTGGCTATTCGGGGTCTTTTCTGATTCCACACAAATCTTAAAATAATTTGTTCTAACTCTCTGAAGAAAGTCCATAGTATTTTGATAGGCATTGCATTAAACGTGTAAATTGCCCTGGGTAACACTGACATTTTCACAATATTAATTCTGCCAATCCATGAGCATGGAATATTTTTCCATCTCTTTGTGCCTTCTTCAATTTCTTTCAGAAGTGTTCTGTATTTTTTAGGGTATAGATCCTTTACCTCTTTGGTTAGGATTATTCCTCGGTATCTTATGCCTTTGGGTGCAATTGTAAATGGGATTGACTCCTTAATTTCTCTTTCTTCAGTCTCATTGTTACTGTATAGAAATGCCATTGATTTCTGGGCATTGATTTTGTATCCTGCCACGCTACCAAATTGCTGTATGAGTTCTAGCAATCTTGGAGTGGAGGCTTTTGGGTTTTCTGCGTAGAGTATCATGTCATCTGCAAAGAGGGAGAGTTTGACTTCTTCTTTGCCAATTTGAATGCCTTTAATGTCTTTTTGTTGTCTGGTTGCTGAGGCGAGGACTTCTAGTACTACGTTGAATAGCAGTGGTGAGAGTGGACATCCCTGTCTTGTTCCTGATATTGGGGGAAAGGCTCCCAGTGCTTCCCCATTGAGAATGATATTTGCTGTGGGCTTTTCGAAGATGGCTTTTAAGATATCGAGGAATGTTCCCTCTATCCCTACGCTCTGAAGTGTTTTGATCAGGAATGGATGCTGTATTTTGTCAAATGCTTTCTCTGCATCTAATGAGAGGATCATATGGTTCTTGGTTTTTCTCTTGCTGATATGATGAATCACATTGATTGTTTTACGAGTGTTGAACCAGCCTTGTGCCCCGGGATAAATCCTACTTGGTCATGGTGAATAATTTTCTTAATGTATTGTTGGATCCTATTGGCTAGTATCTTGTTGAGAAATTTTGCATCCATGTTCATCAGGGATATTGGTCTGTAATTCCCCTTTTTGGTGGGGTCTTTGTCTGGTTTTGGAATTAAGGTGATGCTGGCCTCATAGAACGAATTTGGAAGTACTCCATCTCTTTCTATCTTTCCAAACAGCTTTAGTAGAATAGGTAACGTTTGACAGCATTCCCCTGGGAAACCATCTGGCCCTGGACTCTTGCGTCTTGGAGGTTTTTGATGACTGCTTCAATTTCCTCCCTGGTTATTGGCCTGTTCAGGTTTTCTATTTCTTCCTGCTCCAGTTTTGGTAGTTTGTGGCTTTCCAGGAATGCGTCCATGTCTTCTAGATTGCCTAATTTATTGGTGTAGAGCTGTTAATAATATGTTTTTAAAGTCGTTTGTATTTCCTTGGTGTTGGTAGTGATCTCTCCTTTCTCATTCATGATTTTATTAATTTGAGTCTTCTCTCTCTTCTTTTTATTAAGGTTGGCTAATGGTTTATCTATCTTATTAATTCTTTCAAAGAACCAACTCCTGGTTCTGTTGATCTGTTCCACAGTTCTTTTGGTCTCGATTTCATTTAGTTCTGCTCGAATTTTAATTAACTCTCTTCTTCTGAGGGGCGTAGGGTCCATTTGCTGTTTTTTTCTCTAGCTCCTTTATGTGTAAGGTGAGCTTTTGTATTTGAGTTCTTTCCAGTTTTTGAATGGATGCTTGTATTGTGATGTATTTCCCCCTCAGGACTGCTTTTGCTGCATCCCAAAGATTTTGAACGGTTGTATCTTCATTCTTATTAGTTTCCATGAAACTTTTTAATTCTTCCTTAATTTCCTGGTTGACCCTTTCATCTTTTAGCAGGATGGTCCTTAACCTCCACGTGTTTGTGGTCCTTCCAAACTTCTTGTTGTGATTTAGTTCTAATTTCAAGGCATTATGGTCTGAGAATATACAGGGGACTATCCCGATCTTTTGGTATCAGTTCAGACCTGATATGTGACCCAGTATGTGGTCTATTCTGGAGAATGTTCCGTGTGCTTTTGAGAAGAATGTGTATTCAGTTGAGTTTGGATGTAAAGTTCTATAGATATCTGTGAAATCCATCTGGTCCAGTGTATCATTTAAAGCTCTCGTTTCTTTGGAGATGTTGTGCTTAGAAGACCTATCGAGGGTAGAAAGAGCTAGATTGAAGTCACCAAGTATAAGTGTATTATTATCTAAGTATTTCTTCAGTTTGGTTATTAACTGATTGATATATTTGGCAGTTCCCACATTCAGGGCATATATATTGAGGATTGTTAAGTCCTCTTGTTGGATAGATCCTTTGAGTATGAGATAGTGTCCCTCTTCATTTCTCACTATAGTCTTCGGGGTAAATTTTAATTTATCTCTTTATCTCTCCTATTCAGAATGAGAGCCTTGCTGGATAAAGTATTCTTGGTTGCATGTTCTTCTCATTTAGGACCCTGAATATATCCTTCCAGCCCTTTCTGGCCTGTCAGGTCTCTGGGGAGAGGTCTGCTGTTACCCTAATATTCCTCCTCATAAGAGTCAGGGACTTTTTTCTCTTGCTGCTTTAAGGATCTTCTCCTTATCTTTGGAATTTGCAAGCTTCACTATTAAATATCCAGGTGTTGAACGGTTTTTATTGATTTTAGGGGGATCTCTATATTTCCTGGATCTGAATGCCTGTTTCCCTTCCCAGATTAGGAATGTTTTCAGCTAGGATTTGTTCAAATATCTATTCTGGCCCCCTGTCCCTTTCCGCGCCCTCGGGAACCCCAATTAAACGTAGGTTTTTCTTCCTCAGGCTGTCGTTTATTTCCCTTAATCTGTCTTCATGGTCTCTTAATTGTCTGTCTCTTTTTTCCTCAGTTTCCCTCTTTGCCATCAACTTGTCTTCTATGTCACTCACTCGTTCTTCCACCTCGTTAAGCCTCATCGTTAGGGCTTCTAGTTTGGATTGCATCTCATTTAATTGATTTTTAATTTCTGCCTGATTGGATCTAAATTCTGCAGTTATGAAGTCTCTTGAGTCCTTTATGCTTTTTTCTAGAGCCACCAGTAGCTGTATAATAGTGCTTCTGAATTGGCTTTCTGACTTTGAATTGTAATCCAGATTTTGTAACTCTGTGGGAGAGAGGACTGTTTCTGATTCTTTCTTTTGAGGTGAAGTTTTCCTTCTAGTCATTTTGCTCAGTGCAGAGTGGCCAAAAACAAGTTGTATTGGGAAAAGGAGAAAAAGAGAGAAGAGAAGGAAAGAAAAGAGAAAAAGAAAAAAGAGAAAGAAGAAAAAAGGGGAAAAAAGAAGAAAAAGAGAAAGAGAAAGAAAAAGAAAGACAGGTGAAAAAAAGGGGTGGGGGAAGCAATCAGAAATCCAAAAGAAAGAAAAAAAACACAAAACAAACAAACAAACAAACAAAAACAAAACAAAAAACACGGGGGAGTATCTTCTGATTCTGTATACTTTAAGTCCCTTGACTTCCTCTGGAACTGGTCCGTGTAGCTGGTCTTCTGGGGGAGGGGCCTGCTGTGCTGATTCTCAGGTGTCAGCACTTGGGGGAGCTGCTCTGCCCCTGCCTGGTGCAGGGCTCAGTTGGGGGTCTTCACCCCGTGAGGCCCCAGGAGGAACAACCGCAGTGGGGCAGCAGCTCTGCAGCCCTGGAGTCAGCCCCCGCAGTAGCTCCGGGGCTCTCCTCCTGCAGGGCCTGGAGGCTCCGGGGCGGGGCCGCTGATCTGCTCAGCTCCGGGCAGGAGCGTCCTTGCTGTCCTGGGCCCTCCCGGCCTCTGCCTGTCCCGGGGGAGGCCGGATCCTGGGCTGTGTCCGGCGCCCTGTGCTCCGGGGCCTGCGCTGTTGGATTCGTGCTCCCGGCTGTGCAGCCCCCTCCAATAGGAGCCTACAATTTTGGTTTTCAAGGAATCAGTCCATTTCTTCTAGTGACCAAGTTTATATGAATAAAGTTGATAATAGTATTTCACTATTATCCTTGTGATGTCTACAGTAACTGCAGTAGTGATAACCCGTTTCATTCCTGATATTGATAATTTGTATATTTTTGCCTTTGTTAGTCTTGTTAAAATTTTGTAGATTTTATTAAACTTTTCAAGAACCACTCTTTTGTTTTATTGATGTTCCACTGTTTTTTGTTTTCTGTTTTCATATTAATCTATTTGGTTCCTTCCTATTACTGCTTTGGGTTTACTTTGCTCTCATTTTTCTTGTTTTCTGAGTTGAGAGCTTAGATTATTGATTTTAGAGTTTTTCTCTTTTCTAATGTTTGCATTTAGCGCTATATATTTCCCTTCCATCAGTGTGTTAACTATGTTCCACAAGTTTTGATATGTTTTATTTTCGCTTTCATTCCATTTAATCTATTTTTTCATTTAGATTTTATCTTGACCTATGCATTATTTAGAAGTATAATATTTTATAATAATAAATTTATTTTTTATTGGTGTTCAATTTGCCAACATACAGAATAACACCCAGTGCTCATCCCGTCAAGTGACCCCCTCAGTGCCCGTCACCCATTCACCCCCACCCCCCGCCCTCCTCCCCTTCCACCACCCCTAGTTTGTTTCCTAGAGTTAGGAGTCTTTATGTTCTGTCTCCCTTTCTGGTATTTCCTACTCATTTCTTCTCCCTTCCCTTATATTCCCTTTCACTATTATTTATATTCCCCAAATGAATGAGAACATACACTGTTTGTCCTTCTCCGATTGACTTACTTCACTCAGCATAATACCCTCCAGTTCCATCCACGTTGAAGCAAATGGTGGGTATTTGTCATTTCTAATGGCTGAGTAATGTAATATTTAACTTTCAAATGTTTAGAGATTTTTCCTATCATCTTTCTGTCATGATTTTCTGGTTTTATTTCATTGTGTCATTGTGTTCATAAAACACACTTTGCCAGATTTTAATTCTTTTACATTTGTTAAGGTTGTTTTATGGTGCAGGATATATTTCATCTTGGCATGAATTCCATAGGCTCTTGAAGAGAATCTATACTCTGCTGCTATTGGATGGAGTATTCTATAAATTTTATTTGGTCCTGTTGACTGAGGGTGTTGAATTCTCCATATACTTGTTGATTGTCTATCTAGTTATTCTATCAATTATTAAGAGAGAGGTCAAGGTTTAAATTTCCAATTATGATTGTGAGCTTGTCTCTTTATCCTTTCATTTCCATCATTTTATTGCTTCACCTGAAAGCTTTGTTGTTTGGTAGATGCTATTTTGTTCTGTTTTCTAAAAATTTGATGAGAAATATACTGTCATTCCAATTTTTTATCTCTTTCTGCTTTAAAGATTTTCTCCTTGTCATTTGTTTTCAGAAATTTGGCTCTGACACGTCTTGGTATAGATTTATTTGAGAGTTACTTAAGTTTTTCAATCTATAAGTTTATGTCTTCTGCCAAATTTGGGAAATTTGGGTCATTATTTTTTTAGTACTTTTTCAGCCCCGCCTCTTTTCTCCTTTTCTTCTGGAAAAATGATATCAGAGTCATATCTTTTTTTGCTTTAGTATTACAGATTTTTTAGATTATACAGGATATTTTTTCCCCTAGTAATTTTCTCTCCTTTGTGTAGATTGGGTGATTTCTTTTTTTCTATCATTCAGTTTACTAATTCTTGTTTCTGTGCTCTTCATTAATGCTGTTGAGCCCATTCACAGAGCTTTCAATTTCCAGTAATAAATTTATCAGTTCTAAAATTTTATTTGGTTCTTCTTTGTGTTTTTGATTTTTTTTATTGGGACTTTTTTTCTTTTGTTTTCAAGCATGTTTGTAATTGCTAGTTGAAGCATTTTTAGCTGCTTTAAAATCTTTGCCAGATAATTCTAATAGCTCTGTAATCTTTATTTTGGAATCTATTGGTTGTTGTTTTACTCAGTTTAAGATCTTCCTACTTCTAGTTATGAGGAGAGATTTTACTTGAATGTTTGACTGAACATTTTATTATCATGTTTCAAGACTCCAGATCTTATACCTTCTGGTTTAATTTACTTTCTCTAATGCCAATAGTGCAGGGAAAAAGGTGTGCTCCTGCATTCCCATCAGGTGAAGATAAAATCTCAGGATCTCCACTGACACTTCATGGGGATGGGCTTGGTCACTGGTTAGCAAGGATGAAAATCCCAGATTGCTACTCAGCCTTTTTTCACAACATTTTAGGTGTGTGTGTGCGTGTGTGTATGTGTGTGTGTGTGAGTGTGTGTAGGGATGCAAGAGAAATTCAGTTCTTTCCTAGAACTTTAGTTAGAAAGCAGACTTTTTTAAATTATGGTTTTACATCTTAACCGTTTTTGAATGTATAGTTCAGCAATTTTAAGTAAATTTGCATATTCACATTGTTGTGCTACCAATCTCCAAAACTAAAACTTTATACTTACTAAACAAGTCCTCAATCTACCTTAGTAAGGACATCCTTATACAAGGCAAAAGCTACTAGAAGCCCCAGCACCTGATTTTGAGTCAATGGTTACTCTTAGATGCAGAATTTAAGGAGCCTTGGTGTCCATCAAAAGATGAATGGATAAAGAAGATGTGGTCTATGTATACAATGGAATATTACTCAGCCATTAGGAACGACAAATACCCACCATTTGCTTCAACGTGGATGGAACTGGAGGGTATTATGCTGAGTGAAATAAGTCAATCTGAGAAGAACAAACATTATATGGTCTCATTCATTTGGGGAATATAAATAATAGTGAAAGGGAATAAAGGGGAAAGGAGAGAAAATGAGTGGGAAATATCAGAGAGGGAGACAGAACATGAGAGTCCTAACTCTGGGTAATGAACTGGGGTGTTGGAAGGGGAGGAGGGCAGAGGGTGGGGGTGAGTGGGTGACGGGCACTGAGGGGGGCACTTCATGGGATGAGCACTGGGTGTTATTCTGTATGTTGGCAAATGGAACACCAACAAAAAATAAATTCATTATTTAAAAAAAGAATTTAAGAAGTTCCTCCTTAAGATCACTTTTCTTAAAACAAGCTTATTTTGAACAAGTCCTAGTAACTAGAATAACAAATAGGTGAAAATATAAATGATTTAGTGTATGTAGTTAACAATAGAACCTTTTGTGATTTGTGGAATTCTAGCTGAGTGCCCTTTATAAATCTCAGCCAAATACTAAGAGTCTGAGCAAAGGCTCAACAGCCTAAGCTGTTCTGCAATTATGGCTCATAACATTTTATTATATCTCACAATTTTGTGGGCCAGGGATCCAGATAGTATTATGTTTTGTTGTGTCTGATCTTTTTTGAGGTTTCCTGAACCAGCATGCAATCCAGCCCGTCAGTGACCATGGATGAAGGTTGAGTAAATTAATGAATAAGTGAAACTCAAAGGGTTTGAAGCAGCATCTATAAAAACTAATTAGAAATTTCTAAATTGTAGCACTGATGGACAATTGAAATGAGTTATGTGGTAGCTGAAAAGATGCTGTACCCCTAATTCTGCCTCAAGCTGGAGGTGTAACCTTGGGTAAGCCATGTGTGTGCACTAGTATGCAGGTGGTCTACCTGTGGGGCAAGGATATTAAGGAGATATGTTTGTGGGGTGCATTTTAGTGCATGAGTGCTGAAGATTAAGGAAATAGAAAGAACTTGAGGAAATATGCACTTTTAGGAGCACTTCATGAATTTCCAAGGATAACTCTAAACTTGTCTTTAGATGGTCTTTATGACCTAAAAAAGGTAGGAAGTTCTGTCACAGCAGCCATAATATTATTCACTAGCCTCAGAAGCCTGATGCCAGAGTGGTTGCACAGCTGTACTACTTGAACATTTTACAGAGCCTTAAGAAAATCCAATTTCATCAGTAAAAGTTTGATTTTAGTAGCAATCTATCTATTTCTAAAATGTCAGTGCTATTCTAAAGTAAATGGGAGAAGATTTGACTTCCCTGAAATTGAATTATTGTTCAGTAGATAAACCTTTATTGATGCCACAGTCTCTGAGGAAGCACAGAGTTTATGGTGCTGGTGAGGAGCCTAGAGACAGAAGTGATGCACAGGGATGAGTACAGATTTGTCTTGTAGTTAACACTGAGAGGAAGTAAGACAGATGATCAAGCTGTTGAGATTCCTGCTGACATCTTCTTTATTAAAGGCTGCAGTTAAAAGTCAGCATGGTTTGGGCCCGGGAAAAGGGCCTCTGGAATCTGGTGCCCTGAGCAGATATGCCTGCTGCATCTGACAAATGCAGGGCCTCTAAAGTTGCAGCAGAGAGTCAGGAGCTGGAGAGGAGCATCCAGTCTGAAGGAGTTGGGCCTGAAAAGAGGTACTAGTCATTTAGATCCATGGAGCATAGACATCTGCAAACTCTCCCCTCTAAATCCCCACTGAGAGCCATGGTGACCTCTGGAAGGTCAGATTCCTTCTGGGTCAATCAGAACAGCAATCTCCCACTGCTCACCTCACTCAGGTTAGGCCTATCCACAACTAATTGAAAGGGTATAAACACTGGTACATTGCAGAAGAGACTCTCCCCTGTACTGAGTAATTAACACTGGGCTGGTCTATACTGTCTCCCACCTTAAGACCCTGCACAACCTTCTCCCTTCCTCAGATGTCCTTTGCCTGCAATGTCAATATTGATTGTCAACACTCAGCAGCACTTGGCACATGGCAAGTGCTCAGTGCATTTAAGTTGGATGTGTCAACATATGGGGGTGGGGCCTATGTCCATTATAAACATTAGTCAAGCCTATTCATAATTTAAATGATAACTGTAACCTATATTTACTCTACTCTTGAACCACTCAGGGTTTAAACTGTGCAGGTCCACTTACAGACAGATTTAAAAAGAAAAAGGTTTGGTGGCAAAAGCCACATGGTATTTACTTAAAATGTCCATCCCAGTCTCTAAGGGACTGAACCAAAGGTGACTGGTGTAGATGTTGTGCCTGCTGCCCTCTGAGTAATGAGGGAGGCCACCAAGGCCATAAGTAGCCACTGGAGCCCCAGGACCAGGCAGGCCTGCAGGTTTCCAGATGTTCTAATGGGATGGTTGGGTTAAATGGTGGGTGTGAAGTAAGGCTGAAGCTGAGGCATGTACCTAGAAGGGCAGAGAGAATAGAGTGCAGGGCATCTGATGTCCCTGGTGTTCCCAGACCCCATAAGTCCTCCATGCACTGGGCTCTGGGGTTGTGCAGGAATGCTGCAGCCCCTCAGATCCCTCCCAGGTGGGTACAGACCTCTTCCAATGGCACTTCCCTGACCCCACAGCCCCCCAGAGGTTGGTGCACTTACCTGGTCTATAGCTGCAATGGTCATGGGTGATGGTACACCTGCAGGCCTATAGGGCAGCTCCACTGCAGCTACAGGCTACTACTATTATCCACAAACCACCTGGTAGCTGCCACTGCTGAGCCCAGGCCACCAGGATGCAGAACATCACCATCCTAGGGCGAGGCCTGTCTCTGTCCCTGTCTTTTCCAAGCATGCCAATGTGTGGAGCTTTTTCAATGAATATATTCAAAAAAAGTTGAATATTTTCTTATTTTCTATAAACATATTTTCTTATCTTTATGATTTTCCTAATAACATTTTCTATTTTGTAATGTAGTTTATTATAAGAATTCAGTGTATAATACGTATCATGTGTAAAATATGTGTTAATTGACTTTGTTATTGGTAAGGCTCTGATCAGTAGCAACAATAGGCTATTAAGTTTTAAGGAGTCAGAATTTATACTCAGATTTTAGACTGAAGCAATCAGCACCTCTCACCTCTGCATTGTCCAAGGGTCACTTGGAGACAAGGAGTATAACACACTGCAGCGGGGGCCATCTGCCTTTTCCATAGTTAACCTGAGAGATAAATGAATGTGCTGGACAATCCCAGCTTCCTAAGGCCTGGGCATGATTCCCTGCCAATAACCTTGTACTCAAATAATCTTTTGTAGGATATAAAACTGACAAAACATGATTATCTGTGTAACATGCATGTATGTGGGCATGTGTACCATAAGGATTTCAGATTGGGAGATGGGAAAGCATAGTATTATTTTTAGCTCTTCCTCTGATTTTTTCTGATCGTAGTAGCAAGTCCTCCACTTTGGAACACTCTTCAATAATATGAGAATGACATAACACTTCTGGTGTGTACACTGTAGATAGACTAATAAGGTGAGCAAGTTGCTATCTTTCAGAAAATTATTGATTTGCCCCTTGGACTCAGAGCATGGTATGTTAGTTGTATCATTTCATTCCTTCAATATTTTTGCTCTTCAATAAAAGTCTATAGTTTTCTCAAGTCTTATTTTTATTCTTTATTTTGTTTTGTTTTTAGATCTTATTCATTTATTCATGAGAGACACAGAGAAAGAGAAAGGCAGAGACACAGGCAGAGGGAGAAGCCGGCTCCATGCAGGGAGACTGATGTGGGACTCAATCCTGGGTCTCCAGAATCACGCCCTGGGCTGAAGTCGGTGCTAAATCACTGAGCCACCTGGGCTGCCCACAAGTCTTATTTTTAATATGTATCTTAATTTTGTCTCCTCTACTTTATTTTTCTTTAATCTACTCCAACCACAAAAGCCTTCAAGGTCTTGTCAGGATCATCAAAGACTTTCCCACTGCCCACTGCATTAGCCATTCCTAGAGCTTTGGGTGCTCATCCTATCAACAGGCACCATACTGGATATGCCAAGTGTGGAAATTTGAATCCCCACAGCACCCCTAAATGAGTTCCATGATGAGGCTTCTCCATCCACCGATTTCCTGCGTCCCAAATTCTAGGGAATAGTTGCCAATATATCTCTTTCAAATATCACATACAATCCAATAGTATTATTGGCTCAAACTTCAAAAAATTTCCCAAATTGGAAACTTTTTGCCATATCCACAGGTATATCTTATCTTCTTACACTACAGTCAATTTTGCACACATCATGCAAAGTGAACTTCCAAAAGTGTAAGTCTGAGTTCCCAGAGAAGCCCACTAAAGCCATCAGCAGGCCCTGGGGACCCCAGGACCAGGCAGGGCTGCAAGTAAACCGTGTGCCTATATGCTCCTACTGTGCCTCTTCCCAATCTTTCAGGGTTTCTCACTGCACTTGCACTTATATCCTAACTTCTTACAATGTCCCACAAAGGCCTTAAATTGTCTAGGCACTCAGAGCAGCCTGTATTTCCAGAGACAATTAAAACTACATGATTATCCCATTGCTGACTCTCTTCTTACCCGTTGAATCTGGGCTCTAACTAACAGGGTGAAGCAGAGCTGATGCTGCATTAGCATTCTGAGGCTGTGCCCGGTAGAGAACAAGGCTTCCTCCTGGACCCTCCTGCCTGTCAGCCAATGGGTACCTGTAGCCTCACCAGAGACTGGGAGCCACAGCCAACAATTCCTGAATGCTTGACCAATGGAATCTATGAGGGACAATGAATGATTATTATTGATTTAAGCCACTGATTTTTGGGAGGCATTTAATAACAGAATTGCCTGCTTTTCTGACTTTGCTTCAACCACTCTGTGCTGCTCAAATAGTTAAAGCTGATTTCTGCCTCAGGAAGTTTGTGTTTCTTGTTTTTTCCAAATCAGAAAAACATTTTCTTTTCTGGTATTGCCATATGGTTAACTTCCTCACTTTGTTCACTTTATCTGAATGTCACTTGCCAGGAGAGCACCCTTCACTGTCTAAACAAAAATGCCCCCTTCTTGCCTCCACAACTATTTTGTAGCTCATCACTTGTCACTTTTCTTCACTGAAATTTCCTCTACCTGAAACTACATGTTTATGTATTCTTTTTTTTTTAAGATTTTATTTATTTATTCATGACAGCACAGAGAGAGAGGCAGAGACATAGGTAGAGAGAGAAGCAGGCTCCCTGCAGGAGGCCTGATATGGGACTTGATCCCAAGACTGTGGGATTGTGCCCTGAGTCAAAGGCTCAACTACTGAGCCACCCAGGTGTCCCTACATGTTTATGTATTTATTTACTTATCATCTGTCTCTCTCATGAGAATGTAAACTCTAGGAACGCAGCAATGTTATTCAATAGTAGATCTCCAGAACCTAGAACAATGCCTGGCACATTAAGATTTAAAAGAAAGGCTCAACTAGAATTTCAATATCTCCCTAACATATGTTAGATAGATATGGAAATAATCCACCTTTCATTATTTCCTTTTGAGATAAACTGTGTAGAACTTTTCTCTAGATTATATGGTAAATTATCTCAAATGAGGTAAGTGTCATTCAGTTTTGCTTATAATTAAATATTTTTATGTTTATCATAAACCTCAATACATAGTATCTGACCCATTTTTACTATAAGGGTTTTAAAGGGTGTCTATGGAACAACAAGGACAAATATCAAATCTTGACATCCCATTATCTAGCCCCATGCAAATGTGAGTTAACTTGACCTTGGTCAACCTCTGGAAGGGACCAGGAGTTTTGATGCATCAGCTTAGAGACAGTAAGAGTGAGGTATCCTATTTCTAGGGGTAATACCCCTATAGGAGAATATGCTGGATTAAGGATAGCCATATATCTCTTCATACCCTTTCATCAAGAGGTGCAATCTGTGACCCTCTCTTTGAACCTGAGTGTGTTCTGTGGATGTTTTGAGGAAAAAAATAATGGCAGATGTAATGCTGATATGAGACCTTAAGATACTGGAAGCTTCTGCTTCCTATCTCCTTCAACAGTTGTTTGTATTGCTGCCAGATTCCTGGAAAGGCCCCAAGAGAGAGCTTGCTATGATATAGAGATGAGGAAGAGATTAGCTGAGCCCAGTCTCCCAGCCATCTACACTAAGTACTGGTTAAGTGAGTGAAAGCAACCTTGACCCTCCAGACCAGACCAGCTGCCACTGAACACCATCAAGTAACCATAGCCAACATCAGATGGAACAAAATGATCATGCAGTTGAGTCCAGCCAGAATCCTGACCTACTGATTATGAGCAAAATGGAGTGATTATTGTTTTGTTTCTATGTTTTGGGCTTGTTTGTTATAAAATTATAGCCATCAGGAACAAAGGGCTTTCACTCTTTCATTTCTAAGATTAGTCCTCTTCCCTGAAATAATCCTACTCATTCATCCCAGGCGTCTGATGCCAGGGCAGCCGTGGAAAAACTTGTTAGAAATTCTTGCTTACTTTTTCTGCCTGGCAAGAAAGCACAAATACATCAAGAAATAATTAAAGTCACAGTCCAAATTCTTAACTTCTTCTAATTGAGATCATCAAAGAGAAATAGATTTCATTACATGCACAGCATGAGGGCTGCATTCTGTGGAGTTCATGCTTTATTCATTCAAATGGTTACATTTCACTTACTGTTTTATTGCAAATAAGTGACTTAAATTGAGAAAGTAGAGAGAATAATTTAAACTAAAAAGTAAAATCTAATACTTGGAAGATTGTTCGGTCAAGAGTGAGACTTTACAAATAAAGTGCATGTAACATTATTTAATACAGTGCATGCACCTCTGGAGGGACAATATATTTAATTACTCTTGGACAATCAAGGCAACAGCATTCACTTTAGAGATGCACATCTTTCCAAATGGAAACATGCCTTTACAACAAGTTTTATCCTCTCCCTTCTTATTTTTTAAGGATTTTTTCTTCCATTTTTAACTACCCTTTTAAGATATATTTTGTTATATCTCTGGCATTTTCATTGTTAGAGGTATTCATTGTTGGATATTGTTGAATGGCGAAATGAAAATGAGATTCATCTTTAATTCTTGAATGTAGTGATAACCAAAATTCACATTTTTTTCTGTTATACTTCTATTTATGTATATCCTTCCCCTTGCCTTTTAAGAATGGAAAGATACATTATACATAAGCAGACAATATCACTGGTGTTGGCTGTGATTTTTCATTGATTAAATACATATTTATTCCATATATACTAAAATAATTCATAACAGGTTTTCAGCCATAGAGATAATTTGTCATGAGATGGCAACTGTCATCGGTGCCTGGTGTAGACTGATCACCTGGCATGAGTCACTAGCACCAGTGACCATTTGTATACTGAACAATAGTTATTTAAGCATAAAATATCTAGGAGGTAAAAAAAAAAAGAAAAGATTTGCATAAAATCTAGCTCCTGCTATTAAAAGGCTTGTGAGTCAGTGGGAAGCACAAGCATAGGAGGATTGTATTCTAATATGATAAATGTACTAATAGATGTATGTCCCAAGTCACAAAGCGGTAGAACAAGGGCTCATTTACTTCCCTTAACATTGTTAGAATGTCCTGGCTAAATTATATTAATGGTCTACAATTAAAAGAAAATATTCATTCCAGACAGGGTTATTAATTATTCCAGACAGGGTTAAATAATTATTCCAGCTGGAAAACAAATGGCCATTTTATGGGAAAATGATAAAAATAAAATGTGAGACACATCCCAAGATGATGCTAATATACAGAAGACATATCGTAAACACTGTCCACCTGCTTCAGATAAGCCACACATTAGATTCTATTTTCATCACTTAGTGTGACATGATTGCTCATGCACTTATCAGTTCTTAGAGAATTCGAGCAAAGGATTCTCTCTAGAGAAAGGCATTTTTCTAGCCACTGGGTATGGATCACTTACTTTAATATACAAATCATCCCATATTCAGCCCTTGCCAAAAACACCTACCCATGTCAGAATTTGGATCATCTACTTTTACTACCAGAAATTGCCTAAAAATCGAAATGTAAATTGACATTTGAAGTTTATTTTGTTTTAATTTAAACTGTCAGTTAAAGGATTAACTTTGTCCATAACAAGCTCTTTATAATATAAAGGTGTTCTTTGGCTGAAGTGAAAAGCTTCTGGGTTTGGAATTGGTATAGACTGCTCTTGGAATCCTGCCCACCAAACCCCTCCTGGAGGTAAGCCTGGGCTTTTTTGTCTCAGCATTCTCTGCTGTCAGAGGGGTTGCTGCTTATCTCACAAGACTGCGCTAAAACAGATATAAAGTATGTGAAGGACCCTGCACAGATCTTGGCTGGCAGAAGTTGGGCAGTGCCTGGGCTCCTCACAATAGAAGCATCCAGCAAGTTCTTCTTCCCATGCCACTGCTACCCCTGACTGTGTTAAGAAGGTCCCTAAAGAGAACTTCTCAGGGAAAACAGACCACTGGGGCTGGTACCTGATCCCCCGTGTGGTGTTCTTCCTGTTTTCTTCAGAAACAATTCCTCTTCTCTTACATAAAGCCTCATCTTTTCAGTATCTATTCCTGAGAAGGAAACTTAACTTCTCTTAGGCTCTGGAGAAATTGCTTTTGCTACAAGAGCTACCTCATCCCTTTGAAGCTACTCAGCAACCTCTTGTGTTCATGCTATAAAATTACGTAGAGCTGAATTAAGTCAGGAGGAAACGTGTCAATATCAAGTGCTTAATGCCCTTTTGCCAGACAGACCATTGGAAACTGAGACTTGGTGTCAGAATCTAGACTTTTGGAAATCTAAGGCAGCCCCCTTCTACTGCTGCCTCACTATCAGACACTATTGGGTGTCCACCAACATCACTATAGATCCCTTAATGATTCTGCACACCCACCCTCCAATTTCTTTGTATTTTGCTGCTGATGGCACACACCTATGCCATACTCCTGAGGAATGTCTTTAAGCTAGTGGAATTGCCTGGAAGCTTAAAGCTCCCGCCACTCCCCATTCCTGGAGATTGCTTAACCAATGATCGACTGAAGCAGAAGTACAAAATCCCAACCCTCCAGCTTCTGATGGAATAGACAAACCTGAGGTATAATTCATGCTCCAGAGCTCCCATGGGATCAGGCTGAGACCAGGTCTCCACTTGATATTGCAAGCCTTCCTTACCCTGCCTTATCACATTAACAATTTCTTCTGGGAGAATGCCCTTAATAAATCAGTGATAGGTAGACCCTTGACTCAGGATTGGCTCTTGGAACAATCCATTTTACAACACTCTCTAAGGACCCAGAATCCTAGGACTACTCCAAGACCATCAAGCTCATGTTCTAAAGGTCCCATTTCTAAGCTTCTCCCCAAACCTTGCATTACCTTTCTTCTTCCTTGTTCAGTTCTTCAGCCTTCAATCTGGTGAGGAGACAACCAATTTCATCTCTGAAGCCCAGTGTCCTGGCACAACAGATGACTGACAATACTTCAACAAGTAAATAAATCATTTTTAATCGTCTACTATGTGCTAGAGACTTAACTAGTTAAGTAAAACCGAGCAATATTTATCAAATTCCTGTCCATGTGCAGTACCACCCTGGGGTACTGAAACATGGCTGTAAGAAAAAGAAAAGATATAGCAACTGCCTTTGTGGAATCTGCAACATGGCAATTTGCTAACCTGTGCTATACCTAATCTTTAAGGCAACCTTGAACAGCAGCTATTGTTTGCCTCATTTTGCAGTTGGGAAAGCAATCTTCCCAAGATTAATTCACCAATATTCCTTCATCCAGGAAGTACTCCTCCCCACCCCACCAGATCTGACCAGTCTTGGACTTCACAGTTCTCTACTACAGCATGGTACTTGCTCTTAAAGTTATTGAGAGCCTCGCCAAGAGGTCCCTATCTGTCTCTATCCTCAATCCTCTGGCCACTGACCTCATCCAGGCAAGTAAAAATTAATTTCAAAAAGAATAAAGAATAAGGGTGGAAATGTGTCATTGGCTGGAATGCTCAAGTCTCTGTCCCCTGTCAACCCTCTTCCCATCAGACCATAAGTCTTCCATTTTTATCATATCTCCTCAGTAAGATCGTAAATTCTTGAAGATGAAAGAGAAGCTGCATTTCTTTGTTTCTTCCTCAGTCTTAGAAATGTAGTAAGTACTTCAATATAAGATGAATGGAGTAGTGAAATGAAAGAATATAAGATGAAAGAATATAAGATGAATGGGGTAGTGAAATGAAAGAAAGGATTCATGCATTATTGGCTCAATTGGTCCTTGATAAAAATAAGCTCTAAAGACAGTTTACGGAGACATCAGGCCAGTATCAAAGATTTGTCATCAGAAACTTCAAGATGCACCCTGCATTTCTTTTTTGAATTATTCAAATGTAACAGCAGAGAAAACAAATAGATGAGAATGTCCTTATCACATGACAGTGTCTGAAGACTTCCCTCTAACTTCAATTAACAGATCTCAGCCAGAGGGCATTCAAAGGGAACTGTGAATACAGACAGCCAGAAACTTCCTGAACCTGATGGCCAAAGAAACACCTTGCCTACAATTTTGTAGGTATTTCCTTTAATGATCTCTCCTCAAATGATCCTAATCAGGTTTCTGATATACTGCATTTGTTACACTTGTGTTTGGTACATTTGGTGTTTTTACACTAACTTATTTACTATTCAATTAATTATTTTACTGATGCATCCAACTGTTCTTACATTTAGGTTGTGTCCATGAAAAGCTAACAAAAGTCTAGCATTACACATTCCTCTTCTGCTCTACCCTCTCCTAGGCATCTGCTCCTCCATGAAGCCCTGATTTCCCACTAATTGACACCAGGCTCATTTCCCTCTCCCCTTTCTCCTTCTTTCTCCATTTAAACAGAGCTTCCATTTCTCCCAGGGTTTTGCATGTCATAGGTTGGTGCTGGGAACTCATATCCTGTGATGTTTCAGTTGCTCTCAGTGATAAGACCACCCCAGGCAACAGACTTAAATATTGAACCTCATGTGGGAAGGATGGGGGCACAAAGATTTAAGTATTCATCGACAGGAAGAAGATGACATGATTTTCAGTTCAGACACCAAATCAGGCAGATATAGGTGACATTTAATGGCAATGTGTCCTTCAGAGTCCCAGGAATCAAATCTTTCCATGAAAGTGGCCACTGTGTTACTGCTATTAGCTAAAATTTATGGACTCTTAACATGTACTCAGCTCTGTTCTTAAGTATTTTCCCAAGTTCAATAACTTAATCTTTCCAAAACAAATTGATGAAATTGGTACAACTCTTATCTCCATTTTACTGGTGGAAAAACTAAGTCACAGGCCATGGAAACTGAGTCACAAACGATACAATTTGCCCAATAGGTAGTTTATAGCAGAGCCAGGTTTTGAAGGTAAATTGTCTCAGAGGTTAAAGCATTGTGTGAAGAGAGTAAGTGAATTCATACAGACTGTCTCATCAGAACTACCAGATGTATGACAGGCCTACTATATAAGACCCAAAGATGGATTTTTAACTGTGAAGCATATTGTCTTTGCCCAGCCCTGTTCTCAGAGAATTGACATTCTACTAGGAATTAAAGATATGCATAGATTAATGGGTTCCATGGATATATTAATATCTGATGGTATGAACACATGATCAGTTATAAAAAGTAGAATTTATTATGAGATGGTATTAAGCAGCAGCAACCATGATGGATGAGATGTTTCTTGAAAGCAAGAGGAATTTTTCTTCACAGAACAAAATTTCTTAATCCCCAGTTTGTCTGTAAGATACCCTAAAAATCAGCCTTGATGGGAAAAAATATGTATTTGAATCATAAGTCATAAAATATTTCTCAGAAGATAATGAGAATTTTGGGTCCTAAGTAAACCCCAAGATGGTCTATTTAGGTTTATTTAGAGACGCTTTAGCTTAGAATCTCATTAGACAATTACTGTGGTGAATGGAGGGATTCAGCCAGTTACTGTGTTGATTCTACCCCAAACAACATTTTCTTGAGACTTCTCATGTCCCAAACATGAGACACTCTTCTTACACTCCTCCCACTCTGGCATTATTCAAGTTAGCATATCTCTTTGCTAGTTTTCATTACCAATTGAATAAATAAAATATTTCTTCAGGGTCTCTGAATTTGTGCCTCATACTGTCAGGCCCAGCAGAGGAAGCTAGATAGGAGAAATGACTTGGATCAGTGCCCACTGCCCAAATATCTCAAAGGCAATGGCAGATGGCCACAAAGAAAGAATAACTTTGTTTGTTGTCTTGAAAGCTAATCATCCCCACTGCAGTAATGCTGTTGGAAAATGTTCCCTTTCACAATTCCATATTTAAGAATATTACTTTGGAAGTTATAAATTGTCAGTTATTATTTGATTATCTCAGCTTGGAGCTTGCTACATAATGACTTCCTCGGTAGGATGCTGAGCTGCTAATTCACAGCCTCCTTCTGAAAAAGCTTTTCAGGAAATTTGTAACAAATCCATTAAATTAAAATGAATTTGTGCTATATTGAGAAGTAACTGAACCATATGGGGTCAATCCAAATGACATTCTTTTTATTTTTTCTTCAACCCAAAGAACATTCCATTTACTTCTCTTCAGTAAGAGGGATATGCCCTATTGTCTTATGGTCAGCATCCTAATATTTGGCACAGAAGAAATCAAATGCTTAATGAGATGCCTTTAAAAGTATCCTATCTAATTAAATATCTGTCTAGCAACAATCTGAACAGGCTGAAAATGCTTCAGAAGTGTAAGGGAAGTTTATGTTTTGAGGCTGTCATTCTAAAAGGGTAGCAGCTTGCAACCCTGGCTACACAATAGAACTTCCTAAGGATCAAAGTCCAGATGCCTTGACACACTCCAGACCAATTAAACTGGAATCTCTAGCAGAGGACCCAGACATCAGCATTTTCTTTAAAGCTCCCTTGGTGCTTCACCTGTGCAGTTCTAGGGCAATGGTGTTCAAACTTGAGTGTGTATCAGCATTACCTGGAGGGCTTAATGAAACACAGATTGCTATCTTCTTTCCTACCTCCAACTTCTGACTGAGTAAGGCTGGGATGAGGCTCAGAATTTGCTGTTGGTCTGGGGGCATGCTCTCTAGAGGCTGGATTTAAGGCTCATTTAGGGGCAGCCCGGGTGGCTCAGCGGTTTAGCGCTGCCTTTGGCCCAAGGTGTGATCCTGGAGACCCAGGATCGAGTTCCACATCTGGCTCCTTGCATGGAGCCTGCTTCTCCCTCTGCCTGTGTCTCTGCCTCTCTCTCCCTCTCTGTGTGTGTTTCATAAATAAATAAAATATTTTTTTAAAAAAGCTTCATTTAGGAAACCTGAGTCCAAATGTAGCTAGAAACATCTGAGCTTCATTTTCAACATCTGCAAAGTGGGGCATAGTAATGAATCCTTCTAACATTTTCTGAGAGAATCAAGTGAAACATTTGTGAACATCCATGTCTAAAATTTAAGGTTTGCAGTATTTGGGTATCTTTAGTTTGTAATGAGTAGAAACTTTTAAAGGATAATCAAAAGAGGTAAAATCGTGACTTTAATTCAAATGTGTTGATAGTTTTATTTAATTTGTTAATTAATGATGTAGGATGAAAACACATTTAAAAGAGCATCTAAAGAACAGATATGTAATAGGCAATCAGGATGCTGAGATGAAGTCACTAAAAGATGTACAACTAGGCAATATTTTAGGTACTAAAATGTAATGTTTTGGGGAAAAAATAGAATGTTTAGATAATCCTTTCTAAGGACCAGAAATCAATTCTATCTCCCCAAGGAAAAAGAAAATATTTGCATTGCCTTGAAAAGGAACAGTTTGCATCATGATGGACACAAAAGGCCTGCATCACCATCAGTCCTCCACAAATCCACTTCTATTTTACAGAATTGCAAAATATTCTGGCCAAGGATAGGCAAAGGGGCTCACCCACTAACGTCAGACAATCCTGGGAGGTGGAGTTCTGCTTGACATGGTCAGAATTCCATTGGAGGACATCCAGTATCATATGGTAGCCATTGTGACAAGAAATTTATCCTCTTACAGAATCCTCATAATAGTAATTCCTATCTGACTTCTGAGAGGATAAATTGTCTTGGCTTTTGTTCTCTGTTTTCTTTCTCTGCCTTTGGCAAAAGCCATGAGACCCTATGCTTTACTTTTTACTATCAGGACTGGGAATGAGCCTAGGCCAGAGAAACAAATGATTCCAGGGGACCCTTTTTTATGCTCATCCCTGAGACAGTGCTGACTTGGATCCCATTAATAGGAGCATTCGTGTAATATTCAAAAAGCAATGCTTTCATAAGTGACTTAACCCACCTGTGCAAAATCTCCAGAAAACACAAATGAATGGAGTAGAAAAAAGAAGTAACATCACTGACACTGTTGTTTTGAAGATAAAGGTGAAATTTTCCAGTTTCCTATATCAAATGGGGAAAATTCCTGCCAGAATTTTCCGAGAGAGCCTAATGTCTGCCCCATGTAAGACTAGGCTTCAGAAGACTAAGGAAAGGGGCAGAAATTTCCTTTTCAAAACACCAGAATTTATGCTTGAAATTCGTGAATCTTTAACATTTTTCTTAAAAGTGAAATAGTTGAGAAAGAAACATTGTTGAAGTGATTACAATAAGGATGAAAGCTTATTTGCATCTATTGAATTACCCCTCCGCCTTTTCTTATTGTTCTGTTGCTTGTTGAGAGCACATTATTCTCATTGAATAATGCTGTCAGGAGCATTGTGATATTGTCTCCTGATGCACTGGGAAGGGTTTCTCTAGAATATAAAGTTGCAGTGGATTTGCTGAGTTTCTGGTGCATACATATTCCATTTACAAGATAATACCAAGCTGTTTTGCAAAGTTCCTGTTCCCTCTGATTGTCCAGCAGCACAGTGTAAGAAAGGCAGCTGTGGTCCTAGGTTCCACCTTCAAATGATCCACACCCATCTGGCATCCACCGTGGCAATCAAGGGTATTTCCTTGAACATCTTTTTATTCATTTGACCATCTCTGTATCCATTTCCTGAAAGGCCAGGCCATGTGTTTTGTACATTTAAAAAAAATTGGGATTCCTGGGTGGCTCAGTGGTTCAGCGCCTGCCTTTGGCCCAGAGCGTGATCCTTGAGTTCCGGGATGGAGTCCCGCATCAGGCTACCAGCATGGAGCCTGCTTCTCCCTCTGCCTGTGTCTCTGCCTCTCTCTCTCTCTCTCTCTCTATGTCTATCATGACTAAAAGAATAAAATCTTAAAAAAAAATAAAAATAAAAATAAAAAAATAAAAAAATGGGTTTATGCTCTTTTCTTTCTTTCTTTATTTTTTTATTGGTGTTCAATTTGCCAACATATAGAATAACACCCAGTGGTCATCCCATCAAGTTCCCGTCACCCAGTCACCCCCACCCCCCATCCACCTCCCTTTCCACCACCCCTAGTTCGTTTCCCAGAGTTAGGAGTCTCTCATGTTCTGGCTCCCTCTCTGATATTTCCCACTTATTTTTTCTCCTTTCCCCTTTATTCCCTTTCACTATTTTTCGTATTCCTCAAATGAATGAGACCATATGTTTGTCCTTCTCCTATTGACTTACTGCACTCAGCATAATACCCTCCAGTTCAATCCACATCGAAGCAAATGGTGGATATTTGTCGTTTCTAATTAGGCTGAGGAATATTCCATTGTATACATAAACCACATCTTCTTTATCCATTCATCTTTCGATGGACACCGAGGCTCCTTCCACAGTTTGGCTATTGTGGACATTGCTGCTGTGAACTTTGGGGTGCAGGTGTCCCGGCGTTTCATTGCATCTGAATCTTTGGGGTAAATCCCCAACAGGGCAATTGCTGGGTCGTAGGGCAGGTCTATTTTTAACTCTTTGAGGAACCTCCACACAGTTTTCCAGAGTGGCTGCACCAGTTCACATTCCCACCAACAGTGTAAGAGGGTTCCCTTTTCTCCACATCCTCTCCAACATTTGTGGTTTCCTGCCTTGTTAATTTTCCCCATTCTCACTGGTGTGAGGTGGGATCTCATTGTGGTTTTGATTTGTATTTCCCTGATGGCAACTGATGCGGAGCATTTTCTCATGTGCATGTTGGCCACGTGTATGTCTTCCTCTGTGAGATTTCTGTTCATGTCTTATTGCCTACTAAAGATCCTTTCTTGTTTCTGGACATATATTCTCTATTTATTGTAGGTTTCTTTTTTTTTAAGATTATTTATTTATTTATTTATTTATTCATGAGAAAGAGAGAGAGAGAGAGAGAAGCAGAGACACAGGCAGAGGGAGAAGCAGGCTCCATGCAGGGAGCCCGCCGTGGGTCTCCATCCCGGGACTCCAGGATCACGCCCTGGGCTGAAGGCGGCGCTAAACCGCTGAGCCACCAGGGCTGCCGTACTGTAGGTTTCAAATACCATTTTCAAGTTTGTAGTTTGTATTTTTACTTCCTTTATGGGGTCTCTTGATAAACAGAAGTTCTTAATTTTAATTCAGCTTAATTATCAATCTTTCCTGTGATGGTAAGCATTTTATGTGGTTTTTCAAAAAAGTCCTTCTCTGTACCTAAATCTTAAAGATGATCTTTTCTCCTAAAGTGTGTAAAACTTACCCTAAGCATTTTTTTATCTATGTTTTTGTGTGTGTATGTGCATGTGTGTAAGTAAGTGAGGTGGGATGCAATTTATTTTCCCTCTCTATGTGGATAATTTTTATAGTACAGTTTATTGAAAACAGTTCATCCATTCCTGACTAATAGACATTGACATCTCCACTTTGTATCACATTTCAACACATCCATGTATTTCTGGGTTTTCTGTTCTGTCCCTTTGGTTGTTGGACCCTTGCTCACAGGTGCCAACAGGTGTCCCGGTGGACGCCCCAGAGACTCAGCCCCAGACAGGCAAATGCAACAAGCAAGAGGGTTTATTGAACGTTTGCGCAAACGGGCTCTCCGCCTCAGAGGTGGCAGAGCCCCGATTAGCAATTACAGGCATCTTTTAAAGGCAAAAAACCGCGGGAGTAGCATAGCATTCGGGTTATGACATGATTGATTTCTTTGAAGGTCAACACGACCATGTTCAGGGACTTTTCCAGTCAGGGCGAGGGGGGGATAGTTTTCTTATCTCGGAAAAACAGAATGTTTTTGTTGCTTGAATTCATGGGAGGCGCCTGGATGGGCTGCCTCAGGGTTAGGCCTGGTCCCACTCATGGGGGTGTGTGTGTGTGGGGGAGGGGGGTTCTTCATTCCCTCCTCTTTGTTTGGACTGATTTTAACCTTAAAATCTTAGGGAACTTTTATTTCTTCAGTTTGAAGGGCCCGATATTGTTGAGTTAGTACCAGAGATTGGGTAATGGACAATCTTTCTCGGATGAACTGGAGCAGCTGGTTGAGGATGCAGGGGCCGAAAGTTAGCAGCAGGAGTAGGATAACTAGAGGGCCCATAATGGTAGAGATTAGGGTGGTCATGCAGGGAGACTGGTTAAACCAGCTTTCAAACCAGCCCTGCTGGGCCTCCCGGTCCCTTTGTCTTTTATTTAGCCTATCCCTGAGTTTGGCCATGGAGTCCCTGATGACTCCAGAATGGTCGGCATAGAAACAGCATTCCTCTCCCAGGGCCGCACACAGTCCTCCCTCTTTCAGGAATAGTAAATCCAAGCCTCTCCTGTTTTGAAGTCCTACTTCTGAAAGTGAGGTGAGGGACTGTTCTAACTTAGAAACGGACTGCTCTAGTGCCCGTAGATCTTTATCTACAGCTGCCTGGAGTTCTAAATAACATTGTGAGCCCTGGATCAGAGCAGCTGCACCAGTACCCACCCCAGTTGCGACCCCTAGTCCCAACATAACGGCTAGGGTTAGGGAGGCAGGCTCGCGCTGAAAACGGGTGGGATGTCTGTCATATTGATTTTTTAGAGTTTCAGCAGGGTGAGAGAACACCCTGGGCATAATCTGCACCATAACACAGAAGTCCTCAGAGTCATTTAGGACCTGAGCAGATACACAGGGGGTGAGGCCTTTGTTGCATGCCCACCAGGTTCCCGGCTGGGGCACCAGGTAAGAGTCAGTCCCTAAAATCAGGGCGGTAGTATTGCAGAGTTCCTGGTAACCCCGGGTGAGTACAGTTAGCCTTGACAGTGATGTAATCCCAGGAGGAGGAGGGCCTCCCATCCTGTGTCTCCCATAGTCTCGCACCCCCCAATTTTTACAATGGCAGTGTTCCCCCCCCTCCACAGGTGGGATTTAGCCTGCAATCTCTGTGGTACTCGGGACAGACATAGAAGGGGAGGGTGTGTAACATGGCCCTCCTTAGGCGTCCCACATCCTCCCCAGGGGTCTAATCCTTTTCGTCCAGGGGGCTTTCTCGGTTGGGGGCTTTAGAGGTGTCGGAATACCCCTCTAGGCCCCATGGGCTGGGGACCCCTATGGTTAATTTACATAAGTCAGGATATAGGTTGGGCCACCAGGTTCCCATGGGAGTAGTTTTTTGTTATTGACCTGACCTTGTCCCCCCCAGACGTTAATACCTGCCAGGTTAACTTTTTGGGGGCATGACGGTTACCTTTGGTGGGGGTGAAAAGCGCTAGGAGAGGTAGGAATATAACAATTGTCATTGAACAATTTTTGAAAGTCTTATCTTGAACAGGTTTTGGGTGCGGTGGAGCTTCCATTGGAGTGGCTCGCCGGGTCGTTCCTGGCTGGTGACAGCGGTGCTCGTTGATGGGGCGTACTTGACGTGCGAGGCGTGGACCCAAGCAGCAATACCGTCTACTTTTAGGGCGGTTGGGGTGGTTAGTAGTACGGTGTATGGGCCCTTCCAGCGGGACTCAAGGGTCCTGGACTGATGTCTCCTGACGTGGATGGAGTCACCGATCTGGAACGGGTGTGGGTCGGTTGCATCTCCGGGGCGGTAGACAGCTGCAAGGGGTCTCCAGATCTGGTGCTGGATAATCTAGAGCACCTTTAGCCTGTCCTGTAAACCGGGAGTATTAGCAAGAGGGTCAATAGCAGAATCTAGTAAGTCCGTCACTGGTGGGGGACCTCCATAGAGAATCTCATAAGCAGTTAGTCCATGGTGCGTGGGAGTGTTCCGGACTCGGAACAGGACCAAGGGGAGGAGTTGGACCCAGTGTCTAGTGCCAGTCTCCAATGTCAATTTGGTTAGGGTCTCTTTAATTGTTCTATTCATTCTTTCTACCTGCCCTGAGCTCTGGGGTCTGTATGCACAATGTAATTTCCAATTTATCCCCAGTAATCTGTCCACCAACTGACTTACCTGGGAGACGAAGGCAGGGCCGTTGTCCGACCCTATTACCTTGGGCAGTCCAAACCGGGGGAAAATTTCTTCTAGGATTTTCTTGACAACCACCTGGGCAGTTTCTCGTCTGGTAGGGGATGCTTCTGTCCATCCTCCTGTGGGCCTAGTGCAGCGGCTCGTGCTGTTTCATCGGCCATCCTGTTCCCCTCTGCTCCTGGGTCGTTGCCGTGCTGATGCCCAGGACAGTGAATTATACTCAGTTTTCTGCTGTCAGTATAAATGTTGACCTTTTTGTCCTTAGCCTTTATTAGGCCCTGAGTTAGGGCTATAAGCTCCGCCCTTTGAGCTGAAGTTCCAGGCTCTAGGGCACTGGCCCAGATGACAGGTTTTTTTTTGTTGTTGTTGTTGTTGTTTTTTATCTACCGCGGCCGCCCTGGCTTTACGTTCACCATTTCGTAGAAAGCTACTCCCATCTGTGTACCAGGTTGCTTCAGCATCTGGCATAGGCTGGTCCGTCAAGTCCCCTCTGGTGCCATGGACCTTGGCTAGGATCTGGTGGCAATCATGCATTATCAGGGAGGGGGACTCGGTTTCTGGAAGCAAGGTGGCCAGGTTTAGGGATGTAGCCGTTCTGAACCGTATCCGCTCGGAATTCAGTAACATGCCCTGATAATGGGTGACCCGAGTGTTTGAGAGCCATTGATCAGGGTGCTGGCAGATGACTGTCTCTATGGCGTGGGGGGGCCACCACAGTGAGGGGTTGGCCGAAGGCCAACTTATCTGAGTCTTTTACCAGGACTGCCACAGCCGCTATTATTCGGAGACATGGGGCCCATCCTGCAGCCACGCTGTCTAATTTTTTTGAAAAGTATGCCACAGGCCTTTTTCAGGGTCCCAGTTTCTGAGTTAGGACCCCTTTGGCTATTCCTCAGCGTTCATCAGCATATAGCGCAAATGGCTTGGTTACATCTGGGAGGCTCAGGGCAGGGGCGGTCAATAAGGCCCTTTTTATTTTGTCAAAAGTCAATTGTTGCTCCTTTCCCCAGTGGTAGGGGGTGTTGGATTTCGTGAGAGGATATAGGGGAGCCGCCAGCTCTGCAAACCCGGGTACCCAGAGGCGGCAGAACCCGGCACTGCCGAGGAACTCTCATAGCCCTCTGGCATTAGTGGGTGCTGGGATCAGGGCTACAGCCTTTTTGTGGCCCTCCATTAGCCACCTCTGGCCTCCTTTCAGGAGATATTCCAGATAGGTCACTTGTCTCTGGCCTATTTGGGCCTTTTTGGCAGAGGCCCTATACCCCAGTCCTCCCAGTCTCTCGAGCAGGGCCCCCGTACCTTTTACACAATCCTGTTCTGTCTTAGCCGCTAGGAGCAAATTATCCACGTACTGCAGGAGGATGAGGTCCGGATGGCCAACTTGGAAGTCTGCCAAGTCCTGATGCAAGGCTTCGTCGAACAAGGTGGGGGAGTTTTTGAATCCCTGTGGCAGCCTTGTCCAAGTGAGTTGTCCTGAGAATCCCGTCTCAGGATCTTTTCATTCAAAGGCAAAAATAGGCTGGCTTTGAGAGCTTAACCTTATGCAAGAGAATGCATCTTTTAGATCTAACACCGTATACCAGACATGGCTCGGGGGTAAGGTGCTGAGTAAGTTGTAGGGATTCGGCACCGTGGGGTGTATGTCCTCCGCCCTTCGGTTAACTTCCCGTAAGTCTTGTACCGGCCGGTAATCTCCTGTGCCGGGTTTTTTTTTACGGGCAACAGAGGAGTGTTCCAGGGCGACTGACAAGGTATTAAGATGCCCAATTGTAATAGTCTCTGTATGTGTGGCCGAATGCCCTCTTTGGCCTCTTTGCTCATTGAATATTGCCAGATCGATATAGGGGTGGCCGAGGATTTTAGGTTTATAATTATGGGTGGCTGGTTAACAGCTAGTCCCATTCCGGCTGTTTTCACCCAGGCCTGAGGGTAGTTAGTGAGCCATTCAGAATTTAGGGGCTGCACGGATGGTGGAGAGTCCTCGTGCAGCCTGTGTTCATCCTCTAGGCGCAAGGTCAATACCTGGAGGGGCTGCCCTTCTGCACCAGTAATGGTGGCCCCTTTCTGATGAAAATAGATCTGAGCCCCTACTTTTGAAAGAAGGTCTCTGCCTAGGAGGGGGTAGGGGCAGTCTGGGACCAGTAGGAAGGAATGTGTTACTTGCCCAGTGCTCAGGTGGACCTTCCGTTTGGTTGTCCATCGATATAACTTGCCTCCAGTTGCTCCCTGAACCCAAGACGTTTTAGAGCTCAAGGGTCCTTTTGCCTCAGTTAAAACTGAATGTTGAGCTCCCGTATCAACCAAGAAGGTCACTGGCTGGCCACCCACTTTAAGGGTTATCCGAGGCTCGGGGGGAGCTCCTGGCCCTGACACCCCTAATCTTTATCATTTAGGGACAGAACAGCAATGGGCTTCTTCTTAGGTCCCTGCGTTTGGCCCTTCTTTGGACAATCTTTAACCCAATGTCTTTTTCCTTGCAGTAGGCACACTGGTCTCGTTCAACCCGTGGTTTTCTTTTGTGTCCCAGGTCCTTACTCTGTCCTGACTTACTCTGCCCTGAGCCCTGTACTATGGTGGCCAGTATCCCAGTCAGTTCTTTATTGCGTTTCTTTTATCTCTTTTATTCTCTCGTTCCTCTTGCTCTTTCCTCTTGCTCCTTTCCTCCCTTTCCTCTGGGGTCTCTCTCTCTTTAAGTCCTGTAAGGTGTATCCCTGAAGTCCCTCCTACCGTTCTAACTTATTACAAATACCCGAGGCCTATTGTCCGATGAAGGACATGATTATATCTGGTTGCCGATCTTTGGCCAAGGGGTCAAAGGGGGTGTACATACGGTAGCCTTCCATTAATTTTTCCAGAAAACCTGCTGGCGTCTCATCTTTCCCCTGCACTATAGCACGTACCTTTGCCAAATTGGTGGGGCATCGCCCTGCCCCTTGAGACCCGCTAGGAGTACCTGGGGATAGAGACGGAGCCGCTCCCTACCAGCAGCAGTGTCGTAGTCCCAGGTCGGGCGAACCAAGGGGAAAACATCCTCAATTTCATTAGGCAGCTGGGTCGGCCTCCCATCTGCCCCCGGGACGCTTTTCCGTGCTTCGAGGTAGACGCTCTGTCTCCTCCATGGTGAGGAGAGTCTGCAGGAGCTGTTGGCAGTCATCCCAGGTCAGCTGGTGGGTCAACAGAATTGACTCAATTAACCCGGTTAGTGCCAGGGGGGTCTTGGGAGAAAGTGGGGTTATGAGTTTTCCAATTGTAAAGGTCAGAGGCAGAGAACGGCCAGTATTGCATCTGGCCGCCTACTGATCGGAGGGGACGTGCCTGGGAGGTCCAGAAGTCTTCCGACTCCCCCTCACGCTCTCGTGGAAAGCGGAGGCGACTGGAGAGCGGGGGTGAAGTGAGGGGTCGCCTCTCTACCCCAGTAGAGTAGGGGGACGGAGCTGAGGGAGCAGAGGGAGAGGTAGGGCAGGGAATAAGGGGAGTGACGCAGGGAGGGGGTGGGGGTCTCGGCCCGGTCCCCCCTGAGAAGGGGTGAAGCATTTTATCCAGGGGGGTGGGTTTTTAGCGAGATCCTCCCAAACTATGATGTATGGCACCTGATCGAGGTGCCCATTGGGTCCTGGCTGAAAGACCAGGGCCTTCACCTGCAAGATAACACCAATATTAAAAGTTCCATTCCTGGGCCACCCGACGTTGAGAGTCGGCCACTCTGAAGAGCAGAAGGTGACCCATTTTCATCTGACTTCGACCGAAAGGTTGTGTGCCCAGCCGGCGACTTCTTTCCAGTGATCTAGAGTGAGGCTTAAAGGGGTGGTTACAGTCTGTCCCATGGGTGTAGAAAAGAGGTGAGCGGTGAGGAAGAGGACAGAGAAAGACACAGAACAAACAGATGCACACAGATGACATGATCTGCACGGCGGATTCAGATGGGAGCGGTTTCAAACAATGACCTTCTCTGAAGAGGAGGGAGTGCCAGGCTCCCTCCCTCTTCCAGACCACTCCGGTGTCAGACTCCAGAGGGGGACCAGAAAGACACAGAACAAACAGACGCACACAAATGACAGGACTGGCGCGGCAGATTCAGATGGGAGGAGGGAGTGCCGGGGCTCCGTTCCTCTTCCAGACCACTCCGGAGTCCGACTCCAGAGGGGGACCAGGGGTCTCAGGGCACGTCTGCCTCCCCCGCTGGTCCAAATACAGAATACAGAGTACAGCGTCCTGCAGGCACAATACAGACCCGGCACAATACAGACCCGGCCAGTCAGACAAACGGACGAGACAAATATGACATTTAGCGAGCTCGGTCTTACCTCCTACCTGTTTTAGGATTGAGCCTGGGGGTGTCTCGGATCCCAGATGAGCCCCCAAATGTTGGACCCTTGCTCACGGGTGCCAACGTGTCCCGGTGGATGCCCCAGAGACTCAGCCCCAGACAGGCAGATGCAACAAGCAAGAGGGTTTATTGAACGTTTGCGCAAACGGGCTCTCCATCTCAGAGGTGGCAGAGCCCCGATTAGCAATTACAGGCATCTTTTAAAGGCAAAAAACCGCGGGAGTAGCATAGCATTCGGGTTATGACATGATTGATTTCTTTGAAGGTCAACACGACCATGTTCAGGGACTTTTCCAATCAGGGCGAGCGGGGGGGCGGGGGGGGCATAGTTTTCTTATCTCGGAAAAACAGAATGTTTTTGTTGCTTGAATTCATGGGAGGCGCCTGGATGGGCTGCCTCAGGGTTAGGCCTGGTCCCACTCACGGGGTGTGTGTGTGTGGGGGGGGGTTTCTTCAGGTAACTATATGTCAATGTGCTAATACCACACTGTCTTCATTCTTATCATCTTGTAATAAATTCTGGTACCTTGTAGGTCAAGCCTTCCTCATTTTTAACTGTTGAATTCTGGTCTATAGAAATGCAATGGATTTGCCCTTTATTCATCATTCTTAGGCATTTTGATAACTAATACTAACTCTTGTAAGTTACTTTCCATTACTTTCATTTTGTACAGTGTTTAGTTTTCTTTCCTCCTTTCAAGTTCATGCCTTCTATCACTGCTGTGCCTGTGCAAACCTCAAGTACAATGTTAAACAAAGGTGCTATCAGTGAGAATCCTTATTAAGCTCCTTATTTTAGATGGAATCTGTTTCTTCACTGAAACTGATACGTTTTGGCAGCTTACCAGTTCAGAAAGTTTCCTTCTATTCTTTAGTTGCTAAGAGTTTTATAAGGAAGAGGTGTCAATTTTATCAAATTCTTTTTCAATATATATTGAGGTAAATAAAGAATTTTCATCTTTAACATATTAATCAGGTGAATTCCATTTGCAATTGTTTATAACGTTAAACAACTTCCTGCATTTTGAGAGTAAGCTTCAACTTGACGGTACTTTAACTTTTTAATAAATTGCTCTGTTTGGTGTTCTTATATGTTGTTTAGGATTTCTGCACCTACATTCAAGATTATGCTTAACTAGTAATTTCTTGTTCTTATTTTTTCTTTTTTAGATTATAATATTAAGGTTTCCATTGTTGAACAGTGGTTCCTACTTTTTTTTCCTCTTCTGGGAGAGTTTTATCAGGTTAGAATAATCTGTTTTTTCAAAGTTTAATCTAAGTATTTTGTAAAATGGCCGGGTGTTTTCTGTTGTGGGAAGATTCTGAAATACAGATTCAATTGCTTTAATGGCTATAGAATTTTTCAGAGTTTTTATTCACTCTTGAATCTCTTTTAGAAAGCTTGTTTTTTTCTTTCTAGATTTATTTTCTGTTTGATCTAAGTTCTGTTGACAGAGTTGTATACTATGTTTGTATTAACTTTTAATTATCTTTTTAAGCACTGCTGCATGTATTGCTATGCCCCTTCCTCATTTTTTAAAACAAAGGTTTGGATTGTAATATTTTCATGTGTAATTGTGATTAATTACAAGGTTTAATTTTGGTTTATTCCTTGCCTCATTGGTAATTTATAAGCATGTTGTTTAATTGCTAAGATTTTAACATTTAATTTAAATTTAATAATTTATTTCTTGTTAATTGCATTGTGGTCAGGGAGAATAACTTTATGATACCAATTCTTTTTAAAAAATATTGAGCATGCTTTATGTCCTAATCTACTTTTTTTGAAGAATACAATCTATATGTACTTGAGAGAAGCACATATTCTGTGTTCATCAAATCAAAAATGGTCATTATGTGTCTCAAATATTCTAAATCCTGACAATTCTTTTCATAATAACAGCAAATGAGTGTCAAAATATCTTAGTATATAAATCTAAGAAACAAAATGTGTGAACATTCAGGAGGCAGAAAAAGAGAGAAGGAAACACGCCATAAGAGACTCAACTGTGGAGAACAAACTGAGGAAGACTACAGAGATAAAATGGCAATTTCATCACATGTTTATCAAGACTGCCTGACACCAACATGAATACTATTATTGACGTTTATCTGGTTGGAGTTGAATTTGTCAAGTTCTTCCATTTAATAGTTATTCTTTTCTCCCCTTTGCACACTGTCTTCTTTAGAAGGAAGTCATTATGCACAGCTACAAATCAAGGACTTGTGAATATTTATTTTGTATTCTGGGTTATAATCCCAGACTGCTTTATTTTTGTGGTTATCAAATTGCACTGGCCATGGCCACTAGGAACACTTTCAGTTGGCTCCTGTATTTTTCGGGTAAACCCTCATGAATGTGACTTTGTTTGGTTTTGTTTTTACCATGTCCCCACTTTCTTGCAGTAATTATGGTAGGCATTACATTTCTGCTTTAAAAGACACATTCTTATTTTATATATTTCTGGTCCCTGTCTTAAAATTTGCTATTTTACCATGGAAGCCTGGTTCCTTTTATTGGAAAAGGGTACTGGCATACCTCAGAGATACTGTGTGTTTAGTTCCAGACCACTGCAATAAAACAAATATCAAAATAAGGTAAGTCCAATGAATATTTTGGTTTCCTAGTACATAAAAAAAGTTATGTTCATGCTACTCCATAGTCTATTAAGTATACAATGGCATTATATCTAAATGAATGTACATACCTTAATTTAAAAATGCTTTGTTGGTAAAATAACATGCAAACCATCATCTGAGCTTTCAGGGAATCATTTGCTGGTGGAAGGTTTTGGCTCAGTATTGATGGCTGCTAACTGACCAAGGTGGTGGTTATTGAAGTTTGGGGTGTCTGTGGAAATTTCTTAAAATAAGACAACAGTGAAGTTTGACTCTCCTTTCACAATTTCTCTGTAACATGCAGTGTTTTTTAAAAAGATTTTTATGTATTTATTTTGGAGAGAGAGAGGGAAAGCATCAGCATGAGTAGGGCAGAGGGAGAGGGAATCTCAAGCAGACTCTGCACTGAGTGTGAAGCCTGATGCAGGGCTCATTCTTATGACCTTGAGATCATGGCCTGAGCCAAAATCAAGAGTTGGACGTTTAACCAACAGAGCCACCCAGGTGCCCCCTTGCAGTGCTATTTGATAGCATCTTACCCACAGTGTGATTCCTCTGCAATTGGACCCAAGCCTCTCAAACCTTACACTGCTTTATTAACTAAGCAAACATAATACTCTAATCCTTTGTTGTCATTTCAACAAAATTCACAGTATTTTACCAGGAGTAGATCCCATCTCAAGAAATCACCTTCTTTGCTCATCCATGAGAAACAACTTCTTATCTGTTCCAGTTTTATCATGGAATTGCAGCAAGTCAGGCCCATCTCCAGACTTCACTTCTAGTTCTTTTGCTGTTTCCACCACATCTGTAGTTGCTTCCTCCAATGAAGTCCTGAATGCCTCCAATGAAGTCCTGAATGCCTCCAATGAAGTCCTGAATGCCTCAAAGAAATCCATGAGGGTTGGACTCAACTTCTTCTAAATTCCTGTTTATTTTATCCTCTTTTCAATGTTCTTAATGGCATCTAGAGTGGTGAATAGTTTCAGAAGGTTTTAAATTTACCCAAATCCATCAGAGGAATTACACTATCTATGGTAACTATAATCTCACCAAATGTATTTCCGAAATATTAAGAACTGACCTTTAAAATTATTACTTGAGCCATTGGCAGTGTAAGTGTCTTATTCACAGGCATGAAAACAACATTAAGGTCATTAGACATCTCTATCAGAGCTCTTGGATGACCAAGTGCATTTTCATTGACAAGTAGTATATATATATACATATATATATTCCAGCAATGGGTCTAAATAGTGGGCTTATAATATTAGTAAACCATGTTGTAAAGAGAAAAGCTTTGTGTTCCATTTAAAGAGTACAGGCAGAGTAGACCTAGCATAATTCTTAAGGGCTCTAGAATTTTTGGAATGGTAAATGAGCATTGACTTCAACTTAAAGTTACCAGCTACATTAGTCCCTAACAAGAGAACCAGCATTACTTTGAAGTTTTGAAGAAAGTCATTGACTTCTCCTTTATAGCTATGAATTCCTAAATGGTATCTTCTCAGATATAAGGCTGTTTTAGCTACATTGAAAATTATTGTTGAGTGTAGCCACCTTCATTAATTATCCTCACTAGATCTTCTGGATAACTTGCTGCAGTTTGTACATCAGTACTTGCTGCCTCACCTTATACTGTTATAGAATTATTTTAAGCCTCATGAACCAACCTCTGAAGCTTCAAACTTGTATTCTGTAGCTTCCTTACCTCTCTTTAGTCTTCATAGAACTAAAGAAAGTTAGGGCCTTTCTCTGGATTAGACTTAGGCTCAAGAGAACCTTGTGGCTGGTTTGATCTTCTATCCAGACCACTGAATGCTTCTCCATATCAACAATAAACCTATTTCACTTTCTTGTTATTCTTTTTTTTAATAATAAATTTACTTTTTATTGATGCTCAATTTGCCAACATACAGAATAACACCCAGTGCTCATCACGTCAAGTGCCCCCCTCAGTGTTGGTCACCCATTGACCCCACCCCCCACCTTACTCCACTTCCACCACCCCTAGTTCGTTTCCCAGAGTTAGGAGTCTTCATGTTCTGTCTCCCTTTCTGGTATTTCCCACACATTTCTTCTCCCTTCCCTTCCATTCCCTTTCACTATTATTTATATTCCCCAAATGAATGAGAACATATAATATTTGTCCTTCTCCAATTGACTTACTTCACTCAGCTTAATACCCTCCAGTTCCATCCACGTTGAAACAAATGGTGGGTATTTGTCATTTCTAATGGCTGAGGAATATTCCATTGTATACATAGACCACATCTTCTTTATCCATTCATCTTTTGATGGACATCGAAGCTCCTTCCACAATTTGGCTATTGTGGACATTGCTGTTAGAAACATCGGGGTGCAGGTGTCCCGGTGTTTCATTGCATCTGTATCTTTGGGGTAAATCCCCAGCAGTGCATTGCTGGGTCATAGGGCAGGTCTATTTTTGACTCTTTGAGGAACCTCCACACAGTTTTCCAGAGTGGCTGCACCAGGTCACATTCCCACCAACAGTGCAGGAGGGTTCCCCTTTCTCCACATCCTCTCCAACATTTGTGGTTTCCTGCCTTGTTAATTTTCCCCATTCTCACTGGTGTGAGGTGGTATCTCATTGTGGTTTTGATTTGTATTTCCCTGATGGCAAGTGATGCAGAGCATTTTCTCATGTGCGTGTTGGCCATGTCCATGTCTTCCTCTGTGAGATTTCTGTTCATGTCTTTTGCCCATTTCATGATTGGATTGTTGGTTTCTTTGCTGTTGAGTTTAATAAGTTCTTTATAGATCTTGGAAACTAGCCCTTTATCTGATAGGTCATTTGCAAATATCTTCTCCCATTCTGTAGGTTTTTAGTTTTGTTGACTGTATACTTTGCTGTGCAAACGCTTCTTATCTTGATGAAGTCCCAATAGTTCATTTTTGCTTCTGTTTCTTTTGCCTTTGTGGATGTATCTTGCAAGAAACTGTGGCTGAGTTCAAAAAGGGTGTTGCCTGTGTTCTCCTCTAGGATATTGATGGAATCTTGTCTCCCATTTAGATCTTTCATCCATTTGAGTTTATCTTTGTGTATGGTGAAAGAGAGTGGTCCAGTTTCATTCTTCTGCATGTGGATGTCCAATTTTCCCAGCACCATTTATTGAAGAGACTGTCTTTCTTCCAATGGATAGTCTTTCCTCCTTTATCGAATATTAGTTGACCATAAAGTTCAGGGTCCACTTCTGGATTTTTTATTCTGTTCCATTGATCTATGTGTCTGTTTTTGTGTCAGGACCACACTGTCTTGACGACCACAGCTTTGTAGTACAACTTGAAATCTGGCATTGTGATGCCCCCAGCTATGGTTTTCTTTTTTAAAATTCCCCTGGCTATTTGGGGGTCTTTTCTGATTCCACACAAATCTTAAAATAATTTGTTCTAACTCTCTGAAGAAAGTCCATGGTATTTTTATAGGGATTGCATTAAACGTGTAAATTGCCCTGGGTAACATTGACATTTTACAATATTAATTCTTCCAATCCATGAGCATGGAATATTTTTCCATCTCTTTGTGTCTTCCTCAATTTGTTTCACAAGTGTTCTATAGTTTTTTGGGTATAGATCCTTTACCTCTTTGGTTAGGTTTATTCCTAGGTATCTTATGCTTTTGGGTGCAATTGTTAATGGGATTGACTCCTTAATTTCTCTTTCTTCAGTCTCATTGTTAGTGTATAGAATTGCCACTGACTTTTGGGCATTGATTTTGTATTCTGCCACACTGCCAAATTGCTGTATGAGTTCTAGCAATCTTGGGGGAGAACCTTTCCCCTAAGATCAGGAACAAAACAGGGATGTCCACTCTCACCACTGCTATTCAACATAGTACTGGATGTCCTAGCCTCAGCAATCAGACAACAAAAAGACATTAAAGGCATTCAAATTGGCAAAGAAGAAGTCAAACTCTCCTTCTTGTCATTCTTGTATTCACTGGAGCAGCACCTTTAATTTCCTTCAAGAACCTTTCCTTTAACTTACAACTTGGCTAGTTGTTTATTGCAGGAGGCCTAGATTTTAGCCTATATCTGTTTGTGATATACTTCCTTACCAAATTGAATCATTTTTAGCTTTTGATTTAAAGTGGGACATGAAACTCCTTTCACTTGAGCAGTTAGAGGCCATTTTGGGGTTATTAACTGACCTAATCTCAATATTGTTAAAACTCAGGCAATAGGGAAGCCCAAGGAAAGGAAGAGAAATGGGAGAATGACTGGCTTGTCAATGGGGCAGTCAGACCACAGACAATATTTATCAATTACATTTATCATCTTACATATGTATGGTTTGTGGTGTCCTCCACAATTACAATAGTAACATCAAAGATCACGGAACATAGGTCACCATAACGGATATAATAATAAAGAAGTTTGAAATATTTCACAATATGAACTATCAAAATGTGAGCAATGTTAGAAAAATGGTGCTGATAGACATGTTTGGAACAGGGCCTCTATAAACCTTCAATTTATAAAAAATGCCATATATCCAAAGCACAATAAAATGAAGTATGCCTGTATTTTGAAGTCAAGATGTGAGCCTTAAGTGTGCTCATTGCTACTGTGTGGTTTCTTCTAAGCTACATCAGCTAGCAGAAAAAGGACATATGTGTGGGTATACTAACACACATATATACACATATTTATAAACTTTTTACATGTAATTGTCTATATCTCTACTAAGCTAAATATGAGTTCATACTGATGTTTTCACCTGAATCTATTCCTTGTGGATCATTATTTTCTCCTTGCCTTGCTTATCTCTATCTCCCACTCCAACAGTGAGAAACTGGCTTCCACCATTCACCATTTCACTTAATTGCTCAATCCCAGAGCACATGCATAGCAGAATAAGTGTTAACCTAGGCTCCCATGGCAAACAATTTTATCAACTAGAGTAGAGTGCTTATGTTGTAGTTCTTTCACCTTTATCTTATAAACTTCACTCATTTCCAAAATTGTTTAGTTCAGCACCCCTTACTACCACATCCTTCAGTGAGGTCATTTTATACATTTGTAATACTTACATTCTTTTTTTGTCATGGTTGCATTTCTTCTTAGGATTCTCACAACCTCCCAAATAATTAATTTGCACACATTAAGTTCCAGTCCATGTGTTATAAAGTTCTGTGGATTTTGATAAAGACTTAGTGTTATGTACCCACCATTACTACATCAAACCAGAGTTTCACTGTCCTAAAAACTTATCGGCGCTTTACCTAATCAACAAGTGAAGGAGCCCACAGTCAGGACCTCTAGGTTGCAGGTAGGTAAGTAATACAGGGTTCAGAGAGGCAATGGAGACACACTGTCCTCTCAACAGGATAAGGAACAAGGCACACATATTCAGATGTCCTGTATCCCCACCAGGGCAGGATTAAGCCAAAAGGGCAGCATTGCCATCCCAACCAGGAGACAGAGGGAGGCAGCTGCAACCAACATGGCCTCAGCACTAGCAAGAATCTTAAGGCTTCAATTATCATGGGCAATGAGGAAGTCCCCTTGCAGAAATCAAACAGAAATTACCTTGATTGTATGCTTTGAGCTTATAAACTATCGGGCTTCTCATTCATTCTGGAGACAACAGAGAAATTCTACTTCTTCGGAGACTCTTACTCTGTAATAAAGTTAAAAATGATACAAAATTACATGTATCAGCAGATTTCTTGGTGATTGTATTAGAGGCTAGAAAGAAAAATAATTACCATGCTGCTGAGTGGGTGTGTAATCCTATAAAAAGAATGTGCATGAACAGTTGTCTTCCTGCTATATCCCTCCTTAATTAGGTTACAAATAAAAGCCTCCTTTAAATGTTCTAGAGGAACACATATTCAAAAGAATGTCATGGCAAAGTTTCTTAAACAACTAGCAACATCTTTTTAATGTGACTATCACAAAACATACGTAGAATGAATTTTAAAGTTTTATACTGGTTCTGAATATGTTTCTAATTAGCTGTAAACTAGGACAAGTGACTTAGTCTTTTGGAAGTTCAGCATCCTTCCCTGTAAAATGGGGGTATTGGGCAAGGTCACATCTCAGATAACTTCCAAAATTAACATCTTAGTGCTGATGACAAATGTCAAACTCACTAACTACAACACATAAACACTCTTTAATTGTCTCACAAAATGCAAACCATTGTGATTTCTTAGGTCAAGTGCATTATTGCACTTGGGTACTTGGATGTTTGTTATATTTTCTCACATAAATCATGTTCTAATCAGGGCACCTGGCTGGCTCATTCAGTCAAGTATATGACACTCGATCTCAGGGTTATGGGTTTGAGCCCTATGTTGAGTGTGGAGCCTACTTAATTAAAACAAAAACAATGTTCTAATCAATGCCCTTATAGACAAATTGATGTCATCATTTAGACTTTCTTTTGGTGAAATGTAAGGGAAGTTATAATATTTTCCAAAGTTAAACAGTTGTTCCAGAGATTACTATTCAGCAATATAAAATTTGAAATGCTATCATTATCACATATAATATTAAATTTTATTTCTGAGCTTTTATTTGTTTCACTCATTCATATGTCCTCTTTTGCAAGTATTTGAACCTTGTGTCTTTACAATATGTTTTGATATCAGGTAGTACATGCACACTATTATATTTTCATATGGTCTTCTTGGTTATTTTTGTTTAAGATTTTCAATATTTAAAAATGTGTTTATTACCACAGAAAATTGTCTTATGTACCTTTTGCAGTTTGTTCCCAAATACTTGGCTCTTGACAATCACTTTATATCACCATATATTAGCTTTCTCTGTTTTAGAATCTCATTTAGATGGAATCATATTCTTTTAACATGTGCTCTTTCGACTCAAGCTTCTTCTACTCAATAAAATGATATTGAAATTCACTATATTATATTTAGATCACTATTTTATAGATAACTAGAATTATATTGTATGGATTTACTACACTGTCGATAGGCATTTGGGTTGTTTGCAGCTTATTTACTATTATAAATAAAGTTTCTATCAACATTCTTATACAAAATTTTTTATGACTTAATATTTTATTTTATCTTGGAAAACACCTAGGAGTACAACTATTGGGCCATGAGGTAGATAGACGTATTTAAAAAAATTTTTTAACAGTTTTATTGATATATAATTCGCATGTCATGTAGTTTATCCACATAAATGTAAAATTTATTGAATTTCAGTATAGTCACAGAATTGTTCAGTCATAACCACAATCAATTTTAAGATATTTTCATCACTCCAAGAAGAAACTAAGCAATCTTTAGGAGTCACTCTCCACATTCGCTTAACCCCACAGCCCTGACCATCATAAATCTATTTTATATCTCTCTGGATTTGCCTATTTTAGAACTTTCCCACCAAATAAATCATACAAGATGTGGTCTTTGGGAAGTGACTTATTTCAATTTTCATAATGTTTTCAAAGTTCATTCGTTGAATAATGTATCAAAAGTAACTCATTACTTTTTATGTCAAATAATATTCCATTGTATATATAGACCACATTTATTTATCCATTCATCCATTTACAGACATTTGCTCTGTTTCCACTTTTTGGCTACCAAAAATAATACGGCTATGAACATTTTTATGTAAGTCTTTTGTGAACATGCTTTCATTTCTCTTAGGTATAAACCTGGGAGTGGAATTACTGATCATATGGTAGCTCTATGTTTCACATTTTAAGGGATAGTCAAACTGAATTCCAAAGCAGCTGCACCATTTTACATTCTTGCTGACAATGTATAAAGGTCCTACTTTCACAAGAAACAATAAGTGTTGAAGAGGATGTAGGCAAAAAGGAACACTCTTGCACTGTTGTTAGGAATGAAAATTGGTGAAGCCATTCTGGAAAACAGTATAGAATTTCCTTAAAAAAATTAAAAATAAAACTACCCTATGACTCAGGAATCCTTTTACTGGGTAACTCCAAAATATGAAAACACTAATTCAAAGGGATACATGTACCCTATGTTTATAGCAGCATTGTTTACAATAGCCAAATTATGAAGTAGCCCAAGTGTCCATTGATAAATGAATGGATTAAGAAGAGGGAGATGTTATATACATCATATATATATATATAATACATATATGAAATCTATATCTATCTATATATAAGATTTCATATACATGAAATCTTGCCATTTGCAAAAACATGGGCAGAGCTAGAGATTAACCAGCCAGAGAAAGACAAATACAATATGATTTCACACATACGTACAATTTAAGAAACAAAACAGGGGCACTGGGTGGCCCGTCATTGAGCATCTGCCTTTGGCTCAGGTCATCATCCCATGATCATGGGACTGAGTCCCCTATCAGGCTCCCTGAGGGAGCCTGCCTATATCTCCCTCTGCCTCTGTTACTTCTCTCTCTATGTCTCATGAATAAGTAAGTAAAATCTCAAAAAAAAAAAAAAGAAAATAAATAAGCAAAGGGAAAAAAAGGGTGACATAAGCCAAGAAACAGACTCTTAACTATACTAGACAAACTGCTTGTGACCAGAGGGGAGGTGGGTGAGGGAAGGGTGAAATAGGTGATGAATTAAGGAGTACACTTGTTGAGATGAGCACTGGGTGATGTATAGAATTATTGAATCACACTATATTGTACACCTGAAAATAATATAACACTGTATGTTAACTGTACTAGAATTAACATTTAAAAAAAGAAAAATACATAAATAAAGGTAATTCTTCTGTCTTGTTAACATTTGTTATTGTTCATCTTTTTTAAAAATTTTATCCATTCTAGTGGGTATAAAGTGATTATCTCATGGCTTTGATTTGCATTTTCCTTAAGGCTAATGTTATTAAGCATTATTTCAAGTGCTTATGGGCTATTTATGTATCTTTTTGGGAGAAATGTCTATATAGAAACTTTGCCCACTTTAATTCACTATATGCCCTTTTAATTATTAAGTTTTAAGACTTCTTTATGTATTATGGATAATAGACCTATACCTGACACAGGTCAATCTTCATTATTCATGGATTTTGTATTTTCAAAACTGCTTTCTTGATAAAATTATCTGTAACCTCAAAATCAATTCTCACAGTGCTTTTGCAGTTGCTCACAGACATGTACGGAGAAGCAAAAAACATGAATCACCTCAAAAACACATTACCAACTGAGGCCAAGAAACGGCGCTCTGCCATTTTGTTTCAACTCTCATACAGTAAACAAATGTCTTGTACTGTCTTTTTAGCACATGACTTTTAAATTTCTGTTTCGTTGCAGTGATTTATTTGTCTCTTTCTTTCTTTCTTTGTTAAAAAATTTTTTTACTGGAGTTCAATTTGCCAACATTTAGCATAACATTCAGTGCTCATCCTGCCAAGTGCCCTCCTCAGTGCCCGTCACCCAGTCACCCCAAACCCCTGCCCACCTCCCTTTCCACTACCCCTTGTTCATTTCCCAGAGTTAGTAGTCTCTCATGTTCTGTCTCCCTCTCTGATATCTGCCACTCATTTTCTCTCCTTTCTCCTTTATTCCCTTTCACTATATTTTATATTCCCCAATGAATGAGACCATATAATGTTTGTCCTTCTACGATTGACTTACTTCACTCCACATAATACCCTCCAGTTCAATCCACATCGAAGCAAATGGTGGATATTTGTCGTTTCTAATGGCTGAGGAATATTCCATTGAATACATAGACCACATCTTCTTTATCCATTCATCTTTCGATGGACACCAAGGCTCCTTCCACAGTTTGGCTATTGTGGACATTGCTGCTAGAAACATTGGGGTGCAGGTGTCCTGGTGTTTCACTGCATCTGTATCTTTGGGGTAAATCCCCAACAGTGCAACTGCTGGGTCGTAGGGCAGATCTATTTTTAACTCTGAGGAACCTCCACACAGTTTTCCAGAGTGGCTGCACCAGGTCACATTCCCACCAACAGTGGAAGAGGGTTCCCCTTTCTTCGCATCCTCTCCAACATTTGTGGTTTCCTGCCTTGTTAATTTTCCCCATTCTCACTGGTGTGAGGTGGTATCTCATTGTGGTTTTGATTTGTATTTCCCTGATGGCCAGTGATGCAGAGCATTTTCTCATGTGCGTGTTGGCCATGTCCATGTCTTCCTCTGTGAGATTTCTGTTCATGTCTTTTGCCCATTTCATGATTGGATTGCTTGGTTCTTTGCTGTTGAGTTGGATAAGTTCGTTATAGATCTTGGATACTAGCCCTTTATCTGATGTGTCATTTGCAAATATCTTCTCCCATTCTGTAGGTTGTCTTTGAGTTTTGTTGACTGTTTCTTTTGCTGTGCAAACACTTCTTATCTTGATGAAGTCCCAATAATTCATTTTTGCATTTGTTTCTCTTGCCTTCATGAATGTATCTTGCAAGAACTTACTGTGGCCAAGTTCAAAAAGGGTGTTGCCTGTGTTCTCCTCTAGGATTTTGATGGAATCTTGTCTCACATTTAGAACTTTCATCCATTTTGAGTTTATCTTTGTGTGGGTTAAGATAATGGTCTAGTTTCATTCTTCTGCATGTGGATGTCCAATTTTCCCAGCACCATTTATTGAAGAGACTGTCTTTCTTCCAGTGGATAGTGTTTCCCCCTTTATCGAATATTAGTTGACCATAAAGTTCAGGGTCTACTTCTGGGTTCTCTATTCTGTTCCATTGATCTATGTGCCTGTTTTTGTACCCGGACCACATGTCTTGATGACCACAGCTTTGTAGTACAACCTGATATCTGGCATTGTGATGCCCCCAGCTATGGTTTTCTTTTTTAAAATTCCCCTGGCGATTTGGGGTCTTTTCTGATTCCACACAAATCCTAAAATAATTTGTTCTAACTCTCTGAAGAAAGTCCATGGTATTTTGATAGGGATTTCATTAAACATATAAATTGCCCTGGGTAACATTGACATTTTCACAATATTAATTCTTCCAATCCATGAGCATGGAATATTTTTCTATCTCTTTGTGTCTTCCTCAATTTCTTTCAGAAGTGTTCTATAGTTTTTCGGGAATAGATCCTTTACCTCTTTGGTTAGGTTTATTCCTCGGTATCTTATGCCTATGGGTGCAATTGCAAATGGGATTGACTCCTTAATTTCTCTTTCTTCAGTCTCATTGTTAGTGTATACAAATGCCACTGATTTCTGGGCATTGATTTTGTATCCTGCCATGCTACCAAATTGCTGTATGAGTTCTAGCAATCTTGCGGTGGAGGCTTTTGGGTTTTCTATGTAGAGTATAATGTCATTGGCGAAGAGGGAGAGTTTGACTTCTTCTTTGCCAATTTGAATGCCTTTAAGGTCTTTTTGTTGTCTGATTGCTGAGGCTAGGACTTCCAGTGCTATGTTGAATAGCAGTGGTGAGAGTGGACATCCCTGTCTTGTTCCTGATCTTAGGGGAAAGGCTCCCAGTGCTTCCCCAGTGACTATGATAGTTACTGTGGGCTTTTCGTAGATGGCTTTTAAGATGTTGAGGAATGTTCCCTCTATCCCTACACTCTGAAGAGATTTGATCAGGAATGGATGCTGTATTTTGTCAAATGCTTCCTCTGCATCTAATGAGAGGATCATATGGTTCTTGGTTTTTCTCTTGCTGATATGATGAATCACATTGATTGTTTTACAAGTGTTGAACCAGCCTTGTGTCCCAGGGATAAATCCTACTTGGTCATTGTGAATAACTTTCTTAATGTACTATTGGATCCTATTGGCTAGTATCTTGTTGAGAATTTTTGCATCCATGTTCATCAGGGATATTGGTCTGTAATTCTCCTTTTTGGTGGGGTCTTTGTCTGGTTTTGGAATTAAGGTGATGCTGGCCTCATAGAACGAATTTGGAAGTACTCCATCTCTTTCTATCTTTCCAAACAGCTTTAGTAGAATAGGTATGGTTTCTTCTTTAAACGTTTAATAGAATTCCCCGGGGAGCCATTTGGCCCTGGACTTTTGTGTCTTGGGCGGTTTTTGATGACTGCTTCAATTTTCTACCTGATTATTGGCCTGTTCAGGTTTTCTAATTCTTCCTTATCCAGTTTTGGTAGTTTGTAGCTTTCCAGGAGTGCATCCGTTTCTTCTAGATTGCCTCATTTATTGGCATATAGTTGTTCATAATATGTTTTAAAATTGTTGTATTTCCTTGGTGTTGGTAGTGATCTCTCCTTTCTCATTCATGATTTTATTAATTTGACTCTTTTCTCTCTTCTTTTTAATAAGGCTGGCTAATGGTTTATCTATCTTATTAATTCTTTCAAAGAACAAACTCCTGGTTCTGTTGATCTGTTCCAAGGTTCTTCTGGTCTCGATTTCGTTGAGTTCTGCTCGAATCCTATTTAATTCTCTTCTTCTGCTGGCTGTAGGATCTATTTACTGTTTTTTCTCTAGCTCCTTTATGTGTAAGGTTAGCTTTTGTATTTGAGTTCTTTCCAATTTTTGAATGGATGCTTGTATTGCAATATATTTCCCTCTCAGGACTGCTTTTGCTGCAATCCAAAGATTTTGAATGGTTGTATCTTCATTCTCATTAGTTTCCTGAATCTTTTTAATTCTTCCTTAATTTCCTTGTTGACCCTTTCATCTTTAAGCAGGATGGTCCTTAACCTCCACGTGTTTGAGGGCCTTCCAAACTTCTTGTTGTGATTTAGTTCTAATTTCAAGGCATTATGGTCTGAGAATATTCAGGGGACGATCCCAATCTTTTGGTATTGGTACAGACCCATTTTGTGACCCAGTATGTGGTCTATTCTGGAGAAATTTCCATGTGCACTTGAGAAGAATATGTATTATGTTGAGTTTGGATGTAAAGTTCTGTAGACATCTGTGAAATCCATCTGGTCCAGTGTATCATTTAAAGCTCTCGTTTCTTTGGAGATGTTGTGCTTAAAAGACCTATCGAGTATAGAAAGAGCTAGATTGAAGTCACCAAGTATAAGTGTATTATTTTCTAAGTATTTCTTCACTTTGGTTATTAATTGATTTAAATATTCGGGAGCTCCCGTATTCGGGGCATATATATTGAGGATTGTTAAGTCCTCTTGTTGGATAGATCCTTACATATGATATAGTGTCCCTATTCATCTCTCACTACAGTCTTCGGGGTAAATTTGAGTTTATCTGATATGAGGATGGCTACCCCTGCTTTGTTTTGAAGACCATTTGAATGGTAAATGGTTCTCCAACCTTTTATTTTCAGGCTGTAGGTGTCCTTCTGTCTAAAATGAGTCTCTTGTAGACAGCAAATAGACTAAAATAGTTCTTTTTTATCCAGTCTCTTGTACACAGCAAATACACTAAAATAGTTCTTTTTTATCCAGTCTGAAACCCTGCGCCTTTTGATGGCGTCATTAAGCCCATTCACATTCAGAGTTACTATTGAAAGATATGAGTTTTGTGTCATCATGATATCTATTCAGTCCTTGTTTTTGTGGATTGTTCCACTGGACTTCTTCTTAAAGGGGAATTTAAAAGTCCCCCTTAATATTTCTTGCAGAACTGATTTGGAGGTCACATATTCTTTCAGTTCCTGCCTGTCTTGGAAGCTCTTTCTCTCTCCTTCCATTCAGAATGAGAGCCTTGCTGGATAAAGTATTCTTGGTTGCACGTTTTTCTCATTTAGGGCCCTGAATATATCCTGCCAGCCCTTTCTGGCCTGCCAGGTCTCTGTGGAGAGGTCTGCTGCTACCCTAATACCTCTCCCCATAAAAGTCAGGGATTTCTTGTCTCTTGCTGCTTTAAGGATCTCTCCTTATCTTTGGAATTTGCAAGCTTCACTATTAAATGTCGAGGTGTTGAACAGTTTTTATTGATTTTAGGGGGCGGGGGAATCTCTCTATTTCCTGGATCTGAATGCCTGTTTCCCTTTCCAGATTAGGAAAGTTTTCAGCTAGGATTTGTTCAAATACATATTCTGGCCCTCTGGCCCTTTCGGCGCCCTCGGGAACCCCAATTAAACTTAGGTTTTTCTTCCTCAGGCTGTCGTTTATTTCCCTTAATCTGTCTTCATGGTCTTTTAATTGTCTGTCTCTTTTTTCCTCAGTTTCCCTCTTTGCCATCAACTTGTCTTCTATGTCACTCACTCGTTCTTCCACCTCGTTAACCCTCGTCATTAGGACTTCTTGGTTGGATTGCATCTCATTCAACTGATTTTTAATTTCTGCCTGATTAGATCTAAATTCTGCAGTCATGAAGTCTCTTGAGTCCTTTATGCTTCTTTCTAGAGCCACCAGTAGCTGTATAATAGTGCTTCTGAATTGGCTTTCTGACTTTGAATTGTAATCCAGATTTTGTAACTCTGTGGGAGAGAGGACTGTTTCTGATTCTTTCTTTGGAGGCAAGGTTTTCCTTCTAGTCATTTTGCTCAGTGCAGAGTGGCCCAAAACAAGTTGTACTGGGAAAAGGAGAAAAAGAGGAGGAAGAAGATAAGAAAAGAGAAAAAGAATAAAAAAAGGAAGAAAAGAAGAAAAAGAGAAGAAAAAAGAAAGAAAAAGAAAGAAAGGGAAAAAAGGTGGGGAAGCAAACAGAAATAAAAAAGCAAAAATAAATAAATAAATAAAAATAAGATAAAAATATAAAAGCCACGGGGGAGTATCTTCTGATTCTGTATACTTTAAGTTCTTGACTTTCCCTGGAACTTGTCCGTCCATCTGGTCTTCTGGGGGAAGGGCCTGCTGTGCTGATTCTCAGGTGTCAGCACTTGGGGGAGCTGCTCTGCCCCTGCCTGGTGCAGGGCTCAGTGGGGGTGTTTACCCCGTGAGGCCCCAGGAGGAACAACCCCAGTGGCTGGGCCAGCTCTGCAGTTCTGGAGTCAGCTCCCGCAGTAACTCCGGGGCTCTCTGTCTGCAGGGCTTGGAGGCTCCGGGGCGGGGCCGCTGATCTGCTCAGCCCTGGGCAGGAGCATCCTCGCTGTCCTGGGCCCTCCCGGCCTCTGCCTGTCCCGGGGGAGTCCGGATCCTGGGCTGTGTCCTGGCGCCCTGTGCTCCGGGGCCTGCGCTGTTGGATCCGCGCTCCCGCCCCGCAGCCCCCTCCGCGGAGCCGCCGCCCGAGCCACTCCGAGGTGCTCCGGGTTCCGCCGTGCGCGCTGCAGCCCTTAGGGAGCTCGGCGCACTCTCCCGGGGCTCAGGTGCCTGTTAGTGACCCCAGGAGCCCGAGGGCATCCCCGCCCTCCTGGGTCCTGCTCCACCTCCCTGCGGGCCCCTTTCCGCCCAGGAAGGTTGGTGCAGCTCCTGCTCCTCCGGGACGGGGCTCTCCTGTCCTGGGGACACTCGCCCCGGCCTCAGCCCGGCTCCTCGCGGGGCCCCTCCCCCTTGGAGGCCTTTTGTTTCTTTATTTCTTTTTCCCCGTCTTCCTACCTTGATAGAAGCTCGAACTCTTCTCACTGGAGCATTCCAGCTGGTCTCTCTTTAAATCTCTGGCCGAATTCGTAGATTTTCAGGATGATTTGAAGGTTATCTAGGTAATTTTGTGGGGACAGGTGACTTGGGGACCCTACTCTTCCGCCACCTTGCCCCTCCTCCAGATTTGTCGTTTCTAATGACTGACTAATATTCCATTGTATACATAAACCACATCTTCTTTATCCAAGTTTCACTTTTAAATGTCGAGGTGTTGAGAGGTTTTTATTGATTTTGGGGGGAGGATCTCTCTATCTCATGGATCTGAATGCCTATTTCCCTTCCCAGGTTAGGAAAGTTCTCTGCTATCATTTCCTCAAATATATATTCTGGACCTCTGTCCCTTTTGGCACCCTCTCAGACCCCAATTAAACATAGATTTTTCCTTCTGACTTTCCTTCCTTCAGAAGGAAAACATGATCTTTTAACTGTTTTTCTCTTTTTTCCTCAGTTTCCCTCCTTGCCATCAACTTGTCTTCTATGTCACTTACTCATTCTTCTACCTCATTAACCCTTGATTTGTATTTTCCTAATATTGAACTCCTCTACTCTTCTAAAATGTCTTGGGGCATTAATTGTACTTCAGTCTGATCCAATTACATTTGGACCTCTTTTCAGGAGTCTTGACACCAGGCTTAGGGGTTTGTTCAGAATGCAAATGACTCTTCTTAGTTGTATCTTCCTAGGGTTCCCTCTGGTGAACTTCTGGTTAGGCTATGGCTTGGCTTTTATTCACATACAACATAGTTTCCCCTTCATACCTTACTACTAAGACCTCCATTATTTTTAAGATAGCTCTTAAGCTTGAACTTCTCCATGCTCTCTTCTAAATGAAGTCAGTTATTATTATTTTGGTAATTCCCAAAATAATAATAATAATAGACTTTCGGATTCCAAGAATATGGAAAACCACTCATTTATGTATCTCTGCAAACTCATCTGCACTGGTTTCTAGCTTCAGTTCCCTGTTAACTATAATTTAAATGCAACCTATGATTCTAGTCAAGATCCTGATTGCATTTAGTTTGCTGGTGACAGAATCAATTCATTTCAGCCAGGAAAAATGATGCATTGGCTGTCAGGCTTCTGGTCCTTGGGACATCAAGTTTTCCCAGAGCCATCTCTCTCTGCATTTTGGAGTCGCCTTTGTTTTGCTCCTGACGCTTCATAATGATCAACATTAAGCATCAGCTTACCTGCTTGTAGGTCATGGGCAGTATATTCTGATCTATCATCCACAGAGAGCCAAGCAGGATGACTCTATCAACAACAAAACAGATTCCTTATGAGGAAAACTTAACAAGGAGAGGTTTGTATTTTATGTTAAGACAGGATTTTGACACATTGGTGTTACTTCATGCTGCACTGCTAACTACAGTGAAATAATTTATATAAGAGTATAATATAGGGGGCAGGTCTTTGCCTCCTAATAGGCAGTAGCTATTAGGTACATACAGCCCTATTGTCACCTATTGTTAAGATTTGTACCTAATGAGACCACTCATCCAACTTTCATGTAATTTGTCAATCCCATGCATTACTAATTTCAAAACGAACCTTCTGAGTTTTGACCAATAAAAATTGACACTACATATAGACCTAAAACAGAAAAATGAAGGCTACTTTTCCTTCAAATAAGGCAAAGCTGCCACATCACTTAGGTGAACCATGAATAAGCACTGGTGGAGAACACCTGGGAGAAAACACTGTCAGTACCACAATGCACTTTCCCTTTTCTCCACACACACTGGGCCAGCAACCCACTATGGACCTCCCTGTCAGAGATAAACCCTGGGTTCTCCCATTTGGCTGCCTGCTTGTCATTTGAAAATGTCCAGTGGGCCTATCACAGATGTGGGGAGGAATGTCTGAGGCTGAGAGAGCACCCCAAAGAGTCAGACAAGAAACCTGGTAAAGATACACAGTCTGTTTCTCCACACAACCTAAACCACCAAGTGCCCTGAAAATGCCAGTTAGGGTGCTGGACACTTTGTAATGCATCCTCTTCTCTCAGAAATAAGAAAACCAAGGCTCCAAGAGACTAGGAGATGGGAAGTGAAAGAGCTAGCTTTGAGACTAGGTCTTCTGGCACCAATGCCTGTCTATCCTCCACATGTCACGTGGCATGCTGCAACTTTGGGGTCCTACACAGCCAGTCTAACTCCAGAGCCTAAGATTTTAGCCACTTCTCTCACAAAATGTGGGAGTTAGGTTTCTCCAAATAGGAGGTAGGCTGAACCAGTTAGGATTGGGGTCAGCTATAAGAGGTAGAAATCCAAATGTATTAGAGGCTTAAACAAGACCTAAATTTATTCCGCTTGCATAGTAACACACAGCTGCCCAAGGAGTATATGGCACTTCATTTTGTCAGTGACCCAGGCTTTCCTATACTCTTTCTCTGTCATGTATGGTCTCAATCCCATGATCGGTGCTGGTCCTTCCATTTTTCAGGCAGCAGGATGAATGGAGGAAGGAACACAGTAGATGAGCACAAAGGAGCACACCTGCAAGGCCTTGGGGAAGATCCTGGGTGCTGCCATATTGTGTCTGTGCTCTCATATTACATGGCCACACCTAACCACAAGGGAAGCTGGGACTTCATTCTGGGTGGCCATGTGTTAGCTACAAGTTTAGTATTATGGAAAAAGTGGAGAATAGATATTGAGAGGGGGTGATCAGTAGTTCTGCCATGACCATCTCCAAGAAGGTTGGGTTTCCACTTGCAACAGATCACAAAATACCATCTTTGGGGTCCTGGAAAGAACCTACCCTCTCCATACTCTCCATAAACTATGAACATGCCTTTACTTACATGACCATCTGTTACATTGTTACTGAGTGTGTGCAGTGAATGACAATGACAATAATCCTCCTGGCTGTTAGATGGAATCGAGGGATTGGGATGTCTGTGAGCTGTTGGTCAAATTGTTTGGAGTCTGCTGTTTTTTATTGCTGGTCAGATTGGTCAGAGGGCTTATAGCAGATGGAAGTTGAGATATGGAATTCATATTTGTTTCCTGGAGATATAGAAAAGAAAGGATGTGAGTAGAATATTCCCAGCCAGTCACAAAGTTGGAGACCATGGTGTCCCTTTCTTACCCTTTCCCCTCTCCCAGAGCAGTTGAGAAAGGGGAGTCCTATGGACTCCAAAGTAAGAAGAGAATAGTTAGAGGAGATGTTTACAGCAGAAGACCACAATCTTCCCCCTCCTCAGTATTCTATTCAAGGATCTGATTAGGCAAGGAGCCCTAGGTGCCGTGCCACCCACCTTGGATTCTGCTCCTGAGGATACTACTATCCTAGGAGATGTTAGTAGGCTTTCTGCTGGGAAAAAATTATGTTCTATATCACCTTCTTTAAAATTTGCATATCCATGGGATAAGATTATCTGTTTTTTAAGAATACTTCAGAGCACATTTAAGAACATGGCACCCCTCAGAGCATGGTAGGCCACCTCTCTGCTGACCTGCAGAGCATGGATGCCCTAATTTATAAGCATTGCAAAACTCACTGCTGTGGGATTTATTTAAAGTAGAAACTGGCTCAAAGGGAATCTGGGATTCTGCCTATTTCAGGGAACCTAGTTACCCAAGCACCCAGAAAATGTTGTTATGTGAGTTGGTGGTTGATTTCTGCAGATTCAGTAAAACCACAGGTAACAGATTTCTAAGGATTTTATATAGTCAGAAGCAAAAGAAGAAATCTCGTGGGGAAAGCCAGAAAGCTTTTTCAACCTGTCCATTCCCTCACTTTGTTGCTATAAGGTCTAGGGGGCCTTTGTCTTTATTATTTAATAATAAATGTGTTTTGTTCTGACATCACCTTTTACTTCACTTTCTTCCTTCATGGCAAGTAACTCAGAAGGGCTCACTGATCATCAAATGGCATGTGAAAGCATGAACTTTAGAAATAAGACATGACACAAGGGCCAGTGCATCTTCTTGGAGGTAATTTGAGACCCTTACTATAGGAACTAGACAGCAGATTTTCAGCAGTTTGCTTTCAATGGAATAGGATTGAGAGCATAAACTCTGCTAATAGAGATCACCAGGTTTCCAGTCCTAAGACCAAAGTTCACTAAAGGAGGAGCAGGAGGGGAAGGGGCAAATCGAGGGCAGGATCCTGGGCTCCGAGCATTTGATTATATTTTGCAGCTTCTACATGCAAGGTTTCAAATAGCAATGGATTTACACAGAAGAACAGGTTAGCTAAATACACAGTTTGATTTTTTTTCTTGAACATGTTGAGTCTCAGAAACGAATGCTTCTGCTGGTCCAGTGTTATGGCTGGGCCCTGGAGCCAACAGATGCACTATTCTTTATCTCTTTCCACCTTGAACACCCACCTGACTCAGCCTTGTGCACCCTTCTGTTCCCATGTTGAAAAAGGTCTAGCCAATGACAGGCAAGCTAGAGACTCTACTCCTGGATGCTGAATGGTCCTGCTAATGTGAAAGTACTCCTAAGAGGTCCCCAGCCTGCCCAGTCCTGCCCTGGCACTGCCCTGACTGGGAAGGATGTCAGTTCTGGAATGATTCCTGTGCAGCCATGCATGGTAGAAGCCACATACCACTTACATTCTGGAACACGGGCTCTGAGCCAAAATGAACATACATTTCCTGATGACCAAAAGGAATAATAGATATTTACTTTGTTCCAGTGGTTTGTGGAAGCAACAAGAATGCAAACGCTCTCTTTGTTAAAATGATTATTAATTTTAAGAGACAAGACTGCACAATCCATTCTGAAAATCTGGTAAGTATCACCACCAGACTGGCTAATGACAACCTGGTTTAGCTTCTTCCTCTGATATTATTCTTCTAAAAAATAAAAAAGATTTTATTGATTTATTCATAGAGAGAGAGAGAGTGAGAGGCAGAGTCACAGGCAAAGGGAGAAGCAGGCTCCATGCAGGGAGCCTAACATGGGACTCGATCTCCAGTCTCTAGGATCACACCCCAAACTGCAGGCAGCACTAAACTGCTGTGCCACCAGGGCTGCCCTCTGATATTATTCTTAAGACACACTACCCACTCTGTGGCTCTCTGCACCAGCTAAAGGTAGCAGAACATTGGGATAGCTCTGTTGAAAGGCCACTCCAGCAGCTGGCCACAAAATTCAGTGTACTGAATTCTTCGTAGTTCATGGGTCAGATTCATCCTGTAGGAACAATACGACCCTACTTGAGTGATGAGAATGGGAAAGAATGGCCTGGAAAAACTTAGATGGGTCCACATCAAGTCTCAAGCAGGGCAGGCTTGATGAAGGGCCACCACAGGGAGACTCCCTGGGGGTAACATAGCACCTATTTGCGAGACATAAAATCCACTGCAGTGAGAACTTTAAAATTTTGACTCAAACCAACTGGTGCAAGGCTACACATTAGACCATGAGGACATCTGAAAGGAACCCTTTGTCCTCCATTTCTCATCCTCTGTGACAAGGTAGCCTATGGAAGTATAAGATGGATGGCCATAGAGTCCCCAAGGAATTCTGCAGGAACGGTCATGTTCCCCTTCCCAAGCATCTGCCTGCCCTTGTTATTAATGAAAATGTCAAGAGAAATTTGCCAGCTTCTGCAATTGCTCAAGAGGACATCCAATTTCTGAAGATTATCTTTACTGAGAAGGCAGACAGCTCTTTTATTTTTTTTTCAGACAGCTCTTTTAAAAGGAAGCCCAAGATGTCACCTCCTGCGATATGCTCTCTCCAGTCCCTAGTCCTGAATCACCAGGGCTGCTGTCCTTGGGGCTGACCACTATTCTCTGGGGATCCTAACATGGTAACCTGGCTCAGAGTACTGCTCACTTCTCTAGTGCCTGCTGCTCATCATACTCTCTTGTGAGAGAGAATCACATCACAAAGAGTTCGCAAACCCAGTGACCATTTCCTGCCTTGCCCCTCATCCTGGACCACTCCAACCCTAGGCTCCTTCAGCCCCCACATGTCCAGCATCACGCAGCAATGAACTTCTTGTCCCCTTAGCAGGTGTTGGAGCCATCTGATCTACCTCATGAAACTGTGCTTTGTGGCTTCCTATTGTTGTTACCAGCCAGATGAAACAAGGGTGACATGGGCTCTTTGATGTACTCCTGCATTTTCTGTGCTTCTTTCTTTGCACTTTTGTTGTGCCCTTTTAACAGTTATTTTGGGCCATTGGAATGAAGAGCCCACTATAAAACAAGGTGAGACTTAAAACTGTGACCTTCCTTTGCACAGTAGCACTGTGCTGATCTTAGATAAACATAACATACCTCTAGAACAATAGGATGTTATTGTCATACCTTCCTCAGCTTTGTGCATTTTCTGTGACATGGAGACCTTATATTTCCCCTAGAGCCTGGAATCCCCTAAATCTACCACCCCCTTTCCTGCAGATATGACCTGCTTGCAGGAATTCTAGAGTAAGCACAGATCAGAACTCAACCAGGTCTCGTGGGTAGCATGCACCTACACACTTTGCAGAATACACTCTCTGGAAAATGCTGAGAATCCCCATTGGAGGTCACTCTTGATAATATAGCCTGTGAATAAGATGGAGTAGTAAGGGCATCCCTAAAATATGAGCAGATCTGATCAATAAGGGCGATTTGTAATTAATATAAGCTCCATTCCAGCCCTTAATAGAGAGGTCTTTCTCACTGAAGATGAGTTGCTAAGAAGCCCCTTTTCTGTAGCATTTCTTCTTTACTAAAGGAAACTTGACAGCAGTGATCAGCCCTCAGAGGAGTGTTTGTTAACAAGCTCCTCAGGCAAATAGAAAATGACAGTCCTGCAGGCGTGGATAGTTGATATGCAGGCTTTGTCTGTATTTTCTCTGACTAATGGGGCTCATTGCTGCTGTTCTCACACTGAGGCTCCACCTATTAGTTAATAGTGGGCTGTAAAACACTCTGCAAATACACAGTGCTAAATAAGATGAGGAAAATCAATATTTGTTCCTAAGTGCATTTTTTCTGACTCCGCATAATGTGACTAATTTTAATTTTAAAATACACAGCTTTACTAGGGGACTAACCAAAGACTGCTCACGTGCTGATTTTAGACATCAAGACAGAGGGAAAACAAGTTTCTTCTGAATTTCAAATTATTTAAATACACATTGGCCCCTCTTTTCCTTTGATGTTTCTAGAATTTAAAGTCACAAGACAAACAAATGGGGAATCGCAGAAACACTGGTATAAATTACTACTGAAACCAGAAAAGGTATCTGATACACAGCTAAAATGGATTTCAAGGAACCTTTGACCTCTATTTTTCTTTTTGCACAGCCCAAGAAGTTTGGTTAGTTTCTCAGCTATAGTGAAAGAGCTGTAGAAAGAGCCTAAATACTTAGAGCGTCAGGGAATCCCTGTACTCCTATGAATAACCTCTGATCTCTCTGTTCTGGGGACTTGGAGCCTACTGCCTTGCCCTGACCTCATCCTCTGGATGAACACTGCCCCTCTGGACATGGCTGGCAGAGAAGCTCTTGGTGCCTTGCCATCTTTTTATTATCTGTGTGGACTCACAGTCTGAAGGAGCCTTGAACTTTCTGCTAGGCTCTGGTTCTAATGAAAATAAATCACAATACAGACAAGACCATTAAATCAGCAAAGACTGGATTTTACAGGACTGTGAAATCCTGTTGACAGCCATGTGCTCAAGGGTTTAGTTGAGTCAGAACATATTAGCCATCAAGTTTCAGTAAAATTGTTCTTATAAGTCCTCAGGAGCCCAACCCAGGTCTGACCGAGGTTTCACTGCTGTAGTCCAAGGCAAGAAGATGTCATCTCGACCATGACTTCTTTGTATTTAAATGACTAGAGAGCATATTTCTAGTGAACCATAAATCAGAGGCAGTTAGACAATCCTCCAGAAGTTTCAGAGTGAGAAAACCATGCAAAGAGGACAGAGTCAGGAGAGAGAGATGTTTGATTAAATGCAGAGCACAAAAGCCAGAACAGAACATGGTGATTTTTTTCTTCCCATCAGAGCTTTAATTGTGGCATCTTCTCTCAACAGGGACCATTCCAGCAGCACCTGCTGGGGATTTTGCGGTTGAGGGCCATGTGGCAGGCTCTAGGGATAGCATGGTCCTCAGGAAACTCATAGGGAGTGAAGATTCAAGTGTGACTTGGATCAAGGCCTCTATGCAAATGGAAGCATAGTCCTAGTGAAGCCTGGGTGCTATTTGGGCGAGGCCTTGTTGTAGGAGTGGGATATTGACAATCCGAGATAGGAGAGGCAGTCTATCTATCACACCTACCTGTGCATGTTTGACTGCAAGGTAGACACATGAATAGGATTTTGTTGGCTATGGAGTGGCTGGACATGAAAGGAAGACCTGGAACCCAATGATACAAAAGGTGAATATTCTCCTAGAGGGTCAAATCTGAAGGCTCACTTACCTATGTCTTTATGACCACAGACCATTCAGGGACATCAACAACTGGACTGGTAGGACAGGTGTGGTACCCCCATGTGGTGCATGCAGAATGCTCAGGCCTCGACCACTCATGACTGTGTCCAAAAGCACCTCACTCCAACCTCCTCTCTGTGAGGCTGACCTGACTTTGCAGGTGCTGACAGGTGCTGGATACAAAAAAATTCCATTCACCAGCTGGAAATGTAAAACTTAAATGTGGACAATTTTAAATCCTCTGGGAACTGAACTTTCAAAACTGGAACTCCAATGTGATATTTTTGTGACAGTACTTTTCACCGCCTGAAAAAAATATCAAAGGTACAGGAATGACCTGGTATGGCTTCCAGGTGCATGATGATGGTTAGAAGCCCTTGCCACACACATGCAGATTTGCCTCTAAGTGTCTGGTATGGCTCCCCTAACCACTCATCCTACAGATTTCCATCCTCACTTAACCCCTGCAGAACTGGCAGGCTTATGAAATATTATTTTATTTGTGTAAAACACCTGGAATGATGGTTACGTTTATTTATCAGATTGATTGGGCCACAGAATGCTCATATATTTGGTTAACCATAGGTGTGTCTGCCAGGAAATTAACATTTGAGGCAATAGACTGTATAAAACAGATGGCTCTTTGCAGTGTGGGTGGGCCTCATCCCATCAGTTGAGGGCCTGCATAGAATGAAAAGAAAGTTCACTCTTTCTCCACCTGATCACTGAGCTGGGATGTTTGCCTTCTGCCTTTGGACTATAATTTGTACCACTTTCTTCCCAGGTTCTCAGGCCTTCAGATTCAGATTGGAATTTATATCACAGTTTCTACTCATTCTCCACATCATGAGCCTTCTCAGCCTTCATAATCTTGTAAGCCAATTTATTATATTAAATATATATGTATTTTACATATTTTTCATATAGGATATTATATATAATATATATTATATATTGATATATATATCAAATAAAGGAATATCGGGGCAGTCAAATTCATTGAGGCTATGTCTATGTAGAGCTGAAGTGGGGTAAACTGGAGATGGGTAAGCACCCATCAACCTCTATCTCTATAAGGGAGGTAGAAATGTTTGCTCTAACAGAGGAAGAGGGGCAAGGGAGATACAAACACAGCAGACATCGAGAGTACACAGAAATGTGAAACTGTGTGGTACCTCGGGAATAGTAGAAAGGCGCGAGAAGGATAATGTGTTTCCAGTTCCTCTAAGACCCACTGGAATTTCCTATAATTCCCCTATAAATTGTCCTGATAAGCCCCCTGGTAGATTATGGTAACATAGCTGCAGTTCTCTGCCCCTCCCTGAATCTGTGCCCTCCCTGAATCTATGGCCTTAGCAGCCTATCTCATTCCCATCCCTCCACTCTCAGCTTTCCTGTGATTCTCTGTGGCTGATAGAATATGACAAAAGCAATGTTGTGTCACTGCATAACTGCCCTTGGATTTCTGCTAGCCCTGAGAACAGCTGGGAGGATTGCTGAAGGAGGAGACCTGCAAAGAGGGCCTGCCAGCCCAGTTGTCCCAGCTAGGTCCCCACATAATTGAGGGGCCCAGCCCAATTCACCCAATGGCCCAGTGAGACCAGCTCTGACTGGGCCACTGCACTACTGCTTTAAGCCACTGAGTTCCAGGGAGGTTTGTTACACCACTATGGCAACACGGGTACCTGGTATTTGAATTAGCTTGAATGGCTTACTGGGTTTTTGTGCCCAAGTGGTCCTTAAGATCTGGGCTTCCTCCTAAATGGGTTTCTGTTCTATGGCCCTGTGTAGTAACATTTGTTGTTAATGTGAAATGCTGATATTGAGCCTATCACCCTCCAGGAAACAAAGGAGACAACTCCCCCTCCAAAGTTGATAGTCCACGAATGCCTATGGTTGTGATATTTCAACTTTCACCATAAGCAGGAGCCCAGTGTATATGAGCCATTGCCACCATTCTCCTGAATGGTATACAGTTTTGCTCTGCTTCTATTTCTGTGAACAGGGCAAGGTGACCACAGCAAGCCAGATTTCCCAGACAATTCCTGCTGGACTTGAGAAAAATTGAATGGCCTATCAGAGAAATCAGATTTCCTATTTCTTGGCAAGTCCTCCCATGCAACCATTCTAGGGTCTGACCTGAACTCCATCTCTAAACCAGGCCTCTTGTAGAATAAAAACCCCCTCCTCCTTCAGACCTTTCTTTGAAGGCCAGGAGACAGGAGCAATCTTTAACCAGATATGTCACTTCTTTAAAACCCATTTGCCCATCATGTAAGGTGGCTAGGAATATTTTACCATGAGTTACAGTGAGAAGTAAGTGAATAAAACACTGGTGGAAATACTTACAGCAAAATCTGGCATATAGCAAAAGCATGCAAACAGGGTTAGACCCTTTCTCACACAAGAAAAAAACATGAGGCAGAATGAAGGGAAGGGCCAGATTTGAAGGCCAACTTGAGCTGGAGATGAGTCAAACTCATTAAATTAGTTCAAGTGTCAGGGGTAGGGGTTGTAAATGCATGTGGGAACACAGGGGTATGTGTGTGTGTGTGTGTGTGTGTGTGTGTGTGTGTGTACAAGCAGAAGTAATATGTGTGTGAGCATAGGTATTATGGGTTGGTGTGAACACAGGTGCACTTGTATAAACACAGGTGTATGTTTCTGGGCACAGGTGCATATGGATGTAAGCACAGGTTTATGTGTGGGGAGTAGCATAGGTAGGTGGTATGTGTGTGAAAGAGATGGGGGAGTCAGGGAAAGAGAAGGGAGGAAAGAGGGGAAAAAAGGGAGCAGTTACTCTCTTCATTGTGGATCTCTGAGGCAAAAACTGCACTGGGGTAGTTTATTTGGGAATCTGACCTCAGAGGGGAGAGCTGCAGGACAATGAAGGAGAGATAGGAAAGAAGGAAATATACTACTATGCATGGGCACGTCTATGAACAACTGGGTGCCATCCTGTCATGGCCTTCTGGAAAACCTATGAATGAGTCTCAGAACTGTCCATGAGGAAGGAAAAAATAAATAAAAGCAGCTTCTCTCCTTGGCACCCATCCCTCACAGCCAAGGGGCCTTCCATCTTAACCTCTTTGCTCTTGCATACCACCTAAACAGGTGAACAAATAAAATACAACTTGACCACAATGAAGGGCATAAACTCAGACTTCATTGGAACTGAAACAGATGTGGCTGGTCTGTGGGGGCAGACCACAGTGCCCTAAAGCAATGCAATGGGCCAGAGATGAAATCTGAGTAGAAAGCACTAGCGGAGGCCAAGAGGAAGTTTTCTTCCTCATAAAAAAATTAGCTTAAAATATATCAAAGGCCTGAATGTAAGGACTAAAACTACAAAGCTCTTAGAATAAAACATAAGGAAAACACTTCCTGACATTGATTTTGGCAGTTATTCTTGGATATGACATTAAGTGTTCATCCAGGAACAGTATTAACACAGTGAAAAGGCAACATACCAAATGGGAGAAAATATTTGCAAATCATTATCTGTTAAAGGACTAATATCCTGAATATAAAACTCCTACATCTCAAAACAAAAGCCAAACATGGTTTAAAAATGGACAGAAGACTCAAATAGACTTTTCTGCAAGGAAGATACGTAGATAGTCAAGAGCACATGAAAAGGTAATCAACTGGAACACATTGGTGGCTCAGTGGTTGAGTGTCTGCCTTTGGCTCAGGGCATGATCCCAAGGTTCAGGGATCAAGTCCCACACTGGGCTCCCTGTGAGAAGCCTGCTTCTCCCTCTGTCTATGTCTCCGCCTCTCTCTGAGTCTCTCATGAATAAATTTTAAAAAATAAATAATAGGTGGTCAAGATCTTTAATCATTAAGCAACTTCACATCAAACACACAATACAACATGAGGTACCATTTCAAACCAATTAGGTTGTCTATTATAAAAGCAAAAACAAAACAAGAAGCAGAAAACAAGTACTGGAATCTGGATGTGGAGAAATTTAAACCCTGAGACACTACTGGTAGAAATGTAAAATGGTGCATCTGCTATGGAAAACAGTATGGCAGTTTCCAAAAATGAATGAATAAATAAATAAACATAGAACTATCACAGCATTCAACAACCCCACTGCTGGGTATATACACAAAAAATTGAAAGCAGGGACTTAGATATTTGTATGCCCATGTTTATAGTAGAATTATTCACAATAGAAAGACGGTAGAAACAACCCAAATGTCCAGTGATAGATAAAATGATAAACAAAATATGGTTATACACATAATGGAATATTATTCAGCTTTACAGAGGAAAGAAATTCTGACACATGCTACAATAGGAGTGAACCTTGAAGATATTATGTTATTAAGTGAAATATGCCAGTCACAAAGGGAGAGATATTTTAATAGCATTTATATGAGATACTGGCACAGCCAAACTCATAAGATAGCCTGTAGAATGGTGGTTGCTAGGAGCTGGGAGAAGGGGCATGGTGCCCTCCCCTCCTCACAAGGAGCTGGTGGCAGGACCTCACAGAACCAAACAGACAGAAGCAGTCCTAAACCAACCCCACGAATCAGTCTCTTTAGATGGAAAGGGAGAGCATGCAGGGAGTGAGCATCTTTGCAGTCCTGTAAGGCAGCCAGTCCTGGGTTTGCAGCTTCAAGATACACATCGGGAGATAAGGAAAAAGGAAAGTTTGCTTAGGACCACTCAGCAATTCTTTGAATACGGCAGGAGTCCTTTCTGCTCCTAATTCCAGGGTGAACATTTAGTTTCCAGAGCCTACCTTGCTTCTCCAGAAATACTGGCAGCATTTTCTGCTGATAACTAAAGCTTCCTAAAAGTACAAAACAAGGTTTATGCTGCCCCCCCCTGCCCAACCTATGTGATAAGGAGTTGCCCTGAATGTTAGCTTCTGAAACTTCCCTTCACTGTCCCTGTTCACCTTCCATATTCTCTAAAACATACTAGGATGAAGTCCCTTGGGCCCAGGTGATCCCTGTCTAGCATGCCTGTTTCCTGCTGAAATCATCCAGATTCACCTGTCAGTTGTAGGCATCCTGTCATAATCCTAAAGAGCCCAACACTCATGATGCTGCTGTTCTGAAGATGTGTATCTACACTTTCCCCTTTCTCTTCTGGATTTTTGTCTTTTCCAAGCAATGTGAAGGAACAGGAGTTTAAGAAGATGCATGTGTGAATGGAACCTCTGCTGATCAGAAAAAATAGGCCCAAATTCAATTTTCTTTATCGTATCCACATTTATTATGAGAGCTAGGGACTGCCAGCATCCTGCCCACCGATATACACAGAGAGAAAGGGTGAATTCTTCTAAGAAGACACATTTTAGTGGCCTCTGAGACTGAAGAAAGATTGGTTGCAGATCTGACATGTTCTGCAGCCCATCTGCACCAATATTGTTGACCTCAACAGCTAGAGTTTATGAATAATCTGGGCACAGTGGGAAGTTTTGTCAAAAGGGCATTTATTGTCCAATGAGAAATGGGATCAGAAAACTAAGTCTCCAGGGTTGGAAGGGCCCCAGGCCAATTGTTTTGTGTACTTCCTTGACAGTGAAGCTGCAAGACAAAGTTCCTTTTCCATGGCTATCTGTCCTTGAGTCCCTCAAGACACTAGACAGGCCCTGGCCTGAAAGGGTGGTGGAGAGAGATTGTGGGTGCCCATGCTGGCTTCGCCCATCACCATAACAAAAGGGCCATTTTATTCATCCATCTGCTCACCAATCGGCAGCTTTTATTTCATAGTGAATCTTGTTGCATGTAAATCAATTTTCGTTTTTACCAGGATATGTTTCTGCTTCATGGATTCTCAAGCCCTGAGGTGTGGCCAGAAAGTCATCTGTATTCAATCAAGTAATGTACAAGAAATTAATTCCATGGAATATTATATAAAGTGAAAATTATGAACATGATATTGATGCCAGAGCATGGGTAAAATTACAAACATTATATTGTGCAAACAAAATAAAACAATAATCTCTATCGTATGATTTCATTCAAAACTTTCAAAACAGGAAAAACAAAATTACATTGGTAGGTTTTCCTCACATATCAAGAAAATGAAAGAAATGCTGACTTTATACTTTATAATTAACTTTTGGGTTTAGAAAATGTTATTGGGTGGAATGCCCAGGCTGTATAACATTCCACTTACTGACCTGCCACTAGTTAAACAGATAGTAACTTTACAACTAGTCCTTAAAGTGCACATGGAAATTTGGTGAGATTTTTCTGTATGCATGTCAAAGTATGAAAGTCCAAAGTTATCTGGGTAAGTAAATATTAATATCAGACTTAAATTAAGAGGACATACATAAGAACAAAAATATGCATATTTTAAGGAAGCACAAGGAGTGCTTGATGACAAGGAAAAAACCTATCTACTTGTATATATGTGGAGTAAGGAAGAAGAAGTAATACTTAGTAAGACAAAAGTTGTAATATACCTAAAACTGCAATTATACTGATGTAAAGATCAAAAATCTCATATTGGGTAGGAAAAAGCAAAATTCAATGATGCATTACCCGTTTGAAATAACACGTAAAAATAAGAAAGAAATCGGGGATCCCTGGGTGGCGCAGCGGTTTGGCGCCTGCCTTTGGCCCAGGGCGCGATCTTGGAGACCCGGGATCAAATCCCACGTCGGGCTCCCGGTGCATGGAGCCTGCTTCTCCCTCTGCCTATGTCTCTGCCTCTCTCTCTCTCTCTGTGTGTGTGACTATCATAAATAAAGAAAAATTTTAAAAAATATATAAAAATAAGAAAGAAATCACTTGGTGGGATGAGCACTGGGTGTTATGCTATATGGTGGCAAATTGAACTTCAACAAAAAAAAATTAAAAAAAAAATAAGAAAGAAAAGTTGAAAATAATTCTGGGAAAAATATACCAGACAAGATTTTTGAAATGTTGAGGTCTCATACTATTTGAGTGGGAAACATGAACACACCAGGGGAATGATAGAAGTCCATTATCAACAGGGTACCACTGAACATGTGGTAGCTACAGTCATTACAGTATGTTCATAACAATAGAGATTGTAAAAATGTTTAAAAGGAACCATAAGAGGGGATCCCTGGGTGGCTCAGTGGTTTGGTGCCTGCCTTTGGCCCAGGGCACGATCCTGGAGTCCTGGGATCGAGTCCCACGTCAGGCTCCTGGCATGGAGCCTGCTTCTCCCTCCTCCTGTCTCTCTCTCTCTCTCTCTCTGTCTATCATAAATAAATAAATAAATAAATAAATAAATAAATAAATAAATAAACCTATCTTAAAAAAATAAAATAATCAAATTTATAAAAAAAAAAAGAAACCATAAGAATTGTGGGTAGAGATAAGTTACTACCACCTATAGATTATATATATAGTGATAAACTGAGGAGACAAAGCAATTAAACATATAGATAATATTAATAATACAGCAGTCAGAAGATACACATACATCTCAGTCCTACACTGTCAAACACAGGAAAACTTCTGTCCACTGAGGCCAAAAGTGAGTCCACAGTGCAGATCATGAGTCTTCTGAACTGCCTGGGAGCCTGTGTACGTTAAACTGCCAGGCATCCTTTCTTAGTGCAAGTGAATATCATTTCAATTATGCCAGAGAAGGTATGTAAGCAGTGGCAGCCTCCATGCATAGAAGATAAATAAGTCCATTTCCTGCAGTGGGTTCCTTCATGAAGTCTGGCTGCAAGAGGGCACAGAGTGGAAATCACTCAGAGTTGTAGATAACAAGTTCACTTTCTTTCTTGGCTGTTTGATTGCTGACTCATAAAACCTATAGAGCAGGGCTGAAACCATAAGTAAAATAACACACAAGAAGACCTGCATGGTTGCTAATGTCACAGATAACCAGGAACCCAGCCCAGCCACTAGAAAGTGCCTGTTCCTAATTCTGAGACCAAAATCGGTACGTAAAACACTGCTTTATGGTGTGTTATGACTTCCATGAAGAATTTTTTATCCCAATTAGCAGAGTTAATCCTGAAATATTCATGAATTTGAGCAAACCGGTGATAAAATACTGCTTTAATTGTAATGATCACTTCAGAAGAAGCCAGTTGTATTATGCTGATTTTTGTATTCTTGTTAGCAGTGTGGCCACTCCGATCACAGCAGTTCTTTCCTACACAGTTGGGTAATCATGTGCACTTTAAGTCTGTAATTCTTAATTCTACAAGTTAACTATAGAGCAATTTAAATGCCTATCATCTCAGAACTTTTGGGATTACAAGGAGTTTGTGAACACTAATTGCTCTTAATCTCTCAACATACTGTTACGGGGCTCTCCTTAGCAGCTCTCAAAATTCAGTCAGAGCTCCCTGGGGTGAGAACAACACTCAAGCAGGCCATGGTGGAGAGGTCCCCTCCCAGGGGGCAGGAAGACTGTGTCTGAGGCTAATCCAAAGGACTGTGCAGATTCAACTTCAAGTCAGTGGCTTTATTATTATTATTAATAATTATTGTTATTATTTTCTATCTACCTCCACATCCATCTGTCTTTTCCCTCTATCTTGTCTAGGATTTTGCCTTAAAGTGTTTGTTTTGTTTTTCTATTAAAGGTGGAGCAATGTTTTTCCATCCAGAGTCCTGGCATTTTCCTGCTTCTTATCTCAGGTCTCTAAGCCCACTGTGGCACATCTGCCTCCAAGCATGGAGCCCACGCACCCCCTCATGAGTGCACTTGTCCAACTCTACAGCTGTGACTTTCCACTCTTCCCATTGGACCCTTCAGCTCTTCCCTCTGAAACTCCTCACCACCAGAGCAGACGGATGTGGTGGGATCCAAGAAGCAATCGTGTGCTCTGTAAATAGCTTTAACAATCCATGCCAAGGGGCTAGTGACCTGGGGGCCACACTGGTCTTCTCCCTTTCAATAGAATTAGTCATGGTCTCCTTGCCCAAAATTCAAATTTTAGAATCTGTTCCTGTGTGAACTATAATGCCTTTAAACATGAGGTTATGATCATGTACAGAGTTAACATGTGCTCTTAAAAAACAGTTCTATTTTATTTAAAAAAATATATACATGCAAGATTTTTTCAAATATCAAATTGAGTCAGTGTGCATCTAGTCAAAGTGGGCATCCAGTGCATCTAATAGGGCCCTCATGGGTTTGTTCCTCCCAGTCAAAACCCAAACAGTCTCCACCATAGAGACGTGGTGTCCAGTTTCCTCTCCAGATACAATAATCCCTAGCAGGTTTGCTTTTTGTTTTATTTCATTTTGCTTTGCTCACTTATTTTTTGAGAAACAATCTATACAGTATATGAGTATGTTTTTCCTTTTACACAGATGAACGTGTTTATATATTTTTCAGACAGGGAGCCTGAGGCTTTGGGATGTAAGTCTTGCCTACAGTCACCAACCAGTGATCTTTCTCATCTTTTCTGAGAGGCACATGGAGTCCAGTCTGCCTGGATCTGAAACCCAGGCTTTTTACCCAGTATGTCCTTCTTTTATTTCCTTCTGAATGTTTTTTCTTGATCAACCTTTATGTTTATTTCCCCAATAGATACATACATTCCCAAAATATTCCTCTCCCACACCATTTGTTATAAGCTGCTTTGGAACAGGATGCTTCTTCTACTGGCATCTTCCAAGGAGGAATCACCAATCAGAGAGGGGAGTCCTTTGAACTAAACAGATCCTACAGAAAATAATTCTTCCTGTGGGTCCCCTGCTCTCTTCTAGGCCACATTCTTCTCCTTACCAGGATTCTAGAATTGATCCTTCTATTCCCTCAGAACCTATTCTTGTGCCTTTCTTTCTAGATAGAGTACTTTTCCCACCATCCTTAGGACTCTTTTATCCTCTCTACAATCAAGAGTATGCTCTATGCCAAGCCATTCCTCTATTACTGGGGATCACCAGGAACTCAGATTGCAGCTTTAATTCTTATGAGAGCATGTGTTTTAAAAATACCTGGAATCTCTTTATCTGCTAAAATTTAAGGCTTCTGGTAAAACATAATAAAAACTGTAAAATAAGGTCTGTTGTTATGTCACAAAATGTACTGAATAAACAACTGTGATAGGTTTAGGATAACATTTTGAGTTATCTTCCCATTCATTCACCCAGCAAGTAGATAATAAGAAGCCAAATTTGATCTTTAGGAATTCAAACTTATTTGGGGCAACTAGAATCTATGGTCTTTTGTTTGTTCTCTTAAGGGCAACAGATAAACCACAATCGAAGGACAGGCACGATTATCATACTACCTTATTCTGGTAGTCTAATCATTATCTATTATATTTCCCTAAATTATTTTAATTGTAATAAGTATATTCTAAATAAACTCTAATCACTATTAAGGCATGGTTTCCTTGTTTCAGTTCTGTCTTCATCCAATATATGTAGAACTTCTTGCTGCATCTGATGCCTGACTACCCTGCACCCATTTAAAATTAAGCCTTTCTGAAGCCTTTCTCTTTGCAATCTTTAATTCCCCAGAGCAAACACCACTTAAGAAATTGATGCATCTTTTCAGATTTACCACAAACACCAATTACCCTGAAAATTTTATTTGCTCAGAGGTTGCTCTGCAAAAGTGAAGCCTATTGACCCTGTCAAATAGTGCCTCAGAGAAACTCCTATGTTCTAAAACCATAGCTTCTGAGAATTTGCCCAACATTAAACTTTATTCACATATTGCCTTTCAATTATTCCAACTCTGCTGGAAAACAATCTAATGTGTGGGTCTTCTTTCAATATGATTTTGCATTAGTTTTAATATGAAGAAAACTTCTAATTATGTTTAGAGAGGCAAACTTATAAAAATTTAAAGTAGAATAAGTAGAACCAATCATTAAAATGGAGCCATGTGTATTAATAATGACTGTACAAAGACCAGAACATTAACTTAATCCAAAGCAGGACTGGACAAAAGATGTTTTGAAAGGAAAACCTTTCTATGTCACATTTTCTAGCCTAAGATCATGGTTTCTTAGGAGGGATGAGCTCCTCAGTAGAAAGGGGAAGAAGTTGGATCATAAAATCCTAAGTCCAAGAGGAATCTCCAGAGTGCATCTTCTTTGTCCTACTGCCTCAAGACAAGAAGGACTGTGCCTCTCCTCAGACAGGCATCCTTGAAGGTGCTCTCCTAGGAAGATTTAGACCTTTGCTCAACCTGCCATCAGGACATTTTTCTACTTTGATATTTTCCACTTTGATTTGATAGTATTCAGAAAATACTTCTCTATACTAAACATGGGCTCTCTGGGTTGTTGATTCCCAGACTGGTGCCCCAATATATACTTAGAGGCTTCTCACTCACAAAAGCCCTGACTCCCCTATTCAGCCTATGAGCCCTCTTGAGGGCACTGTATCTGCTCAGGAATCAGGGACCCAGGCACCAGCTCTACCACCCAGGCCTCAAGTTCTGGATTAGTCTGTGCAAGATCTTAGCACTTCTTTTTGTCAATGGGACCCTCCTAGGTTTGTTCTGCTATCAAAATGCAAATTTGAGACCTCAGCTAATACTTTTCCAATATCAAGAAAATATGACCTCAAAAAGAAAGGAAGGCAGGGAGAAGAGTATACCCTTTTCTTGTCATGTAAGAGAAGGGTATACTTTCTTTCTTCACTTACATGAGATGTCCTAAGTATTCTAGGTGTTTCTAAGAAAAGGATCTTTTCTAAGGTGGGAGAAGCATGTCCAGCCCCATAGTTCCCGGAGTTTATTTTGCATTATCCTTAAATAAACCAAATGTAGGAGATCCATATGTATACAGAAGTGATTAAAAACACAAGAGATGCAGCCACAGAGAGAGGCTTCAGTACTCAGGACCCTGGCTTTGTTCCTACTGTAACCCTAATAGACCTGGACACTCAGCAGTTATGTCTCAAGGAGTCCATCCAAAGAAATGGCAATGACATAAGAAAACAGCTTACAACTCATTTATTCAAACTCTTGTAAAATAATCAAAGTGGAGAATATTCCTAATTCATGGAACTTAGTGGTCCTCTAAAGAGTCTCCCTTTCTTAATCTCTTTCACATGACTACTGACCACTCTCTACAACCCCCCACTTTTTCTTAGCTCTATTCCTTTAACCACATTTCCACACCTAGCCTGTCCTCAGAACTCAGGTCTTTTCTCTCTACTCATTTCTTCATCATGCAACCATCACAGATTTTTTGATAGCTTCACTTTACCTTCTTTTTGCCCCTCATTCAGATTATGCACACAAAGGGGATAATTGACCCAATAAGCTAGACCCACTGCCTCTTAGGAAAGCTGTCAAGTGATGGAAGAAGATTGAAAACATCTAAACATTCATATCTTCTCTTTTACTTCTATCACGTGTCATACCATAGATTCTATTTCTTACAACTATGGTTAACATCCTTATCTTTCTTCACTTACATCTAGATTCCTCCTAACAAAAACAAATAAATTAACAAATAAATAATTTAAAACGTAGATTTCCAAGGTATCTTTAGAGATGACTGCAATAAATTACAATTGTCGATAAAGTAAAATACTTTTCCAGGCTGGTATATATGTGAACAAGAATACTCCTGGGGGCACCTGAGTGGCTCAGTCAATTATGCATCTGCCTTTGATTCAGGTCATGATCTCAGGGTCCTGGGATTGTGCCCTGCATTGGGCTCCACACTCAGTGAGGAGTCTGCTTCTCCCTTTCCTTCTGCCCCTATTCTCCCCCTCAAATAAATAAATAAATAAATAAATAAATAAATAAATAAACTCTTAAGAGAATATTCTTGAATACCATATATTTCTTATTTATAAAACCCTTAAGTCATATAATAATAGTCCCCTTTAATTCAGTTTTGGCCTGGGTAGAGGTAAAAAACAAATTGTTTCAAAGTTTATACCTTTTGAGAATCAATTTAAAACTCTACCCATTTCCCACTCTCTGACAAACTATCATTCACAACCATCCATTCCTTCCCATCTAAAACTCTTTGCCTAATGACCATCACTGATGAGGCAAAGTGTTTGAATTATCCTGTAAACCAAGGATGATGAAGGAAATAATCCAAAAAATGTTACAATTTGATATTGAGTTTTAAGGAATTATTATGTAGCTCAGTATAATTTAATGTTTCTCTGAAAGGATTTCTCCAGTACCAGCCAGGTAGCTTCCCCATCCCATCCTCAAGAAGTCTGATAGTCAGTTCTATCTCTTGTATGAATATAAATATACATTATCAGTATGTATTCGGTGGTCTGAAGAGTTTTCCAAACTTCAACCACCAGATTCTGCTTTTCTCTGTTTAGGGGGGTTATGAAATATAATTAAACAATGGAAATATGCCTTGGAAATACCCAGGGAATGTGTGGCTGGGCATCATTATTATTAAAAAATGTACTGGCAATAAATGCATTGTAAATGAAAACCAGATCTCTAAGAAAATGCAGTATTTTAATTGGGTAAATAATCTTGCTTAGAATAAGCAAGATTGCTTCCTTTTTAAATTTTTTGGAGCCTCTGTCTTTCGCCAACAAAATACCTTCACCTTAAGGAAGCATCAACACCTACATTTGCCATGTGATTCAGCTGCAAAACAAAGTGGTTTGGAGTAAGGATCTTCACAAGCCTGTCCACCTATGACTGTGAATGAAGAATTAATCTTAACAAAAAAAGGGTCTGGTCTTTGCTGCTGCTCCTGGGAGTTAACCTTTAAACCCTTGGATTTTCCTGGGTGATAGGAGTCTTTGTTATTCATGGTGGGCCTCCTGCACCAAATCTGATCATTTACACTAATTAAATGACTCAGGATGGAGCTGACCAAGCCAGAAAAAGCAACCATGTAATTAGATGGTTGGGGCTTTGATCCAGGTGATTCTAACCTGAACTCCTGGAAATTGAATTCAACCACATGGTCAATGATTCGACCAGTCATACATATATAATAAAACCCCAATAAAAAGCCTGAATGCCAAAGCTTAGGTGAGCACCACTGGTTAGAAGCATTCTGTTTGTATTCCTACACATTGATCCTGACAGGGTAATGAGTCCCTGAGGATGACAGAAACTTTGTGTTTGGAGCCCTCCTGACTTCTTCCTCTATGTCTGTGCCTCTGGCTTATATCCTTATGCTAAAATAGTAATGTAGGTGTCATACCTTCCTGAATTCTGTGAGTCATTCTAGTGAATTATCAAATCTGCAGGAGTTTTTGGGGATCCTCAAGTTTGGAACCAGCTGATATAAATTAGTGATGGTCCTAGAGACCCTGAACTTGGGGCTGGTAAATGATGTGAGGACAGTCTTCTGGAGACTGTTTTCCCAGACTGCAGGGTAGATAAACTTCTTTATAAAAACCACCACCAGTTGCTGCCCAGAGCCATGAATTTCTTGATTTTTTTCCTGGAAAAGGTGCTGCTAACACCTCTACACTTCATTTTCTACAATGTATTCCAATCCACTAAACTAATATGAGTTTCCAAGATTTTCTTTTTGGAACTTTGGGAACAGGACATTTTACTAGAAAAACAAAACAACCTCCCCCTCCTTTCCTGTCTCACTTCCCCCTTGGGTCACAGGGTGCTGATAAAGGGAAAACACTTTGGTTCCCACTGAGATTCAGAGAACAAAGTTATAAGAATATCACCCAGTAGTTTCATGCCCCAGCCTTACCTGCTTTCCTTGTCTCTGGCAAGTGATCAACAGATTCTGGCTGACCAGTGTCCTTCCTGGTCTCAGATACCACTCCAGAGCTGAGGAAACCATTAAATCACTTAAGCAGGCAGAAGTGTTAGCCTGCACACTTTAAAAGGTAGATTTTAAAAGTCATGACCAACCTAACTAAGCAGAACAGACTTCTAAGCTATGCTCAGCCCAGGGCCATTTTCTAAACAGTTCCTCCCTGAAGACTGTCCATTCATGAACTGAGCATCTCCATGTTCTGTCCAACTGTGAAACCGAGAGCAGATTGAGTGCCCTAAAATACCAACACAATTTACAAACAACTGTAAGATAAAAAAGAAAAATTAAAAAATCCACTTTTCATGTTAGTAGGTAGTGTAATATGGGTGTCCTATTCCATTTATCCCCTCACTTGTCCAGACTAGGCTCCACTAATGTGGGATGGCTGAGAGCATGGATTCCAGGGATCAGAGTGGACAAACCTTTTGGGCTGAAGCAGAGAAGAGGGGAGAGCAGGTCAGGCTTATGTCTAGGGAAGGAATCTAGTTTCTGTTGGATTTTGGAGACAGAGCAACAATGAATTAGAAGAGAGGTCATGTAGTTGGTGGAAATCTGATAACTGGACACGGAGACCAAGTTGAAAGGACATGGCCAACATGCAGCTGGACAAAATTCCATCTTTTCAGGACTGGGTCTTTTCAAGATTTCATCAGAGGCAGAGCAAAATCAAAAGCAAGGTTTGTTGATGGTAAGTGTTCAGATGTATCTTCCTTGGTGTGCCTCAGGGCCAATGTGGACCAAGAAGCTGTGATGAGCCTTAACTTACTGGAGAAGGACAGTGGTCTCAAAGTGTAAAAGGCCCCAAGAAGAAGGAGCTTGGAGGAAACATATGGCACCTCAGGCTTGTAGGAGATCTGGAGTGCAATATGCAAAGTGCCAGGTTTCCCAGGCTTTTGACATCTCTCTGTGCCCCCTTTCTACTCCCTTGGTCATCTAACATCTTGGTCCCATCTTGCTGTGAGCAGCTAACATTTCTATATTGGGTTTGTCCTGATTTTCCTCACTATAAACTGGATTTACCTCCCTGGTAATGACCACAGAGAATCACAGGATTGTATTGCCCTTCTCATGGGGATGGGAGTCATGCTTTGCTCCAAAGAAGACACTTTCCTCGGTGGGGGAGGAGTTTTTCATGTGTCAGTCACTCTACTTGTTTCCCAGTTCTGTCATCCTTTATTCTGTTGTGCTCTGCCTTTTTCCCTACCCCAAATCCACTCGGTGCCCTCAGCCCACACCATGGACGCTCAGCCTCACTTTTGAGAACCATTCCTCAAAAAAAAAGTGACCATGTGAGGCTGTAGATCACTAGGATAACATTGGCTACTGTGTGTAAGCAGCACATAGCAGCTCTGACATAAAACTAGGTGCTCACACACATATATTACCACATGATTATATAAATATGTACATTTATGTGTACATGTATATAGACACATACATACACAATCTTCCCCACTTATATGTGATTATAAGTATACTTACATAAATATGCATGACGTACACGATGTATATGATGCTTATATATGTGTATTTTTAAGTATATACGACGTATCATATGTTTATATATACTTACATGTGGTCTGTAATACATCCAATATATGTACTATACAACTCACATGAATGGGAGCTTGGGAGGGCACACTTACTGAAAGTGGATGTTCTGGAGCAGATAGTGACAGCTCTCCACTCTGATCCCCTCAGATATGTTTCCTCACTTTTGTACCCCCACCTTTCAGCATGCTTTCATTCCCAAAGCCAGTGCTTGTGAATCTCCTCCAGAAAACCCTCAGGCTAGTAGAGCCCACAGACACTGGATGAGCTGGGATCTTGCATTCCTCCAACCCTGGGAGGACTTGAACAGTGACAAAGGTGGGGCTGGGAAGGCCCAGCTCCTTGTACTGAGGTGGAGACAACTCTGAAGTGTAATTTACATTTAAGGTATTCTTGGTGGGATCAAGCTGACACACCCACTCTGAGACTACACCCTTCTTTTCTCCTCCTCTCTGCCTTGGGTCTTCATGCTGCAAAGGGTAGGAGGTGCCAGTATTCAGTGGTGAAGATATCCATGTTTCTTAGAGAGGTGAAGGCAGCATGTATGAAGGTTTTGTAACTACTGAGAATTCTAAATCAGTGGTGTAAGGTGCGCTCCAGGAGTGGTCAAAGGAGGATATAGTGGTGACATAAAAACAGATCTCCAAGGCAATGGCACAAATACAGGTCAGGCTTGAACAGGTGAAACACTAGAATGAAAATTCAGCATGGATACACAGCAAAGTTTCTTATAAATAGGCCTCCTCCTGAGAAACCTTCATGGATAACCCCAAGGTTTCCATTTCAGTTCTGAATTTGTGGTATTGTTTACTCACACCATGGGCCACAGAGGCAATTTCTTGTGTGATTCATGATGAATCAATGTGGGAAAGTATGGCTATAGTAGATTCAGCACAACAGTTTCAGTGTATTTGGCAATGAAAGCCAAAAACTTTGCAAATTTGAAAAGTTCTCCATTGAAATCAAACTATCACATTGACATTCCTCTGTGTTAGGAGAGTGAATGCTCTGATATGAATTAACTGGGAAGACCACACATAGTTTGATCTCTCCCTTTGTTCATAGGTGCTCCCCAAACCCCTCTGCCTGATTATGTGGTTTAAGGGTAAGAAGCATATATGGACCAGGTGGTATCATGAACAGGGAGCAGGTTGGTATCAAGAAAGCCATCTGACTGACATTGGTAGCCCCAGGATGAAAGATGTTCTCAGCCAGAATATCCCAGGACCAGGACTCAAATCACAGTGGGCTCAATTGGGGATACAAAGCAGGAAAATCTAGAGGAAAGATCTGGCAGTAAAAGATATATAGGCTTAAAGGATGTGCCTGGGAGACAAAGCAAGTCTCAGGACCAATACCAGGTATTCAGGGACAAGTTGAAACAGAGATAATTAAAAGGAACAGGAGGACTGAGTCTGAAGTCAGGACCTAAAAATGATCTTCCCAAGAGTGAAGCACTGGTCTTCCTGTCCTTTAAGTCCTATTCCTCAACCAGAGCTGCTACTTCCCCAGGATTTCATGTACATGTGTATATGTCCTTGTCAACTGCATGAGATAGTACTACCAAACCATTTTATTGGTAACAAAATAAGACTTCCCAAGGCCACATTCTATGCTCAAGGCACATGTTAGGAAATGATCAAGTGCATGTTTTTGACAGTAAAACCCAAGTTTTCTGCATATTTCCAGTCTATCCTCCTGTGCATCATTGTTCCAGCTCTGGGAACTTCAAGTCATCAACTGTTGTTCCTAACACATTAAGCATAGACATTGGTGTTCTCTGGGAATATGGGAGAGACAATCAGTTGATTACTTAAAAAATGCTCTTTTTTTCTTTTCTTGTTGGACACATAGAGGTATCAAGTGGGCATGGGATAGCAGATTAAAGGGCTGTGCATTGGCAGCCATTCACTAACTGCTGAGAACAACCTAATTTTGTCATCAGGGACTGCCCCCACGAATGTGAAGTACCAAAATTTTATTATGGGGATTATATTCTTTTCTCATTCTGCTTTCATGGCTTCTCATCCTGTTAAGTGTGGTCTTTGTTTCTCTCTCTCTCTCTCTCTGCCCACCCCCCTCCTCCATAGAAAAATAAGAAAAAAGCTATAAATCAAGAACAGTACATATATGTATTTCTTTAACCTAGACAAAAGCATGGGAAAACTGCCCAGGACTCCTCTTATTTGAGGAGGATGCTGTACCTGATGGTTCTTAAAGGTGAAATGGGGCGATTCAGAAAAGCAAAACTGAGAGGCAGATATAAAAGCTTCACAGGCTTCTGGATGTACTATGGCCACAGGGTTAGGACATTTACATCTCCTTACATGGAAAGTAGAGAACAAGGGTTATGTAGTCATTGAGAAAGGTGGCTTCCCTCCTCCTTAATATTATTAAGCCAAAATGGTTCTGCTTCTAGGAACATGGACTGGACATACTTCTCCTTAATCTTCCCACTAGGTACAAGTAAAAACCTTGAAAATTACATGCAAAGCAAACATAAAAAGACTCTAAAAGGTTAAAAAAGAAGGAGGGCTGGCTAAGGACATCAGGACTCAGAGAATGTATAGTGGTTAGTTTCTTTGGTTTCCTTTTTTCTTTCTATGTACCAGATCTAGAGCTGAAAAAGCTGGCAACTCAGAAACACCAGCAAGTAAAGATAAGCTTTTTTTTTTTTTTTTTTTATCAAGCTCAGTAAAAGCCTGATTTCTCTAGCCAAAGAACTAGGAAAAGGACAGACTAGCAAGACAGAACAACTTCAGACAATAACTTCTCTTTTCCAGCACACAACATAGGAAACAGTATGGCTTCACCTCCAACTATGACAGCCTCGACATTCGCCATCATCAGGTTGTAACAAACACATATCCCTCTCCCCACAGGAGTGTTGCCCAAAAAGGGCTAGTGGGGAGTTAGATATTTTGTCACTGTGCAGTAGCAATGAGGCCAGCATTCCTCTCACAACTGCAGTGGGTCCTTGGAGGCAGTATGGGGAGGAGTAGAGAGGCATTCTAACCCCTTCTACCTAGGAGGTGTGAATGGAGACCATGGAGGCAGGAGCCAGAACTGCTGCCTTGATCCCACAGTAATGATTATCTCCACCCCTCAAAGGTCAAAAGAGCCCAAGGGGAACCTGGATGACTCTAGCCTGGCACCAATGAAGAAGTAGTTCCTCTTCCTTGCAAAAATGATGCCAGAAGAAGACAGCTGAAAAAGAAACCTGAAATAAGATCCTAAGTCTTAAAATATGATAGCCACACGGTTTAGGTTTCAATCAAAATTCACTTATCATAGAAAGAACAAGAAAAATCTCAAACTGAATGAAAAGTGGCAATTGATAGAAGTCAACACCACGATGACAGAACTGTTAAAATGATCTGATAAATTTTTTAAGATTTTATTTATTTGAACAAGAGAGAGATGAGTGAGAGAGAGAGAAAGAGAGAGCATGGGCAGGAAGGAGAGGGTGAAGCAGGCTCTTCACAAACAGGGAGTCCAACATAGGGCTTGATCTCAGGACCCTGGGATCATGACTTGAGGCGAAGGCAGATGTTTAAACAACTAAGCCACCCAGGTGCCCCTGATCTGACCAGAATTTTAAAGCAGCCATGGTAAAAAATACTTCCAACAAGCAACTATGAGTATCTCTAAACAAATGGGAAAAAATAGGAAATTTCAGCAAAGTCTCAGTAAAGAATTAGAAGGTATAGGAGTCAAGGCAAGAGGATAAAGAGTAGGGGTCCTCAACTTATCTGGTCCCACAAACTTACTTAGATAACTTTAAAAACACCCTGAATACCTACAAATTTGACCTGAGATGTAAAGAGAGAATAGCTGGAATGCTACAGAGAGAACAGTTTTCGCTTCTAACAAGGTAGGAAGGCAGAAAATATAAAAAATAAATCAAGTGAGGGAGGGTAACCGCGACAAGCCTGGCAAAAGCAGAGCTCTGAAAGCCTCTGGGGCACAAAAGCCCAGCACTGGACAAGAGGAAACTTTAAATTCTGCACCTGCGTTTTCCCTGATGGAAAAGCGCTTAGCAGGGAAATAGGGCAGAATCACCGGAGGGGCAGTGAAGCATCAAGATTCCAAGAGATGCTATAAGAGGAGGAGCACCCAGGGAAAAGTTCACTGCAAACCGGTCCAATCTCTGTAAAGGGCTGGAGCGCTACAGCCCTCCAGGGCATTTGGGAGTAGCATGTCAATTATGTGGGCCGGCTCCAGAGCTCCCTTTACCCCTTAGTCTGGCAATGGAAAGAGGTCCTTCCCTTTGGGAGAAGTGGTTCCTGGGAGCTAGGGTCCAGGAGCATAGGGCTCTGGGTCCCAGGGCATGGAAGTGAACGAAACCAGCTATTCTCCATTCCCCCTGGGACAGGTGGAAGCGAGGAGGGCACAAGAAAGTGAGAATTCTCCTGCCCCTGGGTACCTGGCAAGCTGTGCGAGTCAGTGCACCCACACTTACCCCTAGGAGCATCCAGGCCAGTGTGGACTGGGTTAGTTACTTGAAGGGAGCTCAACTCCAGAGCTGGAAATCTGGCTGCCACCAATTTTTCCCCTCTTCTTTTCACTTTGCACCTGGAAGAGGCAGGGCCTCTAGGGAACAAAGGCTTCAAAGGATAAACAGCTCACACTGAGCCCAGCACCCAGCAGGGGGCAGTGCATCTCTGCCCAGACACAGACAGCTGAGAATCAGCACAGCAGGCCCCTCCCCAAGACCAGCTGGAAAAACAGAGGAAGAGCAAGTTTATTGACCAAGCAGCACTGGAAAGCTCCAGGACTGAGAGAAAATAGTATATAAAACTGGGGTTTTTTTTTTTCTTTTTTCATTACTACTCATTTTTATATCAGGTTAAAATTTTTCAATATTTTTTCTCTTTCCTTCCTTAACTATAATATTTTACCAACTCTTCATTTTTAAGCTGTTTCCATTTTGACTTTTATATATCTACATTTACATGTCTTAGATATATTTTCACTTCTGGATGCCCTTCAACTAATTCAATTTAATTTTGGTAGATGTACGAGACATGGATTTGGGGGTTTTCTTTGTTTTTTGTTTTTTTCTGTCTCATTTTGTTTTACAATGGTGGAAATTAGTACGTTCTAACACACAAACCAAAGTACACTGAGAACCAAGTGGAACACTGTATCAGTTCATTCTGTAGATTATATTCTCTCTTCCTTTCCATTCTGCCCCCCTCCTTTATCTTGTTTATGTCTCTGAGGTCGATATTGGGTCTTAATATAAGTATTACTGATTTATATAAATTTGAGATTGAGCATCTTCTAACATACAAAACAAAATACACTCGGAATTAAGAGGATCACCCACTAGGTCCCCTCAGGAAGACTATATTCACTCCCCACCAACACTTCTTCACCACCACCATCCCCGCTTTTTCTTTTTCTTTTTCTTCTTTGTTTTTGGTTTTCTATTTTTACTATTTTGTTTTAAAATTGGTTTTTCACTTTAATAGTCCTTTGTTATATTTTGTTCTGTTCTGCTTTTCTTTTATTTTCTGGCCTATGACCTCTTAAGAATTGATAGGGTGTATTTTACTTAGGTCGTGGTTGATATCGTTGGCTCAGCTCACTCATACAGCCACTCTGCACTGGACAAAATGACAAGAAGGAAGAATTCACCACAAAAGAAAGAACTGGAAGCAATACTCTATGCCATAGAATTACTGAATGTGAATTTAAATAAAATGTCAGAAATTCAATTCAGATGTCCAACTATAAACCTACTTATGGCTCTAAAAACAAGCATAAAAGACTCTAGAGACTTTGTTACCACAGAATTGAGTCCTAATCAGGCTGAAATTAAAAATACTTTAACTGAGATACAATCCAAACTGGATGCTCTAAATGCTAATGTTAATGAGGTGGAAGAGAGAGTGAGTGAGAGAGAAGACAAGTTGATGGAAAGGAAGGAAGCTGAGGTAAAAAGAAAAACAATTAAGATCCCGCAAGGAAAGTCTTAGTGAAATAAATGAGAGCCTGAGAAGGAAGGATTTATGTATATTGGGGTTCCAGAAGAGGCTGAGAGGGAGAGAAGATCACAAAGTATATTTGAACAAACCATAGCTGAGAACTTCCCTAATCTGGGTAGGAAACAGGCATTCAGATCCAAGAGATAGAGAGGACCACCTGCTAAAATCAATAAAAATCATTCAACATTTCGACATTTAATAGTGAAATTTGAAATTTCAAAGATAAAGAGAAAATCCTTAAAGCAGCGTGAGACAAGAGTTTCTTAACTAATATGGGGAGAAATATCAGATTAACAGCAGAACTCAACACAGAGCTCTGACAGACCAGAAAGAACTGGCATAATATATTCAGGGTACTAAATAAGAAGAACATGCAGCCAAAAATACTTTACCCATCAAGATGTCATTCAGAATAGAGAGATAAAGACTTCTAGGGTAGGCAGAAACTGAAAGAAAATGTGACCACCAAACTGGCTCTGAAAAGTATTAAGGAGGACCATGAAAAAGAAAGAGGGAACACAAATAAACAATCCACAAAAGACAGGGACTGAATAGGTAATATGAAGACATTAAATTCATATATTTCAAAAGTTACTCTGAACATGAATGGGCTAAATGATCCCATCAAAAAACGCAGGGTATCAGACTGGATAAAAAAGCAAGATCCATCTATATGCTGTCTACAAGAGACTCATTTTAGTCCTAAGGACACTTCCAGGTTGAAAATGAAGGGGTGGAGAATGATTTACCATTCAAATGGTCCTCAAAAGAAAGCAGGGGTAGCCATCCTCATATCAGATAAATTAGAGTTTATACCAAAGATTATAGTCAGAGATGAAGAGGGACACTATATCATACTTAAAGGGTCTTTCCAACAAGAGGACCTAACAATCATGAATATTTATGTTCCTAATGTGGGAGCTGCAAAGAATATCAATCAATTAATAACCAAAGTAAAGAGATACATAGGGAGGCGGGGCAAGATGGCGGAAGAGTAGGGTCCCCAAGTCACCTGTCCCCACCAAATTACCTAGATAACCTTCAAATCATCCTGAATACCTACGAATTCAGCTTGAGATTTAAAGAGAGACCAGCTGGAATGCTACAGTGAGAAGAGTTCGCCCTTCTATCAAGGTAGGAAGATGGGGGGAGGGGGGAGAAATAAAGAAACAAAAGGCATCCAAGGGGGAGGGGCCCCCCGAGGAGCCAGCTAAGGCCCGGGCAAGTGCCCCCAGGAGAGCCCCGTCCCTGAGAAGCAGGAGTTTCACTAATCTTCCCGGAGGGAAAGGCACTCCCTCGCAGGATGCTGGAGCAGGATCCCAGGAGGGGCGGGGATTCCCTCAGGCTCCCTGGACACTAGCAGGCACCTGCGCCCTGGGGAGAGCATGCCACACCCCGGAGCCGAGCTCCCTAAAGGGCTGCAGCGGGCCCCACGAGGCCCAGGAGTAGCTCGGAGGTGGCTCCGGCAGAGTCTCCACTCAGAGCGAGCTGCGTGGCCAGGAGCGTGATTCTAACAGTGCAGGCCTGGGAGCACAGGGCGCCGGGGACACAGCCCAAGATCCAGTGCTCCCTCAGAGGCAGGCGGAGGCCGGAAAGGCACAGGACAGCAAGGACGCTCCAGCCTCCAGGGAGCCCTGACCAGAGCAGATCAGTGGCCCTGCCCCGGATATCCAGGTCCCTGTGGACTGAGAGCTCCATCATTACTGCAGGAGCTGACTCCAGGCCTGGAGAGCTGGCCTCTACTACTGTTGTTGATCCTCCTGGGGCCTCACAGGATAAACAACCCCCACTGAGCTTCACAGTGGCCTCACAAGATAAACAGATTAAACAACTTTCACTGAGCCCTACACCAGGCAGGGGGCTGAGCAGCACCCCCAAGTGCTCACACCTGAGAATCAGCACAGCAGGCCCCTCCCAAAAGACCTGCTAGAGGAACAGGGGAAAAACTAATTATTGACCAAGCAGCACTGGAAAGTTCCAGGGGAAGTGGAGGGATTTACAGTATACAGAATCAGAGGATACTCACACTTGTTTCTTGCTTTTTGATTTCTGTTTGCATTCCCCCCCCCTTTTTTCTTCCCTATCTTTTTTCTTCTTCTTTTTTTCTTTCTTTTTTTTTCTTTTTCTTTTCTTCTTTCTCTTCTCTCTTTTTCTCCTTTTCCCAATACAACTTTTTTTTTGGCCACTCTGCACTGACCAAAATGACTAGAAGGAAAAATTCACCTCAAAAGAAAGAATCAGAAACAAACCTCTCTCCCACAGAGTTACAAAATTTGTATTACAATTCAATGTCAGAAAGCCAATACAGAAGCACATTTATAAAGCTACTGGTGGCTCTAGAAAAAAGCATAAAGAACTCAAGAGACTTCATGACTGCAGAATTTAGATCTAATCAGGCAGAAATTAAAAATCAATTAAATGAGATGCAATCCAAACTGGAGATCCTAATGACAAGGGTTAACAAGGTAGAAGAATGAGTGACTGACATAGAAGACAAGTTAATGGCAAAGAGGGAAACTAAGGAAAAAAGAGAAAAACAAAAGATCATGAGGATAGATTAGGGGAAATAAATGACAGCCTGAGGAAGAAAAATCTACGTTTAATTGGGGTTTCCGAGGGCACCAAAAGGGACAGAGGTCCAGAATATGTATGTGAACAAATTATAGCTGAAAACTTTCCTAATCTGGGAAGGGAAACAGGCATTCAGATCCAGGAAATAGATCCCCCCCTAAAATCAATAAAAACCATTCAACACGTCGACATTTAATAGTGAAGCTTGCAAATTCCAAAGATAAAGAGAAGATCCTTAAAGCAGCAAGAGACAAGAAATCCCTGATTTTTATGGGGAGAAGTATTAGGGTAGCAGCAGACCTCTCCACAGAGACCTGGCAGGCCAGAAAGGGCTGGCAGGATATATCCAGGGTCCTAAATGAGAAGAACATGCAACCAAGAATCCTTTATCCAGCAAGGCAATCATTCAGGATAGAAGGAGAGATAAAGAGCTTACAAGATAGGCAGGAACTGAAAGAATATGTGACCACCAAACCAGCACTGCAAGAAATTTTAAGGGGGACTCTTAAAATTCCTCTTTAAGAGGAGGTCTAATGGAACAATCCACAAAAAGAGAGATTGAATAGGTATCATGATGACACTAAACTCATATCTTTCAATAGTAACTCTGAACGTGAATGGGCTTAGACCCTAATGAAAAGGCGCAGGGTTTCAGACTGGATAAAAAAGCAGGACCCATCTATTTGCTGTCTAAAAGAGACTCATTTTAGACAGAAGGACACCTACAGCCTGAAAATAAAAGGTTGGAGAACCATTTACCATTCAAATGGTCCTCAAAAGAAAGCAGGGGTAGCCATCCTCATATCAGATAAACGAAAGTTTATCCCGAAGACTGTAGTGAGAGATGAAGAGGGACACTATGTCATACTTAAAGGATCTATCCAACAAGAGGACTTAACAATCCTCAGTATATATGCCCCGAATGTGGGAGCTGCCAAATATATCAATCAATTAATAGCCAAAATTAAGACATACTTAGATAATAATATGCTTATACTAGGTGACTTCAATGTAATGCTATCTACAATCCACAGGTATTCTAAGCACAAAATCTCCAAAGAAACAAGAGCTTTAAACAATACACTGGACCAGACGGATTTCACAAATATCTACAGAACTTTACATCCAAACGCAACATAATACATATTCTTCTCAAGTGCACATGGAACTTTCTCCAGAATAGACCACATACTGGGTCACAAATCAGGTCTTACTGACACCAAAACATTGGGATCCTCCCCTGCATATTCTCAGACCATAATGCCTTGAAATTAGAAAAAAATCACAACAAGAAGTTTGGAAGGACTTCAAACACGTGGAGGTTATGGAACATCCTGCTAAAAGATGAAAGGGACAACCAGGAAATTAAGGAAGAATGAAAAAGATTCATGGAAACTAATGAGAATGAAGATACAACCGTTCTAAATCTTTGGGATGCAGCAAAAGCAGTCCTGAGGGGGGAAATACATCGCAATACAAGCATCCATTCAAAAATTGGAAAGAACTCAAATACAAAAGCTAACCTTACACATAAAGGAGCTAGAGGAAAAACAGCAAATATATCCTACACCCAGCAGAAGAAGAGAGTTAATTAAGATTCGAGCAGAACTCAACGAAATCGAGACCAGAAGAACTGTGGAACAGATCAACAAAACCAGGAGTTGCTTCTTTGAAAGAATTAATAAGATAGATAAATCATTAGCCAGCCTTATTCAAAATAAGAGAGAGAAGACTCAAATTAATAAAATTATGAATGAGAAAGGAGAGACCACTACCAACACCAAGGAAATACAAACGATTTTAAAAACATATTATGAACAGCTCTACGCCAATAAATGAGGCAATCTAGAAGAAATGGATGCATTCCTGGAAAGCCACAAACTACCAAAACTGGAGCAGGAAGAAATAGAAAACCTGAACAGGCCAATAACCAGGGAGGAAATTGAAGCAGTCATCAAAAACCTCCAAGACACAAGAGTCCAGGGCGATGGCTTCCCAGGGGAATTCTATCAAACATTTAAAGAAGAAACCATACCTCTCCAACATTTGTGGTTTCCTGCCTTGTTAATTTTCCCCATTCTCACTGGTGTGAGGTGGTATCTCATTGTGGTTTTGATTTGTATTTCCTTGATGGCAAGTGATGCGGAGCATTTTCTCATGCTTGTTGGCCATGTCTATGTCTTCCTCTGTGAGATTTCTCTTCATGTCTTTTGCCCATTTCATGATTGGATTGTTTGTTTCTTCGCTGTTGAGTTGAAAAAGTTCTTTATAGATCTTGGATACTAGCCCTTTATCTGATACATCATTTGCAAATCTCTTCTCCCATTCTGTATATTGTCTTTTAGTTTTGTTGACTGTTTCTTTTTTAAAAATGCAGAGAGATGAAAAGATCCTAAGACATCTTCACATACATTTCAGTGAATTGTGGTTTGTTCAGGAAGAAATTAAAGAGGAAACAAATGGAGATGAAAAGAAATTTGGTGCAATTCTAAGAACAGAGAATATTTAAGAGCAAGATAATGTGAAAAGAATCCTAAAAAGCAAGAATTAAGTAACCTAAGAAAATGTGTTGTGATGTAAAACTATGAAGGGAAGTACAATTTCTAAGCAAGTTGAAGGGCAAATGGGAAAGCTGATGATTCAGGTGTATACTATTTTCATTAAGAAATGAAAGATAGCTAATTAGCAAACAAATAAAATCATAGGCCCAGGAATAGGAACTGCAGCTATATTAATTATCACATTCATTAACACCTCTTTCAGAACTTATTAAATTACAAAAAGCCAGAAATATTGAGCTGATACTTTAAAGAAAGTTAAAGATAAAAACTTCATCACAAATTTCCTTAACGGAGACAAGTGATTCTTCACACACATGGATGGAAGGCAGATATTAATATCTTCAGTAAATCTAAGGAAATGAGTCAGGAGGGAGTCTCCACAGTGCAGAGCATTTGTTGAACTCCCAACAGCAGCTCAGCACCTAGGACAGCTCCCACACAGAGCACATACTCTACAGTACAGTATCTGTTTAATGAGTACATTGTGTAAACAGTGATGAAGGAAGAGGTTGTAAAGCCAATAGCACAAGACCCTCTGTATTTTACAAAGGGGATACAGAGGACTTGTTTTTACTAGGTTTAAGCAGAAGACTTAAGAAATACAGATGTGTTAATCTTGAGTATCTAGTTACAAATAGGCCAATCAGTGTGGGCAAACAAGAAATGGTACTGAATTCATCTTGCCAAAACCATGATTAATCTCAAGTAGGTTAAAGAATTTTATATATATATATTTTTTAAAGAGTTTATTCATTTATTCATGAGAGACTCAGAGAGAGAGAGAGAGAGAGAGAGAGAGAGAGAAAGAGGCAGAGACACAGGCAGATGGAGAAGCAGGCTCCCTGCAGGAAGCCCGACACGGCACTCGATCCCGGGTCTCCAGGATCACGTCCTGGGCTGAAGGCAGGCGCTAAACCACTGAGCCACCCAGGGATCCCCCAAAGAATTATATTTTTAAACAACAAAAAAAACAACAATCATTTTAGAAGGTCAGTATAATATCTCCATGCCAACTATGGAAGAAAATTAATGGCTTTATTATTATAGTGGTAGACTAAATAACTTGAAAAACGGGCAGTAATGACTTTACAATTCTTAAACTTTCACATAGTGAAAATGAACAATATGATGATGAGAAAAATAAATACCAGAACAGATAAAGTATTTAATAAATATGACAGGTAAAGCTGAAGTTCTGATATATACCAAGTAGTAACCTTTTGTTACCAGACTTGCTCTTCCTCTGAAATACACTTTGGCCAAACAAAACATTGACTTTCCCTGCCTTCTTGCCCCTTCATTCCAGCTTCCCAGTTTGGGACCTCATCTAGACCATCATTCCCTGGGTCTCTCTGGGTGCTCACAGTATGAGAAGGCCTCCAATAATTCCTGGTCCTGGAGCTTAGAGTGGGAACTTCAAATCCATTCCTAGTGCCTCATGGTTTTCCAACTCCCTCCCAAGCCTCTTACCTTCCTTGAATTCATTCAAACACTTGGTTTCTCCCTATGTATCCTAAATGAGGACTATAGGTTGGGAGACTGGGGAAAACATATAATGTTACATAATATTGGTAACCCAAGTGTTGCAGTGTGTCTTTTAATACTTGGCAATCCTTTTCTTTACCTCCACTTAGGACAAAAAGGGAATGCTTCAGTGTATGGAATGTAGAATGACTATATCAGAACATCTGCTTGCTTCTTAGAAATGCAGACTCTTGGGCTCCAATAAGACTTACCAAAATGTTTCTGCACTTTACAGAGATCCCACGTGACTATTTTCACATTAAAACTTGAATAGATAGGGAGGCCTGGGAAGCCAGGGTGCTATAAATACCCCCTTAATGACATGTTGGTAGTGCAAAATAGTGAAGATGTCCAGACATGTTCATTTTGAGCACTATCTCTATGCTATGCATTGACAGGCATGTCACTGAGATGTCCCAACCTATCTGTTATAGTTGTGTTTTCCTCCTTTTTTGTCGCTAGTTTGTCACAGGGGTGGGGATTATCCATGTCTCTATTGGTTTCTTTTTTTATTCTGATCCTCATATCAAATGGGTCAGAAAGCTCTTCTCCTAGTCTACTTGTCAACTATTTTCTCTCACATCTTCTCTGATCTGTATTCCTATTTCTAAATGGTCTTATTTAGACCTTTTCATTTACATGCATATTTCCTTAATGTGTCTTTTTTTAGCCTTTTTAAAATGGTCTTTATAAAATATAACTGTTTTAATAGAAAAGGATACATGCAAAAGGAAAACAAAAAAATACAAAGAAAAATGCAGTGAAAATGAAATCCCTCCTTTTTGCAGATTCCATGTCTCCTCCACAAGCATCCACCACTAATCCTTGAGAGTGACCTTGTCCAGGCCATCACTCCAGCAGGTACACTGGTCTCATTGTATGCCATTCTTTAGTAAACCTTGGAAATGGTTCTGTATGAGCACATAGACCTCGGATTCCCTCCTTGCCATGACTGCATTGCATTACAGTGTTTGGACACCTGAAAAATCATTTTCTCTGCCCTTTTACTGATGCACACATAAGTGTACTTCCATTATTTTGGCACTAGTAACAATGTTGCAATAGTAGCATGGTATATGTGTTATACAAAAAATAGATGTTGCTATATCATTTTCCAAAATCTCCTTATATTTTCACTAACAATGCATAAGAGTCCTTTTCAGCACTGCCAGCAATAGGTGGGAATAGTCACTTGAATGAATGTGGCAAGTCATTTTTTTTAGTGTTGACAGATTTGCTTTTCTCTGATAATCAGTGGATTTGAGCATAGTTTCATATATTTTTTGCTCATTTGGATTTGTTTCCCTTTAAATTATCTGTTTTGTCATTTCCCTACTTTTCTTGTGTTTTCTTTCTCTCATTTGAAAACTCCTTTATATTATGGGTGTTAGCCCTTTCACATCTGTGGTTTGTCAATTGATTTTTTTATGGATTCTATGTTTTTTAAAGTTTTATAAAATATATATGACTATTACTTCTTTTATATCTTTTGTATTCCAGTGTGGTTAAAATGGTCATTCTCAAACATGCATCTATTCACTGAGATTTCCCACGAGATTTTAATTATCTCATTGTTTACATTCAGGCCTTTCATCAAACTAGGTTTTATTTTGTATATTAATAGACATTCAGTTTTCTTTCAGAAGAATATCTGCTGTGCCAGTGCTATTTAATAGTGAACTATATTTTCCTGTGTAGTTGCATTTTGTTACATATTAAATTCTCATATACTGGGAATGATGTCTGGATTCCTTATAGGGTTCCACTGATCCACCAGTGATATACTGATTGACTGTAAAAGCTCTATAATAGTATCTAATAATTGGCAAACCACAACCAAATTTATTAATTTTTAAAAAAATATAGTGTTCTTGACTATTCTCACACATGCATTGTTCCATACAAACTTTGCAGTCATTTTATCCAATTTAAATAGTATACCTCATTGGATATGAGCTAGAATGAAATGGCACATATTTGGGGAAGCATGTAATATTAAATCTCATTTCATGCCTCTGCATTAGATTTGTTCTTATTTCACATCCTACCATAAGATTGTAAGAGCTGGATATGGGTTCTCCAGCTTATATCTGTTATATAGGTTTTTGTTCTTTCTTAAAAAACATTTAGCTATTTTTTACACTTGTCTTTATTGTAAGTAAAATAGTTTTCCTATTTTATTTCTAGTTACTTACTGGTAGAACAGAGAAAAACTATGAATTTTTCAATATACTTGTATCCAACAAATTTAAAATATTTTTTAAATTAATTTTTTGACCAGACTTTTTGGGGGTTGTCTCTCTATATAATCATATAACTAACAAAGAAACAACAAGTGAATATTTTCTTTTATATTGCTTGTACTATAGCAGTTTTGCTTTAATCCATTTCATACATTTAAATTCATTTGAAGAGGTCCTAGTCCACAACAAAAATTCATCTTTTGAAAATGTATCTCTCAAAGCATAAGTCTGATAGTCCTACCTGATTTTACCTAGTTTCTTTCTAAATCAGACTCCAAAATAAAGAGTCAAACACAAATCATTTATTTGGTAGATGCTGGAAGCCCTGGTTGGGGACTGAAAGGGGAGTAGGGAGCCAGAAAAAGGTCAGCAAGGGGTGAATTGTTAAAAGAGCCACCCCGGTGTAATGAACAAATCATCTTAAGATTTGTGTGGAATCAGAAAAAAATCAGAATAGCCAGGGGAATATAAAAAAAGAAAACCATAGCTGGGGGCATCACAATGCCAGATTTCAGGCTGCACTACAAAGCTGTGGTCATCAAGACAGTGTGGTACTGGGAGAGAACCAGACACATAGATCAATGAAACAGAATAGAGAATCCAGAAGTGGACCCTCAACTTCATGGTCAACTAATATTCGACAAAGCAGGAAAGAGTATCCCCTGGAAAAAAGACAGTCTCTTCAATAAATGGTGCTGAGAAAATGGGACATCCACGTGCAGAAGAAAGAAACTAGACCATTCTCTTATACCATGCACAAAGATAAACTCAAAATGGATGAAAGATTTAAATGTGAGACAAGATTCCATCAAAAATCCTAGAGGAGAACACAGGCAACACCCTTTTTGAACTTGGCCACAGCAACTTCTTGCAAGATACATCCTTTATGGATAAGAAAAACAAATGCAAAAATGATTTATTGGGACTTCATCAAGATAAAAAGCTTCTGCACAGCAAAAGAAACAGTCAATAAGACTAAAAGACAACCTACACTATGGGAGAAGATGTTTGCAAATGATGTATCAGATAAAGGGCTAGTATCCAAGATCTATAAAGACATTTTTCAACTAAACAGTGAAGAAACAAACAATCCAATCATGAAATGGGCAAAAGACATGAAAAGACATTTCTCCAAAGAAGACATACACATGGCCAACAAGCACATGAGAAAATGCTCCGCATCATTTGTCATCAGGGAATTACATATCAAAACCACAATGAGATACCACCCCACACCAGTGAGAATGGGGAAAATTAACAAGGCAGGAAACCACAAATGTTGGAGAGGATGCGGAGAAAAGGGAACCCTCTTGAACTGTTGGTGGGAATGTGACCTGGTGCAGCCACTCTGGAAAACTGTGTGGAGGTTCCCCAAAGAGTTAAAATAGATCCAGCAATTGCACTGGGGATTTACCCCAAAGATACAGATGTAGTAAAATGTTGGGACACCTGCACCCCAATGTGTATAGCAGCAATGTCCACAATAGCCAAACTGTGGAAGGAGCCTCTGTGTCCATCAAAAGATGAATGGATAAAGAAGATGTGGTCTAGGGATCCCTGGGTGGCGCAGCGGTTTGGCGCCTGCCTTTGGCCCAGGGCGCGATCCTGGAGACCCGGGATCGGGTCCCACGTCGGGCTCCCGGCGCATGGAGCCTGCTTCTCCCTCTGCCTGTGTCTCTGCCTCTCTCTCTTTCTCTCTGTATGACTATCATAAATAAATAAAATTAAAAAAAAAAAAAGAAGATGTGGTCTATGTATACAATGGAATATTACTCAGCTATTAGAAATGACAAATACCCATCATTTGCTTCAATGTGGATGGAACTGGAGGGTATTTTGCTGAGTGAAATAAGTCAATCAGAGAAGGACAAACATTATATGGTCTCATTCATTTGGAGAACATAAAAATTAGTGAAAGGGAATAAAGGGAAAGGATAGAAAATGAGTGAAAATATCAGTGGTGGTGACAAAACATGAGAGACACCTAACTCTGGGAAATGAACAAGGGGTAGTGGAAAGGGAGGTGGGTGAGGGGTTGGGTGAATGGGTGATGGGCTTTGAGGGGAGCACTTGGTGGGATGAGAACTGGGTGTTATGTTATATGTTGGCAAATTGAACTCCAATAATTTTTTTTTAAATAAAGGAATGTGCCTGAAGCTTCATCTCTATGAATACTTCTGAAAGCCAGCATGGGACACCTGTCTCAGCATTGTCTCTCCTGAGTGATGGAGGCACTGGAGTATTTATGCATCAGCTTGGTCAATTAGTATCTGGAAGCTGCTCCCAGAAAGATAAATTCAGATGTTTAAATAAATTCAGAGAAGGGGGAGGTATGCAAGTAGGCAATGTAACAGTATGGTCTCATATGCATAAAGTTGAGGCCATGTTTGTGGCCCTCCTGAGTGCTATTATTCATACCACTTAAAACAAAGTGAGTCCACGTAAAGGTCTAAGATAAAGTAGTAATGTCTTGCAAGATACATCCATGAAGGAAAGAGAAACAAAAGCAAATATGAACTATTGGGACTTCATCAAGATGAGAAGCTTTTGCACAGCAAAAGAAACAGTCAACAAAACTAAAAGACAACCTACAGAATGGGAGAAGATATTTGCAAATGACACATCAGATAAAGGGCTAGTATCCAAGATCTATAAAGAACTTATTAAACTCAACAGCAAAGAAACAAACAATCCAATCATGAAATGGGCAAAAGACATGAAGAGAAATCTCACAGAGGAAGACATAGACATGGCCAACACGCACATGAGAAAATGCTCCGCATCACTGGCCATCAGGGAAATAGAGATCAAAACCAAAATGAGAAACCACCCCACACCAGTGAGAATGGGGAAAATTAACAAGGCAGGAAACCACAAATGTTGGAGAGGATGCGGAGAAAAGGGAACCCTCTGACACTGTTGGTGGGAATGTGACCTGGTGCAGCCACTCTGGAAAACTGTGTGGAGGTTCCTCAAAGAGTTAAAAATAGATCTGCCCTATGACCCAGCAATTACACTGCTGGGGATTTACCCCAAAGATACAGATGCAGTGAAACGCCGGGACACCTGCACCCTGATGTTTATTACAGCAATGTCCACAATAGCCAAACTGTGGAAGGAGCCTCAGTGTCCATCGAAAGATGAATGGATAAAGAAGATGTGGTCTATGTATACAATGGACTCAGCCATTAGAAACGACAAATACCCACCATTTGCTTCAACGTGGATGGAACTGGAGGGTATTATGCTGAGTGAAATAAGTCAATCGGAGAAGGACAAACATTATATGGTCTCATTCATTTGGGGAATATAAAAAATAGTGAAAGGGAATAAAGGGAAAAGGAGAAAAAATGAGTAGGAAATATCAGAAAGGGAGACAGAACATGAGAGACTCTTAACTCTGGGAAATGAACAAAGGGTGGTGGAAAGGGAGGTGGGCAGGAGGCGGGGCTGACTGGGTGAGGGGCACTGAGGGGGGGCACTTGATGGGATGAGCACTGGGTATTATGCTATAGGTTTGCAAATTGAACTCCAATAAAAAATTTAAAAATTTTAAAAAATAAATAAACAAACAAATAAATAAATGAAACCAGGTTCTTCCATTTGTGATTTGTTTGTCTTTCTTTTATACTGAAAAATTCTTCTCTCATCACTGATAACTTCTTCCTTTTTTTTCTACTTTTCTTTGGTTTAAAGTTTTAATACTGCTTAAAGTTGTCTGTTTCAGATAATTTTGGTAGTTTAATGGCACTCTACATGAGAAGTCACACTATGATATTTCTAAAGTCATTTCTCACAGTTTTTAATTATATACTATAGAAGGCCATATATGTATGTGTGCACATGTCAGTCCAATCATACTTCAAAATTTGTGTCACCACCATTTGATAACTTGATACCTCTCCTTTAAGGATCCCTTATGGCTGCCCATGGTCTCCTCAGAGGCACTGTGATAGTTGCTCATTTCATGGCTCTGTGGACACCAGCATTCTGGGCACTATTGGCACCTCTCCTTTGGGCCCTGCAGAAAATACGGGTCTTGAGATACAGGATGTGACACTCGTTCTCTGCATAGCAGGTATAGGCCTGAATGTACATGATTTTGTGCATGAAATTGGAAATGTTAACTGAGTGGAAAATAATACATGACAATACAAATAAGGTCCCCATGGAGTATAGTTTAAATATTACTTGACACACACTAGAGGCACTTTACACATGAAAAGGAGAAAGAAGGAAATAGCACTTAGTCAAGCTTTTTTTCTAAAATGCAGAAATGAAACTTTAAGTCCTACATCTGCAGATTTCTCCACTGGCAGAGCAAATAAGTGGAAGCGAGTAACTCTTGTAAATCCCAGTTTTTTGGCCTATCCCTGCTCCCTAGTGGTTTTATTTAACAACAACAACAAAAAAAAAGGAAAAAGTAGAAGAACCTGCTTAGACATGACAAAAGAGTAGACCCATTTTGAATGCAGAAAGATTACTCAATGGGTTGGATCTTCCAAGAAATAACCAGTGTATGATGGTTGGGAAGGATCCCAAGAGTCTGTTCATCTGCTATAATCTACTCAACTCCAAAACCAAGGTTGGGGCCAACACTGTGTTGTACACTAAACCAAGGAGCAAAAACTGTTACTATCACCCCACTACCATCACCAAATCTCTTTGTGTGCCCTTGAGTGTATGTGCCTTTTGGTGTGTGATAGGAGGCAGGTCTGAGGAAGTAGAGAGTGGGAAATTCACATTTCTCTCTATGACATGATGTCAGGGTCCTGAATTATCTTCCATTCTGTCGCAGAACTTCTCCTCTAAAGTTAACAGTCACTGTATCATTCCCATGGGGTGTCTACAAGATGCCCTTGTTAGAAGGTTAATACTACCCAGAGCAAGCCAAGAAGTGTCCACAGAGCCATGAAATGGCCAGAGCTTGGCCAAGAAGGTGAAATATAGAGCACTTTCCCCAGGCTCACTCAATGATTTTTGGGCCAGAGACAACAAACCACAAACATCTTCCTTCCTTTCTACTGATGCTGATAGTAGTTAAGTCTTTGCAGAGTGACAAAAATTATACCTGTTGCACCAGGCTCATTAGTAGTACACTATGAAAACGTCCCAATATGGACAATAACTATATAAACCTGCAAATTGGGGACAGAGAATTGGAAATGCATATCTGAACTTTAGAAGCTAAGCATCTTGCTTGAGGTCCCTACAACCAGCAGGCCAGAAAGAAATAGTATGAGGTTTCTCAGGTAGGTGCCTTTCTACCTCTGGAGACATGCCATCTCTCTCCACAAATAAAGAGTATGGGTGATATTACCACCTACAGCACAGAAACACTCCTGCTCATGAAAAACTACATATCAAAAATAACAAATAACACCTAGCTTTGAAAATCACAACACAATTCTGAAATATTATTTTGTTTAATCCTCACAATAACCATATAGTTGGAAAATATGGCCCCACAAGGCTCAGCGTCACCCAGCTGTAAGTGGCTGAATGTCTTAAGCAGACATCACTGGATTTGTGCCCTGTGTCCTTTCTGCCACACACAGCTGCTGGGCTGGAACTTGGAGACTAAAGGCGCTGCAGTGAGATGCACACCATCTCCTCTCCTGTCTTTCTGCTAATGTCTGACATCCAATTAATCTTCTAAATGTTTTGTCCAGGGGGACGAATGCACATACAAAAGCCAGAGATAACCATAATGAAGCATCAACAGGAGTCTAATTTCTGCAAATGCTTGGCTTCTGCCGTTGTCTCAGGTGGGACAATCTATCCCTGTGGTATTTATATACGTACAAAAGGGAGATATTAAGGGGTGAGGCAGGCTCTTGGATGCAAATAACCAAAATGTGATTCTGGATCTTAATTAGCAGGATGCAATGTAGAGAAGCAAGACTTATCTGGCTCTCACAGCCCTGCAGGCTTTATTGGTTATTTGGTTATGAAAAGACATTTGGCACAAATGTCTATTATTTGAAAAACAGACCATGGAGACAGAACTCTTTCAAGCATTTGAGTATTGGTATAATGGAGATGCCAGTGATTAAGAATGGAGTCAACCTATTTGGGTAAGTATAATTGCAAGCAAATGGTTTTCAGGGGGGAAATATAGCTCCTGCAGGTTCTGGGGTAGTTTGAAAGTAAAACAATTCAAATAAACCCAAGTGACTCCCCAAAGCTTGCAGAGCACAAAGTGCTCATTCTGGGAAAATGCCAATAAATGAAGTCAGCTGCTCCCTAGACTTTGTACAGGTATTAGTTCCATGGTTGACTATTTTCAAAAACTGGTAGAAATGGGTAGGCCTATATGATATGCTGCCTACCTGTTCTACACAGTGCTTGGTAATGAAGGAAATAAAGAAATATGAAGGCTGTCAAGTGCTTAAATCTAGGGCAGAAAAGTCATGTGTAATCATTTGAGGTCACTGAGAAATAGTTGCTAACGGATGGTGTGGTTGAATTCTGAGGGCTGCAAAACGTCCAGGATCTAGAAATCATTGAAGGCTTAGAAAAAGTCATGAAGAAGGAAAAAACTCTGGTTTGGAGCTAAAGATGTGGGGATAGCAAATAATACTTAATAAAAACATTCAGCTACACATAAATCTGATCATTTTAAAAATACAACCAACACCCTGATATAAAGGATGGACTGTCTTCCATGCTACGTTCAGGAGAGACTAACTCATGATGAACTGCCACATGAGAAGTGGGGTAAGATTCAGAGTCAGACAGAAACAGAATGAACCAGGTAGCCTTGGGTCTTTTCTGTCCTAGAATTCTCTCAGACTGGTGCTTATCCTCTCTGTGCCTTAGTTCCCTTGTCTATAAAATGGAAAACAGTATCTTTTTTTTTCACTGCTTATTTATTTTTTAAATTTTTTTATTGGAGTTCATTTGCCACAATACAGAAAACACCCAGTGCTCATCCCACCAAATGCCCCCCTCAGTGCCCATCATCCAGTCATGCCAACCCTTCGCTGACCTCCCTTTCCACTACCCCTTGTTCCTTTCCCAGAGTTAGGTGTCTCTCATGTTTTGTCACCCTCACTGATATTTTCACTCATTTTCTCTACTTTCCCTTCATTCCCCTTCACTAATTTTTATATTCCCCGAATGAATGAGACCATATAATGTTTGTCCTTCTCCGACTGACTTATTTCACTCAGCAGAATATGCTTCAGTTCCATCCACGTTGAAGCAAATGGTGGGTATTTGTCATTTCTAATGGTTGAGTAACATTCCGTTGTATACATAGACCACATCTTCTTTATCCATTCATCTTTCGATGGACATCAAGGCTCCTTCCACAGTTTGGCTATTGTGGACATTGCTGCTAGAAACATCGGGGTGCAGGTGTCCCGGCGTTTCACTGCATCTGTATCTTTGGGGTAAATCCCCAGTGCAATTTATGGATCTATTTTTAACACTTTGAGGAACCTCCACACAGTTTTCCAGAGTGGCTGCACCAGGTCACATTCCCACCAACAGTTCAAGAGGGTTCCCCTTTCTCCACATCCTCTCCAACATTTGTGGTTTCCTGTCTTATTAACTTTCCCCATTCTCACTGGTGTGAGGCGGTATCTCATTGTGGTTTTGATATGTATTTCCCTGATGGAAAGTGATGCAGAGCATTTTCTCATGTGCGTGTTGGCCATGTGTATGTCTTCTTTGGTGAACTGTCTTTCCATGTCTTTTGCCCATTTCATGATGGGATTATTTGTTTCTTCGCTGTTTAGTTGAAAAAGTTCTTTATAGGTCCTGGAAACTAGCCATTTACTAATAGGTCATTGGCAAATATCTTTTCCCATTCTGTAGGTTGTATTTTAGTCTTATTGACTGTTTCTTTTGCTGTGCAGGAACTTTTTATCGTGATGAAGTCCCAATAATTCATTTTTGCATTTGTTTTTCTTGCCTTCATGGATGTATCTTGCAAGAAGTTGCTGTGGCCAAGTTCAAAAAAGGTGTCGCCTTGTTCTCCTCTAGGATTTTTGATGGAATCTTGTCTCACATTTAGATCTTTCATCCATTCTGAGTTTATCTTTGTGCATGGTGTAAGAGAATGGTCTAGTTTCTTTCTTCTGCACGTGGATGTCCAATTTTCCCAGCACCATTTATTGAAGAGACTGTCTTTTTTTCAATGGATACTCTTTCCTGCTTTGTCGAATATTAGTTGACCATGAAGTTGAGGGTCCACTTCTGGATTCTCTATTCTGTTCCATTGATCTATGTGTCTGTTTTTGTGCCAGAACCACAATGTCTTGATGACCACCGCTTTGTAGTACAACCTGAAATCTGGCATTGTGATGCCCCCAGCTATGGTTTTCTTTTTTTATATTCCCCTGGCTATTCAGGGTTTTTTCTGATTCCACACAAATCTTAAGATGATTTGTTCCAACTCTCTGAAGAAAGCCTGTGGTATTTTCATAGGGATTGCACTGAATCTGTAAATTGCCCTGGGTAATATTGACATTTTCACAATATTAATCCTTCCAATCCATGAGCATGGAATATTTTTCCATCTCTTTGTGTCTTCCTCAATTTCTTTCAGAAGTGTTCTGTAGCTTTTAGGGTATAGATCCTTTACCTCTTTGGTTAGGTTTATTCCTAGGTATCTTATGCTTTTGGGTGCGTTGTAAATGGATTGACTCCTTAATTTCTCTTTCTTCAGTCTCATTGTTAGCATATAGAAATGCCACTGATTTATGGGCATCGATTTTGTATCATGCCACACTGCCAAATTGCTGTATGAGTTCTAGCAATCTTGGGGTGGAGGCTTTTGGGTTTTCTATGTAGAGTATCATGTCATCGGCGAAGAGGGAGAGTTTGAATTCTTCTTTGCCAATTTGAATTCTTTTTGTTGTCTGATTGCTGAGGCTAGGACTTCCAGTACTATGTTGAATAGCAGTGGTGAGAGTAGACATCCCTGTCTTGTTCCTGATATTAGGGGAAAGGCTCCCAGTGTTTCCCCATTGAGAATTATATTTGCTGTGGGTTCTTCATACATGGCTTTTAAGATGCTGAGGAATGTTCCCTCTATCCCTACACTCTGAAGAGTTTTGATCAGGAATGGATGCTGTATTGTGTTAAATGCTTTCTCTGCATCTACTGAGAGGATCATATGGTTCTTGGTTTTTCTCTGGTTGATATGATCTATCACATTGATTGTTTTACGAGTGTTGAACCAGTCTTGCATCCCGGGGATAAATCCTACTTGGTCATGATGAATAATCTTCTTAATGTGTTGTTGGATCCTATTGACTAGTATCTTGTTGAGAAGTTTTGCATCCATGTTCATCAGGGATATTGGTCTATAATTCTCCTTTTTGGTGGGGTCTTTGTCTGATTTTGGAATTAAGGTGATGCTGCCCTCATTGAACAAGTTTGGAAGTACTCCATCTCTTTCTATCTTTCCAAACAGCTTTAGTAGAATAGGTATGGTTTCTTCTTTAAACGTTTGATAGAATTCCTCTGGGAAGCCATCTGGCCCTGGACTTTTGTGTCTTGGGAGGTTTTTGATGACTGCTTCAAATTCCTCCATGGTAATCAGCATGTTCAGGTTTTCTATTTCTTCCTGTTCCAGGTTTGGTAGTTTGTGGTTTTCCAGAAATGTATCCATTTCTTCTAGATTGCCTAATTTATTGGCATAAAGCTGCTAATAATGTTTTAAAAATCGTTTGTAAAAAATAAAATAAAATCATTTTATTTCCTTGGTATTAGTGGTGATCTCTCCTTTCTCATTCATGATTTCATTTTATTTTTTTAAAGATTTTATTTATTTATTCATGATAGACATAGAAAGAGAGGGGGGGGCAGAGACACAGGTGGAAGGAGATGCAGGTTCCATGCTGGGAGTCTGATGTGGGACTCGATCAGGATCACACCCTGGGCCAAAGGCAGGTGTTACACTGCTGAGCCACCCAGGGATTCCCCCCTCATTCATGATTTTATTAATTTGAGTCTTCTCTCTCTTCTTTTGAATAAGGCTGGCTAATGGTTTATCTATCTTATTAATTCTTTCAAAGAACCAACTCCTGGTTTTGTTGATCTGTTCCACAGTTCTTCTGGTCTCCATTTCATTGAGTTCTGCTGGAATCTTTATTAACTCTCTTCTGCTTGGTGTAGGATATTTGTTGTTCCTTCTCCAGCTCCTTTAGGTGCAAGGTCAGCTTTTGTATTTCTAGCTCTTGGAAAGCTCTTGGAGTTCTTTCTAGATTTTGGATGGATACTTGTATTGCAATGTATTTCCCTCTCAGGACTGCTTTTTCTGTATCCCAAAGATTTTGAATGGTTGTATCTTCATTCTCATTAGTTTCCATGAATCTTTTTAATTCTTCTCTAATTTCCTGGTTGACTCTTTCATCTTTTAGCAGGATGGTCTTTAACTTCCACGTGTTTGAAATCCTTCCAAACTTCTTCTTGTGGTTTAGTTCTAGTTTCACAGCATTATGGTCTGAAAATATGCATGGTACCATCCCAATCTTTTGGTATCAGGTAAGACGTGATTTGTGACCCAGTATGTGGTCTATTCTGGAGAAAGTTCCATGTGCACATGAGAAGAACGTATATTCAATTGGGTTTGGATGTAAAGTTCTGTAAATATCTGTGAAATCCATCTGGTCCAGTGTATCATTTAAAGTTCTTGTTTCTTTGGAGATGTTGTGCTTAGAAGATCTATCGATTGTAGAAAGTGCCATTCAAGTCTCCAAGTATAAGTGTATTATTAAGTAGGTGTTAACTTTGGTTATTATTTGATTGATATACTTGGCAGCTCCCGCATTCGGGGTATAAATATTCATGATTGTTAGGTCCTCTTGTTGGATAGATCCTTTACGTATGATATGGTGTCCCTCTTCATCTCTTACTACAGTCTTTGGGATAAACTTTAATTTATCTGATATGAGAATGGCTACCCCTACTTTCTTTTGAGGACCATTTGAATGGTAAATGGTTCTCCAACTTTTTATTTTGGAATACGGAATCTGCTGTGCATGGTTGTCATACGGTTAAGTGAGTAAATACATTGAAAATTCTTTTTTTCAGATTTTATGTATTTATTCATGAGACACACACAGAAAGAGGCAGAGACACAGGCAGAGGGAGAAGCAGGCTCCCCAAAGGGACTCGATCCCAGGACTCCAGAGCCGAAGGCAGATGCTCAACCTTTGAGCCTCCCAGGCATCCCCCATGCAAAATCCTTAAAACAGTGTCTGGTACACATCACTGAAAATGCAATTCATAACTTAGAGAAAGATTCAACTGAACTAGCTAGAGAAAAATAAAAGAACTGAGGAAACAAACAACAGCACAGTTGTTAGAGTCCTTGCTGTCCCTAAGAGGATAGAACACATCCTTGCAAGATATGTTCTCTTTTATGGTAAGAGATGTGTGATGAAGTTTCCCCAGAACTCAAGCCAGTCCCTTTGTTTTGCTCACCATGCAGCAAGGTCTCTGACAAGGGGAGTATTTGAGACTTATCTTAATCATCATGAGCCCTAGGTACAAATAGCTCCATTTGGCATTCTGGCATATACATGTGAGTTTATACATTGTGCACCTGCATAAAACAATGGAAGATCCCCAGGTTTAACTCAGAGAAGCTTACTTTATGGAACTGGGAAGCTGATGCAGCTGAAGATGATGACTCCACCAAGAAGCTTCCTGAGAGAAACCCTACCTCAATACCTACCCCAAACACACACACACACACACACACGCGCACACAGACACACACACACACTGCCCGTCCAGGAGTGTTTGACTGGGGAGCATCTGCACATTTCTCAAGATGATCCATGTGGCTATGGAATAATTACAAAAACTTCAGCTTGAATCTATTTTATTATAAAAATAACAATGCTTAAATATTTGAAAAATGTATTGTAGTAGCTCTCCTCTCTCGTATTCCTGGGAAGGAGAATCCAACATAGCAAGGGGTTCCTGTGGTTCTGGCATGGTCACCTTAGTTGTTTTCAGCCCCTTGTGAGGCAGTGTAGATCACTGCCAGGGGCAATAGGCTTTTAGTTCATATTAGCAAGTTTTAACAAAGCTACTATTTATCAAATTTCTAGGTTTTCAGAAAAGTTGAGACAGTATTATAGAGTTCCCCCTCATACCATTTCCTCCAGTATTAACATCTTGCATTAGTATAGTACATTTAATGAAAAATAGTTTCAATGATAGTTAAATATAATTACAATTAATGAAAAATACGTAATGCTACTTTTAACTAAAGTTCACAATTTGCTCACATTCCCTTGGTTTTTACTTACTATTTTTTTCTGTTCCATGATCTCATCCAAGACATCTACTTGTCAGGTCTCCACAGATTTTTCTTGGCTATGACACTTTCTCAGATATACTTTGTTTTGGATGACCTTGAGATGTTTAGGAGCACTGGTTAAGTATTTTGTAGGATGTCCCTCAGTTGGAAGTTGGTGTTTTTCTCTTGATTAGACTAGGGTTATGGGACTGGGGGTGTTCAACCATTTTTATCATGATGTAGCATTTTGTCATGTCATCTCTATTGATATTCAATGTGACAACCTGCTGATGGAATATTCGTCAGGTCTTTCCTCTAAAGTTACTCTTTAGAAATAAAATAAAATAAAATACAATTAAATTAAATTAAATTTAAAAAGTTGTTCTTTTTTCTTTTCCCCATACTGTATTCCTTAGAGAACTGCAAATTAAAACAACAAAGTGGTTTCACTACACACTTATTAAAATGTCTAAATTTTTTTTAAAAATCGTAATACCAATTACAAGGGTCTGAAGTGCCAGGAACTTTTATTTACTGCTATTGGGAATGCAAATGGTGCAGCCACAGTGGGAGACCAAAAAAAATTGAGAGTCCCCATTGTTCTGCAACCTCACCAGCAATAGGAATTATGATCTTTTTTAAATTTTACGCATTACAACAGCTATGTAATGGTATCTCACTATTATTTTAATTTTCAGTTCACTAATGACAAATGATATTGAGTATCTTTTCACATGCTTTTTGGCCATCTGTTTATTCTCTTTGGTGAGATGTCCAGCTTTTTTACCATTTAAAAATTTTTTTTCTTCTTATTGAATTTTAAGAGTTCCTTAAATGTTTTGTTACAAACCCTTTATCGGATATGTGTGATGCAAATACTTCTCAATCTGTGCTTTATCTTTTCATTTTCTTAACAATGTTTTTCATAAAGCAAACATATTTAATTTAATAAATTCTAATTTATTAGTTTTTATTTTATTTAGCATGCTTTTGATTGCTATTTAAAAAATCATCATCAAATTTAAGGCCACCTAGATTTTCTCCTATTTTTTTTAACCTAGAAGTTTTATAGTTTTGCATTTTACATTGAGGTCTATAATCCCCTTTGAACTACTTTTCTTTGCAAGGTACAATGCCTACATCTATATCCATTTTTCTTAACATATGGACATCTAATTTTCCCAGAATCATTTACTGAGAAAACGTGTTCTGTATCTAATAAACCTTTACTCTTTTGCCAAAGATCAATGACTATATTTATGTAGCTTTATTTTGGGGCTCTCTATTCTGTTCCATTGAATTGATCTGTGGGTCTATTCCTTTGCCAATACTATGCTCTTTTAATTACAGTAGCTTTAGAGTGAGTCTTGGAGTTGGATAGTGTTGAGCTTTCCAACTTTGCTCTTCAGTATTGCATTGGCTAGTCTAGGTCTTTGTCTTTCTATGTGAACTTTAGAATGAACTTGTTGGTATCTACAAAATACTTGCCAGAATTTTTATTGTGATTGCATTAAATCCATAAATCAGATTGAGAAGAATTGATATCTTAACATTATTTAATTTTCCAATCCATAAGCCCAGAGCATCCTTCCATTTATTTAGATCTTTCAGTCCTTCCTCAGATTTAAAGTTGTCCACATATAGGCCCTGTACATATTTTGCTAGAGCTGTACCGAAGTATTTCTTTTGCATATGTGAGCTATTGAAAATGGAATTGTAGTCGTTTATTTGAAATTCCAATTGCGTATTGCTGGTATATAGGAAAGTAATTGGCTTTTGTATATTAATTTTGTATTCTGTGAACTTCCTATAATCTCTTATTATTTCCAAAAGGTTTTTCTTTAATTAGTTCTTTGGGATTTTCTACATGGACAATCACATCATCTGTAAATGGCTTTTTCCTTCCCAATCTATATAGGTTTTTCTTCTTTTTAGGTCTTATTGCACTATTTAAGACTTCCAATATTATGTGTAAAAGTGATGAGATGGGACATCCTTGCTTTGTTCCCAATTGTAGGGAAAATAATCTCATTTCTACAGTTAAATACGATGTTAGTTGTGGTGCATAATTTTTTACACTTTTTTTGTATTTGATGTGCTAATATTTTGTTAAGGAATTTTGCCTCTATATTCTTGAGAAGCATTAGTCTGCAGGTTTCTTTTCTTGTATTATCTTCATATCTTCATGTAGTATTGATATTCGGGTAATGCTGGATTTGTGGAATGAGTTTGAAAGTGTTCCTTCTAGTTTCATTTTCTGGAAGAGTTTGTAAAGGACTTGATAATTTCTTCCTTAAATGTTTACTAGAATTCACTAGTGAAATCATCTGGGCCTTATTATTTCTTTTATTAGAGAGACGTTAATGACAGATTCAATTTATTTAATAGGTATAAGATTATTCATATTATCTATTTCTCCTTGTATGAGTTTTTGGTTATTTGTGTCTTTCAAGGAATTGAATTTTTTAATCTATGTTATCACATTAGTAGACATAAAGTTAATAGTATGATTATTATCCTTTTAATGTCCATGATATCAGTAGTGATGAACCACTTTTATTTCTGATTTACTAAGTTGTATCTTCTCTCTAGTCTGGTTACAGGTTTATCGATTTTACTGATCTTTTCAAAGAATCAGATTTTGGTTTTACGTATTGATTTCTTGTTCTTAATTCATTGATTTCTGGACATTTTAAAAATTATATGTACATTTTTGTTTGCTTTAGGCTTAAGTCATTTTTCTTTCTCTAGATTTTTATTGTGGCAGTTTAGATTATTGACTTTAAATCTTTTTTTCTTTTTTAAATTTAAATTTAATTAATTAACATAGTGTATTATTTATCTCAGAAGTAGAGTTTAGTGATTTATCAGTTATATATAACACCCAGTACTCATTATATCAAATGCCCTCCTTAGTGCCCATCACTCAATTACCCCATCCCCCACCCACCTCTCTGCAGCAACCTTCAGTTTGTTTCCTATAGTTAAGACTCTTATGGTTTGTCTTCCTCTCTGATTTTGTCAAATTTTATTCTTCCCTCCCTTCCCCTGTGATCTTTTATCTTGTTTCTTAACTTCCGCATATGACTGAAAACATATAATTGTCTTTCTCCAATTGACTTATTTCACCTAGCATAATGTTTTTTAGTTTGTCCACATCATTATAAATGGTATAAATCTTTCTTTTTCCTACATATGCATTTAATACTATAAATTTTCCTCTAACCACTGCATTCACTGTGTCCCAATAACCATGTTTTATTTTTATTTTCATTTAGTTCAAAATATTTTAAATTTTTTCTTGAGACCTTTTGAACTGTGTTACTTAGAAATGTGTTGTTCAATATCTAAATGTTTTGGGTTTTTCCAGTTATCTTTCTATTACTGATTTTTATTTTGATTTCGGAGTGTTTCAAGAACACATTTCATATGGCTTTTATTCTTTTAAATTTGTTAAGGTGTGTTTTGTGTCCCAGACTATATGATCTTTATATTATTGAATGCTACATGTGAGCACGAGAAGAATGTGTTTTGCTGTTGTTGGATGAAGTGAAGATCTCTAAATGTCAGTTAGGTCAAATTGATTGATACTGTTGTTGAAGTAATCAACATCTTAACTGATTTTCTGTCTGCTTGATTTATCAGTTATGGATCTTGACTGTTTTTCTACATTTGCCTGCCTCTCCAGTTTTGGAGATGGTAGTTTGCCCTGTAATTTTAGTTTTCTGATTGGTCTGGAGGAAATCTTTGATTTTCTTTTCCTTTTTTTCCAGTGGTTTGTTTTTTTTTTTCTATTTGTACAGATGGAAGTGACAATATCCAAATTTTTTTTAGAGATGAAAACAGAAGGTTTTACAATATACATGTTTAATCTATGTCTACTTTCTTTTTTTTTAATTTTTATTTATTTATGATAGTCACAGAGAGAGAGAGAGAGAGAGGCAGAGACACAGGCAGAGGGAGAAGCAGGCTCCATGCACCGGGAGCCCGACGTGGGATTCGATCCCGGGTCTCCAGGATCGCGCCCTGGGCCAAAGGCAGGCGCCAAACCGCTGCGCCACCCAGGGATCCCCTATGTCTACTTTCAAATAACAATATACCACTTCATGTGTAGAATAAGTACTTTATACCAGACTTATACCACCATTCCTCCCTCTTGTGCCTCCGGTATCACTTTCATTTATTGCACTTACTCATAGGCTAAAATCAGCTGATAAATTGCTATTATTACTCTAAATAGTTATGTTTAAGATCATTAAGAATAAGATAAGCCAAAGACTTTGTTTTACCTTTACTTATTGCTTCTTCAATGCTCTTCTTTTTTAAAATATCAACCTACACTTCTGACTTATACCATTTACTTCTGACTGAGGAAATTCTTTTTAAAAATTTTTTGTAAAGTGATCTGCCTATGATCAATTGTTTTTATATGAAGAAGGTTTATTTTCTCTTTCATTTTTGAAAAATAACTTTCCTAGATGTAGAATTCTAGGTTAATAAGTTTTCTTTCTTTCAACACTTTAAATATTTCACCCCACTGTCTTCTTACTTTCATGGTTTCTGATGAGAAGTCTACTGTAATTCTTTTCCTGGATCCTCTGTAGGAAAATGAAATAAAGAGTCTGACCTCATGTCTTTTAATGTTTGAATGATGACAGCTTTAAGTCTTATCCCTCCCTCTTCCCAATCTTTCTCTAATTCTCGGGAAACTGATGTGAAAGTCTGGGTGCTCTCTTCCTTGGTACCAGTGGAATCTCAAGTCACACAACCTCCTTCCTGCATGCAGAAGCTCTCACTCCACTGCTACCTCCCAGGCACCATGAAATACTCTAGCCAGTCCTCTGCAGAGCAGGGACCCTGGCTCTGTGCTCCACCCCAGGACCATGACCCCAGCTGAAGGCAAACACTTAACCAACCAAGCCACTCAGGTGTCCCCATTCTGTTTTTAAAAATCATCTTTGCATTTTAGTTTGGGAAGTTTCAACTGACCTGTCTTTAAGCTCACTTGTCCTTTCCTTGGCTCTCTCAAGTCTCCCAGTAAGCCCATCAAAGGTATTCTTCATGTTACAGTAATTTTGATTTCTAGCACTTCCTTTTGATCCTTTCTTAGAATTTTTCTTTCTGCTCACATTATCCATCTGTCCCTACATTTTGTCTATCTTTTACCTAAGAGTCCAATTTACGGGTCCAGAAATCTCTGTTGCTGGTAAGCAGATATAAGCCATATTTCTCTGGATGTGCCCTTCTCCCCCATTTCAAGGTGATGGTTTGCCAGACAACCTCACTTATCTGATGAGTCCAAGAAAAGTCATTGATTTTCAGCTTGATCTGCTTTTTTGTTGTTTTAAGGAGGAAAGCAGTGACTTCAAGCTTTTTATTTTTTGGAGATGAAACCAGAATTATCCCTATAACTATTATTTTTGAGAATTTACTATGTGCCAAATACTTTATTAAACAATTATTAACTTTTTTTATGGAATTCAATTTGCCAACATATAGCATATCACCCAATGCTCATCTCAGAAAGTGCCCTCCTCAGTGTCTGTCACCCAGTCACCCCAACCCCCCACCCACCTCCCTTTCCACTACTCCTTGTTCATTTCCCAGAGTTAAGACTCTCTCATGTTCTGTCACCCTCACTGATATTTTCACTCATTTTCTCTCCTTTCCCCTTTATTCCTTTTCACTATTTTTTATATTCCCCAAATGAATGACCATATAATGTTTGTCCTTCTCTGATTGACTGTTTTCACTCAGCATAATACCCTCCAGTTCCACCACGTTGAAGCAAATGGTGGGTATTTGTTGTTTCTAATGGCTGAGTAATATTCCATGGTATACATAGACCACATCTTCTTTATCCATTCATCTTAATACTTGGAAAACCTCTATGAAGTAGGAAACATTATTTTTTAAAAATATTTTATTTATTTATTCATGGTGGTGGGGGGGCACAGAGACACAGGCAGAGGAAGAAGCAGGCTCCATGCAGGGAGCCTGATGTGGGACTGGATCCTGGGTTTCCAGGATCATGCCCTGGACTGAAGGTGGTGCTAAACCGCTGAGCCACCGGGCTGCCCAGGAAACATTATTATTCCATTTTATGAGTATAGAATTCTCATGTTCTTGACTGACTGTCACTGGAATTGTACCAAGTCTGTTTAAATTGAAAGCCTTTTAGTAAGTGAGTTTTACTGCCTCCTAATATTGATGAAGACTGGAGTCTATCACTACTAGGTTGATAACTTGCTGTATTTGCTGAACTACATCATCTTGCAAGGAAGAAAAGCATTTGTAAGGGTTATGCCAATGACAAAGATCCAGGAAGGCTCAGAAAGAGGATACTGAGGGACCAGTGTGTGTCATGGCATACATTTCTCTGGTGAGCCCAGAGTTATCTTGGACCAGGGTGACCAGGCATCTTGGCTTCCCAGAACTGTTTATCCTAAAATTATATAATTATTAATATCTCAATAGTTATTTCACATGGAGGAGTATTACAATCTGGAGAATAAAATTGATGTTTGAAAATGTTGAATCACTATATTGTACACCTGAAACTAATATAACACTGTATATTAACTCACCAGTATTAAACACAAATGTTTTAAAAATAAAAAATAAAAACATTTTAAAAAGTGATGGTTCTTTTGCCTATGAACTTCATGAAGAGGAGCCCTGCAGACAGAAGGTGATGAAGCTGAATTTCACCAGTGGCATTTTGACAAAAGGCAGAATAACAGTGTGGCCCCAAACACTAGGAGAAAAAGAGGCATTGAATCCCTGGGTGGAAGGGAATAACGTGAGAATGTTGCTCTTCACTGTGTCAGGCCCACGTGGCAATGCCCAGAGAAGTGGAGAGAACTCTTTAAAAGTATAGAGTTCTGGCTGGAAGTCAATAGGGAGAAAACAGGAAGAGACCTGAATAATTCCTGTTCAATTGATCCAGTGCCTGGGAAATGAAAGATGTACTTAGTTAGTGGGAAATGGCTTTCCATTTTACCAAACATTTACCTAGTTCCAATCACCTTACAGCTTTTGATGATCATCCAGTCTAATGAAGAGAACAGTTACATAAAGAGATGGCAGCAATGCAATGTACATGCACTGAGATAAAAATAAGCACACATTGCCATAGACAGATAGGACATTTAACTTACCCCAAGTTATGAAAGAAGGCTTTTTGAGGGGAGGTAACAACCTGCTACTTTGTCAATGACTAAGGTTGTGACTCTCAAATTCAATGTGTATAGGAATTACCTGGAGTTTTTCTAGTCTAACTATGGTCCCAGGGACAGCAACATTCCATAACCTGGCAGCTTGTTAGAAATGAAGAATCTGGGCAAGAGGGTGGCTAAATGGCTAAGCGTCTGCCTTTGGCTCAGGTCAAGATCCCAGGGTCCTGGGAGATGGTGTTGGGCCCCCTACACCATGGGGGTCTGCCTCTCTCCTCTCTCTCTCTCTCTCTCCTCTCATAAAAAAAAATAATAATAATATTTTTTTTAAAAAAAAGGAATGAAGAATCTCCAGGAAATTTGTATACATGTTAAACTTTTGCAAGTACTAATTTTGAGTCTTGAGTCTCAGACACGGCTCTATGCTGAGATCACCTGGAGTGATTTTTAAAAAAGTGAAGATAAAGAAGATGTGGTTTATGTATACAATGGAATATTACTCAGCAATTAGAAACGACAAATACCCACCATTTGCTTCAACGTGGATGGAACTGGAGGGTATTATGCTGAGTGAAATAAGTCAATCGGAGAAGGACAAACAGTGTATGTTCTCATTCATTTGGGGAATATGAATAATAGTGAAAGGGAATATAAAGGAAGGGAAAAGAAATGTTGGGAAATATCAGGAAGGGAGACAGAACATAAAGACTCCTAACTCGGGGAAACGAACTAGGGGTGGTGGAAGGGGAGGAGGGCGGGTGTTGGAGGGGAATGGGTGACGGGCACTGAGGTGGACACTTGACGGGATGAGCACTGGGTGTTTTTCTGTATGTTGGTAAATTAAACACCAATAAAAGTTAATTAAAAAAAAAAAAGTGAAGACAACCTACAGAATGGGAGAAGATATTTGCAAATGACCTATCAGATAAAGGACTAGTATCCAAGATCTATAAAGAACTTATCCAACTCAACAGCGAAGAAACAAACAATCCAATCATGAAATGGGCAAAAGACATGAACAGAAATCTCACAGAGGAAGACATAGACATGGCCAACAAGCACATGAGAAAATGCTCTGCATCACTTGCCATCAGGGAAATACAAATCAAACCACAATGAGATACCCCCTCACACCAGTGAGAATGGGGAAAATTAACAAGACAGGAAATCATGAATGTTGGAGAGGGTGTGGAGAAAGGGGAACCCTCTTGCACTGTTGGTGGGAATGTGAACTGGTGCAGCCACTCTGGAAAACTGTGTGGAGTTTCCTCAAAGAGAAAATAGACCTGCCTACGACCCAGCAATTACACTGCTGGGGATTTACCCCAAAGATACAGATGCACCGAAATGCCAGGACACCTGCACCCCAATGTTTATTGCAGCAATGCCCGCAGTAGCCAAACTGTGGAAGGAGCCTCGGTGTCCATTGAAAGATGAATGGATAAAGAAGATGTGGTCTATGTATACAATGGAATATTACTCATCCATTAAAAACGACAAATACCCACCATTTGCTTCAACGTGGATGGAACTGGAGGGTATTATGCTGAGTGAAATAAGTCAATCGGAGAAGGACAGACATTATATGGTCTCATTCATTTGGGGAATATAAAGGATAGTGAAAGGAAATAAAGGGAAAAGGAGGGATCCCTGGGTGGCGCAGCAGTTTGGCGCCTGCCTTTGGCCCAGGGCACGATCCTGGAGACCCGGGATGGAATCCCACATCGGGCTCCCGGTACATGGAGTCTGCTTCTCCCTCTGCCTATGTCTCTGCCTCTCTCTCTCTCTCTGTGTGACTATCATTAAAAAAAGGGGGGGGGAGGAGAAAAGATGAGTGGGAAATATCAGAAAGGGAGACAGAACATGAGAGACTACTAACTCTGGGAAATGAACTAGGGGTGATGGAAGGGGAGGTGGGCAGGGGTGGGGGTGACTGGGTGATGGGCACTGAGGGGGGCACTTGATGAGATGAGCACTGGGTGTTATTCTATATGTTGGCAAATTGAACACCAATAAAAAATAAACTTACAAAAATATGAAAAAAAAGAAAGATGAATGGATAAAAAAGATATGGTTTATATATACAATGGAATATTACTCAGCCATTAGAAACAACAAATACCCACCATTTGCTTCGACGTGGATGGAACTGGAGGGTATTATGCTGAGTGAAATAAGTCAATCGGAGAAGGACAAACATTATATGGTCTCATTCATTTGGGGAGTATAAAAAATAGTGAAAGGGAATAAAGGGGAAAGAAGAAAAAATGAGTGGGAAATATCAGAGAGGGAGACAGAACATAAGAGACTCCTAACTCTGGGAAACGAACTAGGGGTGGTGGAAAGGGAGGTGGGCAGGGGGTGGGGGTGACTGGGTAATGGGCACAGAAGGGGGCACTTGATGGGATGAGCACTGTGTGTTATTCTATATGTTGGCAAATTGAACACCAGTAAAAAAAATAAATTTATTAGAAAAAAAAGAACCATTAAAAAACAAAAAAGGTGATGTAGGAAATGATTGTGCAGGAGGGAAAGATTTAAAATTGGGAAGGTCACAGAGACAAAGAGATGTTTGAGAGACCCAACGCATCAGAAAGCCAGCTGTAGAAAGTAGCAGGATATGCTCCTTGGGTTTAGTGAGCTCACTTGGGACCAATGTTTCACTGAAATGGATTGGAGAAAACCCTGGGTTTTCCTGAGTTGAGAAATAAGGAGATTTGTGAAAGGGAACCTCATTGTCTTCCATATCAAATAACCAATAAAATTACTCATATAAAGAAATGGCCAGGAAATGAAGAGCAGGTTAAAATAAAGCAGGAAATGAAGTGTTGGATTTATGTAGAGTGGAAATAAAGATTTGTCGCTGGTTTTGTTTTATTTTGTTTTGTGTGGGATCCCTGGGTGGCGCAGTGGTTTGGCGCCTGCCTTTGACCCAGGGCGCGATCCTGGAGACCCGGAATCGAATCCCACGTCAGGCTCCCGGTGCATGGAGCCTGCTTCTCCCTCCGCCTGTGTCTCTGCCTCTTTCTCTCTCTCTCTCTCTCTCTCTCTCTGTGACTATCATAAATAAATAAAAATTAAAAAAAAACTATTATTTTGTTTTGTGTTTTAATATGAGAGGCTTGGGATCCCTGGGTGGCGCAGCGGTTTAGCGCCTGCCTTTGGCCCAGGGCGCGATCCTGGAGACCCCGGATTGAATCCCACTTCGGGCTCCTGGTGCATGGAGCCTGCTTCTCCCTCTGCCTTTGCCTCTGCTTCTCTCTCTCTGTGTATCTTATGAATAAATAAATAAAATATTTTAAAAAAATAATAATAATATGAGAGGCTTTGGTGGGTTTTTTCAATTGATGAGAAAGCACTAGTAGAGAAGAGATGATTAAAGATACAGGACACAAGACATGAGGGCTACAGACACAAAAGCTTTGGTTCACAAAATCTCTAGCTGCTCACATGTTTTTCCTTCACAATTTATTTGCTTTCTGCTAGGATATCTACAACTTGTAGGGTTGGAACAGGAAAATAGGGCAGTCACATCAAGGAAGGCAGTGGTATCTGAGTGTAGGATCAGAGGATGGAGGGTCCACACAAGCATCTTACCAGGAGAGGTCACTGTGAGGCATGCGTACAGAGATAGAACCTTACAAGAGGAAGAGACTGTCCTGACTTATTTGTCAGACTGCCAGGCTTGTGGAGGTGTGGTAAAAGATCCTCACAGGGTCTGTGAGGATGGGGAGCTATTGCAGCTAAGAGGCATGGTCACTTGGCCTCCAGAGGAGAGAAAGAAGTTGCTGGAAATGATAGGGATGGGATCGTTTTCCAGAGGTTAGGCAACAGGGAAAGCAAAAGGCAAGCCTCTCCTTTTGGGGGGGGGGGAAGTAAGAAGATAAGAATAAGATCAGGATAGTTGTGATTATAGGTAGGAGGGAAGGTTATTGAGAAGGCAGTTTGCAGGGTCAAGAACAAAGGGTGGATAAAAGGTTAGATTCTGGATATGTTTTGTAGGTAGAGCCAACATCATTTGCTGATTGAATGTGGGGTATGAACTTTAAAAAGAAACAGGGATGACTCCATGGTTTTCCACCTGACTGACTAGAGAAAAGGAGACCTCCATTAAGAGATAAGAGAAGAAATGCAGGGGTAACAGGTGTGCGTGGAGAAGCAGAATCCCTATTGTAATAATTTGATTTATCTCTGCAGAGGAATAAGTACTTTAGAATAATGTTGAAATATCTTCAAGTCATTCCAGTAACAGTCTTAACTTCTTGTCTTAGTTTCTTTATGTAGCTCAATGTTTTAAAACTTTCTAACAATAAGTCTAAGAGGTAATTTAGGATTCTATTTTTTCTTCTCTTAAATGATGGCAGCAAAATTTAGGTTACTTAATCTTCTTAACTGTGAGAAATAAATCAAGGTTTCTGAGATCAAACACCATGCAGATGGAAAGAGCTTTTCCAGAGGAAATGTATGTCCCTGGTTGAGGAACTTTTCCCTTCAATGGCTGACTTCCAATTTTACTTGGTGAGAAACCATTGAATGAATAAGACTTTAACTTGGGAACTCTACAATAATGCTAATTATCTATTTGTGAGTTGAACTGGGGCTCTTGGATAACGACCAAAGAAACATGTAGGCAGGCTACACTGCAAGAGCCCTTTGGGATTCTTTCCTCTCCCACCACTGGTTTGGTGAAAGGTGCTGTCAGCTCCCACCTGAGATTCACAGACTCTTCCCCTCCATTCATTCCCCATGTACCGAATTCAAGATTCCATAAACTTGTATGTGAAAATATATAACTTTATTTTCACTTGCATCTGACAATTAGAATTTCCTTCTATTTATAAATATTGCCCCAAAAGAAAAAAATCCTGAAATATTAGCACTACTTGTGACTTTGTTACTGCTCAAAATCAATATTTTCATATTTCATCACAATTGTTATTTAAAATAGTTTAATGTGTCTATTGTAATTCATTTATCTTTTCTTACATATTTTATTTTACATAACTAAAAAATTCTTCTGAGAAAGACTGCATAGTCTTCTAAACATCTAGAAAAGAGGAACAGGGAATTTGCCACTATTATAATCCTAGGCCTAGTCTTCTAAACATCTAGAAAAGAGGAACAGGGAGTTTGCCACTATTATAATCCTAGGCCTAGGGGCAGGTACCAACATAGTAAATGCTAAGTTATTAGTTGTTGAATGATTAAATGATGGAATAAATCTGTTATCTTACTTTCTAAATCTGAAAGTTAATATAGAAGTTGAAAATTGTTGGAAAGATGGAGTACCTAAATTGAGTTTTAAAAGGACTAAGACATGGCCATACTTTCCCAATACATTCATTTGATTATGATTTGTCAGCATCTTTGTTGCAGATTTAGCTATAATTTCTACTTGGAGGGATTTGACTTCCCTACTCACCCCTCAGCTGAGGATTGCCATCTAAAAATGATTGCATTTGTTTTCAAATTTGTTTCATCACCATTCTCTGGTTGGAGAGGGGTGGAAGGAAGGAAGGATTGAGTAATCCTTAAAATGAGAAAATTCCCTCATTTTTCTCAGCTGTATGGATTCCAATGGTGAATATCAGATAATCTCTCTTGCACTCTATGCTCTATTCACTTCCTTAAATGTTCTATGGTAAAGATGAAATTTGCATTGATTGGTTGAAACCAAAGAGATTATGCATTTGTGAAAATAATCTTAAATATCATCTCTTAGAAGGATATTTAAGAAAACCGCTATAATTTTTCCTTCATCTTGAAAAAAAAGAAAAGGTAAAAAAAAAACAGGGTTTATTCTCTTTGGAATATCAGTACCCAAGCCTTCTTCAGTATAATTTGAGACAGCCACATTTACCATGCAAGTGTCTTTCAGTAATCACTCTGGAAGCAGCTCACTCTAAGAGATACATAGACATCTTATGTGGATAATGAATGCTTTTTGGGTTATCTGAGATGTGTACTTGAGCAGTACTTACACTGGTACCCAGAATAAAACAACAGAAAAGGACAATGGCAAATCCCAGGGGCTATGGCACTGAATGATGTGCACAAGGATACCACTTCAGCCATATTTCAGATCCCCAAGTGCCCAAGTGAGTTCACAGATCAATACCATAAACCTGCCAGAAGACTCCCTTTACCTGGACAGATATACAGGTAGTAGAACAAGAGAAGCATCCATGAGATCTTGCCAATTATTCCCATTGAAACATCTGGCAGATTGTGGATTTTGTGAAGTAATAGTCAAAGGAATTCATATGCTGTTTGTAATGAAACTGCACACTAATCTGAGCCCCACCCTCTCTTAACTGGATTACCCTAGTATTCTCCCAACTGGCTTCCCTACCCTCAGCTCCACTCTTTGTGATTCCAACATCCATCTTTCATGTAGACCTATTTTCTTTCTTTCTTTTTTTTTTTTTAAGATTTATTTATTTATTTATTCATGATAGATGTAGAGAGAGAAGGAGAGAGGCAGAGACACAGGAGGACGGAGAAGCAGGCTCCACACCAGGAGCCCGACGCGGGACTCGATCCCGGGACTGCAGGATCACGCTCTGGGCCAAAGGCAGGCGCCAAACCGCTGAGCCACCCAGGGATCCCCAGACCTATTTTCTCAAAACAAAGTTTGCTCACTTTGTTTGCCTTCCTATTTTCAGTTAGCAATTGCCCAATGCCATTCTAAAGAAATACAAATACTTCATGGTTCACAGAGACTTTCTCCTTGATGCCTTGAATCCCTCACCAAGGCTCTTCTCTTTTTTTTTTTTTTTTTTTTTCAAGGCTCTTCTCAAGTTAAGCCACTTTTTGGTCGCATTTAATGTTTGTCCATTCCCCCACACTCCCTAATCTTGAATTGGCCTCGTGGTACATATTCCTTTTACCTGAAACACATCCTCTCCCTTCTGCACTTTCCTTGTATCAACAAAGATAGAGAAGTCACCACCTTCAACAGAAGTGCTGTTCTTTGGTCTCATAACTCCTAGTAGCATACCTTACATAACAGTCTTCACACCATAAGGTCATTACATGCTTAATGTTTATTTTGTTCACTAGACTATAAGAACCTTGAAGGCAGAAAACTACCTCATTCACCCATCGATTTATCATGTATCCCAGCACCTTGGAAAGTTCTGACACTTAAGAGTTTAGATTTATTGAATGCATGGGGCACCAAGTGGTTCAGTCAGTTAAGTGCCTAATTCTTGATTTTGGCTCAGGTCATGATCTCAGGGTTGTAAGATTGAGCCCCCACATCAGGCTCAGCTGCTGTACATAGAGACTGATTAAGATTCTCACTTTACCTTTCTCTCTGCCCCTCCTCCCACTAAAAAAATATTTGTTGAATGATTAGATCAACACTATGGGGCATTCATGAGACTCCCACCTGCCTTTAATAAGGGAGTCCTACTAGCCAATCCATTTCTGCAGTGATTCCCTCATTCTCTCTTTTATTTTATTTCTGTCAAAAAAAGAAAGGAATGAACTGATTTTGTTGTTGATCTCTAGAAATGACCTTATTCAGCTTACACCAGGGCCTTGTATAGTCTATCTTTGGTTGATTTAGAGAAATGGTTCTAAAGTCAAGAGAATATCCCCAGAGGGCATGCTAGCACACATTACTGGGCCTTACCTCCATAGTTTCTGATTCAGCAGACCTGCAAGGTCATTGCTCTGTTGTGACTGTTTCATAGAATTGGAGAAATCTGATGCTAGTTAGTACTGGAATTGAATCCTTTCTGAACAATAAGAGTAAAGTCTTGTCCAGTAGTTCTGTAACCATATTTTTGCTCTATCTCCAAAGTCCCCCCCCAAAAAAGAAAGCATGTAAGTTTTTTTGAGTAGACTCCATATCTCTTAGACCATGTGCTTTAAAACTCATCTCATAGGAACAATCCAATATGCTTAGCTAACACTTTTATTTTTGACAATTTCTTGTCCTTTAACTTTTGAATATGTTTTATGAAATAATTACAGAGCAAACAGCACTTGCCCTTAGGAACAAATGTTGTGTCTAGAAAATTTTCAGGAAATTTTAGTCATCACTTCCTTCTCTCATGCCCAATCCACAAGATTCTCAAAGGATTTCAGTGTTGCCATAATAGATAGTGAATGACTCCAAAATATTGAGACCCCACATATTGAATTGTTCATTTGATACAGAATAGGACCATTCATCCACCCATCCACCCACCCATCCATCCACCTATGTATCTATCCTTCATAGATATCCATCCATCCATCCATCCATCCATCCATTCACCCATCCATCTGTCCATCCATTCATTCATCTACCCATCCAATCACTCAACAAGGCACAAGAACATAAAACTCCAGTTACTGTGTGTTGTGTGGACTAAAGGATATGAGTCAAGGTCATCTTACCATGAGGATCTTATAATTTGATTAAAAAATATGACACAGGGATCCCTGGGTGGTGCAGCGGTTTGGCGCCTGCCTTTGGCCCAGGACGCGATCCTGGAGACCCGGGATCGAATTCCACATCGGGCTCCCGGTGCATGGAGCCTGCTTCTTCCTCTCCCTGTGTCTCTGCCCCTCTCTCTCTCTGTGACTATCATAAATAAATAAAAAAAAAAATTAAAAAAATTAAAAAATAAAAAAAATAAAAAATATGACACAGGCAATTGGATAAGTGACATACTAAGATACTAAGATTTTCAAATTAAAAATTTGAAAGCAATAAGACTCTGAATCTTGAATCTAGCCCTTGTTAGACAGGCAGGAACTTGCCCACACCAAACTTTTGTTTCTTCATCTGTGAAAAGGAAGTGACAATATCCTGGATATAATGTATCATGCTGCTTAGTAAGGGTCATGCTCTTTAAAATAATAATAAATAAAAAACAATGATTATTGTTAGGCGTAGTATTTGGACTAAAACACAGATTTTCATCCATATTCATTTTTCTGTCTCAAGATCAGCTACTTCTCTTTCCAAATTCCCTTCAAACCCTCTGCCTCTGAATCCAGTGCTTGTTCTCACTTTTACCTCCAATACATACTTTACTGTTGTAAACCTTAGGCAGCCCCTTTCTTTAAGGAAGACAAAGAGAAAAGAGCCCTGAGCTGTGACAGGAAACTAGTACCCTTGGAGTTCAGTCTGGACTCTTTCTATTGCTTCTTTTCTGAATTTGGAGACAAGTATCAAAGTATATATAAGTGGATCAAGCCAGAACATGAACTGTGCAAGCACACACACACACACACACACACACACACACGTTCATCCTTTGAAGGATTGAATTGAGTGGAGCTTGGCAAGTCTCTCTGCTGGAAGCAAGTCCAGTCCTGATGTATGCTGAGTGGAAGTGCTGTCTGTTTCAGGCTAACAGAGAAATGTGAAAGTCCCTTTCAAGCTCAGCCAGATGGACTGGTAGACCATCCAACCACACACTTGAGCTTGAGCTATGCCTTTTGACTTTATCTAAGAGAAGCACAAAACACTTATGGAAATAAGTGCAGTGGAACTAACTGGGTAGGGAGCTCTCTAACATGCATTTTCATCTTGTAGTAGGGACAGAAGTAACCCAGATTGTCTTCCCTGAGTCTTCCTTCATGCAAAGGCAAATACACATATTTCCATGCTAAGACACAGAAGCATTCAAGAAAGTCAACTTGTAGGGGAACAAAACATGTCCTGTTGGATTTGGAATGGGGGAAAGTATAAAAATGAATAACCACGTATACATACTTTGTATTTCCATAACTGTATAAATCCGCAGAAATGACATATTCCTTTCTCTCATCTGATTATGAAGTAACAAGAGGTTTCATTTACAATGCAAAAGATATCTATCACACTTACTTTAATCTTAGAAGGTAATACTTGCATAATGCTGGCCACTTTATGTATATGAAATGACAATCAATTAATCCACTGAGAAATCCAAATGTGCATGGTTATGTATAACATAGAAAAGCCATGGCTTCTTTCATATATTAGGTAGAGGTGTGTATTATAATGACTTTGCTATTTTCAGCCATTAAGACATATGAACATTGTCTATAGAAACACTAAGAAAAATGGAGGAATTATGAAGAGCCTCTTTTCTGAGACAGCCATGCACAGGGAATATAATCCTTGAACACAGTCTCATCATCTGCCATATAAACAAGGCCTGTCCATATATAATGGTGTTTGCCTCTCTTCTTCCTCTATAATTATCATATAAGGCTTAGTCTAATTACCAACTTCTATTAAAGGTATACTGATTTCATTGATTCATTTGAAGAATTAAGTGAAGTAATTTCAAATTCAAACTTTTCCAAGAAAATTCTGGAGACCCTATATGCATGCCAATTTATAAAGATGTTCTCAGCTTTCATCATAGCAAAGACATCGGACATCCTAAAAATATATCCATCATATTTTTAGAGAATATTTACAAAGGAAAGTCAATAAATGAATGAGACTTACCCATTTGCATTTGCAGTATGTAGAATTTGCAGTCTTATTGTCCAATCATCTTGCTCCAGTGTCCCTGATTTGAAAAACACAGATAAAGTAAATGCTCCTTTGAAAATCATGGTACTTGTTAAAATGGCATTATACCCTTTTCCTTCTCCTGCCCCTGGAAATTGGGCCCAGTTTGTGATCCCTCTTTAGAAGATCATTGCCTTTAATGTGTTCACTTAAAAACAGTCACTAAAGGGAAATTCTTGTGATATGAACTGCATTCTGGGTACACATCTCATTCTGACCAATCCACAGAGAAAGAAACATGAGCTTATCACTCACTATACTCAAAGTGATCTGAAGAAGTTGAAATTAATGCAAGAGAAAAACATTCCAGGGTGGGCTTGGGGGACAAAGTCATGAGTAGATTCATGGGCATGGAAAAGATTGCTTTAGCCTGCCTAAGAAGAGCATAACCAGTCAAAGCAATAGTACCTCCTGCCTTTATAGGGAAGTGTGGCTCTCAGGGAATGATCAGGTCCTAAGTGGGATCATTTCATTGCTTCAGCATGCTTCTGAAACATTTGGAACTCCTCAGCTGGAATAACAAGATGCAAAACCTAATAAAAGCTAAGAATTTTAAAAATAGTCCAAGCCTACATGTGGAAGCACATGATACTATGGGTGCTCCCCAAGGATGCTGATGACTTCCTTAGTTCCCAAAGGAAAACTAACAGCTAATTAGTGAGTTGCCATTGCACAGAAAGATACATTGGGAATGGTATAGAAGAATGAGCACAGACATGAGGGAAAATCCTGGGCTTGTATCTGTTGGCTGGGAGTTAAGTGGCTCTGGGGAAGTCATTTAACAATCTATGAGAAAAAAAAAAATCCATGAGCACCAGTGCATTTGCTAAAGTCTTGTTAAATTTACAGTTTAGTTTATGTGGATTAATTACTGAAGTACACTTCCATGGAACAATTGAGTGCCATGTGTTCCCATATAGTATTTTATTTATTCTTCACTGCATCTTGGTATACTACTATTGCTATACCAGTGTTTACATTCCTTGAAAGATATTAAATCTTTTCAGTGATTTCATTCCAAAAGAATTTAATAGAACTAATACGTTCATATATTAATATTATATATTATATATATGTAATATCTGTATGTGTGTGTGTGTGTGTGTGTGTGTGTGTTCAACAACAAGCAATATCACCTCCCAAAGAGCTAATGCTAGGAAAGACTAATGTTATATTTATCTTGGGAAAAAAAAGTATTCACAACTCTAGAAAGAGAGGCATTACTAATTAAAGGTATTAAAGTTTAAAATAGGGTACCTGGGTGGCTCATTCAGTGAAGCATCTGCCTTTGGCTCAGTTCATGATCCCAGGTCCTGGGATTGGATCCTGCATCAGGTTCCATGCACAGCAGGGCATCTGTGTTTCCCTCTCCCTCTGCCCCTCCCTTCCACTTGTGCTCTCTCTCATGCTCTCTCTCTCTCTTTCAAATAAATAATAAAATCTTCTTTTAAAAGGTTAAAATTAACATCAATTAATAGTTCAAGGGGCAAGAGGGCAGAAGAGTAGGGTCCCCAAGTCACCTGTCCCCACCAAATTACCTAGATAACTTTCAAATCATCCTGAAAACCTACGAAATCGGCCTGAGATTTAATAATTTTTTTTAATTTTTATTTATTTATGATAGTCACACAGAGAGAGAGAGAGAGAGGCAGAGACACAGGCAGAGGGAGAAGCAGGCTCCATGCACCGGGAGCCCGATGTGGGATTCGATCCAGGGTCTCCCGGATCGGCCCTGGGCCAAAGCGCGGCGCTACCCAGGGATCCCCCTGCCTGAGATTTAAAGAGAGAACAGCTGGAATGACACAGTGAGAAGAGTTCGCTTCTATCAAAGTAGGAAGACGGGGGAAAAAAAAAAGAAATAAAAAGCATCCAAAGGAGAGGGCTCATTGTGGATGAGGCTAAGGCCCCGACGAGTTCCCCCAGGATAGGAAAGCCCAGGCCCGGAGAAGCAGGAGCTTCACCAATCTTCCTGAATGGAAAGGCGCTCGCAGGGAGTTGGAGCAGGATCCCAGTACGGGCGGGGATGCCCTCAGGCTCCCAGGGACACTAAAAGAGGACCTGTGCCCTGGGGTAGAGTGCACCACACACCGCAGCCGAGCTCAGGAGCCCAGGGCACAAGGGGATACAGCCCAGGATCCGGCGCTCCCCCCGCCCCCCAGGACAAGCAGAGCCTGGGAAGGTCCAGGAGAGCAAGGATACTCTTGCCGCTGGGCCGCTCGGAACTGTGCAGATCCGCGCGCCCCCACCCCCCCGGGAGTATCCAGGCCCCTACAGACTGGGAGCTGCGGTAGTTACTATGGGAGCTGACTCCAGGGCTGCAGAGCTGGCCACCGCCACTGATGTTGTTCCTTCTGGGGCCTCACAGGATAAACAACCCCCACTGAGCCTCACAGTGGCCTCACAGGATAAACAAGATAAACAACTCCCACTGAGCCGGGCACCAGGCAGGGGGCTGAGCAGCTCCCCCAAGTGCTCACACCTAAGAATCAGTACAGCAGGCCCCTCCCCCAGAGGACCAGTTAGAGGGACAGGGGAAAAGCAAGTTATTAACCAAGCAGCACTGGATAGTTCCAGGTGAAGTCAAGGGATTTACAGTATACAGAATCAGAGGATACTCCCCCTTGTTTTTAGTTTTCTGTTTGCTCCCCTCCTTTTTTTCCTCTTCTTTTTTTTTTCTTCTTCTTCTTTTTTTATTCTTTTTCTTTTCTTTTTTCTCTTCTCTCTTTTTCTCCTTTTCCCAATACAACTTGTTTTTGGCCACTCTGCACTGAGCAAAATGACTAGAAGGAAAAATTCACCTCAAAAGAAAGAATCAGAAACAGTCCTCTCTCCCACCGAGTTACAAAATTTAGATGACAATTATATGTCAGAAAGCCAATTCAGAAACACAATTATAAAGCTACTGGTGGCTCTAGAAAAAAATATAAAAAACTCAAGAGACTTCATGACTGCAGAATTTAGATCTAATCAGGCACAAATTAAAAATCAATTAAATGAGATGCAATCCAAACTGGAGGCCCTAACAATGACAAGGGTTAACGAGATAGAAGAGTGAGTGACATAGAAGACAAGTTGATTGCAAAGCGGGAAACTTATGAAAAAATAGAAAAACAATTAAAAGATCATGAGGATAGGTTAGGGGAAATAAATAACAGCCTGAGGAAGAAAAATCTACCTTTAATTGGAGTCCCGAGGGCGCTGAAAGGGACAGAGGTCCAGAATATGTATTTGAACAAATCATAGCTAAAACCTTTCCTAATCTGGGAAGGGAAACAGTCATTCAGATCCAGGAAATAGAGAGATCCCCCCTAAAATGAATAAAAACCGCTCAATGCCTCAACATTTAATAGTGATGCTTGCAAATTCCAAAGATAAAGAGAAGATCCTTAAAGCAGCAAGAGACAAGAAATCTCTAACTTTTATGGGGAGAAATATTAGATTAAAAGCAGACCTCTCCACAGAGACCTGGCAGGCCAGAAAGGGCTGGCTGGCAGGATATATTCAGGGTCCTAAATGAGAAGAACATGCAGCCAAGAATACTTTATCCAGCAAGGCTCTCATTCAGGATAGAAGGAGAGATAAAGAGCTTCCAAATAGGCAGAAACTGAGAGAATATGTGACCACCAAAGCAGTTCTCCAAGATATATTAAGAAGATACATTAAGAAGGACTCTGTAAAAGTCCAAGGGAACAAAAGTCCAAGGGAACAAAAAGGAGTCCAAGGGAACAATCCACAAAACCAGGGACTAAATAGGTATCATGATGACAATAAATTCATACCTTTCAATAGTCACTCTGAAGGTGAATGGGCTTAATGACCCCATCAAAAGGTGCAGGGTTTCAGATTGGATAAAAAAGCAAGACCCATCTATTTCCTGTCTAAAGATACTATTTTAGACAGAAGGACACCTACAGCCTGAAAATAAAAGGTTGGAGAACCATTTACCATTCAAATGGTCCTCAAAAGAAAGCAGAGGTAGCCATCCTCATATCAGATAAACTAAAGTTTATCACGAAGACTGTAGTAAGAGATGAAGAGGGACAGTATATAATACTATCCAACAAGAGGACTTAACAATCATCAATATTTATGCCCTGAATGTGAGAGCTGCTAAGTATATCAATCAATTAATAACCAAATTAAGACATACTTAGATAATAATACACTTATACTTGGTGACTTCAGTCTAGCACTTTCTACACTCGATAGGTCTTCTAAATACAACATCTCCAAAGAAAGAAGAGCTTTAAATGATACACTGGACCAGATGGATTTCACAGATATCTACAGAACTTTACATCCAAATGCAACATAATACATATTCTTCTCAAGTGCACATGGAACTTTCTTCAGAATAGACCACATAGTGGGTCACAAATAGGGTCTTAACCAATACCAAAAGATTGGGATCATCCCCTGCATATTTTCAGACCATAATGATTTGAAACTAGAACTAAATCACAAGAAGAAGTTTGGAAGGATTTCAAGTACGTGGAGGTTAAGGACCATCCTGATAAACGATGAAAGGTTCAACCATGAAATTAGAGAAGAATTAAAACGATTCATGGAAACTAATGAGAATGAAGATACAACCGTTCAAAATCTTTGGGATAGCGCAAAAGCAGTCCTGAGGGGAAAATAGATCACAATACACAATCCATCCAAAAACTGGAAAGAATTCAAATACAAAAGCTAACCTTGCACCGAAAGGAGTTGGAGAAAACAAACAAATAGATCCACCACCCAGCAGAAGACAGTTAATAAAAATTCGAGCAGAACTCAATGAAATTGAGACCAGAAGAACTGTGGAACAGATTAACAAAACCAGAAGATGGTTCTTTGAAAGAATTAATAAGATAGATAAACCATTAGCCAGCCTTATTAGAAAGAAGAGAGAAAAGACTCTAATTAATAAAACCATGAATGAGAAAGGAGAGATCACTACCAACACCAAGGAAATACAAACGATTTAAAAAACATATTATGAGAAGCTATAGGCCAATACGTTAGGCAACTTAGAAGAAATGGACTAATTTCTGGAAAACCACAAACTACCAAAACTGGAACAGGAAGAAATAAAAAACCCCAAAAGTCCAAAAACCAGGGAGGAAATTGAAGCAGTCATCAAAAACCTCCTAAGACACAAAAGTCCAGGGCCAGGTGGCTTCCCAGGGGAATTCTATCTAATGTTTAAAGAAGAAACCATACCTATTCTACTAAAGCTGTTTGGAAAGATAGAAAGAGATGGAGTACTTCCAAATTCGTTCTATGAGGCCAGCATCACCATAATTCCAAAACCAGACAAAGACCCCACCAAAAAGGAGAATTAGAGACCAATATCCCTGATGAACATGGGTGCAAAAATTCTCAACACGATACTAGCCAGTTAGGATACAACAGTACATTAAGAAGATTATTGTGAAATCTTGCATCATGTAAATAATTTTCATGTCTCTCTTTTATAATAAACTAACAGTATCCAAAAAAAAAAAAAAAGAAGAAGAAGAAGAAGATTATTAACCATGACCAAGTGGGATTTATCCTCGGGATGTAAGGCTGGTTCAACACGCATAAAGCAATCACTGTGATTCATCATATCAGCAAGAGAAAAAAAATGAACCATATGATCTTCTCAATAGATGAAGAGAAAGCATTTGACAAAATACAGCATCCATTCCTGATTAAAACTCTTCAGAGTGTAGGGATAGAGGGAACATTCCTTAACATCTTAAAAGCCATCTACATAAAGCCCACAGCAAATATCATTCTCAATGAGGAAACACTGGGAGCCTTTCCCCTAAGATCAGGAACAAGACAGGGATGTCCACTCTCACCACTGCTATTCAAAATAGTACTAGAAGTCCTAGCCTCAGCAATCAGACAACAAAAAGAAATAAAAGGCAATCAAATTGGAAAAGAAGTCAAACTCTCCATCTCCGCAGATGACTTGATACTGTACATATAAAACCCAAAAGACTCCACCCCAAGATTGCTAGAACTCATACAGCAATTTGGCAGTGTGACAGGATGCAAAATCAATGCCCAGGAGTCAGTGGCATTTCTATACACTAACAATGAGACTGAAGAAAGAGAAATTAAGGAGTCAATCCCATTTACAATTGTACCCAAAAGCATAAGATACCTAGGAATAAACCTAACCAAAGAGGTAAAAGATCTATACCTAAAAGCTACAGAACACTTCTGAAAGAAATTGAGGAAGACACAAAGAGATGGAAAAATATTCCATGCTCATGGATTGGAAGGATTAATTTTGTGAAAATGTCAATGCTATCCACGGCAATTTACACATTTAATGCAATCCCTATCAAAATACCATGGACTTTCTTTAGAGAGTAGGAACAAATTATCTTAAGATTTGTATGGAATTAGAGAAGACCTCGAATAGTCAGGAGAATATAAAAAATGAAAACCAGGGATCCCTGGGTGGCACAGTGGTTTAGCACCTGCCTTTGGCCCAGGGCGCGATCCTGGAGACCCGGGATCGAATCCCACATCGGGCTCCCGGTGCATGGAGCCTGCTTCTCCCTCTGCCTGTGTCTCTGCCTCTCTCTCTCTCTCTCTCTCTCTCTCTCTGTGACTATTATAAATAAATTAAAAATTTTTTAAAAATATTTTTTAAAAAAAGAAAACCATAGCTGAGAGCATCACAATGCCAGATTTCAGGCTGTGCTACAAATCTGTGGTCATCAAGACAGTGTGGCACTGGCACAAAAACAGACACATAGATCAATAGAACAGAATAGAGAATCCAGAAGTGGACCCTCAACTTTATGGTCAACTAATATTCGATAAAGGAGGAAAGACTATCCATTGGAAGAAAGACAGTCTCTTCAATAAATGGTGCTGGGAAAATTGGACATCCACATGCACAAGAATGAAACTAGACCATTCTCTTACATCATACACAAAGATAAACTCAAAATGGATGATAGATCTAAATGGGAGACCAGGTTCCATCGAAATTCTAGAGGAGAACACAAGCAACACCCTTTTTGAACTTGGCCACATCAACTTCTTGCAAGAAACATCCATGAAGGCAAGAGAAACAAAAGCAAAAATGAACTATTAGGACTTCATCAAGATAAGAAGCTTTTGCACGGCAAAAGAAACAGTCAACAAAACCAGCAGACAACCTACAGAATGGGAGAAGATATTTGTAAATGACATATCAGATAAAGGGCTAGTATCCAAGATATATAAAGAACCTATTAAACTCAACACCAAAGAAACAAACAATCCATTCATGAAATGGGCAAAAGACATGAACAGAAAACTCACAGAGGAAGACATAGACATGGCCAACATGCACATGAGAAAATGCTCTGCATCACTTGCCATCAGGGAAATACAAATCAAAACCACAATGAGATACCACCTCACACCAGTGAGAATGGGGAAAATTAACAAGGCAGGAAACCACAAATGTTGGAGAGGATGTGGAGAAAGGGGAACTTTTCTGCACTGTTGGTGGGAATGTGAACTGGTGCAGCCACTCTGGAAAACTGGGTGGAGTTTCCTCAAAGAGTTAAAAATAGATCTGCCCTACGACCCAGCAATTGCACTGTTGGGGATTTACCCCAAAGTTACAGATGCAATGAAACGCCGGGACACCTGCACCCTGATGTTTCTAGCAGCAATGTCCACAATAGCCAAACTGCGGATGGAGCTTCGGTGTCCATCGACAGATAAATGGTAAAGAAGATGTGGTCTATGTATACAATGGGATATTCTTCAGCCATTAGAAACGACAAATACCCACCATTTGCTTCAACGTGGATGGAACTGGAGCGTATTTTGCTGAGTGAAATAAGTCAATCGGAGAAGGACAAACATTATATGGTCTCATTCTTTTGGGGAATATAAAAAATAATGAAAGGGAATAAAGGGGAAAGGAGGAAAAATTAGTGGGAAATATCAGAAGGGGAGACAGAACATAACAGACTCCTAATTCTGGGAAATGAACTAGGGGTGGTGGAAAGGGAGGTGCTCGGGGGGTGGGGGCGACTGGGTGGTGGGCACTGAGATGGGCACTTGATGGGATGAGCACTGGGTTTATTCTATATGTTGACAAATTGAATACCAATAAAATATAAATTTATGAAAAAAAAGAAGAGTTAATACCTATTCTCAAACTGTTCCAAAAAATAGAATTGGAAGTAAAACTTCCAAACCCATTTTTTGAGGCCAATGATAATATCTTTCCTCTAAATCATACTTTTTTCCCCCCAGCTATTATTCCCTTTCTCTCATCACAATTCCATTCGCTTCTATAGCATCATCTTGGACCTTGATCCATCGCCTTACCCTATAATTGCAATACAGGGTCATAAATTTTAGTATTTCTCTGTACCCATGTGTTTATTTTGCCTCACAGTGTCTTAGCCCCATTTCTAATTTTATAACTGAACTGGGACATTTGGTAAGCAAATTTAACACATGAATAACTGAACTCAATTCTGTGATACTGTAATATACTAGGAAATACTACTAGTTTTCCAGGATTGTGAATATAGCAAAATAATCAAAATTTAACAAAACCATATTGGGAAAATATGCTGTATGCCTGTATATTACAATGGCTGAAGATTAAATTTTGAGGTTTTAAGACAGAAAAAAATTAAATAAAAAAATGAAAACCATTGACTGGGTAGCTTTTGGGAGGATCATACCCCAAAACCAGAAGGCCATAGCCAACTCCCTGAAGTCCTGGAATGAGATGCTTACCTCCAGGTTGGCTACTCTTCCTGAGAAACCACCTGCTATCGACTGGGCTTACTACAAGGCCAATGTGGCAAAGGCTGGCCTGGTAGATGACTTTGATAAGAAGTTTAACGCCTTGAAGGTTGAAGGTTTCTGTGCCAGAGGATAAATACATTGTCCAGGTGGATGCTGAGGGAAAAAAAAAGATGTGAAATGCTGTGCTGAGTTTTTGTCTCTCTCAAAGGCCAGGATTGAAGAATATGAAAAAATGCTGGAGAAGATGAAGAACATAATTCCATTTGATCAGATGACCATTGAGGACCTGAATGAAGTCTTCCCAGAAACCAAATTAGACAAAAAGGAGTATCCCTATTGACCTTACAAGCCAGTCGAAAACTTATAAACTTGGCGAGAAAGCACTAGCCCTCATATTATAAATGTTGGACATTAAAAATAATGATAAAAATATGTAAAAAATTTTAAAAAAATAGTTCATTCTTGTATAGAGAGAAATGAAGGAGGTGGTACTTGAAAAATGCAGATTTCTAGTGTAGGCATGTGAAAGCCAATATAAGCAATAAATCTAAGCCTTATGCATAAAACAGAGATAGAATCTTTCCTGGGATTTCACTTGATGCATGAAGTTTCACCATGAATCTTGAAAATGGTACCTATTACTACTCTTCTTAAAAATGATTGTTCATTTTCTTCAAGGTCATGCAAATATATATGCAAATCAACCTAAGTAGTCAGGGATCAATATCATTGTCTATTTCAAGCCACGTATATCCATGTTCACAGATGTATGCATGATATATATCTATTTATGCCAATTTCTGGATGCATGTCATAAATATGAAGAGGAGATTTTATCATAAACAGGGGTGGAGAAGTTACAGAAATCATAGATTCTTTCTGCTTTTTCCACCCTCCTGCTTCTTCTTGTCTCTGCTCTTTGGCACATATTCATCTCCTTCAGAAGGTACATAGTACAAGTAAAATAAATGTAAACTCAAAACCATCAACTTCTTGCTAGAAGCTCAGGCAAATGGACCTGCGAAAGAAGATGTTCACCCCACCTGAACTGAAACTCAGGATCTAAGTGTAGAATTCACTTGCCTTTGCTTTCCTAGTCCCCATTGGTGACTACAGATAATCATGATTTAACTGGAATATCATGGCTTTCTTGCTGTTTTGTCTATGTAGGTGCAAAGCTTTAACAAATAAACAAACATACATCATGCTTACAAATCCAGGAAAGGCTCCGGTAACTGAGAAACTGACTGGGTATCACATTTGAATAGATAGCTTACATTGTCATCTGAATTTTATGGTCCCTTTGAAGAGCATTTGGAGTTAGTGAGGCCACAATGAGCCCAAGCACCAAATATCTGCAGTGACTGTGCTGGACCTGGGCCCTGGGCACTGAGCTTCAGCTGTGTGCCAAGTATGACCAATCAGAGAGGTCTGAGACAACCACCTGGTGTTACCACAGCAAAAAGATTTCGTTCCTCAACATATTTAATGTTCTGAGTCACTCTAGCAGAATCTTAAGCCTATTAACCCAGCTCCTATTTGATTTGCTCCTTACTATCTCTTGCAACTACCCTTGTCACACCACCAAGGTCTGTGAGACTGTTAGGAAATTTTTTGTTACCCCAATATATCATTCCTATCCATTTGTCTAACATCTTTCCAGAGCAACTTCTATGGTTAGGGTTGCAAACTGTTGAAAGAAGGAAAAGAAAGAAGAGAGAGAAAGAAAGGAAAGAAAGAAAAAAAGAAAGAAAGAAAGAAAGAAAGAAAGAAAGAAAGAAAGAAAGAAAAAGAAATTTGACAATTTCTAATGATTATCATGACACTCTCAATAGATAGACAGTTTTCCAGGTCCTTATGAGGCTGAACTACAATTGCCACACAACATCATTTTAAAATTCCCTTTTGGAACTGTTGGTGGGAATGTGAACTGGTGCAGCCACTCTGGAAAACTGTGTGGAGTTTCCTCAGAGTTAAAAATAGACCTGCCCTACGACCCAGCAATTGCACTGTTGCGGATTTACCCCAAAGATACAGATGCAATGAAATGCCGGGACACCTGCACCCCGATGTTTCTAGCAGCAATGTCCACAATAGCCAAACTGTGGAAGGAGCCTCAGTGTCCATGGAAAGATGAATGGATAAAGAAGATGTGGTCTATGTATACAATGGGATATTCTTCAGCCATTAGAAACGACAAATACCCACCATTTGCTTCAACGTGGATGGAAGTGGAGGGTATTATGCTGAGTGAAGTAAGTCCATCGGAGAAGGACAAACATGATATGTTCTCATTCATTTGGGGAATATAAGGGAAGGGCGAAGAAATGTGTGGGAAATATCAGAAAGGGAGACAGAACATAAAGACTCCTAACTCTGGGAAACAAACTAGGGGTGGTAGAAGGGGAGGAGGGCGGGTGGTGGGGGGTGAATGGGTGATGGGCACTGAGCGGGGCACTTGACGGGATGAGCACTGGGTGTTATTCTGTATGTTGGTAAATTGAACACCAATAAAAATAAATTTATTATAAAAAAACAAAATAAAAATAAAAATAATTTCAAAAAAAAATTCCATTTTATTGTATCTCCTACATTCACATAAACTATAACTCATTTCACCAATCACAAACAACCTTTATCACTGAAAATTGACAAAAATCTAAATCAACTTTAGGAAAAAAGACAACATGAATAATGAGTAAAAAATGGTAATTATGCACTTCCTTGGCCTTATTTTAAAATCGTTTTATTGAGTCTTTTAAGGATGGATTACAAAAATTCTCAGAATCTAAGAGAGAGTCTTAATTCTATCTACCAAACTGAAATATTCGTGTTTCTAGGAGATTGGTGCAGTGACAGAGCCAAACGCCTGGCTGTCCCCCTCACTGGTCTTGGTGAGTGTAAGAGGCTTGTCTACTTGCAGGTATATGCCATGACACACCTCACTGCCAACCTGGGAATATGCTCTTAAGGCCAAGAGCAGCATACTCCATCATCTTTCATGTCTAAATATGCATAAAATAAATCTATAAATATCTACTCCAAGGTCTAGATTTGAACCCATTCCATGTCATCCTGGGAAAACTTACCTAAGCATTTCCCAGTCTACATTTCCTAAATGTAGTAAATGTAACATTGTTTAGACATTGTATAGTGCTTTTAAAAAGACCAGTGGTCAGGAAGAGGTTTATAATCAAAGATTGTCTCTATTCCATAGAGATCTAAATCCATCTGTCCAGGTCAAAATGCTCATTTTGCATCTCCAACACAAGGTTATCCATCCTGAGCACTGTGCCAGGTTGCTGAGAATGGAAGATTTATATGCAGCTATGGCATGACAGCATTTGGACTTGTTCCCTCTTGTGTCATTTGGTAATGGCTACATTGAGTTCTTACATCCTTAGTCAGTCTTCTCTGGGTGCCAGCAATAATGCTGTCAAGAAAATGAAACACAATGAGAGGAACACATGCATCCTCTCCTCCCAGATAGCAAGCTAACAGTTCTGTTGTAAGTGGTGGCTTTAGATCCAATTAGAGTCTTGTTATCCTGCCAATGGGCTCCTCTCGATCAATTTCTGCAGATGGCTTCACTGAAGAATTCCCAGGAACATGTGGTATGAACATAATGATTCTTTAATGTCTATTATTTGTGAGACATTCATGTGCATAATGCTGCATCCTTGTGTGTAAGGCCGACACAGTGCAGCACTCTAAAACCATCATATAACCATCAAATGGCCAATTCAGTAACTGAAACACCATTGTAGATCACAACAAACTGTCATTTCACAAAGCTGGTTGTTAGTGCTTCAATTATCAGGACTTAGAATTCCGCATGATTGTAATTAATTAAATAAAATATTCTTTCTCTTACAACTAGATCGTATTATCTCTCTCAGCTCATTACTACCCTCAGGCCAACATTCAAACCACACTTTGCACATGGTGCTGTACATGTGGTGGGATCTCATGGAGAAGAGCATGCCAGGAAGACAGGAAATTGACATCATGGCCCAGTGTCCTCCATACCTGGGCTTGAAAACCCGTCCTAGACAATGTTGGGTGTCTATGCTGCCCCCATTCTGCCCAGTGGGCATCCAGTAGGCTAATATGAAAGGTCTTTAGAGAGTTTTTCCTGTATGTTTCAATGGAGTAGAAATCTCCACTCTCAGATGTTTGCCTGAGATAAGCAAGAGATGCTGCTGTGACTTCTATCATGTAGACGAGGCAGCTATAGCACCAAAAGGTAGCCAGGTCCTTAAAGAAGAAACAAATTGTTCTACCAACCACACTGTGCCCTTTCCTTAAATGAGACATAAGTTTATTTGATCACATAAACATTGTTTTGGTGTTTTTTTTTAAGATTTTATTTATTTATTTGAGACAGAGAGAGAGCACATGTGGAGGGAAGGGAAGAGAGAGAGGGAGGAGCAGGCTAGGCTCCCTGCTGAACAGAGAGCCCGATGTGGGACTCAATCCCAGGGTCCTGGGATCATGACCTGAGCTGAAGGCAGATGCTTAACTGATTGAGCCACCTAGGTGCCTCATGAAAACACTGTTTTAAATCCTCTCCACTCCTGTTACCCAGTGCTTCTAGAAGAGTTGGTCCATAACACAATTGTTTGGGGTCCTTTCCCGGAACAGATATTGGTTGCCATGGAAACATAGATGCAACCTGCCTTGGACAAGACTCTTTGGAGCTCCTTACAAAATGGAATTATTCTTGGTCATTTCTCCTGGCTTTCTACAGCAGTGGCTGACATACATCCTGCAGCTAAATAAATGGGTTTGGGCAATTAACCTAAAAGTCTACGTGCTGATGTAGCACAAACATAAGTAACTGAATCACTGCTTTTAGATGGACTTACCTAGTGCCTGCAGAACTTTTGCACCCTTTGGGAAAGCAATCCTAGACAAAGTCCATTGAAGTATATTAAGACCTTGGCTCCTATAGCAGATTTGTAAGCTCAGAGGAATATTGCATTCAAGGAGGGCATTTCAGTAGGGTGGAAATACAACTGATCTATTATTACTTCCAATCCAGGCTAACAAAGTGTATCCTACCAAAGAATGAAGCTAGAGTTGAGAGTCAGGGAAGAAACCTGAGTACCCTTTGTTTTTTGTTTTTGTTGTTGTTGTTGTTTGTTTGTTTCTTAAGATTTTATTTATTCATTCATTCATGAGAGAGAGAGAGAGAGAGAGGCAGAGACACAGGCAGAGGGAGAAGCAGGCTCCATGCAGGGAGCCCGACATGGGACTCCATCCTGGGTCTCCAGGATCACGCCCTGAGCCAAAGGCAGAACCTTAACCACTGAGCCACCCAGGTGTCCCCAAAACAGTGATTTTCTATACACAAAAATGCTAATATCTATCATGTTTTAAAGTATTTGCAAAATCATTCATTTTTTTTAGGAACTAAAATGAGTTTAAGTGTAGAAATGAGTCTGTACTAAGTCAATATTGTATTTCTAATGGGTGCCAAGAGGAGGCTCTTCTGGGATGGAGTATTTTACTTAGTTCTGAGCACCCCTGAGTTATATCAGGGCTCCAGGGGCTGAGCTCAGCTCTAAAGGAGCCAGATCAGAAACCTGCTGTGGCCCACACTCACCCAAGAATGGAGCAGGTTTGGAATGGGCACTGAGGACCAAGGTGGTTGTGTGGCGTTAATGCTGCTACTGGCCAGCTTTATAGCATTTGTTATGAAGTCTCATCATGTCTAGCAGTTTTAGTTATGTGTCCACAAAAATGAGAACTTTGTAGTAAATGATTGCCAAGGCCATTTCCATCCCCCAAATTCCAATTTGGGGCCCATACAGAGACTCGTAATTGAGCAGGTTAGTTCAGATTGTGTTGTGTGTGTGTGCTAATCTCATCAGGGCTGATGTTGGTTGACAGGAAAAGGTGCCAAGGGAGTGCAATTGAATTTACTAATCCGCTAAATGCTGCTACCATCTTGCAGCATTCATCAATCAGTCCCATTTGGGGGATTAAATGACAGTGCATGATATAGTCAAGGGATAATTGATTGTTAAATTCCATGAAGCTGACTACAAATACCATGACCTGACTAGATAAATTATCCTAACAAATGGACATGAACACATACTTTTTTTCTTTCAAATTCAGATGCTATCCCTGAGAAATGGGAGCAAATGCCCCAGATGCACAGAAGCCTACTCAATGACTACTCTGTGTCTGGTAAATGGCAATGATGACAACCAACATGTTGCACTGTCATGAAAAGTTGTACACTTGAGGTCTCTTAAAAAATAGATGTATTTGGATCCAAGACTTTAAACTTATTTCTTATGTTATTATCTGTATTAGTAACAGCTTTTTTGAAATATCATTTGATCCTATGTAATTCACTCATTTCATACACTTCAGTGTTTTTTATTATATTCACAGAGTTGCACAACCATCACCAGAATCAAGTTTTGAATTCATCACTAAAAAGAAACCCCATATCCACTAGCAATCATTTCCAATTACCCTTGAGTCCCCTGAGCCCTAGGCAACTTTACTTTTTTTTCCTTTTCTATTTTTATAGAGTAGCTTATTCTGCACATTTTAAATATATAAAACTATACAACGTGTTGTCTCTTATGACTGGCTTATTTCATTTAGCATAATGTTTTCAAAGTTCATATGTAGCATGTATTGGTACTCCTTTTATTATTGAATAACATTCCATTGTATGGATGTACCACATTTTATTTTCTTATTCGTCAGTTGAATGGATATTTGAAAATCTTTCACTTTTTGATTATGAATGATGCCGCTATGAACATTGATGTACAGATTTTGTGTGGATATTATATTTTCCATTGTTTTCAGTATATAATCAAAAGTGGAATTGATGGGTCATATGGAAGCCCTATGTTTAACATTTTGAAAAGTGAACAGACTGTTTCCCAAGGCAGCTGTACCATTTTACATTTTCACTAGCAGTTTTTGAGTGTTTCAGTGTATCCAGACTCTTACCAACACTTGCTATTATTTCTGGGTTTTGTTCTAGCCACTGTGGTAGATATGTAGTGGAATTTCATTGTGGTTTCTATTATTATTATTGCCCTGATGGATATTGATGAGTATCTTCCCATGCGCTCATTGGTCATATTTTCTTCTAACAGTGTTATAACTTTAGCTCTTACATTTAGCCCTTTGATTTATTTTGGTTTAATTTTTGTGCATGGTGTGAGGAAGTCTTCCTGATTCATTCTTTTGCTTGAGGATATCCAATTGTCTCAGTACTTTTTGTTGCAAAGACTATTCTTCCTTCACTGAATTGTCTTGGCATGTTAGACATACAATCATACTTGTGTTACCTCTGTAACCATTTTTTAGTACTTTGAGCATATTTATAATAGTTACCTTCAAATCTCTGTTTCCTAAGTATTACATCTGGACCCTCTCAAGGGCAGTTTCTTTTATTTGCTTTGTTTTGTTTTCTGTTAATGGGCTACTTTCTACTTTTCTTTTGTGTCTTGCATTTTGTTGTTGTTAAAAACTACACATTTAAAACAACATATTATCCCAACTCTGAATACTGATTATTTCCTTAATCCCAGTGCTTACTGTTGGTGCCTTCTTACTTATCTGTTTGATAACATGGTTACATTAGTTTAGTGAAGTTTATTTCTCCCATAATCTGCAGCTTCTTTCAGATGTCACTCCTCAGAGGGCATAACCCTAGCTTGTGTAGCCCTGGAATATTTTCTTTTTCTCTCTGCTAAACTGACTGATTCTGTTGGTATCACACTAATTCCTGGTGATTGCTGTACTATTTTTAACAATGACTTGGCACATCAACTGCTCTACAGATTATTGCATTCAGATTTGCACTCCTTTACTGGACTAGTCTTTGAGGCTGGTCTTTGGGTTTTATTTCTACCTTCAGAAGGCTCTTTTTAGATGTCTCCTCCTGATTCTCTCTGGAAAACCTCTAGGTTGTCTAAGCTTTAGCTTCATGAAGCTATCAGAGTATCTTAATAGCTTACCATGAAAATCTCCACTGTATTCTAGAGTGTCTTTAGGATTGAGCATTCCCACAGTCCCTTCAAAATAAAATAAACTCCCTTTGAAATATTCTTATGCCTTGCCTTCTCCTTCTAGGAACAGTCTTTAAGTCACTGCTCCAGAGCAGAGGACAGAACAGTATCCTCCTTCTCTCAGAGCAATACTCCTGCTTTATGAGCAGGATTAGTAGCTGCTGGTCTTCCTGGCTTGCTTCTTCTGGCGTGGAACCTCTGCTCCACAGGTGCACCAGAGGAAAAGCATTTGGAGCTCCACTGCTCTTGACTTACCACATATGGAGTAGAGTTTCCACCCCATGCATGAAGGCTGGAAGGAAGAAAATAGACACAAACCTCCACAACCTTCTGTTATTTTTGCCTACAATAGAGTTTCTGTGACATAGAGCTTGGTGATGTGAAATCCATAGCCTAAGCTAGAAGCTAGGGGAAAGAACGTCCTTTGTTATTGGCTGTATGTGCCAATTTTCATTACACTGACCCAGAGGAGAGGGAGGGAAAGACTTAGCTAATGCCACAGATGCCCACTCTCCTATTCCTAATGTAGTTTAATAGATTTTCTTGAAAATGTATTTCTTCATTTGCTTTATGTCCTTAGAACAATTTTCAGAGATTATATGACTGTGGAGTTTTTGAAATATATTTTTCACCAGTTGTGGTTGTCTCACTAAAGAAAAAGTCCAAGAAGCTCCTCACAACACCATTCTGGAAGTCTTATATCTAATTTTCTTTTTATAAAAAAGATAATTATAGTTTTAGGAAATTGAATCTCTTTACTGAATTGGATTAGAACTACTTCAAAGTTAAGGCTTTAATAACTTTTTTCCAACACAAGTAACCTTGAGGCAATACAATAAGAATTCACTCAGTTGGGTTCAAATTCTAGGTCTCCTTCTAACTAGCTATGAAACTTCCACAATGCATTTGTCTTTTTATTACTACCAATTAATATACTGAATTGAGATATTCCCAATCTCTAGGAATCTATGAAAAGGTATTCCATTATATAATTCAGTGGTTTTATGATTTAAAAAGGATTTCCCCACCCTTTTGTGATACACATCAATGTTCTGTGGCCTGAAGCCATGTCTACTTATTTTCTGATGTTTTAGGCTTATTCTCTGATGGGATATCACATGCCTTATTTAACACTCAGCTGCCTAATTTTTGCTCACTGCACAAAGCCTTGATCAGCAGGTGATTTGTTGTATATTCAACTCAGATTGACCCTTCCCAAATGATACAGGTGTCTAGAGGTAGTAAACTTGCATATCACCACTCCCCAAAGGTGCTATCCCAGACAATCTGCTTTAATCCACAGGTGTTCAAGACATCCAAGGTCCCACTGCCCAATAGAGAGGGCACTGAACTAAGAAAAGGAACCTACTAGGGAGGTCTGCTATGTTACTTCATGATTTTCTCTACATTGTTTAGTAGTTCTAGCTTTGGTTTCTCAATGATAAAAATGACAATATTTTGGAATTTTGTCATTTTGTAAAATTGTAATATAATGATGAAAAATACAATATATATGCATATACAAACATATAAAAAAATCACAAATATTTGTATTTGCATATGGACATATATGTTTCTATCACTTACTTTTTTGTTAACTCCCAAAAGTTCCTCATGGTGAAGTTGTTGAGGAACTTGGTATTGTAGGAATGCCTGGTTTCCAATTTGAAATTGGTTATTTTTCTCAAATGCAACTGCTTTGATCTCTTCTATTCTCAAGAGAACATTGTTTGTATGTAGGTATGTGTATGTTTGCATTCTGTTTTGATTTGGTTTTGTTCTGTCCTATTTCTTTTTTCTGTAAAATCTGGAAGACACTGAGCATGAGGCTTGGGTAGATGGTGGAACTAAGAGATCATGTTGAGATCAGGAGCCTTGAAACAGAAACAGTAGCTATGCCCGCCTCTCACCTCCATCCAGAAATCTCACATTACTTGAGGGGTCATTGTAGTTCTCAGATAATGGAATGAAAGCCCAAGACGTTCTTGAAGAGCCAGTGGGCATAAAGGCCACAGCCCCATGCCTTTCCATGCAGGGAACACCAATAAATTAGGCAACCTAGAAGAAATGGACACATTTCCGGAAAACCACAAACTACCAAACTGGAACAGGAAGAAATAGAAAACCTGAACAATCCAATAACCAGGGAGGAAATTGAAGCAGTCATCAAAAACCTCCCAAGACACAAAAGTCCAGGGCCAGATGGCTTCCCAGGGGAATTCTATCAAATGTTTAAAGCAAAAACCATACCTATTCTACTACAGCTGTTTGGAAAGATAGAAAGGGATGGAATACTTCCAAACTCATTCTATGAGGCCAGCATCACCTTAATTCCAAACCCCCACCAAAAACCTGTGATTGATCATATCAGCAAGGGAAAAAACAAGAACCATATGATCCTCTCAATAGATACAGAGAAAGCATTTTACACAATACAGCATCCATTCCTGATTAAAACTCTTCAGAGTGTAGGGATAGAGGGAACATTCCTCAGCATCTTAAAAGCCATCTACAAAAAGCCCACAGTAAATATCATTCTCAATGGGGAAACCCCAGGATCCTTTCCCCTAAGATCAGGAACAAGACAGGGATGTCCACTCTCACCACTGCTATTCAACATAGACCTGGAAGTCCTAGCCTCAGCAATCAGACAGCAAAAAGAAATAAAAGGTATTCAAATTGGCAAAGAAGAAGTCAAACTCTCCCTCTTCACAGATGACGTGATACTGTACATAGAAAACCCAAAAGACTCCACCCCAAGATTGCTAGAACTCATACAGCAATTCGGCAGTGTGGCAGGATGCAAAATCAATGCTCAGAAGTCAGTGGCATTTCTATACACTAACAATGAGACTGAAGAAAGAAAAATTAAGGAGTCAATCCCATTTGCAATTGCACCCAAAAGCATAAGATACCTAGGAATAAACCTAACCAAAGAGGTAAAGGATCTATACCCTAAAAGCTACAGAACACTTCTGAAAGAAATTGAGGAAGACACAAAGAGATGGAAAAATATTCCATGCTCAGGGATTGGCAGAATTAATATGGTGAAAATGTCAATGCTACCCAGGGCAATTTACACGTTTAATGCAATCCCTATCAAAATACCATGGACTTTCTTCAGAGAATTGGAACAAATTATTTTAAGATTTGTGTGGAAACAGAAAAGACCCTGAATAGCCAGGGGAATATTCAAAAAGAAAACCATAGCTGGGGGCATCACAATGCCAGATTTCAGGTTGTACTACAAAGCTGTGGTCATCAAGGCAGTGTGGTACTGGCACAAAAACAGACACATAGATCAATGGAACAGAATAGAGAACCCAGAAGTGGACCCTGAACTTTATGGTCAAGTAACATTCGCTAAAGGAGGAAAGACTATCCACTGGAAGAAAGACAGTCTCTTCAATAAATGGTGCTGGGAAAATTGGACATCCACATGCAGAAGAATGAAACTAGACCACTCTCTTTCACCATACACAAAGATAAACTCAAAATGGATGAAAGATATAAATGTGAGACAACTGAAATCCAATAAAAAGAAATTTAAAAAAAGAGAGAGTGTGCCTGGCAGAAGGATGAGTAAGGGAACATGGTCCAGTGTGATTGGAAGGTAGAATGATTTACAGAACATAGAACAAAATAGAGACCAAGGATGACTGAAGTTTCTAGTGTGGGCCAGATGGATGTCAAGATACAAGCTGGGGGATAAAGGTTGGGAAGAAGAGTTGAGGAGGAAAAAGGAATAGGTGGTGGAATTGTCATAACTAGATAAGAAGTTACCTGAAAAGTGGTTAGTCAGCCAAAGAATAATTAATGAGATATTAAACCATAGAAAGAATAAGAATTACTTATATCTATACTATATCCAAGGAACAGAAAACACAAATTTAAAGAAACTTAACAGATTTTTGTCACAATGTTCAGCCTTGTACAGGTGTTCCCTAGAAGTTAAGGCCATTGCCAAGGGGCTAATTTTCTGCTGGCATTTCTGCACCCACCCAGTCCCCAATCAATGGAAATATGAAATGTAGTTTTTCACTTCTATTTGAAAATTCAAAGAAGACAAAGAATGAGTGCAAATACCTCTGTCTCATTTTTTTGATATTTTATTTAGTTATTCATGAGAGACACAGAGAGAGAGGCAGAGACACAGGCAGAGGGAGAAGCAGGCTATATGCAGGGAGCCTGATGCAGAACTTGATTCCAGATCCCGGGATCACACCCTGAGCTAAAGGCAGACACTCAACCACTGAGCCATCCAAGCATTCCTCAAAACCCATTTTCTGTATGAGGTTAATACAATGTGCAGACAGGCAAGTAAGACTTAAGGTCTCAGCACTTAAAGCTCTTGTCTCTGCTACTGCTCCATCCTAGGTGGTAGTGCCTTAAGAGTGAATGAATACTGAGCCCACCATCCTTTCCATCCAGAGGAGTCTTAGATTGGTTTAGCCCAAACTCCTCATTTCTGAAGCCCTTGAAAATTCTTTTCAGGTTTTGGCTTCTGCTTCCTTGTCTTACCTTGTCTCATCTAATTGGGTGAGTGATTGAATCTGCTAGGTGGTTGGCAAAGCTAGGTAAGAGGGAAATGGAAAAGAAGTAGAGAGGGAGCAACAATAGGTGTGGCAAAGTATGACAGCATTGGTCATCTCCTCTCCCCTTTTGCTCTGTTGGCTCTGGGATAGAGTACTCCATGTTACAATGAACAAGAACATCAAGTTTCTACAATTACACAAGTCAAAATGAATGTTGAACGAGTGAAGTAGATAAAGTTCAGGTTCTATAAATCTCTATACCTAAACATCCAGCCACATAGCATGACTAATTCATTCACTCCAGAAATGTTTGTTCCAAACATAAGATCTCAAAGGATGCTAAAACATATTAATTTATTAAGGTATCAATTATTGAACTTCCATGGTATGCCAGATGTGATGCCAGTATTAGTGATAAAATAATGAGGACTGTATGCAAACCAACAAACAAACACTAAGACAAAATTGTTGCCTTCATAGAGCTTACAGTTAGTGCAGGAAACAATGAACATACAAAAATAAATATAAACTTATAGCTATAGTTTAAGTTCCACAAAGCAGATGTATGTGATACTCTGACCCAGTTAAAAAATTCAGCAAAGTTTCCCTGAGAAGGTAGCAATTGATCTCTCAAAAGAAAAAATAAGTCCAGGCTAAGCTAGAACATCTGGAATAGAGGGATAAAAGAGACATGTATGATGTGATACTGTGCAGAAAAGCAGTTTGGGCCACCCAGTGTCTAATAGACCATGTTAAAACTTGGGCATTTATTCTAAGAGCTATGGGAACCACTGAAGACTTTGAGCAGCTGACACGGCCCTGTGTGTGTTCAACAGCATGGGAGCATGAGAAGGTATAGAGTATTGGGGAATTTTAAGAATATTTTTATAACTGGAGTTCAGAGTGCTCAGCAAGGTAAAAGATAGATGCTGATCATGGAAAACATTTTAAACTAGGTTAAACTTGTTTTTTGCTGGGAGAATTAAAGGCAGTGATTTTAAACAAAGGGTAAACATTATTACATTGTATAACACAAAATCCATTCCAGTGACTAAATGGAGTAAGTATTATAATCCTGAAAAAATTAGGAGAAAATACAATAGTCAAGGTCAGAGGTAGTAACTTGGTAAGGCCATATCAGTGAGGATGGAGAGGAGGGAATGTACAGAAAAGACATGGGAACATGTTCCTGGTGAGGAGGTGAGACAGTGGAAAAGCAAGAGGAGATTATGATGACCTTCCTGCTTCCTGTGTGGGTGATTTTCAGGAGAGTAGTCATCTCTTATATCAAGAGGGGTTATGATGAGTTTAGTTAAAAAGTTCTAAAGGAGAAGGGGAAGAGACGGTGGGATTCATAAGCCTAAGTTCTCAGGTCTTCGTGTGTAAGACAAAAAAAAAATGTATATAGTCAAAATTACCCAAAAATCCCAAAAACCTCCATTAACTCACCAGGAAAATGGAAAGCCAACATAAACTTCTGTTTCTCTCCATTTTTTTGGCTATGACATCCCTTTTCTGGGTTAGATAATGGAATCCGTGGGTATTTTAAGCATGAAATGGACAAAAGAATAAATATTTTATCTTTTTTTTTTCAGGATTACTGTAGTTGATATCAAGCTAAACATTATGCTATTTTTGTATGCATTTTGCAAGATGCATTAGATGATGTCTGAAGGGCACCAGCAGAAGTTCCTGATAATAACAGAATTAGCACAATACAGTACCAGAGATGGGACAGGGGCTGAGGACAGAATACTCTACTTCTGCTTTCTTGGACGTATATTCCCTTTGCTCACCAGGCATCTCCAGCATCCTTTGGAGTTGTCAGTGTTTTGAGAGGCAGAAAAATTTGAAGCCTCTCTGACATACTTTCAGAAAAAAACAAAACAAGGTTCAATACTACCTCCAACCATCAGATTCCAAGAATCAGCCTGGTTTTGTTGCAGCCATCTCTTATCTGGACATTGACACCTCTGGAATAAACTTGGTTTAAGATATTTTCTTTTGCTTTTTGTTATTCACCAATGGAGGACTTTTTGTCCCCAGATACTCTGTGGCTTTGGTATGCTTCCTGCCAAGAGTGTAGGAATCCCCAATATTTTTAAGCCTAACACATCCTGATCAGTCAAAAGAAAGATCATTAAAAGTCATACCTATAAAACTGAAGTCACTTAATCAGCACACTGATACAATATGAACACTTAATTATGATGATTATCAAAACTCAGATTCATTGTAATGCATTTTAATGACTCACCTTAATAGCTAATTGGTTTCTCTGGATAGCTCTAGTGTAGTGTGGAGTTCCAGGTACGTCAGCCCCAGCTTCCTCCTATAGGAAGGCTCCAGTGCTAATGGGTGCTAATGGAATCCCTTCTTCTAGAGAATCCTCATGCATTTCACAGACAAAGATACTCATGCAGTCTTGCTGAGGAAGAAAGGGGGTGACATCCCTGTTTTTCCAAGGGAGAAATTAACATCCCAAGCAGTGATGTCAGAATGGAGAATAGATTTCCCATTTGGATGTCAGAATGGAGAATAGATTTTCCATTCCCATTTTTGCTGCTTTCCTTCTCTGAAGATTGGCTCAACAAGCCTTTTCTTGTGTTTTGTGAGGTTTTGCTACCAGGCTTGATCTAAAGCTGTCAAAAGCCAGGAAAATGAGCTCTAAGCAAAGATATTAAGTATCTACTGACAACTTTATTGTCAGTGAAGGACAAAATGAGCCTAAGGCTTCAGATGAAGGAGAGGATATTTCTAGAGTCTTGCACCAGAGATTCCATTTGGCTTCCATCAATACTCACATTCGGAATTCTTTTTTTTTTTTTTAAAGATTTTATTTATTTATTCTTGAGAGATAGAAGGAGAGACAGAGCCAGAGACACAGGCAGAGACATAGCCAGAGGGAGAAGCAGGCTCCATGCACCGGGAGCCCGACGTGGGATTCGATCCCAGGTCTCCAGGATCGCGCCCTGGGCCAAAGGCAGGCGCCAAACCGCTGCGCCACCCAGGGATCCCTGGAATTCTGATTAGAGGAAAGTTGCAAAGTCCTGATCAAGCCTTGTCTTCATCATCAAGGCTTCCTTGAGTGTAACGGCTCTTCTATTATGTTCTCCCGAGGACAGAGCTAGGCAAAAGTCTTCTGAGTCAGCCCTCACCAAAAACCTGGTGAGTGAAGTGTGGGAAGTGGACTTGCCTGTGGGTCCTGATGACACACAGGCTCCCTGGATTCACACTGCCGTCTGCTTCTGTTTCTCGTTGGTGTGGCTCTGTAAGCCCCATCCTTCTCTTCTGTAGTTTCCAGAAGTCAGTGTGGGCTACACTCAGAGGAACATCACAACACATACACTCAGGTCTCTTCAGGAAAACTTAGTATTCTGGAGGAATTTCCAGAATTTTGCTGGGTCAGTGTAGCAGATACTTGCTCTCCAGACACGGGAGTTGGTGTTCATTACTGCTGTGTAGGCCCAAAAGGTACATGTCACTTTGGGTCTGAGTGCAAACTTCAGTGACAGGAGAAAATGGATATTTGGACCCAAATCAAGGGAGCATGAACAGGACATTCCTGTCGAACCTATGAAACACAACCTCAGGTGTGTAACCTTGGCTTTGTTTAGTTTCTCATTTGAAAATTAGATGTGCAGTCCCTTGGTGAATGCTTTTTCTGGCATCTAAGACTGATGGTGCTATAAGTACTATGATCTGGGTTGAGATGTTGCAGGTAATTGCTGTCTTAAAGAGGAATGTAATTTCTTCCCTTTAGTCTTCTTCTCCCCTCAGACTGGGGTTTATACCATAAGCACTCCAGGTTCTTAAACCTTTGTTTTCATGTCACTGGCTTTCCTGGGTCTATACTTTACAGACATCTGATGATGGAAATTCTCAGCCTCCATATTTTCAGGAGCCGGTTCCTCATAATGAATTTCCTTTTATACATTTTCTATAGGAGCTTATACATGTATCTGGTTCTGTTTCTTTGGAAGACCTGACTAATTCAGAGTTCTCAGACTCCAAAGGGGGAGCTATAAAATGTATTGATTCCATCACACTATTGACTGGAGAGCCTAGGGAGCCCACTAAAAACTGCAGAGTACCCACTAGATATCCAGAAGACCTAGGCTCAAATCCTGTTTTTCTCACTACTAACTCTTGTCCCAGATAAGTCTTTCATTTTTCCTTCACCCCTATTTCACTTATCATTACCACAAAGATAATTCCCACCTAGTGACTCACATATTCTATTTAGAAGACCCTTATATAGGACTTGCCCCATCCTAGGCATAGTTCTGAGAAATTTACAAATGCTAACTCATTTAAACTTCAAAACAGTCATATAAGATAAGTCCTGTTATCCCTAGTAGGCAGGTGAATAAACAGGGGTACAGAGGAGTGAAGTGACTTGCCCAAGGTTACATATACAACTACTTTAAGGGTGAAAGCATAATAAGGATTGTCAGAAATCTTGGCAAACCTAAAACAATCTTAAGATAATAACAGCTAACATGTATTAAAACACTTGCACACTCACTTTGGGCTAAACCGGAAGTTTTCAAACTTTTTTAAAGTATGAGATACATAGTAAAGAATACGTTTTACTTTGTTAGCCAGGATGCATGCTGAAATAACAAGTTACCCCAAAATGTAGACTTAAAATGGCTACCATTGTGTTATACTCATGGATTCTATGGACAAGGATTCAAGCATGGTGGCACCAACTGAGGCCACTCAGTGGTTATTAGCTGGCAGATAAATTAATTTGGAGGATTCCAAAATAGTTTCACTTGTGTCCAGTGCCTGGCTAGGATGAGTTAGTGCCTAGGACTGATGCACCTATATGCAGCATAGGCTTCCTCAAAATGTGACAGTCTTGGAGTAGCCTGACTTGTAACATGGCAATTTCGTGCTCCAAGATTGAAGGTTCTAGCTAACAAGGTGGACGTGACTTTTTTAACTCAGACTTAGAAATCACAGATCACTTCCACCACATTTCATTACTCCAAATAACCACAGGCTTGCTCTGATTCAAGAGGAGGGGAAATTAGACCTCATCTCTTGGCAGTAGAGCAAGAAGTTCTCATTCTAGAGGAGCACATGGGATGTGAGATTTTATTGAGGCTATTTTTGAAAATAGAACATGCTGTAAATATTTAACCTCATTATATTCAAAGTACTCTGATATCTTCTATTTCATTGTCAATTTTTCATAACGTTGGCTACAGTGCACTAAACTAATCTCATGACCAACTCACAAGTTATGTTTTAAAGAATTAAAAAAATCAATTAAAACAATGAATGAGGTAATGCACTAAGCCTTTTTCATACAGTATCTCTTTTAATCCTTATAACAACTTCAGGAAGCAAGTACTTAGATGTTCTCCATTATATAGCAAATCCAGTGTGACTTAAGCTATTTAATGTGACAGATCCAATATTGACCCCAGCTCAGGCTAATTCCAAAACAACCATTCACTCTTACTCCTGTATGCAATGTGTGATCCTTGCTAATTTCAACCTGCCACCATGGATGGTATGAGGGTAGGACGGGCATGATAAAAATGCATGTGAACTCATGTGTGCTGTTTGTGTATATGTATGTGCTGCATGCTGTGTGACAGAGAGAGAGAGAGAGAGAGAGAGAGAGAGAGAGAGAGAGAGAGAGACTCAGCTTCCCAGGACAGTTGGATGTGATCCTCCCCAGGTGGACATGAGCCCTGAGTTCAGAAGACAACATGGAGCAGAAGTGAATTTGTGCCTTATCAGATGTCAGAGTTTTCTTGAGGACAGAAGGTGAGGCAGCCCTGTTCCCCACTATTGGAGAACAATATTGGCTCTAAGCCCCAATAGTGTTCATGAAAATGCCACAGGCAAGCTGAGAGACCTGACAGCCTGCTCAGCAGATTCCTGGAATAGGACCACAGCCACCATCACAGGCAAGGTGGGGAGCAGAAAATGCCATGTCTGATTGTGTTCCACCTGAAATGGTCATGAGCCTTTTAAATGTATGTCGAGGGAAACTGTGACCCACATAAATCATATCAAATGCACAATGACATTTCCTAATTGCTGGGCTTAGGCAAATATCAGTTCTTAGGACACAGATGTATTACTAGATGGGAAAAACAGTGCTGATGACAGCAGATGACCTAGGAGGGAAGTGTCCACTGATCAATAAATGTTAGACCCCAGCTGATCATTCCTTGTGTCTGGTGCTCACCTCTCCCGTGTCTGCTGGAAAGATTTAAAAACCATGCTAATTATTATGGAGAATAAATACTACTATCAACCTATGAGGATTTGTTTTATGGAATAACGGTTTAGAACACCCCTGGATCTTCCAATAATGCAGTAGGACAGGTGGAGGGTTGCTCTCAGGGCCCAGATATACCAACTGTTCTCTACCTATTTTACCAACCTTCCATTTTAATTTCTTTCTGTTTGCTGTCACCCTATGTGTTCAATAGTGTCTTATAGTCTTCTCCTGTTTTATCTGAGCCTCACTCCTTCCCTCCCATCCCTATGGGGCCATGTTTATTGGAGAAAAGAGGATGCTTCCCTTGCTGTGGGATCCTTGCACTTGGAGGTCACATGTCACTGTGGGGAGAAGATTTCCCTTGATCCTGTCCTGCTGTAACCACACCCCAGCCCAGGCAGGCACTGTAGCTCCTGCTCATCAGTGACTCTCCCCACCCTCAAAATAACCCTCAGATGCCTAGCCTGCAGCCAAGGCCATACTGGGAGCGTTTGCTGCCTCTGATCCATGTTGCCTGTCTCCACCCCACAGTACCAGGGAAACAAACCCTCAATTGCTTTTATCAGATGCCACCTGTATACCAAGTGCTTGTACCTGAAGCCCCTTCCCTGTCCAGTCCTGACACAGTCAAGAATCCACTCTAAGCAAGGTGATTTGCCATCTGTTCCACTTCCCAGCACCTGGTCTCTTGCTTCCCCAGACACCCAGTTCTACTCCCAAGCTGCCTTATTCTATAAGACCTCTTACATGGCCCCAGCTCCGGTGACACTGGAGCTGGGGTTCCTGATCTCATTCTCCATTTCCCACTGGATGGTAGAGCCTTTTTCTGAACTCCGGTACACTGGGAAAGGCTACAACCAGCCTGGTGCCTACCAAGAGCTTGACCTTGTTGCTTACCCCAGCTCTGCCTAGAGAACCACTCCCATAAGACAGCCCACCTGGAAACCCATGTCACCATCCACACTGGCCCTATCAGCCACCCCCACCTGACACACTGGAAGGTGGTGCTAGAGATGCTGCCTTCCTTAAGGTTTCCCAGAAATAGGCCCTGAGATGAGTACATGTAGCTTATTTCAGAAGTTCTTCCTTTCAGACAAGGGGCAGTAGAGGGGGGTAGTGACACAGGGATGCCTGGGCAGTCAGAGAAGTGTCTTTTGTCAGGAAGCATCCCACATCCTTCAGGGAAACCTGTGCCTCCTATTTTCCCATTTTGGTCAGGGGAGATCTGGCCATTTGTCCGCTGATTTACATCTGTCACTGGTTGAGGGCTGCTCCTGGGGAACAGGCTCCCTGGCTCTTTCAGCTTCTATCCCAAGAGATACTCAGGCAAAAATATACAGAGGTGGCACTTGGGAACCAGACTCCAGTGGAAGAGGAAAAGGAGGAGTGCAGAGCACTGGCAGTATCTGCTGAAGCAGGTCCTAGGAATTGGTAATGTTGGATCAACCTGGGGTCCTCATGGACACTCCAAGTTAGTCTGGAATCTTCCATTTGCCCTTCTTTGACCTGGGAGTACTACTGCCAGCTCTATTCCTCTTGTTCACCTGACAGGCTGCCTAATATCCTATTCACCTCCCAGTTCAATCCTTTAGAAAACTGATGAAAATGACACATTTGGGGGAAAAAGTTCTAAAGGCCAGGCTTTCTCTAGTTTAACTGTATCAGATACTCCAGGGTAGATATTATTAACTTGAGGATTTGTGGAGCCCACGGATAGACTTCAAGGAAGTTTGGAATTACATTGTCTATAAAATTTTTAAGTATGTGCGTTTCTCTGGGGAGAACTTTCTTTTTTTTTTTTTTTTATTTTAGAGAACTTTCTTAAAATTCTAAAAAGAAGTCCTGAATCCAAAAAATATTTTTTTAATAACTTAATTTTTATTGGTGTTCAATTTACCAACATACAGAAAAACACCGAGTGCTCATCCCATCAAGTGTCTCCCTCAGTGCCCGTCACCCATTCCCCAACACCCTCCGCCCTCCTCCCCTTCCACCACCCCTAGTTCGTTTCCCAGAGTTAGGAGTCTTTATGTTCTGTCTCCCTTGCTGATATTTCCCACACATTTCTTCTCCCTTCCCTTATATTCCCTTTCACTATTATTTATATTCCCCAAATGAATGAGAACATACAATGTTTGTCCTTCTCCGATTGACTTACTGCACTCAGCATAATACCCTCCAGTTCCATCCACGTCGAAGCAAATGGGGGGTATTTGTTGTTTCTAATGGCTGAGGAATATTCCATTGTATACATAGACCACATCTTCTTTATCCATTCATCTTTCGATGGACACCGAGGCTCCTTCCACAGTTTGGCTATTGTGGACATTGCTGCTAGAAACATCAGGGTGCAGGTGTCCCGGCGTTTCATTGCATCTATTTTTGGGGTAAATCCCCAACAGTGCAATTGCTGGGTCGTAGGGCAGATCTATTTTTAACTCTGTGAGGAACCTCCACACAGTTTTCCAGAGTGGCTGCACCAGTTCACATTCCCACCAACAGTGCAAGAGGGTTCCCTTTTCTCCGCATCCTCTCCAACATTTGTGGTTTCCTGCCTGGTTAATTTTCCCCATTCTCACTGGTGTGAGGTGGTATCTCATTGTGGTTTTGATTTGTATTTCCCTGATGGCAAGTGATGCAGAGCGTTTTCTCATGTGCATGTTGGCCATGTCTATGTCTTCCTCTGTGAGATTTCTCTTCATGTCTTTTGCCCATTTCATGATTGGATTGTTTGTTTCTTTGCTGTTGAGTTTAATAAGTTCTTTATAGATCTTGGAAACTAGCCCTTAATCTGATACATCATTTGCAAATATCTTCTCCCATTCTGTAGGTTGTCTTTTATTTTGTTGACTGTATCCTTTGCTGTACAAAAGCTTCTTATCTGGATGAAGTCCCAATAGTTCATTTTTCCTTTTGTTTCTTTTGCCTTCATGGATGTATCTTGCAAGAAGTTACTGTGGCCGAGTTCAAAAAGGGTGTTGCCTGTATTCTCCTGTAGGATTTTGATGGAATCTTGTCTCACATTTAGATCTTTCATCCATTTTGAGTTTATCGTTGTGTATGGTGAAAGAGAGTGGTCCAGTTTCATTCTTCTGCCCGTGACTGTCCAATTTTCCCAGCACCATTTATTGAAGAGACTGTCTTTCTTCCAGTGGATAGTCTTTCCTCCTTTATCGAATATTAGTTGACCATAAAGTTCAGGGTCCACTTCTGGATTCTCTATTCTGTTCCATTGATCTGTGTGTTTGTTTCTGTGCCAGTACCACACTGTCTTGATGACCACAGCTTTGTAGTACAACCTGAAATCTGGCATTGTGATGCCCCCAGCTATGGTTTTCTTTTTTAAAATTCCTCTGGCTATTCGGGGTCTTTTCTGATTCCACACAAATCTTAAAATAATTTGTTCTAACTCTCTGAAGAAAGTCCATGGTATTTTGATAGGGATTGCATTAAACGTGTAAATTGCCCTGGGTAGCATTGACATTTTCACAATATTAATTCTGCCAATCCATGAGCATGGAATATTTTTCCATCTCTTTGTGTCTTCCTCAATTTCTTTCGGAAGTGTTGTGTAGTTTTTCAGTTTCTAAATACTTAATTCTAATAATTAAACAATTGTTTGGGAGAAACCAAACATAATCTGGTCCAACTGTTTGATGATCCTAGTAGTTATTATGTGTGCAAAGTGAGTAATGGCTCAGGTCACACTAATCAAATGTGTGTCAACTTTAACATTAAGTATCTCTTGGTAGATATCCATCTTAAGTGCTTAAGATCCGATAGAGTTATGCTATGGAATGTAGACTTTTATTAAGTTTCGGGAACCTCCCAACACTCTTCATGGGATAGGTATGGAGACCTGTGCTCAAGGCTGTACTCTCAAGGCCAGAGTGTGGACATGACCCCACATTGTCTCCATGACACCACTGCCTCTTCAGTGGAAATGGCTCATGTGTAAAGATCACAGTTCCTGGAGCCTTCATGGGTGTCCAATATATCTTAGTACCAAAATCACCAAAGATCAAACTCTGGACATTGCTTATTCCTAGGTAGGAGGGAGTGAGGAGCTCTGATTTTCATTAGATCCTGATTTTCATTAGATCCTCTTGAACTCTAACTATCTTTCTGCCTTCCTAAAGGAAATTAACTGATATTTTCAGTATGTACGATCCTTTCTTTCCATGCTGATAAAAGCACCATAAGTTAAACTCATAATGTACAGACAGATATGGAAACAACAGTGATATTGGCCATAATACAGAAAAATCAGTGAGATCTCATTTTGTGCTCGGCATCTTATCTCAACTATATTATTTAATCCTGAAACACAGTTATTATTATGTCCCACATTTTAATGATGATAAAGAAGAGATACACAAGGATTAAGTAACATGTCCACATTCTACAGATTAAAAAATCATTAAGCCAATCACAAAAGTGATTTGTCTCCTTTCAAATTAAGCATGGTTAATCATTATGAAGTACTATCTCTAAGAAACTGTACTTGGTCTACATTTGACTTAAAAGAGATAGAAATTAATTTTAGAAAGCAGGAAATACAGAAGTCAATATGTTGATAAAAACCAAGGCCAGTTGCTGTCAGAAGCCTGATGCACGAAGGCATCCGTCTTCTTGAGGTACCAACATCCCTTAACCTCACTACCTTCAGTGACTATTGTGTGACAACAATGACGCATGCATGGCAGGAGTGATCCAGTGAGGAGAAGGATGCATGATTGAAGGGCTGAAGTCTCTAATAGGACAAAGGGATGAGCAGTGACTACAAAAACAATTACTACTTCCTGCAGGTACTTGGCTTCATAAGAACATTCCTTTATATGAATGTGTCACATACTTAAACGTGCTTGCAGATTCCTGCCTGTCCCCCAGAAGATGAGCAGCTCTAGAGATTGGAAAGGGGCAGGCATACAAGGTGGGAAAGGGCAGTTTGGTCCAGGACACAAAAGATTTGATTTGACTGAACTGCAGGATGGGATGAGAGGGATAAAACTACATGTCTGGCAGAGGTCAGACCATGAGAAGCTTTCTCTACCAGTACTACTCAAAGTGTGGCCCACAAACCTGCAATCACAGCCACTTGGAGGGGCTTCTTAGAAGTACAAGTTCTTGGAGCCTACCCTAAGCCTACTGAATCAGAATCTGAAGCTCCATAACCTTTTAACAGTCTCTCCAAGGGAGTCTTATACATGCTAAAGTTTGAAAATAAAGCCACTGCTGTTTTATTTCCAAATTTTGATTCTTCTTGAATGAAACATTCCAACTGTGAGTTTGTCTACATTACGGAGACTCACTCTGTATATTAGCAAATCCCTTATATGGATTTGATCATTTTAACCCTTGAGTGGCAAATGTATAGAACAGACCAAATGCAGGACCCCAAGGATTTCAGAATATACCAATATTGGAACCATTACCTGTAGAAGGAAAGACAGAAAATTGGAAGATACTCCAAAATTAGAAATCTTTAAAACATGCGTTTAAATAAAACACAGTTCAAAGAGAAAATTACCAGGGATATTGGAAAGTACTTTGAATTGAATAAAGTAAAAAATACAATATTATCATAAACTGAGGGATCTGCTGAAGTAGAGCACATATGGAACTTTACTATATTAATGTTTACATTAAAAAGAGAAGAAAGACCTCCAATCAATGAACAAAGCTTTCACCTTAAGAAAATGGGGAAAAAAGAGCAAATTAAAATAAGAGCAAACAGAAGGAGGGGGAAAAAAAACAATAAAAGCAGAAATCATTGAAATTTAAAGTAAAACAAAACACAAAAGCAGATTCTCTAAAATATAAAGAAAAGAATCTTCAAAAAAGGCTTTTTAAAAAGATTTATTTATTTTAGAAAGAGAGAGAAAGAGCACACAAGTGAGAGAGTGGGGGGAGGGGCAAAGGAAGAGGGAGGGAGAATCTCAAGCAGACTCCATGCTGGGGCTTGATCTCATGATCCTGAGATCATGCCCTGAGCCGAAATCAAGAGCCAGATGTTTCACTGATCAAGCCACCCAGGTGCCCCTCAAAAAGACATTTAAAGTCAATCATCTAGTCATACTGACTAGGAAATATATATAAATTGTCAACATTTGGAAAGAAATATGCTGTAAAGACACTAAAATGTTAATAAAGGAATATTATTCATCATATAGTAAATGTGAAAATATGAATAAAATAGACAAATTCCTTGAGGAACACAAACTACTTGAGGTCACTCAAGAAGAAATAGACGATCTAAATAGTTCTACCTCTATTAAAGAAATTGCATATTTTGTTAAAACCTTCTAACAAGGAAAATTCAGGTACAGGATGGTTTTACTGGAAAGTTCTGTCAAATATTTAAGGAAGAAATAACACGAATTTGACACAAAGAGTTCTAAAAAACAGAAGAGAAGGAAATACTTCTAATCATTCCCTAATCATTCTACGAGGCTATCATTACCCTGAATACAAAATCAGATAAGTTATTACCATATCTATCATAATAGAGACATACTATCCTCAAAAATAATTAATAATAGCAGCAAATCAAATTCAGTAACATGAAACGAAGAGTGTGTTATGACCAAAGTTTATCCTCAGAATGCAAAGTTGTGTCAACTTTTGGAAATTGATCTACATAAATTGTTATACCAAGAGACTAAATAAGACAAACCATATGATCATTTCAATAGATAACAGGAAAAGTAAAGTGTCATACCCATTAATGATTAAAAATTCTTAGTGAACTTTTTAGTTTTTATATAAGGGAACTTAGATAACCCAATAAAGAATATCTTTAAAAAAAATAAACTCTATAGGAAACATTATAATGAATTATAAAAGGAATGAATGTTTTCTCCTAAAAACAATGTTCTTGCCATCCCTATTCAGCACACTGGAAGTCTTAACTAATACAATAAGGCAAGGAAAACAAAAGAAAGAAAAAGTCTACAGATTGGTAAGGAAGAAATAAAAATCCCTACGTATCTATATCAAAAATTCCAAGGAATCTAAAAATAATCCACTGAACTAATGAGTAAATTTAACAAGGAGGCAAGATACAAGGTAAACAATAAAAATTAAATTGTATTTCTGTGTTGCCAATGAACAATTGCCAAATTTTAATTTTAAAATTAATACTGTTTAATTAATAAATTAATACTAAAAATTACTAATTAATAAATTAAATACTAGTTTAATTAATACTAAAAACAAGCATGAAATACTCAAGTATAAATTCATCCAAATATATACAGTGCCTATGTACTGTATATAGATATCGATATCGATATCTATATCTATATCTATCTCCTGCAGGGATTTTCTTTGGGATTGCATTGAATCTATAGATCAACTTGTAAAGAATTTGACCACTTAACAACACTGAAACTTTCAATCCATGAAGTAATTTGTAGTTTTCAGTACATATGAAAAGTTTCAGAATTTTATGAGCCTGATCCCATGCCCCCCTACCTATTTCTCCCTACCTAGCCCTGCTTGTCCCTTACTCATTTTCAAGACTTACTATAAAGCTACAGTGGGTTTTAATGAAGGAATAAACACAAAGACCAATGTAACAGAATACAGTGTGCAGGGTACACCTGGATGGCTCAGTGGTTAAGCATTCACCTTTGGCTCAGGGTGTGATCCCAAAGTCTGGGATCAAGTCCCACATTGGGCTGCCCTTGAGGAGCCTGCCTCTCCCTCTGCCTATGTCTCTACCTGTCTATGTCTCTTATGAATATGTGGGACCCAAGGAATTTAACAAAAATCCCCTACCCTTGGACAAGCAGAGCAGGACTAACTCCAATTTGTGCTGCACCTGCCATCTCATGTATCACCCCCACATGACCTGCTTATTGCTCAAGGCACTCCCCCACCCTAGTCAAGCCGCCAGGCACACCCTTACCGGAAACCCGCTCATATAGGAATGCGGAACCCTTAACCGCCAAAGAACGTAAACCGCGCCTTTTGCCGGCCAAACCTGCGCACCAATTCTGACCAGTGATAGGCTAGCTCAAAGGGTCATTATAGGGTAAATTGTAATTCAGTTGGCCACCTGCGTGCGGACCGACATGACTATGCAACTTTGTGTGTGTTACAAGCTCATTGGCCACGGGCCCCATAAAACTGGTACACCTCTTAACCTCGGGCTCCAAGTCTCTGCTCTGCTGTGTGGGGTACACTTGGACCCAAGCTCGAGCTTGTAAATAAACCCTTGTGCGTTTGCATGGGTGTCAGCTCCTTGGTGGTTTCTCCGTACGTAATCTTGGGCACAACAAATAAATAAAATCTTAAAAAAAAAAAAAAAAGAATACAGCATACAGAAGTAGATTTATGCATATGTTTGTGTGGACCATTGATCTTTTACAAAGTAAAAAGACAATTCAGTGGAGAAAGACAGTCTTTTCAACAAAAGTTGCTGTTAACAATTGTAATTCAATGGCAAAGTAAATAAACCTTGAAGTACAGTTTGCACTTTATTCAAAAATTAACTCAAAATGTATTGTGGACCTTTAAAACCTAAAATGAGAAAATGTGTAGAAGAAAACATACAACACGTCTAACTGCTTATTTGATAAAATTTCTTAGATGATCTCAAAATTCTGATACGTGAAAGGGAAAAATTTGATAATAAAATTTTATCACTTAAAAAACTTCTGCTTTATAAGGACACTATTAAGAAAGGAAGGAAGCCAAAGCTGAGAGAAAAATATTTACATAACATATTTAAGAAGGGATTTGTTGTTTCAGAATATTTTAAAAACTCAAATTTCCAAAAAAGGAAAAAAGTGTACATGTACACGAAAAATGGGAAGGATACAGAGAAGAGTAACATGGCCTCTGCATGAATGACTTACAAATTCATGAAGTGTTCCATATTTTTACCCAATGAAAGTGGCAAAAGGTATAAGCTTCCAGTGATTAGATAAATAAGTACTGGGAATGTGACATACAACATGAGGACTATAGCTGAGGAGAGAACAGAAGGCTAACTGAGGACAAAGCACAGGGTGACACCTCACAAAAGCCCCCCCCCCCCCCCCCCCCCCCCCCCCCCCCCCGCCCAGGTGACCTGTGTGTGAAATTCCTCAGGCACTCCTCCCTTACTTAAAGCTAAGGGAAAGGAAAAACAAATAGTTAATTTATAGAGATTATAATCCTATAGAGGTGAGTCTCCCTCAGTTTACAAAATGTCTTAGTGATTTACAAGAAAAAAAGCATTCTTATCAATAACCTAATTCCAGAAAGAAACCCCTAACTGTCTCAATGTTAATGCTTTACCACAGGGAGAAACAACCTTTACCTTGACAATGGCAAGGCCTCCAGGATCTTGTAGATCTTCTTTAGCATATGAAAGTCCTTTCAAAACCTCCCTTTTCCTGACCTCCCCCAGCTCCTAAGTATATAATCAGCCACCCCTCACAACCCCAAGGCAGCAGCTCTTTCTGCCCACGGGTGCTGTAATAAATGCTTTAATAAAACCACCATTTTGCACCAAGACCTCTTAAGAATTCTTTCCTGATCATCATCTCCAGACCTCACTCCACCAAACCTCACCTATATTCCAAAACTGCATCGTAGTTAACACTACTGTTGGTACATCTGAAAGTTGCCAAGAGAGTAGATCCTAAAATTTCTCATCACAAGTGATGTAGTTTTCTTCCTTGGATGGAGATGTCAGTATTATAACGAAATAAAGATAATTGTAGGCCATTCCAGGGGTCACTCCATGATCCATCTGCAAAGGCAGGAGTTTGGAGGTGGGGGTAGGCTCAAAGAATCTAGGTGGTCCGGACTGGCAGGTGGTCTTGTCAAGGTAGTCACCAACTCCTGGGGGGTGGTTTCCAGTTTCATTTTGCCTAAGTTAAGAGGAAAGCCTGAAAGAAAAGCCTAAGGGAAAATATAAGTAAGACAGAGGTTAGTGAGCACAAGCAGGTGGGCAGTAAAGGCCAGGTCTTGGAGTCTAGCTGATGACAAGATGATGACTGTAACTAAACTTAATGTGGCCATTGAGGAAGGAACAGAAGGTTAGCTGAGGACAAAGCACAAGCTGACACCCCCAACCCCTCACCCCAGGTGGGATATGTGTGACATTCCTCAGGCACTCCTGACTTCCCTAAAGCTAAGAAGAGGAAAAACAAATAGTTGTTAATTTATGGAGACCACAATCCTGCAAGACCTGAGTCTCCCTCTGTTTACAAATGTCTTAGTGATTTACAAAAACGAAGCATTTTTATCAATAACTTAGCTTCCCGAAGGAAATGTAGATACAATTAAATGTCCTTATGACCAGCAGCCCATTGACAGAAACTTGAAGAGGGCAAAGTATACTATTCCTCCGGGAAGCTCCCAACTATCTTAATGTTAAGCCTTTTGCTAGAAGGAGAAACAGCATCTGCCTTTGGCTCAAGGTGTGATTCCCACATTCCAGGATTCGAGTCCCACATCGGGCTCCCTGCATGGAGCCTGCTTCTCCCTCTGCCTGTGTCTTTGCCTCTCTCTCTGTGTCTCTCATGAATAAATAAATAAAATCTTAAAAAAAAAAAAAAAAAAAAAAACTTGACAAGAGCAAGGCCCACACTATCCTGAGTCCTCTTTAATATATGAAAATCCTTTTGAAACCTCCCTTAAAAAAAAAGAAAAAAAAAAGAAACCTTTTTCTTACCTCCTACAACTCCCAAATATATAACCAGCCACCCCTCACAACCCCCAGGCAGCAGCTCTTTCAGCCCACTGGGTCCTGTCCCTGTGCTTTAATAAAACCACCATTTTGCACCAAAGACATCTCAAGAATTCTCTTGGTCATCTCCAGATCTTGCACCACCAAACGTCACCTATATTCCAAAACTACATCAGTCATCATTTCACAATATATGTAGTCAAGTCATTGCACTGGACATCTTAAACTTACATTGTACTGCACATCAATTATGTCTCAATAAAACTGGGGGGAAAGAAAAAGTTCAATTAGAAAATGGCAGACTAAATAGACACTTTATCACAGAAAATTTAAATCTGGTGGAAAAAAAATATACTAAAAGATGTTCAACATCACTAATTATTGGTAAAATCAAATTAAAAGCACAATAACCTCTACACTTGATGAGGACTAAGCAGTTCAGTTAGGCCAAGAGAATCTTCAAATCAAGAACAGAGTGAAATCTTTTCAAAATTGTCATTCCAAGAAGCCAGACCCAAGGCCAGCATCAGTCAGAACATGTTGGCATTCCAGGTCATTGAGTGATTTACCATCCTAGCCTGGCAGACACATCATTCACAACCAAGTCACAAGGACAAGGGATGAAGCTAAAACCTATTTCCTGGGTGATAAAGGAAGAGATGTTCATGCCAGAATAACTGATTAAGGTAGCAGCCCCATCTGTGGGACATGACCTCCGAGACCCTGCCTAGCCCCCAATATATATGCATGATGCAACTATTACTCCAAGTAAGCTGCACTCTTGGGCTCTTATCCAGACCTCCTGTGGGTTTTCTTCAGTCTGAACAGAATGCCCAGAGATAGTTCATTCATAATAACAATCTATTCAAGACAGGTCATTTGTTTTGGTGAAAATAGAATGTTCTTGAAAATGTTGCCATTACACAAGATAAGTGATGAACAGAGCTGACCTCTAACTCCCTATAAATAAAAAGTAATGTAAAAATCAAACACAAAAGAAATAAAAACAGCCACAACAGCAACTCTGTCAGCCCTGTGGAAATATTCTGAATCTGTGACTCTCCATCTATTTATTGTTCTTGCATTTCTTTTTCCCTTTGGTAAGGACAGTCATTTAGGGGAGGGACTGGCCTAGCTCTGCTACCTTTGGAGATAGGAAGCTCCTTGATATGGGGAGACCACAGAAATGGGAGGGCTTGTTGCATTATCTCCCAGTGGAAGAGCATGCACCCACTGTGTGAGTGGTGCTTGCCATCATGCTTGATGGCTGTCTCATGAACAGGAAACAGAGAAGGCTGTTGGCCCCATGAGATTACGTCAACAGTTTCCACTGCAGTCCCCCTCCCCAAGACTGAATAATTTGTCTTGACTTGGTTTTCAGCTTTTTAAAAAATTTCCAGGTCATGTTAATATGTCAAGTTTGGATATGATTGACAAACGTGACTCCTACATTTCAAATTTCTAGGTGCTGGACATTGAACAAAAGAAGTAAACTAAAAGCAAAACAAAAAACTAGCCAGGCCTCTGGGAAGCTAGCACACAAGTCAGGGAGATTACAGGGTTTCATAGCAAATGGTGAAGCTGGGGTAGTACTGTTAGGTCTCCTGGAAGATGCTCTGAACCTAGACTTACCATGCACTGGTAGACTGCCCCACTTACCCTAAGGGAGGGCCCTGTGCCCCCATCCCCTCCAGCACTGGTGTGGCTCCCCATTCCTCTCTGCCTACCTGCTGGGCTTTCCAGGTGTCACATTTTAGCTCTCAGACTACTGGAAAGGTTCATCTTCTCTACATACTCATTGAGTCCTTCAAATGACACGTTTGTGAACATTTTCATTTTATAAAATTTTTACTTATCTTTCTATTGGTTTCTCAGTCATTATCTTATTGAACTGCAGATTTCCTTTTAGTTTCTATGTATTGATTGCTTTGTTTTTTTATTTTAATTTTATGTATGTCTGCAACTGGTAATACACTCATGAGGTTCAAATTTCAACATCTAAAGCTGGGTCTTCTGTAAAATCTCACCTCTATCTCTGACTCTCAGCCACCTCATTTTATATCTATCTCTCAAGATATTGTATGCACGTGAAAGCAATGAAATCATATCAGCATTCACACATACGCAAATATTCTTCCCCTTTTGCTTCTAGACAGATGATAAGATTACTTACGGATTCTTCTGTGCCTTACTCTATTTGCTTAACATTCCATCCTGGAAATTATTCCATATCCAATGCATAAAGAATTCCCTTATTTCTTCTTGAGGTTGTGGAGCATTCCCTCGATGGGATGTTTCATAATTTATTTAACCAATATAGTATTGAGAGACATCCAGTTTGTTTCTAATCTTATGTCTCTTTCTAGAGGTGAGATTGCTGGATCAAAGGATGGACAATTTTTAATTTTGAAATTTACTTTCCAAAAGGTCTTTTTTAGAGACAGTACCAGTGAGAACTTCCATCAGGGATGTATATGAGCATCTGTTTTCACTCCTACTGCCAAAGCTGGGTGGTATCACTCTGCATGTCACACACTGCTTGATAAACCTTGGCACTCCAGCATGTCCCTCTGCAGGAAAGGGCAAGTCCTTTAACCACACAGCACTCACTTGCACTTCTGTCCTCTCAGTGCTGGCCTATCTTTCCATGAGATTGCTGGTCTTTTGTTTTGGAGGAGCACTTAATATGCTCAGGCAGAGAGCTATTTCTATGATATTGGCAGCATATCCCAATTTCTCTTAAATAATTATTTGACTTCTGACTTTACTGCCTGTGTGCACAATGCCAAAATTGTAATTTTATGTAACTAAATTTATTAATTATTGTTTTCTTATTCTAAGCTTTGTTGTGTAGTCAGAAAAGCTGTGTGTGTGTGCACACTAGCTCTCCCATGTTACTTCTAGCTTTTTTATCATTTCACTTTTATGTTTAAATATTTGAACCATTTGGAGTTCATTCAGACATAGAGAATGAGGTATGCATCCAGCTTATTCATCTTCCAGATTACTACCAAATTGTCTAATTGCCATTTATTAAATATACTTTTTATGCTGCTTTCAGATGGTTTCCAACCTAGACTAGCTTATGTGTTTAAGTGTATTTTTGGTTCTTATTGTCTGTTCCACTAATCTGCCCATCTATTCTTGCTTTGTTTCCACACTGCTTTACTTATTGCAGCTGTCTTCTGTTATAATACAGCCCCTTGTTATTCTTTTATTTTCAAAACTTGCTATGTTCACGTGAACCTTGACTACTGAAAATAACTATTGATACTATATTAGTGTCCTCTCATCGTATTCATAAATTAACTAAAGGAGAATGGAAATCTGTTTGATGTGGAGCTTTCCTGCCTAATGACAATGACTGCATGTTCGTCTGATATAAATATACTTTTGGACTTCAGGAGTGTTTTAAATTGTTGCTCAAATAGCCATGTACATTTCAATATGCATTCCCAGATATTTTACTTGTATTGTGCTATTATAGAAGAAGCTTTTTAAGTTAAATCTTATAAAATTTTATTTTATATATAATATATGTGTGTATACATAAGCTACTGATTATTCTATATTATTTTCTCCCAAATACATGAATTCTAAAGTCTTTTATTTTTGCTAAAATAGTTGATTGATCATCTTTGGTTTCAATGATAAAAATTTTATCTAATCAAATATAGTAGTTAGTTTATATCTTTCATCCCACATTTGTACATCTTTAATTCATTCACTTTTTAAATTTTTTTTGGATAGTGTAACGTCAGTAACAGCAAATAAAATTAGAGATAAGTAAGATTTTACAACTTTGTATTTTCTATTACTTTAGTGGAGATGCTTTTAGTATTTCCCTACAAAGCTCAATGCTTGCTTTGAAATATATATACATATGTATACATTTTGTGTATGTATCTTCATTTCTGTTTTATTTTTTTAAAAAAGATTTTATTTCTATATTTGAGAGAGAGCTCAGGAGAGTGAGAATAAAGCAGGGGGAGTGGCAGAGGGAGAGGGAGAAGCAGACTCTCTGCTGAATGGTGAGCAAGATTGGATGCAAGGCTGGACCCCAGGACCCTGGGATCATGACCTGAGCCAAAGACAGACACACTTAACCAACTGAGCCACCCAGGTTTCCCTCTTAATTCCTATTTTTAAAAATTCTTAAAAATAATGTGTATCAGTGCATGATTTTAAATAATTTTTTAATAAAAATGGAAATTAACAAAATGGAAATATAATTTTATCACTTGACTTTTCAACATTTTTTAAAATAGTTAAATAATAAAAGATGTTATATATTATTTATTTTTTTATTAGGATCTATAAATAAGATTCGTCTATAATTTACAATCCATTATGCAATCATTGTCATGCTTTGGCATCAATATCATACTTGTCTCTTCAAAATATTTTGAAAAATAACATTATTTTTCTTTGGTCTGAAATATTTTACAGATCTTTGGAATTATCAAGTCTTTAAATGTTTGCCAGAATTCTTCACTGTGTTCTAAAGGTTGAGTAGCCATACAAAAAAAAATTCTTATATAGTGATCTGCCTATTGAGATTTTCTCTTTCTAGAGAGAGTTTTGATACATTATATTTTGTTAGAAAATTATCATTTCCTTCAAGTTTTCAAATATATTTCACAGAGTTAAGCAAAGAGGTGTCTTAAGACTTTTAAATTACCTCTGATATTATTTTCTCCTCATCATTACTTATGTTCTGTGTTTGCACTTTCTTCCCTATAATAAAATCTATGATTTTTCTCCTGACTCCTGCTTTAGCTGCATACCAAAAGTTTGATATGTAGACTTGGTATTCTTGTTATTGTGTTGTTTATACTTTTGAATTTTTATGTGTTTTTCTTTGTGCCCAGTAATTGTTTGAGAGCACCTTGAAATCCAGGTGGTAAGAACTATTTGTTTTCTCGTTCTTCTACTAAATTCTGGTTTATTACATGAGATAGGATAATAGTTACACTTCTGATTTTTAGAATTTACTGAAGTTGAGGTTTTTTGATCCACCATATTATTATATTTTATGACTGTTCTGTGAGCACATGAAAAGATTTGTTCCTTGTTTTCAGGATACATTTTTTAATATAGTAATTAGCTAATCCTTATTAATCATTATACTTGAGCCTTCTGTGCCCGCCTTACACTGCAGATGTAAGGTACAGAATCTTGCTGTGGCTAGTGTTCATTAAACCTCTGGTGCTTACCATCTTATAAACATGGTTTATGCCATTCCATGACTATTAAATGGTGTCCTTCACTCTTTGGCATTTTAAAGTGTCTGTTTGTTTTGATTAATGATGTTTGGTGTGGATTCAACTTTATCTGATGTTAAGATGACTTAAGCTTTCTCTTTGTACATGTATACTAGTTTACAACTGCCCATACTTCTGTATTCAGATTAATCTGAATTTTCATTTACTGAAATGAAAGATACGTTTAGTGTAAGTGTAAGTGTAAGTGTAGTGTAAGTGTTTTGTCACCTATGTTGTCATTTCTATTGTATGTTTTTCTCTAACGGTAAAGATTTGTATTTTGATAGTATTGAACTGCCTTCCATTAAAAGCAAGACCACAGGCCAACAGAGGAGCTGCTTATGCTCAGCCCCTTATCACTAAACTGAGACCTAACTTAATGACACCTTTGACTCTCCCAGAAATGGAATTTTAAGACAGTCATTCAAGAATTGCCTCATCAGAACTAGGGAGGTAATCTGTCTGACAGGCCTCTGTCATCCCCTAAAAACAAGTAACCTTGCAATAACCAATTCATTTTTTTGCCTTTTTTAAACTTTCTTGCTCTTGCCTCTTCATTTTGTACAGGTCCTCTGAGTGCTTTTTCCTATCTGCTGGGCTGGATACTGCCCTATTCAAGTTGTGTTTTGCTCACATAAACTCTTAGATATTTAATAAACTTCAGTTTATCTTTTAACACCTTATAAACAAAACTTTACATTATACCTTCTAGTATCTATTTTTTTGATGGATAGTAGCTCTTAATTGCCAATATGAGTAATGATGAAATTAGTACATTCCATCTTCCCCCCTTCATCTTTTACTACCTGTTTTTAGTTAATAGCCACCTCTTTTTTTGTTAAAAAAACTCCATACATGTAGTATTATATTTGTTGGTTTTAAATATTCTTGGATTTATCTACACAACATGAAGGAATAAGAACTGATAGTACCTCTCACCATTTTTCCTTCCTTCTGACTTATTCTTGAGTTATGTTGCTATTTCATTATCAGAACTCATGGCATCTCTAATCATCTGTTGCTTCTATCTCCTTGTTTTAATTTTATTTCTGTGGCTAAGTAAATTCAATGTTCAGTTTTTCCCTTGATTATTTAGTTGTTTCCCTGGTTGGCTGAAGTTTGTCATTCAGTGAGTCTCTTAAGAATAGCTTATAGGGGGGATCCCTGGGTGGCGCAGTGGTTTAGTGCCTGCCTTTGGCCCAGGGCGCGATCCTGGAGACCCGGGATCGAGTCCCACGTCAGGCTCCCGGTGCATGGAGCCTGCTTCTCCCTCTGCCTGTGTCTCTGCCTGTCTCTCTCTCTCTCTCTCTCTCTGTGACTATCATAAAAAAAAAAAAAAAAGAAAAGAAAAGAATAGGTTATAGGAGAGTAAGTTACTGCAGGCTCACTGATGCATGCCCATTCTTTCTGTGCAAAGTAGCCATGTGCTAGGTATAAATGTCTGAATCATTCTTTCCTTCCATAGAGGATTTTAGGTGATGCTGCCCTGTCTTCTGGCACTGACACTGCTGTGGAGACCTGCACGGCCAACCTAAACTATGTCTCTTACATGTGGCTTGCTATTGCTCATCTTCATTTTGGAGGATCAGGTACCTTTAGTAAGTCTCAGTTCTAACCAATCTGTATCTGTTTTATTGGTGTGTTGTGAATGCTTTCAGTATGAAATTAATCTCCTTTGGCTTGTTCAGGAAGCTTTTCTTGCATCATGTTTTCAAATATTCTGTTTCACTATTTTAGATTTTATCTTCCCAGACTCAAATCATGTTTATGATGGCATCCCTTTGCCTATCTACCACCTCATTTTACTGCTCCTTTTTAACTTCTTATTTCGTTATTATTTCACATTACTTATTTTACTCATTTTTATCTTCTCTCTTGTAAACTACTATGTTTTCAGTAGTTCCTATTCTCCACATGCTCCCTCCAATCTTTCCTCGCTTTCTGTACTGGCTTTGTGCTGTGTTTCCTGCTTCTTTGCTGTGCTCTACTAGCTCACACTTCATCTCCTCCATGCTCTGCTGTGCCCTTCCTCATTTCTCTTTCTACTCCTATTCCATAAGTTATTGGCTATGACAATCCCTTTGCCCCATAGAAACCCTTTTCTATAAATTTTCTTCATGTGCTATTTGCTTATTCCTATCCTTTTCCTCATTTTTCTCATTATTTGTTCTTAAAGTAATTTTTACAGATGTTGTTCTAGTTTTGTTGCACTTACTTACTTTTTAATCAGGTACTTTTTCTCTGGGCCATCTATTGGCAAAATATTTAAGTACGGACAGGAGTAGAACAGGGAGCATGGAAGGTTCTGCGCCACAGTACCAAACATCTCCTCTCTACTGCAGCTTCAAAGGATGATGGTGTCCTACATCCTACATGGGATCCTCAGTTAGCCATGCCTCCACTGCCTCTTGGTATCAAATAGAGCTCAGAAATGCTCCTACAATTAAAAATACACTCTCGGGGGAGGGGCAAGATGGCAGAAGAGTAGGGTCCCCATGTCACCTGTCCCCACCAAATTACCAAGATAACCTTCAAATTATCCTGAAAATCTACGAATTCGGCCTGAGACTTAAAGAGAGACCAGCTGGAATGCTACACTGAGAAGAGTTCGTGCTTCTATCAAGGTAGGAAGACGGGGAAAAAGAAATAAAGAAACAAAAGGCCTCCAAGGGGGAGGGCCCCGCGAGGAGCCGGGCTGAGGACGGGACCAGTGTCCCCAGGACAGGAGAGCCCCGTCCTAGAGGAGCAGGAGCTGCACCAACCTTCCCGGTTGGAGGGGGGGGGGAAGGGGCTCGCAGGGAGTTAGAGCAGGACCCAGGAGGGCGGGGATGCCCTCGGGCTCCCGGGGACACTAACAGGCACCTGTGCCCCGGGAGAGCGCCCCGAGCTCCCTAAGGGCTGCAGCGCGCACGGCGGGACCCGGAGCAGCTCGGAGGGGCTCGGGCGGCGGCTCCGCGGAGGGGGCTGCGGGGCGGGAGCACGAATCCAACAGCGCAGGCTCCGGAGCACAGGGCACCGGGACACAGCCCAGGATCCGGCCTCCCAGGGACAGGCAGAGGCCGGGAGGGCCCAGGACAGCAAGGACGCTCCTGCCCCGAGCTGAGCAGATCAGCGGCCCCACCCCGGAGCCTCCAGGCCCTGCAGACGGAGAGCCCCGGAGCTACTGCGGGGGCTGACTCCAGGGCTGCAGAGCTGCCCCCGCCAATGCGGTTGTTCCTCCTGGGGCCTCACGGGGTGAACACCCCCACTGAGCCCTGCACCAGGCAGGGGCAGAGCATCTCCCCAAAGTGCTCACACCTGATAATCAGCACAGCAAGCCCCTCCCCCAAACCAGCTGGACGGACAAGTTCCAGGAGAAGTCAGGGGACTTACACTATACAGAATTAGAGGATACTCCCCTGTGGTTTTTCTTGTTTTTGTTTTTGTTTATTTGTTGTTGTTCTTGTTTTTTGCTTTTTGATTTATTTGCTTCCCCCACCCCTTTTTTTCCCTTTCTTTCTTTTTCTTTCTCTTTTTCATCTCTCTTTTTTCTGTTTTTCTTCCTTTTTTCTTTTTTCATCTTCTCTTTTCTTTCCCTCTTTCTCTCCTCTCCTTCTCTCCTTTTCCCAATACAACTTGTTTTTGGCCACTCTGCACTGAGCAAAATGACTAGAAGAAAAACCTCACCTCAAAAGAAAGAATCAGAAACAGTCCTCTCTCCCACAGAGTTACAAAATCTGGATTACAATTCAATCTCAGAAAGCCAATTCAGAATCACTATTATACAGCTACTGGTGGCTCTAGAAAAAAGCATAAAGGACTCAAGAGACTTCATGATTGCAGAATTTAGATCCAATCAGGCAGAAATTAAAAATCAATTGAATGAGATGCAATCCAAACTAGAGGTCCTAACAACGAGGGTTAACGAGGTGGAAGAACGAGTGAGTGACATAGAAGACAAGTTGATGGCAAAGAGGGAAACTGAGGAAAAAAGAGACAGACAATTAAGAGACCATGAAGACAGATTAAGGGAAATAAACGACAGCCTGAGGAAGAAAAACCTACGTTTAATTGGGGTTCGCCGAAAGGGCCAGAGGGCGAGAATATGTATTTGAACAAATCCTAGCTGAAAACTTTCCGAATCTGGGAAGGGAAACAGGCATTCAGATCCAGGAAATAGATTCCCCCCCTTAAAATCAATAAAAACTGTTCAAAACCTCGACATTTAATAGCTTGCAAATTCCAAAGATAAAGAGAAGATCCTTAAAGCAGCAAGAGACAAGAAATCCCTGACTTTTATGGGGAGGAGTATTAGGGTAACAGCAGACCTCTCCACAGAGACCTGGCAGGCCAGAAAGGGCTGGAAGGATGTATTCAGGGTCCTAAATGAGAAGAACATGCAACCAAGAATACTTTATCCAGCAAGGTTCTCACTTAAAATGGAAGGAGAGAGAAAGAGCTTCCAAGACAGGCAGGAACTGAAAGAATATGTGACCTCCAAACCAGCTCTGCAAGAAATTTTAAGGGGGACTCTTAAAATGTCCCTTTAAGAAGTTCAGTGGAACAATCCACAAAAACAAGGACTGAATAGATATCATGGTGACACTAAACTCATACCTTTCAATAGTAACTCTGAACATGAACGGGCTTAATGACCCCATCAAAAGGCGCAGGGTTTCAGACAGGATAAGAAAGCAGGATGCATCTATTTGCCATCTACAAGAGACTCATTTTAGACAGAAGGACACCTACAGCCTGAAAATAAAAGGTTGGAGAACCATTTACCATTCAAATGGTCCTCAAAACAAAGCAGGGGTAGCCATCCTCAGTTAACTAAAATTTACCCCGAAGAGTGTAGTGAGAGATGAAGAGGGACACTATGTCATACTTAAAGGATCTATCCAGCAAGAGGACTTAACAATCCTCAATATATATGCCCAGAATGTGGGAGCTCCCAAATATTTAAATCAATTAATAACCAAAGTGAAGAAATACTTATTTGTGATACATTTATACTTGGTGACTTCAATGTAGCTCTTTCTATACTTGATAGGTCTTCTAAGCACAACATCTCCAAAGAAAGGAAAGCTTTAAATGATACACTGGACCAGATGGATTTCACAGATATCTATAGAACTTTACAACCAAACTCACCTGAATACACATTCTTCTCAAGTGCACATGGAACTTTCTCCAGAAGAGACCACATACTGGATCACAAATCAGGTCTGAACCATTACCAAAAGATTGGGATCGTCCCCTGCATATTCTCAGACCATAATGCCTTGAAATTAGAACTAAATCACAACAAGAAGTTTGGAAGGACCTCAAACACGTGGAAGTTAAGGACCATCCTGGTAAAAGATGAAAGGGCCAATCAGGAAATTAAGGACTAATTAAAAAGATTCATGGAAACTAATGAGAATGAAGATACAACCGTTCTAAATCTTTGGGATGTAGCAAAAGCAGTCCTGAGGGGGAAATACATCGCAATACAAGCATCCATTCAAAAACTGGAAAGAACTCAAATACAAAAGCTCACCTTACACATAAAGGAGCTAGAGAAAAAACAGCAAATAGATCCTACACCCCGCAGAATAAGAGAGTTAATAAAGATTCGAGCAGAACGCAATGAAATCGAGACCAGAAGAACTGTGGAACAGATCAACAGAACCAGGAGTTTGTTCTTTTAAAGAATTAATAAGATAGATAAGCCATTAGCAAGCCTTATTAAAAAGAAGAGAGAGAAGACTCATATTAATAAAATCATGAATGAGAAAGGAGAGGTCACTACCAACATCAAGGAAATAGAAACGATTTTAAAAACATATTATGAACAGCTATACGCCAATAAATTAGGCAATCTAGAAGAAATGCACACATTCCTGGAAAGCCACAAACTTCCAAAACTGGAGCAGGAAGAAATAGAAAACCTGAACAGGCCAAACCAGGGAGGGAATTGAAGCAGTCATCAAAAACCTCCCGAGACACAAGAGTCTAGGGCCAGATGGCTTCCCTGGGGAATTCTATCAAACATTTAAAGAAGAAATCATACCTATTCTACTAAAGCTGTTTGGAAAGACAGAAAGAGATGGAGTACTTCCAAATTCGTTCTATGAGGCCAGCATCACCTTAATTCCGAAACCAAAGACCTCACTAAGAAGGAGAATTACAGACCAATATCCCTGATGAACATGGATGCAAAAATTCTCAACAAGATACTAGCCAATAGGATCCAACAACACATTAAGAAAATTATTCACCATGACCAAGTAGGATTTATCCCCGGGACACAAGGCTGGTTCAACACGTAAAACAATCAATGTGATTCATCATATCAGCAAGAGAAAAACCAAGAACCATATGATTCTCGCATTAGATGCAGAGAAAGCATTTGACAAAATACAGCATCTATTCCTGATCAAAACAACTTCAGAGTGTAGGGATAGAGGGAACTTTCCTCGACATCTTAAAAGCCATCTATGAAAAGCCCACAGCAAATATCATTCTCAATGGGGAAGCACTGGGAGCCTTTCCCCTAAGATCAGGAACAAGACAGGGATGTCCACTCTCACCACTGCTATTCAACATAGTACTGGAAGTCCTAGCCTCAGCAATCAGACAGCAAAAAAAATAAAAGGCATTCAAATTGGCAAAGAAGAAGTCAAACTCTCCCTCTCCTCAGATGACTGTATACTGTACGTAGAAAACCCAAAAGCCTCCACCCCAAGATTGCTAGAACTCATACAGCAATTTGGCAGTGTGGCAGGATACAAAATCAATGCCCAGAAGTCAGTGGCATTTCTACACACTAACAATGAGACTGAAGAAAGAGAAATTAAGGAGTCAATCCCATTTACAATTGCACCCAAAAGCATAAGATACCTAGGAATAAACCTAACCAAAGAGGTAAAAGATCTATACCCTAAAAACTATAGAACACTTCTGAAAGAAATTGAGGAAGACACAAAGAGATGGAAAAATATTCCATGCTCATGGATTGGCAGAATTAATATTGTGAAAATGTCAATGTTACCCAGGGCAATTTACACGTTTAATGCAATCCCTATCAAAATACCATGGACTTTCTTCAGAGAGTTAGAACAAATTATTTTAAGATTGTATGGAATCAGAGAAGACCCCGAATAGCCAGGGGAATTTAAAAAAAGAAAACCATAGCTGGGGGCATCACAATGCCAGATTTCAGGTTGTACTACAAAGCTGTGGTCATCAAGACAGTGTGGTAGTGGCACAGAAACAGACACATAGATCAGTGGAACAGAAGAGAGAACCCAGAAGTGGACCCTGGACTTTATGGTCAACTAATATTCGATAAAGGAGGAAAGACTATCCACTGGAAGAAAGACAGTCTCTTCAATAAATGGTGCTGGGAAAATTGGACATCCACACGCAGAAGAATGAAACTAGACCACTCTCTTGCACCATACACAAAGATAAACTCAAAATGAATGAAAGATCTAAATATGAGACAAGATTCCATCAAAATCCTAGAGGAGAACACAGGCAACACCTTTTTTGAAATCAGCCACGGTAACTTCTTGCAAGATACATCCACGATGGCAAAAGAAACAAAAGCAAAAATGAACTATTGGGACTTCATCCAGATAAGAAGCTTTTGCACAGCAAGGGATACAGTCAACAAAACTGAAAGACAACCTACAGAATGGGAGAAGATATTTGCAAATTACCTATCAGATAAAGGACTAGTATCCAAATCTATAAAGAACTTATCCAACTCAACAGCAAAGAAACAAACAATCCAATCATGAAATGGGCAAAAGACATGAAGAGAAATCTCACAGAGGAAGACATGGACATGGCCAACACGCACATGAGAAAATGCTGTGCATCACTGGCCATCAGGGAAATACAAATCAAAACCACAATGAGATACCACCTCACACCAGTGAGAATGGGGAAAATTAACAAGGCAGGAAACCACAAATGTTGGAGAGGATGAGGAGAAAAGGGAACCCTCCTGCACTGTTGATGGGAATGTGACCTGGTGCAGCCACTCTGGAAAAGTGTGTGGAGGTTCCTCAAAGACTCAAAAATAGACCTGCCCTATGACCCAGCAATGCACTGCTAGGGATTTACCCCAAAGATTCAGATGCAGTGAAACGCCGGGACACCTGCACCCCGATGTTTCTAGCAGCAATGGCCACAATAGCCAAACTGTGGAAGGAGCCTGGGTGTCCATTGAAAGATGAATGGATAAAGAATATGTGGTTTATGTATACAATGGAATATTCCTCAGCCATTAGAAACGAGAAATACCCCCCATTTGCTTCGATGTGAATGGAACTGGAGGGTCTTATGCTGAGTGAAGTAAGTCAGTTGGAGAAGGACAAACAGTGTATGTTCTCATTCATTTGGGGAATATAAATAATAGTGAAAGGGAATATAAGGGAAGGGAGAAGAAATGGGTTGGAAATATCAGAAAGGGAGACAGAACATAAAGACTCTTAATTCTGGGAAACGAACTAGGGGTGGTGGAAGGGGAAGAGGGCGGGCCGTGGGGTGAATGGGTGAGGGGCACTGAGGGAGGCACTTGACGGGATGAGCACTGGGTGTTATTCTGTATGTTGGTAAATTGAACACCAATGAAAAATAAATTTATTATTAAAAAAAATACACTCTCCTCAGGCTGCAACATCCAAGGAGTTTTAAACTTCTAGGTATGCCTCTCAGCTTTACATTTACTTTCTCTGCTAATTTTTAGCCCAGCCACTAAGCATCCTTCCTCTGCATTCCCTCAAAGTGTCCCTGTCTTATATCTACCACTCTCAGTGGCATTTCTAACCACCTGCAATTTAGGAGTGGTTTGCGTTCCCTTGGCTTACTGAAGGTAGAGTTTGTATTTTCATTCCTCATTCTCCTGGCTGCTTTTCAGAAAATTTTCAGGAATAAAACAAGGAAATGCGTAATTTATGCCTCTGTCTTAAAAATAAAGTCTCTATCTCCTGTAGTTGTTGGTTTTTCTGTTTTTTGTTTTTTGTTTTTTGGCTTTGTAAATGTCTTCAGTTACTGTGTCACCATATGGTAACTTTATTTCTGGTGTTTTATTTTTAAGGCAAAATCATGAAGTTTCATGTTGTTAGATGTATCAAGTTTTCATCTTATAGTTTTTGTATTTGATGTTTTTTTTTAAAAATGTCTTTGCTTACCCCCTATTCACAAATATATTCTGACTTTGGTATGATCTACCTTTTCCTTCAGTACTCTACGACTCAAGTCTGTGGCTGTTTTCTGACTGTGAACTAGGAAGACAGGAAAATAACATTACTGCACATTTGATTTAACAGCTTATTAGAAAACCCTGTTTATATGCATTCTATTAATGCTGTTTCTCTGCAGAACCTAGACTAACATAGCCATTGTTGTGAGGAGGTATGTATATACAGCCTACCAAATTAGGAATTTAGGCTCCACTTCCCTGCAGATATGAGAGCATGGCACGTAGAAATGTGTGCGTATGTGTGTGCATGTGGGAATTTTGGAGTCACTTAACATAGACTGTTATGCCAACCAGACCCATGTGACACCATAAGCACTAATATTGGCTATTTCTTACTCATGGTGGAACAGAGCCTTGCCTGGATAGGCTTGCAGACAAACTTGGAAAAAAAATGAGAAGAGAGTCTTGCTTCCAGGCAGCATTTTCCTGCTGGCCCAAGAAAGACAGGAAAAGAGATGAGGCGAAAACCACTGGCCAATATCAAGGCACATGAAAGGTGTCCTGGGGTACCAAGAGCTCACAACTTATAAGGGAGGGATTGAAACTTATTCAATAAAGTAAGAGGCATTATCCAAAATATACAATTTCTTTATTTTTTTAAAGGTTGCTTTAATTATTTATTTGAAGAGAGAGAGAGAACGTGAGCAAGTGTGAGTGGTGGGTAGGGAGGGTCAAAGGGAGTGTGAGAAGCAGACTCCCACTGAGCAGAGGCCCCTGACTCATGTCTGGGATCACGACCTGAGCTTAAGGCCAACACTTAACCAACTGAGTCACCCAGGCACCCCTAAAATTTCTTTAAAGAGAATAATTTCAAAGGCTTGATTTACTAGTATCTACAGTGTACACAGTTCTTCAGGAATCCCACCAGGGCCTGAAATAAGGCCAGTCATTGGGTCCTCCCAAGAGCAAGGATCAGCTGCTGGAATCTGAATCTCACTAATGAATGGGCCCCTATCCATAAAACTGAATCTGGGTGAAGGACAACTTTTAGTAACTACCTTTCTGGGGTCTCTACTGTCTGCCATTATAGGGCATGTGTAAGCCACTCAGGAAAACCCACATTTAAATGAAATAGCTAATCAAAGTTTTCAGATTTTTGTTAGAGCCACAATCACTTGGAGAGGAAAAAATAAATTGATTAGCATCCTTAGATGCATGGTTTCTGTGCAGACTCTTCGTTCTGGAAGCATCTCAGAGTAGACTACGCTCTAGGAGAGATGCCTGAAGCTCCTGGGGCTATCTCTTCATGGAACATGCTAGATCCATGGATTACCTTTCCACTGAATGCTCAGTCATGTTTTCCCAATCTGGGGCATGCTCCTTGAAGTTTGGAGTAACAAATGGCCCTCCACCACAGCATCACTATGAAGACATGCTTCTTTTAGTCCTCTGAGAATATAATAAGCAAAATTGGAAAGTTTTACCAACTGTCTCTTGAAAAACCTTCAAATCTTATTAAATTGGCCAGCATGCTGAATGGTAATAATCCTAGTATGACTCTCTCTGTGTAGATGAGGGCTGTACAGAGGTGTCATGGTTCTCTATTTGACTACATCACTTACTTACATACAACTAGTAGCTTTGAGGTGTAGCTCCCTTCTCCAGATTGCCAAGCCACTCTCCTCTGAGGTAGAGATGATTCTCACATTTGCAGACAGCATCTTGATGACTTGACTTTCCCCAGGCCCCCACCTGCCTACAGGTATCCTCCAGCCTTGTCAAAGAACTTGATCCATTTTCTGAGCCTGCCATAGAGATGTGCTTCCCTGCCTTTGACCACTTATTCATTCCACATTCCACAAACAATTCTTTGAAATGCCGAACTCACATTAAAATTGTCATTTAAATTTCATAAAACAAGCCTTTATTCATTCATTGTTTGAGTATTTAAAGAGAAAGTAAAATATTTTTAATAAATAAAAACCACTAACCAATGCCATAGCCCTAGGCCTGAGCTGGCTACATTCTCCTTGAGACCTGCCTGCCACTGTGCTGCTGGGGTCCTCCTGGCTCCCTTGTTCTTTCTTGATTGGCTTCTCCTACTCTTTCTCTAATGTCTCCTTCCCTACCAGAATGAGTAAAACATGAGTTAAATACAGTATTGCCTCCTATGAACTAATTAGCAAGGAGTGATGCTCTGCTTGGTCAAACTCATTTATCAAACCAGGGCCTGGACCTGCCCTGTAAAGCTTAACCCTGGAGGTGCTTTCCAAGAGGAAAAAAAAATGTTAAGACTTCTGCCCTAAATTTAATTTCCCTCCTTTGCCTTATAGTGAAATAAGTCTTTTAAGAAGTTTGTTTTATAAGCATGATTTCTATTCTACTGCAGAAAGGGGAGAGGGGAGAGGAGGAGAGGCCAGATGAGAAGAGGACAGAGCATGACAGAAACCCCACGATTATGCCTGGGGCAGGGGTGTTGTGCATTTTATTTTCTCATTTCTTAGGCTCACTAATAATGTGATGGAATATAATGTACTTAAAGCTTTTAAGGGGGAAAAAAAAACAAAGAAAAAAGATCTCCAAAAAATGCATAGATCACTGATAAGACATGTCCCCAAAATAAAATGCTGGAGAAAAAGATGGCTTTGGAATTGTGGAAGCATGCTATTTTTTCAATCACAAAGATAATTTAATTTTTAAAGATTTTATTTATTTATTTATTCATGAGAGACACATAGAGGCAAAGACACAGGCAGAGGGAGAAGCAGGCTTCCTGCAGGGAGCCCGATTCAGGACTTGATCCCAGAAACCCATGATCACGACATGACCCGAAGGCAAACACTCAACTGCTGAGCCACCCAGGTGTCCCTCGAAGATAATTTTTAATTGCTCTTCCAACAGACAGTGTGGATTTTACAATTACTTTGCTGCCATCCTTGTTTCATGGGGAATAACCTATTTCCTTAGGACATGAAGTTGACTTTTATTTTATACTTTTGGGTATAATTATTGGGATATATTTCATTAAAGGGAAGGATGTGGCATTCTTTGTATCTGACAGCTAGAATGTGTAATAACCCTCTAGCCTTAAGCAGCCCTTTTTGGAGAGGCTTTTAAAGCTGAATGGTACAGATGTAATTCCCATTTCTAAAAAGTTACTATGAAATTTATTTGTTATTAACTCAAACAGCAGAAGTAGGTTTGTGTGGCGGTGGGGAGGGGAGGGAGTTTGCTTCATATTTATTCATTCTGTTTCAGGAAACTTTTTCCCTTTTCTTGTGGAGTGGAGGCAAAGTACTCCTCCATCTCAGCCAGGCTGCATCTCTCTGCCTCAGGCCACTGTGTGGTCCATGTGCAAGGCAGCCCTGCAAATCTCTGAACTGTCCTATATGAAGGTGACTTCTCTAAACATCTGTAAATTCTCTGAGCTTACTGCCTATACTTATTTTCCTATTCTAGTCAGCTCATCTGGACATTCATTCATTGTTTATTAAGTACTCGCCATGTCCAAGGACTCCCACGTAGGGTTGTCTTGCAATGGACCTATCTGTTGAAGAAGAGATCTTTTCTTTTAGTTTCATTCACATTACCTCACCTGGATTCTAGGTCCTGCATTGTCTGGGGTAAAGCCAACAACAATGCCAGTTACCCAAACAGGTGTGGTTCTTCATGCACTTTCCTTACCATATAACTAACTGCAGGGAGAACAGTATAGACAACCTCTGGTGGATGTCCTCCCTCTGCAGCCATCACTGTACCAGCCTCTTCTGGAGAAAATGGACTCCATTAAATAAAAGCAAGAGATTTGGATTTAAGCAAACTCTTGGTGTGAAACCTGAATATACTATTTTTTCAGGTTTGATATGGAATAAGACACCAAAACTCTGAACTTCAGATTCTACTCTGGAAAGCAGCTCACAAGATATCTGTAAAAATTAAATGAAGACCTAGCCTATACTGGGACATAACATTTAGTTTTCTCATTCCCCCTGCTAATCCTGGGTTCTCAGGAGTTCCATCAAAATGGAACCATCTGAGAGCCAACAAAACAGCAAACCCAATGGAGGCACTCTCCTAAAATCAACTGTATTGAGGTATCATTATTCACAGAATAAAAAGCACTCATTTTAAAGGAAGAGATCCGTGAATTTAGACTAATAGTATCTGTGTACCCACCACCCAGTCAAGATAAAGAATGTTTTTATCACTCCAAAATGTTCTTTTGCCACTTTGCAGTTAATTCACTACCTCCAAGCCCAGGTAACACCAAATCTAATATCTTTTCACTATGGTTAGATTTGCATTTTCTAGAATTTCATATACATGGAATCATATGGCATGCACACTTTTGTGTTGTGTACATCAGTAGTGTGCACAATTTTGCTGCTAAAAAGGATTCTATTGAGACGGAGCAAGATGGCAGAAGAGTAGGGTCCCCGAGTCACCTGTTGCCACCAACTTACCTAGATAACTTTCAAATCATCCTGAAAACCTACGAATTCGGTGTGAGATTTAAAGAGAGAACAACTGGAAATCTACAGTGAGAAGAGTTTGTGCTTCTATCAAGGTAGGAAAACGGAAAAAATAAATAAGTAAATAAAAAAGCATCCAAAGGGGAGGGGCCCCGGCGAGGAGCCGGGCTAAGGGCCCCAGGACAGGAAAGCACAGTCCAGGAAAAGCAGGAGCTTTACCAATCTTCCCAGACGGAAAGGCGCTCAAAGGGAGCTCGGGCAGGATCCCAGGAGGGGCAGGGATGCTCTCAGGCACCTAGAGGCACTAACAGAGAACCTGCGCCCTGGGGGAGAGCGTGTCACACCCCGCGGCCGAGCAACCTAAAGGGCTAGAGTGGACGCCGGACGGGGCCCCAGGAGCAGCTCTCGCCACAGCTCCGGCAGCGGCTCCACACAGAGGGGGCTGCACGGCCCCAGGAGCATGATTCCAGCTGTGCAGGCCCCAGAGCCCAGGGCGCTGGGGGACAGAGCCCAAGATTCGGCAGTCCCCCTGGGATGGGCAGAGGTGGGAAGGACACAGGACAGCGAGGACGCTCCTAGCACCCATGGCCCTGAGCTGTGCAGATCAGCACCCGCAGCCCCTGGAGCATCCAGGCCCCTACAGACTGAGAGCTGCGGTAGTTACTGCAGGAGCTGACTCCAGGATGGGGAGCTGGCCGCTGCCACTATTGTTGTTCCTCCTGGTGTCACCTTGTACCTGGGACTGAGCAGGGGCCTCACAGGATAAACAGCTCACAGCACTGCACCTGGCAGAGGGCTGGGCAGCTCCCCCAGGTGCACACCCCTGAGAATCAGCACAGCAGGCCCCTCTCCCAGAAGACCAGCTAGAAGGACAGGGGAAAAACAATTTATTAACCAAGCAGCACTGGAAAGTTCCAGGGGAAGTTGAGGGATTTACAGTATACAGAATCAGAGGATACTCCCCCTTATTTTTTGTTTTGTTTGTTTCCCCCAAACTACCAATGACCCCCCCCCCCAATTTTTTTCCTTTTTTTCCTCTATTTTTCTTGTTTTTCCAGTACAACTTGTTTTTGGCCACTCTACACAGAGCAAAATGACTAGAAGGAAAAACTCACCACAAAAGAATCAAAAACACTCCTCTCTTCCACAGTTACAAAATTCGGATAACAATTCAATGTCAGGAACTCAATTCAGAAGCACAATTATAAAGCTACTGGTGGCTCCAGAAAAAAACATAAAGGATTCAAGAGACTTCATGACTGCAGAATTTAGATCAAATCAGGCCAAAATTAAAAATCAATTAAATGAGATGCAATCAAAACTGAAAGTCCTAACAAGGTTAACAAAGAAAAAGAATGAGTAAGTGACATAGAAGACAAGTTGATGGCAAGGAAGGAAGCTGATGAAAACATAAAAATAACAATTAAAAGATCTGATATGAGGACAGGATATGGAAAATAAATGACAGCCTCAGAAGGAAAAAATCTATATTTAATTGGGGTTCCCGAGGACTCCAAAAGGGACAGAGGTCCAGAAAATGTATTTCAACAAATCATAGTTGAGAACTTCCCTAACTTGGGAAGCGAAAAGTGGCATCCAGATCCAGGAGATAGAGAGATCCCACCTAAAATCAATAAAAACCGCTCAACACCTCCACATTTAATAATGAAACTTGTAAGTTCCAAAGATAAAGAGATCTTTAAAGAAGCAAGAGACAAGAAATCCATAACCTTTATGGGGAGAGGTATTAAGATAACTGCAGACATCTCCACAGATACCTGGCAGGCCAGAAAGAGCTGGCAGGATATCTTTAGGGTCCTAAATTAGAAGACCATGCAGCCAAGAATACATTATCCAGCAAGGCTCTCATTCAGAATAGAAGGAGAGATAAAGAGCTCGCAAGATAGCAAAAACTGAAAGAATATGTGACCACCAAACTGGCTCCGCAAGAAATATTATGGGAGACTCTAAAAAAAGAAAGAGGAAGTCCAAGGAAACAATACACAAAACAGGGACTGATTAGGTATCATGATGACACTAAATTCATATATTTCAATAGTAACTCTGAACGTGAATGGGCTTAATACCCCATCAAAAGGCGCAGGGTTTCAGACTGGATGAAAAAGCAAAACTCATCTATTTGTTGTCTTGGCAAGAGACTCATTTTATTTTATTTTTTTTAATTTTTATTTATTTATGATAGTCTCAGAGAGAGAGAGAGAGAGAGAGAGAGGCAGAGACACAGGCAGAGGGAGAAGCAGGCTCCATGCAACCGGAGCCCAACGTGGGATTCTATCTGGGGTCTCCAGGATCGCGCCCTGGGCCAAAGGCAGGCGCTAAGCCGCTGCGCCACCCAAGGATCCCCAAGAGACTCATTTTAGATGTAAGTACATGTACAGCCTGAAAATGAAAGGTTGGAGAACCATTTACCATTCAAATGACCCTCAAAAGAAAGCAGGGGTAGCCATCCTTATATCAGATGAATTAAAGTTTAACCGAAAGAAAATGGGAAGAGATGAAGAGGGACACTATATCATACTTAATGGATTTATCCAACAAGAGGACCTAACAATCACTCATATTTATGCCACGAATGTGGGAGCTGCCAATTATATCAATCAATTAAAATCCAAAGTTAAGATATACTTGGATAATAATACACTTAAACTTGGTGACCTGAATATAGCGCTTTCTACAATCAATAGGTTTTCTAAGCACAACATCTCCAAAGAAACAAGAGCTTTCACAGAAGAAATAGACATGGCCAATAAGCACATGAGAAAATGCACCACATCACTGGTCATCAGAGAAATACAAGTCAACCACAATGAGATGCCATCTCACAACAGTGAAAATGGTGAAAATGAACAAGACAGGAAACCACAAATGTTGGAGAGGATGTGGAGGAAGGGAAACCCTCTTGCACTGTAGGTGGGAATGTGAACTGGTGCAGCCACTCTAGAAAACTGTGTGGAGGTTCCTCAAAGAGTTAAAAATAGATCTGCCTTACGACCCAGCAATTACACTGCTAGGGATTTACCTCAAAGATAAAGGTGCAGTGAAATGCCGGGACACTGCACCTCGATGTTTATAGCAGCAATGTCCACAATAGCCAAACTGTGGGAGAGCCTCAGTGTTCATCGAGAGAAGTTTGGAAGGACTTCAAACAAGTGGAGGTTAAGGACCATCCCGCTAAAAGATGAAAGGGTCAACCAGGAAATTAGGCAAAGAGTAAAAAGATTCATGGAAACTAATGAGAATGAAGATACAACTGTTCAAAGTCTTTGGGATGCAGCAAAAGCAGTCCTGAGGGGGATATACATCACAACACAAGCATCCATCCAAAAACTGGAAAGAACTCAAATACAAAAGCTAACCTTACACCTAAAGGAGCTAGAGAAAAAACAGCAAATAGATCCTACACCCAGCAGAAGAAGAGAGTTAATAAAGATTCGAGCAGAACTCAACGAAATCGAGACCAGAAGAACTGTGGAACAGATCAACAGAACCAGGAGTTGGTTCTTTGAAAGAATTAATAAGATAGATAAACCATTAGCCAGCCTTATTAAAAAGAAGAGAGAAGACTCAAATTAATAAACTCATGAATGAGAAAGGAGAGATCACTACCAACACCAAGGAAATAAAAACGATTTTGAAAACATACTATGAGACGCTATACACCAATAAATTAGGGAATCTAGAAGAAATGGACACATTTCTGGAAGGCCATAAACTACCAAAACTGGAATAGGAAGAAATACAAAACCCTAACAGGCCAATAACCAGGGAGGAAATTGAAGCAGTCATTAAAAACTCCCAAGACACAAAATTCCAGGGCCAGATGCCTTTACTAAGGAATTCTATCAACCGTTTAAAGAAGAAACCATACCTATTCTACTAATGCTGTTTGGAAAGATAGAAAGAGATGGAACACTTCCAAATTCGTTCTATGAGGCCAGCATCACCATATTCCAAAACCAGACAAAGACCCCACCAAAAAGGAGAATTACAGATCAATATCCCTGATGAACATGGATGCAAAAATTCTCAATAAGATACTAGCCAATAGGATCCAACAGTATATTAAGAAGATTAACTACCATGACCAAATGAGATTTATCCACGGGATGCAAGGCTGGTTCAACACTCGTAAAATAATCAATGTGATTGATTATATCAGCAAGAGAAAAAACAAAAAGCATATGATCTTCTGAATAGATGGAGAGAAAGCTTTTGACAAAATACAGCATCCATTCCTGGTCAAAACTCTTGAGACTGTAGGGATAGAGGGAACATTCCTCAGCATCTTAAAAGCCATCAACAAAAAGCCCACAGCAAATACCATTCTTAATGAGGAAACACTGGGAGCCCTTCCCCTAAGATCAGGAACAAGACAGGGATGTCCCCTCTCACCACTGTTATTCAACATAGTACTGGAAGTCCTAGCCTCAGCAATCAGGCAACAAAAAGAAATAAAAGGCATTCAAATTGGCAAAGAAGAGGTCAAACTCTCCCTCTTTGCAGATGACATGAGACTCTACATAGAAAACCCAAAAGCCTCCACCCCAAGATTGCTAGAACTCATACAGCAATTTGGCAGTGTGGCAGGATACAAAATCAATGCCCAGAAATCAGTGGCATTTCTATACACTAACAATGAGACTGAAGAAAGAGAAATTCAGGAGTCAATCCCATTTACAATTGTACCCAAAAGCATAAGATATCTAGGAATCAACCTAACCAAAGATGTAAAGGATCTATACCCTAAAAGCTACAGAACACTTCTGAAAGAAATTGAGGAAGACACAAAGAGATGGAAAAATATTCCATGCTCATGGATTGGCAGAATTAATATTGTGAAAATGTCAATGTTACCCAGGGCAATTTACACGTTTAATGCAATCCCTATCAAAATACCATGGACTTTCTTCAGAGAGTTGGAACAAATCATCTTAAGATTTGTGTGGAATCAGAAAAGACCCCGAAAAGCCAGAGGAATATTAAAAAAGAAAACCATAACTGGGGGCATCACAATGCCAGATTTCAGGTTGTATTACAAAGCTGTGGTCATCAAGACATGTGGTCCTGGCATCAAAGCAGACACATAGATTAATGGAACTGTATAGAGGATCCAGAAGTGGACCTTCAACTTTATGGACAACTAATATTTGACAAAGGAGAAAAGACTACCCACTGGAAAAATGACAATCTCTTCAATAAATGGTGCTGGGAAAATTGGACATCCACATGCACAAGACTGCAAGTAGACCATTTTCTTACACCATACTCAAAGATAAACCCAAAATCGAAGAAAGATCTAAATGTGAGACAAGATTCCATCAAAATCCTAGAGCAGAACACAGGAAACACCCTTTTTGAACTTGGCCACAGCAACTTCTTCCAAGATACATCCATGAAGGCAAGAGAAACAAAAGCAAAAATGAATTATTGGGATTTCATCAAGATAAAAGACTTCTGCAAGGGAAAAGAAACAGTCAACAAAACTAAAAGACAACCTACAGAATGGGAGAAGATATTTCCATATGACGTATCAGATAAAGGGCTAGTTTCCAGGATCTATAAAGAACTTATTAAACTCAGCAGCAAGAAACAAACAATTCAATCCTGAAATGGGCAAAAGACATGAACAGAAATCTCACAGAGGAAGACATATTCATGGCCAACAAGGACATGAGAAAATGCCCCACATCACTGGCCATCAGGGAAATACAAATCAAAACCACAATGAGATCCCACCTCACACCAGTGAGAATAGGGAAAATTAACAAGGTAGGAAACCACAAATGTTGGAGAGGATGTGGAGAAAGGGGAATCCTCCTGCACTGTTGGTGGGAATGTGAACTGGTGCAGCCACTCTGGAAAAGTGTGTGGAGGTTCCTCACAGAGTTAAAAATAGTTCTGCCCTATGACCCAGCAATTGCACTGTTGGGGATTTACCCCAAAGATACAGATGCAGTGAAACGCCGGGACACCTGCACCCTGATATTTACGGCAGGTATGTCCACAATAGCCAAACTGTGGAAGGAGCCTCGGTGTCCATCGAAAGATGAATGGATAAAGAAGATGTGGTCTATGTATACAATGGAATATTACTCAGCCATTAGAAACGACAAATACCCACCATTTGCTTCGACGTGGATGGAGGTGGAGGGTATTATGCTGAGTGAAGTAAGTCAATCGGAGAAAGACAAACATTATATGGTCTCATTCATTTGGAGAATATAAAAATTAGTGAATGGGAATAAAGGGAAGGGAGAGAAAAATGAGTGAAAATATCAGTGAGGATGACAAAACATGAGAGACACCTAACTCCAGGAAACGAACAAGGGGTAGTGGAAGGGGAAGTGGGCAGGGGGTTGGGGTGACTGGGTGTTGGGCACTGAGGGGGGCAGTTGGCAGTATGAGCACTGGGTGTTATGCTATATGTTGGCAAATTGAACTCCAATAATAAAAATTTAAAAATAAAATAAAATAAAAACAATAAATGCACATCTATCTCACCTATAACCCCCAACTCCTTTCTGGTTACCATCAGTTTGTTCTCTATAGTTAAGAGTCTGTTTCTTAGCTTGCCCCTATCTCTGTTTTTCTTTTTCTTTACCTTTGCATTTGTTTTTTGGGGGGTGTTGAGCACTGAGGGGGTACTTGACAGCATGAGCATTCGGTGTTATGCTAAATGTTGGTAAATTGAACTCCAATAAAAAATGTTTTTAAAAAATGAAAAATAAAATAACAAGGATTCTATTGTATGAATACAGAATTTGTTTACTCGTTCACTAGTTGATGAATTGTGTATTGTCTCCAGTTGGGTCTATTTATGTAAAAGCTGCTATGAACCTTATCTACAGTTTGTGTGGACATATGTTTCCTTCTTTCTTTTTTTTTAATGAGCAATCTTTTAATTTTCAATATTTTCTATATTCCAATAGGTTGTATCTATGTACGTATGTATTTATTAATTTTATATTTTTAAATTCGAGTTCGATTTGCCAACACATAACACCCAGTGCTCATCCTGTCAAGTGTCCCCCTTACTGCTCATCATCCAGTACCCCATCACCCTGCCCACCTCCCCTTCCTCTACCCCTTGTTCATTTCCCAGAGTTCAGAGACTCTCCTGTTTTATCACCCTCTCTGATTTTTCCCACTCATTTTCTCTCCTTTTCCCTTTAATCCCTTTCACTATTTTTTATATTCCCCATATGAATGAAACCATATGGGGTCTGTCCTTCTCTGATTGACTACTTCATTCGGCATAATACACTCTAGTTCCATCCATGTCAAAGCAATGGTGTGTATTCATCCTTTCTAATGGCTGAGTAATATCCCATTGTATTTATAGACCACATTTTTATCCATTCATCTTTCGATGGACACCAAGGCTCCTTTCACAGTTTATCTATTGTGGACATTGCTGCTATAAACATTGGGGTGCAGGTGTCTCAGTTTTTCACTGCATCTATATCTTTGAGGGAAATCCCTGGATATCCAAATGCTGGGTCATAGGGTAGCTCTATTTTTAACTCTTTGAAGAACCTCCACACAGTTTTTAGAGTGGCTGTACCAGTTCACATTCCCACCAAAAGTGTAAGAGTATTACCCTTTCTCCACATCCTCTCCAACATTTGTTGTTTCCTGTCTTGTTAATTTTCACCATTTTCACTGGTGTGAGGTGGTATCTCATTGTGGTTTTGATTTGTATTTTCCTGATGGCCAGTGATGCAGAGCATTTTCTCACGTGCTTGTTGGCCATGTGTAGGACTCCTTCAGCGAAATGTCTGTTCATGTCTTTTGCCCACTTCATGATTAGATTGTATGTATCTTTCCTATTGAGTTTAATTAGTTCTTTATTTATCTTGGATACTAGCCCTTTATCTGGTAGGTCATTTGCAAATGACATTCTGTGGGTGGTCTTTTAATTTTGTTGACTGTTTCTTTTGCTGTGCAGAAGCTTTTTATCTTGATTAAGTCCCAATAATTCGTTTTTAATTTTGTTTCCTTTACCTTCATAGGTCAATCTTGCAACAAGTTGCTCTGGCCAAGTTCAAAAAGTGTGTTGCCTGTGTTCTCTAGGATTTTGATGGATTGTTGTCTCACATTTAGATCTTTCATCCATTCTGAGTTTATCTTTGTGTCTGGTGTAAGAGAGTGGTCTAGTTTCATTCTTCTGCACGTGGCTGTCCAATTTTCCCAGCACCATTTATTGAAGAGACTGTCCTTTGTCCAGTGGATAGTCTTTCCTGCTTGGTGGAATATTAGTTGACCATAGAGTGGAGGGCCCATTTCTGGGTTCTGTTCCATTGATCTATGTGTCTGTTTTTGTGCCAGTACCACACTGTCTTGATGATCACAGCTTTATAGTACAGCTTGAAATCTGGCATTGTGATGCCCCCGGCTCTGATTTTCTTTTTCAATATTCCCTTGGTTATTCGGGGTCTTTTCTGATTCCACACAAATCTTAAGATGATTTGTTACAACTCTCTGAAGAAAGTCCATGGTATTTTAATAGCTATTGCACTGAATCTGTAAATTGCTCTGGGTAACATAGACATTTAAACAATATTTATTCTTCCAATCCATGAGCATGGAATATTTTTCCATCTCTTTGCGTCTTCCTCAATTTCTTTCAGAAGTGTCCTGTAGTTTTTAGGGTATAGATCCTTTACCTCTTTGATTAGGTTTATTCCTAGGTATCTTATACTTTTGGATGTAATTGTAAATGCAATTGACTCCTTAATTTCTTTCTTCAGTCTCATTGTTAGTGTATAGAAATGCCACTGATTTCTGGGCATTGATTTTGTATCCTGCCACACTGCCGAATTGCTGTATGAGTTCTAGCAATCTTGGGGTCGAGTCTTTTGGGTTTTCCATGTACAGTATCATATCATCTGCAAAGACGGAGAGTTTGACGTCTTCTTGGTCAATTTGAATGCCTTTTATTTCCTTTTGTTGTCTGATTGCTGAGGCGAGGACTTCCAATACTATGCTGAATAGCAGTGGTGAGAGTGGACATCCCTGTCTTGTTCCTGATCTCAGGGGAAAGGCTCCCAGTGCTTCCCCATTGAGAATGATATTTGCTGTGGGCTTTACGTAGATGGCTTTTAAGATGTCGAGGAAAGTTCCCTCTATCCCTACACTCTGAAGAGTTTGATGAGGAATGGACGCTGTATTGTGTCAAATGCTTTCTCTGCATCTATTGAGAGGATCATAATGTTCTTGTTTTTTCTCTTTATCCTATGTTCTATTACTTTGATTGCTTTATGAGTGTTGAAACAACCTTGCACCCCGGTGATAAATCCCACTTGGTCATCGTGAATATTCTTCTTAATATACTGTTGGATCCTATTGGCTAGTATCTTGTTGAGAATTTATACATCTGTGTTCATCAGGGATATTGGTCTACAATTCACCCCTTTGCTGGGGTCTTTCTCTGGTTTTCGAATTAAGGTGATGCTGGCCTCATAAAACGAGTTTGGAAATATTCCGTCCCTTTCTATCTTCCGTAACTGCTGTAGTAGAATAGGTATTGTTTTTCTATAAACGTTAATAGAATTATCCTGGGAAGCCATCTGTCCCTGTACTTTTGTGTCTTGAGAGGTTTGTGATGACTGCTTCCATTTCCTCCCTGATTATCAGCCTTTTTAGGTTTTCTGTTTCTTCTTGTTACAGTTTTGATAGTTTGTGGTTTCCAGAAATGTGTCCGTTTCTTCTAGGTTTCCGATATTATGGCATACAGCTGCTCATAATAAGTTTTTGAAATCGTTTGTTTTTATTTGGTTTTGGTGGTGATCTCTCCTTTCTCATTCATAATCTTATTATTTTGAATTTTTTCTCTTTTCTTGTTAATAAGGCTGGCTAATGGTTTATCTATCTTATTAATGCTTTCAAAGAACCAACTCCTCGTTTTGTTAATCTGTTCCACAGTTCTTCGTGTCTCTATTTCATTGAGTTCTGCCCGAATCTTTAACACTCTTTTTCTGCTGGGTGTAGGTTTTATTTTCTGTTCTCTCTCCAGTTCCTTCAGGTACAAGGTTAGTTTGTGTATTTGAATTTTTTTCCAATTTTTTGAGGGGTGCTTGTATTGCAATGTATTTCCCTCTTAAGATCCTTTTGCTGTATCCCAAAGATTCTGAACTGTTGTATCTTCATTTTCATTAGTTTCCATGAATCTTTTAATTCTTCTCTAATTTACTGGTTGATCCATTCATCTTTTAGCATGATGCTTTTAACCTCCACCTGTTTGAGTTTCTTCCAAATTTCTTCTTGTGATTGAGTTCTAGTTTCAAGGCATTATGGTCTGAAAATATGCAGGGTATAATTCTAATCTTTTGGGATTGGTTGAGTCCTTATTGTTACCCAGTATATGGTCTATTCTGAAGGAAGTTCCATGTGCACTTGAGAAGAATGTGTATTCAGTTGCATTCAGATTCACAGTTCTGTATATATATATTGGTGAAATCAACGTGGTCCAGTGTATCATCTAAAGCCCTTGTTTCTTTAGTGATGTTGTGCTTAGAAAATCTGTCATTTGCAGAAAGTGCCATGTTGAAGTCTCTTACCATTAGTGTGTTATTATCTAAGGATCTCTTTACTTTGGTTATTAATTGATTGAGATGATTTGCAGCTCCCACATTAGGGGCATAAATATTCATGATTATTAGGTCTTCTTGGATAGACCCTTTAAGTATGATACAGTGTCCCTCATCATGTCTTACTCCAGTCTTCCTGATAAACTTTAATATATTTGATATGAAGATTGCTACCTCTGCTTTCTTTTGAGGACCATTTGAACGGTAAATGGTTCTCCAACCTTTCATTCTCAGGCTGGAGGTGTCCTTAGGTCTAAAATGAGTCTCCTGTTAGATGGGCATATAGATAGGTCTTGTTTTTTTATCCAGTCTGAAGCCCTGCATCTTTTGATGTGATTGTTTGGCCCATTCACATCAGAGTAACTATTGAAAGATATTAATTTAGTGTCTTCATAATACCTATTAAGTACGTTTTTGCGGATTATTTCTTTGGGTTTCCTGTTTCTCTTACAGTGTACCCCTTAATATTTCTTGCAGAGCTGGTTTGGTGGTCACATATTCTATTAGTTTCTGTCTATCTTGAAAGCTCTTTCTCTCTCCTTCTGAATGAGAGCCTTGCTAGATATAGTATTCTTGGCTACATGTTCTTCTTATTTAGTACCCTGAATATATCCTGCCAGCCCTTTCTTGCCTGCCAGGTCTCTGTGGAGAGGTCTGCTGTTAATCTAATATTTCTCCCTATATAAGTTAGGGATGTCTTGTCTCTTGGTGCTTTAAGGATTTTCTCTTCATCTTTGGAATTTACAAGTTTCACTATTAAATGTTGAGGTGTTGAACGTTTTTTTATTGATTTTTAGGGGGTTTCTCTATCTCTTGGATCTGAATGCCTGTTTCCCTCCCCAAATTATGGAAGTTCTTAGCTATGATTTGTTCAAATATGTTTTCTGGCCCTCTTTCCTCTTGGTGCTCTCTGGAGCCCCAATTATACATAGATTTTTTTTTTCCTTCTGAGGCTATCATTTATTTCCTTTAACCTTTCCTGGTGACAAACAATTGACAAAGAGACAAACAATTAAAGTTTGTCTCTTTTTTCCTCAGCTTCCTTCCTTGCCATCAACTTGTCTTCTATGTCACTCACTCTTTCTTCCACCTCATTAATTCTAGTTGTTATGACCTCTAGTTTTGATTGCATCTCATTTAATTGATTTTTAATTTCGGCCTGATTAGATCTGAATTCTGCAGTTATGAAGTCTCTTGTATCCTTTCTGCTTTTTTCCAGAGCCACCAAGTAGCTTTATAATTGTCCTTCTGAATTGGCTTTCTCACATCAGATTGTAATCCAAATTATAGAATCCAAATTCTGTAAGTCTGTGGCAGAGAGTACTGTTTCTGATTCTTTCTTTTGTGCTGAATTCTTCCTTCTAGTCATTTTGCTCAGTGCAGAGTGGCTGTATGAGTGGGCTGCATCAAGAATATCAACCACAACCTAAGTACATTTCACCCTAGATGTTTCTGATGATGCCAGAGACCAGATATTGAAAACAAAGATCAGAATGAAGTAAAACAAACGACCACTAAAGTGTAAAATAATTTTTTAAAAATAATAAAATAAAAGGCCAAAAATCCCAAAGAAGAAGGAAAAAAGAAAAATAAAAAAGAAGAAAATACCCCCCTCCAAAAAAAAAAAAAAAAAAAAAGCAAAAGCAAAGAGGAAAAAAGGGTGGGGCCTGGAAGATGGTGGTGGTGATGAAATTGTAGTGGAAGGAGAATTTAGTCTACCTGAGGGGTCCTAGAGGGTAATCCTCTTGGTTCTGAATATATTAAGTTCTGTATGTTAGAAGATGCTGAGTCCCAAATTTATACAAGGAGAAATACTTGTAGAAAGCCCCAACATTGACCCCCAAAACATAAATGAGATTTAAAAAAGGGGTAGAGTGGGAATGAAGAGAGAATATAATCTCACAGAATGAACCAGCACAGTATTCCACTTGGTTCTGGGTGCATGCTAGTTCATGTTTTAGAAGGTATTTACTTCTGCCATTGTAGAACCAAATGAGGCAGGGAAAACAAAAAACACAAAACAAAACAAAACAAACACATCTTGCATATCTCCCAAAGTTAAGTTGAGTATGTTAACGAAACCTAGAAGTGGAAAATATATCTAAGACCTGTAATTGCAGAAATATAAAAATCAAAAAGGAAGAATCTTAAAAATGAACAGCTGGTTAAATATTGTAGGTAAGATGGGAAAAGAGAAAAAAATTGGAAATTTATAGTCTGATATAAAAAGGAGTGATACTGGAAAAAGGGGGGTAAAGGAGGGGTACCTTCTGGTTCTATATACTGTAAATCCCTCAACTTCCCCTGGAGCTTTCCAGTGTTGCTTGGTCAAGAACTTTCTCTTCCCCTGTTCTTCCAGCTGGTCTTCTGGAGGAGGGGCCTGCTGTTCTGACTCTCAGTTGTGTGTACCTGGGGAGATGCCCGGCCCCCTGATGCTGAGTTCAATGGGAGCTGTTTACCCCATGAGGCCTCTGTTCCCTGGCAGCCCTGCCTCTCCCACGCATATGGTGACACCAGAAGGAACAAGACTGGTGGTTGCCAGGTCTCCATCCCTGGAGTCAGCTCCCCCAGTAACTACTGCAGTCTCCCGGTCCACACTGGCCTAGATGCTCCCGCAGCAGGGGTGCTGACCTGCACAGCCTGGGGGTGACTGGTGGCAGGAGAGTCCTCACTGTCATGTGCCCTCCCTTCCTCCACCAGTCACAAGTGCACAGGATCATGGGCTGTGTCCACTCGGTGCCCTGGGATCCGGGGCCTGTACTGCTGGAATTGGCTCCCAGGGTCAGGGCTCCCAAAGGCAGCAGGGTCCAGAACCCTCTGCCTGGAGCCCCCGCCTGACCAATCGGCTTCTTCTAACACCCCACCGGGGTGCATTCCAGCCCTTTACTGAGATCCGCCAGTGGTGTGCGGTGCTCTGTCCCCTGGGCACACTTTCTCTATTAGTGACCCCGGGAGACTGGAGGCTTCACTGCCCCTCCTGCGGTTCTGCCTGATTTCCCTGCTGAGCATTTTTCCATCAGGGAAGAATCCATGGGGGATTTTTAAAATTCCCACTTCTCTGGGGCTGGGCTTTCCTGTCCCCCAGGCTCTTGCCCACCTGGCCTTAGTCCAGTTCCTCTTGGTGCCCCTCTCCCACTTGATTCTTTTTTATTTATTTTTGTTCGTCCTTCTTACCTTGTTAGAAGTGAAAACCCTTCTCTCTGTAGTGTTCCAGCTGTTCTCTCTTTAAATCTCAGGTCAGATTCGTAGGTGTAGGTGGATTGAGCCCAGATACTTCCGAAGAACAAATTAAAGAATATTTTGGAGCCTTTGGAGAGATTGAAAATATTGAACTTCCCATGGATACAAAAACAAATGAAAGAAGAGGATTTTGTTTTATTACCTATACAGATGAAGAGCCAGTAAAGAAACTGTTAGAAAGCAGATATCATCAAATTGGTTCTGGGAAGTGTGAAATCAAAGTTGCACAACCCAAAGAGGTACATAGGCAGCAACAGCAACAACAAAAAGGAGGAAGAGGTGCTGCAGCTAGTGGACGAGGTGGTACTAGGGGTCGTGGATGAGGTCAGGGCCAAAACTGGAACCAAGGATAACTATTATGATCAAGGATATGGAAATTACAATAGTGCCTATGGTGGTGATCAAAACTATAGTGGCTATGGCGGCTGTGATTATACTGGGTATAACTATGGGAACTATGGATATGGACAGGGATATGCAGACTACAGTGGCCAACAGAGCACTTACGGCAAGGCGTCTAGAGGCGGTGGCAATCACCAAAACAATTACCAGCCATACTAAAGGAGGACATTGGAGAAAACAGGAGGAGATTGCTTAAAGTTAACCCATCTTGCAGGACGACATTGAAGATTGGTCTTCTGTTGATCTAAGATGATTATTTTGTAAAAGACTTTCTAGTGTACAAGACACAACCGTGTCCAATGTATATAGCCGCCAATTAGTTTCCTTTGTTTTTACTTTGTCTTTTGCTATCTGTGTTATGACTCGATGTGGATTTGTGTTTATACAAATTTTATTTGTATGATTTCATGTTAAACCTCAAATAAATGCTTCCTTATGTGTTGTTAAAAAAAAAAAAAAAAGCAGCCCAGGTGGGGCTGATAATCAGCTATGTGCCATAGCCCTGAGGCCTCTGTGCAGGACTCCCAGGCTGGGCAGGCCTCTGGGGAAGTCTCTGCACCCAAAGGCAACACAGCAGTGCAGTGGAAGACCCTAGGATGGGGCCTGGCCCTGAATGACTTTCCCAAACAGGCACCACCTATTTGATGAAAACTGCTGGTTTTGCTCCATGGACACAGTCAGATGCCAACAGACCTTTCTGAGAAGAAGCTCCTTTCCATTTCCTTTTTGCCCAGGTGAGTTGGTGGGGCCAGGTGAGGTGAGGACCCCTACTCCTGCACCATCTGGCCCCACCCGTGGACATATGTTTTCATTTCCTTTCTGCAATTACCAAGGAGTAGAAGGACCGAGTCTCATGGTAGTTATAAATTTAATTCCATAAGAAATAGTCTATTTCTTTCCCAAAGAGGCTGTACTGTTTTGTATTCTCACTGGCAATGCAGGAGAATCCCATTCTTGCCAACTTTTAATGTGGACTGTCTTTTCATTTTTTCCCTTCCAGTGAGTGTGTAGTCAATTCTCATATCTCTTCTAGTTTTTTTTTTTTTTAATACTACATCTTAGATTTAGTTAAGGAAAGGTGGTGAAAGGAGAACTATAAAACTGAAAGCCTTGCCCTTCTCTATGAGAATCTAAAATCTGAGTAGAAAACCTTGATAGATTCCTAGGGAAGTCCCCACAAGAAAAAGGGATGCCCCCTGAACAGCAGTACAAAATACAATATGCCAATATGATATTTAGTTCTAAAACAACAGTATTAAGAAAGGCAAAGATGGCATTAGTGCTGATCCTCTAGGAGAGAAATTTCTCAGAAGGCAGTGCAGGGCACAGAGTGGGAGGTGCAGGGAAGGGAGTAGGAGGAATGTGAGCCATGGCAGGACAGGGGCAGAAGGCGTGAGGGACATTATGTGTTAAGAGAACAGTAGGAATAAAGGAGTTGATGTTGTCTGGAGCACAGAGGGTGTCCTTGAGTGATTGGAATATAGCCTACTGACATTTTCCATAGTCAATCTGGTGAATTTTAACACTTCTGAAGTTATAAACAAAGGCCTTTTTGGAACCCTTTTACACTGTTGGTGGGAATGTGACCTGGTGCAGCCACTCTGGAAAACTGTGTGGAAGTTCCTCAAAGAGTTAAAAATAGATCTGCCCTACGACCCAGCAATTACCTGCTGGGGATTTACCCCAAACATACAGATGCAGTGAAACGGCAGGACACCTGCACCCCGATGTTTCTAGCAGCAATGTCCACAATAGCCAAAGTGTGGAGGAGCCTCGGTGTCCATCGAAAGATGATGGATAAAGAAGCTGTGGTCTATGTATACAATGGAATATTCCTCAGCCATTAGAAATGACAAATACCCACCATTTGCTTCGACGTGGATGGAACTGGAGGGTATTATGCTGAGTGAAGTAAGTCAATCGGAGAAGGACAAACATATGTTCTCATTCATTTGGGGAATATAAATAATAGTGAAAGGGAATACAAGGGAAAGGAGAAGAAATGGGTGGGAAATATCAGGAAGGGAGACAGAACATAAAGACTCCTAACTCTGGGAAACGGACTAGGGATGGTGGAAGGGGAGGTGGGCGGGGGTGGTGGTGAATGGGTGATGGGCACTAAGGATGAGCACTGGGTGTTATTCTGTAAGTTGGCAAATTGAACACCAATAAAAAATAAATTTATTATTTAAAAAAAAAACAAAAAACAAAGGCCTTTTTAACACTTTCATGCATTAAAAAGTAACTTTCAGTGGAAGTGCCTGGCACACAATAAGCACTTAATAAGTATGTGTTGAATAAATGAACAAGTAAATTAATGAGTGAGCTGCCTGGATGTAGAAAAACATAAATGGATGATTTTGAAACTGCAGATACAAAGCTCAGAGAAGTTAAAAGGAGAGAAATAACTTCTAGCTAGAAAATTGAGATAGCTTCATGAGAATGGATCATTTTAGGTCTAGTTTTAAGCATGAGAAGTTTTTAAATATGCTAATATTGGAAAGAAAGAAAAACATTTCAAGACAGTAACATAAACATAGCTTCACAGAGAGAAATAGAGAATTTTTTGCTGTAGTTGAGGGAAAGTTTTTATTTTATTTTATTTTATTTTTTATTTATTTTTTTTTTAAATTAACTTTGAAAGTTTTTATTTTTAATGCTTTCCCTATTTATATACCAACAACCATATGCAAAGAACTCTTCTGTGTGTCTTAACTGATAAAGCATGAGGTGGTCACTTGACGGGATGAGCACTGGGTGTTTTTCTGTATGTTGGTAAATTAAACACCAATAAAAGTTAATTAAAAAAAAAAAAAAAAAAAGAACAAAAAAAAAAAAAAAAAAAAAAAAAAAAAAAGACATTTAATCAGTGCCTGCTATGAGCCTGAACTGGCAATGTAATAGTTGCCAGGGTGTGGTCTGACGAAGGCAGAGGGGGAAGGAAATGAAGGTTTACCCAGGGACTTCCAGACTTAAGTTCACCCAAAGCCTTCCTTTCAGGAGTGGTGGAAGGTAACTGGTGGAGGAGCCAGATCTATGCAGCAGGTTGGCTGAAGTGCCATTGGAGGAATGGAAGCTGAGAGCCCAGGACATTAGGACTTTTAGCAAAGACAAAAATCTATGGGCAATAGCCAATACCCCACTAAGCATAGTCTATTCCCCTTGGAGCTGAGGCAGAACTAGAAGTGAATTAGCTGCAAAGGCCAGAAGGATGATACCAGGAAAGAAATAGGCCTATCTGGGAGTACATCAAGAGGAAGCTGGAACGAGTCCTGACCACAGTGTTAGAAGATGCAAATTATGAGTGTAATGAAGGACAGTGGGTATAGGCATAATTGTTTTATTGCATTTTGCTTCAGAGATACTGTGCTTTTTTGCAACTTGAAGGTCTGTGTCAACCCTGCGTCAAGCAAGTCCATTGGCACCATTTTACCAACAGCATTTGCTCTCTTTATGCCTCTGTGTCACATTTTGGTAATTCTCACAGTATTTTAAACTTTAAACCTTATTATTATATTTGTAACTATGATCTGTGATCAGTGATTACAACTCACTGAAAACTCAGATGATGGTTAGCAGTTTTAGCAATAAGGTATTTTTTAATTAATGTATTTTTAAAGTATTTTTAGATATAATGCTATTTATTGCACTTTTAATGGACTACACAATAGTGAAACATAATTTTTATATGCACAGAAAAATCAAACACTTCATCTGCAATATTTACTTTATTACAGTAGTCTGGTACTAAGCCCACAGTATCTCTAGCGTGTGCTTGCATATACTTTTCCTCTGTATTTTCTCAGTGTTTCCATTTTATGTGACTGCATCACAATCCACTATAGAATTTAATGAATTAACACAGCAATAATGTGTTGTTCCTCATAATTCATTGGGTCAGGAACTCAGGCAGGGTTTGCCTTGGCAGTTCTCCTATCTTTATGGCACCAGGTCAGACTATTCACTTGGCTGTCTTCAGTAGCTGCCTGGGCTAAAAGGTCCAAGAAGACTCCACTCAGGTGCCTATCACCTTCCTGCCTTTATGGGTCTCTTTCCCCAAAGTGTCTCATCACTTAGAAGTCTAGTCAAAGTGTCCTTGGAGCACAGTCATTGGTTTCTGGAAAGTGGTTGCTGCCAGGGTTCTCAGGGCGATGTCAGAGCAGGCAGGTGTCTTTTCCATGATATTCTGTTGATTAAGGCAAGTCACAAGGCCAGCCTCCATTGGTAGTGGGATTGGGGGGAGGGGAAGGACCTATTTGTTGACAGAAACAACTAAGGGGATTGACAGAGGCCATCTTTGAGTTTCATATGTGACCAGAATCATGAGAATTCCCTAGTGGAACTCTCTCAGTTTGCCCAACTTACAGCCAACTCCCAGAGCAATAGTGGTACTTGTCTAAGAGAGGAGGCCTGTGAGAGATTTGGGCCTAGGTTCCAGCTCCTTCACACCCAGATCAATGCACTTCCAGCTCGTATTTGTTTATTTCCTCGATGCATGCAGCCCAATTACAAGAGGCACTCTGGGGAGAGGTATGGAAAGGCCATGACTTTGCTTCATAAGCATTTGTCTTTTGGTTTATTTTTCTTCTTTCTTTTTCTGTCTTTCTCTCTCTCTCTCTCTCTTTCTTTCTTTCTTTCTTTCTTTCTTCTTCATTTTTTTCTAAATATACAAATTAAACAACTCAACAAAGAGACGAGACCCTTCCTGTATACTATCCCTCTCCTCTTAAAGTAATTCTGATGTCTATCCATATAGCTTGATGCTTATGAACTTAATATAAATTGAACAATTTACTGCCTAGTTCTGCCTAGGTTTTCCCACTCAAACATTATGTCTCTCATGTTAATCCAGTTGATGCATTGGACAGTGATTTATTCCATTGTTGTTGTACAGATTTTACTGTAGGCATATACCTTGGCCTCTTAGAGCTGAAGCCCTGCATCTCTCAGGGCTTATACCCAACTGTGACCATAGAAGACCATCTGGAGAGCCTGTCTGGAGGCTGCTCTCAGAGGGCCCTTGTCACCTAAGTTCTGACAAAAGTCCAGCAGAAATCTCTCTGGAAAACACTCCATCCATGATCCTCTTTCTTTGTGTGACAAGTTCATGACCTCCTCTTCTACAAAGGGGCTCTAAGGTGGTTAACAGTCCTCCCAGGAACCTCATCTGATTCTCCACAGATCCCTTTTCTTCAGCAGGTGCTCAATTATCAACTGGTCCCCATAGGCTTTGCCACTAAAGACCCTGGCAGCCAGACTTCTAGAAGTCAGAGGACTTTCTCTGGCAGCCAATCATCTGTGAAAAAAAAAAAAAAACCAGCAAGCAAAAACTGTGGAAGAATTAGTACCTTCCCCTCAGCAGGCTTTCTCCAATGACTAATGGATTTGGTGGATAGATGCCTCAGCACCTATGCCCTTCAAAGAAAATAACTCTGAGATGCAAGTTCCACACAGCTTCCTAATTTTTCAAAGAGGAATTAAGCTCCAGTGGCCGACACCTATACCTTTCTGAATAATGCGCCTTTATTGGTTGGCTTCTCAACCTTGTCTCTCTTTCCCTTATTCCTACAGGAACTTCTTGGGATCCCCTGCCAAGAGATATGTTTGCAACCAAATCCTCACTTCCAGATTTACTTCAGAGGAAAACAGTCTTGGACAACTATAGACACAGCATGTAAAATGTAGAATGTGTGCAAAAATAATGAGACAGGAAAGCTACTTTCTTTGTGTGATCTACCTCCTTCTTACGTGAAACAAAAAAGAAAAAAAACTTAGTAGAACTCTGATAATAAACAATGGTGTATATGGATATACACAAGTTTTGAAAGACATTATTTTTCCACAAGTGCCAGGCACACTTGTCAGGGTTCTGTTCAATTTTCGTAAGCGAAGCTCTCAGATTTTCTAAAGTAGGGCATGCTTGAACTTGAATGATTTTGGTTGCCCAGAGATTATCTTGGTGATATGCTGCCTGGACTTTCTATTACTCTTTTTAAAAAATAATCGATTTATTTAATCTGCACATTTTGCACAGAAAAAATATTCTGTGAATATTTATTTATTTTTTTTAATAAATTAATTTTTATTGGTGTTCAATTTACCAACATACAGAATAACACCCAGTGCTCATTCCGTCAAGTGTCCCCCTCAGGGCCCATCACACATTCACCGCCACCCCCCGCCCTCCTCCCCTTCCACCACCCCTAGTTCATTTCCGAGAGTTAGGAGTCTTAATGTTCTGTCTCCCTTCCTGATGTTTCCCACACATTTCTTCTCCCTTCCCTTATATTCCCTTTTACTATTATTTATATTCCCCAAATGAATGAGAACATACACTGTTTGTCCTTCTCCGATTGACTTACTGCACTCAGCATAATACCCTCCACCTCCATCCACGTCGAAGCAAATGGTGGGTATTTGTAGTTTCTAATGGCTGAGTAATATTCCATTGTATACATAGACCACATCTTATTTATCCATCATCTTTTGATGGACACCAAGGCTCCTTCCACAGTTTGGCAATTGTGGACATTGCTGCTATGAACATCGGGGTGCAGGTGTCCCGGCGTTTCATTGCATCTGAATCTTTGGGGTAAATCCCCAACAGGGCAATTGCTGGGTCATAGGGCAGATCTATTTTTAACTCTTTGAGGAACCTCCACACAGTTTTCCAGAGTGGCTGCACCAGTTCACATTCCCACCAACAGTGTAAGAGGGTTCCCTTTTCTCCGCATCCTCTCCAACATTTGTGGTTTCCTGCCTTGTTAATTTTCCCCATTCTCACTGGTGTGAGGTGGTGTCTCATTGTGGTTTTGATTTGTATTTCCCTGATGGCAAGTGATGCAGAGCATTTTCCCATGTGCATGTTGGCCATGTCCATGTCTTCCTCTGTGAGATTTCTGTTCATGTCTTCTGCCCATTTCATGATTGGATTGTCTGTTTCTTGGGTGTTGAGTTGGATAAGTTCTTTATAGATCTTGGAAACTAGCCATTTATCTGATACGTCATATGGAAATATCTTCTCCCATTCTGTAGGTTGTCTTTCAGTTTTGTTGACTGTATCCTTTGCTGTGCAAAAGCTTCTTATCTTGATGAAGGCCCAATAGTTCATTTTTGCTTTTGTTTCTTTTGCCTTCGTGGATGTATCTTGCAAGAAGTTGCTGTGGCCAAGTTCAAAAAGGGTGTTGCCTGTATTCTCCTGTAGGATTTTGATGGAATCTTGTCTCACATTTAGATCTTTCATCTATTTGAGTTTATCTTTGTGTATGGTGCAAGAGAGTGGTCCAGTTTCATTCTTCTGCATATGGATGTCCAATTTTCCCAGCATCTATTATTGAAGAGACTGTCTTTCTTCCAATGGATAGTCTTTCCTCCTTTATCGAATATTAGTTGACCATAAAGTTCAGGGTCCACTTCTGGGTTCTCTATTCTGTTCCATTGATCTATGTGTCTGTTTTTGTGTCAGTACCACACTGTCTTGATGACCACAGCTTTGTAGTACAACCTGAAATCTGGCATTGTGATGCCCCCAGCTATGGTTTTCTTTTTTAAAATTCCCCTGGCTATTCAGGGTCTTTTCTGATTCCACACAAACCTTAAAATAATTTGTTCTAACTCTCTGAAGAAAGTCCATGGTATTTTGATAGGGATTGCATTAAACGTGTGAATTGCCCTGGGTAACATTGACATTTTCACAATATCAATTCTGCCAATCCATGAGCATGGAATATTTTTCCATCTCTTTATGTCTTCCTCGATTTCTTTCAGAAGTGTTCTATGGTTTTTAGGGTATAGATCCTTTACCTCTTTGGTTAGGTTTATTCCTAGGTCTCTTATGCTTTTCGGTGCAGTTGTAAATGGGATTGACTCCTTTATTTCTCTTTCTTCAGTCTCATTGTCAGTGTATAGAAATGCCACTGGTATCTGGGCATTGATTTTGTATCCTGCCACACTGCCAAATTGCTGTATGAGTTCTAGCAATCTTGGGGTGGAGGCTTTTAGGTTTTCTATGTAGAGTATCATGTCATCGGTGAAGAGGGAGAGTTTGACTCTTCTTTGCCAATTTGAATGGCTTTAATGTCTTTTTGTTGTCTGATTGCTGAGGCTAGGACTTCCAATACTATGTTGAACAGCAGTGGTGAGAGTGGACATCCCTGTCTTGTTCCTGATTTTAGGGGAAAGGCTCCCAGTGTTTTCCCATTGAGAATGATATTTGCTGTGGGCTGTTCGTAGATGGCTTTTAAGATGTCGAGGAAAGTTCTCTCTATCTCTACACTCTGAAGAGTTTTGATCAGGAATGGATGCTGTATTTTGTCAAATGCTTTCTCTGCATCTAATGAGAGGATCATATGGTTCTTGGTTTTTCTCTTGCTGATATGATGAATCACATTGATTGTTTTACGAGTGTTGAACCAGCCTTGTGTCCCGGGGATAAATCCTACTTGGTAATAGTGAATAATTTTCTTAATGTGTTGTTGGATCCTATTGGCTAGTATCTTGTTGAGAATTTTTGCATCCATGTTCATCAGGGATATTGGTCTGTAATTCTACTTTTTGGTGGGGTCTTTGGTTTTGCAATTAAGGTGATGCTGGCCTCATAGAACGAATTTGGAAGTACTCCATCTCTTTCTATCTTTCCAAACAGCTTTAGTAGAATAGGTATGATTTCTTCTTTAAATGTTTGATAGAATTCCCCTGGGAAGCCATCTGGCCCTGGACTCTTGTGTCCTGGGAGGTTTTTGATGACTGCTTCAATTCCCTCCCTGGTTTGGCCTGTTCAGGTTTTCTATTTCTTCCTGTTCCAGTTTTGGAAGTTTGTGGCTTTCCAGGAATGCGTGCATTTCTTCTAGATTGCGTAATTTATTGGCGTAGAGCTGTTCATAATATGTTTTTAAAATCGTTTGTATTTCCTTGGTGTTGGTAGTGATCTCTCCTTTCTCATTCATGATTTTATTAATTTGAGTCTTCTCTCTCTTCTTTTTCATAAGGCTGGCTAATGGTTTATCTATCTTATTAATTCTTTCAAAGAACAAACTCCTGGTTCTGTTGATCTGTTCCATAGTTCTTCTGGTCTTGATTTCGTTGAGTTCTGCTCGAATCTTTATTAACTCTCTTCTTCTGCTGGGTGTAGGATCTATTTGCTGTTTTATCTCTAGTCCCTTTAGGTGTAAGATTAGCTTTTGTATTTAAGTTCTTTCCAGTTTTTGAATGGATGCTTCTATTGCAATGTATTTCCCCCACAGGACTGCTTTTGCTGCATCCCAAAGATTTAGAACGGTTGTATCTTCATTCTCATTAGTTTCCATGAATATTTTTAATTAGTCCTTAATTTCCTGGTTGACTCTTTCATCTTTTAGCAGGATGGTCCTTAACCTCCAGGTGTTTGAGGTCCTTCCAAACTTCTTGTTGTGATTTAGTTCTAATTTCAAGGCATTATGGTCTGAGAATATGCAGGGGACGATCCCAATCATTTGGTATCAGGTCAGACCCGATTTGTGACCCAGTATGTGGTCTATTCTGGAGAAAGTTCCATGTGCACTTGAGAAGAATGTGTATTCAGTTGAGTTTGGATGTAAAGTTTTGTAGATATCTGTGAAATCCATCTGGTCCAGTGTATCATTTAAAGCTCTTGTTTCTTTGGAGATGTTGTGCTTAGAAAACCTATCGAGTATAGAAAGAGCTACATTGAAGTCACCAAGTATAAGTGTATTATTATCTAAGTATTTCTTCACTTTGGTTATTAATTGATTTAAATATTTGGGAGCTCCCATATTCTGGGAATATATATTGAGGATTGTTAACTCCTCTTGTTGGATAGATCCTTTAAGTATGAGATAGTATCCCTCTTCATCTCTCACTACACTCTTCAGGGCAAATTTTAGTTTATCTGAGGATGGCTACCCCTGCTTTCTTTTGAGGACCATTTGAATGGTAAATGGTTCTCCAACCTTTTATTTTCAGGCTGTAGGTGTCCTTCTGTCTAAAATGAGTCTCTTGTAGACGGCAAATAGATGCATCCTGCTTTTTTATCCTGTCTGAAACCCTGCGCCTTTTGATGGGGTCATTAAGCCCGTTCATGTTCAGAGTTACTATTGAAAGGTATGAGTTTAGTGTCACCATGATATCTATTCAGTCCTTGTTTTTGTGGATTGTTCCACTGAACTTCTTCTTAAAGGGACATTTTAAGAGTCCCCCTTAAAATTTCTTGCAGAGCTGGTTTGGAGGTCACATATTCTTTCAGTTCCTGCCTGTCTTGGAAGCTCTTTCTCTCTCCTTCCATTTTAAGTGAGAACCTTGCTGGATAAAGTATTCTTGGTTGCATGTTCTTCTCATTTAGGACCCTGAATATATCCTGCCAGCCCTTTCTGGCCTGCCAGGTCTCTGTGGAGAAGTCTGCTGTTACCCTAATACTCCTCCCCATAAAAGTCAGGGATTTCTTGTCTCTTGCTGCTTTAAGGATCTTCTCTTTATCTTTGGAATTTGGAAGCTTCACTATTAGATGTTGAGGTGTTGAACAGTTTTTATTGATTTTAAGGGGGGGGATCTCTCTATTTCCTGGATCTGAATGCCTGTTTCCCTTCCCTGATTAGGAAAGTTTTCAGGTAGGATTTGTTCAAATACATATTCTGGCCCTCTGGCCATTTCAACACCCTCGGGAACCCCAATTAAACGTAGGTTTTTCTTCCTCAGGCTGTCGTTTATTTCCCTTAATCTGTCTTCATGGTCTCTTAATTGTCTGTCTCTTTTTTCCTCAGTTTCCCTCTTTGCCATCAACTTGTCTTCTATGTCACTCACTCATTATTCCACCTCGTTAACCCTCGTCCTTAGGACTTCTAGTTTGGATTGCATCTCATTCAATTGATTTTTAATTTCTGCCTGATTGGATCTAAATTCTGCAGTCATGAAGTCTCTTGAGTCCTTTATGTTTTTTTCTAGAGGCACCAGTATCTGTATAATAGTGCTTCTGAATTGGCTTTCTGACATTGAATTGTAATCCAGATTTTATAACTCTGTGGGAGAGAGGACTGTTTCTGATTCTTTTGAGGTGAGGTTTTCCTTCTAGTCATTTGGCTCAGTGCAGAGTGGCCAAAAACAAGTTGTATTGGGAAAAGGAGAAAAGGAGAGGAGAGAAAGAAGGAGAGAAAAGAGAAAAAGAAAAAAGAAAAAAAAGAGAAGAAAAAGAGAAAGACAAAGAAAGAAAGGGAAAAAGGGGTGGGGCAAGCAAACAAATGAAAAAGAAAAAAAAGAAAAAAAAACATGGGGGAGTATCCTCTGATTCTGTATACTTTAAGTCTCTTGACTTCCCCTGGAACTTGTCTGTCCAGCTGGTCTTCTGGGGGAGGGGCCTGCTGTGCTGATTCTCAGGTGTCAGCACTTGGGGGAGCTGCTCTGCCCTCTGCCTGGTGCAGGGCTCAGTGGGGGTGTTTACCCCGTGAGGCCCCAGGAGGAACAACCGCAGTGGCGGGGCCAGCTCTGCAGCCCTGGAGTTAGCTCCAGCGGTAGCTCCGGGGCTCTCCGTTGGCAGGGCCTGGAGGCTCCGGGGTGGGGCCGCTGATCTGCTCAGTTCCAGGCAGGAGCGTCCTTGCTGTCCTGGGCCCTCCCGGCCTCTGCCTGTCCCGGGGGAGGCCGGATCCTGGGCAGTGTCCCGGCGCCCTGTGCTCCGGGGCCTGCGCTGTTGGATCCGCGCTCCCGCCCCGCAGCCCCCTCCGCAGAGCCGCCGCCCGAGCCCCTCCGAGCTGCTCCGGGTCCCGCCTTGCGCTGCAGCCCTTAGGGAGCTCGACGCACTCTCCCGGGGCGCAAGTGCCTGTTAGTGTCCCCGGGAGCCCGAGGGCTTCCCCGCCCTCCGGGTCTTGCTCCACCTCCCTGCGGGCCCCTTTGCTCCAGGAAGGTTGGTGCAGCTCCTGCTCCTCCAGGACGGGGCTCTCCTGTCCTGGGGACACTCGCCCTTGGAGGCCTTTTGTTTCTTTATTTCTTTTTCCCCAATTTCCTACCTTGATAGAAGCGCGAACTCCTCTCACCATAGCATTCCAGCTGGTCTCTCTTTAAATCTCAGGCCGAATTCGTAGATTTTCAGGATGATTTGAAGGCTATCTAGGTAATTTGGTGGGGACAGGTGACTTGGGGACCCTACTCTTCCGCCACCTTGCCCCTCCTATCCTGAATATTTATTTATTCACAAGAGAGAGAGAGAGAGAGAGAGGCAGAGACACAGGCAGAGGCAGGATCAGGCTCCACGCAGGGAGCCCGACGTGGTACTTGATCCCCAGTCTCCAGGATCATGCCGCAGGCTGAAGATGGCGCTAAACCCCTGAGCCATCTGGGCTGCCAGGTCTTTCTATTTCTGAAGGAACTTACTTCACTGCTCTTTTTTGTAAAATACTGAGAGCTCTCTACTTGTTAACATATTTCTACTTTGGTTTTCAAAATGTACCTGAACAATAGTTTATGCAATGGCTTCAGTTGAGCTGTAATCTTAACTGCTGTTTCCAGGTGTGTGTGGCATACAGAGCATAAACATTTCTTTTCATTCTTATGCTTTCTTATGTTCAAGATAGATGTACATACTTACAGAATGGGAAAAAATAATAGTCCCTCTAGTTTAAAAAATAACTTTGAAAAATGGAAAGCTTCTGGAAGTTAATGTAGGAGAATATTTTGATCATTTGAGTGACAGAAGGATTTCTTTTATTTTTTACATTGTTCATTGCCTTTTATTTTTAATTTTTTTATTATTATTTTTGTATATATTTTTATTTGAGTTCGATTTGCCAACATATAGCATAACATCCAGTGCTTATCCCATTATGTGCCCCCCTCAATGCCCATCACACAGTCACCCCATCCTCCTACCAACCTCTCTTTCTACCACCCTTTGTTCGTTTCCCAGAGTTAGGTATCTCTCATGTTCTGTCACCCTTACTGATATTTCCTACTCATTTCCTCTCCTTTTCCCTTGATTCCCTTTCACTATTTTTTATATTCCCCAAGTGAATAAGACCATATAATGTTTGTCCTTCTCCAATTGACTTACTTCACTTAGCATAATACCCTCCAGTTCCATCCACATTGAAACAAATGGTGGGTACTTTTCATTTCTAATGGCTGAGTAATATTACATTGTATGCATAGACCACATCTTCTTTATTCATTCATCTTTCGTTGGACACCAAGGCTCCTTCTGCAGTTTGGCTATTGTGGACATTGCTGCTATAAACATTGGGGTGCAGGTGTCCTGCCATGTCACTGCATCTGTATCTTTGGGTTATATTCCCAGTAGTGCAATTACTGGGCCATAGGGCAGATAGACCAATGGATCAGAATAGAGAATCCAGTAATGGGCCCTCAACTCTATGGTCAACTAATATTCGACAAAGCAGAAAAGACTATCCACTGGACAAAGGACAGTCTCTTCAATAAATGGTGCTGAGAAAATTGGACAGCCACGTGCAGAAGAATGAAACTAGACCATTCTCTTACACCAGACACAAAGATAAACTCAAAATGAATGAAAGATCTAAATGTGAGACAAGATTCCATCAAAATCCTAGAGAAGAACACAGGCAACACCCTTTTTGAACTTGGTCACAGCAACTTCTTGCAAGATACATCTATAAAGGCAAGGGAAACAAAAGCAAGAATGAAGTATTGGGACTTAATCAAAATAAAAAGCTTCTGCACAGCAAAAGAAATAGTCAACAAAACTAAAAGACAACCTACAGAATGGGAAAGGATATTTTCAAATGACAAATGACATATCAGATAAAGAGCTAGTATCCAAGATCTATGAAGAACTTATTAAACTCAACAGTAAAGAAACAATCCAATCATGAAATGGGCAAAGGACATGAAGAGAAATCTCACAGAGGAAGACATAGACATGGCCAACATGCACATGAGAAAATGCTCTGCATCACTTGCCATCAGGGAAATACAAATCAAAACCACAATGAGATACCACCTCACACCAGTGAGAATGGGGAAAATTAACAAGGCAGGAAACCACAAATGTTGGAGAGGATGCGGAGAAAAGGGAACCCTCTTACACTGTTGGTGGGAATGTGAACTGGTGCAGCCACTCTGGAAAACTGTGTGGAGGTTCCTCAAAGAGTTAAAAATAGACAGAAGGATGGCTTAAACATGACCAAATCCCTTACCAGCTATAAAAGAAAAGATTATTAAATTAGACTGTTACTTTAGCAGTTTCCTTATCAAAACACCATAAAATGGGTGAAAAGCAAACTGCAGAGTAGAACAATGAGCCCAACAAAGTGAACTACAAACTTGTATAAATTAAGACAGGCAACCCCTGAAAAAGTGAATGAAAGACTTGAGCAAACACTTGATAGAGAAATTATCCAGAGTGCTTATAATTTTAAAAAGATGCTTAACAGAATAGTCTTCAGGAAAATGCAGACCAAAAGAAAAATGAAATGTCATTAGACATATACCAGAATGGCCAGAAAAAAACACAGCTAAAGTCTGGGTCACACCATGTGTTTGTGAAACTGTGCAGAACAAAAAATTACATTGCTTTTGAATGCAAATTGGTCAACATTTTGGAAAAATGGTGTACAGTATTTATTAAATCTAAACTTATGTATATCTCATAACAGCGTTATTTTTCAGGTCTTCATGACTTCTACAAGAATGTTTATAGTAGTACTATTAATAAGAAGAAATTGAGAAAAACTTATACATCAACAGTTATACATCAATAGTAGAATGAATTAAAAAGTAGGTTTATTTGTACAGTGGAACACTGGCACTGAAGATAGAAAGAATATACTAGTGCTATATGCAACAACCAGATCAACTTCAGAGATATAATGAAGCCATATTCAAAAGAATACACATCAGGAGTGCCTGGGTGGCTCAGTGAGTTAAGTGTCTGACTCCTGGTTCAGCTGAGGTCATGACCCTAAGGTCACTAGATTGAGCTCCATATCATGCTCTGTTCTCAGTGGAGAGCCCATTTGAGATTCTCTGCCCCCCTCTCTCCGACCCTCCCCCTGCTCACTCTCTCTCTAAAATAAATAAATAAAATCTTTTAAAAAAAAGAATACACATCAAATGATCCCATTTTTACAAAGTTTACAAATACTAGTCTACAGTCAGGAAGTCAGCATATTGATTTTCTTTGTGGAGGAAGGCATTGTAGAGTGGATGGATAGAAGTTTCCTTGTTTGTTTTCATCTAGAAACTTTGCAAACCAAGAAGGAAACTGAATCAGGAACGGAAGGCAAAAGGAATAATCAAAAAAGACAAACACTTATGAAGCAGCTGCTCCAGGCTACAATGATGAGATTATCAAATAAAAACAGCATATCAAGATTTCTGACTCAATGTCAATATTCAGAGAATGCCTGAAGTCCCAGATTGATTCAAGCATAAAACATAACCTGTAAGGGTATAATGAGAGAAAACCCACCCCATGCTGTATCTCTCTAGTCCCTCCCTGTGCCACCTTCCTGTTAGACATCCTTATAGCAAACATTACTCTCTGCAGATGGATGATTCTTGTATTTGTTTGTTTGTCTCCTACCCTTTAGAATATCAACTTCCTGAAAACAGGGATTGTGCCTTTGTTTATGGGGTCATTGGAAGAACAGACGTTCTTAATTTTACTGCAGTCTAACTCAACAATGATTTTTCTATGGGTTGTTTTTTTTAAATTTCCATTAGTTAACATATAGTGTAATATTAGTTTCAGGTATACAATATACTGATTCAACATTTCCATACATCACCTGGTGTGTGCTTATCACAAGTGCACTCCTTAATCCCCATCACCCATTTAACCCATTCCTCACCCCTTTCACCTCTGGTAACCATCAGTTTGTGCTCTGTAGTTAAGAGTCTGTTTCTTGGTTTTTCTTATGGTTTGCTCTTTTTGTTACTTCTTTACAAAATTTTTTTACTATCTAATGATAGTGAATATATTCTACTGTACAGTCTTGAAACATATCAAATTTTAGCTTTTGTGCTAAGTCTTCAGTTCATCATCACCTTGGCTAAGATGTATACTTTTGTACTTGCTAACAAGCCATGACACAAATACATTTTAATTGCACTGCCTTACTGAAACATATTGAAAACCGGATTGTGACACAGAGATAGAAAGCTTAGCCATATCCTTCCAATAAAAAGGCCTTTCTGAAGCTGGATAAGGCTTTAATGAATCAGAACCATCTGGGAAGTATGAAGTAGTTCTTCCATAGATTCCATAAAGGAGATTACTACTCAGACTTCCCTGGAAGACATGTGGATCAGAGAGAGCTGACCAGATGCTGAATAATGACACATGAGGCTTGTCCTGGGCATCACAAGGGCTCTGAGGCTCACACCAGACTCCAGAAGTGTGAAAACACCTGTATAAGGGAAAAAATGCTCTATTGACTATTTTCCATAACAAGCAAATGTATTCAATGGTTAACAAAACTGCTGAATTTTTGGTATATTAAAAACATTCCTGGGAATTAGCTCTTGACAGAAAGGAACCTTAAAAAAATAAAAAGAGCACAGTGCCTCTGGTGCACTTTAAAGGGCTGAGTCAACTTGTGAAATGGAAAAATGATAGAACATAGCCATGGTTTCCTCACTGTTCCTGTAGGGACCAAGGGCAGACCTCCCACTTTGGCATGCAGATGGTGCTGAGCTAAAAGCAATCAAGGCCCAAAGACTCAGGAAGAAACTGCAACCTCACCCCCACTACTATGTAAAAGAATTTAGGTAGAAGACTTGCACTAAGAAGAGAGCTAGTGCCACAGGCAGCTACGTTATACTGTGAACCAGGCATGTTGACAGAGGAAACAAGCAAGGCCTCTCTGATCAAAGTACTCTCTTTGTTCTACTGTTTCTGTGCAGCAAACGTGTTTACCAAACATTTACTCTCCTTCGTCTTCCTGTGAATTGCAATATTCACCATGACCAAGTAGGATTTATCCCCGGGACACAAGGCTGGTTCAACACTCGTAAAACAATCAATGTGATTCATCATATCAGCAAGAGAAAAAACAAAAACCATATGATCTTCTGAATAGACGCAGAGAATGTTTTTGACAAAATACACCATCCATTCCTGGTCAAAACTCTTGAGAGTGTAGGGATAGAGGGAACATTCCTCAGCATCTTAAAAGCCATCTACGAAAAGCCCACAGCAAATATCATTCTTAGTGAGGAAACACTGGGAGCCTTTCCCCTAAGATCAGGAACAAGACAGGGATGTCCACTCTCACCACTGCTATTCAACATAGTACTAGAAGTCCTAGCCTCAGCAATCAGGCAACAAAAAGACATTAAAGGCATTCAAATTGGCAAATAAGAAGTCAAACTCTCCCTCTTTGCAGATGACATGAGACTACATAGAAAACCCAAAAGCCTCCACCCCAAGATTGCTAGAACTCATACAGCAATTTGGCAGTGTGGCAGGATACAAAAATCAATGCCCAGAAATCAGTGGCGTTTCTATACACTAACAATGAGACTGAAGAAAGAGAAATTCAGGAGTCAATCCCATTTACAACTGCACCGAAAAGCATAAGATACCTAGGAATAAACCTAACCAAAGAGGTAAAGGATCTATACCCTAAAAGCTACAGAACACTTCTGAAAGAAATTGAGGAAGGCACAAAGAGATGGAAAAATATTCCATGCTCATGGATTGGCAGAATTGATATTGTGAAAATGTCAATGTTACCCAGGGCAGTTTACACATTTAATGCAATCCCTATCAAAATACCATGGACTTTCTTCAGAGAGTTAGAACAAAATATTTTAAGATTTGTGTGGAATCAGAAAAGACCCCGAATAGGCAGGGAAATTTTAAAAAATAAAACCATATCTGGGGGCATCACAATGCCAGATTTCAGGTTGTACTACAAAGCTGTGGTCATCCAGGCAGTGTGGTCCTGGCACAAAAACAGACACATCGATCAATGGAACAGAATAGAGAGCCCGGAAGTGGACCCTCAACTTTATGGTCAACTAATATTCAATAAAGGAGGAAAGACTATCCACTGGAAGAAAGTCAGTCTCTTCAACAGATGGTGCTGGGAAAATTGGACATCCACATGCAGAAGAATGAAACCAGACCACTCTCTTTCACCATACACAAAGATAAACTCAATATTTCTTTTCAAAGTTCCAGACCCTATTCTCTTCTTAATTCAACATGGCATATATACCTCATTTTTTTTACTGTCTTTGGAATTCACATGTCTGTGTGAATTCCCCATGTATACAAATTTAAATTTGATTTTCTTTCCTGTTAATCTATCTCTTATCAATTAGATTTAGTTCAGTGGAAGAATCTTGAAGGGTAAAGTAAAATTTTCTTCTCTTCATATCACAAATTGTCCAAAATTCTACAAAAAATGTATACACGGATTGTATTTTATCCATGCCTAAAGTTTCACTGACTTCTTAGGAAGTCTACTGCTACTCAGAGGCCAAGAGCATTGGTTATAAATGAGTAACTAGGAAGGTAGTCCAGCTCAAATAAAAACAAATTGGAATATGCACTCTGCTTATACCCATAAGCCAGTATTTGTGAGGATGCAGTAAAAACCCCACCTCTCCCCCAACTTCTCCTTCTGCCACATGCTCCCACATATGCTCACAGTGGACCTATGAGAACAATGAACTTGTTAAGTACACTGGAATGTAAAGAACTGTACAAGGAAATTTACTTAACTAATAACTATACACTTCTATATGTAACAAATTGATTCATATACTTAAAGGGCCATTTAAAAATTAAAGAAGTAATGTCTATAACTGTGAATGTCTCATACCTACATGGCTGCACTGGAAGCCCTGAATACAACTTACTCACAAACAGGTTCAGAATTTGTTAGCAAAAGCATTAACAATATTGTTGAAGTTCTCTTTTTATATAGCCCTTTTTAGTTATTGTTGTTATTGTTTTTCACATTTATGTTTTTGAGTGAATTTCAAGGTTTCAAAAATACTTTAAAGGTTTTTACATATTGAATTTGTTAAAAAACCAAAATTTAGCTGAGTAAGTTCTAAGGCTCTCATTGGCTTTATTCAATGATTCATGAATCAAGCAGCATCCAATCTAGCAGATAGAAAGGAGCTCTAAGGAACAGCACAATATAAAAGGTTTCAATAGGCAGAAGTGATCAGGAATAAGGAAGTTATGCTGGGCAAAAAAGTAGGTTGGTTTTTGCCTGGTCAGTTTCCTTTAGGGGATGACTGTAGTCTGTCGGGCAGATTACCTTGCTAGTGCTTATTAGGCAGTTCCTGACCAACTGGTTTAAGAGTCCATTTCTGGGAAAGCCAGAGCTATAATTAAATCTTGGTTTGGTGATGAGGAACTGAGCATAAGTGACTCCATTTTAGGCCTAGTGTCTTGTTTCTAATATGTATTTCCTTACGTACTGCTCCTACCACCAAAACCACCAATATTGCTGAACATTGAACATGAACTTCTTGTGAATGAGGTACATTCATATCTGTGCATTTTTTGACTACTTACCAGAAAATGGGCTCTAGCCTCGTTTCAGGCTCTGTGCCTGGCCATCCAGACTAATGCTCTGGCAGAGAACCTTTCCAGTCATCATGGGGAGGCTCTGGTCTTTCTCTTACCATCTCTTGGATTCAAAAAGCCACAGTCTTAGTCACTATTTGCTTCCCCTTATTATTTCTAAGATATATATGCCTCTTTTGCAGGTTTATCCCCTCTGTCAGTCCTTAATAACTGGCGGTGACATTCCCAACCTCTCCATCTGCCTGGTCACCTCCTGCCAATGCACCCTGCCCTGCCTATCTCAGCAGCAATACTGGCTGCTCCTCATTACTTGGTCCTATAGGGGAAATCAGGGCAGGAGCAACCACACATCATTTCTTGATCCAAGTATAAGTACATCTCTCTCCTTTCTGACATGCTTGGGTCCTGGTGCTCCAATCATCTCCATGTACAAGGAGTTTGCAAAACATTTCCTTATGATCCCAGTTAATCCTCATTCAACATTATTAGTTTAGCAGACTTATGCCCATCTATAGATGCAGATAGGAGCAGGTTGACTCAGAGACAGGAAGACAACTCCAACAAGACTCAGCTCTGTATGGGAAACTCCTGGCTTTGGAGGGCTTAGTCCTTCTGCCCTTCCCAGATTTCTGGCCTCTGGGTAGATACAGCTCACCCTCTGCTGTTTGACAGCAGGAGTCTTGCAAAAATTCTCTAGATGTGTGACCTCTGGAACACTTGTTCTCTTATCAACTTAATCCTTCTATGACAAGGGAGCTGCTGTTCTATCAACCACAAGACACTGACTCCTTCGGTCTTTACCAGATGTCAGAATCCTGGTAGATACCTCTTTCTCTCTCTTTTTGCACTTCTGAAACAGTTCTATCCTTTACCATATCTGTCTTGAAGATTTATTGTGTTGTTTGTTTTTTTGCAGTTTATGGCTTTGTTTGATATTCTTCTAAAGCTATTATTTCATTTGTTCCCTAAGATTTTCAAAGCTATTCATATAGTTTTTAAATCTATTTTTCTTCCCTCACACCTTGAATCTGTTTTTACATATTTTTCCATCTCTTTGAGTTTCAGTTAACTATTGTATTTTATACTATTTTAGTTTTTATGTTGTGCAATGGATATGGTATTGATGAAATTGTTAACACCTATGTGTTTTTCATATGGTTTATTATATAATGCATTGCGGCTCCTCCACCACTGAATGAATGAACTTCATTATTTCAAGATAAAAATGGATATCAGTCAACAAAACAATAGAGTCATTGATCAGTGTTGGCTATCCAAATAGATTTTTTGAAGTCTCTAATCTATTAAAATCATAGACTTGAAGGCATACATGAGAGAGAACTTAAAATATGACATTGGAGATGTCTTAGTGGCCTGAGGCATAAGTAGACACTCCCTCCTGAAGATGGAAAAGAAAGGATGCACTACAGGTCAGAGACAAGTGGGGAGACACAGTTCAGGCTAGAACCCTCCCCAACCTTGAGCTCTCCCTAAGTACCTAGAAAGAGAAAAACGTGGATGGATGAGGGATTGTGGGAGAGCCAAGGTTATCTATGTGGGGCCCCATGTCCCTCCTGATCCATCACAACCGTAAGAAGTAGAGCATCAAGGGGTCCAGACAGTCTAGAAAAACATGCAGAAGTAGCATTTCCAGTCTAAGTATGATGTGCCACACTATGGCGTTACCTCATCATTTGGTATATGTGCACTTGAAGCTGAGAGCAGAAGTTATAAAAACAAAAGGAAGAGTCCTTAAATGTGGGATGACTGCTAATCCCGTCATTTCCTTCTCGTGGAGCTGATCATACTTTGTGATTACAGTTTCCTCAAGAGCAGAAATCAAGATCATGGCTGCCCTCTCAAGGGAGGATCCTCAGCACCAAGTAGATCACAGAAAGAGAGAGAGAGGGTCCACACCACTATTGTTCAGACAGATAATAACTGTGATTATTTAGCCTGTGCCCACCAGGAGACATGTCTAGAGGAATCCATGTGCTTTAGCATCTAATCTCACAAAAGCCCTGTGAAGTGGTGTTACTTCATTCGATTTCTACATAAGAAAATCAAGCTCAGGTTCAGGACATGTCAATTACCACCCAGTGTTGCTCAGTTAACAACTGGCAGTCAGAGTTCCAAGCCCTGCAGAATTTCCCTAGGTCATCCTTTAATCTGGACACATTGGGATTAGCATTAAAAAACGACCCAGGGGTCACATTACTGCTAAGTATCCCAGCGGGCTCTCTTCAGAGATAGCTAACAGGAACAGCTAGGCCCACTCTCTGCTGTCTAAAGTTCTATACCTTCAAACTCTGATCCCCATCCTCTGCCTGGCACTTTACACCAAAATTCTTAGCTTGCAAATAAAATAAAAGCAAACCATAGATGAAAATTACAATAAAATTAAAGACAAATATATTCTAAATTATATATACATATTTAAAAATCTAATAGATGACTGAAAGAAAAAATATGAAACTGAGATATGGAAGGTAGAAGTGATTAAACCAAAGTTAGATGTGATTAGAAGGAAAGGATTTTTAAGACATTTTTAATAATAATAGTAAAAATACAGATAAAATTTCAAAAGCAAAAAAAAAAAAGTTTAAAAGCAGATATCTAAAGTATCAGAAGGCTAATAATAAAATAAATTAAAGCAGGAAGCACATCTCTGAGCAATGCTCAGATTTGCTGGTTTGTCTGATGGTTGTTTTAGAAATTAAATTATAGCTGGGATTTTGAACAAGCTGAAAGCTTTGAAGGAGCTGTAATCAAAACCATTCTTTCCCCCTCCCTGTCTTCTCAGATTCTTCTCAATAGGGATAATGTTCTTTTACTCTTGGGGAAAAGCTCTTCCACCAGCCCAGGAATTTTCAGCTGACCCTTTGTATTATAAAGTCCCAGATTATTTTAAGCTGAAAACAAAGCTAATTGCAGAAATTAGAACTTTTAGTCCAAGGTAGAAGTCAAAATTCCCCATTTGTTTTAACACCAAATCTTGGCTTATTTCAAGATTTTTGGGCCTGGCAGATATTTCAGGCATTCTCTGGGAGGATTTTCTTGTGCCTTTTGGAGGTTTCCTGCTGGCCCTGTTCCCCCTGGAGCCCCCAAAATGAGAGAGTGGCATTTTCCTTGCTTGCCTGTTCCTGATGCCCTCAGCAGGTATTCCCAGGGTATTGCCTTCCTGGCCCTACATATGGGTACCCCTTGGACTCAGGCAGGAACCCTCTAGACATGATCCTCAGTGCTCCATGCTTACTCCCTCTCCTGTAGAGCCCTTGCTTGGATCTCAGGAAGTACACATACCTTTTGCCAGGACAATCTAAGATGATGTCCCACAAGGCAGCTGGCTCCTCATTCTTCTAACTAAAGCTGTGATAGACATCTAAAGCCTGATAGATTTTCCAGGCAAGCCACTGGTGTCCTGAGCAGCAGCAAGCATATTTCAAGTTCTCTAGTGGTTCCCTGGGAGAGGGGACACTCTGATGTCAGTTGATGGGCAATTGACTTCTCCAAAGAATTATCTCCACAGAGGCCCCGCCCACTGGTTGCTTTCTTTTTTTTTTTTTTAAGTTTTCCATTTTAATTCCAGTTTGTTCACAATAGTGTGTTATATTAGTTTCAGGGGTACAATATAGTGATTCAACAGTTCCATACAACACCTGGTACCCTGTGCATGGGAATAGAAACTGGTATTGTCATTGTGGAAAACAGTATGGAGATCTCCAAAAAGTTAAAAATAAGTAGTTACCTATGATCTGGCAATCACACTACTGAGTATTTACCCAAAGAATACAAAAATACTAATTCAAAAGGACACATGCACTCCTATGTTTATACCAGCATTGTTTACAATAGTCAAGATGTGGAAACAACCCAAATATTTGTCATCTGAAGAACGGATAAAGAAGATGTGGTATATATATACAGCAGGATATTATTCATCCATAAGAAAGAATGAAAACTTGCCATTTCAATGACATGGGTGGAGCTTAAGATATAATGCTAAGTGAAATAAGTCAGTGAGAGAAAGACAAATACATATGATTTTATTCATATGAATACTGTGAAGACAAGGGACACCCCAGGAAGAGTGTTGTTCCTCCAGACCTCTCGTAGGGGCTGTTTTATTCTGAAATGCCTTCCCTTTTCAATTGTGTGTGTGCATGTGCATGTGTACATGTATGTGCAATGTGCATTTGAACATACATTAAATCTATTCATTGTGTACAGAGATCCCTGCTCTGCCTATAGTGAATTGGCTTCACTTATGACCATTTCTTACAAAGGAGGGACACGTGTCCTTAAGCTGACTACCCACCTCAGCCCCTCAATGACAATGGGCCCTTGTTTTAAGTAATCCCACTCCCAGCGGAACAAAGCATTCTAGGCAACAGCTGGACCCATACCACTGCCTCTTTATCTTTGCTTTACTCTGCTTCTTCCACTTGGCATTCAATCGGCCCTTGGAGGTGGAGGGGCTGAGCATCCTATCCCCATTCCCAGAAAAATAAGGGCTATGGAAGATTGCTTCTCTCCTGACTTGTGGTTCTTCTAAAGAGGTTCAAGAGCAAAAGACTGGACACAATTGTTGCTGCTACTACAGAAACTAAGATATTTCAACTCAGATTTTCCCAGGGCTCACCCATCAATAAATGATTTCTAATGATAGAACCAATCAGGATACCCTGGCTTATTTTTTTTCAGCAACTGCTATGCCCTTAGAGATGAAAAGTAGATATTTCACACTACGAATTATTCCCATCCCACCACATGTTGAATGCAAGAACTTGGTATTCATGCTCCATGTTGATCTTGTGCTATAAAATTCTATCCAGTAGAACATTCATATCCTTAAAGAACTTTTTTTTCTTTTTCTTTCCTTGAATTTTTTTTATTGGAGTTCTTGACAATGTACACTATAATACCCAGGGCTGGGCAGCCCAGGGTGGCTCAGCGGTTTAGCGCTGCCTTCAGCCCAGGGCCTGATCCTGGAGACCTGGGATCGAGTCCCATGTTGGGCTCCTGCAGGGACCCTGCTTCTCCCTCTGCCTGTGTCTCTGCCTCTCTCTCTCTCTCTCTCTCTCTCATGAATAAATAAATAAACTCTTAAAAAAAAAAAGCTTGAGATATAAAAAAAAAAAATAACCAGGGCTAATCCCATTGCGTGCCCTCCTCAATGCCTGTCACAAGTCACCCCATCCCCCCGCCCACCTCCCCTTCCACTACCCCTTGTTCCTTTCCTAGGGTTAGGAGTCTCTCATGTTCTGTCACCCTCTCTGATATTTCCCACTGATTTTTTTCTCCTTTCTCCTTTCTCCTTTAAACCCTTTTCCTATTTTTTATATTACCCAAATGAATGAAACCAGATAATGTTTGTCATTCTCTGAATGACTTAACACAGCACAATACCCTGTAGTTCTATCCACGTCTAAGCAAATGGTAGGTATTAGTACTTTCTCTTTTTTTAATAATAAATTTATTTTTTATTGGTGTTCAGCTTGCCAACATACAGAATAACACCCAGTGCTCATCCCATCAAGAGCCCCCCTCAGTGCCCATCACCCACTCACCCCCACCACCCGCCCTCTTCCCCTTCCACCACCCCTAGTTCCTTTCCCAGAGTTAGGAGTCTCTCATGTTCTGTCTCCCTTTCTGATATTTCCCACCCATTTCTTCTCCCTTCCCCTCTATTCCCTTTCACTATTATTTATATTCCCCAAACGTATTTCTCCTTTCTAATGGCTGAGTAGTATCCCATTTTATACATAAATCACATCTTCTTTATCCATTCATCTTTCGATGGACACCGAGGCTCCTGTCACAGTTTGGCTATTGTGGACAATGCAGCTATAAGCATTGGGGTGCAGGTGTCCTGGCATTTCACTGCATCTGTATCTTTGGGATAAATCCCCAGCAGTGCAACCGCTGGGTCATAGTGTAGCTCTATTTTTAACTCTTTGAGGAACCTCCACACAGTTTTCCAGAGTGGCTGCACTATTATACATTCCCACCAACAGTGCAAGTGGGTTCCCCTTTCTCCACATTCTCTCCAACATTTCTCATTTTCTTTTTTTTTATAATAAATTTATTTTTTTAATTTTTTTATTTCAATTTACTAACATACAGAATAACACCCAGTGCTCATCCCGTCAAGTGCCCCACTCAGTGCCCATCACCCATTCACCACCATCCCCCTCCCTCCTCCCCTTCCAACACCCCTAGTTTTTTTCCCAGAGTTAAGAGTCTTTATGTTCTGTCTCCCTTTCTGATATTTCCCACCCATTTCTTCTACCTTCCCTTATATTCCCTTTCACTATTATTTATATTCCCCAAATGAATGAGACCATATAATGTTTGTCCTTCTCCGATTGACTTACTTCACTCAGCATAATACCCTCCAGTTCCATCCACATTGAAGCAAATGGTGGGTATTCGTCGTTTCTAATGGCTGAGTAATATTCCATTGTATACATAAACCACATCTTCTTTATCCATCATCTTTTGATGGACACCGAGGCTCCTTCCACAGTTTGGCTATTGTGGACATTGCTGCTATAAACATCGAGGTGCAGGTGTCCTGGCGTTTCATTGCATCTGAATCTTTGGGGTAAATCCCAGCAGTGCAATTGCTGGGTCATAGGGCAGATCTATTTTTAACTCTTTGAGGAACCTCCACACAGTTTTCCAGAGTGGCTGCACCAGTTCACATTCCCACCAACAGTGCAGGAGGGTTCCCCTTTCTCCACATCCTCTCCAACGTTTGTGGTTTCCTGTCTTGTTAATTTTCCCCATCCTCACTGGTGTGAGGTGGGATCTCATTGTGGTTTTGATTTGTATTTCCCTGATGGCAAGAGATGCAGAGCATTTTCTCATGTGCTTGTTGGTCATGTCTGTCTTCCTCTGTGAAATTTCTGTTCATGTCTATTGCCCAATTCGTGATTGGATTGTTTCTTTGCTGTTTATTTTAATAAATTCTTTACAGATCTTGGATACTAGATATATACTATATCGATATATACTAAATATATATGTATATCTGATAGGTCATTTGCAAATATCTTCTCCCATTCTGTGGGATGACTTTTGGTTTTGTTGACTGTTTCTTTTGCTGTGCAGAAGCTTTTAATCTTAAGTCCCAATAATTCATTTTTGCTTTTGTTTCCCATCCATCATAGATGTATCTTGCAAGAAGTTTCTGTGGCCAAGTTAAAAAGGGTGTTGCCTGTGTGCTCCTCTAGGATTTTGATGGAATCTTGTCCCACATTTAGATCTTTCATAGATTCTGAGTTTATCTTTGTGTCTGGTGTAAGAGAGTGGTCTAGTTTCATTCTTCTGCACGTGGCTGTCAAATTTTCCCATCACCATTTATTGAAGAGACTGTCCTTTGTCCAGTGGATAGACTTTCCTGCTTGGTCGAATATTAGTTGACCATAGAGTTGAGGGCCCATTTATGGATTTTCTGTTCTGTTCCATTGATCTATATGTCTTTTTTTTTTTTTTTTTGTGCCAGGACCACACAGTCTTGATGATCACAGCTTTGTAGTACAACTTGAAATCCGGCATTGTGATGCTCCGGCTCTGATTTCCTTTTTCAATATTCCCCTGGCTATTTGGGGTCTTTTCTTATTCCACACAAATCTTAAGATGATTTGTTCAATCTCTCTGAAGAATGTCCATGGTATTTTGTTAGGCATTGCATTAAACGTGTAAATTGCCCTAGGTGGCATTGACATTTTCACAATATTAATTCTTCCAATCCATGAGCATGGAATATTTTTCCATCTCTTTGTGTCTTCCTCAATTTCTTTCAGAAGTGTCCTGTAGTTTTTAGGGTATAGATCCTTTGCCTCTTTGGTTAGGTTTATTCCTCGGTATCTTATGCCTTTGGGTGCAATTGTAAATGGGATTGACTCCTTAATTTCTCTTTCTTCAGTTTCATTGTTAGTGTATAGAAATACCACTCACTTCTGGGCATTGATTTTGTATCCTGCCACGCTACCAAATTGCTGTATGAGTTCTAACAATCTTGGTGTGGAGTCTTTAGGGTTTTCTATGTAGAGTATCATGTCATCTGCGAAGAGGGAGAGTTTGACATCTTCTTTGCCAATTTTAATGCCTTTTATTTCTTTTTATTGTCTGATTGCTGAGGCTAGGACTTCTAGTACTTTGTTGAATAGCAGTGGTGAGAGTGGACATGCCTGTCCTGTTCCTGATCTTAGGGTAAAGGCTCCCAGTGTTTCCCCCTTGAGAATGATATTTGCTGTGGGCTTTTCATAGACGGCTTTTAAGATGCTGAGGAATGTTCCCTCTATCCCTACACTCTGAAGAGTTTTGATCAGGAATGGATGCTGTATTGTGTCAAATGCTTTCTCTGCATCTATTGAGAGGATCATAGGGTTCTTGTTTTATCTCTTGTTGATATTATCAATCACATTGATTGCTTTATGAGTGTTGAACCAGACTTGCATCCTGGGGATAAATCCACTTGGTCATCGTGAATAATCTTCTTAATGTATTATTGGATCCTATTGGCTAGTATCTTGTTGAGAATTTTTGCATCCATGATCCTCAGGGATATTGGTCTATAATTGTCCGTTTTGGTGGGGTCTTTGTCTGGTTTTGGATTAAGATGATGCTGGCCTCATAGAATGAGTTTGGAAGTGTTCCATCTCTTTCTGTCTTTCGGAACAGTTTTACTAGAATAAGTATGGTTTCTTCTTTAAACGTTTGATAGAATTGAAGCTGTTCAAAAACCTCCCAAGACACAAAAGTCCAGGGCTAGATGGCTTCCCAGGGGAATTCTATCAAATGTTTAAAGAGTTATAGTTTCAAAGCATTATGGTCTGAAAAAATGCAGGGATAATCCCAGTCTTTTGGTTATCATTTTAACCTTATTTGTGACCCAGTATGTGGTCTATTCTGGAGAAAGTTCCATGTGCACTTGAGAAAAATGTGTATTCAGTTGCGTTCAGATGCAAAGTCTGTATATATATCAGTGAAATCCATCTGGTCCAGTGTATCATTTAAAGCTCTTGTTTCTTTGGAGATGTTGTGCTTAGAATATCTGTAATTTGCAGAAAGCTTCGTGTTGAAGCCTCCTACTATGAGCGTGTTATTATCTAAGGATCTCTTTACTTTGGTTATTAATTGATTGAGATGCTTGGCAGCTCCAACATTAGGACATAAATATTCATGATTGTTAGGTCTCTTATTGTATAGACCCCTTAAGTATGATACAGTGTCCCTCTTCGTGTCTTACTACAGTCTTTGGGATAAGCTTTATTTATCTGATATGAGGATTGCTACCCCCACCTTGCTTTTGAGGATCATTTGAATGGTAAATGATCCTCCAACCTTTTATTTTCATGCTGTAGGTGTCCTCACATCTAAAATGAGTCTCTTGTTGACAGAAAATAGATGGGTCTTGCTTTTTGATTAAAATAATCAGTCTGAAACTCTATGTCTTTCCATGGGATCATTTAGCCCATTCATGTTTAGAGTTACTAACGAAAGATATGAATTTAGTGTCATCATAATACCTATTCAGTCCCTGTTTTTGTGTATTGTTTCTTTGGGCTTCCTCTCTCTTTTACAGGGTCCCCTTTAATATTTCTTACAGAGCTGGTTTGATGGTCACATATTCTTTCAGTTTCTGCCTATCTTGGAAGCTCTTTATCTCTCCTTCTATTCTAAATGAGAGCCTTGCTGGATAAAATATTCTTGGCTGCATATTTGTTCTTCTCATTTAGGACCCTGAATATATCCTGCCAGCCAGCCCTTTCTGGCCTACCAGGTCTCTGTGGAGAGGTCTGCTGTTAATTTAATATTTCTCCCCATATAAGTTAGGGATGTCTTATCTCTTGCTGCTTTAAGGATCTTCTCTTTATCTTTGGAATTTGCAATTTTCAGTATTAATTGTCAAGGTGTTGAATGGTGTTTATTGATTGAGGGTAGGGGGGAATCTTTCTATCTCCTGGATCTGAATGCCTGTTTCTCTCCCCAAATCAGGGAATTCTCAGCTATGGCTCATTCAAATATGCTTTCTGGCTCTCTGTTCCTCTCATTGCTCTCTGGAACCCCAATCATATGTAGATTTTTCCTTCTGAGGCTATCATTTATTTCCCTTAACCTTTCCTCATGGTCTTAATTGTTTGTTCCTTTTTTCCTCAGCTTCCTTCTTGCCATCAACTTGTCTTCTATGTCACTCCTTCTGTCTCTACCTCATTAACCCTCGTCGTTAGGACCTCCAGTTTGGATTATATCTCATTTAATTGATTTTTAATTTTGGTCTGATTAGATCTAAATTCTGCAGTCATGAAGTCTCTTGAATCCTTTATGTGTTTTTCCAGAACCACCAGCAGTTTTATAATTGTGATTCTAAGAACTTTTCAATTTCATCTTTCACTTGGTAGGCAACAAAACTAATTTCCTGTCCTCAGTTCATATTCATAATTTGTCATTCACCCTTGACCTTAAATAACTTACCAACAGCCATGTGTAGTATATATTGTACAAAAATAGCATATAGGAAATGCTTGTGTTCTTAGGACAAGTTCCAACTTTTGTCTCTTTAATTAGAGTTCACTTCATGTTATTTACTGAGTATATATGTTTCTGTGTTAAAACATGGCACTACACAGTATATAGATGATTCAACATTTCTGGGTTAAAAGCTTCATGGGTTGGTGATATTTTTCCAACAAAAAATGGTGGTTCTACATCATTAGAGTAGGACAAGCTGAGGTTGAAATATCAGTTTAATCCCTTGATTGGAATCAGTGACATTCAATAACACACCATAAATGACATTGGATGCCAGTTCTTTTTTCTGTGACACAGTTTCTTACTCTGTGCAATGTGATGGGAGCCACCATTAGTGAATAATGTGAAGAAACAGCAATCAATAATGATAGCTAATACATATTGATTGTAACTACCTAGTAGATCATGTGCTGAGAGCTTCAGAAAACTCTTATGTGAGGGGGATGGTCGGCACAGGGAGTTCTCTACAGCAGGGCAATGCACAGACACATTCGGCTCAAGATCCTTTTTCACTCTTAAAAATCTTTAAGTACCTCTAAGAACTTTGGCTTATGTAGGTTATATGTGTCAATATTTATCAGATTCATAATTAGAGAAATGTTTTAAAGATATGTTAATCTATCTTAAACCAGTGATACTACCCCATTACATGATCATATAAATACCATATTCTTTATGAAAAATAAGTATATTTTCAAAAAAAATAATGATGTTGCTTTGATTGAGGTCAGTGCACAAAGCCAGCCAATCCCAGACATGTCAGTGGGAAAAGGAGGCTCTTATAGACATGTGAATGTGTCTTAGGACCCCCCATGATTCTCAGACTATGTTGAGAACTTCTGAAATAAGGCCACATGTCTTACTTAATAAATCACAGATAATATTATTGCTGTTATTATTATTATTTTTTTAAACTTTCTTACTAAACATTAATTCTGTGACATAGAACTAGATCCCATGCATCCCAGACAGAGGGTGTCTGGATGCAGCCCATGCCCTCCTTCAGCAACTGGGCCTAAGGAGGGTACACTGCCAACCCAGGGATGTAGTTCTGGTTAATTTATGCAGTTCTGTTGTTCTTCCTGCAGCTATTGGGTTAGCAGAGGCTATACATGCCCCTGAGCAAAATACTCTGGAGAGAAGCCTTGGATGCCAATTTGGGTCCAGCCAGATAGGCAACTCACAGGTGTTAGCAACACAGCCATATTCCAGCATGCTGGAACCCACATCTTATATGATAGTCCAAGTCTCATCCTAGCTGGTAGGAAGAGCACAGCCACAAGGCCCTCTTGGGCTTTATTGCCCATAGCCAGCATTGCCCTAGTGGTGAGAATCAAGTACAGTTCCCATATTTTAAGAACAAGCAAGATTTCACTACAAATTGCATGATGCTGACTCATCGTTAGAGATAGACCAGGACTGCCTATTCATATTCTTATTAGTAAACAGGCCTGGGAAAATCTCAGCTTCTGATTTTTTCTAGCATTCCAAAAACATCTTGGATTAAAGTTCTTCCAAGGCAAATATAACTATATCCCAAGTGGAGGATTCAGTGCATCATCTACAGAATGTACACTAAGAATGCCTCATTCAGTGGCTGGATCAAAATAGCTAAGGACCATCTATGCAGCCTCCAGGACTGTCAATTTGCAAACTATAGTCATCAAAGTCATGGTGTCCATAATACCCTTGACAACCTAGTCTTCTTGAGAACCATAAAGATCACCAATAAGAGAGCCTTCTTCTCATCCATTAGAAAAACCAGTCACCTCTGGGAGCTTCCTCTATGGATTCTGGTTCCATGGTGCTTGATCACCCACAACAAAGCCCTGACCAGGGCAAGTTACTGTTACCTGCCCCTACAGTAGACATGATAACTAGGACACATACTCTCTTAGATCATACTGTCTGCACCCAAGAATTTAAAGCAAATGATGGCCTTCATATCAGTTCCTGAGGATCTTCAGGAACACTGATTAACCAGCCTGTGTGCCAAACTAAAATGGGGCAAGAGGTAGAGTCCAGTTCTTCCTCCTTGGACTCTTGGAGACAATCAGGGGCCTTTTTTGACCATAAAAGTACCCTGCCAGAAGAAAAGAGCTATTGTTCTGAGAGTTCAAATGCAAGATCCACTCTCTGAATGCCAACACTAAGGTCTTACATCTGGGTCTTCCCAAAAGAGAGGGATAAGAGACTAGCTTTGAGTTGGTACTATGTTGAGGCCAAGTGGGTCTCTCGTCCTGAAGCCTACTGACAGGCACATGCGCAAGTCAGCCCAGGTGCTTTGTACTGTGCGTGCCTTCTGCTTCATGAGCAACCAATGCTCATGGGGGAAACTTGCCTGAATGTGCATGCATCATCTGTGCTGTGGTTTCCCAGCAAAATGAGGAGAAAATTAGGACAGTATACATTTCTTGTTTTCATGAATCTCATATTAAGGATCGTCCTTTCCTTCTGTTGTGTTTTTTTCCTATTAATGTTAAAATATACTTGTATGAATTGATGGTGCAAGTAAAGCGGTGTTCAGTTCACATTGATTGAGTGTGATTTGGTATTTAATGTCATTACTTTTACCAAATAAGAGATTGAAAGCCAGCAGTGTGCCCAGATTCTGTGGGATCTGAAGTTTCTCCAGTTTGGGCATCTTCCTTAAGAAAGAAAAGATCTATTTTGAATGAGAAAAGAAACTACAACAAATCATGCTTCTTAAAATCTGACAGGTACCATGAACACATGAGTTTCAGGAGAACAGCTTAATGTCGCTATCAACTCACTGCTTGGCAACTTTTATATTGTAATTTCCTTGGGTGCATGCTGGTTGGTTTCCTTTTCCCCAGACAATGATTTCATAATTTCATTCCTTATAGCAAAAATAGAAAGACAAGCCAGTTGTTTTCCTAACATTATTGATTAAAATTTGTTGTATTATTAATTTTAAATATGTGTTTTAGCTTTATAGCTCATAATTAGTGATATCAGGTAAATTTTTGGAATTATTGGCAACTTTTAGAAGGCATCTGTTAGGTTCTTTCATGTATGGGTTAACTCTACAATTTAGAGTACTTTGATTTTTCTTATTCAGTAACTAATCTTAAATGAATTGATGACACTCATTAGCCAGTTCAACATTGGTGACCATAAGGTACAGGTTTTTCTTTTGCTGTTTGTCTCTCTGAAGTCATTGTTCTGATGGTTGGAGTCCCACGTGAGCTGGGGTTGACGGTGCTCAGGGCATTTGTCTGGAATGTGCACTCACTTCTCTAGGGTACCTCCCTGAATATGCCCAAATTTAGGCCTTTCATGGTTTTTTTCTTCTCCAGTAGCCTTGAAGCTATGGAATATTATAGGCAAAGACATTTAAAGCTGATGAAGAACTTGCCGAATTTATATATGTACCTTTTCTTGCAGTGAAACATAAAGTGATAAATCCTAACTAGAGAACAAAGCCCACAGTGACTCTGAGTCAGAAACACAAAAAAGTTTTGCACAAGTCCTTGATACTGTGTAGGTACTGTATCAAGTACTGAGATCTGGTGTTCAGTAAATTGCTATTAATCACTTAATAAAGGTAGTCTGTAATTAGTTGAGAAAACATGGTAAATATAATATTTCAGCTGATATAATACTTGCATTAATTATATTTCTACAGATTGTCCTTAATCATTTGTGTTTAAAACACAAGTAATTCGAGGCTGGTAAGTGACAGGACACGGAAGTCCATCAGCATGCCTCGACCTCACTTAGACCAAGCTACACCCTTCTAAATCACTCATTCCAACCACTGTGGTGAAGACAGCTATCACCCCTCCACAGAACACTACCTTCCTTTTGGCAAATATTTAGATGCATTTTAACTAATGGAAATCAGAATAAACATTGTACTCCACAGTGGCAGCTGAGAGAGCCATGCCAGGAACCATTGTTCTCCATGGACTATAATTTACTAACCCCTCGGGCCAAGACCAGCCCCAGCTTTGAGCATATGTGGCTCTGAACAGACTTTTTATCTAAAACATCCACCTGGGGGCATGCACCCAGTTAAGATATGTCCAATAAAATGTTAGGACTTCAGTTGTAATAAGGTTGTATAAAGAAATACTACTCAGCAATAAAAAAATATATATTATTGATACAGACTAGAAATGGATGTATCTCAAAATAATTGTGCTGAGTGAAAGAAGCCAGACCAAAAATCAAAGGTTGCATTCCATATGATTCATTTGTATAAAACTCTGGAAAATGCACATTAATCAATAGCGACAGAAAGCAGATGGGTAGTTGCATGGGGAGGGGAAGGAGCAAACGGAAGGGATCCCCAAGGGGCAGGGAATGACAGATAAGTTCATTATCCTGATGGTGGTGATAGTTTCATGGGGGTATACATGTGTCAAAACTCATCAACTTGTACAATTTGATACAATTTATATGTCATGCAATTTATTATATGTCAATTATACCTCATTAAGCTATATAAAACAATGTTATTGTTAAATAGGTAATGTTTTTCCAAATAAGTTAAGAATATACAAAATTAAAGATAGATTTGTTTCCCCATGCCCCAAGATTGGTTATGTCATGGCCACCAAGACTATTTAGCTTTATCTGTCACAGTTGACAGCTGAGCGCATCCCATAATGATTTGCATGCAAATCATTCCAGGCAAGGCTGGAGGAGAGACTTCCATAGAAGGGGCCCATGTAAAGGGGCCATTACTTTGGAGACAACACAGAGGACAAAGCACCAAGGGTGGAATTCAGCCAATGGCATGAAGGGTAAACATTTTATCCTAAAGTGAACTCTAATGCATTAGTGGAGCTGCTTGAAATCCTGTGTTGACAAGGACCTCTCAGCAATTTAGGAAAAGTGGTTGCCATTATTAATGTCTGTTCTGGACACAGACACACATCTGCCAAATATCTGCCAAGTCTGACTTAGGTGACCATCAAGAGACCCTCTACTCTAACCATGTAGGTGGACTGTCCAAATGGAACTAGCTATGCAAAATACTAAGGAAGATTTAGAAGAAGGAAAATGACAATAGATAACTTTTATTAAGTGCTTCCCTGGTGCTAGGTACTATTTTATCTACTCTTCGGAGGTTAACTTGTTACTTTTCACAGGTACCATTAAGATTACCATTTTACATTGCCCAACTGGGGCACTCAATACTACCTCACAGTTTGCAACAGCTCTGTTGTAGGTAGGAATAACCAATATGTTTGTTTTCAGTTAATTAAACTGAGATTTAAAGATGTTATATGAGCAAGGTCACAGATGGTGACTATTATGTGGTAGAGTTAGATGCATACCAGTGTGTGGGATCCAACCCCACACCTTTCTTATTCCTAGTTCTTTGTCCTTAATTAATAATATTATGTCAGTTGGTAAGTCCCCAAGAAGGACAAGTCAAAGAGCTTGAGTGACTGAGACAATGAAGATGTCACAATAAAGATGGCTTCAGAAAGGAAGTGGTAAGTAAGGCAATTGGTAAACCACACTCAGTCTCTCCTTCCAGGTACACACATTAACAGGGAGCCCTGCTACACTAGACCCAGTGATTGGAGATATATCTATATCTATATCTATATATCTATATCTATATCTATATCTATATCTATATCTATATCTATATATATATATATATATATATATATATATTTAAGTTACTGCTGTGGGGATCTCTGGGTGGCACAGCGGTTTGGCGCCTGCCTTTGGCCCAGGGCGCGATCCTGGAGACCAGGGATCGAATCCCACGTCGGGCTCTCTGCATGGAGCCTGCTTCTCCCTCTGCCTGTGTCTCTGCCTCTCTCTCTCTCTGTGTGTGTGTGTGTGACTATCATAAATAAAAATAAAAAATAAAAAATAAAAAATAAAAAATAAAAAAAAATAAATTACTGCTGTGGGGTTGTTATCAGCATGGACTTCTTTCTGTATTTCTTGAGCAGTGGATCTATAAGCAATTAATTCTCTCATTTTCTTTTATCTAAGACTATTTTTGTTTTACCTTCTTTTTGACAGTTTTGCTGGGTAAAAGATTCTTGGTTAATGATTTTTCTTTTAGCACTTTGAATATGTGATCCCACTGCCTTCTGGCCTCAATTGTTCTTAATAATATGTCAGCTTAAAAGTATTGGAGTCCCCAGTGCTCATGAGGTATCATTTTTCTCCTGTGGTTTTCAAGATTCCTCTTTGTCTTTCCAACATTTCTCCTTTAGTGTGTCTAGGTTTAGATTTTTTTTTTGCACTTATCCTACTTTTAGGATGTTAGCTTCTTGAATGTGTACATTAGTGGGTTTTAGTCATTATTTCTTTGAAATTTCTTCTTATTGTCTCTCCTCCTTTTGATACTTTCATTACTTGTACCTTTATATATTTAATGGTGTCTCATATTTTTCTGAGATTCTGTTCAGTCTCTCTTTTTTTAAAATCTGCTCTTTGGGTTGCATAATCCATAAAGAACTATTATCAAATTCACTAATTTTGTTCAGACAATTCAAATCTATGTTGACACCCTTTAGTGAATTTTTCTTTTTCATTGTTAAATTCTATTATTTTTTTTTTATTGGAGTTCAATTTGCCAGCACATAGCATAACACCCAGTGATCATCCTGTCACATGACCCCCTCAGTGCCCATCACCCAGTCACCCCCACCCCCTTTCCTTGTTCGTTTCCCAGAGTTAGGTGTCTCTCATGTTTTGTCACCCTCACTGATATTTTCACTCATTTTCTTTCCTTTCCCCTTTATTGCCTTTCACTAATTTTTATATTCCCCAAATGAAATTTTTATTTTAGTACTTTTCCACTCCAGAATTTCAATTTGCTTTTCTTTTATAGTTCCTATATCTTTATTGATATTCTGTATTTGATGAGATGTTGTTAATATATCTAATTTTATTTCTTTAATTATGTTTTTCCTTACTTCTACAAGCATACTTATAATGAAAATAAATATTTTTTCTGTTAAATCTGACACTCGGACCCGCGGGCCGCGGCCCTGGGAGCCCCGCGCTGCAGCGAGCCAGGTCCTCCGCCGACATGAGGCCGTGGGTCGAGCGCAGGAGCTTCCTGGCTCCCGGCTTGCTGCTGCACCAGGTGGCCATCGTCACCGGCGGGGCCACGGGCATCGGGAAGGCCATCGCCACCGAGCTCCTGCATCTGGGTACGTGCGCAGGCCCCGCGGGTCGGGCTGCCCAGATCGAGGACCCGCGTTCCCTGGGGTCGGGAGCCAGGGGGCTGCGGGGCAGGCCTGGGCGACCGGGACTTGCAAAGCCCCGAGGCTGCGCAGGTGCGCGAAGTGGAAACCGCGGGGGGACCCGGACCGCAGTTGCCTAGAAAGTGTGCGGAAGCGTTGAATGGATGTAATGTGGTCATTGCATCTCGTAATTTTGATCGATTAAAATCTACTGCAGAAGAACTGAGGGCCAGCCTACCCCCGACCAACCAGTCTCAGGTCACTCCCATAAAATGCAACATTCGCAAAGAAGAAGAGGTGAACAATTTGGTCAGATCCACCTTAGAGATTTATGGTAAAATCAATTTTTTGGTAAACAATGGAGGAGGCCAGTTCTTGGCTTCTACGGAACACATTAATGCAAAGGGATGGCATGCTGTGATTGAAACCAACCTGACAGGCACCTTCTACATGTTCAAAGCAGTTTACAACTCCTGGATGAAAGAGCATGGAGGATCTATTGTCAATATTATTATCCTTATTAGAAATGGATATCCAGGATTTACGCATAGTGGAGCTGCCAGAGCAGGGGTTTACAACCTCACCAAATCCTTAGCTGTGGAATGGGCCAGCAGTGGAATAAGGATCAACTGTGTTGCCCCTGGAACCATTTATTCCCCGAGTGCTGTTGACAACTATGGTCCTTTGGCAGAAAACGTGTTTGCAGGGTACTTTGAGAAAATCCCAGCTAAGCGAATTGGAGTGCCTGAGGAGATCTCCTCGATGGTCTGCTTCCTGCTGTCCCCTGCAGCTTCCTTCATCACTGGACAGTTGGTGAACGTGGACGGGGGCCAGTCTCTGTATACGCACATGTTCGACGTACCAGATCATGACAACTGGCCTGATGGAGCAGGGGACATTTCCTATGTCAAACATTTGAAGAATACTTTCAAGAGTAAAAGCAAGCTCTAAGCTAAGGGAACTATAGAGGTATCTCTTGTCTCCAAATGCCTTAATATATCAAGAATGCACCTTGGTACTTTACAGGAGCTAATAATTTGTATGCAGCAATCACTATCTGCCTTTTTAACGTTATCAAATTGTGCTTATGCAAAAACTATTCCCAAAATAAGTGCATTTTTAAGCCCCAACCAACACCATGTGATTAAAGATTTCTTTTTTAGGAATGGTGCTTAGCATACATTGTGATTGTGCCTTTTATTTCTAAGAAAGATATTTGAAATATGAAACAATTTCAAATTGATAATAGAGGTATCATGATCTCCCAAAAGGTTTTAGTATTTAATTGTAGAGGTGGGAAGTAAATCTAAATTGTGGCATCATGATGATTCTTCAAACTAAAGATATACAGTGACTCATATTTCATAGTAGATATCATGCTTTTGGATCCATAAAACTTTATGGTAATTATCAATGTGTGATTTATTTTGTTCATGAAATCAACTTCGTATGAAGCCTCTTAATTCAAAAGAAAAATGAAGTTATATGTAGTATTTCTTGGTAGTACTTGATTTGTGTCTTAAGTTCCAATATAAAGTATTCCCTTTTCTTCATGTTTCTTTTTTGTATGCAAACAATTATTAAATGTCATGCTTCATGTATTAGGCTTCAGTAAAAAAAAAAAAAAAAAAAAAAAAAAAAATCTGACACTCGTTTACTCTTATAGTCAGTTTGTGTTGACTACATTTTTCCCTGGTATATGGACTGTACTTTCCAAGTCTCATGTTTTATTATTGTTGTTGTTGTGGAAAATTGGACATTTTAGATAACATATTGCAACAATTCTGTATGCTGACCCCTCATTCTCTAAGCAAGGCTTTTGTTGTTTGCTATTTATTGTTTCAATGACTTGATTTTAGTGAAATATATTTCCCCACAGTGTGAAACTTGTGAAGACACTCTTCAGAAGGCACAGTATTGGGCACACAAATATCATGGATGGCAGTGGACTACAAGGCTTCACTGATTTCTCCTTTGCTGTACTATTTTCTAGAATTCCCCGGCTCAAAAGTCAAATACAATTAAGTTTGGAGCTCTTTGCTGAAGTAGTTTTTGCAGTCAGACTTCGAAGTTCATTCAGACTGTAGAAGAGTTCATCTTATTTGTTTTCCCTGGTTCTTTCTGGTAAATTGACTGATTTACAGTTTAGATTGTTGCTATCATGGAGATACCAGCCTCCTCTTAATTGTTTACCATAAAAGTCTTCATTTATTTGAGAATGCTCTTTGGTTTGAACTTTCCCACACTCTGTTTCAAATAAAGTGATTTTCTCTAGGAATAGTACAGAGTTTTCTTGAGGTCTGCTGCTCCCCTTGGGCAAACTCTCTGAGTCACTGGTCCAGAGCTGGAGGCAGGAACAGTGGCCCACTTCTCTAGAAGTGATACCCCTACTTCACAAACTTCTATTGGTATAGAAAACTTGCCCAACAATTGAACTGAGAAGTGGGAAATTCGGACCCAGAACTTTTGGCCTCAAACACCTGGGGTGGAATCTCTGTTCTGTATCTTAGGGCCAAGTGTTGGAATGGAATGCTGGAACTTTTGGCTACACTCATCTGGAATTCAGCCTCTGCAACAAGGAGTGGAGAGGGGAAGGATGAGAGATGCTACTGGCATTCCCTCTTAAGGAGATGATATAGACTTCAACTGGGTTCTGGGGTGGGAGGGAGAGAAAGCCCTATGTTCTTGGCTACACCCATCCCAATGGAGTGTCGCTCATTCTAAGTCAGGGACAGAGGCAATAGGGAACCAGTTTTATATCAAATGTCAGAGACTCACTGTTCTTACCTAGTTTAATAGGTTTTCTTGAATAAATATTTCCATATTTGCTGTAGGTCCTTGGGACAATTTACAGATACTTCAAATGATTGCTTCTTTAATAATTTTTACCAGTCATGTTTGAAGATTTTTATTTTTTATTCATGAGAGACACAGACAGAGAGGCAGAGACACACAGAGAGGGAGAAGCAGGCTTCCTGTAGGGAACCCAATGTGGGACTCAATCCCAGGACCATGGGATCATGCCCTCATGTTTGTTTCACAGAGGAACAGTTCCATGGAGCTTTTCATACTACCATTTGGAAGTGGGTCTCCTCTGCTTATAATACATATTCTCTAAAAGGATCCATATATTCACTCTGCTTTACTCATTGTAACATAGTTGTGATTTATCTGTATTGTTGCATGGCACTGTAGTTCACTCATATTGAAATTTCAGTGTGTGAATACACCACAGTCTATTTTCCCATGCTCCTAATAGTATGGACTAACTAGTTTATAGGTCTTTGTTTTTGTCAACAATACTGTCTTATAACACTTTCTTATTTTTGTTCTTACATTCAAGTGTGTTATTTTTACATTTTCCCATTTAGGATGATAATGTTCACTCTATTTTTTTTTCTAATAGAAACTCATTATCAAGTTAAAATTTCATCTTCTATTCCTACTTTCAAAAGTTTTTTATTATTTTTTTTAATTTTCTGCATTCATTATTTTCTTCTAATTTGTTAGTGTACTAAATTTGTTTTTATAAATTTTCAAATATTAAATCTTCCATAGCTATGATAAACTCAATTTCTTTTTTTATAAACCATTGGATTTAATTTGCTAATATTTTGTTTTGAATTTTTGCAACTATAGTCATAATAAGAAACACATTTATGGAATAAATAATTGAAATAAAAAGTGAGATTTTACCCAGGGCTGATAGGTCAAGGTTGTTAACTCTGTTGTTCAAATTCTCTATACTTGCTAATTAGATTGTCTGCTTGGCCTATAAGTAATGCAAAGAGATGCATTAATAAATCACAGAATAAATGTGGATTCATCTTTGATGTTCTATCAATTTTTCTTCATACAATTTTAGGCTCTTTTATTAAGCATGTAAAAATGTAGAATCATTGAGTCTTCTTGATGAATTGAGTCTATTGCTATTATGCAGTGGTTGTCTCTATTCCTATTAATACTTTTGTCTTCATGTATAGTCTGTCTGATTTGGATGTAATTAATCTAGCTTTCTCTTGGTTAGTAATAACTTGATATGACTTTTCCATTTTCTAGCTTTCAACTCTTTTGTGTAATTGTGTTCTAGGTGTGTATTTTGCAAACCGGATAGATCTGGACTTTATTTTATCATCTAATTTGAAAATCTTTGTCATTTCACTGATGCATTTGGTCAAATTATATTGATCTGTTGACTTATTTGTAATTACAGAATTATTTGTACCTGTTTCTTCCATCCCAGAAGGGAAGATTGGATACTTGGTGTAATCGACAAGAGTGGAACATAGAGAATCATTCTCAAGATGCTTCAATTTATCTAGGATATTAATGAGAGTTATAATTATTTTTATTTTCCAATTAACATTTAAAAAATTTCTGAATGCTTCCAAATACTAATCTCTTGTTGCCCATGTTGGAGCTGGGTTCACAGAGAGAAGTCAGTTAAAAAAGTTGTGGGTTGACAGTTAAAGGGAATGAAATGTATTCAGACTCTGAATGCTTGGAAAACAGGGTCTATGGAACAAACAGTTTTTAAAAATATCTAGAATTCCATTGCCCAAAGAAAAGTAGTTGGTCATTTTGAGGGCTGTGAAGTCAGTTCATAACAGGCTTTAAAAATTCCTTTCTTTATTTAAGATTAAATTAGAGAGGAAAAATTAGATAAATTTAATACTTTCCTACCTGGAGATTCCAAGTACTCCAAAATGGAGTGAGGATATCTGTGAGCTATTTTAAATATATGAAGTATTCACCATCATAAAGCTGCATAGACTAAGCAAAATGTGTCATTTGCTCATTTTGTTGTAATTATATCAATTTAGACTTTTAGCAAGAATAATCATAAAATGGTTATATAGATATCCTGATTCATTTTTTAGTACAAAAAACAATTTAAGTACAAGGGAAATAATGTCATGATAAACAGGCTATATGCATTGTCTCTAAGTATTACCACAGAAGATATTTACTAATTACAAAGAAGAAAATAATAACCTTATAGTTGAGGAATCTGAAAGACACATCTTAACCAACTGATAGTCAAGGTTCACATAAGACATTAATATAGCATTCACACACACACAAACACACAGCTATGAGGTACTGAAAAAGTTATATACTTCCGTGGTATTCTCGACAAAGGTGTATTACCCAATTAGAATATCTCACATAGGGGAATCCCTGGGTTGCTCAGTGGTTTGACGCCTGTGTTTGGCCCAGGGCAAGATCCTGGAGGTCTGGGATCGAGTCCCACGTCGGGCTCCCTGCATGGAGCCTCCTTCTCCCTCTGCCTGTGTCTCTGCCTCTCTCTCTCTCTCTCTCTCTCTCTCTATGTCTATCATAAATAAATAAAAAATCTTAAAAAAAGAATATCTCACATAAAAATCCATTAATCAATTCTCTTACTTTCTTTTTAAGTTAACATTGCATCAAAGTATAACATACAGAAAGGAAAAAGCATGAACACAGCTAGACAAAGTTCTCATATGATGTAACTCTGACCCAGGTCAAGATGTGGAACATTCCTGCACCCCAGTACACCCACCTTCATTTTCTACTCAGTAATCCCTCTCTCCAAGGATAGCCATTAGTCTGGGTTCTATCATCAGAGATTAGTTTTGTATCTTTTTTACTTTATACAAATGGAATCATAGATTATACATTATGTTGTGTCTGTTCCTTTATACTAATATTTTGTGAGATTCTTTCACATAGTTGCATGTAACAATGTGTTTTGTCATTGTTATATAGTACTTTACTATTAAAATATACAGAATTGTGCTATCAGTTCTAGTATTGATATGCATTTGAATTGTTTCCAATTTGTAATTATTTCAAAATTGCTACTATAAACATTCTTGCACATGTCTTTAGTGTAAATATGGCAAATTTGGAATAGAAATGCTCAAGAGGCGGAGCAAGATGGCAGAAGAGTAAGGTCCCCAAGTCACCTGTCCCCACCAACTCACCTGGATAACTTTCAAATCATCCTGAAAACCTACGAACTTGACCTGAGATTTAAAGAAAGAACAGCTGGAACACTACAGAGAAAAGAGTTTTCACTTCTAACAAAGTAGGAAGGTGGAAAAAAAAAAAAGAATCAAGTGGGAGAGGGGCCCGGCAAGGAGCCGGGCTAAGGCCCTTGGTAAAAGCCTCCTGGGATGGGAAAGCCCAGCACCAAAGAAGCAGGAACATTAAAAATCCGCACCGGATTCTTCCCAGATGGGAAGGCGCTTAGCAGGGAAGTTGGGCAGAATGACAGGAGGGGCAGTGGAGCTTCCAGTCTCCTAGTCACTAACAGAGGAAGTGCCCCCGGGGTAGAGCTCGCCACAGACTGTGGGCCGATCTCAGTAGAGGGCTGGAGTGTGCTCCCCGCGGAGCCTCAGGAGAAGCTGAGGCAGCAGCTGAGGGTGGAGGCTGTGTAGCCCCAGGAGCATGATTCTAGCAGAGCAGGTCCGGGAGCACAGGGTCCTGGCTGTGTCCTGGGCTGCCTCCTGAGACAGGCAGAGGTGGGGAGGGCACAGGACAGTGAAGACTCACCTGCCCCTGGGCGTCCCAAGCTGGGTGGATCGGCACCCCCGACCCGGAGCATCCAGGCCAGTGCGGACTGGGAGACTGCGGTTGTTACTGTGGGAGCTGACTCCAGAGGTAGAAGCCTGGCCGCTGCCAGTGTTGTTGCTCCTCCTTGAGTCACCCTGTGCCTGGGACAGAGCAGGGCCGCCAGGGCCGCCAGGAAATAGGAGCCTCATAGGATAAACAGCTCTCATTGAGCTAAGCACCTCGTGGTGGTGGGGGGGGGTTGGAGCAGATCCCCCAGGTGCACACACCTGAGAATCAGCACAGCAGGACCCTCCCCCAGAAGACAAGCTGGAAGAACAGGGGAAGAACAAGTTCTTTTCTTTTCTTTTTTTTTTTTTTAAGGTTTTATTTATTTATTCATGATAGTCACACAGAGAGAGAGAGAGAGAGAGGCAGGGACACAGGCAGAGGGAGAAGCAGGCTCCATGCACCGGGAGCCCAACGTGGGATTCGATCCCGGGTCTCCAGGATCGCGCCCTGCACCAAAGGCAGGTGCTAAACCGCTAAACCACTGCACCACCCAGGGATCCCAAAGAACAAGTTCTTTACCAAGCAGTGCTGGAAAGCTCCCGGGGAAGTTGAGGGATTTACAGTATTTAGAACCAGAGGATATCCCTCCTTTTTTTTTTTTCTTCCTTTTTCATACAACTCATTTTTATATCAGACTATAAATTTCCAATTTTTTTTCTTTTCCCACCTTAACTAAAATATTTTACGACCTCTTCATTTTTAAGATTCTTCCTTTTTGACTTTCATATTTCTATAATTACAAGTCCTAGATAATTTTCCACTTCTAGATTGCCTTCAACATACTCAACTTAACTATGGGAGATATAGAAGATATCTTTTTTTGTTCTGTGTTTTCTCTGCCTCATTTTGTTCACAATGCTGGAAGGTAATACCTTCTAAAACATGACCAGTATGCACCCAGAACCAAGTGTATACCATGCTGGCTCATACTGTAAGATTCCTCATCCCATTCTGCCCCCTTCTTTTATCACATTTATGTTTTGGTGGTCAGTGTTTGGGCCCTCTACAAGTATTTCTGGTTTACATAAATTTGGGACTGAACATCTTCTAATATACAGAACTTAATATACTCAGAAACAAAAGGATGACCCTCTAGAACCCCTCAAGTAGACTACATACTCCCTCCACTACAACTTCTTCACCACCATATCATCCCAGTACCCCCATTTTTCTTCTCCTTTTTTTAATTTTTACTTTTTCATTTTTTTTTCTCTTCTTCTTTAGGATTCCAGGCCTTTTATTTTTTACTACTTTGTTTTAAATTTTGATTTTCACTTTAGTGGTCCTTTTTTTAAATTTTGCTCTGATCTTTGTTTTCAATTTCTGGTCTCTGACCTCGGCAGAATCATTGAGGGTGAAATTTACTTAGGTTGTGGTTGATATTATTGATGCAGCCTGCTCATACAGCCACTCTGCACTGAGCAAAATGACTAGAAAGAATTCACCACAAAAGAAAGGATCAGAAAAAGTACTCTTTGCCACAGACTTACAGAATATGGAGTACAACTCGATGTCAGAAAACCAATTCAGAAGCACAATTATAAAGCTACTGGTGGCCCTGGAAAAAAAGCATAAAGGATTCAAGAGTCTTCAAGACTGCAGAATTTAGATCTAATCAGGTAAAATTAAAAATCAATTAAATGAAAAAAAGATCAATTAAGTGAGATACAATCCAAACTGGAGGTCCTAATGATGAGGGTTAATGAGGTAGAAGACAGAGGGAGTGAGTTGATGGCAAGGAAGGAAGCTGAGGAGAAAAAGAGAAAAACAAAAGACCATGAGGAAAGGTTAAGGGAAATAAATGATAGCCTCAGAAGGAAAATACCTACATATAATTGGGGTTCCAGAGAGTGCTGAGAGGAACAGAGGGCCAGAAAGCATATTTGAACAAATCATAACTGAGAACTCCCTGATTCAGGGAGAGAAGCAGGCATTCAGGTCCAGGAGATAGCGAAGTTCCACCCCAATCAATAAACACCATTCGACACCTCAACAATACTGAAAATTGCAAATTCCAAAGATAAAGAGAAAATCCTTAAAGTAGCAAGAGATAAGACATCCCTAACTTACATGGGGAGAAATATTAGATTAACAGCAGACCTCTCCACAGAGACCTGGCAGGCCAGAAAGGGCTGGCTGGCAGGATATATTCAGGGTCCTAAATGAGAAGACAAACATGCAGCCAAGAATATTTTATCCAGCAAGGCTCTCATTCAGAATAGAAGGAGAGATAAAGAGCCTCCAAGATAGGCAGAAACTGAAAGAATATGTGATCATCAAACCAGCTCTGCAAAAAATATTAAGGGGGAGCCTGTAAGAGAGGAAGCCCAAAAAACAATACAAAAAAACAGGGACTGAGTAGGTATTATGATGACACTAAATTCATATCTTTTGATAGTAACTCTAAACATGAATGGGCTAAATGATCCCATGGAAAGACACAGTTTCAGACTGATTAAAAAAAAGCAAGACCCATCTATTTTCTGTCTACAAGAGACTCATTTTAGATGTAAGGACACCAACAGCATGAAAATAAAAGGTTGGAGGATCATTTACCATTCAAATGATCCTCAAAAGCAAGGTGGGGGTAGCAATCCTCATATCAGATAAAGCTTATCCCAAACACTGTAGTAAGACACCAAGAAGGACACTGTATCATACTTAAAGGGTTTATCCAATAAGAGGACCTAACAATCATGAATATTTATGCCCCTAATGTGGGAGGCGCCAAGCATCTCAATCAATTAATAACCAAAGTAAAGAGATCCTTAGATAATAACATGCTCATAGTAGGAGGCTTCAACACGACGCTTTCTGCAAATGACAGATATTCTAAGCACAACATCTCCAAAGAAACAAGAGCTTTAAATGATACACTGGACCAGATGGATTTCACTGATAATTTACAGACTTTGCATCTGAATGCAACTGAATACACATTCATAAACTGATACCAAAAGATTGGGATGTCCCCTGCATTTTTTCAGAGCATAAAGCTTTGAAACTAGAACTCAATCACAGGAAGAAATTTGGAAGAAACTCAAACATGTGAACGTTAATGACCATCCTGCTAAAAGATAAAGGGTCAACCAGGAAATTAGAGAAGAATTAAAACTATTCATGGAAACTAAGGAAAATGAAGATACAACCATTCAAAATCTTTGGGATACAGCAAAAGCAGTCCTATGAGGGAAGTACAGTGCAATACAAGCATCTCCAAAAAATTGGAAGAAATTCAAATACACAAGCTAACCTTGCACCTGAAGGAACTGGAGAAAGAATAGCAAATAAAACCTGCACTCGGCGGGAGAAGAGAGTTAATAAAGATTTGAGCAGAACTCAATGAAATAGAGACCAGAAAACTGTAGAACAGATCAACAAAACCAGGAGTTGGTTCTTTGAAAGAATTAATAAGATAGATAAACCATTAGCCAGCCTTATTAAAAACAAAAAAGACTCTAATTAATAAAATCACGAATGAAAAAGGAGAGATTACCAGCAATTCCAAGGAAATACAAACGATTTTTAAAAACATATTATGAGCAGCTACACACCAATAAATTAAGCAATCTAGAAGAAATGATCACAATTCTGGTCAACCACAAACTACCAAAACTGGAACAGGAAGAAATAGAAAACTTGAACAGGCCATAACCAGAGAGGAAATTGAAGCAGTCATCAAAAAACTCGCAAGGGAAAAAAAAAAAACAACTCCGAAGCCCCAAAGTCCAGGGCCAGATGGCTTCCCAGGGGAATTCTATCACACTGTCTTACAGAAGAACAATACCCATTCTTCTAAAGCTGTTCCGAAAGATAGAAAGAGACAGAATACTTTCAAACTCGTTCTATGAGTCCAGCATCACCTTAATTCCAAAACCAGACAAAGACCCCACCAAAAAGGAGAATTACAGACCAATATCCCTGATGAACATGGATGCAAAAATTCTCAACAAGATACTAGCCAATAGCATCTAACAATACATTAAGAAGATTATTCACGATGACCAAGTGGGATTTATCCCCGGATGCAAAGCTGGTTCAACAATCGTAAAGCAATCAATGTGATAGATGATAGCCACAAGAGAAAAAAACAAGAACCATATGATCCTCTCAATAGATGCAGAGAAAGCATTAGACAAAATACAGCATCCATTCCTGAACAAAACTCTTCAGAGTGTAGGGATAGAGGGAACTTTCCTCAACATCTTAAAAGCCATCTATGAAAAGCCCACAGCAAATATCATTCTCAAGGGGAAGCACTGGGAGCCTTTCCCCTAAGATCAGGAACAAGACAGGGATATCTACTCTCACTACTGCTATTCAACGTAGTACTAGAAGTCCTAGCCTCAGCAATCAGACAACAAAAGGAAATAAAAAGCATTCAAATTGACGAGGAAGAAGTCATACTCACCCTCGTTGCAGATGATATGATACTGTACATAGAAACCTCAAAAGACTCAACCCCAAGATTGCTAGAACTCATACAGCAATTAGTCAGTGTGGCAGGATACAAAATCAGTGCCCAGGAATCAGTGGCATTTCTATAAAATAACAATGAAACTGAAGGAAGAGAAATTAAGGAATCAATCTCATTTACAACTGTACCCAAAAGCATAAGATACCGAGGAATAAACGGAATCAAAGAGGTAAAGGATCTATACCCTAAAAACTACAGGACACTTCTGAAAGAAATTGAGGAAGACACAAAGAGATGGAAAAATATTCCATGCTCATGGATTGGAAGAATTAATTTTGTGAAAATGTCAATGCTACCCAGGGCAATTTACAAATTCAATGCAATCCCTAACAAAATACCATGGATGTTCTTCAGAGAGTTGGAACAAATCATCTTAAGATTTGTGTGAAATCAGAAAAAAAAAAACGAATAGCCAGGGTAATTCTGAAAAAGGAATTCAGAACTGGGGGCATCACAAATCTGGATTTCAAGTTGTACTACAAAGCTGTGATCATCAAGACAGTGTGGTCCTGGCAAAAAAAACAGACACATGGATCAATGGAACAGAATAGAAAACCCAGAAATGGGCCTCAACTCTATGGTCAACTAATATTCGACCAAGCAGGAAAGACTATCCATTGGACAAAGGACACTCTGTTCAATAAATGGTGCTGGGAAAATTGGACAGCCACGTGCAGAAGAATGAAACTAGACCACTCTCTTACACCAGACACAAAGATAAACCAGAATGGATGAAAGTACTAAATGTGGGACAAGATTCCATCAAAATCCTAGAGGAGAACACAGGCAACTCCCTTTTTGAAGTTGGCCACAGCAACTTCTTGCAAGATACATCTATGAAGGCAAGGGAAACAAAAGCAAAAATGAACTATTGGGCCTTCATCAAGATAAGAAGTTTCTGCACAGCAAAAGAAATAGTCAACAAAACCAAAAGACAATCTGCAAAATGGGAGAAGATATTTGCAAATGACATATCAGATAAAGGGCTAGTTTCCAAGATCTATAAAGAACTTACTAAACTCGACACCCAAGAAACAAACAATCCATTCATGAAATGGGCAAAAGACATGAAGAGAAATCTCACAGAGGAAGACATAGACATGGCCAACACGCACATTAGAAAATGCTCCACATCACTGGCCATCAGGGAAATACAAATCCAAATCACAATGAGATCCCACCTCACACCAGTGAGAATGGGGAAAATTAACAAGGCAGGAAACCACAAATGTTGGAGAGGATGTGGAGAAAGGGGAACCCTCTTGCACTGTTGGTGGGCATGTGAACTGGTGCAGCCACTCTGGAAAACTGTGTGGAGGTTCCTCAAAGAGTTAAAAATAGACCTGCCCTGCGACCCAGCAATTGCGTTTCTGGGGATTTACCCCAAAGATACAGATGCAATGAAACGCCGGGACACCTGCACCCCGATGTTTCTAGCAGCAATGTCCACGATAGCCAAACTGTGGAAGGAGCCTCAGTGTCCATCGAAAGATGAATGGATAAAGAAGATGTGGTCTATGTATTCAATGGAATGTTACTCAGCCATTAGAAATGATAAATACCCACCATTTGCTTCAACGTGGATGGAACTGGAGGGTATTATGCTGAGTGGAGTAAGTCAATCAGAGAAGGACAAACATTATATGGTCTCATTCATTTGAGGAATATAAAAAATAGTGAAAGGGAATAAAGGGGAAAGGAGAAATAATGAGTGGGAAATATCACAAAGGGAGACAGAACATGAGAACTAGGAAACTCTGGGAAACGAACTAGGAGTGGTAGAAAGGGAGGTGGGCAGGGGGTGGGGATGACTGGGTGACAGGCACTGAGGGGGGCACTTGATGGGATGAGCACTGGGTGTTATTCTATATGTTGGCAAATTGAACACCAATAAAAAATAAATTTATAAAAAAAAAAGAAGTTGGCGTCTATGTATACAATGGAATATTTCTCAGCCATTAGAAATGACAAATACCCACCATTTGTCTCAATGTGGATGGAACTGGAGGGTATTATGCTGAGTGAAATAAGTCAATCAGAGAAGAACAAACATTATATGGTCTCATTCATTTGGGGATTATAAAAAATAGTGAAATGGATAACAGGGAAAGGAGAGAAATGAGTGGGAAATATCAGTGAGGGTGACAGAACATGAGAGACTCCTACCTCTGGAAAACAAACCAGGGGGTGGTGGAAAGGGAGGTGGGTAGGGGGATGGGGTGACAGGCCCTGAGTGGGGCACCTGACGGGATGAGCCTTGGGTGTTATGCTGCTATAGGTTGGCAAATCGAACTGTAGTAAAATATATACAAAAAAAAATTTGTAGGTTTGTCATGTGTTTATATGGGGAGAAATATTATAAAGATTATCTTATACAGATGTTAAAATCATCCATACTTTTGCATAATGCAAAATCATTCCCGTAAGACAAATCTGATTCTACTACAGATCATTAAATTTGTGAATCATTAGAAATAAAATAAATGTGAGACAAGAATCCTTCAAAATTGAATTGGGCAAAGACATGAACCAAAATTTCACAGAGGAAGACATAGACATGGCCAACAAGCACATTAGAAAATGCTCTGCATCACTTGCCATCAGGGAAATACAAATCAAAACTACCATGAGATACCACCTCACACCAGTGAGAATGGGGAAAACTAACTGCATAGGAAATGATAAATGTTGGAGAGAATGTGGAGAAAGGGAAACCCTCTTGCACTGTTGGTGTCAGTGTGAACTCTGGAAAGAGTTCCAGAGTGCAGCCACTCTGGAAAACTGTGTGGAGATTCCTCAAAGAGTTAAAAATAGAGCTACCCTACTCTGCGATGACCCAGCCATTACACTGCTGGCGATTTACCCCAAATATACAGATGTAGTGAAACGCCAGGACACCTGCACCCCAATGTGTATAGCCGCAATGTCCACAATAGCCAAACTGTGGAAGAAGCCTCGGTGTCCTTCGACAGATGAATGGATAAAGAAGCTGTGGTCTATATATACAATAGGATGTTACTCAGCCATTAAAAAGGAGGAATACCCACCATTTGCTTAGACATGGATAGTATTGCCGGGTATTATGCTGAGTCAATTGGAAAAGAACAAACATTATATGGTCTCATTCATTTGGGGAATATAAAAAATAGTGAATGAGATTAAAGGGGAAAGGAGAGAAAATGAGTGGGAAGTATCAGTGAGGGTGACAAAACATGAGAGAATCCTAAGTCTGGAGACAAACAAGGAGTAGTGGAAAGGGAATTGGGTCGGGGGATGGTGTGACTGGGTGATGGGCACTGATGGGGGCATTTGACAGGATGAACACTGTGTTTTATGCTATATGTTGGCAAATCGAACTCCAGTAAAAAAATATACAAAAAAAAAGAAATATTCAATCATAGATTACGTATATGTTCTATTTTGGTAGACATTCCCAAACACATTTCTAAGTGGTTGCCCAACTTTATTTTTTATGTATTTATTTTTTCAAATTTAAATTTACATTAGGAATGTGTCAATTCAATTTGCTTCACATTCTTTTCAACAATTGTTTGAAATACTGCCATGTTAGTCATCAAGGAAATTCAAATAAATATATATGAAATTATTTTTACTACATATTATATTCAATGTTTATATGCATTTCTTTGATGATCAATGTAGCAGTTTATCTTTTCAAATGCCCATTCGCCACTCAAAAATTTTCGTTTGTGAGGCATGTTCTCATTGCTTTTGCCCATTTTTATATACAGTTGACTATCTTTATCTTTAAAAAAGAAACAATTCTACTTGCAATAATTATAGATTTATAGGAAATTGCAAAGATTATAGAGAGAGGTCTTATGTACCCATGATACAACTATTCCTAGTGATTACATCCTAAATAATTATAGTACAAAATCAAAACCAGAAAACAACATCGGTACAAAATGTGTTCCTGTTTTGTGCTATTAATTAAACATTTGATTTGTGTACCTACCACCTCAATTGAGATACAGAGCCATTCCATCGCCACAAAGTTCCCCTTGTGTTATGCCTTTATAATCGTGTATACTTCTAGCCTTCCCTAACCTACAGGAACCACAGTCTGTTTTCTATCTCTAATTTTGTTATTTTGAGAATGTTATATAAGGAATTATACAGCAGGTAAACTTTGATATTAGCTTTTTTTGTTCCAAGTAATTCTCTAAAGATCAAGATGCTGCATATGTAAATGTTCATTTCTTTTTATTGTTGAGTTGTAGTCCACAGTATGGATGTACCACAGTTTATTTAGCCATCATCTGGGATATTTTGGTTATTTTTAGTTTTTGGCTATTATAAATAAAGCTACTGTAAAGAATTGTATGTAGATTTTTGTGTTGATGTAAATTTCATGTCTCTTGGATATAATGGTTAGTATATGTTTATTTATTTAGTTTTTTAAAAAACTAAGAGTGTTTTACCAGTTTACATTTCCACCAGCAATAGATAAATGATCCAGTTTCTCTTTATCTGCAACAGCTTTTAGTATTGGCAGTGGGTTTTTATTATTATTATTTCTAGTTTTCTCATAGGTATGTAGTGCTATGTCCCCATGATTTTATTTTGCCTGTCTCTAATAGCTAGTGATGTTAGCACTTCTTCACAGCTTTATCTATGTATGCAATCTCTGATCAAACGTGTCTTGGTGTCTTTTGCCCATTTTCCAAACAGATAGTTTGGGTGGCTGTTTTTTTTTTTTTTACCATCAAGTTTTGAAAGGGCTACATATCTTCTAGACATGAGATCTTTGTCAGACATGTTGTTTTCAAATATGTTCTTTCAGTTTTTAGCTTGTTTTTTAAGCCCCTCAACATATTGTTTTGCAGAGCAAAAAAGATTTTCATTTTATGAAGCCTGTTTTTATCTTAATAATTTTTAGTCCATAATTTGGACATATGGTATAGATTGGAGACATATATATAAATATATATATTTGTTTTATTTATATAAATAAATATGTATATATATTTGAGTTGGTAATTCTCTGGCCCACCAGCAAAGGTATCTATCTTTCTGGGAATCTGAAGACACAGTCAGTCTTGCCTCTGTGGGCTCCTTGTGTCTCCTCAGGCAAGTGCCCTGAGCTCTGAGCCCCTGTGCTGCCAGCTGCCTCACAGGCAGACAGATAAACAGATGAGGCTCAAGTCATATCAAGCTGTGGGGCCATCAGATCCCACATTAGCATTCCAATTCTGAGTCAGTCTTAGTGCATGACCTTTCTAACATTTCTATTACTGTTATAATTATTTCCTGGAGAGCCAAGGTCGTTACTACTTGAGTCCCACAAAGAAATATTCATTCCCAAAACTGTAACATTTGTAAGTGAATGAATTTTAACTTAATACAGGAGTTACAATTGGATGCACTTCCATAAAGAGCCCATGCCAAATATCTTATAGAAACGCTGCATCACAAATACTTTCCCCAATTATGTTGCCTTTCTCAGCCTTTTTAGCACTCTTTCCAGAATCTTCCTCTCCTTCTTTCTCTTTTTAACCTGTGTTCTCACTTTCAGGTTTGTAACCTTTTTCTCCTTCATGAACCTCTGAGATTTTTAGCTGTGTCTCTTACCTGTGCCCATATTTCTTTCAGTGCCATATACAGCCCACCAACATTCTCTGAGACTTGCTTTCTTCCCTCTTCATCTCTTCCCACACTCCCCTATCTTTCTTTCACTCAATTATTCTTACTCTATTTTCTGCCCCGAAATCACACATTCTCTCTCACTTTCCTTTTACTATCATGACCCAAGTTTAACTGTGTAACTTATTAGCATTGTGACCTTGGGGAAGATACTTTCCTTTTTCCCATGAGCCTGTTTCCCCATGCATTCAATGAGGGCAAAATACCTATATTGCATTTTTGTTGCATGGATTAGGGAAAATTAATATGAATAATAACAGATACTAACATATATTGAGCGACAATGATATTCTAGCAATGCAAAAAGTAGACTTTATCTCACAATGTCCTTATGAAGCCAATACTATTATTATATACATTTTACAGGTGAGAAATCTGAGTGATTAACACTCATAAGCAATGAAATACCCAACCAAGCTAGTTCACTCTATGGCACAGTAAAGCAACCTCTCTCCCTTCACAGGATCTGCCACATGAACCCACTGGCCGGATAGTTTCACCATTAAGCAGTTAAACAGATAGGAAACCCTGTCAGCGACCCTTTGAAAGATGTAGTATCATTTCTCAGTTTATTCATGATGAAAGAGTCTTATGGGAATTGTATAGCTTGCCCCAAGTCCTGAGAGTAAGTGAAAGAGCCCAGGGTTGAATTCAGACTTGTCTGGTTCTAAATTCTAAATTCTGGAACCCTAAAATGGTAGCTTATCGCTAGGGTGAACCATTAAACTATCCCCTCCCAGTATATATTCCCCTTTTCAGAGATGGGATCTCCTCCCTTCCCCCTGAAACTGAGCTGACCCTAGCAGCTTTCTTTAACCAATAGAATGAGGTGGACGTAATGTTCTGGGATTTCTGAGGCTAGATGATAAGAAGCCCTGCATATTCACCTGAGCCCCTTCGAATACTTAGTGTGGGAATAAGAAGGGAACAATCCTGCTGGAAAGATAATTGGAGAGGCATGTGTTTTGTTGTAGAGAAAGTGATCCAAATAGTATGTCTCCTTGGGACTTCTGCTCCTTGGCATGTTGAAGGAGGGTCAGAGCAGGGATCCTGAAGGCCTCCAGTTGGGGACTGTACACTCTTATTTTATTCCTCTTTTGTGCTAAATCTCTTGCTCTCTTTCTTGTTTCAATAAAATTTAGTATTTCATGGGTAATAAAGATCAGGTCAGAACTAAGCGTTTTTGTTTGTGACTAGATTGATTTAGATATTACAAGTTTTTTTTTGACCAGAACAGTTTTTGGACTAGACATTATTTGCATTATATACTTTCTGGATATTAGTTGTATCCATTCCTGCTAATCAGAAGAGAAAACTGAGAGAGGAGTAGATATTAAAAGTTCTCATCACACACAACAAAATCTGCAACTATGTATGGTGACAGATGTTAATGAGAGCTATTGTGGTGATCATTTTGCAATATATACAAATATAGAATAATTACATTATACACCTAAAATCAATATAATGTAATATACGAATTAGATCTCAATTAAAAATTTGTAAAAAAATTTTCTTTTTAATCTGGGCCATGGTGTGCAGGAGACAAACCCCAGCTTAGCTGAAAACAAAGACAAAGGCTCAAGTCTTTGATTCCATGTCAAATGACTGGTTTGTTCAGGAGATTTAAATGCAACTATTCTGAATGCAACACATAAGAGAAACTGAATGTTCAACCTCCCTGAAAATATACTGACTTCATTGTGTAAGCAAAATGACATTCATTCAATAAACCCAGTCTAGGATTATAGTTCTCTGAGATCTTCAAAGTTCTCCAGATGTCCATCTTATCCATCTGTTTCCCTGCTCCATAGAACATCATTTTGGTTCTGTTTGGCTCCTCTTTCTGAATTACCCATGGAAACTGAAGATTTTGGTTTAGAGTATACACCTTGCCTTAGACCTTAGCATCTGCCTTTGTTGTGATTTGTTTCCTATCCCATACTTATTCCCAACCTCTGTCCCACTTAAATGAGACTGATACCAGGTTGTCACCAGGTTGGTGGGTTTCTGATTATGTCCCATCAATAGAAAACACCAGAAGGAGGTAGGAGGATAGCACTAGTGAGAACTGGGTATTTGTTCCCTAATACTTCTTGGTTCTAGCAACTTGTTCTAGGAGGAACTGTGCTATCTGCAATAACAGCTCCTATGAGAGGACCTTACTCTATAGCTTACATCTTACTAACTTCACCCTTCTGTGCATGTGGCTCCAAGTCTCTTACTGATGCTGCTTCCAGGTGCCGTCACCATGTTTGGTTTTGTCCCATGGTCCTGATCCTCACCTCTAAATGATTCTTCATAAAAGTCTCTTCATTGAACCATTTGGGGTAAAGTTTGATATAGTTCTGTTCCCCAAACCTCTCTAGGTCTCTGGCTACATACCTCATAACGTTGTGTAGCAGGAATCCCATCTCTGCATTTGGTTGTAGTCCCTGAGATCCATTCAAGTAAGTCCCTCTTGGCATTTATCCCAATCCCTCCCCACCTGTCAGAAAAAAAAAAAAAAAAAAAGGAAGAAGTGCTCTCTTCCTGACCTAAGAAATGTGAACTCTTAGGTTTAGATAAGGGGAGATATCAATCTGCAACCTCCAAGGTCCCACCTCTGTGCTTTGGCAGGAAATGTACTTCATTTAATGTTGGAGTGACAAAAGGAATGTGCCATGTTTCTAGGGTCATGAGTTACAAATGGCCAGCAAGGATTTGTGTGTGGGAAGAGGTCCTTGGGCATTAATTACCTACCTATTCAGGTTTCTACTTAAAGTCTTCTTCCCTATCTTTGTTATCTATTACCAGGCAGAGAGCTAGTTCTGAATTCAGGCTTGGCTGCTTGCTGCTTAAAAATCAATACTCGAAAGACAAGTCATGCTGGGAAAGGAAAGGTTGCTTTATTCAGGAAACCAGCAATCTGGGAAGATGGTGGACTAAGATCTCAAGGACCATCTTCCCCATCCCACAGAAGAGAAAGGGATAGGAAAATGGAGAGTGTAGGGGGCTATGCACAGGAGAAGCAGATGCCCAGGCGGTTAATCCTATGTCCACATGACCCTTACCAGACTTGCTTACATCAGCAGCTATGTTCTCTTTTTTTTTAAGATTTTATTTATTTATTCATGAGAGATACAGACAGAGAGAGAGACAGAGAGACAAAGACATAGGCAGAGGGAGAAGCAGGCTCCACACAGGGAGCTGATGTGGGACTCGATCCCGGGACTCCAGGATCACGCCCTGGGCTGAAGGCAGGCGCCAAATGGCTGAGCCACCCAGGGATCCCCACAGCAGCTATTTTCAAATGTAGCTAGGCCTTATCTTCTGGGAGAGTCTGGTGGTTCACTTCTTAAGGCCAGTGGTCTGCAAATTGCAAAGAAAGTAGGTAAGTTCTGCAACAGATCAAGGGACTTAGATCAGCAAGTAGCAGTGTATAAGCTTAAAGGAAGTTAACCCTTGAGATGAGTTGGAGGGCTGTTAAGTATCCATTCATGTGCATTACTATAAGGGGGAGAGGAAACTTCTGTGAGTTTCCCCCCATAGTTTTAATTTCCTAGATGCATCCCTCTCTCAGGCAGCCTCCTCCCACCATGCTACAAGGACCCTGAACTCCTCTTTCATTCCTGTTGCTTCCAAGGCACCTTGTTTCCTCCACAAAATTTCTCTCTCTCCACCTCTTTCACCAGCCTTGACATATCCTCTATAAGTGGACACAAAAGCCAGGAAATCTCTCTACCTATGCTGGCTTCCTCTTCTGAGGCAGAGAACCAGAGCCGACTGCATGCTTAAATGGTTAAGTACATTCAGGAAGAAAAAAATCCTTGAAGTAAAGTACCTCAAAAGATTACCAAGTCCCATAAAATAGAATCTACAACAGCTGAGTAGTCCTAGGTCTTAGGAAACAAGAAGTGGGCTCCATGAAGACTCAGAGACCCATCTTTAGCTTTTTTCAGCTTCTGGCTTTCCTTGCAGCTGATTGTCTGCTCTACCTAAACCTGGATGTTCTGACTATACATCTTGCCAAGACAAGCAACAGGGAGAAGAAAGAATCACACAATACTCCTAGGTACTTTCTTTTGAAAACATTTTCAAGAACCTACAAAAGTAATTTCTGAAAAATAATTGGGCCCATTTTATTGCTAATCTTGCTACTCTCCCTGTGGGACACACATTCCATCACCATGGACAGGACCCACTGACTTCTCTGATGAATAAGCTATGCCACAGCTCTGGGTTCCTGCAACTCCATCTGCTGGGGCTGGAACAACTGCCCCTATATGCTGAAAAGCCACAGAGGTGGCCTGGGTACTGGCATGAGTGCCTAAATGAAGTAGTGGCTATGTGGGATTGAGAAAAACTTATATCTGACAGCATGGAACACTGGCGGGCAGTAATACATACATGCCACCTCCTACAGAGTAATTTATGTTTTCATTTTTGGTTTGGATATGCTCTGCCCTGTCAGATTTCTGTGTGATTTACAGACCGAGGGCTTTCTAATATTCTTCTTAAGCAAGATTGCTTTGCTGTTTTCTTGCAAATGCTGTGGCATTTGGGTGGGTCTGGGGCAAGATGGAGTGTTTATGGTAGTCTGGCTGATACATAGAAGTGAAGAATCTTTACTTTGCAAGACAAAACAGAGTGAGAATCACGTATTAATAGATTTTTGGTAATGGTTCCAGAGCATAGTTTGAGCATTTGTGAGGGAATTCAATCCTGATCTATAATTTGAATGAAAGTAGGGCGAATCTGCCTTCCCTATCTAGCCAGCTGCCAAAAAGTCTGTCAAATGGCACTTCATTAAGCCTCAAGTCTACCTGTTTTGTAGGCCCAGAAATCTGATCTTATCAGCAACTACAGTGTTAATCTGCCCCTCTGGAATAGAGCCACACTTGCCAACCACACAAGTTACAGTATATAAATAAGGATACTATTGGGCAAAATGTAATAAAAAATGTATTTCTCAGTTTGACCAGAAGGCTCACCCTGATATCCGTAGCACACTCTATTCCTATAGATAAAAGGGAACAAAATCAACATGTGAAGGCTATTTGGTACATGAAATCAGAAGAAAAGGTTATTTAGATCATGTAAGCAGAGTCATTAACCAGAGTCCTCTTGTAGGTCTTGGGCAGTCCAAAGATGGATAGGTTCAGCATTTGGTTCTGTGACTCTTGATTCAGTGTTTACTGAATATTTTCTACTGATCAACTCTTTTCTTCTCTTTACTGATTAACACATCTTATTTAAATCTTTATTAATATATTAAGGTGAAGTTTGCACTGATATGGGGCTAATCTATCTTATCTCTTTATAGATGATGTATTCATCTTTGATGTCATTCATTTTATGCTGGTTTTATTCATTGACTCTCAGAAGGAAATTTTACTTCTCTTACCTAAAAATATAGAACATTTCATTGCTGTCTCCCCTGGAGACACTCACATCTGTATCCAAGGTTGACATTTCTCTGCTTTCCACCTCAACTCTTCCTTGGGTATTCCACTTCCCCAGGTACATCACCTGGACATTTCTCCCCATCCGATCCAGGTGCCATCTTTCCCCACTCCTTGGGACCGTATTCTTTTGTACACCTCTGTCAAAGAATATTGGCAAGAGATGCCAATTGGCAAGGGATGTCACACTCAGATATGTTAGGGGAAACTGAACAGGGCACTCATGAATTAATCAGTCATGAGCTTTACCACCCATAAGCCTTAATGATTAGTAAGTGGTTACTTTATTCCAGGCACTATGCTAAATAGTTTACATGCATTACTTAATTTAAGCTTTCCAATTACCTCATGAAAGGGAAACTTTCCAATAGTTTTCTTTACTCTCCACATTTTAAGCCTCAGTGGAACGAATTCACTTGCCCAAATTCAAATAGTATATAACACAATGTAATACTTTCTTGGAACAGTTGGGCTACAGGTTGGAACTGTTTGTCACTTGGCAGCGACATCTTTGTATGGAACTTCCCTGTTGATCTTCAGGCCCTTGCCATTGCCTCAACTAAACTGCTTTAGAGCTGGTTTGTTTTTCCTCACCACTACAGGTGAATCTAGGTCTTCTGACATAAAATGCAGTAAAGTGGGATCTCCAAAGCCCCTAGCAAAAATATTAAGAACTCATGTTATAGAGAGTATTAGATGTCAGCAAGTCTGCTCAGGTTCATGTAGACATAGGACTAACTGCCTGGGCATCTGCTTGTCCTACATGTAGCCCCCATTCCTTTTCCCATTTCCCTTTTCTCTTTCCCTGCATGAGGAAAATGGTTCTTGAGATGTTAGCCCATCATCTTCCCAGGTGCTCACAGACTTTCTCCTACCACATCATATCTCTAAAAAAAAAAATCATATCTCTTTTCCAGTCACAGTCTTAGTAAAATCATCCTAAAGAGAGTCCATATTTTTTCTTGGTAATGTATCAGCAGGAGGGCTATCCTGGATGCCTCCTTCCCCACTCTCCCATCAAAGTATTTCTTTTTTTTTTTTAAAGATTTATTTACTTATTTATGATAGACATAGAGAGAGAGAGAGAGGCAGAGACACAGGCAGAGGGAGAAGCAGGCTCCATGCACGGGGAGCCCGATGTGGGATTCGATCCCGGGTCTCCAGGATCGCGCCCTGGGCCAAAGGCAGGCTCCAAACCGCTGCACCACCCAGGGATCCCCCCATCAAAGTATTTCTATTTCCAATCAGCCCTACCTGCTCCAGAGATGGGGAAGGCCTCTTTGGACTTTCACATACAAGGATTCTTCAGTAAGATATCAAGCATATTTCTAACTTGCCTTCAGATGATACTCCATTCAGTGAACTTTAGGTGGCACATAGTTATTATGAAATGGCCCCGCCATGATGCCTGAATTTTCATTAGCAATTCACAAATGCCTTTGGAAATGGAACTGCACAATCTGTTCTTTAAACAGAATTTTCCAGATGCTAAATTGAGCCTCTTCATCTTAAAATCAAAAAGAGATTCTTGGTTTCAAAGGGAGTCTCCAGCACCAAAGGGGTATTTGATGGAACACATTCTCAAACCACAGCTGTTGGTTGACAAGCCTTTGAAATAACAATATCACTGCTTCACTAGCTCCTCCACTTGCAGGATTTTTGGAAGCAAATCTGTGGGGCAAGGGCCACCCTATGCACCTCCTTTTCTTGTAGGATCCAGGGGAAGAGTTGGGACCCCTTTTCCTTTCTTCCTATTTCCCAAGCTCATTGGATTTCATAGCAACAGACACAAGACTGCACTTGTGGTTCATGATTGGATTTTTGAAATTGCATTCAGTTCAATTCTAAACAAACATGATTTTTTGAATAGCTCAGAGGATGTATTCACTTTGGTTTAACTCTCAAAATGAATCTCATTGTGAGATCTATTCAATTTTGGTAACTTTCAATGAAGATTTTTCTCACAAATATCCTCTAAGGCAGTAGTTTTGAAGTTCAAGTTTCAAAAAAATGAGGGGACTGCTTCTTTGAAGACTTACTGAGTATGAAGCCAGGATGGGGCTCAGAAATCACATGCTTAGAATATAAACAAGCCCGGTGGCTCTGAAGCATGCCGAAGGGCCTTTTTGAGTAATTCGCAAACTACTGGTCTGGGTTGTTGGGTCAACTGCACAATTTTTGTCAACCACTGATATGTGGCAAAGAAGCCCAAAGCCAGAGGGATCTGGGTGCAAAACTGCTTAGACACTTATGCTAATTTTATGAGCCTTTCTTTTCTTTCCAATTTAATGGGGATAATTGTATCTAACTCATAGCATTGTTGTACAAGTGAAATTAAAACATAGATAATAATTAAAAAAAAAACATAGAAAATACTTAGCATGGAGCAGGTGATCAATAAAATGCTGGCCCCTTCCCTTCAGAACCTCTGAGAAATGTCCCTAGGGAAAAATTATGTGGATTCTTACCAGGGCACTTGAAACCTCCCTATCCCCACACAGAATTTAAACAGATCCTCAGGGCTATGAAACTGTAAAGGGAGGAACATCCTCGCAGTGTGGTGGAGGGAAGAGCAGCTAATAAATTAAATGAGTAGACTAGAACAGAGAACACATTATTACTGCTTAAGAATCAAAGCTGCTTGGTTAAAGAATTGCAGTAGCAGCTGCAACTATCTTGAACAATTCCCCATTTCTGTTGTCAGGTTGCCAGGAAAATAAATACCACCTTTCATTTTTGCTCCAATTCTGACCCCCCAGAAGCTCCCAATGGATCACATGTGAAGGTCAGAATCACATTCCCCTGAGTTGCCTGCCCATCCAGACCATGCCCGTTCCTCTGGGCAGGGTTTGCACACATCAGGAAGGAACAGAGCTTTGATAACTAGCAACTTACCTGAGGAAGTTGTCTTTCAGCCTAGCAGGGTGGGGGTGGGGGCCGAAGCATGGGGCGAATTTCAAGTGCAGGGAAGTCCATGTGAATGAGCTTCATCACTGACAGATGAGAGGCAGGACTGCCCTATATTCTGAGGCTTCATCAGGTGACATTTAATCTCAAATTGTGGACAAAGACAGTAAATGCTGCAGGGCAGAGGCAGGCCTGGAAAGTAGGGGATTAGCATAGAGGAGGAAGGAAATCTCTCCAGGGAGCTCCTGAGCTGGTGTCATTTTCTTGAGGATCATCTGAACTTTGTACAAGGCCATGTTAGAGGTGGATAAGATCTCTGCTACTGCATGCATTCAGCAAATGTGAACAGGGTGCTTTGTGCATCCAATGTAACTTGTTTTAAAATAACTCTTACTGTGAAATTTAGTTCATTTCTGAAACATTCAGGGGCACATGGTTTAGGTATTTATAATCTGACAGGGAAGATGAGACCTGTGCATAATCACCTATGAGGAAAAGAAAGCACTGGTAACAGGTAAAGGGAATTTACAGTGGCATTCGTTCTCTACCCTGGGCATAGCTGAGCATCATCTGGAAGCTTTGGAAATATCCAGACTCAGGCCCCTGAGATCAGTTAAATCGGAGTCTCTAAGAGTGTGCATGAGACTGGAAAGATCTTAAGCTCCTAGAGATGTTAATACATGGTCTAGACTGCTAAATGTAGAGGCTCTCACCGTGACTGCATGCTAGAACCACCTGAGATTTGTAAAGCCCCCTTGCCAGCCAATTCTGCAGGAATTAAATCTCTAGGGTTGAGTCTCAGGCAGTGATGTGCTGTAGTTTAGTAAGAGCCAACTATTAAATTTCCAGAAATTCTGCAAGGCTGTTACTAAACTGCTAGTAGCTTGGAATTGGCCATGGTAAAAAGTATTTATACCACAGAAATTGGCAAATACTACAAATCAGCTGTTCTACCTCCCTCCCATCTGGAGAGCTGATTGCAGACATTTGCCAACACACCACTCTTCCAGACAATAGACCTTTCAGTGAATCAGAAGGAAATAAATTCAGTTGAGAGACTAAGGGACGGTTTGTCAAGAGGATGTAAAGTTGGGAATGGGAAGAGAGGCATTTCAGAGGGAAGAGCTAATTAAAGTAGGGAGTTGAAAAATTGAGGCATGGAGGTGAGAGAATGTGCAAGGTGCAGGAACAGCCACATTTGGTGTCATTGGGAGTGTCATGGAGCAAAGAAAAAGATAGAAAGTCACCCTGAGAAGGCAGGTTGGAAGTATATCCTAGAGGGATATAAGCCATTTCAACTCATTTGGGCTTTATTGTAGAGCAATCAAGGCCAATGGATATCTTTAACAAAGATGGTCACAGAGATCAGAACAAATTCTAGAAAGTTCTAGAAACTGGCAAAATTTTGAAACCTGGTTTCTCAGCATCTAATTCCAGACTTTCAAGGGGCAGTGGAATCCCACAGATTTGACCATGTGAGCTGTTTTACACAGAGTAATTTTCACATGCAGCAAGGCCCTCAGATCCCTGTGCTGGAGTCACCCACCCTCTCAGGCTTCTCTTGGCTTTGCATTCAATCTTAGCCATGTTTTCTGAAGGCTCAAATGGATCCTTCAACTCGGGCTTTCATAGAGCCTTCTGTTTTAACTAAAATATTAGCCCATTATTTTCTCCACTAATATAGACAGGGAGGTAGAATATCAAGGTGATTAAAAGCATTGTTTTGGGATTCTACAATAAATTCGTGGTAATGCTGATTCCGTCACTCTTTAGCTCCTTGACTCTAGTAAGTTAATTTATCTCAGGTTCAGTTTTCCCATCTGTAAAATGAGAAAAATAATACCTACTTCAATTTTTTCCTGGAAATAATGTAAACAACATTTAAGACATTCCTGTCATTAGTAAGTGTCTCTAGTCTCAGTGAATGGTGTCACCACCTATCCATGGAGCCATCCAGAAACCTGGAAATTAACCTGCACTTCCCTCCTTGCCATTCCCTTACTCTTGCTGTTGTTTACCCTCCATATCACTCAAGTTCTTTTGCTCCAAGGCCATATCTATAGTCTTTTGTGCAGAGATCTTCTGTTCAAACCTCCAGATACACTCCAACTTCTCCATGTCCTCATTCTTAGGAGGCCAACCTCTGCCATCTTTTGTATGCTGGCTCCCAGTTGGTTTTGGCCCATGGGATCCTTCCTATTGGGATCTTGACTGATACATCTCCCACCTTTTTTCTGATTCTACTCTTATCCCCTTCCAGGAGAAGCTTTATATTATAGCCAGTGGGGCCTTTCAAACCAAATCTATCAGGCTATCCCATGCCTCTAGCATAATTTCCAGCATCCACCTGCTAAGACCCAAGTCCTTGGGAAGGATTGAAGCTCTGGCTCTCTCTCTTTTCCCAGCCCCTTTGTTCCTCTCAGCCTCTACTATTCCATGTTGCTTGGATTGAAATAAAAATTTCAAATTCTTAAAAGTTTCTCATACTATTGAATGCATATCTAGAACCCAGAAGAGCACCAAATTAGGCTAAATAAATACTAAAATTTACAGATTTGTCATGATTTTTAAAAACAAAATAAAGTATATTTGTTTATAATCAATAAAAACCTTTATTAAACCTAAGCAAAATGGTATTATTTGCATTACTTAGCCAAGGCATAAATATCCAGTTTAATGAAAGATAATTTGAGTCAAAGATCAAATCCCAAATCAAATTATTACACATTACTTCTATTAAATAAGAAGACATTTCTAGGCAATTGAAAATGTTTGGTTCTGCCACAAGTACTAATCTTTCAGCAAAAATATGGACCAGAAATTTAGAAAGATTCTGTACTAAATCTACTTTGAGTGCTCAGGTAGACTCAAAAGGTAAAAAGCATTTCACACTTAAAGGTGGACACATGAGTTTTTCACTTTGGAAGAGGTCAGCAAATGCATTCTAATCTACTCTTTGATCATAGCATGGAGAAGTATTTTGTCATGCTCTCTTGCAATGTTTTTATTTCTTCACTAAAGGAAGAGATTTTCTGATGATGGGAAGGATTTACAATCTTGGTGTTTAAGCCATACAGTCTTCTTAAGAAATGTCTATCCTTAACACTAAGATTCTGCATAATTCAGCTATAAAGCATTGGTTTTCAGCTACTCAAGAAATTGAATATATAACTGGGGTGACACCACAGTAGCAAGGCATTTGAAAAAATAAGATCAGCCTTACTGGCATTATGTTCTGTGGAGAAATATTTTTTACCTTCATCATCTCAAAAACCCATGTGAGAACCTTATCTTTGAGGATAACCTACTTTAGAGTAAAAACCAGAGATATGTCACTATTGCCCATGTCAGTCATGGGCTGCCATGAAAAGAGAAACTCCTTGAATGTTGCAGTGGAGGAATTTGTTAAGATGAATTTGGTAGAAATGAGAAGCCACAGGCTGGATAGTGAGTTCCAAAGATGGGCCACAGAAGGAAACCATTATCACCCGTGGGACTGAGAGACACAGAAGTGCTGGTGATGTGACCAGAACACAGATGCCAGGGTTCCTGGTAGGAGCCAGAGCCACAGTGGGTCTACATCCCACTGGAGAGGGATTCTTGAAGTATGGAGCCACCACCAAGGATCACACAGGAAACAGAGAGAAAGGATAAGAAATACCCTGGTTCTTCCCTTTCTTACCCTCTACCGTCCCACCAGCACCTCCCATCATCCAAACTGGCCCAGTAGATGATTATCAGAGGAGCATGGGAAACATAGTTTTCTGCAGGACAAAGCAGGGGGAATGAGGATGGATCTGAGAACAAACCAGGAGCTGGATAGCTGTTCATTTCTTCACATGACTGAAAAGATGGGTTCTCATGGTTAAGGTTTAATATTGTACATAATTTTCACTATTGCTTTAATGCAGAATCCACATGAAGTATTAACCACTGACAACCAGCATTCTTTGAAAGTAAGTCAGCCTGCAGTTGGCCATCCCCACAGAACCTCATTTGTTTTTTTGGCTATTCCTTTGCTTCTTCCCAAGTGGCTGGACCCCCTGAGAACTGATACTGAGATGTGTAGCTTCCAGTAGACAACAGAACTGACAGATAACTTGCTTCTTCTATTTCAGGGTGTGTTTTAAGTGATAAATGGTACAAAATGCACCAAGTAATTCTACCCTGAATATGCATGTCATAAGCAAAAGCTGACTAAAGCCATTCATAGCAATACAGAATATTTGCCAAAATTTTTAGTGCGTTTGTGTTTTCTCTTTCCCATTCTAGACCACTGATGTCATGTGATACACTGCAGTGCTACTTGTGATAGAATTTTGTGATTAGCTGTTTTCTCATTATTCATAAATTTTGTGTTGGGTTTTAATGCATCCTCACGATAGTGAGATGCGTACTTTTGTGGACTGATTGATCACTCTAAGGAGTAGAGATTTGTTGTTTATTATTTATTTATTTATTCATGAGAGACAGAGAGAGAGAGAGGCAGAGACACAGGCAGAGGGAGAAGCAGGCTCCATGCAGATAGCCCGATGTGGGACTCAATCCCAGAACTCCAGGATCAAGCCCTGGGCTGCAGGCAGGCAACCAACCGCTGAGCCCAGGGACCCCCAAGGGTAGATATTTGAATGGCAAGTACATTGTTCTGTTCTCTTCTTTGTTACCTTGCACTGAAAGGTCTTATTTTGAGCTGGACCTGGAAACTCTTGCTTGGTTTAGACAAATGCCACTGTGTATGACACCAAGCAAAGGGACACCTAGGATCAAGATGACAGACAAGATGGTGTGTCTGCAATTGTCCCTTCCTCCTCTAATCATCTCCCTAGAAATGACAGAAACAGAGGGAAAAGAAATGAAGAGAAAACTACAACAAAACCCCAGCAAAACAGCCACAGTGAGATTGAGTTGTAAAGAAACTACGGCAAGTTACCAATTATTTATTATAAACAAAGGCAAAGAAGAAGGTCTGCAAGTTAATCTTGAAGAACATGACAGTGTTTGTCTAGGGGGAGGGATTGGGATTCGGTATGTCCATCCACCAGACTAGCTTTCCTGGTATTATTTGAATTCTTTGCAAGACTGCAGTGCTATCTTATAATTGTTAATAATCATTTTAAGGGGAAAAACTGACCCAGTAGGTTTGTCAGCTTTATGTCTCTCTTTGACAAGAAAGCCACGAAGGCTGAGGTAATACCTGTCCAATAAAACCCTCTTGGGCATCCATGAGTGTGTTCCTCTCAAACAGCTCTTCTCAGAGTGTTTTTGCACACTAGGGAGGCAGCTTGGACTGGGAATATGCCGACTTGCTTTGAATTCCAGATCTATCACTTCTGAGCTGTGAGACCTTGGAAAAATTATTTAACCTCTCTGTGCCTTAGTTTCCTCATCTATAAAAGAGAGACAGTGATATTACCCACCCTGTAGAGTTTGGGGAATAATTAACTTAATATTTGTAAAGCATCTGAAATAATCACAAGCCCTGTGAGGTTATTAAGGAGATGCATTCCCATTCCCAGCTCCTCTGCTGGGGCCCTGGCTGCAGGTGCCCATTCACCAGCCACTCTCATATCAACTAACTCAGTATTTTCCACCTCAGTGCACAACTAGTGAGTCACTTTGGGCATTGGAAATAATATTACAACTCAATCAGAAAAAAAATAGCGAATATAAAAAATAATGCTGAAATTATTGAACATGTATTAACCAAAGAGGACAGTTAGCCAGGCTGCAGAGCCCAGTACTACTTCCTGACATCATATGTGAGAATGTCCAAGACCTTAAGGACTATCAACAATAAACAGTTCTTTGCAAGTCAGAATTAAGCCCAAGGCTATATGGTCCATTTTGTGTCACAGAACATTCCACAGCTTTTGCCCAGAGATGCCCTACAGATTTATGGATCCTCTGTTGAGGCACACCGAAGGGAGAATCACAGCTTGGTCTCCCTGTCTTCAAGAGGATCCCTGCCCAGGTAACTGACTCACCTTTCAATACCAATTCCAGCATCCTTTTCTCAGATAACCCTCCTGGCCCTGGGGCACCAGACCTCACCCTGCTACATGGTATTATAGCTACTACCTTTTGCTCATTATACTTATTGCAGTCAGAACCAGAGGTTTCTCTGGTCACCTTTCCTGTTGAACTGTAAAGTGTAGAGTAAATACCAGGATAAAGGGCCACCCTGTAAACCATGGCTATATGAAGCCGAGGCGTCAGTGGCTTTGCAAATCAATCCTGACCCAATGAGTGGTTTTCACTAGCAGTGGGCTTGACAGATACAGGTATGTTCCATTATCAGACCCACACTCTCACTGCCTTTTCCGTCCCCACAAGGTCACTGTGCTTACTCTCGGACTTCACTAGAACACCAGCATGCTGGTTAGGGCAGAGACACGGATGTGCACAGCATCTCTAATCAGACAGGCTTAAGGGAACATTTGTGGAAGCACCAAACTGCTCCGTGGGCATCCCAAACTCAGGGCTTGTCAGGCCCCCCAAGATTCCAGAAAATCCCACCAATGCCCATAATGTACCTGGGGAGGACTGGACCCTATCCCACTGGTTACCCTGCATTGTTGAAGACCCACTCCCATGGTGGTTGCACAGGTTCTCTCTCAGAAACAGCCTGGACACTCTGCGTCAGCTAACAGGGAGGAACCCTACAGCAAGGCACAGTGGGGGATCATGCACTGGATTTGCAGGTCTGCCCCACTCCATTCCTCCTGAATGCTCCACTTTGGAGACTGTTCCACTCCAACTGGAGAAACATGGGAAGGAGGGGTTTGGTCTCTGGGCCACAGCTCCACACTCATTGTTTTGGTTACTATGCTGTTGTCCATTAAGAACTCATCTTGGAAGCTGCAAGGGTGTTCCATTTTCTCCTGAAGACTGCTCTGGCATCAGATCATCTTTTATTCACAAGGGCATTTTATTCTTCCAGCCCTGCTCCTGTGGACTGGCCACCTCAGTGTCTCAGTCCCCTATATACCCTCTTTAACCTCATAAGCCCAGCGGAGAATCAGGACAAATCAGGGAACTCTGCTCCACATTGTCCTACCTCTGCCTCTTACACACTGGCTGACTCTGATGGTGTAACTTTCCTGAACCACCTTGGAAAATAAAAACAACTACCTACCTAACAGAAATGCCTGCTTTGACACGTATTACCAGGGGTAACAGAACAACCCAGATGCCCTCCATTGATATTGCCTCTACTCCAGCTTCTCCCAAACTGCCCTTTGCAGTTAAGCCTCTCCTAGCTCAAAGTTAGCCAACAAGTTCTGTTCTCAAATCCAAATGGGAGAGCTCTGTTAGCAACAACACACAACACAGGGCCTACCAGCCCTAAAAGAGGAGGAAGGAATCACTAGCTATGGCAATACTTTGCCCAGGTTTGCCTCAGCAGATGAGGTCCAGGCAGAGGACACTGCAAAGTCATATCCACTTTGGTTTCCAATACCCAGAACTAGGTCTGTACTGTTAATAACCCCTCCTTGTTTCTGGGACTTTGAAGGCATTGAAAGGCATGACAATTGAGCCACATAGCACAACCCTGGTTGAGGAATTGTTCATTTTGCTTTGTGGTTTAAATAGTCCACAATATGGTTCTCCAGGAACCAGCTGCCTGGAGATCTTTCTCAGGGCGACTCAGCAAGACCTGCAAACTGCCTGACCATCGGGGTCCCCAGGCTTCTTTGTAACAAATATATCCATCCCAGCCTTGTCCTCTGTAGATGACTCCAACACAACAGCACACACTACTGAAGAAAGGGAAAACTGAGACATTCACCTCTCCCCTCTTGCTGTGCTTAGCAGTAGCCTCCTGGCTCTGCAGGCCTGTGCACACCCTCAAAGGCAGATGGTCAATCATGTTCCTGGTTGCTGGGCAAAGTCCAAACACCTTTGAAAGGACAGGGCTCTTGGGTCAATCATGAGGAGCCAGGACACAGAGGTAGCCTTGGAGTGGAGGCATCCTTGGTCTTTCCAGAAACTTCACCTTTGTCATCCAGACACTTAGATGGCAAATTCATAGTGCAGCATCTGTGGCAGGATGGGGCCCATGAAGAACCAGACAGGAGCAAGAGGGCAGGCCTATCTTGTGGACGAGACATCAAGAATCCTATAACCCACTATCCTTTGTTTTTCTCTGTATCCCAACTCTTCAGTAGTCATGGATATAGTGGCACAATGGCCAAGAGACCTTCAAATGCTTCAGTTTGGTCCTGAGCATAGCCCTAAGCCATACTTTTAGTGAGGTCTGGAGAATGGACATGTAGGACTGATGGCATATGGAAACAAAATATCCCTTTCTTGTCTGGATGAGCACATGTCCCGGACTTCAAACTCAGTTTCAGATGGGGCTAGCACCATGAGGCTGAACACCAGTGCTCCAAAAATACCCAGTGGGCATGAGGGGGATAGTGAGGAGGGAGAAGAGGGGAGAAGGGAGGGGAGAAGGGACAATAGGAGGGAAGAAGGAGGAGAAAAAGAAAGAGAGAGAGCATAGCAGGAAGGAGAACAGAGGGAAGCTACCCAAGACAGCTTTTAAAAAGAGCATAAGCGCAGCACCAAAGATCCTTTTGTTGCCCCCAAGTTTTTATTTAAATTCCAACTAGTTAACATACAGTGCAATATTAGTTTCAAGAAGATTTTTTTCTTTTAACTTTCCTTTTAAAATTAATTGTAAAATAAATGACAACCAAAGAAGTGAATTTAAAACACATGCATAGTTTAAAGGTTCTAATGGAAGGAGTACTGTGTGCCAGCAAATAGGGATTATTTCATCATGGAGACCTGAGGCAAGAAGGGACAACTCATTACACCTTATCCGGGGTCTCACCTCCGTGCCTTACATCTACTGCTCCTGCCCCTGGCTGCGGTGTCGCTGGCTGGCTCCAGCCTGCCTCTCTCTCCCCTCACCTCATCCTTGCCACAGCTGAGATGATAACTGACTGCAGCTCAGGTTGCCTGACTGCTGCCCTCTCTGCCCTGCTTCTGGTTGCTAGTGTTCCCTTTCCCTCTCATGTAGGGGCCTCACTCTGTATAGGCTCACAAAGGAGAGTCTCTCTTGTGATGATACCACCTGGATGCCAGGGGGATGCCCCAACAGTCCCCCAACCACACACTGGATGAGGAGCCTGCCGCCACACCTCCCACCCCTCTGAAAGCGCTTCCAGGGCAGTAAGAAGGCAGGTGACGGGTGCCTATAGCTAAAGCCATTGTCAGCTAAAGCCCAACTTTAAAAGCTCTACTAGATTAGCCAAGTCAGTCCCCAAAATTCTCTTTAGTATGATGGGTACCTGATGGACTCTTCTATGGGACCTAGTTGCTGATTCCAGAACAGGGAAAAAAATCCCTATTACAACAGTGCAGAAATTTTCTGAAAGTAAAATAAGAAAAGGTACATAAAGCACAGAATGTAGAACCTGGCATCCAACAATTTTGCAATAATTACTTATAGTCATAGCAATGACAGTGAGTGACAGAGCTTGAAGCACTACTCAGCTCTCCTGACTCTTGAGAACTAAGAAAATTTTTGCTTTTTGGGTTTTGCTTGTGATTTTCCACCATAGCCTGCTGTCTCTGAAAAATATTAGACTGCTTGAGTTCCTCTCAAGCAGAGGGTACACATCCCCAGGGCTAGTAAAGGTCAGTTATTAGTGTACAGGGACATACCTCCTTTCCTTGGCCACCAGCTTCCTTGCACCCTACATAGAATGCTACAGCCATAGAACCTGGGGACCGTCACCTCCAGGAAGGAAAAGCAGTTGCAACAGAACTGACTTTGGAAAGAAAAAATGAGGGCAATCCCGGTGGCTCAGCGGTTTAGCTCTGTCTTCAGCCCACGGTGTGATCCTGGAGACCCGGGATCAAGTCCCATGTCGGGCTCCCTGCATGGGGCCTGCTTCTCCCTCTGCCTCTCTGTCTCTGTCTCTCTCTCTCTCTCTTCCTGCCACCCCCCCCCCATCTCTCATGAATAAGTAAATAGTCTTTTAAAAAAAGGAAAAAATGATCTTGACAATGGAGATTCAGGAGGTCTATATCATCCCCACCTGCAAAAAAGAAAACACAAACTTAGACACCAATTTCAATGTGCTGCATTTGGGCCCAAGTATGGATATGGGTCGGTACTTAACCAAAATAATCAGAACAAACATTTCAAGATCTGGCTCTCTCTCTCCCACTCTTCAGAAGCCAGGGTACAAAGGGGCAGGCACATGGGTATTATCATTAATTTTGGTGGTACTTGTTGTCATTGTCAAAGTTGACTTTGCCTGTTACTTAGAAACACACATATTAGAGGAAGTGGAGCTGACAATTAGTCATTCAACAAATACCCACTTTACTCCAGGAACTTGGAGAACAAACAAGAACAAGATACAAACATAGCAATTGTTTTTGTTTTAGCTCCTGAAGCCAGGTTTGAGATAGAATTTGGGCACAGATCATTTATTTGGAGGATGATGTCAGACAGCTGGAGTGAGAGAAAGGATAGTAGCCAAACTAAAGGATGCTTTAAAGAACAGTCAGTGTGATGGGCCTCAGGGTTGTTCCACCAGGACCTTCTAAGGAGAATGCAGAATACACCTTAGGATTGTCCTATCCAGGGACAGTTGGGGGTGGGGGGGCACTGACTCTGAGCCTTCCTTGGTTTGGGGATCCCCCCTGGGGACATTAATCACTGCAGCATGCTGAGCAGACTTTTTGGGGTCAGAGAAAGCTAGGAGCCCCTGATGCCTGGGGTAGCATCACTACAGGGGTACAGAGAGATGGCACAGCCATGTGTGTGGGCTATTACGGCTCTGGCCATGGCAGGTCTCAGCCCAAGCTGCACACAGGAGCGTCACACTACCTGCCTGGCAACCTGTAGTGTATATAGCACATGGAAGGCACAGATAAGTCAGGCCCAGGTTCTATTTCTCCCCTTCTTTATGTTCCCAGTGCATCCTCCCAGGCATCTGAAAGAAGCAAGTAAGGGGACAGCTCCTGTGCAACAGGAGGGGCTCTAGAAGGTAAGGAAGTCACAGGCCAGGTTTCCAGTTCCCTTGACTTGGTGCTTCCAAGGTTTGTGACTTTGGGCAAATCTCCACAGGTTGGTAAATCATAGTTTCTTCTTCTGAAGCTTTCCACCTCTCAGGGGACACTTTCAGTTTCAAAGACAAGGGTGTGTGACAAATGCCCGGTAAATTCTGCAGTGCTCTAGGAAGGCGAATGGTTATTGCCCTGAGTTTGAGACTGTTTGTCCTCCTTTGTTTTTGTCAAGGGGAGATGACTGGAAAGATAAAGCAAGTTTTCCATATTCATGAAGTAAACAATTCATTGAAATCTGGAAGAGAAAATGAGTGGGAAATATCAGAGAGGGTGACCGAACATGATAGACTCCTAACTCTGGGAAACAAACAAGGGGTAGTGGAAGGGGAGGTGAGTGGGGGGATTGGGTGACTGGTGATGGGCACTAAGGGGGGGCACCTGACAGGATGAGTGCTGAGTGTTACACTATATGTTGGCAAATCGAACTCCAATAAAAAATATACAAAAAAAAAAAAGAAAGAAAGAAATCTGGAAGAATGTTTTCACTCAATTTGGGCCAAAGTGCACGATTATCTTTTATTTATTAATGTAGTCAGGATCCTGGTGATGACTTTATTCCTGACATCTGAGGAGGTGTTTTCTTTGCTGTGAGTCAGTGGGTTAAATCAGATTTGCAGTTTATATCCTTGTGGGTTTGGGAATAGTGGAAAGAATGACTCTTGTTCATGGGAAGGTGTTCCTCCCCTTGAAGCCTATTCCTGCTGGGAACACACCCATTTGCCTGTAAGGATAAAGTCCTGTGAGCCTCCTTGTATTTTTGGCAAACAAGATAATCTGGAAGTGGGAACAATGAGCCTCTGGGGTTGGTAATAATGTGAATATTGTGGCAAGCTGCTCAGACCTGGGAGGCGACACTTTTATTTCTCACTCCTAGCAAGCAAATGAAGCACTCACAGGCTCTGAACCCGCTGGTGTGAGGATCATGGGGACTGCCTATTGAGAAGTTTCTTTCCAACGGCTTCTCATAATACTTCCCTGATGAGGATAAGTGTGACATCTGCCTGGAACAGGTGGGGAAACAGAAGCAGGTGGCTGACAGCCACATCTACTCATCATATTCAGGAGCTTAAAACGGTAATGATTTTAGGTTTGTGAAATAACAAATGGAAAGACTAGGAATACATTACTGTAACCAATTTCTTGACTGTCCTCCTTGACATTTTTCTATACATTCATACATATTCTTTTTAGGAATTTTGAGGTTTCTTTATTTGTTTTTTGTTTGTTTGTTTAGTGGATTTGGTTTTGGTAATTGATATTATAATCATTTTACTATTTTCCAGTGTCTTTGTAATTTAACTATTTATCTAGAGACATTGTCAACATCAGTATATAACAATCTACCACATTCTTTAAAATTACTGCCTATTCTTTCTTGGAATAACTATACACCAATTCATAAGACACTCTCAGTTGATGGATCCATTTGTTTTCCATTTTCTCTTTGAGTTGTCTGACAGTATCTTTATTAAACTTTATTAAAAATAATTTTTATCTTTTTCACAGGAATTTGTAGGATTGCATTCTGCAGCCCAACATTAATATTTTGTGGTACATTCACAGGATTTTCTCTCTAGGATCTTTTATGCTGATTTTAGGTATAGGGAAAATATTAATTTTGATGCTGTCAAATTTATTAATCTGTGTTTGTGACAATAGTATAGTTTATTTTAAAGAAAGATTTCTTTATTCCCAATGATATAAATACTCTTTTACTTTCATATTGACTAATTTTTTTGTTTGTTTGTTTAGAGATAGATTTGGATTTGTTTCATTTATTTTTAAATTTAGCTATTTAGTATACACTAGATTTCTTTTTATGAGTGGTGTTGAGTGTTTTGATAACAAAATAGAAGCCAATTATCCCAGCATTGTTTTTGTAATGGTTAGTAGGTCAAGTCCACATTCATTTTATATGATTTGGAAATTATTCTGAATATTCTTATGCATTTTCTTTTTCATATGAATTCTAGAATTAGCTTATCAAGGTCATGACAATTACTGATGCTATTTTAATTAGGATTAGGATTGCAATAAATCTATAAACTAATTCTGGGAGAAATAATCTAATGAAAAAATGAGTCTTTTTATTCAAGTACATGGTAAAAAACTTCATTTTATTCTGGCCTTCAATATTCTACAGGTAAGTTTAGTAGTTCTAGAGATATAATATTTGCATATTATTTCTCACTTTAGTACTAGTATTCTATAATTTTGTTACTTTTATGGATGCAATCTTTTTTATTATATTGTCCTTTCATTTTTTTATTAGATTGCTTTTAACAATAAAGTAATTCACAGTAGAGAAGAAAAAAAAGAGTGTCGTTCCTGTAATAAGTAGGACAATCAAATACAGCACATGCATTTGTTTTATGACCCTCTAGACAAACTCCCAAGGTAAGCAGTGTGGGCAGTGTGCTTCTAGCATGAAAAGCTCTATTTATATATGGATACTAATAGTTGGAATCCAGTGAACCAATTTTATATTCATATCTATCTACTTGGCCCCTCAGTGAACTCTGGTGCAAGAAAAGTCATGTCTTAACATCTATTGAAAAAGTATAAACACTATGATGCCATAATTCTACATGCTTGGGCCCTAGCACATGGGCTCTGCAGGTTTGCTTTGGGCCTCGAATTATGCCACGGAGGCTCCAGTGCTCACCACTCTCTGATGGGAAGCTGCGGAGAAGAAGGGACACCCCAGGAAGAATGTTGTTCCTTCCATCAATCTTCTGACACTTACTTGCCTCTGAAATGCGGCCCTCTCTTAAGAGAGTGTGTGTGTATGTCTGTGTGTGTCTGTGTGTGTATAAACATTAGCAGAGACCCACAGGCAATGGATAAGGATAGAATTACCCACTGGCAATCAGTAATGCTCAGAACCAACTGCCAAACTAATTCTCACTAATCTCTTTCTTTTTTACCCATTTCATGACACTTTCTTGCTGCTATCATTTTCTGGTAATTGTGAAACTGAGGATGTTTCCAATGTGTTTCTCAGCCATTTGTCATTTATTCTTCTGTGTTTGCCTATGGATATCCTTTGTACATGTTTTCATTGTGCTGATTGCCTTTCTCTTACAATATTTAGACATTTATATTTTATATATTTAATATATGCACTGCAAATACTTTTCTTCACAAAGTGTGTTGCCTATTTTTAACAGATTTATGGAGGTTAATTTATATACCACATTAATTCTCTGTTGGTAAAAGTACAACTCAGTGATTTCTAGTAAGTTTTCAGAGTTGTGCAACCATGACCACAATACAGTTTTAGGAGACTTCCATCACTGTAGGAAGAATTCTTATGACTATTTTCAGTCCATACCATCCCCATTCCCAGTCCCAGGCCTTTTTTGGACATTTCCCATGCAACGCAATCATACGTGCAGTGTTTTACATTTAACTTCTTAGTATAATGTTCTAGCATTCATCTACATGTTGTATGTAACATGTATCAATATTTCACTCTTTTTTTTTTGTTAACAAATAATATTCCAAAGTATAGCTAGCCAAAATTTTTATCTATTCACCAACTAATAAATATTTGGATCATTTCCAATTTTTGCCTATTGTGATTAATACTACTATAAATATTTGCACATATCTTTTTATTTCTCTTAGATTCCTACTTACTAATAGAATTATTGATGCATGTGGAAAATGTATGTGCAACTTCTTGTGAAACTCTTTTCTAAAGTGGCTGTGCCATTTTGTATTCCAACCAGCAATGTATAAAGTTTCTAGTTGCTCCATGTTCTTGTCAACACTTGTTATTGTCAGCCTCTTATGACAGCCATCTAGTTGTGGTTTTAAAATGCATTTCTCCAATGCCTAATAATGCTGAACATCTTTTCATGTGTTTATTGGCCATCGTAAGATGTCTCTTCAAATATTTTGCTCATTTTTATTCGGTTGTATTCAAAATGAGTTGTAAGAATTCTTTATATATAATGGATACAAATATATTATAAAACATATGATTTGTCAGAAAGACAACCCAAGGGCACCTGGGTGGCTCAGTCAGTTAAGTGTCTGCCTTCAGCTCAGGTCATAATCCCAAAGACTTGGGTTTGAGCCCTGTATTGGGCTTCCTGCTCAGTGGGGACCCTGTTCCTCCCTCTCCTTCTGCCCTCTGGCTCCTGCTCTCTCTCTCTCTCTCTCTCTCTCTCTCTCTCTCTCTCTTTCTCTATCTCAAATAAATAAATAAAATCTTCAAAAAATAAATAAAAATCTTTTTAAAAAATTAAAGACAATCCAGTCTTGTCTTTTTATTTTCTTCATAGTATCTTTTGAAGGGAAATAGTTTTTAAATTTGCAGAAGGTCTAGTTCACCAATGTTTATTTATGGATTACCCTTTGGTGTCATAGCTAAGAATTTATTGCCAAACAAAATGTCATGAAGATTTTCTCGTAAATTTTCTTCTAAAAGTTCTATAGTTATTTTACTCAAGTTTAGTTAACATATGGTATTATATTAGTTTTAGGCATATAATATAGAGTCCAACAACTCTATACATTTCTCAGTACTCATCATGATAAGCGTACTCTTAATCTCCATCATTTATTTCACCCATCCTCCCACCCACTTCCCCTCTGACAATCAACAGTTTGTTCTCTGTATTTAAGAAACTATTTTTGTCTATTTTTCTTTTGTTCATTTGTTTTGTTTCTTACAATTCCACATATGAATGAAATCATAGATTTGTCTTTCTCTGACTGATTTATTTCAAGTTAGCATTATACCCTCCCAGTCCATCCATGTTATCACAAATGACAAGATTCTATCCTTTTTAAGGCTTATTAGTAGTCCATTGTGTGTATGTGTGTGCGCGTGTGTGTGTACACCACATCCTCTTTATCCATTCATCTATTGGTGGACACTTAGCTTCCATTTTTTGACTGTCATAATAATGCTACAATGAACATAGGGCTGCATATATGTTTTTTTTTCAAATCAATATTTTCATTTTCTTTTTTTTTTTTTTTTTTTCATTTTCTTTGAATAAATTCCCAGAAGTGTGATTGCTGGATCATACGGTAATTCTATTTTTAATTTTCCAAGGAACCTCCATACTGTTTTCATATTAGCTGTACCAATTTACCACCAGCAGTACACAAGAGTTCTTTTCTCCATATCTTTGCCAACATTTGTTATTTCTTGTCTTTTGGTACAAACCATTTTTACAGGTGAGAAATGATATCTCACTGTGCTTGCCTTCATTTTGAATTATTTATGGTTAGCATATAGAAATACAATTGAGTTTTGTATTTTGATCTTGTATCCTTTGCTTAATTCGCTTGTCAGTTCTAGTAAGATTTTTTTAATAATAAATTTATTTTTTATTGGTGTTCAATTTGCCAACATAAAGAATAACACCCGGTGCTCATCCCGTCAAGTGCCCACCTCAGTGCCCATCACCCAGTCACCCCCACTCCTCGCCCTCCTCCCCTTCCACCACCCCTAGTTCGTTTCCCAGAGTTAGGAGTCTCTCATGTTCTGTCTCCCTTTCTGATATTTCCCACTCATTTTCTAGTAAGATTTTAAATGTGTAAATATTTTAGGATTTGCTACATAGAGATAAATGTGATAATCCTGTCTGTGAACAAATATAGTTTTGCGTCTTTTCCATTTTGTGTGTCTTTTATTTCATTTTCTTCTCTGACTACACTGCCTAGAACCCCCAGTACAATGATGAAAGATGGTGAGAGTAAACATATTTGCCTTATTCCTGATCTTCAGGGCTGTGATACAATAATAAATAAGAGAGAGAGAGAGTTCCTAAATCCCCAGAATTTCATGAGTGATAGGAGCATCTCTTGCTCTAAGTAGGCCCTCAGATAGTTCCAGGACAGGGTCACCAGAAACCAAAGTACGATTTCAGGGTTGGAACTTCCAGCCCCACCCCACCTCCAGGAAGGAAGAAAGACTAGGGGTTGAGTCAAATCACCAATGCTGATGATTTAATCAGTTGTGCTTACCCAATGAAAGCTCCACAAAAACCCTTAAGCAGCAGGGTTTTAGAGAGCTTCCAGGTCATAAACTCATCCATGTGTCAGGAGGGTAGGGGCCCCAGCACCCTGGACAGCAGCTCCTGTGCTTGAGGTACATGTCCATGTACCTTATGTACCTCTTCAGCTAGATGCTCCATCTGGATCATTGCTAATAAACCGATAATAGTAAGTAAAATGCCTTCCAAGTTCTGTGAGCTGTTCTAAAAATTATAGAACTTAACTTGTGCCTGGGGTCTGAAGTGGGGGCAGTCTTGAGGGGCTGAACCCTTAACCTGTGGGGTCTGTGCAGACTTGAGGGGCTGAACCCTTAAGCTGTGGGGTCTGTCAGTAGTCAGTGTCAAAACTGAATTGACTTGTAGGACATCCAGCTGGTGTCCAGAGAATTGGAGAATTAGTGTAGAGAAAAGAAAACATACTTAGTGTCAGAAGTATTGTGGCCAGTCTTTGATCATCAAACATGTTAACTGTAGGTTTTTCATAGTGGTCTTCTGTCAGATTGGGAAAATTTCCTTCTGTGCTTTGTAGGTTGTATTTATTTTTTTTAAAGATTTTTATCTATTTATTCATGAGACAAGAGAGAGAGAGGCAGAGACACAAGCAGAGGGAGAAGCAGCCTCCCCACAGGAAGCCCAATGTGGAACTGGATCCCGGGACTCAGGGACTGAGTCACCCAGGGGTCCCACTGGTTGTATTTAATCACAGAATTATTATTTGTTTTCCCTTATTTCTGTAAGAAATATAGATATAGATATAAATATATAATATATAAATAAAAATATATACATAAATATAAACAAACTTAACTTCAATTGTATCAGTAAAAAGAGGTTACTATGTTTCTTGTCACCACCTCTTCTGTCCCATTTTTAAGTGTTGAGCTTAATGTCCTTCTGGAGTATATCTTTCAGTATTTTATTTTATTTTATTTTATTTTTAATTAATTTTTATTGGTGTTCAATTTACCAACATACAGAAAAACACCCAGTGCTCATCCCGTCAAGTGTCCACCTCAGTGCCCGTCACCCATTCCCCTCCAACACCCGCCCTCCTCCCCTTCCACCACCCCTAGTTCATTTCCCCGAGTTAGGAGTCTTTATGTTCTGTCTCCCTTCCTGATATTTCTCAACATTTCTTTTCCCTTCCTTTATATTCCCTTTCACTATTATTTATATTCCCCAAATGAATGAGAACATACACTGTTTGTCCTTCTCCGATTGACTTATTTCACTCAGCATAATACCCTCCAGTTCCATCCACGTTGAAGCAAATGGTGGGTATTTGTCATTTCTAATTGCTGAGTAATATTCCATTGTATACATAAACCACATCTTCTTTATCCATTCCTCTTTCGATGGACACTGAGGTTCCTTCCACAGTTTGGCTATTGTGGCCATTGCTGATAGAAACATCGGGGTGCAGGTGTCCCGACGTTTCATTGCATCTGAATCTTTGGGGTAAATCCCCAACAGTGCAATTGCTGGGTCGTAGGGCAGGTCTATTTTTAACTCTTTGAGGAACCTCCACACAGTTTTCCAGAGTGGCTGCACCAGTTCACAGTCCCACCAACAGTGTAAGAGGGTTCCCTTTTCTTCGCATCCTCTCCAACATTTGTTGTTTCCTGCCTTGTTAATTTTCCCCATTCTCACTGGTGTAAGGTGGTATTTCATTGTGGTTTTGATTTGTATTTCCCTGATGGCAAGTGATGCAGAGCATTTTCTCATGTGCATGTTGGCCATGTCCATGTCTTCCTCTGTGAGATTTCTCTTCATGTCTTTTGCCCATTTCATGATTGGATTGTTTGCTTCCTTGGTGTTGAGTTTAATAAGTTCTTTATAGATTTTGGAAACTAGCCCTTTATCTGATATGTCATTTGCAAATATCTTCTCCCATTCTGTAGGTTGTCTTTGAGTTTTGTTGACTGTATCCTTTGCTGTGCAAAAGCTTCTTATCTTGATGAAGTCCCAATAGTTCATTTTTGCTTTTGTTTCTTTTGCCTTTGTGGATGTATCTTGTAAGAAGTTACTGTGGCCGAGCTCAAAAAGGGTGTTGCCTGTGTTCTCTTCTATGATTTTGATGGACTCTTGTCTCACATTTAGATCTCTCATCCATTTTGAGTTTATCTTTATGTATGGTGAAAGAGAGTGGTCCAGTTTCATTCTTCTGCATGTGGATGTCCAATTTTCCCAGCACCATTTATTGAAGAGACTGTCTTTCTTCCAATGGATAGTCTTTCCTCCTTTATTGAATATTAGATGACCATACATTTCAGGGTCCACTTCTGGGTTCTCTATTCTGTTCCATTGATCTATGTGTCTGTTTTTGTGCATCTTTCTGTATTTTAAAGAAAGATTCTTTTTTTTAAGTTCTTGTAAAGGAGATTTCCTTCAAAGAGGTGGTGAATTTTCTGAATTTCTTTCTTAAAACAATCTTTATTTAGTACTTCTACTAGAATAATACGTTATCTGGCTGTACAGTTTTAGGTTCATATTCTTTCCACTTAGAGATTGTTTAAGCATATTTCGCCATTGTTTTCTTGTCAATGAGAAATTTCCTGATGTCAATTAGATTTTCTGTCTCTCTTTCTCATCCCTACTCTCAGGGGCCTTTAGGGCATCTCTCCATTCTTAGTTTTCTAAGATCTTCTACACTGTGCCCTATTTTATGTCCCACACAATGTTCAATAGACCATTTTGATCTAAGGATTCATGACTTACTCAGCTCTGGAAGTGTTTGCTTCATTTTTGACCATTCCCCTCCAGTCTCCTGGTCCTCTCTTTGTGGATTTCTGCCTGGGTCATTTAATTTCAGCTTACTGCAAGTTGACAGCATGGTAAAACTCTGTACCCAAGAATGAACGACTGGGCAAGATTCTCAGAATTGTCAATTCAATTAAGTAAGCCTCAACTAAATTTCCTGGGAAGGGTGTCATAAAATAATTAAATTTCCCATTGTAAATGGACTTTCTGAAGATTAAACTTTCAGGGACAGCATGAAATTAGTAAATTATGGTTTATGGGAAACATGATAGTTCATTTCTTTCAAACTTTTATCAAACCAATCACTCTTTCCTGGGGTACTTATGCAGATGAGCATAAGGCATACAAAGGATATATATGTAAGATTTCTTCAGATTATTGCATAATTTCTTCAATTGATGCCTCTTTCTTAGTTTAGACATTTATTGTGATGGGTTTGCTTTCTTTTCCTTTTAAGACATGTCTACTGACAAATGGAAATATATTGTGAATATAATTCAATAACCAAGCTTCAATGGTAAAAACCATTTATTCATTTTATGGGACATTTCAAGTTTTATGCAAGAGGCAGCTGGAGTTTTATTAAGCACATCGGTTATTAATTCATCACACTTACAAGACTTATTTGCTTATTTTCCATATTATCTCTGTCTAGTAGTTGAATTGTGTTGCTTTTTATTACACTGGTTTTCACTGTGATAATAAAGCATAAAAACGATGAGAGTTTTCATTCTCCTGTCCTCCCTTTCCTTCAGTTTAGTCGAGGACCAGAGTTTGAGGTGGAAGGAAAGAGAGACAGAGAAGATATATAGAGAAACAGAGACCTTTGCACCACTCACAAGTGAGTCAGGAATCTGTAAAATGGAATAGGAGCACCCCACAATCCATCCCTGGACCAAAACCTACCACTGCTGCTCACCTGCATTTGTCACAATCATAAGTGAGGCCCTCTATACCTCTCCAGCTTGCTAGATCTTTCTTACCCATTGTGCTTCCCCCTGAAATCCCTGCCAATTATGTCTGTATCTCTATCTGATTTGACTTCTCTTTTAAGACACATCTCAAAACCTTTTTCATCAAGAAGTCTTCTCTGAAGCTAATTTGCCTGGCATTTCCCTTTCTAAATGTGTATAACATTTATAGGCCTCAAAATAGCAACAAAAATGATTTCACTAGGAGGCCGGGCAAGATGGCAGAAGAGTAGGGTCCCAAATCACCTGTCCCCACCAACTTACCTAGATAACTTACAAATCATCCTGAAAACCTACAAATTCAGCCTGAGATTTAAAGGGAGAACAGCTGGAACACTACAGAGAGAAGAGTTTGCACTTCTAACAAAGTAGGAAGAGAGGAAAATTTTTTAAAAAATAAATAAATAATCAAGTGGGGGAAGGGCCCCCATGAGGAGCTGGGCTAAGGCCAGGCGGCAAAGCCTCCAGGACAGGAAAGCCCAGCCCCAGAGAAGCAGAACTTTTAAAACTCCAAACCAGATTCTTCCCGGGGGAAAGGCACTCATAGGGAACTCGGGCAGGATCCTAGAGGGGCAGTGGAGTGTCCAGGCTCCCGGGGTCACTAACAGAGGCTGTGCTGCCGGGGAAGAGCTCGCCACACACCGTGAGCCAAGCTTGGTAAAGGGCTGGAGTGCGCGCAAGGTGGGGCCTCAAGAGAAGCTCAGGCAGCGTGTCTGGGCAGAGGGGCTGCATGGCCCGGGGAGTGCAATTCCAGAGGTGCAGGTCCCTGAGCCCAGGGCGCCAGGAGACACAGCCCAAGATCCTGTGCTCCCCCCAGGACAAGCGGAGGCCAGGAGGACACAGGACAGTGAGGACGCTCCTGCCGCCAGGTGCGCGGGAGCTGGCGGATCAGCACCCCCCGGGAACATCCACAGTCAGACTGGAAGCTGCGGTAGTTACTGGGGGAGCTGACTCCAGAGCTGTAGAGCTGGCCACCGCCAGTGTTGTTGTTCCTCCTTGTGTCACCTTGTGCCTTGGACGGAGTGGGGCCCCAGGGAACAGGGGCCTCAAAGGATAAACAGCTCCCAGTGAGCCATGCACCTGGCAGAAGGGCAGAGCAGCTCCCTCAGGTGCACACACCAGAGAATGCAACAGCAGGCCCTTCCCCCAGAAAACAAGCTGGAAAGACAGGATAAAGCAAGTTCTAGACTGAGCAGCACTGGAAAGCTCCAGAGGAAGTGGAGGGATTTACAGTATATAGAACCAGAGGATACCCCTCTTTGTTTTCTGTATTTGTTTTTCTTTTTGTTTGTTTGTTTGTTATTTTTTTCTTCCTTTTTCCAGTACAACTCATTTTTAGCTGCTCCACACTTAGGAAAATGACTAGAAAGAACTCACCACAAAAGAAAAAATCATAAACAGTACTTTCTCCCACAGAGTTACAGATTTGGATTACAATTCGATGTCAGAAAGCCAATTCAGAAGCACAATTATAAAGCTACTGGTGGCTCTGGAAAAAAACATAAAGGGTTCAAGAGACTTCATTAATTCAGAATTTAGATCTAATCAGGCAGAAATTAAAAATTAATTAAATGAGATGCAATCCAAACTGGAGGACCAAAAACGAGGGTTAATGAGGTAGAAAAAACAGTGAGTGACATAGAAGACAAGCTGATGACAAGGAAGGAAGCTGAGGAAAAAGGAGAAAAACAATTAAAAGACCACGAGGAAAGGTTAAGGGAAATAAATGACAGCCTCAGAAGGAAAAATCTATGTTTACTTGGGGTTCCAGAGGGCGCCGAAAGGGACAGAGGGCCAGAATATGTATTTGAACAAATCATAGCTGAGAACTGCCTTAACTTGGGGAGGGAAATAGGCATTCAGATCTAGGAGATAAAGAGATCCCTGCCTAAAATCAATAAAAACCATTCAACACCTTGACATCTAATAGTGACACTTGCAAATTCCAAAGATAAAGAGAAGATCCTTAAAGCAGCAAGAGACAAGACATCCCTAACTTATATGGGGAGAAATATTAGATTAACAGCAGACCTCTCCACAGAGATCTGGCAGGCCAGAAAGGGCTAGCAGGATATATTCAGGGTCTTAAATGAGAAGAACAAATATGCAGCCAAGAATATTTTATCCAGCAAGGCTTTCATTCAGAATAGAAGGAGAGATAAAGAGCTTCCAAGATAGGCATAAACTGAAAGAATATGCGACCAAAAAACCAGCTCTGCAAGAAATATTAAGGGGGACCTTGTAAAAGAAAGAGGAAGCCTAAAGAAACAATACACAAAAACAGGGACTGAATAGGTATTATGATGACACTAAATTCATATCTTTCAATAGTAACTCTAAACATGAATGGACTAAATGATGCCATCAAAAGACACAGAATTTCAGACTGATTAAAAAAAGCAAGACCCATCTATTTTCTGTCTACAAGAGACTCATTTTAAATTTATTTTTTAATTTTTATTTATTTACAAGAGTCACAGAGAGAGAGAGAGAGAGAGAGAAGCAGAGACACAGGCAGAGGGAGAAGCAGGCTCCACGCACCGGGAGCCCGATGTGGGACTCGATCCTGGGTCTCCAGGATCGCACCCCAAGCCAAAGGCAAGCGCCAAACCGCTGTGCCACCCAGGGATCCCCAAGACTCATTTTAGATGTAACGACACCTACAGCATGAAAATAAAAGGTTGGAGGACCATTTACCATCCAAATTGTCCTCAAAAGCAAGGTGGGGGTAGCAATCCCCATATCAGATAAATGAAGCTTATCCCAAAGACTGTAGTAAGACATGAAAAGGGACACTGTATCATACTTAAAGGGTCTAACAATCAACAAGAGGACCTAACAATCATGAATATTTATGCCCCTAATGTGGGAGCTGCCAAGCATATCAATCAATTAATAACCAAAGTAAAGAGATACTTAGATAATAACACACTGATAGTAGAGGACTTCAACACGGCACTTTCTGCAAATGACAGATATTTTAAGCGCAACATCTCCAAAGAAACTAGAACTTTAAATGATACACTGGACCAGAAGGATTTCACAGATATTTACAGAACTTTACATCCAAACCCAACTGAATACACGTTCTTCTTAAGTGCACATGGAACTTTCTCCAGAGTAGATACATACTGGGTCGCAAATCAGGTCTTAACCAATACCAAAAGACTGGGATTGTCCCCTGCATATTTTCAGACCATAATGCTTTGAAACTTGAACTAAATCACAAGAAGAAATTTGGAAGAAACTCAAACACGTGGAGGTTAAGGACCATCCTGCTAAAAGATGAAAGGGTCAACCAGAAAATTAGAGAAGAATTAAAACGATTCCTGAAAACTAATGAGAATGAAGATACAACCGTTCAAAATCACTGGGATACAGCAAAAGCAGTCCTAAGAGGGAAATACATCGCAATACAAGCATCCCCTCAAAAACTGGAAAAAATTCAAATATGCAAGCTAACCTTGAACCTGAAGGAACTGGAGAAAGAACAGCAAATAAAACCTACACCCAGCAGAAGAAGAGAGTTAATAAAAATTTCAGCAGAACTCAATGAAACAGAGACCAGAAGAACTGTAGAACAGATCAACAAAACCGGGAGTTGGTTTTTTGAAATAATTAATAAGATAGATAAACCACTACCAAGCCTTATTAAAAACAGAAGAGAAAAGACTCCAATTAATAAAATCATGAATGAAAAAGGAGAGATCACCAATACCAAGGAAATACAAATGATTTTAAAAACGTATTATGAGCAGCTACACACCAACAAATTAGGTAATCAAGAAGAAATGGACACATTTCAGATAAACCACAAACTACCAAAACTGGAACAAGAAGAAATAGAAAACCTGAACAGGCCAATAACCAGGGAGGAAATTGAAGCAGTCATCAAAAACCTCCCAAGACACAAAAGTCCAGGGCCAGATGGCTTCCCAGGGGAATTCTATCAAACGTTTAAAGAAGAAACCATACCTATTCTACTAGAGCTGTTCTGAAAGATAGAAAGGGATGGAGTACTTCCAAATTTGTTTTATGAGGCCAGCATCACCTTAATTCCAAAACCACACAAAGACGCCAATAAAAAGGAGAATTTTAGACCTAATCCCTGATAAACACAGATGCAAAAATTCTCAACAAGATACTAGCCAATAACATCTAACAGTACATTAAGAATATTAACACCAGGACAAAGTGGGATTTATCCCCGGGATGCAAGGCTGGTTCAACACTTGTAAAGCAATCAATGTGATAGATCATAGCCACAAGAGAAAAAACAAGAACCATATGATCCTCTCATGAGGTGCAGAGAAAGCATTTGACAAAATACAGCATCCATTCCTGATCAAAACTCTTGAGAGTGTAGGGATAGAGGGAACATTCCTCAGCATCTTAAAAGCCATCTACGAAAAGTCCACAGCAAATATCATTCTCAATGGGAAAACACTGGGAGCCTTTCCCCTAAGATCAGGAATGAGACAGGGATGTCCACTCTCACCACTGCTATTCAACATAGTACTGGAAGTCCTAGCCTCAGCAATCAGACAACAAAAAGAAATTAAAAGCATTCAAATTGACCAAGAAGAAGTCAAACTCACCCTCTTCGCAGATGATATGATACTGTACATAGAAAACTCAAAAGACTCAACCCCAAGATTGCTAGAACTCATACAGCAATTTGGCAGTGTAGAAGGATACAAATTCAATGCCCAGATTAGTGGCATTTCTATACACTAACAATGAAACTGAAGGAAGTGAAATTAAGGAATCAATTTCATTTATAATTGCACCCAAAAGCATAGGATACCGAGGAATAAACAGAGTCAAAGAGGTAAAGGATCTATACCCTAAAAATTATAGAACGCTTCTGAAAGAAATTGAGGAAGATGGAAAAATAGTCCATTCTCATGGATTGGAAGAATTAATATTGTGGAAATGTCAATGTTACCCAGGGTAATTTACAAATTCAATGCAATCCCTAACAAAATACCATAGACTTTCTTCAGATAATTGAAACAAATCATCTTATGATTTGTGTGGAATCAGAAAAGATCCCAAATAGCCAGGGGAATATTGAAAAAGAATATCAGAGCCGGGGACATCACAATGCTAGATTTCAGGTTGTACTACAAAGCTGTGATCATGAAGACAGTGTGGTCCTGGTACAAAATCAGATACATAGATCAATGGAACAGAATAGAGAACCCAGAAATGGGCCCTCAACTCTATGGTCAACTAATATTTGACAAAGCAGGCAAGACTCTCCACTGGAAAAAGGACAGTCTCTTCAACAAATGGTGCTGGGAAAATTGGGCACACAGAAGAATGATACTAGACCAGTCTCTTACACAAGACAAAAAGAAAAACTCTGAATGGATGAAAGCTCTAAATGGGAGACAAGAATGAATCAAAATCCTAGAGGAGAACACAGGCAACACTCTTTTTGAACTTGGCCACAGTAACTTCTTGCAAGATTCACCTATGAAGGATGGGGAACAAAAGCCAAATGAAATATTGGGATTTAATCAAAATAAAAAGCTTCTGCACAGCAAAAAAAAAAAAAAATAGTCAACAAAACTAAAAGACAACCTGTAGAATGGGAGAAGATATTTGCAAATGACCTATCAGATAAAGGACTAGTATCCAAGATCTATAAAGAATTTATTGAAATAAACAGCAAAGAAACCAACAATCCAATCATGAAATGGGCAAAAGACATGAAGAGAAATCTCACAGAGGAAGACATAGACATGGCCAACACGCACATGAGAAAATGCAGGAAAGACAACAAGGTTATGAGACAGCAACATCACAAGCCTTCCTGCTGATTACACTCAGTTGTGATGTGTGTACCCAGTGAATCCTTGTACTATGCCCCTGAAAGTGGTGCTGCTTGTTAAAGAGGTCTATTTATTCTAATGAATACAGTATGGGATAAAGGACTGTTTGCTCACAAAGCTCTTGTAAGGGCTGAATAAGGAAAGCTGTGGAAAGTGCTAACACAGCATCTCACATGTGCTCAATATATGGTGGCTATATTAATTATTTATTTTATTACTAGTAGCATTGCAGGTAAGGATTTTGACAAACAGGTCCCCAACAGTGCTATAGTTATGTGTCTTGATGATCACATGTCTCCAGAGTCCCACACAGCAGAGTTTAAAGGAAAAACTGGATAAATGCTCCCTGACAACCTGGGGGCTCTGTCATTAGAACAACCAAAAAGAAGTCAGCAAAGAGACCCTTCTCTAAACCTGCACAAAGCTTTGCTCCCTTCTGCCTTTACAAACAGGAAACCAAGACCCTCACCAGTGATCCCTATGATATTGCTACTGACCCAAAGAAAAAGACCCCAGATCTATCTTCCCTTCACCTTTATGATTCTAGGTTATGGAAGGAAGAAATCAGACAACACTTGGCAAGAATCAATGGGCCTTAATAGGGGCAGTAAACATATTTCTAAACCAATAAATACTAAATGTTGAGCAAAGGAAGTTAAATAAAAGTAAGTACACAGGGTAAGATTGCAGAATACATGCCATATGATTTCATTTAAATAAAAACTAATTTATGCTGCCGATATCAGTACAGTGACCCACTTTTGGGAAGCAAGGAAGTGATGGGGAGAAGGCACATAAAGGGCTGATGTTCTGTTTCTTGACTTGGGTACTGATTACACAGTTATGTGCTCTTTATGAGATTATTTAAGCTATACATTTATGAATGGTGTGTATTCTGCATCTATATTTCATATCAAAAGAAAAGTTTAAAGAGAACATCTGCTTTGATAATTTTTAATCAGTTAAGACATTGGTATATCATTACTAGTAATGCATTAGATACGTATTAGTAAAATACTTGTGAAATTTTATCAATTAAATCACATTTATCTTTAAAAAGATAAAAGAATCATTCTAAAAAAATCTAGGGGGCATGATTTTTGTTGCAGTTCACAACTTTTTTATTTTGCTAGAAGGCAGCTCCCTCACTACCTCCCCATGCTCAACTGTAAACCAGTGCCACCCTTATACACACGTGCACATGGGGGCTTTTTTTTTTTTTTTTGGCAAATCCAGACATAACAGTCAACTATTTGAACCTTATAAATTATTATGACTTTAAGGATCACAACTTTGCTTAGATCTCAGTTTCTGCTTTCCTTTTTTATTTGCCAACTTAACTATTTGTTCCTTACCTGAACTTGATTCCTGTTGTTTCCTTGGCCTAAAGAACATAGTCCCTACTTCTCTTGGTCCATTTCATGATAAAAGGAATATCATCAAAAAGGCCATATGATGGTGAGTTTACTTACCATCTCTCAACTCCCACATTCCATACTCAAAAACTTCAAGAGATGATATAGCAAGCTCCTGGTGGGTAGAAGATGCTCAGAGAACTGATGATTAAATACATCCAATACCTTGGAGCCAGCAATCACACATTGACAGGTTTGGGAATGAATCTCTGATAACTACCATCATGTTAAACTCACAAAATTCTACTTTTTAGTAACAAATGGGCATCCTCCGGCATTTTTCATGTGAGATAAGATATCATGTGAGAGAGAAAACACATTAGAAGAAGGATATTAAGCCAACTTTTTCTAAACCACGTGATTTCTCACATTTGCCAGTTGGCCCAGCTTTACTGTCATTTATAGAGACTCCCCTATTTATTCTTTAACCCCCAAGAAAGAATAGCTCTGACTTCCTCTTGCCTCTTTGCTAGATATAAGTAGAATATAATCAGCTTTCCTCATTTTTAATAATAAATCAATCAGTTTATACATTGCACTGGAGATTTGAGCCTTGAGCTTTGCAATTGGCCCTAACACAATAGGTGAACAAGGCTTCTCATTCTTCTTCTCAGCTCCAGATCAAGCTTTCTCTTGAAAGCTTTAGGTTCCCCCCAAAAGCAGACCTTGGGAGAACAGTTTAGTTGCAGGTAGTTTACTTGGGAGGTGATGCCAGAAGGCTTGATAAGAGAGAAAAATGAGGGAGAAGGAAGTTTGAAAGCCAACAAAGGAGTTAATGATTTATGTAGGGGATGATGAGGCTTCATCCTGCTGGAGACTCTCCATGAAAGCCTCAGAATTTTCTTACTGGGAGACAGAGAACCTGGAATATTTATCCAATGACTCTTGCCCCTCAAAGGTTAAGGGTTGCCCCTGGGGGGTATTAAATCTTTGGCACTTCCAGGATTTTCTGCAAGTGTCTGGGCAAGCTGCCATAATGGTGCAGAAAGCCTCAGGCAGGAACGCAAACCCATGCAGGTGTGTGAGGTGGGGCACTATCAATTGCAATTGACCATCGTTGACCACCTCACAATTGTGTGAGGTGGGGCGCTATCAATTGCAATTGACACATGCAATTGACCATCGTTGCCATGGGTGAATTTGGACACAAGTCAAAGGGATGCAGGTCAGGCATCAACACATCTACCAGAGCTTCTCACCTGAACACAGCTGACGCTAACATCCACATACACATTCACACCTGATTCACATACCAGCTTGGAGTAGAAAATGCCATTTAAGCTGCTAAAGCCATATGGTGAAGAAAAAGCATCCACATTCACACGTCCCACTGAATGAACCAAATTATACTCAGGAACAAATAAAGAAAGCTGGCACAGTGTTTCCCAAGCCTTTACTCATTATATATATATATATATTCAGAAAGCATCTGGACCCCCAGACAGCACCCAAATCTACCCTGCATTTCAGTTACCAACATTAAACATCACACCCAGAAAAAAATAGGAACTTTCAAGTCTCCACCAAGAAATAGGAACCTTCCTCACATTTATATATGACAGGTGACAAAAAAGAATTCTGCCTTCAGCTGGACTCTCTGGAGCTTAAAAATAATGTTTAATGCCAAAATAATTAATTTGAGTGTCTTTGCTATGCAGTATGGGATTTTCCTACTAGTCTTAGAACCAGATTACTCATGAATTTTGGCAGCTCTCCTTGGCTGTTTTTCTCATTTTAAAAATTGAAACATTAACTATCTATTTAGGGGAATAAATGCATGCACAAGGAGCCCAAGCTTTTTCTGTTGAAATCTACTTTTTCAGACATGATTGGCTTAAAAGTGACTTTCAAGTTGGAAGTGATAGGCAAACCTAAACCCGTATTTAGTGTTAGAGAAGCTGAGAGATGCCAAGGTCCCAGCCAAGTCCTCAGCTACCAGGATACCTGTGGAGGAAGCAAAAGTGGTTCTGGTGTGAGCTTAGCACCAGAACTGCTCTAAGGTCGGAACTGCCCCAAAGTCAGAACTGCCCCAAAATGAGCCTCTCTGTCGGAATAGGAGGAGGCCAGGCAGGCAGGAAAGACCTGAGCTGCACTGAGCATAGCTCAGTGTCCACTGCCCCTGTGAGAGAATTGCCTTTGGTATATCCAGACTACAGGCTCTTGCACTGGCCTGGTATGCAAGGTCTCAGGACCCTGGCCTGAATGTGCTGACCTGGATCTACCTTGGCCTGTATGTGCACCTCTTGCATGCTAACCTTCAGTCTCACACTTTCTGACAATGTTACCTTGTCATCTTCTGATTTTCTTTCCCAAGGCCTAACTGCCAGTGTAGTTGGGAGGGCAACCTCATGCCCTGTCATTGTCCTACCAAGACTGGAATAAGAAGGCCACTCAGAGTCAGCAGTGGCACCAAAGCAGATGTACTTCTAATACCACATTGGCATCACTACACAAAGATGGAATGGAAAGGAAATTCCATTGGAAATTGGAAATTCTCCAAGGCTTGGTGATTTCAAGCCTGGAGACCCATAGCAATCACCTGGAGAGCTTTAAAAACTCCCTGTGCCTGGATCTCAACCCCCAAAATTCTGGCTTCATGGGCCTGGGGACCCTCATATGATTTTAATGTGGAGTCAAAACTGAGAACCACTGTTCAAGACAAGCATAAGGGTCATTTGGGGGCCTGTCCCCCCTATGCTCCATTTCCCATTTGGACACTGTGCTCATAATTTTGGGTGATATGTAATTATCTCCTGTTACTTCCTGGGGCACCTCTTACCCATAGAGCCACAATGACTAGGGCTGAGCCCTGGAATTGTCACTTTCACTTCCTTCTTTGAGGGTTTACCTTGTTCCCTAGGAGGCACATGGGGTTAGGAGTCAGGAGATCTGAGTTCAAAGCCAGCTCTGCCACTGGTCAGCATGGAATCTCAGGCATACCTTAACTTCTGTGCTTTCTCTCACTTCATCTTTAAAACACAAAGACCGGACAAGATGTCCATGAAATTACCCTCTACCTCTACTTCTTGCCACAACTTAAGGATGAGCTACTTACGACATGCTGGGGGCAGGGAGAGTGTCGACCTATCTGTGGCTGGAATGGAGGCTTCCGAGTAACTCCAGAGCATGAGGCTAAGCACTCCCCTTGCTGCCTGTGATGAGCAGTTCTCCAATTGTCTGCTTTTCACCCTAATTCACAAATTCCTTGAGTGTTTGGGAGGGTTCTGCCCAGCAAAACTGAGGTTGGATAGCAAGCCCACCCCTGTGGTTATCGGTGTCAAGATCTGTCTACATCCCAGCTCAGAGGGCACCCCATCTTTTTTGACCACTTGGCCTTGCTCCACAACATCATGATGGAGGCTCCTTCATTCTCTGTTTCCAGCCAGTGCAAACACTTGGAATTTCTCCAACCCATGTGTATTATAGTACATTGAGGACTTCCACTTCCACTATCCCCTAAATTTTTTATGTAAAAATATAGGTCATTGGTTGTATCTAGATCTGAAACAACCCATGCAGGAGATGGCTCAGAATCTGGACCCCAGAGTTGGCCCTAAGTTTGAAGGCTGACCCCAGGATATATCAGCTGTACAACCCAGGGCAGGTGACATACACTCTCCAAGCTGCATCGGTAAATGGAGAGGACAATGGGAATTACCTCATCGAGTGGTTACGAGGATTAAATGAAAGGTGACTTGTGACATTGGTGGCAGAATACCAGGCATGTCTGGAGTGTCATGACATTAGTCACTGAGCACATGCAGGCTCGGGACCAGTTCTCATCAGCTTTAGAGCACGGGGCTCCCGCATACATAGGAATCAAGGCATAGGGCCAGGCTTACTCTGCTATGTCTTTTAGCTGAAGTCCAGCCCCATCCTGGGCAAGCTGACGGCAGGAGGATGAAGCCAAGTCCACCATTGTTCTTTTGTAGTGCTAACATCCAATTCCAAAGAAGAGGATCCCTACCTAGGACCTCTTCCTCTGTGTTCAGCCTGTTGGTGCTGTCACTGACATTAACTGGATGACAGTTTTCATGTGCTCTGGGAACTCTAGGGAAATAAACCCAGTACTCCTGGAACCCAAAGCAGCCTACAGAAATTCTCCAGGGGCCTCATGGGAAGCAGGAGGGCATGCAGGGCATCTGCTTTCATGCAGTCTACATATCCTCTTCTCCATCTGCATATATAGATGCTATCTGAAGGAAGTGTTATGTGCCCACATAAGTTAATTAGTAAATAAATGTTAATAAATAAAATGGAAGAGCTCTGAAACTTGGTGTGCATCACCAACAGGTCTTTTCAATGTGTCGGTTCTGGTCCAAATGCACATTCATATGCAGGTCTGGCGGGGAGCTGAGTCTGCTTTCCTGGCAAATTCCCAGATGTTGCCCATGCTGTTGGTCTGGGGACTGTATTGGCAATAGCATGGTTCTGGGGCCCCAGAAGCCAAGATTGATGAGACTTTATTATGACTGAGGATATAATTGGAAACTCTAGAAGGAAGGTCCTAGGGAGACTGTACAAACTTGCAGAGTGATAAGAGTATTAAAAAAAAAAAAAGCCTAGTTGAATTTGGAGGTTAGCTCAGAATGAAAAACCAGTTGGAGCTGCATCCAGCCCTTGGAATGATCCAAACCCCTCAGGATTTAGTGCAGACCTCCACCAAGGTCAATGTAAGTTTCAGGAGCACTCTGGGTCCTGGGCACTGGGAATCTCATAGCAAAGATTCCAGTCAGGACTGGTAGGAGAGCTTTGACCTAGAGGGGGGCTGCGAATTCTTTCACTTTGTCTCTGATGATGCCTGTGTTCTCAGCTGGAAAGTAGGGCCAGGAAAGGCCCTTGGAAAATATATCAACAGCTTATTCAAAAATCCAGGCAAGGCAGAGCATCAGCAGTCAAGTAGAGCCCTGTGCAAAGCTCCACAAAAGCTTAGGAAGAGGATGGCTGAATCTAGTTGAACAGTGAGGAAGCCTTGATAAGTGAAAAGATGAGAGTCAGTTCTTGAGGGATGTGGAGGCTCTTTCCAAGGAAGAAGCAGAGAGGAAGGAGCAGTCCATTTGACCCATTCATCTTTCACATCTGAGTTTCATTGTCCCAGCCTTCTTCAGGTTCCCATTTCTCAGAAAAAATATATGGTATAGTGTGCTTTAATAATAAATGAAGTAATAAAGTATTTAATAAACCTTAAAACATGATACAAATGCAAAGTAGAGCAATTTTTATTTACCTGTAAATATTTAACCAAGCTATTCATATTCATCAGCAGGTAAATCACACAGAGATGCATTTGGAAAAATCTGTACTTCTTCTTGCTAATATAGTTAACTAAGGATGTGAGATTAACTCAGCAGCCTATGGTGAATAATTGTTGTGTTGCTATTGTTCTCACTCTTGACCTAGCAGTCATTGAACATTTACCTTGTACCACTGACTGTCAGCAGATGCCTTTGGTGAGCCTTTACTGGGTTTAGGCATCCAAGGCCAACTGCTATCAGGAATGGGAGTTACTCTGTGGAACCGCCCTTGGCTCATGCAAACCCCCACCCCTGCAGTAAGGGGATGTTGCCCCAAACCCTACCCAGGAGGGTCCCACAGCCCCTGACTAAGTGATGCAGGGGTTAGCAGTTCAGGCCTGTTAGTCCAGACTTGCTTCTGGGTGCATAACCGGCTTGGAACAATTCTCAGTTCAGAGAACCCTGTGCAACCAACCAGGCTGAGGTCAGACTCCTCCTAAACCACATCTTTACCCAGCTTCTTCCCCAAACCTCCCCTGCTTCCCTCATTCCCCTCACACGTTTCTCCTGAGAGCCCTCCCTCAGTAAATCATGTGATCAGGCTCTACTTCTACAGAACTGACCTCAGATAATTTTAAACCGTTTACTGTAATGCCTCATTTCACCATTACAGCGAAATGCATGCATATACACAAGGTACACATTATTGCAGATGGAGTAATTTTCCCCAGTTCCTGTAAATAGCTAGTGTCAGAGCTGGGATGTTAATTCAGCTCACCACAGGACATAGCCCCTCCCAGTTGTCACTGTTGGGTCCTTGGGAGGAAATTGATTACACATCAAAATTCCTTTTGATTTTAAATACATCCTTTAAAGTATCTATTGTTCACAACCCTTCATATACTAACACAAATACAAAACTAATACTGCTGCATAGTAAATAAATAGAACAGTTGAGCTCTCACCAAAGTAACTCAGTTTGCAGGGCTCAGAGAGAAAAGTAGAGACTTCAACCACTCCCTGAGGGTCAGATTTACAGGAAGGCCATCATTCAGTACACAAAATTGCAGATGCAGACTTCAAAGGCCTATGTGCCAGCTGTGGGGATTTTCCATCCATAAAATGTTGCTGTCATGGTATACTCTGAAAATTATCAGAAGCCAGAGTTCTAACAGCTTCTCAGTCTTTTATTTTCTGTCTTGGGCATTGGAGCCCAAGCACATTTGTCTTCAGACCTAGGAATAGTGTGTGGAGTGTTTTCTGGAGCAGTACTCTTTGTGATTTATGTGCCCAGAGATGACAATGGAACAGTGTGCTTGCAGTTTCTATTTGTCATAAGTATCCCATCTGCATGTGGACTCTCCCACAGCCAGTTTGTGGGGCTGGACCTAGGAAACTGCATTTCTGTCAAGCCCTGACCTGGTGATGTTTTGTACATCTTAAACTGACGCACTACTGCTACAGTGGAAAGTTTTGATATTTAACATAGGACTGAAAAGGTGCCTGTTACAGAGACAGGGATCTTGAATTTCAGATTTTAAACATACCTTATGTCCTCTTTTCCAGTGTGCAGCATGGGATATTGGCTGAAAATGGTCCAACAGATAACAGTGTACAGAGGGGCAGGGCCATGGACTCCTACTTACTCCTCCTCTGACTGTGTTACTGTTGCAAACTCCTAAATCTTCCGAGCCTTCATTTTGCTGTGAATCACATGACTACCATAATATTCAACTGGAGGAGAGCTGAACTATATAAAACCCTTTCTTTCAAATCTCTGAACCCCCATGCTTTAGGTTTTACAAGTGAAAAAAAATCTGTATCTGTCAGAGAAATAGATTTCTGAGATTTCCATTTAAGCAAATTTTAGTGAAAACACTACTTACATTTCTTTGGGCTCTTAAACTAGGCAGCCATACTAAGTGGGGGTGCCTGGCTGACTCAGTTGATGGAGCATGTGACTCTTGATCTCAGGGTTGTGAGTTTGAGCCCCACACTGGGGGCAGAGATTACTTAATAAATACATTTTTAAAAAATAAAATAAAATCCAGACAAAATATTCTTTCTTTGTGCCAAGGCCAAGTCCATAAGCTTTGACTCAATTCTCCCAAAGTCACTCATTACACATTATCCCCAAATATCCAAAAGTAATTCCAGCTGCTAAATGGAGTCCACACTTGGTCTGAGTGACTGTAGCAACAAGAACTGACTCTGAACTATTCTCAAGGCCAGGAACCCAGTGCCCCTGGGGACTCCCCCACTGTTTCCTCCCACTGGAGGGAGTCCTGGCAGGATGTGCTGAGTCCTTAATCTGAGTGTTCTTTTGAAAGTTTAAGGTTGTAATCCATGCATGCACAAAACCTACATCTGGCTTTAAAATTAGGCTGCACCCATGACAACTCCATGGGGTGGTGTGGTAGTCACCTCATGGTAAGGACTTTGCCATAAAAGAAAGTTTTTGGGTCTGTGGCACTCACTTTATAGTTAGTCCTTAGAATCAGAATAGTACATGTCTTTTTTTTTTTTCATTTAATACATGTTTATTAAACCTCCTTTATGAGCCACATCTCTGTTAGTTTCTGGGATGAAAGATGAGGACAAGTAAGACCTAGCCTTCATGAAGTTTACAATCTAATAAGGGAAGTAGACACTAACCAGGATGCTAACACATAAACTCTGTGACAAGTGCAGTGCAAGGAGTCATGCCAAAAATAAAACATAGATAGCATCCTGACCTGGCTTTGGGGAAGCAGGGGTAGGAGTAAAGAAATTTTCTTATAGAGCTGGATCCAGACACAGTCAATAGAAGTCCACACAGGGAGGTGGGTGGTGGCAGAGGCAGATGATGATGTGTGCAGAGGCCCTGAGTCAGGAAGAAGAATGGAAGTACTCAGAGAACAGCAGAAGGCCTGGTGGCCCCTGTGGTGACAGAACAAGTCACCAAGTGACAGGGTCAGTTTGTTCAGAGCCTGATCAGATACTTGACCAATGAACAACCAGGTACAAGGAGCCACAAGCAACTACAATCAAGGTAATATAGCAGGGACTCCACATGTACCAGGACCCATGTGACTTTTATAGTTTTGCTCATGGATTCTCAGATGAGGACCCAGCCAGTCCTAGTTCAGACACTGGAGTCTGGGGGATATTAGGAAGGGCATGGTTCCCTTGATTTCTATTTAACAGCAGCTGGATAGTACTGTTGGCAATGGGACAGCTACCTCAGAATCCCTGGGCTTTCCAGGTCACGAGGTTGCAGGTTGTCTGGTTCCCATCCTGGGCACTTCACTGGCCCAGTAAAACTCATTAACTTGAGTGAGAGGCAAGAAATCTCTCCAAGGGCAGCCCAGAGGAAGGCCCTGCCACTGAACTTCACCCAGCTGCACTGGCCTTTTCTCCACAAGGCTGGCAGGGACTGAGTTAGCAGAGAGTGACCACGACTGCAGGCAGATTCTTGTGCCCTCTCTGGAATCTCACACTCTGACTCTTCTTTCTTGGAATAACTCCCAGCAGCTAGCAAATAGCACCTGAGCATGAGTAATGGGGATGTCGCAGGGGGCATCCAAGACTACCAACCTCCCCTCAATAGAGACCTCACTTCCATACCAGCCCCTGGCCACACTGGGTAAAGGGAGTCAAAGACAATGGCTACATATTCTGGACTTTACAAGCATCACAAAGGGAATGCCCACATCGGTGATCCTATGCTGGACAGCAACTAGGTCATAATGGCAGGTAGAATAGAACATAGACCTAGGACAGGGGCTGGACCACAAATTCAAAGCTGCATGTTGGTTCCATGCCCAATCATTGAACTGAATTAGGACAGAATCTAGCAGGAAATAGCGGTGGGAATGGTCAGCTGGGGAGAAGAGAGGAATCTGGAGCAGGGATGTTAAGCCACCCCCAGGGTCTCTAGTGACCTTGTTGGCAACTGGCTTCCCAAACTGGAGAGATCTAGTTTCCTATTGACTAAAACCCTCTCTGGGGACTCAGGAGGGCTTTTTAGAATCAATGATGTCAGGTAGACAGCCCATTCCCATCTTCTGTCCAAAGATGACTAGCCAGCAAGACAGCCAGCGTGTCCTCTGAAATGGATGGGAGCCAAGTACTTCTGCTTCAATCTCTGCTGGCGCCCAACCAGAGAGGGAGCCTGGCTAGTAAATCGTTTTGCTTAGGAAAGAAGCTGTGTTTTCAATCCAAAATCAAAGCCTGAAATCCCACAGAGTGATCTCTGTCAAATTCTCATCATTGTTTGCTGTGCCTTGTGATGTGTGTGAGGTTAGTGAGCAGCGGGAACTCCTCTCAACTCCAGAGATTTGCTAGAGCCACCTGCTTCTCTGAGCTCATGTTTGAGGGTTGTTGACCCTCCTTCAGCCCCAGGCAGGGGGCAGGAGTTTGAACTCTGGTAACATGCTCTGTGAGGCACTGCCTTCCATCTGGGCCTTCATTTTTCTGCTTCAAAATGTGAATTAAATTACTAAAAACCGGGATCCCTGGGTGGCGCAGTGGTTTGGCGCTTGTCTTTGGCCCAGGGCGCGATCCTGGAGACCCGGGATCGAATCCCACATCAGGCTCCCGGTGCATGGAGCCTGCTTCTCCCTCTGCCTGTGTCTCTGCCTCTCTCTCTCTCTCTGTGTGACTATCATAAAAAAATAAAAATTAAAAAAAAATTACTAAAAACTGCATCTCTGACATGAAGTTTTATTTTTTTTTTATTTTTTTTTAAGAAATACTGTAGAGATCCTTTATTTATTTTCTTTTTTTTTTTCTTTAATTAACTTTTATTGGTGTTTAATTTACCAACATACAGAAAAACACCCAGTGCTCATCCCGTCAAGTGTCCACCTCAGTGCCCGTCACCCATTCCACTCCAACACCCGCCCTCCTCCCCTTCCACCACCCCTAGTTCGTTTCCCCGAGTTAGGAGTCTTTATGTTCTGTCTCCCTTCCTGATATTTCCCAACATTTCTTTTCCCTTCCTTTATATTCCCTTTCACTATTATTCATATTCCCCAAATGAATGAGAACATACACTGTTTGTCCTTCTCCGATTGACTTATTTCACTCAGCATAATACCCTCCAGTTCCATCCACGTTGAAGCAAATGGTGGGTATTTGTCGTTTCTAATTGCTGAGTAATATTCCATTGTATACATAAACCACATCTTCTTTATCCATTCATCTTTCGATGGACACCGAGGCTCCTTCCACAGTTTGGCTATTGTGGCCATTGCTGATAGAAACATCGGGGTGCAGGTGTCCCGACGTTTCATTGCATCTGAATCTTTGGGGTAAATCCCCAACAGTGCAATTGCTGGGTCGTAGGGCAGGTCTATTTTTAACTCTTTGAGGAACCTCCACACAGTTTTCCAGAGTGGCTGCACCAGTTCACAGTCCCACCAACAGTGTAAGAGGGTTCCCTTTTCTCCGCATCCTCTCCAACATTTGTTGTTTCCTGCCTTGTTAATTTTCCCCATTCTCACTGGTGTGAGGTGGTATCTCATTGTGGTTTTGATTTGTATTTCCCTGATGGCAAGTGATGCAGAGCATTTTCTCATGTGCATGTTGGCCATGTCCATGTCTTCCTCTGTGAGATTTCTCTTCATGTCTTTTGCCCATTTCATGATTGGATTGTTTGTTTCTTTGGTGTTGAGTTTAATAAGTTCTTTATAGATTTTGGAAACTAGCCCTTTATCTGATATGTCATTTGCAAATATCTTCTCCCATTCTGTAGGTTGTCTTTTAGTTTTGTTGACTGTATCCTTTGCTGTGCAAAAGCTTCTTATCTTGATGAAGTCCCAATAGTTCATTTTTGCTTTTGTTTCTTTTGCCTTCGTGGATGTATCTTGCAAGAAGTTACTGTGGCCAAGTTCAAAAAGGGTGTTGCCTGTGTTCTCCTCTAGGATTTTGATGGACTCTTGTCTCACATTTAGATCTCTCATCCATTTTGAGTTTATCTTTGTGTATGGTGAAAGAGAGTGGTCTAGTTTCATTCTTCTGCATGTGGATGTCCAATTTTCCCAGCACCATTTATTGAAGAGACTGTCTTTCTTCCAATGGGTAGTCTTTCCTCCTTTATCGAATATTAGATGGCCGTACATTTCAGGGTCCACTTCTGGGTTCTCTATTCTGTTCCATTGATCTATGTGTCTGTTTTTGTGCCAGTACCACACTGTCTTGATGACCACAGCTTTGTAATACAACCTGAAATCTGGCATTGTGATGCCCCCAGCTAAGGTTTTCTTTTTTAAAATTCCCCTGGCTATTCGGGGTCTTTTCTGATTCCACACAAATCTTAAAATAATTTGTTCTAACTCTCTGAAGAAAGTCCATGGTATTTTGATAGGGATTGCATTAAACGTATAAATTGCCCTGGGTAACATTGACATTTTTACAATATTAATTCTGCCAATCCATGAGCATGGAATATTTTTCCATCTCTTTGTGTCTTCCTCAATTTCTTTCAGAAGTGTTCTGTAGTTTTTCGGGTATAGATCTTTTACCTCTTTGGTTAGGTTTATTCCTAGGTATCTTATGCTTTTGGGTGCAATTGTAAATGGGATTGACTCCTTAATTTCTCTTTCTTCAGTCTCATTGTTAGTGTATAGAAATGCCATTGATTTCTGGGCATTGATTTTGTATCCTGCCACGCTACCAAATTGCTGTATGAGTTCTAGCAATCTGGGGGTGGAGGCTTTTGGGTTTTCTATGTAGAGTATCATGGTCTGACATGAAGTTTTAAAGTAAATGGAGCTCTAAATACCAGTAAAAATGAATGAAAGTGTGACATATATTGAAAATATATTTCCCTCTTTTCAGATAGTTCTTTCCTTCTTTCCTTTCCCCTTTTCCTCCTTCCTTTTATTTCATCTTGTTACAAAATGAAAAATAAAAATTAAGAATTTTAGCCCTCCTCAACAGAGTGACAAATGCATCCATTGCAAGTATACCTACTATGCTGTGCTCTTGTTATTGTTTTAGGGGCTGGAGTCACATTAGTGAAATAGAATACACAAGTCCCTGCTCTGTAGTGCTTAGGAGATCTCAGGCACAGTGGAATAATTAGGATTAGAAATCAGGTGCAGGATGTGATTGCCATTGGTACTCCCAGAGGAGACAATTCCCTTGTTAGAATTAGTTTCTACTGTCATTTTCAGTACACACCCTGCCTATGGGCATCTCCCCTATGTGAGATGATGAAAGGGTGGGGGAGGGGTTACAGGAAAGAGGAAGAGGGAGAAAGATGTGTATACACTTAGCACCTCCAGTGCATTTCTGAATACACTCTCATAAATACATTCTCAGATTTGGAAAAGGTAGGATTTCTGGCACCAAGTCAGAATCATATCAAATCAACCAAGTCCATTTTTCAGAACAAAGACATATATGGAGCTGCAGACTCTAAGAGACACCTCTTTACAAGACCATTCTCCTTTGAACCTGAGCTGGTGGTGTGTGGAGGAACAGAGCACTTCCAGCAGACCTGAGGGCTGGTGTATAAGTTCTTCACTTCTTCATCGAAGTTTTATTCACATTAAAATTTTAAATCACCACCTTGCCCAGGGGGATGTCCCTCTACCTCCACTGCTGGGTGGGCAGGTTAATCCCTGAGCAATTAATTGTGAATGCTCTCTAGGAAATCCATCCCTAGCTGGAGGGCCCAAAGCTCCCAATCCGAGACAGAACCAGCCACACCTGGGGCATGGATCCTGCAATGACACTGCCCAGTATTTAGACTGTAACTGTGTAGATGTATTAATATTATGTCTTCTTCTCTCTCTATTTAAATTGTTTTCTCCCACCCCCTCATTTTCATGTTGTTATAATACATATAATACTTTATAATATGTTACATAAATTTTAATCACACAGCCCTAGATTAATATGCTAAATAGGTGTTTACAGTAGGGATCCAGAGAAGAGCACCTTTATCAAGATTGGCCTTAAATCAGGTGAGGTTAGAATTTGCAAGCTCTCCCACAGGGACAGCTCTTGCATGAAATGTAAATCAACTTCTGGATTCATTGCGTTCTCAATGAAAAGTTCCGATGGGCCATCTCTCATATGTTGTAGTAGGTTAGCTTTTCCAAAGAAGAGAGAATGGCCTCCAAGTGAATATATATTAATATAAATATACTGATCTAACCACTTAGTCTTTTAATGATGTTGGGTAGTTTCCAAATAGCATTGTTTCTTTTAATTCTCAGAACAACTTGATAGATAGCTCTATTAGGCAAGATATGCAAGGCTTTGAATCCCAATATTTCAATGGTTTAGCCATTGTCAGAGTCTAATGAAGGTTGGGTAGTCTACATCCATCTTGCATCTACATGATCTGGAACACGTGGCCTCTGAGGACACCACAGAAGGTAAGAGCTAGAGGATTACACTAGATACATTTTTATGGGCTGGTTCTGAAAGGTCTCACATTGCTTCTGTCCATATTCCCTTAGCTTGATGTCAGCACCATCATCCAAGCCAACTGAGGGATCAGGGAAGCACAGCCTCCCTCTGTGTCCAAAAAGAAGAAACATGTGGAGTCTACACAGCCCTCACTATGTCCTAGCCAATATTTATTTCAGTGGACTTTTATTAAGCATCCGCTCTGTCCCAGGCAAAGTATTGGGTTTTTAAAATATCATTCCTTTTAAACAGGTAGAAAAATGAGGTTCAGAGCTGTTATGTGATTTCCTCAAACCTGCATTATGAATACATTGAAGACTTGGATTTCAAAATAATTTTTTTCCCACTTTGTCCATCTTCTTTTAGTTTTAATTGGTTTCTTGGCACAGATGAAGAGATTTCCTTAGAAATTTTTCTGACCTGATAGTTTTTAACCCTATGGTGAAAACGCAGTTGTCCTTGTTTTTGTGCCAACTAGAAATCAGATGGTGGAGAGAGAATTAATGTAATGTCTTTATTTGTGGTATGGCTGTATTATATAGAATGAATTCTATGCCATTATTTTCTGAAGGAATTTCTGGAAGAGTTATTCATTTTCAGTCCACGATATTTCTAGCCATCAAGACTCCCTTTAACATGAGGTAGGGAGTACTGCAGAGCGTTAGATATCACTCCTTCTGCCACATTGGTGACATTTGCAAGTGCTATTTTCTGCTGTGTTGCTCCACCTTTTGTTGTTACTGTTCCCAGACATGACAGTAGACATAAACAAATATACCATATATATCACTATTTGCCCAGGGCTACTTTTTGCTTATAGTGCTTCTTTGTCCTATATTTATACAGAAAGCTTCCATTTACTCTTGCCCTTCATTCCTTCTTTAGAGAATACTTTGCTATCTTTGTTCACTGATTAATAGTTTGGTGGACATTAAAGAACAGCAAAACAAGTCATCTTAATTCTCAAGGTCATTCTCATGATGGTGAATTTGATCTTATGTATGCTAAGTTTGGAGCTGTTGTTCCTTTTTATGTACTAGAATTCAATTAATAAGCATGCAAAATAACCAGGTCTTTTGAGATTGTCTAAACTCTGTATTAAGAAAAATGAAAGATTTTTATGCATAAACAGTATGAGAGAAATTGTATACTCTTGAACCAAAAGTATTCTTGTCCTTTGTACTGGGGCTTACCACTGTAGTTAGGGGTGCACTTAGCAGTAAGTATGGAGATCTCCCAATAGCCCCAAAGAGGATAACAATGTAAATGAAGGAGATGGTTTTAGCAACAGGAAATGTGAATTTGGACTGTCTCAGGCAAACCAAGACAGAGGTCCCTCTGAATATAAATCATGTGGTAGTCCACTGAGAAGAAGATTTGGTTGCTTAAATCCCCATATTGTCTTATCTAAAGTGTTCTTGTTAAAGAAATAATTCTGAGACATAAATTAATAAATTATATTTAATCAATTTTGAAACTTCAAAGATTTTACTATATTTGTTATCATATATTTAATCTTATCCACATTTGGCTGCACACACACACACACACATGAAGCCAAGTCATAGAGCAGTCTGTCTGTCTGCTGCAGGAGAACCAGGCCTGGAAACAAGTTTCTGCTCTTATTCTCTAGTGCTATCCAATCTTACCAGATTTCCAGATGGAGGGCTTTCTAGGCCCCAGAAAATCATAATGCAGAGGAATAGCTTCAAGTACATTGTTGTATAGGGTAAATATTTGTTAAAAAAAAAAAAAAGTAAGTATCAAGATGTCTATCTTATTTTAAATACTTATTTCCCATTTTCATAAACAAAATGTAAAACAAATATCGTGATGTGTGCCACCTTATTAAAGACTTTAAAGCAAGCATATTGACATTTCATTTCAAAATATTAATTGATTTCCTACGGTTTGTCAGGCACTGAGCTGCTTGGGATTTTGTTAAATAAACTAAAAACAAATATTTCTTGGTATTTTAAAGAAAGCTATTTTCTCTGGAAAGCCATCCAGAGTTCACACACACGTAGCATATTAAGTAAAAGAAAATGACACATTAAATAGTTCAATTCTTAAATAGAATTAACTATGACATTTTCTTGTTGGGTTCTTTTTATTATAAAAGTATATACTCACATGGCTAAAACATACAGAAAAGTAATAAATTAAAAGTAATCTCCCAGAGCCAGTTAGAGCCAGTCTAAATTTTTGCCTTTGGTGAAAAGGCATTCAGGTGAAAACTTAGAAAGACATACATAGAATGTGAACTGGTGCAGCCACTCTGGAAAACTGTGTGGAGGTTCCTCAAAGAGTTAAAAATAGACCTGCCCTACGACCCAGCAATTGCACTGTTGGGGATTTACCCCAAAGATTCAGATGCAATGAAACGTCGGGACACCTGCACCCCGATGTTTCTATCAGCAATGGCCACAATAGCCAAACTGTGGAAGGAGCCTCGGTGTCCATCGAAAGATGAATGGATAAAGAAGATGTGGTTTATGTATACAATGGAATATTACTCAGCAATTAGAAACGACAAATACCCACCATTTGCTTCAACGTGGATGGAACTGGAGGGTATTATGCTGAGTGAAATAAGTCAATCGGAGAAGGACAAACAGTGTATGTTCTCATTCATTTGGGGAATATGAATAATAGTGAAAGGGAATATAAAGGAAGGGAAAAGAAATGTTGGGAAATATCAGGAAGGGAGACAGAACATAAAGACTCCTAACTCGGGGAAACGAACTAGGGGTGGTGGAAGGGGAGGAGGGCGGGTGTTGGAGTGGAATGGGTGACGGGCACTGAGGTGGACACTTGACGGGATGAGCACTGGGTGTTTTTCTGTATGTTGGTAAATTAAACACCAATAAAAGTTAATTAAAAAAAAAAAAAGATTTCTGAGGGAAAAAAAAAAAAAGACATACATATAAGAGAACTGTGTCTTAGATGAAGATCCATGCTCTAAAACTAAAAAAAAAATAAAAATACTGAAACAAATCAAGTCTAAAAAAATAAAATAAAATAAAGCCTCACAGTAAGCTTGACCAGAGGATCTGTCAGAAATTTAACTTCTTGTCACAACAAAACCTATTATCTTTTGAAGAATATATAATCCAGACTCCTTATAATATAAAATTCATGATACTTAGCTCACAATTAAAAATTACTAGATATGCAAAAGCAGGAAATTATGATCTATAACTTTAAAAAAATCAATAGACACATTTAAAGTTGTCCCAGATATAAGAATTAGGAATAAAAGCAATAAAATGCATGATCAATGCATTCAAAGACTTAAGGAAAAGTTGAATAGTCATGATTAAACAGAAGAGAATGTCAGCAGAAATAGAAATTGTAAAAAAAGAACAAAATGGAAATTCCAAAACTGATAATTATAATATGTATATTATATTCCTTAGGTTACATAAGCATATTATAGACTGAAGAAGAAAAGAGTTGGTGACCTAAATCACAGATCAGTAGAAATTATGCAATATGAAGAATAGAGAGAAAAAATATTTGAAAATATATAAGCAGAGCATAAATGATCTGTGGAATAATATCACTTCAATAACTGGAATTCCAGAAAGAGAGGATAATGAGAAGAGGTAGAATTTTACATATTTGAAGAAATAGAACAAAAACTTGGTCAACTTGCAGATGAAGGAATGTCAGCAAACCCCAATCAGAATGAATACAAGGAAAACCATCAGACCTAGATACATCTTAGAAGTATCCCAAAGGAAAAGATCTATTTTCTATGGGAAACCAATGGAAAAAATGATGATGACTTCCTCTCTTAAACAATGGATCAAAAGACAATGGGAAGACAGCTTTACGGTGCTGAAAAAAAGTACATGTCAATCTATCATCTATATATAGCAAAAATATCCTTAAATATGAAAGTGAAATATGCAGATAAGTAAAGTCCAAGAAAGTTGTAGCCAACAGACCTTCAGAGTAGTAAATGGTATGATATTTTTCAACCTGAAGGGAAATGATACCAGATAAATAAATGAATCCAAAGAAAGGCATGGAATTGCACTGCTGGGGATTTACCCCAAAGATACAGATGCAGTGAAACGCCGGGACACCTGCACCCCGATGTTTCTAGCAGCAATGTCCACAATAGCCAAACTGTGGAAGGAGCCTCGGTGTCCATCCAAAGATGAATGGATAAAGAAGATGTGGTCTCTGTATACAATGGAATATTACTCAGCCATTAGAAACGACAAATACCCACCATTTGCTTCCATGTGGATTGAACTGGAGGGTATTATGTTGAGTGAAGTAAGTCAATCGGAGAAGGACAAACATTATTATATGTTCTCATTCTTTTGGGGAATATAAAATATAGTGAAAGGGAATAAAGGGGAAAGGAGAAAAAATGAGTGGGAAATATCAGAGAGGGAGACAGAACATGAGAGACTCCTAACTCTGGAAAACAAACAAGGGGTGGTGGAAAGAGAGGTGGGCAGGGGGTGGGGGTGACTGGGTGACGGGGCACTGAGGTGGGCACTTGATGGGATGAGCACTGGGTTTTCTGTTATATGTCGGCAAATTGAACTCCAATAAACAAACAAACAAACAAAAAAACAAAGGCATGGAAGCATCAGAAATATTAAATAAATGATTAAGATAAAAGATCATATGTTTTTCTTCTTAGAACTTTCTTAAAAGATACTTGAATGTTCAAAGAATATATAATAACATGATGCTGAGGGCTATAACATACTTACAAGAAAGTATATGATACTACATATAAATTATGTGGGGTAAATGGAATTATTCTGTGGTAATATTTGCACATTTTATATGAAGTGATACATTTTTAATTATATGCACACTGTGGCTAATGAAAATGCATACTGAAATTCCTAGAACAACTAAAAAATAAAATTATAGAGGACAACCAAAATGAAATACTAACAATTTGATTACCTCAAAGAAAGCTGCCTAAGAAAGAAGAGAGAAATAGAGAATTTAGGAGCTAATAGAAAAATGAAATAATAAGTAAAAATGAGTATGAGAAATTAGTATAACATACTTATATATCTATAGTTATAAATATGTTATATACCCATATAAATAAAATATCATATATCATATAGTTATATGTATATATATGCTTATATACTATACACAAGAGAATGTATGAAACAAAGTATCTTATTGCTCAAAGAGTAGAATCAAACTTAATCAAAAGAACTCATTGAAACAATGTTAAAGGTAAGTAGCAAATCAACCTAAAAACACTTCTCATTGCTGATCAGAACAATAAATACATTGCACTCATAAAACAAGAACAAACTGATAATGAAAAAAAGAGCAGAGAACAAGAAAGAGGCTGACAAAATTTAAAACATTATTGCTAATAATTTTTATACGTGGGCATACATATGTATGTATGTCTATCAGAGCAGAATGGGCAATAATTAAGAGAGTCATACAAACACAACCAGGAGACATTCTTCCAGAAAGAAGAGCAAAAAAGGGAAAAGAAACTGTATATTTTCCACAATCAGTAGAGGAGATCAACCTGAGAACACAAGACCTCTTCTCTTGTGTTCAGCTACCTCCTAAGAAATCCGTCTTACTCCTTCCTCTTAAGCACTGGCTGAATTTTCCTTTTTCAAGTTTGCTGAAAGCAAAGGCAACAAACTGTTCTGACCACCAGCTGCTAAGCCACTGAATAGAATCATAGTTTACAGTGTGCTGAGATACAGGGAGGCTACCAGTTGGAATGAAATGCATTGTCAATTATCAAGGAACCCAGAATACATGGATTCTTGCTATTACATAACAGCATGAGGTACAGTAATAACATACTTATGTCTTCTAACTATACTCAGGATGCGTGAGGACAGAGCTAAGATGTCCAGAGAGGATAAAATAGGAGGACTCTCCCCAGCAAGAATGAGTCCTAAACTGGGTTCTAACAAGAGCCCTGGGAAATGTGAAGGGATAACCACGGGGAGCAGATCATCCACCTTGAGGTTCCCTGAGGACAGGAATGTCTGTCCTGCTCTGACTTCACAAAAGTTATTTTCTTTATTTCACATCTTATGTTTTCCTGAATAAATTGGGAGTACGAAGAAGGCACATTCTTTTTAAATAAATTATTTAACAGTACCTTTTTCCTTGACTCTGAAAAAGCCCTAAGGCAAAACTGTTTAATGGAGAGGAAATGATTAACAATCTTAATTTTTGTTTCTGAAATTCAAACTCCAAATATTTGTCTACCTAAAAACTCCAATAGAATAAGTTGACCAAGTGGTGGAACTAATAAGGAGCTTGAATGAGGCAGCTTGCTGGAAGTGATAAGGGAAAAAAAAGAGAGAGAGAGAGAGAGATTACATTCAGAAGAGTGGAAACATGATGAAATACCTAGGAAACAAACAAACTGAGAAGTGCATAGATTGTTGGTTACAAAAATCCATAGCCACACATATCCATAAATACTTTTACAGAGTTTACAGAGTAACATAAAAAAAAAAAAAAAGGAATAGATGTAGTTTGTGCCATGTCCCTATAAGGGGAACCCCAATCCTATAAAAATACAAATACACTTAAATGAATCAGTAAAGTCTAATAATACTTATCAAAATCCTGTGATAATTTTTAATGAACCTTGAACCTAAGATGTCTTTAAATTAATGATATAATATAAAAGATAATATAAAAGAATAATAAGATTTTTATCATATTATTATTAATGAGATACTTGCCCTACCAGATACGAAGCAGGATATAAAGTTACAGTAATTAAAGCTGTGTGGTGCTGATACCAAGTCAAATAAATAGATGAAAGAAAGAGAATAGATAGTACAGGATCGGTATATGATATACACATGATATTTGGGACAGTCAGGGAAAGATGGATTGTTCCATACATTATATTTTGGAAAATCCACTCCAATTTGTGGTAAGGGGAATACTAGCCCCTCAAATGCACCCATCCTACTCCCAGGATTCTATTAACTTACATGGCAGAAGGAACTTCACAGACATGATTAAGGTTATTGACCTTGAAATAGGGAGATTATCCTGGACCATCCCGGTGATGTGGAGGCCGAGAAAAATTAAGTCCATTCCACCTTAAGTTTAGCATTAGCACAAGTACAGCCATCTCAGGCCCCTGTGAATAAGACCTGAGCTTTACCTTACTTCAGTTAAGCCCCATATTAGAATGAGAACAAAGCTCAGAATGCCCTCGGCTGGAAATCCCACATCAGAGAGACAACAGAGCTCAGAGAACCCCATATCAGATCTTAAGAAACTCCCCCACCCTTTCCCCCCAAATTGGAATGGGAAAAAAAATTCCTCCACCCCTTCTGAAAATCTCCTAGACCAGCCCATAAAAAAACCCAGCTGCAACCCACTTCGGGGTCCAAGCCCCTGCTCTGCTGTGTGGAGTATACTTAGACCCAAGCTCGAGCTTGTAAATAAACCCTTGTGTACTTACATAGGTGTCGGCTCCTTGGTGGTTTCTCGGATTCGCAATCTTGGGCACAACAATCAGAGTGAAAGATTATTCAATTATTAATAATAGGCATTGATTAAACATTATATAAAGTCTTATTCTTTTATAGTGTGTAAATGTATGAATATATAAAAATGAAATAAAATAAATTAAATTTTACAACATAAACATATGTGTGCATGCACATATGCACTCACACACAAGGGTCAGAGCAGCTGAGTTGATGCTGGAGGAGCTAAAATCCCAGAGATACACCCAATCTAGGTAGATGCAGGTGAGCATCCGAGGGGGAGAATTGCTTTTAATTCTTGCAAGGCCTTTCTGCCCTTGACCCTATGGCTGACAAACTCTCCCTGCTGCTGGTGGTAACACTTTGCTTTTGCCCTTTTCCCTTCTCTAGGGAGCTTTCAATGGTTTTAAGGGCAGAAGAAAATAAAATTTAAATTTTATTAATTTGAGACATTGCTTGTGAGATTCTGTGTCCAGAAGCACAGAATCTGAGTCTAATAAAAGGCCTCAAAGTAAACCATGAGAGCCTGGCCTCTACCCACCCTACAACCAAAAGAGAGAGAAATCAGAATTCTCCTTGGCAGTATAAATCCATGCAGCACGTTAAATAGTGTTAGGGCCCTAGCAACTCCTGCAGGTGAGGAAAGATAAATGCAAATAGGATGTCACTGCAACTTGGTTTATATTAAGTTGGAAATTGGAGATAAATCAAATGTTCATTGATCTGATTGTGTCTGAACAACGGATTACTTTATCCACCTAGTGGAGGTTATGTGGCATACGTGTGCACATGTACATGCTTCCTTTGACTGCCATGCACAGACTGATGGAGACTCCCTCCACCACAGCATTTCAAACCATACTCGGTGTAAATCTGCAGGTGCTTAAGCTGGATACCAGACCCCTAGTTCCCTTGCCTGCCTTTAAGTGTCCCCTCCTTCTCAAGCAAAGCAATAGTTTTAGCAGGTATGTGGGAGAAGTGCAAGCATCAGTGTCCATCTTAAGAGAAATCATGAAATATGTTTTTGGGTACCTGTTCTAAATATGTCATTGGTCATATTATATCATTTCTGGGGGTAGGGAACATAAATTCTCCAAAATGAGCAGAAAACATGGTATGATGCTTGGAACTTTGAGTTTGAATTACAGCTCTGTCATTTACTAAGCATGTAATATTGGACAATTTAGTTAATCCTCTGAATGTTTGCTATCTATTTTATGGAGTTGCTATGAAGATAAAAGTAGGTAAATATATGTAAAACTTTCAATGGTTCCCAACTCTTGATGAATGTCAGTTGCTTTTGTTTTTCTAGAATCCTATCTCTGGAGCTAGCAGGCCAAATCCAACTGCTACCTGTCCTTGTAGATAAAATTTCACTGGGACACACCAGTCTCATTTATTTATATATTGTCTATAGTCTCTTTGACTACAAGAACAGAGCTGAGTAGCTCAGGAACACTCTGGTCCACAGAGCCTAAAATATTTTTTTGGCCCTTCAAGAAAAAGTTCTCTGGACTACCTCATGTTTTTGCATATCTACCAAATGCCTTTGCACAAGTGTCATGAAATTATTCCACATGTAAGAAAAGGAAATGTTGTTACAATTGCAAGTGTAATTTATTAATAAAAACCTTCTTTATACTTTTATTGGCAAGTGTACTTTTCCTATAAAAGTTTGACTGTATAAGGTAATAAGCTGAATTTCCTTATGTTTTACATTTCATGCATCTTTTGTTAAAAGAAGGATCCAGATTCTTTCAATATATTTTCAAAAAGGCAGTACTAGTTAAGTTATATCACATTAAGTAGTACGTATTTTCCTGCAAGGACCAGAATTCACAACTAAAAATAGTTTACTTATTATTATTATTTTTTTTTTTGAGAGAGAGAGAGAGAGCAAGCGAGGGTACATGCGTGAGTGTACACAAGCATTGGGGGAAGGGCAGATAGAGAGAGAATCCTAAGCATGTTCCAAGGTCCAGGGTAGAACCAATGTGGAGCTCAATCTCATGACCTAAGCCAAAATCAAGAGTCCGATGCTTCACTGACTGAGCTACCCAGGCGCCCCACAACTGAAAGTAGTTAAAATACCAAGCTGATTCCTCTCACTTTATAAGTAAGGGGTTGCTCGGTTGTCCAGCGCTCATTGCATGGTTCCAGTTCTCTTTATACTTCTATTATGCCATCCTCAGGGTTTGAGATTTTCATCCAAACTCCTCTTTGCCTCATGGTCAACTCCAGACAATAATATCCAAAGACAGGAAGTAGGGTTTGGGTGAGGTGAGGTGAGGGATGAGGCAGCAGAAAAAGGATCCTTCTTTTCTTTCTTCTTTAATTAGGGAGGATATTCCTCCCCGCCCCCGCCGCCCCAAAATTCTGCAGCCAATCTTCACCTTACCTCTCATTGGCAGAACTGAGTTATGAGATCCCTCCCAGCTGCCAAGGATGCTGGGAAATGAGTTTCTGGGTTTAGATAGGTATTTATCTCTTTAGATGGGCCTTTATCTGAGTTTAGGTGGGTATCTAGGGCTACAGAGATAAAGACACCGGTTTGTGAATGAGCAAACCAGAAAGGGTTTGCCTTGTGTTTTGGGAGACCCACAAGTACTTACTGCAGTGCCTGGCATGTCAGGATGCTACTATACTAGAAGAAATGGTATGAACTGCTGATTCTTCTGGGTAGGTCTTTGCTGTCTGCTCCTGCCATGTCATTCACATTGAAAACTATTCAAGAGTGTGTAGGAAGCCAGCTTAGCGCCTCTTTATCGTGCTTGGCTCCCTGGCCCAGTGTTTTTCTTCTCTGTCCATTCCCCCAGAATGACAGAACTCATCACCAAAAGATGGGTTCCCAAGCAGGAGCCCCTGTTTTCTGTCTGCCATTGGGAAAGCCACAGTGTTATGTCCTAACCTCACCCCAGCCTCACGTGTCCTCTTTAACCACTTCTGCTAGTGATTGCAGTAAAGCGTATGTTTTCCTTTTCCTTTGAGCATTGGCGCCTTCTCTAAGTGAGACTTTTATTGCTCCTGGCCAAAGGTCTGCTGCAAGATTTAAAAGGAACAGTTGTCTCTGTGCAATCTTCAGAGTTAAGAGAGAATTCCAGAGCCTGAAAGTAGCTCTCATCCCAGAGGTGAAGCCACTCCATAAGAAGAAACCATGAAGCCACAGGACAAGGACTTCACTGTGGCAGCCTTATGTGATAATTTCACACTCCTCCTCAAGGCCTGAGGTCTGAAGCAGTCACTGTCAGATCAAAAGTGCAGTTCTAAAAAAAACAAAACAAACAAAAAAAAAAGTGCAGTTCCTTTCTTACAATATGGAAATGCCTGTGGCATATCCAGACCCACAAAGCTAAGAGAAACCAACACAGGTGGTTGTAGGGTACAGGCATTGCCCAGTGCAAGTGTGGGGAGCCTGATGTAATGTGAGAAAAGTCTGACTTCTCATGTCAGAACAACAACAAAACAACAAACGACTTAGAAAACAGATTTTTAAATAAACATTCACGAGTCTCCATACCACAAAACAACCACTATTAAATGTGAACCACTTCTGATCTGTTTCTTCTCTTCCTAGCCATTTGTTTTTTAAAGGCGTTATATGCACATCTCTTGCATATGTATTTTGTATCCCTACTTTTCTCATTTAGCATGTGAATAAACCAGAGCATTTTTCTGCATCGTATAATGAGAAAAGTTTGGCATAAACTACCACCAGAGATCATGTGGTTTTGCAGATAGTAGAGTGTCAATTCCCAAATCTCTTCTTTTGGAGTTGAGGACTCTGACTTGGAACAATCTTAGAGCAGGGTTATTCCATCCACATGAATGCTCAGTTCCTCTATTTTGTCAGTTGAGCTTTTCGATAGTCTGAGATAGGATATACCAGCCACACCTTGAAAAATCACCATCCGAGATTATTCAGTTGGCCACTTTTCCTGTTTATTTTTTTATATTCAAAACTTTTCTTTATTTTGAGTGATCAATACTTAATGATTTATTGATAAAGTGAGGGCAGCAGACACAAGATGCTCTCTGGCAACCCAGGTTGAACAGGAAGCAAGTAGGGCAGAGCTTATAAATCAGTACTGCCTACATATGAGAAAAAAAAAAAACAACAACATACTGTGTGGGAGAGAAAAATTCTGAGCTACACCACATCTGGAATGAAATTAAAATAAAAACTAAAAAGTCTTGCTGTACCCCATGGTCCAACGGAAACTATTTCTACCCAAGAGCAAAAAGTCTCTGGTTTTCCTCATATAATTGTTATCATACAGAGCTGTTGAGGCTAAATGCCATATTAATATTAACCAATATTAACACCAATATCTACCAATATTAACACCAAGAAATCTGAGCCATGATCATTTTTTATTGAAACCACCTACCGTTCAAAAAAAATAATATCTATCATTTGCTGAGAATTGACCTCATGCCTGGGTGATGCTTAACACTTGATCTACATTCCTCTGTATTTTATGAAGGAAGGGATTAGGGGTCAGAGCTGAAGTAACTAACCACCAGTTTATGGAGGATTCAGCTCAAATTTTATGCCTTTTCTGTTACTACCAAATCCCACATTCTCTCCCCAACCTGCAAAGTAGGTCTTGAAGAAACAGCAGAGTAATGTGTTGTAACAATTTTGGTTAGATAACAATGTGTTTGGTAATAACCAGGGGGCATTCTTTGCCCTATAAGTCAACTTTCTTGGAGTGGATACTACCTCCATCCTATCCATACTATAGATGTTGCTCTATGGTTGGAGGTTGGAGGACAGGGTATAATATCCATCCACTTAGTTGTAACTCTGAGGATAGCAGTTATGAATAGTTAGCTCATTCATTCATTCATTCATTCAACAAACGGTAACTGAGCATCTCTTCTATGCCTGGCACTGTCTTTCAAAAACTTGAAAAGGTTAATAGTTTGCTCTCACCAAGGCTGAAGAATATACTTCCTCAAAACTTAGTAGTTTAATGAAATGACACTCTTCAGGTTGTTCACAAATCTGTAATTAGTACAGGATGCAGTGAGTCAGTTTGTCTCCGTAGTACTTCAGTGGGGACATCTCCAAGGCTGGGAGATGGAATCACCTGCCAGCTTGCCCCTTACCTGTCTGGTGAGAGAGTGAGGCTGTGACTGGAGCACGGGGCCTCTCCGTGGAGCTGCTTGGCTTCCTCGCTGCATGATGGCTGCTTCAAGAGTGACTATCCAAGTGTTCAGAAACAGGCTGTGCCTCCTCTGATACTCTGTTAAGTTTTGCAGCATTCCTTGCCCATAGTCAAAGTCCTGCCCAAAACCACAGTGAGCACTGCAGTGAGTACTATGAGCAAAACACAGTAAGCCACATTTTTGGAAAGTACAATCTGCCACAGCAGTTCAGAAAGTGTTTCCTCAAAGCCCCACTGTGCAGAGTTGCGGCTATTCGTCAGCTGCGCTGTGAGGGTATGCCAGAGGGCTGGAGCCAGGGGAGAGCGAACTCATAGCTGTGGAACTCACGGGGGAGACAATGCCAGTGTTATCTCTAACAGCAGTAACAACTTGTTCTGTGTGCAAGGCCTGCATGGTGCTGGGGAGTAGGAAGCTTCACACCTCCTTTTTCCTGGATGGGAGTCCAGGTGGGAGATAGGAACCCAGATTCCAGGGTAAGTCCAGGCCACATGTAGCTCCAAAAGTCATCTGTAAGGGTGGAGCCTTTCTCCACATAGCCCTCAAATGCCATGTCGTTTGTAATTAAGACTGTTTTGTGGTTGTTTTTCTCTACTCACCCAGCTAAGAGGAAGAGGGTAGTGTGGCCATAAAGGCAGGACACAGAGGTATTATTATTTTATCACGTACTATGATAATCGATAATCTACTATCTAATAATTAAATCATGTGCTGTGCACCGTATGTGGTTGCTGGCTTGGTGACCACCGTGATTATTCTCATAACAACCTTGAGGTAGTGTCGCTACTATGTAGGTGTAAGAACTGAGACTGAGAAAGATTGGCCACGCATTAGTTATGCAGAGAGCACTAGGACTCAACTTAGTTTAAGTTGGAAATTAAACATGCAGTCTTTCCAGTGAGTGAGGCTGAAAAGGATAAAGAACAACCCAAGAAAGAAAATGCCATGTCTCCTCCATCAGGTAAGGCTCTCCTGCTGCTAATCTGGGTGGACCATCCGGCCAGTGCAGTGCTCTTCACTGGAGTTGTTTAAACACCTCTCTATCTTCACACTTCCCCAGTGAGGGGCTCAAAAAGGCTTCCCCAAGGATGAACACCTGACGGCATCTCCCACATCCACTCTGGTTCACCTGTTCTGTGAAGGTCTTAGCCCAGGATTATGGAATGCCCCTAACCTGGAACACACATCTCCTCATCTAAAAGAAGAGCCACTGTTCCACCTATGTCTTCCCACTTAGCAGAGTGAAAACTGTCACTCTGCAAATTCACAAGTGTTTAAGAGCTTGAGGTTATTAAAAGTTGCTTTCTGTGACAGCTTAGAGACATGCTAAACAGTATTCATTTACAAGGCATGGACCAAATAGCTGAGAATTCCCATCTGGGTAGCAGAGACACCTGAGTGTCACACCTGAGTAAAGGAATAAGCATAAGGAGGACTATAAGGCTGATAAGAACAGATACTACACTTGATCTTAGCAAAAAACCACAATGAGATACCACCTCACACCAGTGAGAATGGGGAAAATTAACAAGGCAGGAAACCACAAATGTTGGAAAGGATGTGGAGAAAGGGGTAACCCTTGCACTGTTGGTGGGAATGTGAACTGGTGCAGCCACTCTGGAAAACTGTGGAGGTTCCTCAAAGAGTTAAAAATAGACCTGCCCTACGACCCAGCAATTGCACTGTTGGGGATTTACCCCAAAGATACAGATGCAGTGAAATGCTGGGACACCTGCACCCCGATGTTTCTAGCGGCAATGTCCACAATAGCCAAACTGTGGAAGGAGCCTCGGTGTCCATCGAAAGATGAATGGATAAAGAAGATGTGGTCTATGTATACAATGGAATATTCCTCAGCCATTAGAAACGACAAATACCCACCATTTGCTTCGACATGGATGGAACTGGAGGGCATTATGCTGAGTGAAGTAAGTCAATCAGAGAAGGACAAACATTATATGGTCTCAGTCACTGGAGAATATAAATAATAGTGAAAGGGAATATAAGGGAAGGGAGAAGAAATGGGTAGGAAATATCAGAAAGGAAGACAGAACATAAAGACTCCTAACTCTGGGAAATGAACTAGGGGTGGTGGAAGGGGAGGAGGGCAGGAGGTGGGGGTGACTGGTTGGTGGGCACTGAGGGGGACACTTGACGGGATGAGCACTGGGTGTTATTCTGTATGTTGGCAAATTGAACACCAATAAAAAACACATTTATTATTTTTTTAAAAAGGAAGACTATAAGGAAAGTAATTTCTGAAATGCTTTAATCTTCCTGTTGTTGAGGTATCCGTGTCCTGGCCTCTCCTCCTCCCACCTAGCGACCCTCCACCTACATGGAGTATAGGTCAGAGTTGGCACCTGTGAATCAGAACAGCACCTTCCTTATCTCCTCTTTGCCTGCTGCCACTGCTGGGCCCGTCACAGAGCAGCCTCTCTGAATGCAGCTGGCAGGTGCTCCCCACCATGGGCTCCAAGGGCTGCAATCAGACACTTACTGCAGAGCAAGCTTCAGTGGCAGGTAAACATATGGTGGCTGCTTCCTCATAATCAGGGCACGCATCAGAGTGCATCTGGGTGGTTGTCTCAGCTCCATGTGGGAAGGCTGTAGGCCCTTCCCATCTGTTAGAGGCTTGGCAATAACTGCTTCCTCTCTGCCCATGTGCTGTGTGCCACGTCATGTTAGTGATGAAATAATCTGTCCTATCTGGGCACAGGCATGGGCAGCAGCAAAGGGAAGCTCTCAGCTCCCAACCTGGCCCAGCCCTGCCGGAGGACGGGAGGAGGGGTATTACTCAGGAAGAGCTGACTGGAGAGGAAAGAGCACCAGGATGTGACAGGAGGGTCACTTTCCATCACAACAGCTCTGCAGACATGGATGGGTGAAGACCTCTCTAAGCCTCAGTTCCTCAACTACAAATGCGGCTTCAATAATGACCTTCCCTGGGAGCATCTGTGAGTGTGAACAGGATCATATGTGTGAGGCATGTCGGGAAACTGACTGTGACTGTGAGTGATATAAACATGACATCACTGATGGCTGCTCTCAGCTTTACTATCCAGGCACATTTGGCAAACCATCTTAAAAGTTGCATGGCCAGTGAGCCTCCTCTTTCCTTGGTGGAGCAAAGCTGTACTTGCTCAATAGAAAGCAGCTTTCCTAGAGAGCCAGACTTGGATGTGACAGACTTTCCTGGAAAGTCCCATCTCCTTCCTTCACTAAACACTAAAGGTTATGGCAAGAGAGAGCATGTCCAGAGACCTGTACTCCCCCAAGCCCCACCCAGCCATAATAACCATACCAAATGGGATGCCTGAATGCTGTACTAATCTCCTACAAAGGTTACCAGTGACCTGAAATGTTTGTACGGCCTCTTCCTGACTCAATTTTCTAAGTGCTCTCCCTGGCTTCTCCTGCACATGGCACTCATTTCTGTTACAGCAGCTTCCAACATAGTGGGATTGTGTGTTATTGGCCTCCCTGTTCCCCTAAATTTTCCAGGTTTCCCATTCAGGATGAGTTGTTCTTTTCTCTGTGCACCTGGGGGAGGGAACCCAGTGAGTAGTGCATGTACTGATTTTCTCTTTCTGCATGACAAATTATCACAGACTGAGGCACTAAAGCAGCCCCCATTTATTGCCACCCAGTTCTGTACGTTGGAGCCCAGCCACAGGGTGGTGGGATTCTCTGCTCAGAGTCTCGCAGGGCTGAAGCCAAGGTGGCATCCAGACCTCCTGATTTCTCATCTGAGGCTGTGGATAGAGGAAACTGCTTCCAGGCTCATTTAGGTTCCTTGGGCCACGGGCCTGGGTCCTGTTTTCTGGCTGGTCCCAGGAACCACACTCAGCTTGTAAAGGCCATGCTCAGGTGCCTGCCACATGGCCACTCAGTCCTCAGTGGAGACCCTCTCCTGCTGACTTCTTGACTCTAGATCAGGCTTGCTGGCTATCTCCCCATCTTAACGTGAACAGCTGTGATGCCCTAATGACATCTGTGAGATTCCTGCTCAGCACTCTTTAGAGTCACGTTTTGCTGAGTGGGACACGGTGGTCCTGGGAGCAGGTGCCATGGCACCATCCTGGAATTCTGCCTGCCGTGTCACCCAAAACCAGTTCAACAAATATTTATAACAAGACTGAACAGGATGAAGTCATATTTTTATCCAAGTGAAACAAATTGCCACAGTGTGTCTCTGTCAGAGACCCGGGTTTACAGATGTACTCTAGCCCAGGTCTGGCTTCCCCATTACCAGTTGGCCCCTCTCCTAGCCTGGGTTCCTGATTTGGGTGCTCTGGGTTGGAGTGTGGTCCATCTGCCTTCTAAGAGCTCCTCCTCTGGGGATTCTGATGTGTAGTCCTCAGGGAAAGCAACTTGGAATACTTTTCTCCTCTAGGCCTCATCTGAAAATGACTCGAATCAGTTATTACAACTAGGAAATTTGCCAGGTAGGCAAGAAAAGAACATTCACCAAGGAGGTCCTTTTGGGAGAAATCCAGGGACCACACAGCAGGGCAACCTGGGCTCATAAGTTGCCATGGATTGAAGAGGCTGCCAAGAAAACAACACAAGTCCTGGGGTCCAGGGAGAGGAATGTGGAAATTAGAAAGTCAACCAGAAGAAAACTGATTCTTACATCTCACTCACAAGTATGGGCAATTATCTATAAAAATAGCTGTGTGCACAAAGCGCTGAGGCAGGGCGTGGTCTTGCTGTGGTCAGAGAACCTGGAAGGCTGTACGGGCAAGGTGTGTTTGAAGCCCAGTTTCCCACTTCTCCATCCATGTCAGCCTGGACAGGCCATGTACTCATTGGGCAGCCAACATTTCGGCCAGCAGTGTCAACCCTGTGGCCCATGCCTGGGACCCCCTGTGGGGCTAAACCATACCTAGATATTATTAAAGGTAAGGCTTCCTGTGGCTGGGTAAAGTAAGGTCACCACCAATAATTCTGCCCACTCATAAGACTTCATAAAGATTCAGTGCAACCACAAGTTGTATTGAAATAGTAAATGTTTTGGGATCCCTGGGTGGCGCAGCGGTTTGGCGCCTGCCTTTGGCCCAGGGCGCGATCCTGGAGACCCGGGATCGAATCCCACATCAGGCTCCCGGCGCATGGAGCCTGCTTCTCCCTCTGCCTGTGTCTCTGCCTCTCTCTCTTTCTCTCTGTATGACTATCATAAATAAATAAAAAAAAAAAAAAATTAAAAAAAAAAAAAAAAAAGAAAAAGAAATAGTAAATGTTTTGTTCTGATTGCTAGTGACCCCTGCCTTCACCCTCCCCCTCTCCTAAGAGGGTAGCTGAACTTTGTGTTCATCATCTGGGGGGAAGCACAAAAAGGGGAAGATTTCCTTTACTGAGCTGAAACAGTAGTCACCAGGCACCCAAAAGACTGCCACCATTCCCTTTTGTTTTTTGGGCCAGTGCCCTGTGTGCAAGAGACCAGATCAGAGAGATGTTTGGAGCTGGAAACATTATCGTGGTTTGTGAGGCTCACTGGGCACTCAGTTACCAGGCCTACCAAGCCTACTTCCAACACTGACAGAGAGCTGACAGCTGCTTTTGATGACTTCTGTGTTGACTCTAACTGCATAGTGTACACGCTCCAGTTAAATTCTATCCATGACAAGTTCAGAGGAACCTTCAAAGTAAAGGACAGGAAGGAAGCCTGTGGTCCTCATCTTGCATGAGTAGGATCCTGCTGACATGCAATGGGTGAGGGAAGTACTATGGAGTCCGCTTGTACCATCACTTCCTTAGAGAAGGTGGGGCTCACTTAAAAGATGAAGCCAAAGGCTCATCACCTCAACCCCTTCTGCAGATGCCCTTCCTTGTGATGGAGGTCCACAAATATGTGCACAGCTCCCTCCAGACTCAGCAATACCTCTTGCACCATGAACCCTCGCCCTCCCTTCCCTCAGGCAACTTTAGCATCATGAAGATGATCAATAGGAGGGTCAACATCATCCTATCACCCAAAAGACTATGGATGACTGTGTCAAGGTGGATTTGAAGCTGCTCAAATACCATCCCAGAAGCCACTAGCATGCTAAGGCCATCCCTGAGCTGAAAGGAGAACTCACTGCACACCCTTTCTTGCCTCTGCGCCCAGTGGGTCTGCCATTGAGCTGATTTGCTTATTTACAGAAATATGCCAAAAACAATGACATTGACAAGGTGGTAAAGAGAATGTCAGAGGAACCCCAATAGGCCATTCTGGCTTCACTAAGGACCAAGTCATCTTCTGAAACTTGGTGACACCCACCCACTCCCCAACTTCAGTGCTGAGGCTAGAATTACTCTGGGTGACCTTTCTGTCAGGCTCATGTCCTGTTATGATAACAAATTTGGCTAAAGCAACCATTTTGTGGCTCCACAGTCCTCATGGTCTTTAAGAAGTAAAACCTCTGGACATCAGTACCAGCAAAGCATGAAAGGAAGAGGAGGCCCTCAGCTGCCAGGGAACCTTCATCCCAACTCAAGCTCCCACACATCTCCCATCCTTTACTCTGTTTTCATCTCAAGCCTCTTGAAGCAAGGGTGGGGTTCAGGGAGCCCTATCTTGCCATGAACTCTCACATACCATTAACAACCTCTGTAATACACACACTGAAGAAACACACAAACATCAGCAAGCTTCAGAGGGCAAGGAGGAAGCCAAAACACTTGTTGAAAGTAAATATGAACTGCCCTTGGAGTCACAGCAGATTGCCATGTTATTGTTTTCAGTTGCAATGAAAAAAGAAAGAAATTCCAGTAGGGAATTCAGCAAAATTGTCTTAAAATGACTAAAGCCTAGGAAAGATGATTGCTGTTCAGCCATGCGTTTTCATGTGGATTTCCACAGACCATGAATCTCAAAAGTGAATTTCTGTTACATATAATCATTATCTTTTTTATTTTTTACTTTATTCTATCTGGAAGGATTAAAAAGAAAGCATGTTAAATCATGCAATTAATCCCCTTTCCAATAGAACTGTACCCTTGTGATAGGAATGACCTTGTAGAAGGTCAGTACAGACTTTGAGAAAAATGAGTCTCCAGTGCTACAGGGCAAACCTAAGTTTCTGGCAGGATTCCCACAGGGCAAGGTGACCTCTGCCAAGCTGAGGTGGAGGTGGGTTGTCCTCTGTCTGGATCCTCTGCCATCCTGTGACACCCCTGGCCTTGTCTCAGCAGCCGCACAATAGCCTCCCATCTCCCTTACTCAAGTTGTTGCCTGTGGCACCAGGTCTCGTTCTCATTTCTTATCCCAAACCCACTGGTTGAGCAACTTTCCTCCAAATTAAATGTCAGCTTCTGTACATCTCTTTCTCCCAGACTGTGGTTCCCTGGAAGATGTGGCTTAGAGACCCCCTATTGGAGACTGCATCCACACACCCCTGCCCCACTGCCTGCCCACCTGTGTCTCTGTTGTACCACTGAAACAGCACATCACACACCCACCACCCTGCACGAAGTTTTTATTGTGGTAAAATATACATAAGCACAAAATTTAACATTTTACCCATTTTTAAGTGGACAGTTCAATAACATTCACATTATTATACAACCATCACTGTCACCCATCTCCAGAACTTTTCAACATCTCAAACTGAGACTCTGTCCCCATTAAATAACAACTCCTGGTTGCCCCTCCTCCTAGTCCCTGGAACCACCATCCTAACTTTCTTTTTTAAAGATTTTGTTTATTTATTCATGAGAGACACAGAGAGAGGCAGAGACATAAGCAGAGGGAGAAGCAGGCTCCGTGCAGGGGGCCTGATGTAGGACTCGATCCCAGGACCCCAGGATCACAAATTGAGCCAAAGGCAGACACTCAACTGCTGAGCCACCCAGGTGTCCCCCATTCTAACTTTCTGTTTCTACGAATATGACTACTCTAGGAATCTCATATGGGAGGAATCATACAGTATTTGTCTCTTTATGACTTATTCCACTTACTGTAATGTCTTCAAGGTCCATCCATGCTGTAGTATGCATAATACTTTCCTCCCTTTTATGACTGAATAATATTCCTTCATATGCAGTACTGCATTTTATTTATCCTTTCATCTGTCAATAGACACTTGGATTCTGTCCATTTGCTATTGTTAATAATGATGCTATGAATATGGATATACAAATAACTGATCAAGTTTCAGCTTTAAATTCTTTTGAGTATGTACAACAGAAATAGAACGGCTTTCTCGTATGATAATATTTAATTTTTGAGGAATTTCTATATTGTTCCATAGCAGCTGTATTGTTTTAGATTCCCAACGACATTGTATCAGGGTTCCAATTTCAATTTCTCACATCCTTCTCTACACTCATTAGTTTCTGGTTTTGGGTTTATCTTTGTTTTAGTAGCCACACTGATAGGTGAAAAGTTCTATTTATTTGTATTTCCTTAATGACTAGTGCTGTTGAAGACATGCTTATTGGCCATTTATCTTTTTTGGAGAAATGCCTTTCTTTATTCATTTTTAAATTGGGTTGTTTTGTTGTTGATTTGTAGAAACTCATTTTGTATTCCAAATATCAACGTCTCATCAGATCTTTGATTTACAAATATTTTCTGTCCTTCAGTGAATTGGTCATCTTTTCATTTTTTTGATAATGTCATTGGATGCACAAAAGTATTTAATTTTGATGAGATCAAATTTACTTGTTTTTTCTTTAGTTGCCTGTGCTTTTTTTTTGGTGTTATATCGCCTCTGCATTTTAAAGCCTTGGAGTCTAGTTGCATTTCTATGCCTGTTAAAGGGGTTGGGACAGCCCTGCTCCACCTTTTGTGTCTACAGCACACATACTTAGGCCTTTGGACTTTCTTAACCATCTAGTTTAGTTCTAATTTTTAGCATTTCTTAGTCATGTAACTTTATTCTTATTACATATTTGCCCTCCCAGCAGTGGGATGTCTCTAAGAAGCATGAGCAAATTTTCAAATTTCTCTGTGTCACTTCCTGGGAGGTACACCCAGATCTAATTGTGTTTTTACTGAGATGTCTCTGGTTGGAAAAATTGATACTTTTGTTTATTTTTATTGTGCCTTGTGATGCTTTTAATTGGAATCAAGATAGAAAAAATGTTAATTGAAGTGCTATGAGGCTTGTATTCCTTACAGTAAAATGGGGCAGTCCAACTAGTCAGCTACTGAAAAATGTCACCCTGAAGCTCCAGATGACGTACCAAGTCCAGGTAGCTCTGCTGCAGCAAAAGTGATGATATTCTTCAAAGAATGTTCTTCTTGAAAGTTCCTATAAAGGGTATTTTTTTTAAATAAGCTTTGTGCACTATGTGAGACAGAAGTGTCCAAAAAAGGAGGGTGGAAGGTGAAACATATGGTATGATCAGATGACACAATATGATATAGTCTAAGAAGAAAGTATACAGGAATGGTAATGTGGCCAAATTGTGATAATATGATGTTTTGTGAAAATTCTAAACTATAGAGTATGAATCCAATATCATTAAAGGAGCATTACAAACACAAAAAGAATTGCAAAGATGCTAAATGTTGTTGGGTCATTGGAATCTTTATCTTTTGTAATTTTCCATATTTCTAAAGAAAATTAAAAAGGATATGCATTGATTTTTGTATCAGAAATGTGGCTAATAAATGTTTAAGTACACATCCCACTCCTGCCCTTCCTCCTTTCCGTTCCTTGCCCTACACTATAGGCTGGGACATTCATGTTGGACCAATGGGGTCTTGGTGGCCACTGTGAATGGAGGAACCTAAAGACCCTTCACTCAGGCAGGTACTTTCATGTTGCCAGAGACAAATGAAATGCAGAGATCTTGCTTGATTTCATCAATAAGTTTTTTTTTAAATGTTTATGTTATTGCCATAAAATGTGTGTGTGTATATGTGCAAGTGAGCATGCATGTAAGCACAGCAAGGAAATCTAGGTTGTGAGGATAGCATACTAAATATATTTCTTTCTTCTAGGGCCATAGTTGTTTTATTATAGGTCTAGTTGAAAACACCTAATTTGTATTTTTGCCAGCTGTGAAGGGATATGGTATACAGGGTCTCTAATTACTGGAGATTGAATAAAGGCTTAGAGGTGTGGGGTTTTAAGAACAGAGATATGTTTTCTTGGCCCCATATCCTCCTCATCCCTCTCCAAGGTCATACCATAGGGACTCGTGTCCACACTACCCATGGTGTGCAGAATCCCATTGACTCTATGCTTGTGCATAGACCCAGCACATTCAGAGGGCACCACACTGCCTCACTTCCTCTCACCCTGTTCTCCTCCCATCAGTGAAGGTGGGACCCCCTTATTCCCTCGCAAATACAAACAATTCTGGCCTATAATTGCTTTACCCAGAGACTGGTTTTTAATCTTATGTTCACCACATCAGTGGACTTTCATTTCCCTACTATGTATGTTTGTGCCCAAGAATTTATATGATAGGAGATCACCACAACTTACTCTCTTTCACCTCTCCGCCATATTACAATTAGCACATTAAATGGACTTCAATTTTGAAATTATTTGAAATGATTTATACATGTAAGTTATATTACCTGTGTTTCATTTTGGAAGAGCAGATGCGTGTTATTTCTTATAAAAGTGGCCTGAGCATGAGGGCTCCAGCTCGTTTTCCCTGCTTGGGCATAAGTTCCTTTTTGTGGGCAAGACATATGAAGCCTTGCTTTGGCCTCAACTTCAACCCATGTTTTCTGGATTAGCTTTTACCAACAAAAAATGAAATATTGCTATCCACCGGAGCCTTGCGAGGTGTCTGTCAGATGGTCCAGAATCCAAAAGACTGGGTCTCCTCACCAACATTGGTCTTCCAACCAGCAATATAAAACAGGGTTAGGCAAGCTGGAAGGCCATCAAGGAAACCTTAATTGCCAAAAAGAGAGATGTGACATAGGCTCTGTTCACTCTTTCACTTGCTCACAGCACTGTGCTCGGTGAGTAAATGAGCCCCCACTGTGCACTGTGTGCATGTCAGAGTGCCTGACTGCTACCGAGCTTTTGCTTCTTTCCTTGCACTGCTCTTCTGCCCTTCACCATTCCCCTGCAAGCACTTCCCTAGGTGTTGGAAATCATTGGAATCCTTAGAATCACACCACAGATGAGAAAATGGAGTCGTTTTGATCCCTGGGTGGCTCAGTAGTTTAGCGCCTGCCTTTGGCCCAGGGTGTGATCCTGGAGTTCCGGGTTCGAGTCCCACATTGGGCTCCCTGCATGGAGCCTGCTTCTCCTTCTGCCTCTCTCTCTCTGTGTCTCTCATGAATAAATAAATAGGATTTTTGAAACAATAAAATCTTTGAGTTGAAAGGCCCTGAGAGCTCTCAGCCCCTCAGCACAGGGACTGCCTCTGTGGCTTGTTCAGAATCAGATATGCTGGCACAACCAGCCCTTCCCTCGGGAGCTACCGACACTACTGTGGCTGGCTTTTTCCCTGCAGTCACTGGCACTTCTAATCCTGCTGGAGGCAGAGAAGGTCCAGTTCCCGAGCCCAGCACACATGTGGACACTGCTGTCCTGCTCTCTTTACCGTGTCTCTGGTGGGCTAAACACCCAGGTGTTGTCCTCCCATCCTCCCACCCTAGAGCACACATTTATGCATCCTTCCCACACATGACTACTCTGTAGCAGAGTCTGATTTACCAGTGCCCCTCTTTATGTGGAGCAGCTGGGATTATCCTCTTAAATTTGTTCTTTTCAATATAGGGCCAACTTCTGGCTTTTTAAGGCCATTTTGAATCCTTCAAGTTAGTAGAGAAAATCAGCAATGCATTTCTATCCCTCCATGCCCAGAATTTGTATTTGTGTCTAAATATGGTAAGTTAGCCTCATGCCAGTTTGTAAAGATGGTAGACTGGACAGACCAAGGACTGGCCTGTGGCATGAAGCCAAAGACCTCCTTCCTGCCACTGTGGCTATTACCCATGGCCACCCACACTCCCATAAACACTCATACACGCCTCCACTGCTTCTCTCTGGGCACTGTCTGCCCATACACACCGTGTACCCCTCCTGGAGGCATTCACTCTTTAATTCTTGCTGTCACCTCTGCTTTGTCTGCTGCTCCAGATCCTCTGTCAGCCTCACTCCAGATTCGTCTCGAAAAGAGTCCAACACATAACCCACTTTCCAAGGGCAGATCTAGGTGGAAATAATTGCTTTTATATAGGACATGGCTCTGGTTGCCCTCGGGAGATGCCCTTGTTTTAGATAGAGGCCACTGTCTGTCACTCCACTGCACTAATGTTCCGGCTCTGCCCCTGCCCTGACCCTACTGTCATCCAGGCCACAGAGACCTCTGTGAGACCCAACTCAGAGCTTCTCTTGTTCAGGGAGCATCTCACACACTGCACTCTGGAGTGTCACTGAGAGGTGTATTGGTTCCCCATGGAGTCGGTCAAAACAAGGGACTGGCAGCCTGCATCCTGCTTAGTCCAGGGGTCTCCGTTCTGCTTAGGTTATTCATTTCCTGCACACAGAAATCCTCTGTCCTCTTGGTCGTAAGGATGACCTACCCTTGCCTCCTCCACAACCCTGGGATCACTCACCCTCCATCTCTTTTGTGGATCTCTTCTTCACCATCCCTCCATTGATGTGCCTGTATGTTCTTGCTCTTGGACCTGGGCCTGCCCCTATCCCACATCTCTGTTCCTAACTGAGGTGATATCATCAAGTGATATGGATGTCGATGCATTGAGAAGATTCTCATACCTCCCAAATTCCAGTCACTGGTTCAGAATGCCACCTGCGTTCTCTGATGAACATTTGCCTCCCTAACACCCCACCTAAATGTGGAAAGGACTTGGAACTCAGCCCCGATGTCTTCTGCCTGCCCTCAGTGCTGACAGTCACAGTGATGGGCAGCATCAGCATCAGGTTGTTGCATCCACAAACCGAAGAATCACTCCTGATCACTCTCCTTCCCTGAGGCCCTGCTCTCACCATCAAGGACACCTCATGGCTCTGCCTGCATGTAACATGTCGGACAGGTCCAGTATCCCTACCACTTCCACTGCCCCATCTTGGTCAGTGTTCCCATCATCCCACTCTGGACCTTTATAGTAGCCTCATGGCTATTTTTCCAACATCCTCCTGATCCCTCCCATCCACCCTCTGAGCAGCAACCTGTGTGATTGTGTTAGAAAAGTCAGATCAGGGCATGGCCCTGTTGAGAGCTCTCCTTGACCCCACATCTCTGCAAAGACCTCCACTGGACTTGCAGTAACATGCAAGATTCTTTCTATGGCCTATGAGTCTGTCATGGGCCATTCTCTTCCTGGTCCGTTGCAGTACAGCTGTACTTTTGTTCCCCTGTTCTTTAAACAATCCAGGCTCACACCTGATTTAGGGTTTGTGCTCCTGCCCTTCCTTCTGCCTGAATGTTCTCAGATGTTCATATGGCTGCTGCTTCTAATGAGAGGCCTCAGCTCCCAGGGTGTCACCTCATAGAAGTTTCTCACTATTTACCCTGGTCACCCCTTATCCATCATCACTCTTTAACATTTATGTAGGCACCTATCTTTTTTATATAAGATTTTATTTATTTATTTGAGAGAGAGAGAGAGCATGTGCACGAGCCAGGGGGTGGAGAGGCAGAGAGAGAGGAAGAAACAGGCTCCCCCTGAGCAGGGAGCTTGATGTGGTGGTTGATCTCAGGACCCTGGGGTCATGACCTGAGCCAAAGGCAGACACTTAACTGACTGAGTTATCCAGGCCCCCTAATGCTTAATCATGGGATTGTGTTCTTTCTTCCCTCAATGGATTATAATACGTTCCTTACATGCAGGGACCAAGTTGGTTTTGTGTATATTTTATTTCCCGTGCCCAGAAAGTGACCAGGCATGTATAAGGCAGCCAATATTTTCTGTTACATGAATGGTTAAATAATTGAGTGACAAATGTTCTGTATCTGTGTTTTTCAACCCTGGAGGCACAAAAGTATCAAATAGGAGCTTTAAAAAAATATGAACACCAGGGCTTCGTATTCAAAATTGCTGGTTTGTTTCAGGAAAGGGCCGGAGCATTAGAATCTGTTAAAACTATAAATGTGAATCAATTGTGCATCCAAGTCTGAGAATCACCTTGAATGGAGGTTTCAGCCCTGGGTCCCAATACTGTCCATTCCCAACTTCTCAAAGGGATTCCAAGAGAGGATCTACCACAGTAAGGAAGGCCCACCTGCATGGTGTTGGCAGTGCTCAGAAGGGTAAAGTGGGGGACAATTCGTATTGGTTTTCAGAGCCCAGTGATTCTTTGGCAAGTCTTGAAAAGTGAAAAGTGAGGAATTGACTGGATTTGGGTAGAGTTGGCAAAACAATACCCTTGGATTGTGGGTTTAGCAAATGGAGGTTATTGAAAGGCAGATGAGCAGAATCTTTATGAGGCCTTACCTTCCAGGAGGAGGGGTTTCCTGGAGTACACATCCTTGCTGTCACCACGTCTGCACATTTGCTTGAGTGTCCCCAGCACTCTAACACAGGGACTGGAAATCATGTTGGTTTCAGTTTTCAGCATTAATCACAAGGAAGGCAAGTTTGCATGGGTGGAAAAGAATTCTATTCAGAAAAGAGTAAATGGAAAGAAAGTTTTGGAGATTCAGCAGATGCAGTCTCACAACTCCACAGTCCTCAGGGGAGCAAACTTGAAAGCCTTCCTGCTTCTCTGGGTTAGCTACTAATTTTTATTTTAATGTTAGAACATTACATGATTAATGATATAATTCCACCTATCAAGCATAGTTGAATGAATCAATATAATGTTTTTTTTGCAATGAAACGTATTAAGAATGTGAATGTATTAGCGAAGCCAATGATTGGTTCTAAATTATGCAACATAATGATGCTGCATCCAATTCGAAATTGAAATCAGGAAATTGGTTAGAGAAAATCATAAAAATATATGATTTTGGGCAGCCTGGGTGGCTCAGCGGTTTAGCGCCGCCTTCAGCCCAAGGCCTGATCCTGGAGACCGGGGATCGAGTCCCATGTCAGGCTCCCTGCATAGAGCCTGCTTCTCCCTCTGCCTGTGTCTCTGCCTCTCTCTCTCTCTCTCTCTCTCGCTCTCTTTCTCTCTCTCTTTCTCCCCCTCCCTCAAGAATAAATAAATAAATATTAAATATATATATATATATATATATATATATATATATATATATGATTTTGTTAAAATATGCAGAAGGTGGTGGGGCTAGGAGAATACGCAGTTACTTGCCTCATGTTCTGCCAAGGGAGCACACATGCAGAGGTGCAGAGGTGAACCTGAGGAAAGAAGCACCACCAGCCACCTGTACTATATCTGGAAAGACCAGCATGTGATGCTGTAGCTCAGAGGCTGATTGGGAAATTCCTGGTGAATGCTTAGTCCAAATTGAGCTACAACAACAGCTAACTAGCCGCCTTGTTGGACGGGGCTCCAAATCAAATCATCTTGATTTAGATTACTTTCTGTATTCATGATGCAATGAAATGGAATCTTTGTTCTGGGAAGAATGGAAGAACATTTATATCATGAAAATATTTAAATTGATCACAAAGCTACCTGAAAATAATAAAATAAAATAAAATAAAATAAAATAAAATAAAATAAAATAAAATAATAAATAAAATAAAATAAAACACCATCTCTGCAAGCATGCATATTTTTAAAGTTTTCAGGCCACATGTATAATTAAAAAGTTCTGTGGGGAGATAAGCAGTATGACTTTAGGAGCCCCTTACAGCCACCTGGAAACCAGCTGGTGGGCCAAGTGTTGGGGGTGGTGGGGAAGGAGTGGTGAGGCAGAGACTGTGCAAAGCCCCAGCCCTTAGGTCAGACACAATTTCCTTTCTTTGACCTCAGTCTTCCACTTTGCAATTCCTTCACAGCACTTTCTCTCTTTGCTTTGGATGTTTTGAGTTTTGTCTTCTCTTCCCACTCCCAGATTATAAACCCTTACAGGCAGAGGCTCTGTTGTAATCATCTTTATGTCCTCTGTAACACTTAAGACATCTTGCACTCATTAAATGAGTGAACTGAGTCTCTTGCCTATCTACTGATCTGAAAGCATGAAACCTTCTGTGGATTGAGAATCTATTTTTTCAAGGCAGGGTTTTATGACAGCTCAGGAGTTCCTGCTGATCAATAGCCAAGGACTCAGCCTTCCCTTTAAAAGTGTGGCCTGATGAGGGCAAAGGAAAGAGACAGAAAAGTATAATAGAAAATTAGCTGTTGTCCTATACCAATTGAAATTCAATAGATTCCCCAGGGATTTATTTTCTAAATGGCTTCTAATTTCCCTAAGTGTTTTGTCCTTTTTTCTCTTATATGTGGGCATCCAATGAGTAGGCACTAGTGCCATAAATTTCTGACATTCCTTCCCTGGCAAAATCCTCTAATTATAAAGCAGTGCTCGCTGCGTGATCCAAAGGCAGGGGTAAATTGCTCGCCCCCCCTCCCCCGCCGCCCCCTGCCGCACTTTTTGTAAAATTGTTGATCCTGGAGACAAATGTCTTCTTGTCACTTTCAGAGCTGAAGCCATCCTTCTGCTGACTGTTTGCAAAGGTGGGTGCCAGATGCTTGTGCTAGCCCCACAGTCTGTGAGTTGGAGTGTCTGCCTCCTTTACCCTGGAAACTGTGCATCTCCCTGCTCTCTGTGTGCCTTTGCAGAATGCCAAGAACAGCATCCTCTTAATGTATGAGTCTCTCCACCTGTTCCAACCCCAATGAACAGGAGAGGGCCTCTGAGATCCATGATTGGGAGATAGTTCCTCTAGAAATATTCCCAGATGCCCAGGGCTGTGACTTCAATGGGAAAAGTGTAAAGGATAGAGTGTTTAATGCATTTTCACACAAGCATGAGGCTCCATGCCACACACACACATTACATGGGTGATGCCACGTAATCCTCCTATATGATGAAAACTCTATTATTTTCCCCATTGTACAGTGTAGACCAGAGCCCTGAAGAGATTAAGCAGCTTGCCCAAGGTCTCTCTCTTGCTCTCACAGATGCACAAATATAGGTACACATGTGTACAGGCATGCATATACAGCATTAGTAAGTGGCAGGGCAGCCTTTTGTCCTGGAGATCTACCTCCAGAGCAGGATGTTATGATGCCTCCTAAAAGCAGCCCCCCTTTATCAACCTTAGGTGTAGAGTCTTAGCAAGTTAGAACTGGCAGACTCAAGTTCATGTGAGATACCTGAGTACAGCGGCACTGAATAGCATGCTGGCATTAAATGGATGAGGTGATCCAGACAGCTTTCTGAACCTCCAGCCAGTCTTGAAACCCAAGTGTCTTATCTGGGTTCTCCCAGAATCAGCCTCCAAGGTGAGGATCCATGGACCAGTAACCGATTATAGAAGAATTGCTCCTGGGGGTTGGAGGAGGCAGGAAGGGAGCAGGAGGGGAGGATGGGAAGGGAGGAAAGCAAGCCTGTGCAGCACATCAGGGAAATCTCAGAGGGGAACTTCAGCCTGACCCCACAGAGGGCTATGGAGGGTTAAGCAACACCTCAGAGTCTGTCCTGCCTGGAAGCAAGGGAGCCGGACTTTCACACTAATACCAGTCTGTTCGTGTTTACTTGACACCAGAGAGGACCTCAGCCCACAGGCATCCCTGCTCTCTGAGCTTGAAGGGCAACCAGCTCCAGGGACCCAAGTCCTCTGAAGACAATGAATGTGCTGGAGTTAGGAGAAAAGCATACAGAAACTGCAGGGTGGGTGCACAGATCAGATAAAGGAGTCAGGCGGTGTCCAAGTGGAGACTGCCAGGATGCCCAGCACTGAGTCCCTGATGAATAATAGCACAGTGCTTTCACATAAAGCCAGAAGCAGGTCCCGATACCACACAGCCCCATGGCTTCACGAGGGTGTGGGGGGGACTGGAAGGGCACCCAAAAGCATGTAGAGAAACTGATTAAGAGCATTAGAAATAGATTTTGAAAAAAAGATTGACAGAACTTGAATATTTAATAGCCTCAAGAGCAGACTAATAGTGATGCAGTGACATTGAGGTAAACAGGCTTACCACAAGGAGAGTAACAGCCACCAGGATGCATAACAGGACGCATAAGAAAATGTGTGACGTGAGAACCATCAGCCTCAGAAGGCACTACAGACAGGGGCAGTCATCACACCTGGGATCTGTTGGGCAGTGTTGCATGGGCTCCCTCCTGAGTTGATTGGACGTACAAAGCACGACGGCAAATAACATTTCTGAGCTTCTCCAAAGGATGCATGTTTGGGAGCAGAGGTACATGAAGACAAGGATGTGACAAAGCCCGGAAAAGTAGACATTCTACCTCCCCTCTGCCCCAGGTGAGGGGAACGGAAGTAGTTTCATCTTTGCAAGCATGGGCCTGGCATCAGGATGCTCCAGGTCACCGCCCTTGCCAGCTAAATGACTTCAGGACATTCCTCAACCTCTGTGGACCTCGACTCCCTTTCTCATGTAAACAATGGCAGCAGCTCTGGTCCTTGCCTCTTCAGGCTGCTGCCAGGTACCATCGGTGGGTACAGACATGTTCAGAGCTGGGAACAAATGACACAATAACTAGGAGAGCTCTTTAAACGTGAATGCATGCCCACGCTTGGTGAAAAGGTGGCGTTTGCTGCTTAAGACATTCATCTGTTGCAGCAGAATTTATTTTAATTCAACACAGTATCATCAAGAGACACCCAAGCATCCTAAATATCCACTTCATACTCTATTTCTTCCAGCTATTGACATAGAGCACCTTCCATCACATCAGTGCCATGTGGAAATGCAAGCTCATTCATTCTCCCAGAGTCCTCGGGTATAAGCTAAAATTGGTCAATTAGCAGCTTCATTTTGCAGATACGGAAACTGAAAAATGGATCAAGTCTCCACTTTCTGAATATGGAGCAAAAGCAGACTTTGCTGCTGGTTTCCTTCCTTGAATCTCCAGTTTCTACTCTGTGAGCCAAGCCTGCAAGGCACTTCATCCCTCAGCCTGTTTTCATAGGTATTTTTTCTTTTTTCATGTTTTCATAAAAATGAGTAGGTCTTTCTTTGAAAGGGGTGACAAATGAGCACAGGGGAGAGGCATAGAAATCTCAGAACTCAGGCTGGGGTTCTGGCATACAGAATCTGACACTGTCAATTGGAGAAAGACAATCATCACATGGTTTCACTCATATGTGGAATATAAGAAATATGAAAGGGACCATAAGGGAAAGGAGGGAAACTGAGTGGGGAAAAATTAGAGAGGAAAATAAACCATGAAAGACTCCTAACTCTGGGGAAAAAAAACAAAGGGTTGTGGAAGGGGAGTGGGTGGGGAGATGGGGTGAGTGCGTGACAGGAACTAAGGAGGGCACTTGATGGGATGAGCACTGGGTGTTATACTATATGTTGGCAAATTGAATTTAAATAAAATACTAAAAAAAAAAAAAAAGAATCTGATGTATACCCCAGGCATTGCCCCATGAGCAGGAAACAAATGGCCTAGAGCAGGTCAGGCACATTATCACCCACCCAGTCAGCTAGCTCACTGGGTGCAAGCCTAGGTGTCAGCTGAAGGGACTTCTCAGTCTTAAGCACAGCCCTCCAAGGTAAGGGAGTAGAGGTGCGGGCTGAGATGGGAGAAAACCTACAGTTTGGCAAATGTAAATACCATCCCCGCCACTTTCCAAATACAATATTTGGCATCCCCAGCTCTGGGTCCCTGGGTCATGGCTGGGGCAAGGTCTGAGTGCTGCCTCCTCCCCTGCTCACACGGACTGGGGAGAATGGGGTTCCTGTTCCCAAGTGAGAGAGGCTGGTCAGGACAGCCAGGGTCCAGCATCAGGACTTTAGCTGGAGAAGCTGGGGTCTGAGACAGGAAAAATGGTGATGAGTCCAAAGACTTCCCAGGGAGGGGAATGGAAATAAATAGCTAGGCCAGTAGCTGGGGAAGTGAAAGCCAAGTCGGGCAAAAACAAGCTGTGGAGTATGTTTCTGAGCAAAGCCCCTATCACAGCAGAGCAGCCTCCAGGACCTCTTCTGCCAACAGGACTAATGGCACCTGTGAAAGGGGCCGTCCCAGAGAAGTGGAGAGAACAGGTGTGAGGAGCCTCTGCTAAGTGCCTTGGAGAAGGCAGAGACTCCCTGTTACTTCCCAGCTACTCCCATAAACTGCAGATGTTCTCAAGTGCTTGATGTGGGTTCTTCTACTTTTCTTACATCTGTGGACTCCCCTCACTCTTCGCAACAACGCTGAATGTGGGGAGGGGAGGAGGTGGCTTGTTCAAGGCCACTCTGCAGCAGGCATCCCTGCTCTGGGCACCAGGCAGCTCACCCCTCCATGACCCTTCCTGCCCTCTGCAAGGAGGATGCGGCCAAACTGCAAGGAGATCCCACATCAGAGCCTGCTGCTTAAACTACAGTGGAGGTTATCATGGGCATGTGAGTGTGAAGACACTGGCCGACCCTCCTGCTACTATTTTAGTTTTGGCTATAGTAGCTCTTCTTGTGACAGCGAGAGCTCAAGGATCTGAAGACTGTGTCAAGGAAAGACACGGACATCCTTTGCTTCTCAGGCAAACAAGCACTGTCTGTTTCGCTTCTTTCAAACTCCCATCCACTCAACTGGGAGATTTAGCCTATTGTGCCACCCGGGGCAGTCGGAGGGGGCGTGCATGGAGTCTACTTGACATATCCTGACTTTTCCTTTCCCTTTCCCCTTGAACTCGTCAGAAGGGCAGTGGGTGGCAGTGAGGTGATACCGAGAGGCTGCAGCAAGAGAGCAACAGAGGAGAAAAAATCAGACTAGATTCCAGAGGAAGACAAAGATTATAACACCCTGTCTAAGCACACCCTGTCTAAGCACACCCTGTCTAAGCTGCTAGTTTTGGAAGGAGTGGAGAGGCCTGCCAGCATCAGAAGTGTCACAGCTGCTTCCTCTCTGCATGATGCCATCCTGGCCTCTAGCCACGCCATGTTATACTGTAGTTTCTGTGCCACGAGACCATCACGTGGGCCACGAGGGGCCAACCTGCAGCCTCCACCCTACATGCCCCCTCCGTCAGCACATTGTCTGAGAAGAGGCCAAAGGAGAGGGCAGCCAGGGGATGCAGGCCTACAGGTGCCACTCCCATGCAACCCTGGCATCCCTGTTGCTCCTCCAGAATTTGCCTTTGTCTTGATAATTAGGGAACAGTTGATTAGCAGGTAAAAGACATATTTCCATTGAAAAGTGTGTTTTCAGTGCCTTTGGTGAAGCAATAAAATGTATTTTTCTAGCTGTTGACATCTTTGGTGCCTACACAAGATTTTTTTCACAAGATAAAATACATTTTTGTGGACACAGCTAGTCTGCTAGTGTGAGTTAGAGGGGGCAGGCCTGACTCCAGCAGACCCTGCTGAAGATTCCAGCGCACAACTTGTTTTGCCTGGTTAGTGGGAGACCCAGTTACCCCTGCTGAAAGCCCACAGCAATGAAAATCTTGACAAAAAAATTTTTTGGAAGTGTTGTTACAGGTAATGCAAGTGTTGAGTTATCAAATATATTTGTGCAGAAAAAAAAGCCAGATTTTTTCCTATAAATTCTAGGAAATAAGTAAATTTGTTTGTTTGCAGCCAGAAGGTCTCATAGTTTTCAAATAGTATGCACTCAGTTCTCTAATGCTTATCAGCTTTTACCATAAACAGCATTCAGGGTGGCTGCTGCTGGGAATGTGCAGATGCACAACACAGAAAGTGCAGAATAACTCCCCCCACCCATGTTCACCTCCACACAGGTCCATGCACACATGTGTGCACACGCAAATGCAATCCTTACCTGCTAAGAGCTTCCTGTTCAGTAAGTGTAATAAGTAAGGCAAATAAAGAACAGTGCTCCAGGTAGGAAGTGGTTCAGCCAACAGAGACAGAAAGAAAGAGGAGATTCCCTTCTTTTTTTTTTTTTTTTAGAAGTTATTTATGTTTAATGCTTAAAAGTCTGAATGCACAATCTACCATTATAGAAGTACTGGTGGTCAATACGAAGCATTAGAACTATGTACAATGCACAGTTTAGTATCAAAATCTTACTACACTGTAGAGTTTTACGAAACTGTTAATGACATCAAACACTAAGCACTTAAGACACCATTTTTTTCTGCTACCACATTAAGAACATCAATGGACAGTCCATTTCAACTTGCAGCATCCATCCGTTTCTAGTATGAAATTAAGTAATTTTCTACTTATACAATAAAGTTTATCTACACAGTTCTCTTGATTTTGATCCATAGCAGCAAAGGCACTGTATGTCAGCAGATCCACAGACTTAAAAGATTTTTAAAGCATTCAAACAAAAAATAATAATAATAAAAAAAGGAGTCACATATCATAGTTGAACAGCAACAACAACATAAAAGATAACACAATGTTTCTGGCACAATGGCACAGCCTGTGTCCATTTTGGGAACATCCAACTAAGACAGGGAAAGAACCAGAGGTAAAGAAAGCAAGCCCTCATCTCAGGTGAGAGTCCATTCTTTCTGGTTTCAGAGGGAGGTCCTTGCAAATCTCCTCTGCTGTCCTTGTTTTGTAAAAGACTTGACTTGCACAGCAGGAGGAATCCTCCCCTGAATCTGTGCAGTTCCCAAAGAACATGCCAAAAAATAGCCTGTAATTTCTCGTAATGACAAAACTGCCCAAAGGTATACATCTCCCTTTGCAAAGAAACGTGGCAAAAATATCCAGAAGGGATTAAGTTCTCTCTTTAGGCCAAATTTAATTTGTTCATCTGTCTATAATACAATAAAAAAGGAATTAAAAACTTATTACAAAGACACTTGTCGACAAGTCAAAAAAGAAAAAAGAAAAAAGTCCAATTACTTATATCAAATAGAATCTAAAGCTATAGATATATTGGTTAAAGTTCTCCAAAGACTCAAATGAATACGACGTGGCCTGTCATGTTCTAATTGTTCAAATCTTCAAACATTTAAAATAAGTAGAAAACAAAAAAATTTAACAACACAGCAACATATTGTTTCCATATGTAATTATACATTTCACATCTCTATACAGTCCTTAGTCTACATTTAGTGACATTTTTCATCAATTATTTTAAACTTTCCTTTCCCCTCCTTTGCCAAAAAAAGGGGGGAGGGGTATCAAATACAACGCATCTTCATTATCAATGCAGGAGCAGACAGCTTTATTCAGTCAAAGTTAAAAAGCCTTCTTAAACAAAATAAATATATTACAGATATAATACATAATTAAAGAATTCATCACTGTTAGTATGGTTATTCCATGTTCTTCCAAGTAGAGAGCTGAAGATTTGGTATCACAGGTTCTTACCGAGTATTCACAATTCAACAGCAAGGACACCTCACAGATCTTTTCTCTGAGCTTCTGTCCAACCGGAGAGTGGCTGGCAGTGGGAATGGAGAACAGTAACGTGGAAGTGCTACATGTCACCAAGCCAGATAAATATCAGCTGCATCTCCATGAGAGCTGTGTACTGTCGCTCAAGTTTGCCCATTGTGGCAAATGGTTCATAAGCACTGGAAAGGACAACCTTCTGAATGCCTGGAGAACACCTTATGGGGCCAGTATATTCCAGTCCAAAGAATCCTCATCGGTGCTTAGCTGTGACATCTCTGTGGATGACAAATATATTTGTCATGTGGATGACAAATACATTGTCACTGGCTCTGGGGATAAGAAGGCCACGGTTTATGAAGTTATTTATTAAGGACAAATCTTCATGTGAACTGGACCCATTCTCCTTGTAGCACTTTGTTCTCTCATTCTCTTACCCACCCCACCACCCCCCCCCCCGCCCTGCATCTAAAACCAAGGAGATTCCCTTCTTAAAAGAAGGTCATGGCCCCGATTTTGTGTTCTGGGAGTGGGGATGTTGGAGACAAGCCTGCCTGTGGGTGGCATGGCCATGCAGCCAGTGGTATGGCAGTTGAGGGGGCAGGTGGAGATGCATGCCTGGCCAGGAGTCCAAACAAAGTGACAGAATTCCTGCTATGACTTTGAACAAGGGAGTCACGACATTTACCTTCAGATAATTTTCTAAAAGTGGCACACATGGCAAAAAGTGTAGGATCATATGTGATGATTTCAAAGCCACCTGAAGAATCTTAGAAGCTGACTTCCTCCTTTGCTACCTGTGAAAGATCTACTCACAGCTTACCTATACAAATTTGATTCTGTCATTCTTCTGGTTGAATGCTGCTTATGGCCGCAAGATGAAGTCTAACCTCCTTAAACCCTGTGTGAGGCCTTTAGTGATCAGGCCACTGCCCTCCTCCCCAGACTGATCCCCTGACCTCACCCACCTTACACTTGGGGCTCCATGCTTCTTCTGACCTAAAAACCTGTAAAAGCATCTCAGCCCCTGGAGGACCCCTTGCCCCATCCCCAGTGTGCACAAGCACCCATACAGAAGCCCTTAACTCCTGCTCCACACTCAGGTCTCAGCTGTTCTGATTACTTCCAGTTTCCTTGGGCTGCCCCCCTCTCCATCAGAGCTACTATGGATCTACAGAGCTACTGTTCATTGTCCTCAAGGGAAAAGCCCCCCTCCTCTCCTATCAGGTTCTCCACCGTCATTGCTCATACCTGCCCAGTAGTAGACACAAGCAGACATTGCTGAACCAATGACAAGGTCGCAGGCCAGGAAAGACCCATCCAGTCGACTGCCCAAAACAGTCTACTATTGCAGTATTCCTGCTTTCCATTACTTGTTAAACATTGCATTTTGCTATTCCTTCCATGTCTGTGGGGACATAATTTAAGTACATTTGACAAGCTATACCATAGGTGACAAAACCCTTTTGAGTATATTTTGGATTGTCAGGTGGGCCCTGCGACCAAGGGAATACTTTCCTTCATACCACCAGTCAGAGTTTATTAGTCCTGCATCCCCAAGCTGTAGACATTCTGTGTGGCCATCCTCAACCCCTGCTATAGGAGGAGATCTTCATGGCATCCTGGTGCCCTGATATCAAGCAAACCATGTTTCAGTGACACTGGGCAGGACTGGCTGCTGGGACAGTTGTGGCACTGCCAAGTCCTGCTTCTCTAGGCCCCTGCTTATGTGCATGACAATCACTCCGTGAATGTGCCTGCAGAACACAGAAGGCCAGGCGGGTTGGTTCTGGCATGTGCCTGAGACAGGTTCTTTGTTTAAGAGACACTCTTTTTTTTGAAATATGAGTGATAAACTGGGAATCACGAAAGGGAAATTGCTTACCTTTGTGCTTTTCCCCTCCACTTCCACATCCTGCAAAATTACAGAAGTGGTTATTTTTATAATAGAATCTCTTTTTTCCAAGAAAAAAAAAGCACATGCAGCAAAAAAAATATTTTCTTGTGCCAAAAACAAGTTCTTAGGCCTTTTAGAAAATGCTAGAAATCATTCTAATAATTAATGACATGTTTAAATGCTTAGTTCTGCACAAGCAATGTTTTCAATGATCCCGACCTCTTATTTTGTCATTATGTTAGAGCTACATTAGTACATGTAGTTCTCTTGTGCAGCAAGGAAAACATGCTCTCCTTCCATTTCAGTGAAGACGGTACATTGACCTGTCCACTTCAGCACGTAGATTGAAGTGGACATCTGAATCTATTTTTTGAGACTAGCGTTTAGAGCACATGCTGCAAATTCTGGCTTCACAGTCAATCCTGATGGCAAGGTTTTGTAAAGGTAAGCTTCTAATTTTTCTCTTTAACAGTCCTGGAAACAGCCATTTTTTCCAACGTTTGGCAAATACATTTTCTCAAAGATACTGATTTATTCTGATACTGCACTCTGTCATAATAATAGATTTGTGTTATGGATCATTAACTAGATCAAGGAAATTAGTAACTAGATAAAATTCAAGTAGAAGCCACCTGCCAAGGCAGGACAGGGGTGAAGTGGTATTGAGGCATACGAGGACCAGCCACATTGGGGACACAGGGAGCAGGGGCTAGAGGCTCTGGTGTGAACAGGCTGGGTTGTTACCTGATATCTCCAAAAATGCCCAAGAGAGTATGTGACAGTATAGGAAGAAGAAGAAGTGAATTGTCAAAGTTGGGAGATGGAATAAATTCAGGGTGGGAGACAAGCAGATAACAGCAGAAAGGATCCACAATATTTGCACTGAGCACAAAGGGAGCCCCTGAACTTGACCTTTCTTTCCTGACTGACCTCTGGCTGCATGATGTATATGGGCCTGGTTGCCGGGAAAGGTACAGGATCTATCTCAACTGGATGGCATAACCAAACCTACCTCTGTGTTTATCTGATGTAACCCACAAAAATGAGCAGCTTGTGGCTGAGTCTCAACCCAGGGCCACATTCAAAGAAAAAGCAATTTGACACCTAACATCTTGAAGTAAAAGGCAGATCCTTAAAGTAGACATGAATGGTACAGGAATTTCACACAGTAAATCATGCAGCAAAATTTTCCAGGATCCTACTTAGAGTCCTCTCTTGTGCAAAAGGAAGCTTGTTTGACACACATTCAGACACCACCTGGAAAAGTGGGTGCCAATGCCTCCTGAGCCCATGGAGGATGGAGGCTCAGGGATATGCATATCCTCTTCATCCCTCTCCTGGTTGATTTTGAGAAACACTTCTCATTCATCAGATGGCCCCAGGGGATGGAAAGCTGGTTGTCACCTACTGTGACCGCCTCAGGAGTTTCTCCCTTAGACTGGCTCCCTCTTCCTCCCCATGGACCATATAGGTAGTCTTCACATCTTGTCCCTGGGATTAGTTCCCCCAATAAAAGTCTGACTGCACCCTTAGGCTCTGGTTTCAGAAAAGGAGACCCAGGCCAAGCTACCATTCTGGATTAGGTAGCACTTGTGTTTACTGAAGTGGCCCAGCTTCTCTAATTCAGGTATGCAAAATCATGAACTCCGCTGAGGAAAACTATGCCAACAAAGAGGATGGGCATCAGGACACCAAAAGAATAAGTAGCAAAACCTATTATTTGGCTTTAGTGGGTCTTAGAGGAAGCAGGGAGAACTCTGGAGCATACCTTGCTGGCACATCTTCCCAAAACCCCTAACAACCACAGATCTTCCTTAGCATCTCCATTGCTATAAGTGCTAGCAATCTATGGCAAATGTTGTTATGTCCACTTTGTAGACGGAAAAACTGATATTTCAAGAGGTTAAGGAGGTGGCTGAATGCCTATGACCATGGTTGCACCCCATGGTCCTAGATGTGCTCAGATGTCTCTCAGTCTCTGGCTTTAAAAGCCTGGGGAAGAGTGGAACAGAACACTCATGTTTTCATGCTCTTACAAGAGAAATTAAGGCTGTCCCAGGAATTAGCATAATGTCAAAGAAATATGTCGGTATGAGTCATAAGCAGCAAGTTCTGCAGAAGCTGGATAGTGGGCAGATGGAATCAGCCAAAGGGATCTAGGGGGATCTGAAGGGATACAAGGGTGTTGGCCACACCCAGCCTCTGCCCCCTCAAAACAAGTACCTTGAATGAGAGAGATAACATCAATCACTCCTCTTATGTAGTATTCTGGGGGCCTTCAAAGCACCAGCATCTGTTTTGTGTCAAAAATCCAGAATTGGCCACTTTGTTGGAAAAAGTACCCAGCAACCTTGTCTCACCAACTGTCTTTAAGAAGAATAACCAGCCAACTCTGGTCAGGAAAACATGCTGAGTGTATTGAACACATTCACGCCTCACACAATGCCATTTTAGATATGCAGAAATCCAGAAGTGATAGGAAGCAGCAGATGCTTACTTGGAGCTCAGGTAAACATCTGAGTTCCCAACCTTGATGGTAAGAATTCCGCTGACTCCTAACAGACTCCCCCTGTTAATGTTGGCTACTGAGGAAGTAGAAGACAGCCAGTGCTGTGCAAAAGCTTCTTATCTTGATGAAGTCCCAATAGTTCATTTTTGCTTTTGTTTCTTTTGCCTTCGTGGATGTATCTTGCAAGAAGTTACTGTGGCCGAGTTCAAAAAGGGTGTTGCCTGTGTTCTCCTCTAGGATTTTGATGGAATCTTGTCTCACATTTAGATCTTTCATCCATTTTCAGTTTATCTTTGTGTATGGTGAAAGGGAGTGGTCTAGTTTCATTCTTCTGCATGTGGATGTCCAATTTTCCCAGCACCAATTATTGAAGAGACTGTCTTTCTTCCAATGGATAGTCTTTCCTCCTTTATCGAATATTAGTTGACCATAAAGTTCAGGGTCCACTTCTGGATTCTCTATTCTGTCCCATTGATCTATGTGTCTGTTTTTGTGCCAGGACCACACTGTCTTGATTACCACAGCTTTGTAGTGCAACCTGAAATCTGGAAGTTTTTGCACAGCAAAGGACACAGTCAACAAAACTAAAAGACAAACTACAGAATCAGAGAAGATATTTGCAAATGACATATCAGATAAAGGGCTAGTTTCCAAGATCTATAAAGAACTTACGAAACTCAACACCAAAGAAACAAACAATCCAATCATGAAATGGGCAAAAGACATGAAGAGAAATCTCACAGAGGAAGACATGGACATGGCCAACACGCACATGAGAAAATGCTCTGCCTCACTTGCCATCAGGGAAATACAAATCAAAACCACAATGAGATCCCACCTCACACCAGTGAGAATGGGGAAAATTAACAAGGCAGGAAACCACAAGTGTTGGAGAGGATGCGGAGAAAAGGGAACCCTCTTGCACTGTTGGTGGGAATGTGAACTGTGCAGCCACTCTGGAAAACTGTGTGGAGGTTCCTCAAAGAGTTAAAAATAGACCTGCCCTACGACCCAGCAATTGCACTGTTGGGGATTTACCCCAAAGATTCAGATGCAATGAAACGCCGGGCACCTGCACCCCGATGTTTCTAGCAGCAATGTCCACAATAGCCAACTGTGGAAGGAGCCTCGGTGTCCATCGAAAGATGAATGGATAAAGAAGATGTGGTCTATGTATACAATGGAATATTACTCAGCCATTAGAGATGACAAATACCCACCATTTGCTTCGATGTGGATGGAACTGGAGGGTATTTTGCTGAGTGAAGTAAGTCAATCGGAGGAGGACAAACATTATAGGGTCTCATTCATTTGGGGAACATAAAAAAATAGTGAAAGGAAATAAAGGGGAAAGGAGAAAAAATGAGTGGGAAATATCAGAAAGGGAGACAGAATATGAGAGACTCCTAACTCTGGGAAACGAACTAGGGGTGGTGGAAGGGGAGGAGGGCGGGGGGTAGGGGTGAATGGGTGATGGGCACTGAGGGAGGCACTTGACGGGATGAGCACTGGGTGTTATTCTGTATGTTGGCAAACTGAACACCAATAAAAAATAAATTTATTATTAAAAAAAAATGTTGCTCCAGAAAAAAAAAAAAAAGAAGAAGACAGCCTGGATCTGCACCTTACCTCTCCTCTCACTAACTATGTGAGCTATTCAGTTCCTGATTCTCAGCCTCTTCAGCTCCTGGGATCACTCCCAGCCCCACTGAGCTGAGATCAGAATTCAGTGAGGTTATGTATATAAAGAACCTACCTTATTTCTAGGTGCAGCAGATAACAAAAATGACCCTCAATTCCTTCCACCCTTTAGTACATACATGCTCATTGCCAATGTGATTTTATGGCTCCATCCATCAAAACATGAAAGCTATTTCCCCATCTCCTGCCTTGGAACAGGGCACCTGACCTGCTTTGGTTAATGAGACCATAGCTAGTGTGAAGTCTGCTGGAAATCTGTGTGCACCGAAGCTGTAGCCATTGGGCACCCTACAGCCACCACTTTGTAAGGAATGCTGGGACAGCCATCTGGGTGGCAGACTTACGGCCTGGCCTGTCGGCCCATCACCAATCAACCCCCAGATAGGTGAGTCAGGCTTTTGACTGCCAGCTGACCACAGATAGGTCTGAGTGAGCCCAGGCAGCACCAAGTGAAACAGAGGCAATCCATCCCAGTGGGCTTAGCCCTCTTGGCCAACCCTCAGAATTGTGAGCGATTATTATTTTAAGCTACTGAGTTTGGGGGAAACAATAGATAAGAGATACTCTGGCACTATAGAAATTGCTTAGAACACATTCACTTTCTCTCTTCTTTGATTCTTTCCAAAGCGATGTGATGGATGCAGAGGCAGAACAGCTAATTTGGAAATCAGTAACCCAAATGTGGCTTGACTGCCCTTCCACACAGCCCTTCTAGAACTGTCTTCTCATGGGGAAAATCAGAGGGTGGTAATCAAGAATTCCTCCAGCTCCAACTTTATGACATTCTTGGGCAAGTTTTTTCATGTTCTAAACTCTCATTCGACGTGGCCTCAGAAATCTCCCTAGGTTTTAGCTTTTTCTCCCTTTATTTCTGATTCATTCATGTTTTTTTTTTCTTAGAACCTTGCCTCTCATGTCTATATTGAACATCTGAATGCTCATCTTCCTGTCCTTCTAAGTCAAAAAGGATTCCACGGTCATAAGACATTGCAGCTTTTCAATTCCTGGATGTCATCAACTTAAGACAAACAATTTAGTAATAGATTTTGGGGAGTAAAAAGAAAAAAGAAACCCTGTATTATATTAATTAAAGTGCTTTAAAATTGCATATACCTATTCTTCATCTTTAATACTACAATCAACATTTGGGACAGAGCACTTTACATGTTTGATCTAAAGATGGGTTTCTGAATGAGCTCTGTTGACCCCCAGACACTACACATAGTACTATAGCCCTTGATCTAAAGCCTTTCAGTTTAAGACATTTTAAGGAATATTTCTTATTTTTAAAAACTTGAATCTGTATTTCCTCTCGTCAAGTCCACATACCTCTGGGCAGGTAACAGCTTCTCCTGAAAATCACTGAGAAGACTGACAGCTGGCTTGGTGCTTTAGTGACAGTTCTTCACAACATGTGAATTGGCCCCACCAACTGTCCATAGCTCTGAAAAGTCCTATAATCTCTTGTAAGAGATAAGAATCATTGAGAAGGTTACGCTGTTTCTAGGAGATTTGATGATTTCTACTGTGTCCCACTGCCCAATATGTGGCAGCCCCTCATTTGCTTTTTCATTTCAGTGTTTCATCACCTGTATCAGTTATGCTAACACTGCAATCACAAGCAGGGAACCACACTTAAGACAAACTGCTCTATGTGCACAGTTAACATTCCAAATCAACTGAGGTGCCCTCAGGAGCCCTGGATTCCTCCCAGAGCTGCCACATTTGCTGGGAGCAGGTGACAACCCCTCTCAGGGTTTTAGACTCCTGATCCTGGCAAGTTTCTTTTGCAGTGAAGAGTAAGGCCCATTAGGATTGCAGAAACACTAAAAGGAGTGTGTTTGTGTGTGTATATGTGTGTGTGTATGCGCGCGCGTATGGGGTAGTGTCAAGAAAAGACAGTATGTATCTGGGGATCTTGAAGCTATGTTAGTGGCATGGAAGAAATTAATAAGAAGAAGATGAGGAAGAGGAATGTTCATACCACATTATGAATTGTTCCATTTCTTTCAAATTACCCTCTTTCTTCAGAGACATCTGTTTTTTGATCTCGCAGTCCAATGTGGTTTTTTCAACAATTATGAATCACTGAGTATTTCTTCAGTACCTGCAAAGCATCCAAAGTAAAGAGCTTTTCAAACATAGAACATAGTGACTTAAGGGAGTTCACCCATAAAACTGTCAGAAGAAGTTTCATATTCATTCCACAACAAAAGAAAATTGTGAATATTTAGATGCTAAATTGATTGAGGCACATTATGGAAACCAACTCTTAGAAAATATTAGGAAATGCAATTCCATACCACCCACACTCCCTACAAATATATCCATGCTCAACACATCACCAAGATGAGCCAGGGTATACAGTTCCAGAGTATCAACCTGAAAAGTTTCAAAGTACCTGGGATATACAGATAGTCCACAAAATTCAATGGTGTTTTCTTCCTTTAACTTCTGCAATCCTCACTTCTGGAGGAAACACTCCACAGGCAATCAGTGATCATGTTTTATACTGCACGAAGGAAGGTGCCTCCTGTCCTATTAGGAAAAATCCAATTTAAAATTCAGATAGTACCTAGAGTCAAAGTGCTCTCTTGGCAAAACAAAACTGCCCTCCAAAATTCAACCCAAAGCCCAGATAAGCAAAAGCGGCATTGGCAGAAAGGCAACAAACTGTGCTCCAGGCTACTTCTGTATATTCTGTAGCCACAACTACCTCAATTAGCCTTTCTAAAGAAAAACCTGAGAAATGGGATGATTCTCTGCTCACCTCAGATGAGTATAACAACATCTTCTTAACCCAGTGGTTCAGATGAAAGAATTTTCTGTTCAGGAAAGGACTAGCAACTTTACTAAGGTAAGGGTGGGGGGCATCTCCCTCCCATCTGAGAACTTCTCCTAGATGGGAGAGATGTGCCAAACCATGAGCTTGTAGCTCTGAGGATCTAGAGGAAGAACCTCCAGTTTTGCTTTGCCATGCTGCAGAGATGGAGATTGGATTGCCATTCAAATGATGAAGGCAAAGCATAGATAGTGCTGGTTCTGCTGACCTGTTCCTCCACTTGAAAGTCTTTTTACAGTACCATTCTGACTTCAGCATTCTCTTTGGGTTGCTGATGTTCCACAGGTGCCAGACTCCCCCCACACACTTACACACACACTGCCCCCCAAGGGAACACAGTGAGGGACCCATCCTTCCTGCACCACCTCTAACTCCTGCCCTTTGGAAATTCTACCAGAGGTACTGTTAGTGGAAGCAGTGCCTTCTGGGGGGGGGGGGGGGGCAAAGGGTTGGTTACTAGGGCAAGGCGGAGGGTCTCCTGGGGGCATGACCAGCCTTGACTAACAGGGCCTTGGCTAGCAAGGCTGGAGTCTACAGCAGGTCTGCACCCGGGGTAGAAACGGGCTCACAGATTATTTTCCTAAGTCACTTTAACTCCTTTTCGGATAGATCTTTCATTCCGGGTTCTTTCTCTATGGAATTCAAACTGAAAGCACTATACTCCCTTCCCCCAACACTTCAAATGCAGAATACCTTGGGAGGTGGCCCTCCTCAGCCCTGCTCCCCTATTCCCACTCTCCTAACCAGAATTATGCCCCCCAAACCGCCCTCCCCCACAGCTGTAGTCTCCAATTGCCAAGGGGCAGCCAGTGGAAGAAAACATTGTTTGGGGCTGGGCAGGGTGTCTCCGAATCCGGGCCGCACCTGCTTTCACCTGGATAGCTGGTGGATAGCTGGTGGCCAGTACTCTGTCAAGTGGGTCCTCTGAACCTCAGAACCTCACAGGAGCCTTGGGAGGCCTTTAGGACCGATTGGAATCATCTCCTCTTGGAGCCAGGCTGCTACCCCGTCCTCGGAGCACCCAGGGGCTCCTCCCACCCCCAGTCTTTGCAGCCGCCACAGTCCCAGCCCCCGGCCCCGGGCCACCCACGGACGTGACCACCCCCGGGGGCCTGTCGGCCGGGGGCAAAGCTGGCGGCTGCCTCCGCACGGGGCCGTTCTCGCCCTCGCCGTCCTCCTCCCCTGGAGCCCGTGGCCACCGCGGCCAGCACGCGGGGCACCAGGCCGGGCGAGCCGAGCCCAGCCCAGCCGAGCGGCGCGTCCCGGGACGCCCCCGCCCCCCGCCCGCCGAGTGCGCGCCGCGGGGTCTCCCCGCACCCGCGAGCTCCGCCCCGTCGCCTCCGCGCAGCTCCCCGCGGCCCCTACCCGGCGCCCTCGCGCGCGGGGCAGCGGGGCAGCGGGGCGCGGGCGGCGAGCTCCGGGCGGGGAGCGGCGCCGGGAGGCGGGGGCGGGCCCCGGAGGGCGCCGGCAGCCGGAGCAGAGGCGGGCGCCGCCCCGCCCGCGCCCCGCACGCTCGCTGGCTCCGGAGACGCGCGGGCGGCCGCCGGGGCGCACTGGCCGGGTCACCTTGTCCGGGAGGTGAGTCCCGACGCCCCCGCAGCGCGGGCGGACCGAGGGGCCAGGAGGCGGCGGCGGGGCCGGGGGCGGGGGCCGGGGGCCGGGGGGCGGGGGCGGGGGCGGGGGCGGCGCGCGCGGAGGGCGCCCTGGCTCCGCCTCGGAGCGCGCAGACCCGGCGGCGGCGCGGGGCCCGCGGTGAGTCCGGGGGTCGCGGCGGCGCGACCTGGGAGGCGCGGGGAGCGCAGAGCGGGCGCGGAGATGCGGGGGCCGGGGCCGGGGCCGGGTGCTGTGAGCCCCGGCTGCAGCCTGGCGTCTCGCCGCCCTGGGCGCCCCGGCGGCGCGAGGGGCTGTTGCGCAAAGTCGGCGGGAGCTAGTGAGACCCGGGCCCGGGGGCGCGGTGGAGCGGGACCGCCCGAGGCCGTGAGGGCGCACGGCGGGCAGTGGCTCTGCGGCTTCGGGCGACCCCCCGAGCGACCCAGAAGAGGCCGGCTGGTGCTGGGGCCCGAGGTCCGGATGGGGCCGGGAAGGTAAACCGGCGTGGCATGCCCTCGCCCAGCGAAGGGGAGAAGGAAGGCGGGGGCGCGAGCGCGCGGGGATGGGGACTCCCAGCCCCGGGCCGGGACGTCCGCGAGTGCTGGTCCCTGGGAGCCGCAGCCCCGGCCCAGGCAGGGGGCCGCGTGCACGCGTGCACCGCTTTGGGGGATCAAGTTCGAGTCCCGATTTCCCCAGGCGTGGGCTCTGGCCCTGGGCGTGCGCTCTCCGAGCTGCGGAGAGGGGGACGGACACCCGCGGAGTTGGGCACTTTTCCGAGGGAAGGGGCTTTGGTCGCCCGGGCGTTCTCTGCCGGACTCCGATGGAGCGGGCGCTTGCAGCCTTGCTTCGGGGAGGCCGCCGGTGGGGCCGCCTGGCTTTTCGGAGAGGCCAGGGGAAGGCGTTATCGGGTCGCCTTCTTTCCCTAGTGGGTGGGGGGGTCAGGTTCCCCTTGCCCGCAGAGCCAGGCCCTGGCAGCCAGACTTCGGGGAGCGCAGCCCTTCTGCGGCGTCAGCTGCGCCGGCGCCGCGGGGCTGGGGGCCGGGGGCCGGGCTTGGTGTCCGCGCGGTCCCTGGCCGGTCCCGGGGCGCAGCGCAGCGGACACAGCCGAGGCTTGGCCGGTTGAGGGGCAGCGGCCGGGCGGCTCGGTGGCTCGGTTTTCTCGTTGCAATCGGGCTCGGGCGGTGGTGCGTGCTCGTGTCCGCCTCTTTCCGCGTCCCTCCCCCTGGCCCGAGGGTGTAGTCAGAAGCGGAGGGAGAGGCGGGCTGCGCAGACCTTCAGCCTGTGGGTGAGCAGCCTGGCAGCAAACCCCAGAGCGAGCCAACTTTTCCTGGCTGCGGTGTGATCGCCAGGACAGCCCGCGTTGGAGCTGGCTGCGGTCCTCCGGGGGGGAGGGTCCGACTCAAGATCCTCACGGTGGCCCCCAGCAGGCTGATGTCCCCCCTGGCTAGGGCAGGAAGTAACCAGAGCCAAACCTTCGAGTGAATTATCGCATACCGTGTGTGCCTGGTGGTTGTGTGCAGTGGCTTTTTGGGGATCAGACCACAGGTGCCAAGCCTGCGAGAGGCTGTGAGGAAGAGCCCTCCTCTCTCCAAAACCCCAGCCCCTTTGCAAGGAGCAAATAAATATGGGCTTGCAGCTGGTCCGGTGCCCTCTCCCACCCCACCCCCGCCTACTGCATGAGAATGGAATCGCCAGAACCGAGAGGGCCTTGTTAAAGAAAAGGCAGAAAATGGAAAAATCTGTTTGTAAAGTTTTTTGTTTTTGTTTTTTATCATGGAAAATTTCAATGGTACACCAGAGTTGAGAGAACAATATACTGAACCCCCAATGTACCCTCCATCCAGCACCACACTCACTGACCCTTTACCCTGATCTCTTTTAGTCACCCCTCCTCAGGGCTTTGGAGGCCTAGTTTGATGAAGTATTTAAAGACCCCTTCCGGGATCCCTGGGGGGCGCAGCGGTTTGGCGCCTGCCTTTGGCCCAGGGCACGATCCTGGAGACCCGGGATGGAATCCCACGTCGGGCTCCCGGTGCATGGAGCCTGCTTCTCCCTCTGCCTGTGTCTCTGCCTCTCTCTCTCTCTCTCTCTCTCTCTCTCTCTGTGACTATCATAAATAAATAAGAAAAATAAATAAAGACCCCTTCCAAGCCCACCTCACCTCTAAACGCATTCTCATGTAGCTCCAGCTAATGACGTTTTGTCCCATTTTCACCTATCATCAGAAAAGACTGCTTTAAATGATTCTATTATAACCTAGATGATGTTAAAGTAGAAATGAAGACACTCCCATTTCCATCTTGTGGTAATAAAAGAAAACCTACTGACATTCCTTGAGACATAGGGGGATTGAAGGAGGGAGGAGAAATCCAGATCCTGAGAAAAAGAAACATTTGAAACCATTGGATTTGGCTCATACCAGTTGATGTGCAGGGAATAAACTGGATTCAAGCTGAACCAGGAGAGGCAAAATAATTATTTGATTTTTGGCAAAAACTTTAAACTCAATCCATAAATCATAAGCAATTAATTTATTCCACATTTAGCATGACATAAATTAAAAGTGTTACACACTGGACTTGACTCATCTTTCTCATTAACTCTGACCCGTATATTCTAGGGAGTTATTTCTGTCATAAGAGAATAAAAAGGTATTTTCTTATGTAAGTTTTCTATCTAAGACACTAGTCGGTGCTATTCTGGGGTTTATGAGCAGTACTGAATATTTCATCTCTCAATTAGAAAATGTTTGGTCATCACACCAGTCACATCTGATGCACCCTCTAGGGAGATATTCTTGCTTGCTCAGATTTGAGTCAAAATGTGGTTTCTGTTGGCTGGAGAGAAATAGCATGGTGAGGCCTCCAGAGACAATGGGAAGGTGCTCCCGCTGCCCCCATTCCTACATGGCTCCCTCCCACCCTGCCACCTCTGTGCCTTCCTTTTTATAAAAGCTGCTCCTAAAAATTGTCAGCGTTCTTGGAGGATTCAGACTTTTGAATACCTTTAAAAAGTGCATTATTTAAAGGCATCCTTAGTTAACCTTTTGCAATATGAATAACCATCCTGTAAGTGAGCAGGTTAAAATAACACCTTGTCTTTCCATGGTACCAACATAGCCTTAAGCCCCTCATTTTGGCCTTTGCAGGGCCCCCATTGCGCACTGGAGATGTTCATGACCAACACGGGCCAATTGCAATACTGACCTCTAGCTTGAGCAGACTTGACATTACCAGCAAGATTCTTGGAATGAGTGGATGAAGGTGACAAGGATTGAAGGGTAGGGTGTTCCTTTGTCAGCATCAGCAAAGCAGCAGGGCTGAGTAGCAAGACAACTTGTTCATTCAATGAGAAGTCTTGAGGCTGTTTTGCCGAAAACAGGCTGAAATGAGGTGGTATTTGAGCCATAGCTCTTGGCCTGGCGTCACTACAATGGAGACATTAGGCCAACGTGTTAAAAAAGCAAAAACATTGAAGATATGCATATATTAAAAATTCCAAATTTTAAAGGTAGGCTGACCGGGTTCTTACCCATGTCACCAGAGTTAGAAGAATGAAGGTAGTAGCAGGTGGTTTTAACAAATGTGATTTTTCAACATGCACTGTGCAAGATACTAAGACATTTCCAGTTATTCCTGAAGTTCATAAGTATGTTTTAAGAAGGGGCTGGGTAACTCTTTTAGGCACTGGGCCACAATTGATGCCTACATTTTATTGGCCAGCCAGTGTACTGGATTTCAGCTGAGGATGCAGGGGGAGGGAATGAGGATACACATTTGGGATTTTGCTGTGTCTGTGGCTGCCCTCCCCACCGCCTTTTCTGGAGGGCCTGTGAGGAGACTTAGGTTTCAAACTCTGGGTTCTGCCACTTGCTTCTTGGGTGATCTTAGTTTGCTCACTTACCTTTTCTGACCGTCTATTTCTTTTCATCCTGTTTTTTCCAGGATTTTGAAAACAAAATGGTTATGGTTGGCACAGTTTTTTAAACAGGGAGGACTTAGAGTTGAGAACATTTGAGTATCTTAGTTGCAGTCTCTTGGGGTGCATTTGCATCCCCATGGCCCTCGGAGAGCTCCGGACCAGGCCCTGCTCTGCACCTGCATCCTCAGCAAGAGCCAGAGTGAGGACAGCGTGTGTTCCTCCACGCGGGCCTGCGTCCTCCTGTAGGAATGTGCCTGAGTGGTATAGATGTTCATGTCAGGTGGGGTTTAGAGGGAATATACAGGAAAGACTGTGAGCAGAAATATATCCGTAACACAACTCAGTTTTGACTCATATCACATTATAAAAATTACATGATGCATGTTCTCTAGGAGAAAATATTTTAATAGCGGTTATCAACAAGCCACAAAGCACCAAAGCACATGGTGATTTAAGGTACAAATGTTGCTTAGATCAAAAATCCTAGTCATCTTAAATTGTTTGATGATAAATAATCTGTTAAGTTGCATTACATAAAATACTGAAGCCCAAGAGCAACAAATGAACTCTGAGATCCAAGATACAGAACCAACCAAGCATAACACAAACAGGAAACAATACACATGCACAGAAAATACAGAAGGTAGAAGCTGCTTCTGGAAGCATACTTCGGACCAGCCCAGTGGACAGCTTTAGATATTTACTCGCATGAGAAAAATTTATCTAGGAGTTCAGTTAACATTATTCCAGAGAGATGGGAAGTTTTGCCCTGGAGGTTCAAATCAATGTTTAGTCGATGTGAAACATTTTGAGGTTTTAGTTCTTAATCGATTCTTGTATTATTCACAGTCATTTGAAACTTAGGTCTTTATAATTCTATAATGTGGTGGCATTTAGGGGTGTAACCCCATGGAAGAGGGAATGAAGGTAGTTCCTGAATACAAGGTCAGTCTTTCAGAAAGGGCCAGTTTAGTTTAGATTCGTATCATAAAAAATTATTGCTTCTTAAACCTTCAGACTCATTGGTTAGCCACTTTCAAATGTGCCTCCCTTCTGTTTCTTCTTTAATCCTCTTGATTGAGGAATGTCAGTGTCCAAAACAAAACAAAAAAACAAACATTTCAGACAATTAGAACTACAAATGTTTTATTCCATTGCCTGAACTTTAAAGATACTTCTGAAGGAGAAAAAATATTTTACTTCAAATATTCTGGAGCTTCACTTCTGCATAGGGAAGCAAAGAAAAAAATGTTACATAAACTCCCCTTTCTGCCATGTGTACAATATGCAGGATTTCTCTTTCTTTCTTTCTTTCTTTCTTTCTTTCTTTCTTTCTTTCTTTTGAGAGAGAGAGAGAGGGACAGCGAGTGTGAGCAAGGAAGGAAGGGGAGAGAGGGAGAGACAGAATAATCTCAAACAGGCTCTGCACCCAGCACAGAGCCCAACTTGAGGCTGGATCTCATGGCCCTGAGATCGTGACCTGAAGTGAAATCAAGAGTCAGACACTTAACCCATGGAGCCACCCAGGGGCACCTACAATATGCAGGTTTTAACTTATTGATATGACATTATCCTCAGACTTGGTGATACAGGCTCTCAGTTGGTGTAGGTGTTTGAAATAAGAAGTTTTATTTTGGGGGTCCTAGTGGGCTTAAGTCCTGGAACAGGGCTAGGAAAGCCAGTAGAATTAGAGGAGACCCTGAGGATGTCCAACACCACCTGCCATAGATTTTTATCAATTATTTTATTATTTGCAGTGTCAAAATTGCCTTTAAATAAGGTACTGGGATGCCTGGGTGGCTTAGTGGTTTAGCGCTTGCCTTCGGCCCAGGGTGTGATCCTGGAGTTCTGGGATCAAGTCCCACATTGGGCTCCCTGCATGGAGTCTGCTTCTCTCTCTGTCTGTGTCTCTGCCTCTTTCTCTGTGTGTCTCTCATGAATAAATAAATAAAATCTTAAAAAAATAAATAAAGAACAGTAGTTCATCCTTAGCTGCAGGGGATGTGTTCACAGCACCCAGATGCTTGAAACACTGGATAGTACCAAACCCTGTATAAATTTTGCTTTCTTCCTATACATACATATCTATGTTAAAGTTTAGTCTGTCAGGCACAGTAAGAGATTAACAACAATGGTTAATAATAAAATAGAATAATTATAGCAGTATACTGTAGTAATAGTTATGTGGATGTGGTCTCTCTCTAAATATCTTACGAGACTGTACTCACCCTTCCTGTGATGCTGTGAAATGATAAAATGCCCATGTGATGAGGCGAGGAGAGGTGGGCTGAATGGGGTAGGCATTGTGATGTAGGCTGCTGTGGACCTTCTTACTGTGTGTCAGAAGGATGACCTGCTTCCAGGCCTCAGCTGGTAGTGTGTAACTAAAACTGCAGAAAGTGAAACCACAGATAAGGGGGCGCATTTGTGTAGGCAGCCTCCTATCAGAAATCTCAGCCTTGGCACCTTCCCCTATGTGTTTCCTTTAGAAGGGACCTGGAGCTTACCAGTTGGAATAATGGGGCCACGTCCTGGAGGGCAGTCAGGAAAGTTGAGAGTGTGCATAGGGCCTGGCCTGTGCTGGTAACTCAGACATCCTTGGATGTGTTTTAAGAACCACTCAGCTGCTCCAGATCTCCTGTAGCCCCTGTGTGCACACAGATGGTGGATGGAGCCCTGCACTGGCTGAGCCCAGCACTCCCAGCTCAGTTCTGAAATGTGTCCCAGTGTCTCTTGCCTGCCTGCAACTTATTTTCACATTTCTCCCCCAATCCCTTTCCTTTCCCATAGTGTCCTTTGGTACAAGCAGTTCTTCCACAAAGAGCTATGAGCAGATTAATTAATATGCATACTATTTCATAGCTTTTCTTTCTACACTAAACCCAGAGACACAGCACATTTATTATCAGCACTCCAGTGTAGTACAGTGCACTAAACTCCCTCCCAAACGTGGACTTCTGGTTGAAACCCGATTGTAAGTAAAGGGGAATCATCTGTTTTGCTATTTCTAAGTTCATTCTCTGCCTTTTATTTTTATATTGATAATTTTTTAAAGCCATGAACATAAGTACCCCCCCTTTATACATCGGGCAACCACATTGTTGTTCTTTATTGAATGAGATCATCAAGGCTCTTGAAATTCTGTTCCTACTGCCTCTGGGAGGGGCAAAGGCCATGCAACCGTGTTCCACTCAGTGATTCAGAATAAGGGGAGCTGCTGATTTGACAGTCTTCATCCTTCGGTGATTCCCTTTGACCCTTCTTGTTGGGATCCTCTTGCATGATGTTCATTGGCGCGATGGTTAATCTGAGTATTTCTTGGTGTAGCTATATTAGTTATGAATAGGAACATTGAATGTTTTTGGAACATCATAGTCTATTCTAAAGCAAAAGGAAAAGTATATTTGTTGACTCAAAATGTGCAGAATAATGCAGTTTCCTTTCCTGATAGGAGACCTTGAATAGCTGATTTCCCAAGTACCCTTCCAGGAAAAAAGAAACATGCTTCAGGTTTCTGAGTCCCAAGCATGTACTTCCATTCCAGATCCAGTAATTACTCTGTAGTAATTACTGCAGGCCGACAGGGCCTTACAGCACATGTCAGCTCAGTAAGTGGCTCTAGCGCAAGGTGTGATCAGCATGGTGGCACCCTCTTTCCATTGGAGTTTGACCATGGTCCAGCCTCAAACACCCTGTTTCTTTGCCAGAGCAGAGGTATTTCCCTGTGTTCAAGAACTTCATAACACCAGCATTCTATTTTGGAAAGTTCATGCTTTGGAATGCCACACCTGGCTGGTGCCTCCCTCCTCCATTCCTATAGTTTTTTGCATTCCTTCATTTGGGAGCTCCTCTGCAGGAAAAGACTACCTCCCATCAATGGTCCACTGCCATTCTGTTCCACTCAGAGTTCAGCACTGCCTGTCTCCAGCTGCTCTGTGCACCCAGGACTATAGTTACCAAACTCACAGATGGTACGAGCAAAGGGTTTCCCGGTGACCCCTTGATAAGGGATGAGTTAGCCAACCTATAACCCGTCTAGAACTGTCTTGCCTCCCCATATCTTGTGCTCTACCTATTCCAGTGTACCTTGGTACCTGCAGTTTCTGATGACCCTCAGAAATTGCCAGTCCAACCTAGAATTGCAAGATATGTCTGATTTTAGGCTTACTTCTAGGGCTGGAGAAACTGCCTGGTGGAAGGGACCCCAGGCCCTTAGGCATCCAGGTGAACCAGTAGATTCTTCTGATGGCTTCTGAAGGCCTTCCCACAGCACAGTTCCTGACTCTTGCCCCAGGCTCCACAGCCTTGAGTTTCTGTGCTTCTGCAGATTGGGAGCTCAGCTTCGACTCCTGACAGGCCACCCCAAACTCAGGCTTCATGCTCCCGGGCTTGTCCTGTGCACTCCAGAGAAAAAGTTGTGTGACCTCTCTGGAACATTGTTAGACCAAGAAAGGGTCTTTCCATCTTCTAAGCAAGGGCCTAGAGGCCTTGAATGCTTGTGTGCTCTCTGCATGCAAGGACTGAGGAGTGGCAGTGTCAAGGTGAGATCAGCCTACTTTAGAAGTGCTCAGTGATGACCATGAATTTCCAGACTGTGGATGTGGCAGGTGGCAGAGACCTGACCAGCTGAGAGAGCAGGGAACAGTGAATCTTGATGGGGCACATGGTGCCCCACTTTCCCTTTGCTACAGTGAATGTGAGTACCAGAGAAGTGGGTTAGAGGCAGCCATGGGCTCTGGAGGCATTAGCACTTTAGTGGAAATTGGGGCTGGGGGCTGGGCAGTAAGGGGTGAGTGATACAGGGGTCCATGGAGAGCCAAGCCCAGGCCCATACCCAGGCTGAGGGATGACCTCACTTCTGCAGGGCTGCAGATATTTCAGACGCCAGCAGCTGGCCCGACTGGACCTATGACACCAATGAGTCTTCTAGCCTTCCTGACCTCAGGATTTGGCTCTCAGGGCTGGACATGGACACCACTCCACGTATGGTAGACCTTCACTTTTCACTCTCTCTGAGGTGAGGAATTGTACCCACTGGCACCTCACAGCAAAGCCAGGTTGGCTGCATTGAGAGGGGCAGCCTCACAGTTCTGGTTTCTGGATGAAGTGGAGGGGAGTGAATGAATTTGAATTTGGAGAAGCAGAGTGAGCTCAAGTCTGGAGGCCAGAATAAAGCTTGTAGAGCTTTTTTTTTGTAGCTTGTCATGAATGTTACTAGTATAACCAATGGATGCCTTCTACTGCTTATATCTTACTATATTATCCATATCTCTCTCCCAGGAAAGCAAGGGAAAGGAAGAACAAGGGAGAGGAGGGGTGAAGATTTGAAATGTGTGTATTGTTCCATTTCATTTCCTTAGCAACCTCCTGCGATGCCCCCGTTATATACTTGGTGGGCTGAGACCTAAAGAAGATACACAACCTGCTCTGTGACCTTTTACTGCTAGTTGCAGGGCCTCTGCACATGCATAGGGTTTGTTTGTTTCTGTGGTTGTGTCTAAAGTTCATGCTTTGCTACACATGACACTCAGTTTTCCTGGCATTGCTAGTACCTAGCATAATGCTTAGGACAATAATATATTCTGTGCAATAGTGGGACAAACAGATGCAGACACTTCCACTTTGGAACAAACCCCAAGGAGTACAAAATGTAATTAGGTCATTTCTCCATCTGTGCTTTTTGGTGGTTTCCTTGGAGGATAGTGCCTACAGCAAGTCAGCAATCTGTGACCCATGGTGTGGGGGAAGGGAAAGTAGGCTTAGGCCAGGCCAGGGAGTTGTGTGCCTAGAAAAGTCCAGAACAGAAATCTCCTGCAGAACATAGAGTGATCAGAGGGGAAAATCTGTTTCCACTAAATGCCATAGGCCCCAGACATTTATAGAGAGCATCAAAATAAACTAAATAGGACAGCAGGTGACCCAGAGAGACCTTGTGGGCACTTTGCTCTCTTGTTGCTCTCAGCATGACACTTTTCCCAGAAGATGCAAATGTCTTGTCTCCTTCAATGCTGCCCAGAAATGCTGGTCTTCCTGTAATTTGTATTCAGAACTTTATATATTTCAAAAATATATTCCAGAGAGTTGGACTCTATCTCTCTTAAGACATAAGTTGGTGCTTTTCTTAGAGAGTGAAATGCAGGTGAACTTCATTGTTTCTTGGGGCACAAATCAAATGGACTCTGTCTCCACTGTGCTGTGACTTAGCCAGGAGGATGTCTTGGGAGCACAGTCCTGACCGTGCACTTCTCTCTTCTCTGACTCTTTCTTCCCCTCCTTGATTTCACTTGTGAGGCCTTTTCTGACTGAGAATGGACTGAGCCTTAGCAGGAGCCCACTGTTTTTCATACTCCCCATATCTGAACTAACCAAACTGTGATTTATATATGCAGCTGGCTCCCAGATTTCTTGCTCTATCCCTAAGACTTCCCAAGGCTCAGCTTTGTCTATCCATGTGCCTGTTAGCATCTCCATTGTAAGTATCAGCCTCAGGAAACCCCCCCGTTGGTCTCTTCCAGGCCCTCTAGCTCCCTGGCCTTGCTGTTCCTGGTGATGACACATGGTGACCCAGAGAGCCATGCACGAAACTGTTTGCTTCTTAGGCTCCTACCTCTTCCTTGTCAGCAGATTTCTTTTCTTCTCAGTATTCTTTTTTACCTCTCCCTTGCATCTCTTCCACCATTAGTCCTGTCTAGACACTCACCTCCTTCCGCGTTCTCTCAGCAGCTTCCTGCAAAGTCTGCTTCCATGTGCTTCTCACTTCCATCCTCTAGGACTATTGAAGACTGAGATTTCTAAAGCACACCTCTGGCTCAGTGCTCCTCATCTCAAAGCCTTTCATTGGCTCTTCCTCTCCAGTAAAATAGGATAGGCTGCCTGGAGAAGATAGCAGGCTGTCAATGACAGTCCTGTCCACCTTCCAGATTCATTCCAGATTCACCTCTCTGGGTTCCCAGAACACTGGGCCATTCTTGCCCCCAACACACACACACACACACACACACACACACACACACACACACACACACAGAGGCACGTGCACACTACATGCTTTCATGCCCCTCTCTATATTGGTTGGCACCTCCTGCTAATCTCCTTCAAGGCTCAGCTTGGCCATTATTGGACCCCTTCCTTTAAAGTTCAGTGTGCCTGCCCCTGGGCCTTCCTTGTTACCTGGGCTCACCTCGTTCTGGTGTGGCATTAGCAAAACAATCAAAGTAAGAGATATCTAGAAATAATTTTGACAAGAAATATATAGGAGCTGTACAATATATAGAATTTTACTCAAGGAAAAAGAGAGCTTGAATAAATAGAAAAAAATACCATGCTCTTGGATAAGAACACTCCATAATAATAAGATGACATTATTTTCAGCAAGTTAATTTATAAGTTTAATACCATTTAAGTCAGAATCCATATGTTATAATTGCCTTTTGAACTTGACACAATTATTCAAAACTTCATGAAAGAATAATCAAGCTGTGATACCATTTTTTTTTTTTTAATGAAGAAGAATGAAGGAGGGCTTGTCCTCCCGGATACTGAAACTAAGCATCAAAACTACACCCATTAGGATGGCTACTATAAAATAAAATTTTAAAAAGTAAGTGGTGGCCAGCATGTGAAGAAATTGAAACTCTTGTGCACTGTTGGTGGGACTTTAAAATGGTGCAATTGTTATTGAAAATAGCATGGAGGTTCCTCAAAAAAAAAAAAAAAAAACAGAATTACTATATGATTCAGCAATCCCATTTCTGAGTATATATCCAAAAGAATTGGAAGTGGAATCTTGAAGAGATACTTGCACACTCATGTTAATAGCAGAGACCAAAAGGTAGAACCCAAGGATGCAGCCCAAGTGTCCATTGATGGATAAATTGATTTAAAAGGATGTGGTATAGACATACAATGGAATATTATTCAGGCTTAAGAAGGAAGAAAATTCTGGCCCATACTACAACATGAATGAACCTTGAATAATTTTACTAAGTGAAATAAGCCAGTTATAAGAAGAGTACTGTATGATTCTACTTATATGAGGTTCTCAGAAGAGTTAAATACATAGATACAAAATATAGATCAGTGGTTACTAGGAGATGGGAGATAAGGAAAAGGAGGAATTGTTTAATGGGTATGGAATTTCAGATTTGCAAAATGAAAAAATTCTAGAATTTCCCAGCAAGCAGAAGTCCAAGACCAGATGACTTCACTACCAGATTTAAGGAAGAATTAATGTCAGTCCTTCCCAAACTATTCCAAAAAAGTAGAAGAAGAAGAGGAGGAGGAGGGGGAGGAGGAGGGAACACTTCCAAACTCATTGCATAGTGCAAGCACTACAGTGATGTCAGAACTATACAAGGATGCCACAGGAAAAGAAAATCACAAAATCCTTGAACTTATAGGTAAAAATCCTCAACAGAATATTAGCAAACCAGAATCAACAATACATTAAAAGGATCCCACACCATGATTAGGTGGGATTTGTTCCTGGATGCAAGGATGGTTCAGTATCTGCAAATCAATGTGATGTATCACATTAACAAAATAGAGAAAAATTGTAAAAAAAAAAAAAAAATAGAGATCATCTCAAAAGAAGCAGAAAAATACAGATGTATGTGGCAAAATTCAACATTTATTTATTTATTTAAAATATTTTGTTTATTTATTAGAGAGAGCAGAGCACAGCAGAAAGGTGGGGTGAGTGGGTCAGAGGGAGAAGAAGACTCTCTGCTGAGAGGGGAGCCCAATGTGGGGCTCAGTCCCAGGATCCCAGGATCATGACCTGAGCCAAAGGCAACACTTAAACAACTGAGCCAACCAGGCACCCCTCAATGTCAATTTATGATAAAAACTCAACAAAGTGAGTAAAAGGAGAATATATTTCAACATAATAAAAACCATATATGATGAGCCCACAGCTAACATCACACTCAACAGTGAAAAGCTGAAAGCTTTTCCTCTAAGATCAAGAATAAGACAGGGATGCCCATTCTCACCACTTTGATTCAACATAGTAGCAGAGATCTAATTCACAATGTGAATATAGCTTAACACTACTGACCTTTGTACATGAAAATGGTTAAGATGGTAAATTTTGTTGTGTCTTTTTATCACAATAAAGACAACCTCACATTCATTGGAGCTCTAAGGTTCTAATTACTAGCAAATAATTGACAGATTGTTCTAGTTATCGACTGTTCATAATAAACTACGCCCAGACTTAGTGCTCATAGATATGTGGGTTAGAAATTCAGAGAAGGCACAGCAGAGATGCCTTGCCTGTGCTCCATAATGTTTGGGGTTTCAGCTCTGAAGACTCCAATGGCTGGGGCAGGAGTCACTGGGGGCTTCTTTGCTCCATACCTTACGTTCCTGGGCTGGGTTCACTAGAAGGCTGGACCCAGCTAGGACCGTCACCTCACCTCGAGTGCCTACACTTGGCGTCTCCATGGGGCTTCCTCACAGCTGGTGGACTCAAGGTAGACAGATTGCATGTGCCTTGACCAGTTCTCCAAGAGTGATCATGAGTGATGCACAGTGTATAAGCTTATTCAGCCCAACCCCATTTTGTCAGTTAGAGACAAGTCTCAAGCCCATATTGAAGGAGACAAAAATTAGACTCAACTTCCTAAAGGGACACATGTCAAAGAATTTGTTACCACATTCAGTCTGCCATGATAGGTAAGATAGAGATCTCTGGAATAGATTCTGACCTCCAGAGCTTATTATATTGGTAAAGGCAGAATGGCAAGCAGAGAAAGAGCCAAATAGGTCAATAGCTAGATTTAGGAAGTTGGCTGTTTGGGTATAAAATTGAATTATATCTCTCCATATCATAAAAATTTCTGAATGAATATTAAAAGAAAAGCATTGATAAATAAATAATGAAAAGCATAAATTCAGCCTGCAGTTGAATATCTTAGCAGCATTTCTAAATGAGAATAATTATAAAGATTAACCAAATATATGTTATTCATTCTGTGCAACAAACACTGTGAGCAAAATTAAAAAGCATAAAATAACCCGGAAATAAACATTTGTGACAAATGTAATAAATGTTTCATCCTTGTAGAGCAAGCAATAAGAACCCAAACAATCTCATCGAAAACTGAGCACAGGCCATGGAGAATAAGTTGAGAAGAAATGGAAATGACTAACATGTAATTATACACAAAAGCACTTATCCTCACTTGTGAAAATATGAAATTTAGTTTGAGAAGACACATCTTGTTTCCAAAACAATTTCATAGAGTCAAAGATGGTGCTGCTCAGGTCAGTAAGGACACCTGAAGAAGATGTGAGCTCTAGTTCTCTGTGTGGGAGAGTTAAGTTAGCCCTTCATCCAGGTCCTTCTGTTACCTCCTGGATCCCACACATGAATCCACTAAGCAGCAATTCTAAATACTGCAAAATACATGCATCTAGACTTAATGAGATATTGCAAAAAACCCTAAATGCCTGTCATGAAGGGAATAAGCATGTAAAATAATGAAGTTCTTCCGATAAATAGTAAGATAGACTCAATACTTGGTACATTGACCAGGGCTGTGCCTGGTATGTATTTATATGGACGCATGTCTGTGACAAGCTAATAAAGATGGAAATCTAGAGAGAAATATGTTAAAAATTGTGTGAATGTGTTAATATATGTGAGTATAGTTCATAATCCATTCAAAACATGTTGGAAGGCTATTCCCCAAATTATCAATAGTACATAGCTATGAGGAATAGAGCAGGAGGAGAAACTTTCGTGGTTTTTTGTTTTGTTTTGTTTTACTTTATACACATTGGTATGGTTTGAATTTATATTTTGTGTAGATACTATTTTCTGTATGATTTTACACAGGGAACTGCAAAGAAAGGAAAAGTGGAATGTAGAAATCTCTTTGGACTCTGGTCATGAGAATAAACTAACTTCCTACCTTCAAAAAGGTAGATATTTAGGAGAGCCAAGATGTTAAGAACAAGAACAGCCATAAGAAAGGACACAGCAGAAGAAGCCCCTGGAGGGAGGGCCGTAGCAGCAGCCCAAGGAGTGCCCATGGATCTAGACCCTCCCTCCACCTTCTTCTCTGTGCAAGCACTGGGGGACAAGCATCCAAAAGTTTAAAGACACTAGAAATGTGAGTCTCATGATATCTAACTCTGAAAAAAGCAAATAAATAGTTGGGAAAAAGTAAATTTATAAAAATAAACATTATTGCTTTTGCAATAAAAAAATTAAAAATCTATCCTATGGAAATAATTAGAAGTCTGGATAAAGTTTTTTGGATCCATGCTCATACATGCTTTGGGGGAAGCTGGGAAACCCGGGGCCTTCAAAAGTGGGGTGAAGGGTGTTTGTGCAAAGTAAGTGGTGCACGCTCAAGTTGCAGTGATGAAGCAAGACTCAAAACTGCATGTACTTACATGTAGAGGGAGAAAAAAAAATGCGTGTTTGGAAAAGACTAGAGAAGAAATCCCGACCTTGTATGCAGATTTTTATTCTTCTCATATGTACTTCTAATGCTCTAATTGATGAGTTATTACCATTTGGGCTAGAGCAAACTAAGTTTAGAAGAGATGTTATTTTGTTCCTTCTGTATTCCTATATCCTATGCACCCAGTAGGAGAAACTGGCACACAGTAGGAGCCTGGCACATAGTAGGAGAACCTCAGCCAATGTTTGCCTTTCATTGACTTCCTCTCAGCCCCATGCCCTCCTCTGGAAAAATCTTTTCTGTGCTCCTGCCCAGCATCCTCAGCTTGAGTGAGTTCCCACCCTCTCCTCTACACATGCCCTCTCCCGTGGCTATACAGCCCACAACAGTGGAGACTCTTTAGAATTAATTCGTTCAACATATCTCAAGTGCCTACCATGTGTTGTATCTTGTGTTAGATGTCAGAGATAAGAGAGGAAAATCTGGGGACCTTCACTGTACCCTCAAGGGCTTGTCTCATTGGATAAGACTTCACTTACTCTACATGCATGCATGCAAGCTTGATGATACAGATGAGTACAGGGACTGTGGGGCTTGAAGACTCCTCAGTCAGAGCAAGAGGTAGTAGGGGTGCTCTGGCAAGGTTCAGCCAAAACTCAAAGGATGGAAGGGTTAGAACAGAGGACAATTAGAAAGAAGGGATCTTCTAGGCAGAGACTTCAGGATAAGGATCAGAAGTCAGATTTGGTATTTCTGTATGGCCTCAGAACCTGATCTGTATCAGTGGTGTTTACTGGAGTCTAGAATACTGGATGGAAAACTGCAGACAGAGTCAGATTAAGTCACAGATAACTGTGACTTCCTAATGCTGCGTGCAGATTGCCCCCAAACTTACTAGTATAAAATGCTCACGGTTTCTGAGGGTAGGCAGTTTGGAAGAAGACAACTGGGTACGTGCAACTCTGGTCTGTTGTTAGGATGCAGTCAGAAGGTCTCTAGAGGTAGAAGATTAGGAAACTTGGACAGCCAGGCATCAACTGGGAAGCTCTATTAAACCTCAGGAACTCTCCTTGTGGGCTGCATTGGGCTTCCTTGCAGCATGGAAGGCTTGAGGTTTTGGACTTCCTCATGACTGCTCAGGACTCCAGTGTGAGTCTTTCAGCAGAAGACACAAGTCACACAAACTTTTTCTGACATAGCCTCAGGAATCACTTAATGGCATTCCTGCCATATTCATCAATTACATGTGAATCACAAGCCTGCCTAGATTCAGGAAAGGAGACAGGGCCCCTACCTCCCAATGACAGGAGCACTAAGGACATATTGTGAAATAATTGTGGTATGGGAAATACTGTTATGTCCACTTTTGCAAAATATGATCTGACACAAATACTGAAAAGTAAAATACTCAAAGGATGTGCTTTCTGTATTGTAGGTCTTTAGATCACAAATAGATGGAAAGTAGAACCCTTTCTCAACATCAAATGATCCGTCTTTTTAGTATGTGGGTTCTTCCATAGCTCCTTACTTATTTCCCAATATCAATATAAATTCTTAGTGTGTTAAATTACATCTCAAAAGTATATTTTAGGGATGCCTGGGTGGCTAAGTGGCTGAGTATCTGCCTCTAGCTCAGGGCGTGATCCTGGAGTCTGGGGATTGAGTCCCACATCAGGCTTCCTGCATGGAGCCTACTTTTCCCTCTTCCTTATCTCTGCCACTCTCTGTCTTTCATGAATAAATGAATAAAATCTCAAAAAAACATAAATAAATCAAAATTATATTCTAGAGTGTGATGCTCTGTTAGGTCCACAGTCAGAAACTGGGGCATAGCTTAATAGCACCAGTATTGTACACTGTATGGGTTCGTTATTACATAAGTGAATTGCAGGTCTTAGAAATTTGGTTCTATTCCATCATTCTCCAATATTTTTACTGAAAAGATAGAAAGGAAAGGTAAGAAAAAAATTGGATGTTATATGCACTTGTATGTGTAATAGCTTCTCCAGATTTACACAGAAATCAGTGGCAAAGCTGATTTGGATCTAGTTTTTTTTTTTTTCCTTTTAACCTTTTTTGTTTCGTTTTGTTTTTTTAATTGACATGCAAAATCCAAAGACTTCTTTGTGCAATTGTGTGAGTATGTAGGTTAGAAATGGCCAAGCTTGACAAAACACAGTAAGTTAGGGACTCCTGGGTGGCTTATCCCTTGAGTGTCTGCCTTTGGCTCAGCGCATGATCCCGCAGTCTCAGGATCGAGTCCCACATTGGGAGCCTGCTTCTCCCTCTGCCTATGTCTCTGCCTCTCCCTCTGTGTCTATCATGAATAAATAAATAAAATCTTAAAAAAAAATAACAGGGAGTTACTTGACCAGCAAAATAGATTTATTTGAGAATGGCAGAAGGATTGCAATTTGAGACTTGCAGGCTAAGGCCAAACTAAAGGCAAGTCTGAAAGACAAAGGAGAGAAACCATTATAGAGAAAAAGAAGAAGCTGAGAGGGGCTGCTTTTATCAAAGTCCTTTGAAGGAGGATGAGCCTTTACAGTGGTGATGATTTCTCATTGGCTGAGTTGTGGCAGTTTCTCATTGGCTGGACTGTTCCACGGCAAGGAGAAAATCTTTCCCATTCCTGCATCTAGTAAAATAGACTTCTTACTGATGGAAAATGCAAGGTGTCTTCCTCCTCAGATCTGAAGTTTAGGAGTGTGAGAGCGTGAGTGCTCCCCTCTGGCCTCTTGACTCCATTTTGTCTTTTTTTCTTTTTTATGATGACATGCATTCTGATAGTTGGGCTGTAGGTTGTCACTTACCTTGCAAGTAGTATTCTACTCATTAGAATTATAAAGTAGATCTCTAAACGTCCATACAGCAAACAAGTATTAATTTATCTGGAATCTGGTTTATGACCATTAGAAAACAACTAAATACAGCTAAACTAAGATGATTCCTAATATAGTGGCAATTCAGAAAGCATATACTGTCTCACACTATGTTTAGTTTGTAATGATAGACATTATCACTTACAGCATGGAGGCTCTGGAAGGTGTAGGATACGAGGGGTCATTATCATACTGTGATTCTCTAACTTACCCCATAATTTGCCTAGGAAAACATGTAATTGTCAGTTGTTTTGTTCCAATTGTGTGAATTTTCCATAAAAAATAAAATATTATACAAATGGTCATTTCTTTGCAAGTTAAGATCAAATTATGATTATGCTACCATTTATTTAAAAATATGGCCAGTCAGAGGAGGGGCACGATGGCGGAAGAGTAGGGTCCCCAAGTCACCTGTCCCCACCAAATTACCGAGATAATCTTCAAATTATCCTGAAAATCTACGAATTCGGCCTGAGAAAGACAGAACAGCTGGAATGCTACAGTGAGAAGAGTTCGCGCTTCTATCAAGGTAGGAAGACGGGGGAAAAAGAAATAAAGAAACAAAAGGCCTCCAAGGGGGAGGGGCCCCGCGAGGAGCCGGGCTGAGGCCGGGGCGAGTGTCCCCAGAACAGGAGAGCCCCGTCCCGGAGGAGCAGGAGCTGCACCAACCTTCCCGGAGAAAAGGGGCTCTCAGGGAGTTAGAGCAGGACCCAGGAGGGCGGGGATGCCCTCGGGCTCCCGGGGTCACTAACAGGCACCTGCGCCCCGGGAGAGTGGCCGAGCTCCCTGAGGGCTGCAGCGCGCACGGGGGACCAGGAGCAGCTCGGAGGGGCTCAGGCGGTGGCTCCGCGGAGGGGGCTGCGGAGCCGGAGCGCGAATCCAACAGCGCAGGCCCCGGAGCACAGGGCGCTGGGACACAGCCCAGGATCCGGCCTCCCCCGGGACAGGCAGAGGCCGGGAGGGCCCAGGACAGCAAGGACGCTCCTGCCCCGAGCTGAGCAGATCAGCGGCCCCACCCCGGAGCCTCCAGGCCCTGCAGAGGGAGAGCCCCGGAGCTACTGCGGGGGCTGACTCCAGGGCTGCAGAGCTGGCCCCGCCACTGCGGTTGTTTCTCCTGGGGCCTCACAGGGTAAACACCCCTACTGAGCTCTGCACCAGCCAGGGGGCAGAGCAGCTCCCCCAAGTGCTGACAACTGAGAATCAGCAAAGCAGACCCCTCCCGCAGAAGACCAGCTAGAAGGACAAGTTCCAGGGGAAGTCAAGGGACTTACAGTATACAGAATCAGAAGGTACATCCCCGTGGTTCTTTTCTTAGGTTTTGTTTTGTTTAGTTTTTTGCTTTTTGATTTGTTTGCTTCACCCACCCCCTTTTTTCACTTTCTTTCTCTATTTCTTCTCTTTTTTTTCTTCCTTTTTTCTTTCTTCTTTTTCTTTTTTCTTTCGTTCTTTCTCTCCTCTCTTTTTCTCCTTTTCCCAATACAACTTGTTTTTGGCCACTCTGCACTGAGCAAAATGACTAGAAGGAAAACCTCACCTCCAAAGAAAGAATCAGAAACAGCCCTCTCTCCCACAGTTACAAAATCTGGATTACAATTCAATGTCAGAAAGCCAATTCAGAAGCACTATTATACAGCTACTGGTGGCTCTAGAAAAAAGCATAAAGGACTCAAGAGACTTCATGACTGCAGAATTTGGATCCAGTCAGGCAGAAATTAAAAATCAATCGAATGAGATGCAATCCACACTAGAAGTTCTAACGATGAGGGTTAACGAGGTGGAAGAACGAGTGAGTGACATAGAAGACAAGTTGATGGCAAAGAGGGAAACTAAAGAAAAAAGAGACAAACAATTAAAAGACCATGAGGATAGATTAAGGGAAATAAACGACAGCCTGAGGAAGAAAAACCTACGTTTAATTGGGGTTCCCAAGGGCGCCGAAAGGGCCAGAGGGCCAGAATATGTATTTGAACAAATCATAGGTGAAAACTTTCCTAATCTGGAAAGGGAAACAGACATTCGGATCCAAGAAATAGAGAGATCCCCTCCTAAAATTAATAAAGACCTTTCAACACCTCAACATCTAATAGTGAAGCTTCCAAATTCCAAAGATAAAGAGAAGATCCTTAAAGCAGCAAGAGACACAAAATCCCTGACTTTTATGGGGAGGAGTATTAGGGTAACAGCAGACCTTTCCACAGAGACCACGCAGGCCAGAAAGGGCTGGCAGGATATATTCAGGGTCCTAAATGAGAAGAACATGCAACCAAGAATACTTTATCCAGCAAGGCTCTCATTCAAAATGGAAGGAGAGAGAAAGAGCTTCCAAGACAGGCAGGAACTGAAAGAATATGTGACCTCCAAACCAGCTCTGCAAGAAATTTTAAGGGGGACTCTTAAAATTCCCCTTTGAGAAGAAGTCCAGTGGAACAATCCACAAAAACAAGGACTGAATAGATATCATGATGACACTAAACTCATATCTCAATAGTAACTCTGAACGTGAACGGGCTTAATGACCCCATCAAAAGGCGCAGGGTTTCAGACTGGAAAAAAAAGCAGGACCCATCTATTTGCTGTCTACAAGAGACTCATTTTAGACAGAAGGACACCTACAGCCTGAAAATAAAAGGTTTGAGAACCATTTACCATTCAAATGGTCCTCAAAAGAAAGCAGGGGTAGCCATCCTCAGATAAACTAAAATTTACCCCAAAGACTGTAGTGAGAGATGAAGACGGACACTATCTCATACTTAAAGGATCTATCCAACAAGAGGACTTAACAATCCTCAATATATATGACCCGAATGTGGGAGCTGCCAAATATATCAATCAATTAATAACCAAAGTGAAGACATACTTAGATAATAATACACTTATTCTTGGTGACTTCAATGTAGCTCTTTCTACACTCGATAGGTCTTCTAAGCACAACATCTCCAAAGAAACGAGAGCTTTAAATGATACACTGGACCAGATGGATTTCACAGATATCTACAGAACTTTACATCCAAACTCACCTGAATACACATTCTTCTCAAGTGCACATGGAACTTTCTCCAGAATAGACCACATACTGGGTCACAAATCAGGTCTGAACCGATACCAAAAGATTGGGAGCGTCCCCTGCATATTCTCAGACCATAATGCCTTGAAATTAGAAGTAAATCACAACAAGAAGTTTGGAAGGACCTCAAACACATGGAGGTTAAGGACCATGCTGCTAAAAGATGAAAGGGTCAACCAGGAAATTCAGGAAGAATTAAAAAGATTCATGGAAACTAATGAGAATGAAGATACAACCGTTCTAAATCTTTGGGATGCAGCAAAAGCAGTCCTGAGGGGGAAATACTTCACAATACAAGCATCCATTCAAAAACTGGAAAGAACTCAAATACAAAAGCTAACCTTACACATAAAGGAACTGGAGAAAAAACAGCAGATTGATTCTACACCCAGCAGAAGAGAGTTAATAAAGATTCGAGCAGAACTCAACGAAATCGAGATCAGAAGAACTGTGGAACAGATCAACAGAACCAGGAGTTGGTTCTTTGAAAGAATTAATAAGATCGATAAACCATTAGCAAGCATTATTAAAAAGAAGAGAGAGAAGACTCAAATTAATAAAATCATGAATGAGAAAGGAGAGATCACTACCAACACCAAGGTAATACAAATGACTTTAAAAACATATTATGAGCAGCTCTACGCCAATAAATTAGGCAATCTAGAAGAAATGGACGCATTCCTGGAAAGCCACAAACTACCAAAACTGGAGCAGGAAGAAATAGAAAACTTGAACAGGCCAATAACTAGGAAGGAAATTGAAGCAGTCATCAAAAACCTCCCAGGACACAAGAGTCCAGGGCCAGATGGCTTCCCAGGGGAATTCTATCAAACGTTTAAGGAAGAAACCATACCTGTTCTACTAAAGCTGTTTGGAATGATAGAAAGAGATGGAGTACTTCCAAATTCGTTCTATGAGGCCAGCATCACCTTAATTACAAAACCAAAGACCCCACCAAAAAGTAGAATTACAGACCAATATCCCTAATGAACATGGATGCAAAAATTCTCAACAAGATACTAGCCAATAGAATCCAAGAATACATTAAGAAAATTATTCACCATGACCAAGTAGGATTTATCCCTGGGACACAAGGCTGGTTCAACACTCATAAAACAATCAATGTGATTCATCATATCAGCAAGAGAAAAACCAAGAACCATATGATCCTCGCATTAGATGCAGAGAAAGCATTTGACAAAATACAGCATCCATTCCTGATCAAAACTCTTCACAGTGTAGGGATAGAGGGAACATTCCTCAGCATCTTAAAAGCCATCTATGAAAAGCCCAGAGCAAATATCATTCTCAATGAGGAAGCACTGGGAGCCTTTCCCCTAAGATCAGGAACAAGACAGGGATGTCCACTCTCACCACTGCTATTCAACATAGTACTGGAAGTCCTCGCCTCAGCAATCAGACAACAAAAAGAAATAAAAGGCATTCAAATTGGCAAAGAAGAAGTCAAACTCTCCCTCTCCTCAGATGACATGATACTCTACATAGAAAACCCAAAAGCCTCCACCCCAAGATTGCTCGAACTCATACAGCAATTTGGTAGCGTGGCAGGATACAAAATCAATGCCCAGAAATCAATGGCATTTCTATACACTAACAATGAGACTGAAGAAAGAGAAATTAAGGAGTCAATCCCATTTACACTTGCTCCTAAAGGCATAAGATACCTAGGAATAAACCTAACCAAAGAGGTAAAGGATCTATCCCCCAAAACTATAGAACACTTCTGAAAGAAATTGAGGAAGACACAAAGAGATGGAAAAATATTCCATGCTCATGGATTGGCATAATTAATATTGTGAAATTGTCAATGTTACCCAGGGCAGTTTACACCTTTAATGCAATCCCTATCAAAATACCATGGACTTTCTTCAGAGAGTTAGAACAAATTATTTTAAGATTTGTGTGGAATCAGAAAAGACCCCGAATAGCCAGGGGAATTTTAAAAAAAGAAAACCATAGCTGGGGGCATCACAATGCCAAATTTCAGGTTGTACTACAAAGCTGTGGTCATCAGGACAGTGTGGTCCTGGCACAAAAACAGACACATAGATCAATGAAACAGAATTGAGAATGCAGAAGTGGACCTCAACTTTATGGTCAACTAATATTCGATAAAGGAGCAAAGACTATGCAGTGCGAAAAACACAGTCTCTTCAATAAATGGTGCTGGGACAATTGGACAGCCACATGCAGAAGAATGAAACTGGACCACTCTCTTTCACCATACACAAAGATAAACTCAAAATGGATGAAAGATCTAAATGTGAGACAGGAGTCCATCAAAATCCTAGAGAACACAGGCAACACCCTTTTTGAACTCGGCCACAGTAACTTCTTGCAAGATACATCCACGAATGCAAAAGAAACAAAAGCAAAATGAACTATTTGGACTTCATCCAGATAAGAAGCTTTTGCACAGCAAAGGATACAGTCAACAAAACTGAAAGACAACCTACAGAATGGGAGAAGATATTTGCAAATGACATATCAGATAAAGGGCTAGTTTCCAAGATCTATAAAGAACTTATGAAACTCAACACCAAAGAAACAAACAATCCAATCATGAAATGGGCAAAAGACATGAAGAGAAATCTCACAGAGGAAGACATGGACATGGCCAACACGCACATGAGAAAATGCTCTGCCTCACTTGCCATCAGGGAAATACAAATCAAAACCACAATGAGATCCCACCTCACACCAGTGAGAATGGGGAAAATTAACAAGGCAGGAAGCAACAAATGTTGGAGAGTTTGTGGAGAAAGGGGAACCCTCGTACACTTTTGGTGGGAATGTGAGCTGGTGCAGCCACTCTGGAAAACTGTGTGGAGGTTCCTCAAAGAGTTAAAAATAGACCTGCCCTACGACCCAGCAATTGCACTGCTGGGGATTTACCCCAAAGATTCAGATGCAATGAAACTCCGGGACACCTGCACCCCGATGTTTCTAGCAGCAATGTCCACAATAGCCAAACTGTGGAAGGAGCCTTGGTGTCCATCGAAAGATGAATGGATAAAGAAGATGTGGTCTATGTATACAATGGAATATTCCTCAGCCATTAGAGATGACAAATACCCACCATTTGCTTCAACGTGGATGGAACTGGAGGGTATTTTGCTGAGTGAAGTAAGTGAATCGGAGAAGGACAAGCATTATATGGTCTCATTCATTTGAGGAATATAAATAATAGTGAAAGGGAATACAAGGGAAGGGAGAAGAAATGTGTGGGAAATATCAGGAAGGGAGACAGAACATAAAGACTCGTAACTCTGGGAAACGAACTAGGGTGGTGGAAGGGGAGGTGGTCGGGGGTGGTGGTGACTGGGTGACGGGTACTGAGGGGGGCACCTGACTGGATGAGCACTGGGTGTTATTCTGTATGTTGGTAAATTGAACACCAATAAAAGATAAATTTATTTTAAAAATATGGCCAGTCTCCAATATTTTTTTACTTTCAAATTCAATTTAATTTAGTTTTTTTTTTTTGATAAGTGTACTATTTAATCCACATCAGCTTTTCATCCATCCCCCCTCCCCCTCTGGTAACCATCATTTTTTTCTCTATTGTTAGGAATGTTTCTTAGTTTGTCTCTTTCCTTTTTTCTTCTTTTGCTTATTTGTTTCTTAAATTCCACACATGATTAAAATCATATGGTGTTTGTCTTTCTCTAATTTATTTCACTTAGCATAATACTCTAGCTCTATCATTGTTGTTGCAAATGGCAAGATTTCATTCCTTTTATGGCTGAGTAATATTCCATTATGTATATATATATATATATTTGCATATATAAATGTGTGTGTGTATATATACACACACAATGCGGTATATACGTACATACATACATACATACCACATCTTCTTTATCCATTTATCAGTCGATGGGTATTTGGGCTGCCTCCATAGTTTGGCTATTGTAGATAATGCTGCAGTAAACATTAGGGTGCATGTTTCCCTTTGAATTAGTGTTTTTGTGTTTTGGGGGTAGATACCAAGTAATGTAAATGACTGGATTGTAGTGTGGTTTAATTTTAACTTTTTTGAGGAACCTCCATACTATTTTCCGCAGTTTGCATTCCCATCAACAGTGTAACAGGGTTCCTTTTTCTCCACATCCTTGCCAACATTTGTTTCTTGTGTCTTTTGCTTTAACCATTCTGACAGATGTGAGACGTACCTCATTTTGGTTTTGATTTAATGTTGATGAGTAATGTCAGGCATCTTTTCATGTTACCCATGATGATGAGTGATGAACAGTTTCATGTAACTGTTGGCCATCTGGATGTCTTCTTTAGAGAAACATTTGTTCATATCTTCTTCCCATTTTTAAATTGGATTATTTGTTTTGGGGGTGCTATGTTGTATCAGTTTTTTTTTATAGATTTTGAATACTAATCCTTTATTGGATATGTCATTTGCAAATATCTTCTCCAATTCGGTAAGTTGGCTTTCTCTCAGCTCTATTTTAAATGAGAGTTCTTTTATTCAGTTTCACAAACTGAAACAGCAACAATAACAGAAAACCAGGGAACAGGGGTTTATTATTCTGACGTGATGCCAGCCTATGAGAGGGGGACTGCATCAGCTGTCCGTATGCGAGCCACGAGAGGATAGCAGTTGTTCAGCTAAAGATGCTGGAGGTGGATGGTGCAGACTCAGCAGCTTGGTACAGTCAGGGCTGCAGATCTACCATCCTCCTGGGCCCCAGAAGGCTGCTGCAACCCAAGACTTCAGGTCTGAAATGAAGGCAAGAAGTGGGAGAGGTTGACAGAGTCCCCCAAAGACATTTGTCCACAGTTTTTTGTTGTTGTTGTTTTTTGGCTAGCGCTGTGTCTGCAGCCACTCTTGGTTATAAGAATGCCTGGGATCAGGATGAGGATTTAACTCTCCTGCCTCCAGGTGAAGGTAGGCAAAGGTGATATCCTAGGGTGGGTTCTCTACTCTGACCATGACTGTTACCCATCCCAAGGCACATTATGGGATAGACGTGGGAAGGGAAGTCCAGAATGTGGATGTTTGTGAACACAAAAGAACAGTCAGTGGGGTGCTGGTGACACTGACGTTGTACATAGTGTGTGTGGGAGGGACGGCAGCCAGATGGATAAAAGAGAGATGGCAAACCTTGAGCTTGGGCTGGGGAAGCCAAGCAGAGGACCTGGACTGAGGCCAAGCAGAACTTCTCAGGTTAAGTGAGCACATCTGGGGCACAGGTAAAGTGCAGGTTCTGATGAAGGGGTTGGGGGGTGTCCTGCACCTTCACCACACCCCTAGCTTATGCTGTTGCCTCACCTGAGTAGCCCAGGTCCACCTGGTGCTCAGACTTGACTGCACTGTAGATTCAGCTGGGGATATTGAAAAATTGATCTGCACACAAATAATGTAAAGGATATAAATTGAGTTGAGTTGGGTCAATAATATTAAAGGAGCACCTGAATCACTTTTGCTTACTGAGACATCTGTTACAGCTGTGTTCCTGGGGCACCTGGATGGCTCAGTCAGTTAAGCCTCTACGTTCAGCTGGAGTCATGATCCTGGAGTCTTGGGATCAAGCCCTGCATCAGGCTCCCTGCTCAGGGGGAGTCTGCTTCTCCCTCTCCCTCTGACCTTCCCCCTGCTCATGCTCTCTCTCTCAAATGAGTAAATAAAAAAGCTTTTTTAAAAAGCTGTGTTCCTCAAACTCTGAAGCATGCACAAAACACGTGGGGATTTGCAGACACAGAATCTGGTTCAGCAGGTCTGGGCTGGAGCCTGAGACCCTGCATTTCTAGCAAGTGTCAGGTGACGATAATGCTCCTGGTTCCTGGCTCACACTCACTTTGAGCAGCCAGGTAGTAAAGGGCTAAGGTGAGGGGACTGGATACGGGGAGGAGATAGGAGATATGTGGGCACAAAAGAGTAGGCTACCTCTATTGTCTCTGGTCTAAGAGAGTGTAGCAGCTGTTCAGCTGGAGATGCCAGCAGCGTAGGCTTGCTGAGGGATGTTACATATGGTATCACTTGTCTTAAGTAAACTTACATAACCTGGATGGGGTCAAGAAATATAATACACTCGAAGTTTGTCTTATTTATTATATAATTAAAAACAAATTTTCAGCATCCCTCTTATTAAAATCTTCAGAGGTACAAAACAGATGCAAGAGTTGGCGACTACTGTGTCTTTGGGTTTATTAGGACGAGTGTTGCAAGGAGACGTGTTCAGAGCCCAGGCTCAGAAGGGACCAGTCCAGGACTCTTCTGAGGTATTAATCTCTATGCTCTGGTTTTTCCACTTCTAAATTGGAGACAAGTGCTGTTATCTCAAAGAATGTGAAGTTTGCAGAGGGTCTAGTACACTTCTTGGTATGCATGAGGCTAAATGAATAAATGAATACATATCTGCCTATTGAAGTATGTTTATGCATGTATCTGCACATGTGTGTGCATACGTGTGTGAGTACATGTATGAATATATGTATTCATATACTACCCTACCCTCTCCTTCCCTCCATAATATTTTGCTCCTGTGAGGCATGGTAGATTGTCTGCAAACATGGGCTGCAGTGAGTCCTCTTATTTCCCCACATACCCCGCTTTGCACTGTAACATGCTCACACATCCCCTCAAGGAGAATCCATTCCCCCCTCCCTCTTGAATGTCTGTATGGCTCTATGTCTGACTTTGACCAACACAATGAAGTAGGAGTAGCAGTGCATCGGTTCTGAGTCCAGGATGTGTGAAGGCTTCACAACTTGAACTTACTCGTTTGGACCTCATCCACTGGCTTGTGAAGGAGTCCAAGCTGGAACCATGCAAACTGCTGCCTTCCCACTGAAGCAGTCCCTAGAAAGCCAAGCAGACATTTCTCATCCTTCCTACATATCAAGTGCTTAAAACGATGCCTTGTGGAGTCATTGTCCTTCTCATCCACACTTGATGTCCACTGTCACCTAGGTGTGGTTTGCACTGCCTGATGGTGTGTTTGAGAACAAGGTAGACCAGACAGACAAGCACTTGAACAGAGTGATACAAATCAGCCACCTTGAGCCCTTCTCCAGACCATTTCCACACTCCAGCAGCAAGTTGATGAGGGGCAGGCTTCCTTTGTTCTGGGACCTGTAGACGTGGGTGCAAGGAGTCCATTTATTCAGCCTTTGCTGAGAACTCTCTATTCCTCGGGCAGGTCTTATCCCTTATCAATGAGCTAAGTGAGACCAAGGTGTGAGTGTTTTGCAGAATAGGAGGTAAATATGGAATAAGACCCTCTGCCAGGATTCTTAGCTAGAAACATCACTGTGGATATGCCCTTGGCCCTTAACACCAAATCTGTGTCAGGTCATTACTGGGCTCTGGGATGAAACGGTTGACATTGCTCTGCTGTTCTAGAATGGAACACTGATTCTTGGGTCAGAATGCCCCCCCTTAGTACATAAAAAGCCTTTTCTGTGTTAATCCTCATTTTCCCTGCAGTGACTCAGCCCTGCTCATGGTCTTGGCAAGTCTAAGTTGCCTGTGGAGGCCGAGATTCCTGCAGGTGTCCTGACCTAGAACTGGATGTGCAGCTTCTTTTATGAGACAATATCCTCAACATATGGAACTCACCTTCCTATTCTCATTCCTTCAGACAGACACACGTATGCACACACCTACTTAGATGGGCTCTCACACTCACATACCAACACACATACACAGGTACTCACACACACACACACACACACACACACACACACACACATACACATTAACACACAGATGCACACAGACATGCTCACAAACACCCTGAGCAGTAAACCCAGCTGCCATGAACATCAATGCTGCATGAGCTGCTCCTGGGGAGCCTGGCAGGCAGCAAGCCAGTGGACAGCACTTGGGGACAGAGATATATACTTATTCGAGGATAAGCCTTTTGGCCACAGTCTTTGGACTGTGTTAAGAAGCCTCATGTCGTGTTTCACATATTCACCAAGCAGCACCCCTTGCCCAGGGTGCATCTGATCCCCTGGTTCATGTATAGCTGGCAGGATTTAAACATAGTCCCCAGAGATGGGTCCAGTACATCCTTGCTGAGAAATAACTCCAGAGGGGTGGCAGGGAGGGAGGGAGAGCAGTTAGGAGCCTGAGAGCATAAGCTGTCAGGTAAGGACCATAGGGTAAATTGGGGGCTCTGGGCTTTTGTGTGTAAGCGGATTCTTTACATTTTGCTCCTCATAATGACTGGAGCAGGGGGCAAAGGGGAATTCTTCTGTTGTGTTTGGTTCTTTTGGGGAGATCCATTTGCTTCTATTCTGAATAAAAGCACAAAGATTACAGTTCCCCAAATACTTTATGAAGAGCTTATCTTTGTGGCTTCTTGATTTTTATTTACAGAGAATGTTTCACCTAAAATACTAGTTATGCTTTGTCCATGGGCCTAAAAGGATGGGATTGCTTGCAACATTTGGGAAATGGAAAGAGTCTGAGAGGAGAGGAACCAAGTCACAGTGGCTTGGGAAAGGGGGGTCTGGGTTCAGAGGAGAGGAAAATAGGTTGGGGAGGAAGTGGGTCTGTGCCTGGGGCCTCTGTACTCAATCTGCTCAGGTATGAATCTGGCTTATCCCTTGCTTTCTGGGAAATCATTCAGCCTCTCTGTACCTCAGTTTCCCTGTGAATAAAGAGGAGGCATCAGGTGCCTGGGCATGTGTTGTCATGGAGATAACAGAAGGTGAGAAATAAGCAGCCCTTGGCAGAGTCTGCCAGCTTGGGGCCAGCATGGCATAGTTGTCACTAGTAATTGCTTATCTGGGGCCTTACAGCGGCCAGCTCCGGAGGATGGACGGGTCAGAAACTTTACTATGGTGGACGAGGTGATGCTGGGGCTTGGGAGGCCAGGTTCCGGGTGAACACAGAGGGTGAGGAGGGAGATGCCACACTTCGATTCCATAAACTCAAACCATCTGAGTGGGAGCAGAGCCAAGGAGGAAGCAAATACCAGAGGAGCTGGCCCAGATCAACCTTCCCGAGCCCTGCAGAGAGGGCTGGGCCCCATGGCGGGGTGCCACTGGGTCATGGCCCTTCACTGTCTTGTGGGTCTGACTGCTGCAGCAAGTGAGGGCAGGTGAAGCCATTCATGGGGCCAAGATCATACAACTTACAGAAAATAAGGTTTCAATAGGCCAAATGTGTTTCGTTTAACAGGCCCTGTGGATTTAGTCCTTAAGATGCCAGCCTATTGGCCAAGTGAATGTGAGGTCAGTTACAATCAGTTCTGGGAGTTTTTTGAATGTGCAAATGATGACGAGTGGAATACTAAATAAAGCAAAGTAAAGGTCATGTCGGAACAATGCACACGTGCTCTCCGCAGGTTGACAGGCTGACAGGTACAGTGAATTAAAGTGGGGACATCTCAGGTGCTAATGCCTGATTATCAGCACCTGATTCTGACAGAGACAGTGATCGCAGAGTCGGGCCCACAGAAGGGTGGTGCAGCCACGAGGCTCACTGCATGTGAAGATGCTTTTAGCATTGTTCCCATGTTAGACCCAGGCACAGACCATCAAGGATTCCTGAAGACACATGTGAGGTGCTTGCCAGGACTGGCTCCCAGGTGGGTTCCCCATGTTAACATTTACTTTAAGATCAAATGATAGAGCAGAAAACCTAATCAAATGTTGGCAAAGGACAGCAACTTCACAGCATTGGGAGTATTTCAAGAGAATTAGTAGTATGGTTATGAATGAGGATGGTTCAGTTCATTTGCTCACTGAGCCCCATCATTGGGTACCTACTACATAAAATAGAAGATGTGGTACCTTCTCTCAGGAAGTAGATAGTTTTCTTTGATGCAAATATATCAAAAGAAATCAAAACAAAAAACAACCCCCCCCCCAGAAAAGTATAAAAAAATAAGAATAAGAAATGCCAAGGATGGATAAAAGGAACAAAAACAGGGCTTCAACAGATACTCCATTATGGGTGTGGTACGAGATACTGTACTTCTGTTTAGCAGATGGGGTGCCTGATGCTTAGCAAGGCACAGGTCTGCTCAGGAGATCCAGGTAGCAGAGGGCCCAGCTAGAGATAATCTGTTGTCCACCATGCTTCCTGCCTTTGTGCTGGTGGTGAATTTCCAGGCTCCTGCACAAACACCGAGTAGCAGCTTCTGCATCCATGCCTCTCAGAATGTGTTAACTCCTTTTGCTAGTTCCTGGCAGGCATTATGGTTTTCGGTCAGTGTCAGGGCCCTGCCAAGAGTGACACTGAACCCAGGAAGCTGCCCCCCCAGCTCTGCCTTGAGAGAGAAGTCAAAGGTGGGCAATCACTAGACAAGAGAGGCAGGGCAGGTGAGCGAGAAGAAGGGCAGGTTCAGCTTAGCTAAGCTATAGCTTTGGCCCAGATGCCTGTCCATTGTCTGGTCTGAGATCTGCTGCTGGCCACCCCAGGGGACATGTGTATTTCCATCCTGGCTTGGGAGACTTTGGTAAACCTCCAAGTCCCAAAGGAAAAACAAACAATAAAATGTAACCATCACCCCTGTGCAGGATAAAGGATAGGAATGTCTTCTGTTTTCTCTTTCTTTCTTTCTTTCTTTCTTTTTTTTTTTTTTTTGCCTTCCGTTATTTTATTTTATTTTATTTTATTTATTTATTTATTTTTTTTATTGGAGTTCAATTTGCCAACATAGCATAACACCCAGTGATCATCCCATCAGGTGCCCCTCTCAGTGCCCTTCTGTTTTCTTCACAAAATGGGCTGAGTCAGGTTTCACATAGTCCCCTGTTCTGTACCCCAGAGCACAGATAGTATAAAAACAGTGGCAGGTAGGATGGCTAGATAGTGGCTTCCTCACCTCCTTGAAGTCTGAAAATCCTCCCTGGTCACGGGTTGCACGGAGAAGGGCTCACTGACCCAGTTCACTGCCTATGAGCACCCTCAGGCAGCCCTGCCCTTCCTGTGCCAGCACCTCTCCCTGCCATCCAGCAGGAGCTTCCTGCTGCCAGCCAGATCCTCTGAGCAAACAGAAACCAGGAAACCACATAACTTGCACAGTGGCAGGAGTTCATGGCATCAATGTGGATGACTGAGTGCTGGCTTCATACAAAGCAGTGATTATGATAGTCCCACTGTGCTAACCCGTTAACAGAAGTGACAACCTTTGGACAGGTTAGACACTTTGCAATACAAAGCTATCCAAGGATTGAGATATCCTCACAGGGATCCCTGGGTGGCGCAGCGGTTTGGCGCCTGCCTTTGGCCCAGGGCGCAATCCTGGAGACCCGGGATCGAATCCCACGTCGGGCTCCCGGTGCATGGAGCCTGCTTCTCCCTCTGCCTGTGTCTCTGCCCCTCTCTCTCTCACTGTGTGCCTATCATAAAAAAAAAAAAAAAGAGATATCCTCACAGAAGTTAGGGAAGCCTTTCCAGGAATCATTCTCTTCCTAATTATTATCAAAGTCAGTTTCACCTGAAGAATTAATTACACCAGTAACCCTAAACAACGCTCTATCATTTTTTGCTCTGAGAATTAGCACACATTTGTAATTATGATCTAAATCTTGTTAAAAATGAAATGAACTCACATAGCTTTGGGTTTCCTTTTTTGGCATAAATCCCACGTGTGCACATGCACACTATTGCGAAGTTTGGTTTCTGGGTTAAGTGAATTTATTTTAACTGGATTTTCCCTCAATATCAAATATTCTTTGGAAAAACAACCTCTCATATTAACATAGGTTCCTGGAGATTTTCAGATCATCTTTCATAAAAGTCTCACACATAGGGCTACTTTGGTCTGTAATTTACTCTCCTCTTCTGCTGGAAAAGGGGCTGTGAGCTCCCACTCCATCCTGATGGCATGCTGAGCCCAGGAGAATCGTGAAGAAGTAAAGCCAGTGCTGCTGTCATCACAGACCTGATGAACACTCATGCTCCTAACTAGACTGGTTGAGAGTAGGCCCAAATGGGTGACCTCATGACCTAGTATGCCTAGTGTCCCTCTGGTCACTGCCCTTCCCATGCCCAGAAGTGGCCAGTCTGGATGATAAATCATGAACATACCAGAGTCAAGCAAATGCTCAGGGTATGAAGTAAAAGTAGAAGAAGAGGCATCTCAAAAAGTGTGGGCTTGTACCTCTCAGAAAGACTTAGTTTGTTTGGTTTTTTTTCATCAACTGTTGAGCATTTTTATGTGCCCAGCTCTGTTCTGGGTACATAGGATACAGTAGGTCAGACAAGATCTCAGCTATCATGGAGTGCACACTCCCTTGGAGCAGCTAGAGAATCAGGTACAAAAAAGTAGGTGCAGAAAACAAACACGTTTTAGACTGTGGTAAGTGATCTGAAGAATAGAAGTTCAAGTGACAGGTTGACTGGGGAGACTGGACCATTGTATGTGGTAGTCAGGGGCAGCATCTTTAAGAAAATGGTTTTGGAGCTAAGATCCTGAAATCCAGCTATGCCAAGGTATGTTCAAAGGATCCAAGCACCAATGCAAAGGCTATGGCATTGGACCCAACCAGAAGCAAACAAGTATAATGGGAGTAGGTGCCAAGGGGCCAGTGGTATGGGTGCTGCTGTTGGAGAATCTCCAAGAGCAAGGAGTACAGAAATAAGAAATGGGCCAGGGCAACTGGCAGAGGCTGGATTGTGCAGGATTTCAGGCCAGGCTGACAGGTTTGGATTTTATTCTAAATACATACAGGGAGAGCCCCTTGGTGGCTCAGTTGGTTAAGCTTCGGCTCGCGTCATGATCCTAGAGTCCCAAGTCACGCATTGGTATCCCTGCTCAGTGGGGAATCTGCTTCTTCCTCTTCCCCTCCTGCCTGCTCATGGGCACCCTCACTCTCTTTCAAATAAATAAATAAATAAATAAATAAATAAATAAATAAATAAATAAATAAAATCTTTAAATAAATAAATACACATGGAGGCCCTTGTAGGCTATAAGCAGAGGAAGGAGATGGGCTGGTTAGCATTTCTAGGGCCATCTTGCTGTGCTCAGAGAGCACTGGACATGAAGCCGCAAGGGGACTCTGGTGGAGGGTGACTGACCTGGTCCACATAGGGAACAGCTATGGGTGAGCAGGGTGCTAGGGATGCTGGGGATGGGTGGGGTAGGATTGGGCTGCAGTACATGTCTTTCCATTCCCTACACTGACTGATTCCCTGTGGAGTAATGACAGTGAGGCTGCGTGTGTTCCCAGGAGCAGGATAAGATACACTGCTTTCCTCTAAGACATACCAGACTGACCATGCAAACCTTAAATGGTGCTGGTCACAGTTGGAGTAAACACTAGAGAATGCCCCTCTGTAACAATGCCAGTGGGAGTTTATTTGGACAAAACTAGAACCAAATCCAGGGACTTGAGCCACACTTGCTTTAAACATAAAATGAATAATGTAATACTGAGGATGAGGGGATTCAGTCAAGAACACATTGGTAGTGTGCTAACTCCCCAGGCTGATGGTAACTGCCTGGCAAAGGGGATTGTTACTATTTTTATATTAAAAAGCTGTTAGGTTTAACTGCATGTTGCAGGAACAGCATGACAGGAATCCTGTCTCCTCCATTTGTGAATGTTAAGGTAAGCTCGTCAATTTCTGCCCAAATGCCAGCTGGAATGTGATGGGACTTTGTTGAATCTGTAGATCAGTTTGAGGATTATTGCCATTTTAGCAATGTTGTTTTCCAGTTCACAAACACAGGACACCTTTCTGTTTATTTAACTCTTTTATGTCTTTTCTTTCAATGACATCTTACAGCTTTTGGTGTGGAAGTTTACATGTCTTTTGTATTCCTGAGAATTTTATTCTTCTGGATTCTGAAAGTGTGACGTTTTCAATAATGGAATGAGTTTTGGCACCCAACAGACCTGGGTGTAAATTCCGGCTCTGTTAACTGACTAATGTTGCACCTTGGGCAAGATACCAATGTCCTCTGAACATCTGTTTCCTCATCTGCAAAGCAGGTGTCCCAGTTCATTCTTGCTGGGGCAGGCAAGCTGATCACCTCAGGTAAGGCACACAGCACAGTGCTAGCAAATATTAGTTGTATTTCTTCCATTATTAAATCTGCAGTAAGACCTGTTATTGTTCCACACGTGACATCTTGTTTACGTGTGCTGTATCAAAATACTGCCAGCATGGTTAGGGGACAAACACCTGCCTACTTTTGTATGTTAGACATTTAAAAATGTTTTTCACCCTTCTTTTCTTCAGTGTTATAATTTTTACCTATTTCTAATTCTTTATTTCTCCCTCTCAAAAAAAATCCCCTTGAGTTTCTTTGACCTATATCTGGCTTTTGTGGGATTATTAAAGAATTCTATCTTTCCAAAGTCACACTAATGCAATTCACTTCATTTAATGTCTCATTACCAGCCCATATGTTCTTAGAAGCATGGAATTTTATCAGAATTCTTCTTTTCTTCTATATTTAAATATATTTTATCATATTTAATATGTGAAGGGACTGATGCCCAGCCCCTGTAAATCAAGCAAGCTTTCTTCCCCTTCTTTTAATTTAGTCTTTCTCTTGTGCAAGGATTGACCACCTGGCCTTGCAAAGACACGCTGTCTTCCATGTGCACCACACTGCACACACGACAGTGAAGTGTGTGCTCCACTGGCACTCAGTTGGATGGTTTGGAAAAGCAAAACCTCCTTAGGAACTTTGGGTCTCTTTTCCGAAGTTAAATAGAAACTGGGGCTTTTAATCAACACTGGGGACTGTTGCTGTTAGACAGAAAACCCATGAGCTGATGAAGAATGTCAGCAGCAGGAGCAGACATGCCGAGTTTGGATAACAACCCTATGGAGAATTTTAAGATCATATGCCATGCTGATTTTAAATGTGACATGTGCATTCACTTCTGCTACAGGTAAAATGATGGCTAAGTACTATCAGAAATGGCTCTCCCAACCTGCACTGTCGAAATCTGTTTTTTCATTGGAAAGAGTACACGCTGTTGTATGGGGTGGAATTTGTCCTCAGCCTGATGCCCTAACAGGTTATTGAAATAAACAGCTAATGCTCCTGGCAGCCCAGGTGGCTCAGCGGTTTAGTGCCACCTTCAGTCCGGTAGGAGATCCTGGAGACCTGGGATCGGCTCCCATGTTGGGTTCCCTGCATGGGGCCTGTTTCTCCTCTCTGTCTCTCTCATGAATAAATAAATAAAATCTGGAGGAGGGGCAAGATGACGGAAGAGTAGGGTCCCCACGTCACCTGTCCCCACCAAATTACCTAGATAACCTTCAAATTATCCTGAAAATTGACGAATTCAGCCTGAGACTTAAAGAGAGACCAGCTGGAATGCTACAGTGAGAGGCGTTCGCGCCTCTATCAAGGTAGGAAGACGGGGAAAAAGGAATAAAGAAACAAAAGGCCTCCAAGGGGGAGGGGCCCCGCGAGGAGCCGGGCTGAGGCCGGGGCGAGTGTCCCCAGAACAGGAGAGCCCCGTCCCGGAGGAGCAGGAGCTGCACCAACCTTCCTGGGCGGAAAGGGGCCCGCAGGGAGGTGGAGCAGGACCCAGGAGGGCGGGGATGCCCTCGGGCTCCCGGGGTCACTAACAGGCACCTGCGCCCCGGGAGAGTGCGCCGAGCTCCCTAAGGGCTGCAGCGCGCACGGCGGGACCTGGAGCAGCTCGGAGGGGCTCGGGCTGCGGCTCCGCGGAGGGGGCTGCGGGGCGGGAGCGCGAATTCAACAGCGCAGGTCCCGGAGCACAGGGCGCTGGGACACAGCCCAGGATCCGGCCTCCCCCGGGACAGGTAGAGGCCGGGAGGGCCCAGGACAGTGAGGACACTCCTGCCCCGAGCTGAGCAGATCAGCGGCCCCGCCCCGGAGCCTCCAGGCCCTGCAGACAGAGAAGCCCGGAGCTACTGCGGGAGCTGACTCCAGGGCTGCAGAGCTGGCCCCGCCACTGCGGTTGTTCCTCCCGGGGCCTCACGGGGTGAACAACCCCCACTGAGCCCTGAACCAGGAGGGGAAGAGCAGCTCCCCCAAGTGCTGACACCGGAGAATCAGCACAACAGGCCCCTCCCCCAGAAGACCAGCTGGACGGACAAGTTCCAGGGGAAGTCAAGGGACTTACGGTATACAGAATCAGAAGATACTGCCCTGTGTTTTCTTGTTTTTGTTTTGTTTTGTTTTGTTTTTTCTTTTTGATTTGCTTGCTTCACCCACCCCCTTTTTTCACTTTCATTCTTTTTCTTTCTCTTCTTCTTCTTCTCTTTTTTTCTTCCTTTATTCTTTCTTATTTTTCTCTTTTCTTTCCTTCTTTCTCTCCTCTCTTTTTCTCCTTTTCCCAATACAACTTGTTTTTGGCCATTCTGCCCTGAGCAAAATGACTAGAAGGAAAACCTCACCTCCAAAGAAAGAATCAGAAACAGTCCTCTCTCCCACAGTTACAAAATCTGGATTACAATTCAATGTCAGAAGGCCAATTCAGAAGCACTATTATACAGCTACTGGTGGCTCTAGAAAAAAAGCATAAAGGACTCAACAGACTTGATGACTGCACAATTTAGATCCAATCAGACAGAAATGAAAAATCAATTGAATGAGATGCAATCCAAAGTAGAAGTCCTAACAACAAGGGTTAATGAGGTGGAAGAACAAGTGAGTAACATAGAAGACAAGTTGAAGGCAAAGAGGGAAACTGAGGAAAAAAGAGACAAACAAAAGACCATGAGGATAGATTAAGGGAAATAAACTACAGCATGAGGAAGAAAAACCTAAGTTTAATTGGGGTTCCCGAGGGCGCCGAAAGGGCCAGAGGGCCAGAATGTATATTTGAACAAATCCTAGCTGAAAACTCTCCTAATCTGGGAAGGGAAACAGGCATTCAGATCCAGGAAATAGAGAGATCCCCTCCTAAAATCAATAAAAACCGTTCAGCACCTCGACATTTAATAGTGAAGCTTGCAAATTCCAAAGAAGATCCTTAAAGCAGTAAGAGACAAGAAATCCCTGACTTTTATGGGGAGGAGTATTTGGGTAACAGCAGACCTTTCCACAGAGACCTGGCAGGCCAGAAAGGGCTGGCAGGATATATTCAGGGTCCTAAATGAGAAAAACATGCAACCAAGAATACTTTATCCAGCAAGGCTCTCATTCAAAATGGAAGGAGAGAGAAAGAGCTTCCAAGACAGGCAGGAACTGAAAGAATATGTGACCTCCAAACCAGCTCTGCAAGAAATTTTAACGGGGGACTCTTAAAATTCCCCTTTGAGAAGAAGTCCAGTGGAACAATCCACAAAAACAAGGACTGAATAGATATCATGATGACACTAAACTCATACCTTTCAATAGTAACTCTGAACATGAACGGGCTTATGACCCCATCAAAAGGCGCAGGGTTTCAGACTGGAAAAAAAAGCAGGACCCATCTATTTGCTGTCTACAAGAGACTCATTTTAGACAGAAGGACACCTACAGCCTGAAAATAAAAGGTTGGAGAACCATTTACCATTCAAATGGTCCTCAAAAGAAAGCAGGGGTAGCCATCCTTATATCAGATAAACTCAAATTTACCCCGAAGACTGTAGTGAGAGATGAAGAGGGACACTATCTCATACTTAAAGGATCTATCCAACAAGAGGACTTAACAATCCTCAATATATATGCCCCGAATGTCGGAGCTGCCAAACATTTAAATCAATTAATAACCAAAGTGAAGAAATACTTAGATAATAATACACTTATACTTGGTGACTTCAATCTAGCTCTTTCTATACTCGATAGGTCTTCTAAGCACAACATCTCCAAAGAAACGAGAGCTTTAAATGATACACTGGACCAGATGGATTTCACAGATATCTACAGAACTTTACATCCAAACTCAACTGAATACACATTCTTCTCAAATGCACATGGAACTTCCTCCAGAATAGATCACATACTGGGTCACAAATCAGGTCTGAACCATTACCAAAAGATTGGGATCATCCCCTGCATATTCTCAGACCATAATGCCTTGAAATTAGAACTAAATCACAACAAGAAGTTTGGAAGGACCTCAAACACCTGGAGGTTAAGGACCATCCTGCTAAAAGATGAAAGGGTCAACCAGGAAATTCAGGAAGAATTAAAAAGATTCATGGAAACTAATGAGAATGAAGATACAACCGTTCTAAATCTTTGGGATGCAGCAAAAGCAGTCCTAAGGGGGAAATACATCGCAAGACAAGCATACATTCAAAAACTGAAAAGAACTCAAATACAAAAGCTAACCTTACACATCAAGGAACTGGATAAAAAATAGTAAATATATCCTACACCCAGCAGAAGAAGAGAGTTAATAAAGATTCGAGCAGAGCTCAACGAAATCGAGACCAGAAGAACTGTGGACAGATCAACAGAACCAGCAGTTGATTCTTTGAAAGAATTAATAAGATAAATAAACCATTAGCCAGCCTTATTCAAAAGAAGAGAGAGAAGACTCAAATTAATAGAATCATGAATGAGAAAGGAGAGATCACTACCAACACCAAGGTAATACAAACGATTTTAAAAACATATTATGAGCAGCTCTACGCCAATAAATTAGGCAATCTAGAAGAAATGGACACATTCCTGGAAAGCCACAAACTACCAAAACTGGAACAGGAAGAAATAGAAAACCTGAACAGGCCAATAACCAGGAAGGAAATTGAAGCAGTCATCAAGAACCTCCCAGGACACAAGAGTCCAGGGCCAGAAGGCTTCCCAGGGGAATTCTATCAAACATTTAAAGAAGAAACCATACCTATTCTACTAAAGCTGTTTGGAAAGATAGAAAGAGATGGAGTACTTCCAAATTCGTTCTATGAGCATCACCTTAATTACAAAACCAAAGACCCCCCCAAGAAGGAGAATTACAGACCAATATCCCTGATGAACATGGATGCAAAAATTCTCAACAAGATACTAGCCAATAGGATCCAACAACACATTAAGAAAATTATTCACCATGACCAAGTAGGATTTATCCCCGGGACACAAGGCTGGTTCAACACTCATAAAACAATCAATGTGATTCATCATATCAGCAAGAGAAAAACCAAGAACCATATGATCCCCTCAACAGATGCAGAGAAAGCATTTGACAAAATACAGCATCCATTCCTGATCGAAACTCTTCAGAGTATAGGGATAGAGGGAACATTCCTCGACATCTTAAAAGCCATCTACAAAAAGCCCACAGGAAGTATCATTCTCAATGGGGAAGCACTGGGAGCCTTTCCCCTAAGATCAGGAACAAGACAGGGATGTCCACTCTCACCACTGCTATTCAACATAGTACTAGAAATCCTCGCCTCAGCAATCAGACAACAAAAAGACATTAAAGGCATTCACATTGGCAAAGAAGAGTCAAACTCTCCTTCTCCTCAGATGACATGATACTCTACATAGAAAACCCAAAAGCCCCCACCCCAAGATTGCTAGAACTCATACCACAATTGGTAGCGTGGCAGGATGCAAAATCAATGCCCAGAAATCAGTGGCATTTCTATACACTAACAAAGAGACTGAAGAAAGGGAAATTAAGGAATCAATCCCATTTACACTTGCACCTAAAGGCATAAGATACCTAGGAATAAACCTAACCAAAGAGGTAAAGGATCTATACCCTAAAAACTATAGGACACTTCTGAAAGAAATTGAGGAAAACACAAAGAGATGGAAAAATATTCCATGCTCATGGATTGGCATAATTAATATTGTGAAAATGTCAATGTTACCCTGGGCAATGTACAACCTTTAATGCAATCCCTATCAAAATACCATGGACTTTCTTCAGAGAGTTAGAACATATTATTTTAAGATTTGTGTGGAATCAGAAAAGACCCTGAATAGCCAGGGGAATTTATAAAAGAAAACCATAGCTGGGGGCATCACAATGCCAGATTTCAGGTTGTACTACAAAGCTGTGGTCATCAAGACAGTGTGGTACTGGCACAAAAACAGACACATAGATCAGTGGAACAGAAGAGAGAACCCAGAAGTGGACCCTCAACTTTATGGTCAACTAATATTCGATAAAGGAGGAAAGACTATCCGGTGGGAAAAACACAGTCTCTTCAATAAATGGTGCTTGGAAAATTGGACATCCACATGCAGAAGAATGAAACTAGACCACTCTCTTTCACCGTACACAAAGATAAACTCAAAATGGATGAAAGATCTAAATGTGAGACAGGAGTCCATCAAAATCCTAGTGGAGAACATAGGCAGCACCCTTTTTGAACTTTGCCATGGCAACTTCTTGCAAGATACATCTATGAAGGGAAGGGAAACAAAAGCAAAAATGAACTATTGGGACTTCATCCAGATAAGAAGCTTTTGCACAGCAAAGGATACAGTCAACAAAACTGAAAGACAACCTACAGAATGGGAGAAGATATTTGCAAATGACATATCAGATAAAGGGCTAGTTTCCAAGATCTATAAAGAACTTATTAGACTCAACAGCAAAGAAACAAACAATCCAATCATGAAATGGGCAAAAGACATGAAGAGAAATCTCACAGAGGAAGACATTGACATGGCCAACACACACATGAGAAAATGCTCTGCCTCACTTGCCATCAGGTAAATACAAATCAAAACCACAATGAGATCCCACCTCACACCAGTGAGAATGGGGAAAATTAAGAAGGCAGGAATCCACAAATGTTGGAGAGGATGTGGAGAAAAGTGTCTTACAGTGTTGGTGGGAATGTGAACTGGTGCAGCCACTCTGGAAAACTGTGTGGAGGTTCCTCAAAGAGTTAAAAATAGACCTGCCCTGCTACCCAGCAATTGCACTGTTGGGGATTTACCCCAAAGATACTGATGCAATGAAACACCGCGACACCTGCACCCCGATGTTTCTAGCAGAAATGTCCACAATAGCCAAACTGTGGAAGGAGCCTTGGTGTCTATTGAAAGATGAATGGATAAAGAAGATGTGGTCTAGGTATACAATGGAATATTCCTCAGCCATTAGAAACGACAAATACCCACCAATTGCTTCAACGTGGATGGAACTGGAGGGTATTTTGCTGAGTGAAGTAAGTCAATCGGAGAAGGACAAACATTGTATGTTCTCATTCATTTGAGGAATATGAATAATAGTGAAAGGGAATATAAGGGAAGGGATAAGAAATGTGTGGGAAATATCAGAAAGGGAGACAAAACATAAAGACTCCTAACTCTGGGAAATGAACTAGGGGTGGTGGAAGGGGAGGAGGGCAGGTGGTGGGGGTGAATGTGTGACGGGCACTGAGGAGGGCACTTGACATGGGCACTGGTTGTTATTCTGTATGTTGGTAAATTGAACACCAATAAAAAATAAATTCATTAAACATAAATAAATAAATAAATAAATAAATAAATAAATAAATAAATAAATAAATTCTAAAAAACAAAACAGCTAATGCTCTCACAGCCTCCTTGCCAGGTGCTGTTCACTGTGGTGACATCACAACCTAGATCCTGAAGGAGCATGTTTATGGGCATGAGCATTACCCTGTTAGGGAAAGCTGGAAGGCCTTCCTGATCTTATTCATAATCATGCATGCTCTGAAGAGGAACAAAAGAATGAGGTGTCTCACACCTCGGGGCTCAGTTTTATTTTCAGGTAATAGTGAAGGTTCATGGGCTCAGTTCCAGTGCCCACCTCTGCTGCCCTGAGCAAGGCTGCAGTGAGAGGCCACATGAGCACGTGAGAACTGCTCATGTAAATTGACCTGGCATGGCATAAACCTTTATTCCACTTAGTGTTATTAGAAATCACATGTAAAGTATGGATTGGTACTGGTCCAGATTTATGAGGTTTGCAGAGAATCTTAACCATGCAAACAGTAGTGTGTGTGCAGGCAGGGATTGCTCACTGATGAGAGAGAAACAAGGGAAAGAAGCGTTCCTGATAGAGCAAAGAGTGACCCCTCTCCTGTCATTAAGAAAATCTCTAGAACGAGGTGCAAATCTTTATATATGGTTGGAAATATATAAAAAGCTGATTTCTGATAATCAGCTGAGGGAACAGGGATAATAGATGCCTCATGAATTGTGCCATTAATTTTAATGATTCTGAGCAAAGCATGTTCCTAATACAAATAGCTGCCATTAGAAATGCCACTGTCACTCCCACTGCATGCCCAGTCCTCTCCTGAGGTCAGGCAGGAAGTCAGATGGCTAGCATGTATCAGGAAAGGAAGACCACAAGGACCAGCAAGCCCTCCGTTCACTGTCTGGACTGAGGAGCCAGTGTCTATAGCTCTGTGCAGACAGAAGATGAGCTCAGGGGCTGCATGTCACCCCTGACCTCCAGGAGTATTTCAGTTTGCCCATTAGAGCTCACAAATGGCCTTTTGTTTAATTTTTTTTTAAGATTTTATTCATTTATTTGAGAGAGCAAGAGCAGGGGGGAGGGGCAGAGGGAGAAGGAGAAGCAGACTCCCCGCTGAGCAGGGACCTGGATGCTGGGCTCAATCCCTGGACCCCAGGAGCATCTGAGCCCAAGGCATATGCTTAACTGAGTCACCCAGGTGCCCCACAAATGGCATTTTAAAAGATGCCAAATGGTGACTGTAATGTTTTGTTAGAAATGAACAAATACTGCTTGAAGATTTTAATACAACTATAATAAATACAATTAGAATAAAATGCCAGAAAAACTAGAAATACCTCATATGCTACAAAAAAGGGAGAGCCAGCACCTTCCTTTCCTCCAAGTTCTTAATCCCTTTTCTGTGAATTTTCACGGAATTTTGGGCTACTTGGGCATCTCTGTGTCAGTTTAGAGAATCTGATGTTTCTAGTTGGCAAAAAAAAAAAAAAAGCAAATACTCTTCTTTTTATCTCTGTCTTGATTGAGGCAATGTGCCCCCTTCCTATTATTTATAGTGCTTTGATGTCCGGCTCTAACACATGCTTACTTAAAGCACAGCTTTTAAAATGCTGATCGTATCAGAACTGTCTGTCAGAGCATCAGCACTGACCCAGAGGACCACGTGACAAAATATCGGGTTTCTACTCAGAAGTCTGTGCCGTGGGAGATCTGTTGCCCACAAAGCAAAATGAATCGTGCTCATGATTTGATGCTGACAGTTAGAACCCATCTCCAGACCCAAGTGGGAGCTGGGGGGGGAGCCAAGGGAGGATTTTCTAATTATTGAAGGTATTTTGAAAACGGAAGCAGGTTGCTTACCACCTCTATAAACATTTTTTAAAAATGGGAAAAAATGGGATTTCCTCAAACTAGCAAGAATCTGAAATAATTTGAAGCTTTTAGGAAAAGAAATATATCTATTTACTAATCTAGGTATATAACATATCTGCATATTTCATATATTTGATTATGTTGTAAATTCTGTTTTGTACTTTATATAACGGCATGTGCTTTGCTCTGAAAACTGTACTTCTACAGATGCTATACTAAGACCCTTGAAAGTCCTTATCCCATTGCCCTATGGGTGAATGTTTTTTGTCCCCCCAGAATTCCTGTGTTGAAGCCCTAGCCCTCAATGTATTTTGAGATGGAGCCTTTGGGAGGTGAGATTAGTTGAGGTCATGAGTGTGGGGTCCTTATGAGGGGATCAGTACCTTATAACAAGAGTAAGGGAGAGAACTGTTGTTGTCTCCCCATGGGTACGCACCTGGGAAAGGCTACATGAGGACAGAGGGAGAAAGAGGCCTTCTGCTAGTCAGGAAGAAGACCCACGCCAGAAAGCAAATCATCCAGCACCTTGACCTTGGACTTCCCAGGCTTCAGAACTGTAAGAACATAAATGTCTGCTGTTTAAGCTGTTACTCTGTGTTTTGATGGTAGCCCAAGAGGACTTTCCAATACCTACAGTACACTGGCCCTGGGTTGTAGCTAAGGTGTCATATATGTGACACTGCTGAGAATTAGCAACTCATGGAGGCTTTTCCCACCCATTTGCTGGATCCCATTTATTTTGGCCCTAAGCTAAGCTGTGCACAGCTAAGCTGCTCCATGGCCTACTGTTTCTGATGGGAGGTAGTATGGAGCAGAGGCTGGGGTAGGGGTTCGGAGGCCAGTCTGGCTGGGTTTAAATCCTAGTTTTGCCACTAGTTATCTGTGTGGCCATCAGACCTGACTTTACCTCTCTGTACCTCAGCATCCTCTTCTGGAAATGGTGGTAGTAATAATAAGGACCATTTTACAGGATACAGTTGTGACATACGGAACTAGGGGATGCTTAGTCCATGTTGCTTCTGATATTATCCATCCTTCATACTATAGACTGTACCTTATGAAGCTAAAGAGAATTTCACTTATCGTGTCTCATCCAGGTGTACCTTCTGCACACTTACCTCTACAGGCCCAAAACTCCTTACAGGCTAACACCTCCAACTTTCTACCAGTTTCCCAACAGTGGAAGATCATTCAGCCTATCCCAGGGCAAGCTGCAAGGGCTAGAGAGTGAATGCCCTGGAATCAGCTCTTGACCAGTGATGGACAGGGAGTTGGTGTACATATGCCCCAGTTCCCTTGCCCCTCACGTCAGACTATTCTGAATGCAATGTTTGACATAGTCTCTCAGACTTCCCCAGAAAGATTGAGCCCTAGCTGCCTGCAGCAGAAACTGGCTTTATAATAGCACACACTTTCTTGGCTTCTCTCTGTTCCTTGCCTTACCACTACCTGTCCAGCGCTTCCTGGAACCACCCCCAAAATAAATGATTTTTATTCCAGTCCTTCCAGGGCTGCTAATAGCATGTATTGGGCACCACTGTGGACATAGGAATCATATAGCTTTATTGAAATGATCAGATTGTTCTGTATATGTGCTTCCTTTCTGCTTACCAAATGAGTTCTGTCCCAGGACCAGCAGGAAGCAGGGACTGATGTGTCACCCTGGGAGACAGTGTCATGTGACTTTGTTCATGCATTGGTGCTGCTCCAATTCACAACCTCTTCAGGGTGAGTCACAACCCAGGCACACACAAGAGTGAATCTCAGGGAGAGAGAATCTCTCTGGATCCTCAAATTAATGTTCCTTTGTAGAATCTAATAGGAAAGAATGTGACTTTGAAACATTCATCTGAACTTGGTAGCTATCTTAATGACTTTTAAGAGGGTCATTCCCTCTTCCATGGATGTATCATCGAAAATCTCTTAAGAACATACTAATGTAATGGGCAGCCCGGGTGGCTCAGCGGTTTAGCGCCACCTTCAGCCCAAGGCCTGATCCTGGAGATTGTGGAATCGAGTCCCACGTGGGGCTCCCTGTGTGGGGCCTGCTTCTCCCTCTGCCTATGTCTCTGCCTCTCTCTCTCTTTCTCGGTATCTCTCATGAATAAATAAATAAAATCTTTAAAAAAAAAAGAGAACATACTAATTTGCTTTCCCAGATCAAATGCATATCCACCACAGTGCATTGCCATCTGGCTTCTGATCAGATAGGTGTGAAGGCCTGTAGGTCTGTCTTCTGGCCATAAAGGTAGTATAAAAGATCATTGAAGTAAGGTAGCATACTAGCAACCATGTTATAAAGTGTCATCAGACCTCTGTTTCTGATGTTATCTAGAAAGCATCTTCAAGAGAGTTTTATCTGTGGGCAGCCCAGGTGGCTCAGCGGTTTAGCGCCTGCCTTCAGCCCAGGGTGTGATTCTGGGGACCTGGGATCAAGTCCCATGTCACGCTCCCTGCATGGAGCCTGCTTCTCCCTCTGCCTGTGTCTCTGCCTCTCTTTCTCTCTGTGTCTCTCGTGAATAAATAAATAAAATCTTTAATTAAAAGAGTTTTATCTGTAATTATATTTATTCTATTTTAAATTCTGACTAGTTAAGAACTTCATTGGATATGGACTTATACAAAATTATGCTCAATGCTCATTTGGAAGTCATAGCATTAAGCATATTACACTTGTTTTCCAAATTTCAAAGGTCCTTCATCCCAGATATGTGAATGGTCCTTTGCCCCAGATTCATGGTCAGGTCTCAGAAGCTGTGGTCAAGTGAGACTGGTGAGCAAGCCAGGGCCTCTTCCCTTCCTCTCACTGGCTCCTTTCTGAGAATGGTGGGAGAAGGCTGGCTTCTCCTGCTAGAAAAAGGGCTGCTGATATATGGAAATCTACATCCAGAGTGGGTTGCTAACAAATGGTATTTATCACCCAGGGCATGACAAAGACATGTGGCAATATAACAAGATGGGGTAACCAGCCAACTAAATACATAGGTGATGCTAACAAGGTGAAGGGAAAGATTAGGGGTAAAATTAAATAAAACCAGGGGAGAGGTCAGTACTCTAAATATATATTTTGATGTCCAGAACTGGCTGTAAGCTCACCAGCAGCAATGCAAAGAGGGAGACACAATCAGCAACATGACTCACAGTGTCCAAGTGGTAAAAATAGATCAAGGACTCATGAGAAGCTCATCTATTTCTGTTCCCGAGATGAGATGTGAAGTTCTCATTGAAGCAACACTGCACTGCAATAAGCAGCATCCCCCAAAATACCCCACTGGGAATACCTCCCCCAATTCTCCAGTCTCACCCTGCTCTAGCTTTTTCATGACCCTTATCTACATAGCTAATTAAATTCATGGTCTGTATCCCATTCTTAGGTATACCATAAGCTTGGCAAGGACGAAGGCCCCTGGCTGGCTCCCTGATGTACCCCCGACATGGAGACAGCATCTGTTACAGGGCAAGTGGTCAGTGTGTATTTGTTGAATAATTGGATTGAAGAAATTTCATGTCATCAGGAGTTTACCTTACAAAGTGGATCCATGGGATTGAATGAGGGCAGTTCTATGCTCTGCAGACATTCATGGTGTGTGGGTCTCTGATGGCTTGTTTCAGTGCACTGTACATTGTGGTGTATCTCATCCAAGGATCACATAGATGACATATGTAATAGCATATTAATAACAAAAAAATGTTTAAAGAAGCCACTTGAAAGAAAATGGGGGATAGTGGAGATTGAGACAAATGGAAGAGACCCCCACAAGCTGGGCTGGGCAACCATCAGCCAACCTGTGTGCTGGCCAGCCCTAACCTTGGCTGTGGGTCTCTGTCTACGGCTGTAAGGCTCCTGGTGAGCTGGGTCCTAGGGTTTATTGCATGGAAATTCTTAGCTTTCAGTTTTCTGAAGGGTAGATCAAGCTCTAAACTTGAAATCTATAGTTCATAAAGACTAACTTTCACTTCAAAGTAGTAAAAGAAGGGCAGTGGGGGCCAACAGAAAGTTGGGGATGGAAGTGGAGCCAAGGGGGTGGGGATGGAGGTAGAAAGGCAGGGGTTGGTTTATGCTGGGTCTCCTAAGGTACACTAAGGTCTTTGGGGCACACCGTAGGAGCAGTGTCACTGAAGGAATGTATATAGGGGTGTCACAAAATTGATCACATAGCTGAAAGACCCCATGCTGTTGCATAGCAATGGCTGTCAGGGAAGATCTAGGAGATGTTGAGATGGTCTGGGTGAAAGATGGTAATAGTTTGATACAGGGTGACAAGGGAGATGAGTGGAAGAATCAGCAAGACTTGTTCATGGCATGATTTTGAGGAGGTAGTAATAACAAAGAGCTTCAAGGTTTGAGACTCGGACAGGTAGTGATTCACAGACACAGGGTGAGGTGAAGGACCAGCCGAGGGTTTCGTGTTCTCAGTCTGAGGCTTCTGAAAGGTTCCAGTGGGGATTCTAGGGGTCTGGTGGTTATTGGCACACAGGTGGTATTTGGCACCATTGATGACAAGGATACTGATGACTGAGACAAGATTTAAACCCAACATTTGAAGGCTGGACAGAGAAGAATTACCTGGTAGAGACTATGTTGGAAGACCTGAAGAGGGAGCAGGAAACACAGGAGACAGGGCAGCTAGAGAAGCCATGGGCAAAATTATCTGGAGAAGGAAGTTGCCAAGGGGTCAGGTGTTTCTGAAAGTCAAGCATTGTGAGGTGTGAATGCATCTTCTTGACTCACTGACATTTAGGCCATGGGTTCTCTCAGTGGAATGGTGGGGAGGGAACCATATTGGTTCCTATACACTCCTGCCCCAGATCTGCCCTCTTCACTTAACCTTGAAGCTAAACTGGGTAGATTTGAGGTATCCACATTGGTTTCTTATACCATGGGATTGATTTTTCAGTGGCACTGCAACATTTTTAATAAAACTTAAATTTAGTAGAATCCCAAGTGGCCTCCATGCACATTTGTGGCTTCATACAGTATTCCATCCACCAGGTTAAGGTGTGTCTGCTGATGGCAGAATAAAGCATCCTCCTGAGGACACCAGAAATAGACACCACAGCATAGTGAGGCCAGGGCTTAATGAGGTGATCGAAATCCCAGCACAGGACCTAAGAGGCTAGACCTTACCCTGTAGCACTTGAAGCAAGTTTTTAAGTGTGTGGATAGTAACACATCATTAAAAGTTTCACCATTTCTCAATGGCTTCCCTCTCCATATCCTGCTGAATGTCATGGCCCAGCCAGAAGCCAGCTTCAGAACAACATTGCTACAGGGAGATTATTTTTTTTAACCAGTCCAGAATAAGTGTCCCAGCATGGCAGAAATAAAAGAGACCTATGATATAATCTTAATGCTGACCATGAAGCCTGGGGTATAATTTAGTCCCTCCATACCCTCAGTTTATCCCATTGTTTCAATTTGCCACCACCTAGTTCCATTCATCAGTAACCTCCAGGAGGAGTTTTCCATCTAGGTTGATGCAGCTGTGGCTGGAAGCACACCTAGTGAGAGGTCTGTCTTCTAGACATCCCTATCTTTATCAGGTTTTGAGACCAAGGATACATGGAATAAGGTAAAATGAAACCTTTACCCAAAACATGCCATGTGTCCAAACAGCACACTCTCATACCCAGAAAGAAAAAATGCAAGTGAAGTGGTACATCCAAGTCATCAGCAAACCAAGCCAGCTTTGAAAGAAAGAAATCTCTTTGAAGACCTGGAGAATGTGACAGCAGTCCTCCTGATGCCACTAGAGTGGCCAATGTCCTGATATATAGTCACCCTTTTTCTCCTTGAAAGCTAGAGAAACGAGGTCTCAAACCATAAACTTTCCAAAATTCAAGTCTCTGGAAGTCACATAATATGAATACCCACCGGGAAAGGCCTTCATCTGGAAGCTGCAGTCTCAGTCTGGCCTTATTGCTGCAGAGGATCTGTGGCCAGCAATCCAGAAACTCCTCACCTAAACCAAAATGCCTGCTGTTTCATTCTGGCTTGTTTAAAGTCTGCTATGCTGTGATTTTCAGGGCAGTGGCTCTTCCTCAACTTACTGAGCCAAATGAGCATGGCCCACAGCAGACCACACAGTTCCCAGAACTGACAGAGATTGTACATTGTCACGCCGGTCACATGGGAGGGGCAGATGCAAGTCTACCAAACAAGGAGAACAGCTGGGTAGGGGGTGAGGCAACCTGCAGCCTGGCCCCTCATCCAGTCCAGAGGAGAAATTGGGCTGATAGACCCTAGGACAAGAGTTTGTGTGTATGTGGCTTTCTTGGGAAATGACTCAGCAGAGAGTGGAAAAGTGAGCAAGAAAGGGAGAGCAATTGATAGCTCAATGTCCAGAGTCACCACCGGCACAGGTGAGTGGTAGCTGGGGTCAGTCTTGCTGGGTGAGTTCTAGGAGATGGAATAGGACCTCTTCAGAGTTCTGACACCTACAGTCCAGGCATGGTATATTTATTCTCCACCTCTTCGTCCACAGTGGCTGAGGTTGCTCCTAGGGGTACGGACTTCCTCCCGAGTTCACCAAGCATGTGGACCAAGACCACTACCTTCCATTGCCTGCAGTAGGGTACATCAGGGCAATGCTGTGGGGGGTGTGCTGAGAGTGTACAGGCAGGGACCATCAGCATCTACAACACCAGAAATGCCTCAACTTTTTTCAATTCATCATTTATATTCCCGAGTGGTTCTCAAGGGAGGAGCAAATGAATAATAGTATCACTTTACTCCTGGATGGTGAAAGCCCAGGCTTTTCTGGGAGATGCTGTTGGAGCTCACTGCTTAAGCTCTTCCTTTGCATGAAGGCCTGTTCCTAGCCCATCTCTGGGCACCAGCAGGAACCCAAACCTTGCCATGGTTGGACTGGTGTGAGCATGGGGGCTTGGGGGCACAGAGGGATGCACCTCCAGGCCCACAAGGAAGTGCCTATTCAACACACAAGAGAGGTGTGAGTGAGAGATAAATAGATTCCTCCTATGGCTTCTGAGGACTTCTCCAATGGAGAAAAGAGAGAAAGAAACATTAGCAGGTGTGAGCAGGTTACCTGCAGCCTGGCCAAGCCTTCTCCACCATCCTAACAGGAGAGAAGCAGTGTGCGCTGGCCTCTTTCGGCCGTCTCGCTCCTCCTTGTCCAAGATATGCTGTGGGCAGTTTGCCCAGGATGTGGATCCCACACAAGGAGCTCGTTGCCAAGAAAGGCCAGGTCGATGGTTAGAAGGTGCACTGTTCCCATAGATCCAAGAACCGCTAAGCAGAAGGTAGGTCAGCAGGCAGCTGTGCTCTCTCATAAGGACCTCAGCACCAAGGAGCCACCTGGGCACAAGTAGAGGGAAGGATCTGGATCTCCTCAGGGCACTTAATGTGTGCTTAAAAAAAACAGCAAAAAAGGAAAAAACTGCGGGAGAGGAGGAGGGGATAAAGAAAGGTGGGAGAAAGTGAAGACATTAACACAATAGTAACAATGGGTGAGTAGAAAGTTAAAATTAAGGGGATAATATTTAAATGTCAGATAATTTAAAAGCTCTAATGAAGAAAAAGGTTTATGAAATAAAAGAGATTTAAAATAAATGTTAAAAAAAATCCATTGAACCAACAAAAGGGAAAACCCAGAAGTTAAAGATTGTAGACGGGATGAGCGCTGGGTGTTATTCTGTATGTTGGCAAATTGAACACCAATAAAAAATAAATTTATAAATCAATCAATCAATAAATAAATAAATAAAATCTTAAGAAAGAAAGTAAAAACAAAAACCAAATGAGGAAGTAAATGTTAAAACAAGACTAGGAATTAGGAACTAAATACATATAGTTCTTCAAAATAGCAAAAAAGGTATAGTTGCTCTGGCTCCCAGCCCACCTGTCCCACAGGCACACAGTGGAATAATTGTGAGAATTGAAGGAGGGAAGAAGTAAATAGATGGAGAAGTAAGGAGCCTACAGATTAAATTAAGATTATTGCTATCAGGTCAATAAGAAATAAAAACTCAATTTTCCAGATGCCAAGTCCTGCAACAGAATGAATTCATAGTGATTTAAGAAACTAACAGAGTGTAAAAAGACCATAAATAAAATATATGAAGGGTTTCATTGGCTTGATGTGTAAATCTCTCTGGAGTGTGTTTCCTGTATGATGTCCTTGGGTCCCCATAATTTTTGCAGAAACCCTGGTACAGACATCTGTCACTTAGAGTTTACAACCTGATGTTCTATAGGTGTATTTTATTTATTTCCTAGACAGATTCAAGGGATGTGTGTACGCACGCACACACACACACACTTCAATTGTCATTTTAAAATATAGATCCTAGTTTCTCTTGAACTCTATTCTTTTCTTCTCCCTCAACTTATTAAAGATGTATTCATTTATTTATTATAGAGAGAGAGAGAGAAAGTGAGATAGAGGGAGAGTGAGAGAGAGCAGGGGGAGGGGCAGAGGGAGAGAGAGATCAAATCCACAAGCAGATACCTTGGTTGAGCACAGAGCCTGACTCAAGGCTCGATCTCAGGACCGGAGATCATGACCTGAGCTGAAACCAAGAGTCAGCTTAGCCAACTGAGCCACCCAGGCTCCCCTCTTCTTCCTCAACTTATTTAAAATGTATACTTTTTATATCATTAGATACTACTCTTAAAATTTTAATATGCATTCCTTAATGTACAAATTCCAGAGTTAATGCCATCAACATCCTTCTCCTTGAGAGTATAAGGATCCTAGAATCCACTTTCCATGTTAGATTTATTTATTTATTTATTCATGAGAGACACAGAGAGAAAGGCAGAGACGCAGGCAAAGGGAGAAGCAGGCTCCATGCAGGGAGCCCAATGTGGGACTTGATCCCAGGACCCCGGCATCATGACCTGAGCCAAAGGCAGACACTCAACCACTGAGCCACCCAGGTGTCCCTCCATGTTACATTACTGTTTACCATTTTAGTTCCTCATCACTTTTGTCATGCTAAAATTCATCATTATTATTGTCACTCTTGTTGCTATTATTTTCTATAAGTGCTTATTAAAGATTACTCCTATTCCTCAATTGCCTTATATTTGCATCTAATTTCTGCCTTCTGTGTTGGATCTCCTCTGGTCCAGAGGACACATTTTAGTAGTCCTTTTAGTGAAGATCTCTCAGTGGTTTATTCTCTCAGTCTTTGGCCAAAGACTATTCTTATTGGTGAATTAATAGTTTAACTAGGTAGAGAGTTCTAGGTTGAAAATGTTTTTTCTCTCCAGAACTTTGAAACTATTTTTGATTTTTGTGTAATTCATATGGCTGTTGTTGAGAAATCTACTCTTGGTTTGCTTTTTTCCTAGAGGAAAACTATATATTTTTTCTCCAGTTAAGATCATATTTTTGTATAATTTTACTATGAGACCTATAGGTGTGGAATACCTTTCACTTAATTTGTATTTTATGTTTCTGGACCTGCAAATTCACATCTTTCATTGGTTCTGATAAATTCTCAAATCTCTTTAGACATTGCCTCTTCCCCAATCTTAGTGTTCTCTCATTCTGGAATCTCCAATCTGTTCTAGAGTTTCTACCGGTTGACTGAGGGACATTGCCATTTTTATCTTCCTACCTTTTAATCTTTCATGTTTTCCATCTTATGCTAAATTCCAGTTATCATTAATTCCACATTCCAGTTCATTAATTCCCTCACCAGATAGTTCCTAGTTGCTCATTTGCTTGCCCATCATCTTTTAAATTAAATATATATTTTTATTTCAGGACATTCCAAATTACCTTGCCTCTTGATCATATAGGGTTTTTTCCTATGTGGATTTAGTTCCTTCCTGTATTTCTTGAATATATTCAAAGAGATTTATTGTTACCTCCATCTTAGTGTTTATTATTTGAAGTTCTTGGGCGACTTCTCTATCTGCTGACTCAGGCTCATTATGGACTGTTTCTTAGTAAATTTTAGATTTCCAAATTCTGACCATCTTCACTGGAACTCAAGCAGAAAATTCTGCTTGAGGATTCCCTGAGGTGAAGGTATTGTGGCACAGGTGCCCCTTGGGGATCACTGACTTGAGACCACTATTTCATGGTAGTTTCTCAGCTTACAGTTTCCTTATCATGCACAGTAAAATTCCAAACCCTAATGCCACGTGATATTGAGTTTCCAGCAGAGAACTTTCCCAGTCTCAGGCCAAGTGGACCAAGCTCTATTTTCTTCCTCATTGCACTGATGGGACAAAGTGAGCACTTTTACTAGATATGGTTGTCCTTTGGGGTTCCCATTTTTATGTGGGGTCTCAGGTCCTACTCTCTCTCTGAGGAAATCTAAAGACTGTCTCCTCTGTCTACATGATCACTAAAACCCAATGTATTTTTTTTTTAATTTTTATTTATTTATGACAGTCACACAGAGAGAGAGAGAGAGGCAGAGACATAGGCAGAGGGAGAAGCAGGCTCCATGCACTGGGAGCCCGATGTGGGATTCGATCCCGGGTCTCCAGGATCGCGCCCTGGGCCAAAGGCAGGCGCCAAACCGCTGCGCCACCCAGGGATCCCCAAACCCAATGTATTTTTGTTTTGTTTTGTTTTCTTGGGTTTGTTGTTGTTGTTTTGTTTTTTAACCAAGACTGACCTCTCTCCCCTCAAAGATGCAGAAGCATCAGTTTGCATTTCAGGCTCTCGATTTCACTTCTCTTTAATTTTTGCCCCTGAATATTTCCCTACCTTTCTTGTGAGCTCATCTATGCCTTTAAAGGAATCTTTGCTGTGTTACATAACATGCTTAGATACTGTGTCGCAGGAGGGTTTCACATTGTATAGTAAGCCGGCATGATTAGAGAAGATTTCTCCTGAGAAATCCAAAGATCTGGCAACAACAGGTCTGTTTCAGCAGGACTGAAATAGGCTAGAACCTTCGGCGGGGGAGTGTGTTCTGTGTTGTCTCTAAGTTGGTGCTTGCAATATTATTCTCATCACTGTGTTAGCATTTATAATCCAGCGTTATATGGTGCCTCCTTTTTCTAACTTTGAGGTTCACTTCTGTCAAGGCTTACCAGCTGAAGACGAACAGGAGCACCTATAGTCAAATGAAATTGCTTATATTGAGCTACTGCAGCAAGTCAGATGGACAGCATAGAATCTTGGGAGCATCCTCTCTAGGAAGGAGAAAGTTCTTAAAGGATTGAGACTGTGCTAAATAATTCTCGGGATCAATTGGGGAGGGAGCAGCCATGGGTGTGATACTGCTGAGAAGCACATGGAGTTCAATAATTGGATATTTCAGTAACCTGTGTGCAGGAGGCAAAGGAACCAAGCAGAGCTGAGACCACCACTGGTAAGATGAGCACTTGCTCAGAAGTAAAGACTTTTGTGACTGCAATAGGCTTCTTGCGCAGAAACATGGTTTGTGGGGGTTCTCCATGTTCTCTTGGAAATAGAGCACCAGCAATCAACAGGGCTGATCTTCAGTATTCTTACCTCTTGGGGGTGAACAATTTCTGTCAAAGAGAAATCCCTCATTCCAAATGAAAGCTCAGTTCTTCTAAGGCTCCTTCAGCAGGAACAACTAGCTGCTTGTCCCTGCCCGTGTCCCAGTCTCTGGTTTCCTGCCGAGCTCTGATTCATAAGGACCATAAAGTTGTCATATATATGACTCAACATATTCACTGCTTGAATATATCTCTTAACACTATGTTTTCCCTCTTTAAGGCCTAGTCCAGAGAACATTAAGGAATTCACCTATGAAAAGACCAGCTCCTATCTGTTGATAATGCAATGAAATCATCGAAGCAGCCAGGGGACCTGTGGTGAGGGCCATCTCCACCCCATTCTCCTAAAGCCTTTATTTACCCTTCCCGGGTCCAAACACCCCAGTATGAACCAAGCCTTGCCCAGCAGGTTCTCTGGAGCATGTGCCTCATTCCAATTTGTGTTCCTTGACCTTCACTAGGTTTGTGAAAGCCATCACTGACAGGCAGAGAATAACTGAAGAGTAAATGGCCATGGGCATAAACTTGAAATATTAGCATAGGAGCACTTGGTTGAAATGTGACTCATTTTTTGTGTCAGAACTCTGATGAATTAATTTCAGCTACTGATTTTTCATGTGTTTCTCAGGCTGAGCTCGCCCTCTGTTTGGCATGAAATTTCAGGAAGCAGCCTGAGAGTTTATTATGCTAATTAATTGGAAGATAGACCGTGGATGCCACCTATGAGATTGTGCATTTATTTCTGAATCTTTGTAATAAAGGAATTGTATTTCTATATTAAAGAAGCACTTAGTTATTAGAACACTGCAAGGTGGTATCATTTTTAGTTTTTCTGCTTTTAGTTTATTTTAGCATATCTGAGGTTTAGTAAAACCGGCACATGGGAAATAGCAAATCATTCTACCATTTTGTTTTTTGTGGGTTCTTGGAATCTCAAGGTGCATCCTACGTATCTTAGTAGATGATTTTTGATGTGAATGATGAGATGGTCATGTCTTCACATTGAGATTCACTTATGTGAACTTGGGAAGGTAAGAAGCATATTATTCTTGCAATTTCCTTTTTTACCCTTTTCCATGGAATAGATCCTAGCAACAACCATTCCCTATCCCAGTTCTGTGCTGTGTCTTAACTATTGACACAGAGAAATGGCCAAGTGGTTTCTTTGATCCTTTGATAGTTTATATTCCTCATGAAACTCTGATCTATGAGGAACCCTTGGTACATAGTGGATTCCTCTCTCCCTCTCCCCTGTCCCTCTTCCTCTCTTTTTCCTGCACACACAAACACACACACCTACCACCACACAAAACACGGAACATAATTGCTACAGATGACCCCTATTTAGTAACTAACTCATTTTCTAAGTAAATGTTACAGTCTGAGTTTCTCTCTTTTAGCTTATTTTCTCTTTAATATCATATTTCTCTGATTTTAACATGTACATTCCTTTCACATTTTAATATTTCTGAAATTCTGAAATAGAGATGCATCTTACCATCTACAGCTACTGAGACTATGAAATATGACAAGGTTTTCCTTGAGCATGCCTTTATGCATATGGGTAAGTCTAAATTAATATTGGCTGTATGAAGCAATAATAAGTTATTACAGGGTTTAATTATATGTATTTAGTATGATTATAACTAACAATATTTTCTATATTATATATAATTTAAAATAAGGATAGTAGTGCTAAATTGGAAGATTGTGATAAGAATTAACATGTTCAAACAAAAAGAATTAACATGTTCAAAGCCTCTTGTATTTTCCAGAAAATGGCAAAAAAGCCAATATGTATTAAATTCAAATAAGTTCAAAGGTGCCATATTTTATTGGCTTTTGAAGAAAGTGATTTTTTTATTGTGGTAAAATATATGTAACATAAATTTGACCATTTTAGCCATTTTTTTAAAGTGTACAGTTCAGTGACACATGTGCATTCACATCATTGTACAACCATCACCACCGACCATCTTTTGAACTTTTTCATCATTGCAAACTGAAATTGTGTCCTCACTAAATAATAACTCCCCATTTCTCCCTTGCTCCATTTCCTGATGATCACCATTCTGTTTTCTGTTCTATAAATTTGATTATTCTGAATGCCTCATGTAAGTGGAATCATATAGTATTTGTTTTGTGTCTGGCTTATTTCACTTAGCATAATGTTTTCAAGGTTCATCCATATTGTAGCATGTGTCTTAGGGTCCTTCCTTTTTCAAGCTAAATAATATTCCATTGTATGGATATCTCTCATTTTGTTTATTCATTTATCTGTTGATAGGAAGTTGGGTAGCTTCCATCATGTGACTCTTATGAATAATATTGCTATGAACAAGGTCTATAAGTATTTCTTTGAGACCCTGCTTTCTGTTATTTGGGGTATATACCCAGAAATAGAATTCCTGGATCTTAAGGAAATTTTATGCCTAATTTTTGAGGACTTGCCAGACTATATTTTCCACAGGATCTGTGCCGTTTTACATTTACATTTATATACCAGCAATACATTTCATTTCTCCATGATGAAATGATTTAAAAAATTATTTGCTTTGTATTTTTGTGTGTGGCTATTTTGGCTAGGATAAGAAAGGCATTTAAAATATGAAGTAGTATGCAAAAAAGAATAATGAAAATTCTAAACCTCTCACCTTGACTCTAACATACTCTTCCATATCCCCAACCTACTTCCCAGAGGCAACTCCTGTTCACCTTTTTCTTTTGACAGTTACTGCCATATCTTGACTGCCGTGTTCATCCAGTTACTTCTTGATCTGTTGACTTTGGATTCTGTCCAATGGGTTTTTTACTTTGACAGGATAGGAAACATTAGTATGTGGTTCACTAACACCACTGCCCATCTCCTCGAACATTTTGGTGTTGTATAATTGTGAGTTCTCCCATAGGTTCTAGTATATGTTTAAGTGAACATCATTAAACTTCCATCTCCTGTCTTCCTACCAGACAGGATGAGGCTGGGGTGGCAGGCTTGTTAACTCTGCCTCCTTTGTTCCTGTTTGCCTTCCCATTAAGGTTGGCTGTATCCTCACTTTTACATTAGGATGAATGAGTCTAGCTTAGTGGCTATGAGTCAAACCCTAAAATCAGTCTTCCTGGAAATAAATCTGACTCTGCTGCTTACAGAGGGAAGACACTGAGCAAGTTACTTAGCTTCCCGGTGCCTCAGTTTGCACATCAGTGAAATGAAGAGAACAGCAATAAATAACTTCTCAGGGTTATTTTGAAAATTAAACAAGGTAATCTTCATAAAGATGCACAGTGTTTAGCACTTAGGTGTCTGGTCAAAATGATGATGATGGTGGTGACTTTGTTGGAACTCGTAACTTTTAAAATATGTTTTTTAGTTATGTAGATTCCAAATCTTAAATTATTAAACAGTTATCATCATGATTCTATGAATACTAGGATTGTAAACCCAAGTCATAGTGATGAAATTATATTTCTTTGATTCTGATTTCTGGTATTATGACCCTCCTGTACCAGAAGAAAAAAGATATTTTTCGTGTCTAGGTCAAGTGGATGTCTTTTGCTTTTGCTTTGTATTTGGATCTATGGAACTCTTAAACAATTTTTCTGAATGTGAGTGTATATGCGTATGTGTGTGTGTGTGTGTTTTCTGGAGTTTCTAAATGACTTTTTCTTTTTTTTTTTTAAGATTTTATTTATTCATGATAGTCACACACACACACAGAGAGAGAGAGAGGCAGAGACATAGGCAGAGGGAGAAGCAGGCTCCATGCAGGGAGCTCGACATGGGATTCGATCCCAGGTCTCCAGGATCACACCCTGGGCCAAAGGCAGGTGCTAAACCACTGCGCCACCCAGGGATCCCTAAATGACTTTCTTTCAACATTGAGGGAAGAAACTTGCACCTTCTTCCCAGCATAACTGTATCTTCCAGTTTTGCACCTATTTGGTCTTTCCTACTCAGAAGATGGCCTTTGGAAAGTCTGCAGATTTGTCCTAAGTTGGACAGACTGTTGATAGACACCTGCCATACAGAGGTTTCTTTTTATTCATTTCTGGAGTTATTCACTGTGTATTTTATCCCTGATTTTCCACTTCCTTGGTGTCCACTATGTATTTTTCTCTGGAGTAAATTTGTAAGTTACTTATTTATGGAGAATGTGTGAAATGAATTTTCTGAGTGCTGAAAATATTTGTCGTTGATGTTTTGTTTCCTTTTTTATTTTGTTCACACTTGGATGATTGTTTGGTTGAGTGCATAACTTAACAGATTTTTCTGACAGCTCACAAGAAATTATTGGGTTGTCTTTCCAGCATGGGTTGTTGTAATGGAAAGTCCAATGTCAGCCTATATGCCTCTATGCCCTCAGCCACTAGCCACCTCCTTGCAGTCTGGGCTGTAGCTGCCTCTTCGGGTTTCCACTGACTTTCCTTCTTCAGCAGTTGGTGCAACTCAACATCTACTGTGGCTTTTTAAAATTCTTTATTTTGTTAAGTATTTATTACTGTTTTCCTTTCTATTAAAATCTTTTATGAAGATCTTATTGAGGTCTTTAAGAGAAGGGAGAAAAGTGATGTGTGCTCAGTGCTCCCTTTTGCAAAGAATCACGGCTCCTTTATGGATATGGTTTTGTCCCTCTGGTTAGTTTCATCGGAGGCTTGGTGTTAGAGAAAAAACTTCTGACTTTGTTGATTCTCTGTGTTGTATCTTTGCTTAGTATTTCACTAGTTTCTGCTCTTATCTTTATTACCATCTGTCATATATATTTTTTCCCTTTTATCTAATTTATATATTTGGATATCCACTCCTTTTTAGCCTTTATTTCCCTTATATATTCATTTAAGCCTACGTTTCTCTCTTGTATTGCTTCAGCTGCATCTATTGGTTTTGATATGTATTTTGTTTTAATACGTAGTTTTGTAGTATGATTCCAAATAATTTTACATTTTGTTTTGGTTCTTCTTTTGTCCAGTATTAAGAAAGCATTTGTTTTTCAATTGCAAATGGATATGATTTTTATGAAATGTATTGACTTGTATATTAACTGTGTTGCGATTAGAGAAAGTGGTCTATAAGATAGTAATTATTTGAAATTTATTGGCACTTCATGGCCTACTATTTGATTAATTTTTGGAAGGAAGGGAGGAAGGGATGGCTGGACAGAGGAAGGGATGGAAAGAAAGATAAAGAGAAACAGAGAGAAAAAAAAAAAAAGAAAGAAACCAGGTACCTAGAAGAATCTCTAGTCTCTAATTGTTATATCCAGAGTTTTATAGGAGTTCATTTGCTGAAAATTATTACTGCTTGTTTTTTTTAATATTCCATGTCTTTATTATTTTTGGTCTCTTTATTTCCTAATATAATTGAGAGAGTGTTTTGAAGTCTCTTGTTCTGCTGGTGAAGATATCACATAATTCTGTCAATTTTGTTTTGTTATGTATATACTATGATCCTAATGGATGATGTGCATGGAAGTTGAAAATTCAACCTAATGAATTGAACCTCTTACTATGTGGCAACTATGTAGTAACATTTTCTACTTAATATCTGCTTTGTTTTAGATTCATTAAACTCTGCTGGGTTCCTTATCTTTTGCTTAGGATTTTTTTTGTTGTTCTTGTACATGTATTTTCCATCCTTTTCCTTTCAGTGCTTCAGTGCACTTATGCTTTGGGCATATCTCTTATAAATAACATATTTCTGGATATCATTTTAAATCCAGACTAAAAATTTATTTTAACTGGTGATTTTAATTAGTATTTGCCTAGTGTGAATCTGAATATATTTTACTTGTTGTTACCTTGTTTTTATTCACTTTTGTTGTGCTTTTTGTTTTCACTCTTAGTGATTTTTTTCTCTCTCCTGGTTTGAAATGTACATAACTATTTCAATTCATTTTGCATTTATCCTTGAAATTTATTCTTATATTTGATCTAAGTCGAAACGTGAATTTTTTTTTTTTTAAATGGAGACAAGGTAGTATGTGCCTCACAGGGTTGTGGTGATGGTTAATTAAGGAATACCTGTGAGAGACTGACACGAGATGAGCACCCCATAAACCTTTGCTTTGTGCATGTGTGTGAGCATGCGCATGTGGTCCATGTTCAGTAGGAGCTGGGCTTGAGTTACGTAGGAACAGTGGCTGCCAGAGCCAGCCAGCTTTTGTTGTTTTTTTTTTTTATTTTATTTTTTTTTAAATTTTTTGTTTATCTATGATAGTCACAGAGAGAGAGAGACAGAGGCAGAGACACAGGCGGAGGGAGAAGCAGGCTCCATGCACCGGGAGCCCGACGTGGGATTCGATCCCGGGTCTCCAGGATCGCGCCCCGGGCCAAAGACAGGCGCCAAACCGCTGCGCCACCCAGGGATCCCCGAAACGTGAATATTTTAACATACTTCTGAAACATTTAAAGGACCTTAGAATCACCCATGTGCTGATGGAGATACTATTTTTTTACATAGTTTATTTATTTATTTATTTATTTTTAGTTTAACTTTTTAAATAAACCTCACTATTGGAAGGGGCATATATAGTCATTATTTGTTTGAATTCACAAAGGCATTATTGGTTTATTTGCTCATCAGTCTTTCCATCTTAAGCAATGGGCCAGCATTATTTTTCTTCTATCTGCAGTGCATCCTTTAAAATTCCTTTGGCTTAAATCTATCGGGATTTTTTTAAGTCTATATTTAAATGTCTTATTTCATTTTGTGAAAGATAATTTTATTGTATACTGTTTTGAGCTAACAGGTAATTTCTCTCAATATAGTAAAGATCCTAGTCCATTGTGGCCTGGCTTCTATAATTGCTGGATGTCTGTCATTGCTGTGTAAATTATCTGCCCTTTACTTTTGACTGCATTTAGGATCACCTTTCAATATTGTGTTCATCAGTTTAAAGACAGCATGTCAGTGTGGAGTTTATCAGTAATTTTGTGTTTCTCCTCAGTTCTGAAAATTTCACAGGTGGCATTCCTTCAAGTATTACTTCTCTTTTCCCCAAGATTCTTCTTTTTTTTTCTGGGACTCCTCATAGATGTAGCTTGAACTTTCTTATTCTAAACTCCATACTCTGAACAACCTATTTATATTATCTAATTCTTTTTGGCTTAATGATGCATTATGGATACAGACATATCTCATTTTATTGCTCTTCATGGATACTGCTTTTTTTTTTTTTTTACAAATTGATAGTTTGTGGCAACCCTGTGTAAAGCAAATCTATTGCATTTGTTCACTTCATGTCTCTGTGTCACATTTTGCTAATTCTCTTACTATTCCAAACTTTTTCTTTATTACTTCTTCCTTTGAGCCAAAGCCTAATACAGAGCAAGGCCCTAATTCTCTTTAATTCTGTGAAGACTGAGAAAGATGAGGAAGCTGCAGAAGAAAAGTTTGAAGCTCATAGAGGTTGAGCTCATGAGGTTTAAGGAAAGAAGTTGTCTCCATGACATGACGCTGCAAGGTAAAGCAGCAAGTGTTGCTGTAGAAGCTGCAGCAAGTTATGCAGAAGATCTCATGAAGATAATTAAAAATATGGGTACAGGGATCCCTGGGTGGCGCAGCGGTTTGGCGCCTGCCTTTGGCCCAGGGCACGATCCTGGAGACCCGGGATCAAATCCCACGTCGGGCTCCCGGTGCATGGAGCCTGCTTCTCCCTCTGCCTGTGTCTCTACCTCTCTGCCTCTCTCTCTCTCTCTCTCTCTCTCTCTGTGACTATCATAAATAAAAAAAAAATTAAAAAAATATGGGTACACTAATAATATATTTTCAATGTAGGTTAAAACAATCTTTTATTGGAAGATGATGCCATCTAGGACTTTCATAGCTAGAGAAGAGAGGTCAATGCCTGGGCTTCAAAGCTTCAAAGTACAGGCTGACCATCTTGTTAGGGCTAATGCAGCTGGTACCTGGTAACTTAAGTTGAAGCCAGTGATCATTTGCCATTCCAAAAATCCTAGGCCCCTTAAGAATTATGCTATGTCTACTCTGCCTGGACTGTCTAAATAAAACAACAAAGCTTGATGACATCGCATCTATTTACAACATGATTTATTTTAAGCATGCCATTGAGACCTACTGTTCAGAAACAAAAATTCATCTCAAAATATTATTGCTCATTGACAATGCACCTAACCACTCAAGACTTATTAAGATGTACAAGACTAATGTTTTCATGCCTGCTAAGACAACATCCTTGGATCAAGGAGTAATTTCAACTTTTAAGTTTTCTAATTTAAGAAATACTTCATTAGGCTCTAGCTGCCATAGATAGTGATCCTTCTGATGTATCTGGGCAAAATAAATAGAAAACCTAGAAAGCCTTGACTGCTCTAGGTGCCACTAAGAACATCTGTGATTTATGGAAATATCAACATTATTAGGAGTTGGAAGAAGTTAATTCTAGCCCTCATGGATAACTTTGAGGGTTCTGAGACTTCAGTTGAGGAGGTCACTACAGACATGGTGAAAACAGCAAGAGAGCTAGAATCACAAGTGAAGACTGAAGATGGAGCTGAATTGCTGCCATCTCATAAAACTTGAAGAGATAAGGAGTTGCTTCTTTTGGATGAACAAAGAAAGTTCTGCCTTGGGGTAGAATCTACTGATGAAGAGGCTGTGAAGATTATTGAAATGACAATAAAGGATTTAAAATATTATGTAAACTTAGTTGATAAAGCAGCAGTTAGATTTGAGAGGAGACTCCATTTGTGAAAGAAACTCTTCTGTGGATAAAATGCTATCAAACGGCATCACCTGTTACAGAGAAATCACTCATGAAAGAAAGTGAAATGTGACACATTAAGAAATTTCCACAACCACCCCAGCCTTTAGTGACCACCACCCTGAGCAGTCAGCAGCCACCAACATCGAGGCAAGACTTTTCACCATCAGAGAGACTTGCTGAGAGCTCAGATGATGGTTATCATTATTTTAGTAATAACATATTTTTTAGAGTGTATACATTGTTTTTTGCTTAGAACAATGCTATCACCTAATTAATAGGCTATAATACAGTATAAGTAGAACATTTGTATGTACTGGGAAACCAAACAATTGACTTGACTCACTTTTTTGCATGTCTGCTTTTCTGTAGTGGTCTGGAACCAAACCCACAATATCTCTGAGATCTGCCTACATTTTTCATAAATCTACCTTCTAGGTTATATTTTTTTCTCCAGCTATCTCTATTTTGCTCTTTAAATTTTAGTTATTCTTTTATGTTTTTATTTCAACTGAAAATGTTTCTGTTTTTAAAATTGAATCCATTTTCATTTTTTTCCTATTACTGATAGTCTCTTGTTACTCGCTCACCTTTAAGTATCTCTACCTATTTCTATAAATATTTTATAAATTATTTGTTCTACATTCTTACTATTCCAATACATGAAATCCTTGATTGCTCAAAGCTATGCTTTTCCTACTGATTCTCACTCACAGTGCCATGCAGTCTGTTGTACATAGTGATCTTTAATTGTCAGCTCTTTGCTTGATTTTATTATGTGATTAAATTTGGGGAGTTTTCACCACAGAGGTTTGATTCTATTTCTCTGATAGCCAGGGGCTACTTAACACTATGTCAGAACCTTCAGAATTAGGATTCTAAAAGTCTGGACCTTGGATCAGCAGCATCAGAATTACCCAGAACTTCTTAGCAGCGAAAAATTTTTTTACCATTCCACAGTGATTAAGAAACTCTGCTGGTGAAGCCTAGCAACCTTTATGGTTAACAATCGCTCCAGGTGATTCTAAGGCATCTTGGATTTGAGAACTTCCATTAAAAAATCTTAGCTGAGCATGGGGATTCAGTCTCAACATCTTTGTCTTGTGTCTTTACCAAGACTATATAATTTACTATCCTTGTTACCATTGGCATTTTAAATCAATGCAATTCTGCCCCTTGTAGTAATGTTTTATGGGATGGTGGTAATCTTGTTTCTTTCTCAACCAGTGGTATCTCAAAGTGTGTTCTAATCCAGGGTTTTATTTTGTAGTAAGGGAGCCCTCAGAGCATCTAGTCAGCTATAATGCTACAAGTAACACTCTGTTCATTGAGGTTTTAATTTGACAAATGTATTTTTTATTTCTAGGGTTCTCAGTCCTTTGTTTCTAAACATATTATGCATGTTTATTTTATAAACTTTATCTGATAGTATCAATAGCTGCAGTCATGGAGATCTAATTTGGTGATATTTTTTCTCTCTCTTGTTAATTGTGGCTTATTTCCTAAATATTTAATTTCAAACTGAGATTTTTTTAACAGTGTCTATGGACATTTTTTGAGGCCTGTCTTTAACACATTCTTCCAGAAAGGATTTGCATTTGCCTCTACCAAGTAGGGTGCAAAACTTTCTGTCCCAAACACTCCAAACGAAGTGTTCAACTGCATTTTTCAAGGCGCATTTAGAGTGTGAAATCCAAGTGTTACTGCAGGCTTGTGGTTAGAAATTCGCAGAGGTGAAGTCACCCTAGCATGCTCCAGAAATAATGGGTTACCCACAAGAATTTTAGAGACAAGAATAACTTCAAGGCTTTCTGTCTCTCTCACTCACTGGTGGGAAGGAAGACTTCTTGCTTGAGCATGTATCCACATTCACAGTCTTCTCACTGAATTCTTCGACACCACATGTGTAGCCTCTACATCTCCAAACCATAGAGTGGTGTGTGTGTGTTGGGGAAGGGGGTGTCACTGCGGTTGACTGTAATGGCAGTGATTTTTGGTGGTGGTAGTGGTAATGGTGGTATGGGAGGGGTTATGGAATTAGTCGACTTTTTCTGTGAAATGCCAGATAAATATTTTAGGGTTTGCAAACCATATGGCCTCTGCACAACTACTCAACTTTGCCTTTCTAGTGCAGAATAGCCATAGGCATATATGAACGAATGGATGTGGGTGTGGTTCAGTAAAATTTTATTTGTGGACACTGACATTTTAATTTCTTATGGTTTTCATGTGTCTTGGAATATACTTCTTTTCTTCAACCACTTAAAAATGTAAAAAGCATTCTTAGCCTATGAACCATACAAACGTGTGTGCTGGATGTGTCCTGTGGGCTACAGTTTGCCAATTCTTGGTGGTAGTATTAGTGTTGAGGATGATGATGATGATGGTGGTGATGGTGGTTATGATGATAGTGGTGGTGATAAAGATGGTGAAGTCTTAGTGAAGGTAAGGAAGGTAGAGGTGGTCATGGCGGTGATGGAGATGATGGTGGTCAAAATGGTGGTGGTGGTGATGGTCGTGATGATGATGATGGTGGTAGTGGTGGTGGTGATGGTAGTGATGGAGATGATGGTGGTGGTGATGGTGGTGGCAGTGATGATGGTGATGGTAGGGGTCATGAGTGTAGCAATGATGGAGATGATGGTGGTGGTAATGGTGGTGGTGATGATGATAATGGTGGTGGTGTTGATTTTTTAGTAATGGAGGTGGTGGTGGTGGTCGTGGTGGTGGTGAAGGCAGTGGTAGTGATTGTAGGATGATGACATTACTAAAGGTGATGAGTGTGATAGAACTGGTAGAGGTGGACATGTAGGTGCTATTGGTGAGGAAGCCACCTTCCTTTAACATATTCCTTAAAACTGAGATGGAGACCCACAAAGCTAAAGCAAGTTGGCATAGCTTTTATAGGCAACAAGAACCCTAATACGCAGGTTTTCTCATTTCCAGTATCACAGCATTTCTTCTGCACTTCCCTGATTATTAATGAACCAGATTTAGAATTCCTGCAGACTCTTCCTTGGCGGTACTGTGACAAAGCCTTACTTACTAGTAGACATTTGGATTGGCCTTGTGTACAGGAAGTCCCAGGTCACCAAAAGTGATAAGTTCCATGGTACAGCATTCTGCAATTGTAATGTGCCATTTAAATGTTAAATAACAATAACTGATCTGGCTCTGAATGCTTCATTAACTGTTTCCACTGCCAAATCACAGGCTTTTCTATGTGTTCTGCCAAAGGCAAATTTTAATTGTTTTAATGAGGATTTGCAAGCAGCTCTTTTCTCTCAACACTTGGGCACTGGCAGAAACACATACATCATTTGCTTAGCAGGAGGGAAGTATTTCTGTTTATACAAAAGGTATCTAACAGTGTTGGGGTGTAGGGAAGACCCAGCACCTGGTGCCCTAATGGTTTCCTTAATTGAGCTGTATGAGAAGGGATTAGAAGTGTTAGAAGCAATCTATGCCTGTCAGACATCCGAAGCATCCTGGCTTAATCTGCTAATTAGTTAATTTTCCACATCAGTTGCATAGTTTGCTCTGTTTCTACTTGGAGATGCTGCTCCTAAAAGTTGTTTTATGTATTAAATGTAACTGTTACTACACAAAATCTTTGGCATATGAGGTTGTTAATCAGCTGCAGAGGTACAGATATTAGATGCTACTTTGTAAAAACACTCCACACTAAGCAAATCCTAAACTCAACAGTACAGATCTTTAAATCTTCCTGTGGGAGGGGAATGTGGAGGGGGGAGGGGGCAGGAGACAGAATTATTCTAGAATTGTTACAGACTCAGGAAAAAAAAAGTGAGACAGAGTACTTCCATTTGTCCTCTGTGTCCATGCCTTTGTTTGGAAATCACTATACTTACAATATTGGTTCTCAAAACTTACATTTTATTTTTTCTAGTTATTTCCTAAGAGCAAAGCATCAATTAAACATTAGAGACAAGTTTGAGAAAAATGCAACCTGTAATGTATAATCCCAATTTCTCCATGTGTAATTCTACCGTATTCATAATGTATAATTCCTCGTGGAGCATGCTAGGATTCTTTAAAAATGATGTATGTTGTAAGGGGTAGAAGCAGATAGAACATAAAATTGCTCAGATCCTGTTCATAGTGGCGGCTTTGGCTGCAGCATGGGCTGCCTTATTCTGACTTGAAACTCAGATCTACAAAAGCTATAGAGGAGTTTCTCTATTCGAGTGTCTGCATGTTCTATTTCACAGGGAGGAGGCAGGCTCAGTCCGCAGTGTCTTCTCCATCAGCAGGTCACGTGGCCTGCCTGCCAGTGAGGCTTCTCTGGTCCAGCTAATGTTTGAGATACCCCGCCTCTGCTTCCAAACATCTATGTTGTCTGTCACTCTGTGTTCCCAGCCATATGTGAAATGCCTTTTCCTCACTCCAGAGGTGCAGGCTGAGGGTTTGTTTTGCTTTGTTTTTTTTTTTTTTTTTTTTTTTTTTTTTAATGATAGTCATACAGAGAGAGAGAGGCAAAGACACAGGCAGAGGGAGAAGCAGGCTCCAAGCACCGGGAGCCCGACGTGGGACTCGATCCCGAGTCTCCAGGATCGCGCCCTGGGCCAAAGGCAGGCGCCAAACCGCTGCGCCACCCAGGGATCCCCTGTTTTGTTTTTAAGACACTTTCAATCTCATGATATATTTGCTGGAAGAAGAATGTACTCTTTTATCAACCATTCAACAAAAGAGATCAATCATTTGATTGATGGAATATACTTCTTTTCTTCAACCACTTAAAAATGTAAAAGTTAGCTCCCTGTAACACAGGACTCTAGTGGTAACAACCATCCCCCAGTGGAAGTAGTAAACAAAATGCAGTATATCCCTCAAATGGATTATTATTCAGCCATAAAAAGGAGTGAAGTTCTGATACATACAACAACATGAAAAGCATTATGTGAAGTGGAAGAAGGAAGACATAAATACCATATGTTGTATGATTCCATTTATATGAAATTTCCATAATAATCAAATCCATAGAGGCAGAAGGTAGATCAGTGGTTGGCAGGGGCTGTGGGAGGGAGGAATGGGAGTGACTACTCACTGGATATGAAATGATGAAAATGTTCTGGAATTAGATAACAGTGAGGGTTGCACAATTCTGCGAATATCCTACAACTCTCAGAATTGTGCACTTCAAAAATTAGGTGAGTTTTATAGTGTGTGATATATCTGAATAATGCTGCTATTTTTTTGAATGAATAAAACTACTAGTGATAACAAAAGAGAGCAGCAGAATTGTAATCCTCCTGAAATACTGCATACCTTTCAGATGTGAGAGCAGATGGTGAGGGCCTTCAGTCTGCAGTCTTCCCAGCTTCTCAGGTGATGTGTCACTGTGACTCTAGCTGAGTGAGGAGACCAATACACCTGGGTTCAAATTCCACCCATTCCTCTCCTTCACTGACATATCCTCTCTGGTTGTATTTAGATCATTCACTGTGAGGATTGATGACCTTGTAGAATATGAAGGATACCACCAGAGACATGGTCTCTGAATCCCTGAGGCCATTGGGGGCATTCATCTTCTTTATCTTATTTTATTTTTTACTTTTTAAATTTTTGGGGGGCATTTATCTTCTTGACAAAGAGTTGACGAATCAGTCTTAACCTTGTGTGTGAGAGGCCAGAAAACCTAATTGATTCCCAACTCATGAGAGAATCCATCTTTTAGAGGTCAGGCTTACAATATCCTACCTGAGACTGTTCTCAGTAGCCAGATTGCAAATTTATCAATTAGCAGTGAGGAATCCCTCTCTTGGGGACCAAGAACACGAGGCCTGTGGGAATGATCCCACACACCCCATCCCTGTAATAAGGCGGCTTCTGATTTTTCAAAGAGAATTGACTTTCATAAGTCTATTTTTAATTTTGGTTTTAAAACATGTTCATCCAAACCAGCATGGTACCCTTTGCTCTGGCTGGCCTAGGAGGGCTTCCATCTCTTTAGGTGGCTTCTGTTTGGGTATGTAAAGGCAAATAGGTACCTCTTCTGCAAGTCCTGACAAGGAAATGAGCTCAGCCATTCAATAATATCATAGACTTGTGAGCTTGTAGAATACAAAGTGGCTCATTTGGTTCTCTTGTCTCTACAGAAGTGATGGCAGCACCTCAAAGGCTTGTTGGACAATACTCTGATGCCTTAGATTTCTTCCCCAAGAAACAGGCCCCAAGATAAGAATTCAAGAGGACCAGTAGAGGAGAGTGGAAGTGAGACAGGAATGGAAAGTGCCAAAAAATGGTGCATTGCACATCAAGATAACCCCTCGGCTACTGGGCGAACAGGCCTGCTAGGGCCTTGAGAGAGTGTGCAGGACACCTGCCTCAGACTGTCCCACCAAGAGACAAAGATGCTGAGTATTCATCCATCAACTTCCCATCTGTCATCAGTTGACACTGCACCATAGGCTTTAATTCCTCCGACGTGGCCTGTGATAGCCAAAATGGGGTCATCAGCTCTGGAATGATGGGAACCAGGGCATGGGCAGGGGAACCCATGGATTTAGCTCATCTAGTAAATGTGAACTCATCATCATCCCACCAATATTCCCAAATCCATCCTTCACCCATTGTTTCCTACTTTGGCAATAGCCTCTCAGTCCACCAGGGGTCTGGGCCAGAGGGAGAGGTGCTTCATCCCCACATTCCCCACTCCTTTGCCTCATTGTACATATCCAAGGAAGCAGTCAGGCCTGTTGACTCTGCCTCCGACATACTTCCAGAACTGCATACATCTCTCCATTCATGGCCCTTTCTGAGGTCACCAGCCCCTCAGCTGGGATTCCTGCTTCCAGCCAGCTCAGATACACCTCCAGGGCTTCCGTCTCCATCCCACATCTCACTAGCTGCCTAAGGTTGTCAGGATAGGTTCCAGTGCTCCTGCCACCATCCTCACCCTCTTGTCTCTTCCAACCCTTGCTCCATTCAGTTGCACTGCCTTCTGTCCTGCTGGTTCCTTGCCTCCAGCCCCAAAGCATTTGACACCAGGAACACATCTCCCTTTTCTCTCTGCCTTGACCCCCTAACTCCTCCTCACCATTCAGGTCTTAACCTTTAATGACAGCTCCACAGGAGTCTTTTTCTAAATCCTCAGCCTGGGTTACTGCACCCAGTTTCTTGTGTATTCTCTAAAGGCAGGCTTGTCCTTGCCTAGAGCACTGGGTACAGTTTAGTGCTTATTCACAGACAGTCTTTCTCCTGTGCCCACTAAATGCCTGTCAGGTTACATGGAAATGCCTGGTACATGCTCACCATATGCTAGGTGCTAAATACATGCTGACCTCCTTCTTCCCTGGTTTTGGGGGAGGGAATTCAAATTCCATTTTGAAGCTTTTCAAGGCCACCTATGCTCAGGATATCATCTGCTCTGGACAGCTGGCTTCCGTCCACCCCACCCCCAGAGCCTGATTCTCCAACCTCAGACACTGAGAGATCATTGTTGCTTCGGATGGCAAGTGTTTGCTGGTCCAGCTTAGAAAGCCTTCAGCATCCAGACTCATAGGAAAACAGTGCTTCTATTATCTGTAGGCATCATTTATCTTTAATTAAAATAGGGATGGGATGGGATGGGATGGGAATCATTACCTGCTTGGGAGAAGGATTCATGTAGTTTGCTGGTTTATTGCTGACTTATGTGCAAAAACTTTCTAGAGGAGAACAGAATGCTTGCTCTCTGTGCCAAGGGAAGTTCTAGGAAAATATGAGATGAAAATTGAACCCTCATCACCAAATGTGTGGAAATATGCTTTCCCCCATACGATATAGAATTTCTGGCTGCAATAACTTCTTAAGTGAAAAGATTATATAAAAACCAAGAAAAGCCATAGCATTCAATAACTGAGTGTAAGACAGATGAGTTCTTAAAATACCCACCTCTTAGGTTAGCTGCTCTATAGGTAATTTCTCTCAATGGATAAAGAAGAACATTTTGTTTCCATCAGTGAAGTTCTTGTCACATGTATTTGAGGGCTCTGTTGCAGCCTCCTTTGACAAAACATCATTAGTTATTTGTCAAGCCCTTGTGGACCGGATGGATGGTCCTGGACTCATCTTCAGGATTGCAAGGATGGTGGGACTGTGAATCTCTGACCTGGAAGAGCTCACAGAACAGCTGAGGCAAGGCCCTGTCCAAGGTGAATCACAGGGTGGGCATTGTGGGCGATCTCACAGAGGTCTGACCTGGACAATGACCCGTTGGGGAGGTGATGTGTGGCAAAGACCACTTGTGGAGTTAGCAGGAATCCAGGGAGAGGAGAGCAGGGACTGGAGGGGGTGACAAGGCCCAGTGAGCTTAATACCTGCAGAGGCCAGGTCAGAGCATAAATCTGCCTTCAGGAAAGTGAGACATGGGACATCAGGCCTCACAGTCTACTCTGAAGCCTGGTGTATGGACAGTAGATCCACATGAGCCTCCCAGAAGAGGAGCCATCATCACAGGTCTCAGTGCAATCCCAACCCTCACACCAACAGTGGGGAAGGACTTAGTGAGCAATAGTATTTGTCAACACAGAGAGCACCATTCACAATGTGTGTACAAAGATGAGCCAATATAAACACATTTTGGAGATTTTTCATAAACATCCCCACTCACAGTGTCTTTTGAAAAATTAGAAGTGGTAGCATAGAAACACACGTTGGCAGGGACAGAGACAGCAGGTATCAGGAGCCTGCAGCTGTCCTGAGACAGACAGCATTTCCTGCCTGGCCTGGGAGACCTTGGTCTGGCCACCAGCTGAGGACAGTTTTCTAGGCAGCCTGCATCTGAGGGGTATCTCTGAGGTCTGACCACAGAACTAGTGACTGCAGGCAGCAGAGGGAGGAGTAAACAGTTAAGAGTGTCTTCTAAACTTGGAGGGATGAGCTCTGTGGAGAGTGATTTTGAAAGTCGGTTTATTGGCAACAGAATCAAACATCAAGCAAACAGACAAAAAACAGCAACAAAATGGTCCAGGGGGATCAAGAACTCTACCCTGAGCAGTGCTCCCAATTTTTGTGCCCCACCTCTCTTCCTCATTATTACCCATTTTGGCTGTTCTTTCTTCCTAGGTGGCTCCTCTATCTGGGAGGGTATTCACAACTATTTTTACATGAATTATTCAGAAACAGTTTTGGGCAAATCCTTGTCTTTTTGACCTGAGTAGCAATAGGAGTTGGGACCAGCTTTGTTGCCTTCACCGGCTCACTCGGTGAGCCCCAGTCTGCATCCAGACAAGTGAATGAGCTGCAGTCAGTACTCAGCTTGTGATCCTCAGAGACCTCCCTTAGCAAAAAAGGCTGCTGGCTGCCCTGTCTGTTGGGAGTGGGGGCGACCCAGGGATCCAGCTCAGTGCTCCTGGGTCATGGGGGCTGTGCAGTGAGCACTGTGCCCCTGGCCCTGGAGCTTTCCCAGGACTTCAGGGAGACAGCCCCAGGACACACAGCCACCTCAGTGTAGAAACCCTGTATGTTATTTGCAAACCTAGCTGAACAGAGTCTTTTGAAAAGTGGAAAACCACCCACAACTGGGAGAATGGTCATACACACCTGTGTTGTGCAGACACCCCCAAGCAGGAACTCTTCAGTTAAATAGGAAGGACACACGGAGCACTTGGGTGGCTCAGTCAGTTAAGCATCTGCCTTCAAGTCAGTTCATGATCTCAGGTCTTGGGATTGAGCCCTGCCTTGGGCTCTCTGCTCAGTGGGGAGTCTGTTTCTCTCTCTCCCTCTGTGCTTTTTTTTTTTCTCTCTCTCAAATAAATAAATAAAATCTTCAAAGAAAATAGGAAGGACTCACTATGAGAAGTGAATGCTTTCGGCAAGGTCTCTGGGCCCCTCCGGGAGGCCTCATCATCTGCTCTGACAGCAGCAGCACAGGAGCTGGGGGTTAAGAATCCTCAGGCCACTGATATCACTACTCCTATTGCCTCTTTATGATCAGTTTGTCAAGGGGATGAAATAACGCAAAATCCAGGAATCATAATCAGTGATACCCAGATTCATGCCACCCTGAGGGTTTCTGCAAGACATTGGCCCCTCCCCATTGCCCTGAGGCCTGCTGAACATGCGTAGAGTGAGTGCGCTGTGCATCAGAGCCAGACCACCAGTGTTGGTGCCCTTTATCCTGTACCCATCCTCCATGCTGTCCACAGACCCAGCTGCCTCCCTATTTATCACATTCCATTCAAGGGCCTTTCTTACACAATGCCCATTGCCAAAGTGAAGTTTATCTGTATATTGACATTCAAAATCCTCATAATAAAGCCCCTCATCCACCTTCAACTTAATCTCCTGGTTCTCCTCTGCCAGAATTGCTCCAATGCTACCTGCATGCATCCTGCCCCTCTGCCTGGCCTCATGCTCTTCCCTCTGGCTACATCTTTCTTATACATCTTCACCTGTTGGTTTCTTAAAGACTCTTTTTTATGGAAAACTTTAAACCTATGTGAAAGTAGAAAGAAGTGGAAAATGGACCCCATGTACCCATCAACCAACTTCTCTCATGATCAGCCCATGGCCAATCTTGTTTTCTCTGTATGCTGCTCACTCCTCCTCCCAAAACAGATGGCTTTTAAACAAGTCCCAAACATCACATCATTTATTAAGTCTGAAAATATTTCAATATGAACCTCTACAAGTAGATAGCTCTTTTTTTTTAGGTAGCTTTTTATTTTTATTTTTATTTTTTTTAGGTAGCTTTTTAAAATCCTCATCATATGCTTTCAAAAATTAACAATGCCTAAAAAAAATGACAAGAACTCCTTAGTGTCATCAAATATCTAGCCAGTGCTCTCATTCCTTCAATGTCTGTTATAGAAATGTATATGAATATTTGTATAAATATTGAGAGAACTTTATGTACAAATATGTTTGTGTGTATACATATTTACATATAAAAACATGTCAGTTCATTTGTTTAGATCCAAATAAGATTAATATATATAATTAGTTGCTATGTCTTCTAAGTCTCTTTAATTTATAGAATATCCACTGCACTCTCTCTCTGTTTCTTAATTCTTAACATTTTCTGATCATTCTTCCTGTAGAGCTGTCCACATTCTAGATTTTACTGATTGCATACAACAATGATGTCATTTGACATGTTCCCCTGTCCTCTGAATTTCCTATAATTGGTAGTTAGATATAGTGATTTGATTAAAATAAGGCTGTGCTTTGTTTCATTTTGCTTTGTTTGGCAAGAAGACTTTTGTGGGTGTTGACACAAAATGAACAAACCTTTTTAAAAATTTTAAAGAGAGAGTTAAGGAGTTTTATTGAAACCCAAGTGAGGACAGCTGCCTGGGATACATAATCTTCCCAAAGAAAAGAGTGCACCAAGGAAGGAACATTTGGCGCAGGGCTGTATATATTTGTTTGTTTATATAGATATGTATAAAGAGTTACAAGCTATCATGATGAAGGACATTCCAGAAAATTATATGTTTTTATTATGTGCATGGATGTAGGATTCTAATCTTACGGAACCAGGAAAGATTTTTTGTTTGTTTGTTTTTCTTATTTCTGTGTTTGAAATACTCCTTTTTGGTTATTTTTTTAAATGATACATATGTACAATGTGTACTCAGGACAGAAACAGAGCCCATGCTTTGAGGTTTTGCCAAGTCATTTTGACTTTGGTAACTTGGAGGTCAATGACTAGGTGTAAAATCCTCAACTCACGTTTTAGTGCCTTGAGTATCTTCAGGATCTCACTCTACTTGCTTCTGTGTTAAGCATTTTTATTGACAAGTCTAATGATAATCTGGTTTTCATATTCTTTTTAGGATTCAGGTTGTTTTGTTTTGTTTTAATTCCTGAATAACCAAAGGTGCTTTTATATTTGTTTGTTTTCCTTTAAAGGTTAGTAGATTTACTATAATTTATATTGGATTTGGTCATTTGGGTCAATTTTCCCAGGTACTTGGTGTACCCTTTCAACATTAATTACAGGAAAATTTTCTTAAATCATAGTTTTAGTACTTACTCTTACACATTGCTTATTTTCTTCTCTAAAGTGTCCTTTTATTTACATGTCCTGGTTTCTTTTTCTTTAGTCTATATTTGTTACTTTCTTTCAGAATGTTTTCAGCACTTCAAATGCAAACAGTGAAATGCAAATCTTTAGTTTTATGGTTTGATTCACTTTGGAATCTCTGCTCCCCCAAGATACAGAGTGTATGTATTACCTAAGTACTTTTCCCTTGCCCTCTCCATGGCAGAGCCCTTCCCACCCTGAGCCAAACAAGATTTCCTTTGCCTTGACAATACTTTGTTTGCTCTTGAATTTCATTTAAATTGACATATTCATGCATTTTTAATTTAACACGCTCTTATATTTTACATGTTATGTTTCTCTTGAGGTGTGACCCACTATGTCCCTTCTGATTTAGCCTTAATTTTTGAAATTTCTTTCTTTCTAATTCTTTCCCAAGTTCCTTTTGTATCTCTTTCTATTCTCAAATTACATTGCTTCTGATTTTTCCCCAGTTCTGATATATGTTGTTCTCTCATAGAATCTATCCTTTTCTCAGTTGCTTTTAGCTTATTTTGAAATATCAGATTCCAGTTTAACATTGGCATGACTTTCTGGTATGCTCATTACATCATGTGCCATCCTTAATGTCCCTCACCAGTTACCCCACCCCTCATTCACCTCTCCTCCAGCAACTCTCAGTTTGTTTCCTACAGTTCAGCATCTCTTATGGTTTGCCTTCTTCTCAAATTTCATCTTATTTTATTTTTCCTTCCTTTCCCCTATTTTCTTTCCCCTGTTTTGTTTCTTAAATTTCACATATGAGTGAAATCGTGTGGTATTTGTCTTTCTCTAACTGATTTATTTCACTTAGCATAATACCCTCTAGTCTTAACCACATTATTTTAAATGGCAAGATTTCGTTTGTTTTGAGGCTGAATAATATTCCATTGTAATACATACCACATCTTCTTTATCCATCTATTGATGGACATCTGGGATTTTTCCATATTTTGGCTATTGTTGACATGGCTGCTATAAACATTGGGGTGTATGTGCCCCTTCACATCACTATGTTTGTATCCTTTGGATAAATACCTAGTAGTGCAATTGCTGCATCATATCCATTTTCTCATCTGCCTGGTATTCATCCAAATTTGTGGACAGGAGGGTTCTTTAAGCAGTGGTACATTAGCAAGTACAAGGGAAGAGTAGCTGGGTATAATAGGCAGACACGTGGAGGCTCCTCCTCCCTCCACCTGCCAGCAATTATCAAAGCAGCAGGTGCAGCATGACTGGTGATGCCCTTCAACCAGCTTCCAGTGATGAACTCATAGAAACAGCCTCCAAGACTTTACCCAGGTAGTGAAATTGGGAGCTTGGCCATTAATGCACTCCAGAAAGAGTTTTGTCAACAGGAGGCAGCATCCAAGATATAGTCGAGGCTGTTTAAGCAAGATAAAGGGTCAAGTGAGAGGCAGCCACTGGATCTGGACCAAAAAAAAGGGGGGGGAAGTATTATTTGTCATAGAATATAACCAGTTTTATTATATAAATATATATCTGTTGTAAAAAGCCTGGGTAGAACAGCCGTCACTGGGTAAGACTCCAGAAAGCAGTGGCAAGGATGCTGGTAGATAACCCCAATGAGTAGCAGCATTTTCTGAGCTACTCAGCTCCAGCTGGCATAAGTCTGTTATCAGGTAAAAGAGGGTGGAAGTAAACACAGAGGAAATGAGCTAATAGGAATTATGAAGTGAAATACAATATATATATTAAGCTGGTCTGTATTTAAAGGGATATTGAAAGATGCTGCAAGTGATAAAAATAAGATTCCACTAATTTCAGCCTCTTTCATTCTTTTTTTTTATTGGAGTTCAATTTGCCAACATATAGTATAACACCCAATGCCCATCCAATCATGTGCCCTATTCAGTGCCCGTCACCCAGTCACCCCATCCCACCACCCACCTTTCCTTCCACTACCCCTTGTTTGTTTCCCAGAGTTAGGAGCCTCTCATGGTTTGTCTCCCTCTCTGATTATTCCCACTCAGTTCCCCTCCTTTCCATGATAATCCCTTTCACTATTTCTTATATTCTCCATCTGAATTAAACCATATGATGATTGTCCTTCTCTGATTGACTTACTTCACTCAGCATAATACCCTCCAGTTCTATCCACATCGAAGCAAGTGGTGGGTATTTGTCCTTTCTGATGCCTGAGTAATATTCCATTGTGTATATAGACCACACCTTCTTTATCCATTCATTTGTTGAAGGACGTTGTGGCTCCTTCCACAGTTGGGCTATTGTGGACATTGCTGTTATAGACATTGGGGTACAGGTGTCCCGGCGTTTCACTGCATCTGTACCTTTCAGGTAAATACCCAGTAGTACAATTGTACTAGGGTAGCTCTATTTTTAACTCTTTGAGGAACTCCACATAGTTTTCCAGAGTAGGTGTACCAGTCCACATTTCCACCAACAGTGCAAGAGGGTTCCCCCTTCTCCACATCCTTTCCAACATTTGTTATTTCCTGTCTTGTTAATTTTCACCATTCTCACTGGTGTGAGGTGGTATCTCATTGTGGGTTGTTTTTTTTTTTTTGTTTTTTTTTTTTTTTTTGCTTTCTTATTTAAAAAAAATTTTTATTGGAGTTCAAATTGCCAACATATAGCATAACACCCAGTGCTCATCCCACCAAGTGTCCCCCTCAGTGTCCACCACCCAGTCACCTTCTCATTGTGGTTTTAGTTTGTATTTCCCTGATGGCAAGTGATGCAAGCATTTTCTCATGTGCTTGTTGGCTCTGTGTATGTCTTCTTTGGAGAAATGTCTGTTCATGTCTTTTGTCCATTTCATGATTGGACTGTTTTTCTTGGGTGTTGAGTTGAATAAATTCTTTATAGGTCTTGGATACTAGCCCTTTATCTGATAGGTCATTTGCAAATGTCTTCTCCCATTCTGTAGGTTGTCTTTTAGTTTTGTTGACTGTTTCTTTTGCTGTGCAGAAGCTTTTTATCTTGAGTAAGTCTCAATAGTTCAGTTTGCTTTTGTTTCCCTTGGCTTCATAGATGTATTTTGCAAGAAGATATGGCCAACTTCAAAAAGGGTGTTGCCTGTGTTCTCCTCTAGGATTTTGATGGACTCTTGTCTCACATTTAGATCTTTCACCACTTTTGAGTTTATCTTTGTGTATGGTGTAAGAGAATGGTCTAGTTTCACTCTTCTGCACGTGGATGTCCAATTTTCCCAGCACCATTTATTGAAGAGACTGTCTTTTTTCCAGTGGATAGTTTTTCCTGCCTTGTCGAATATTAGTTGACCATAGAGTTGAGAACCCATTTCTGGGTTCTCTATTCTGTTCCAAAATTAATGGTTTAGCTTTCATTTGTCTGCTTTTGTGCCAGGACCACACTGTCTTGATGATCACAGCTTTGTAATACAGCTTGAAATCTGGCATTGTGATTTCCCCAGCTCTGGTTTTCTTTTTCAATATTACCCTCGCTATTTGGGGTCTTTTCTGATTCTACATAAATCTTAAGATGATTTGTTCCATTTCTCTGAAGAATGTCCATGATATTTTGATAGGGATTGCATTGAACGTGTAAATTGCCCTGGGTAGCATAGACATTTTCACAATATTAATTCTTCCAATCCATGAGCATGGAATATTTTTCCATCTCTTTGTGTCTTCCTCAAATTCTTTCAGAAGTGTTTTGTAGTTTTTCAGGTATAGATCCTTTACCTCTTTGGTTAGGTTTATTCCTAGGTATCTTATGCTTTGGGGTGCAATTGTAAATGGGATTGACTCCTTAATTTCTCTTTCTTCAGTCTCATTGTTAGTGTATAGAAACGCCACTGATTTCTGGGCATTGGTTTTGTATCCTGCCACACTGCCGAATTGCTGTATGAGTTCTAGCAATCTTGGAGGGAGTCTTTTGGTTTTTCTATGTACAGTATCATGTCATATGTGAAGAGGGAGAGTTTGACTTCTTCTTTTCCAATTTGAATGCCTTTTATTTCTTTTTGTTGTCTGATTTCAGCTTCTTTCATTCAAATGTAATCATAATTTATCATGCTCAAAGTTGGATAATTCACTCCATGAAGAAAACTAAGTTCTTTAATATATTTGAAGACTTTTTTAAAAGATATCAAATAATCCATCATACAATTGAGCTAACTTGTACAACAGGACAAAACTTTCACTATATGCTATAGAACAAAGAGCCTCAACTTTATGTTCAGAATAATCACTTGCTATGGTGTTAAAATGCAGATTCTGATTCAGTTATTCCAAGTGTATTGAAGGTTCCACCTTTCTAACAAACTTCCAGGTGGTGCTGATGCTGCCAGTACTCAGCTACTTTAGGTGTCAAATTTGTGGACAGCCCCTCAGAGACCTAAGCTGTGCCTGCCTCAAGATGCTGTAATATCAGATTCTCACTTGGGGTTTGTACAGCTCAAGGAGATCACTAAGTAGGGATTATTCTAATTACATAACACTTGAAACTTTATTTCAACAGTTCATTGTGTACTTGCTGCATACCAGGTGCTAGAAAGGGAAGAGATAATACTGGTCCTTTAGTCTCAAGGAGCTCCAGGACAGGAACAGGGGCAAGGGCTGGAGGAGGATGTTGACATTAACAGCTGTCATGTTTGCAGAGAAGGACGCAATAGGAGCCATAACAGAAACTGTAACACAGCGGCTGAGACACACCAAAAAAGGGGGAAGTCCTTCTGGCTGGGCAAGAGCCTGCTACTCCATTGAAGAGATGGGGTTTCAACAGATGCAATCACATGTCTTTTGTAAGATACTTAAAACAGATTTGAAGAGAAGGAGCTCAATCTGAGAAACCAAACTATGTGTCAAGAAGATTATGTTAGGTTTGGTAGTACATATGGCAATCACAAACCATATGAGGGGCCCAATTCTGACTGAGATCAACCCCGTGGCTTCTCTGTGGAAGGAGAAGATTAGAGAAGTTGAGGGTTTGGACCAGAAACACTTCAGTGAGCATATTGTCTAGCTTGGAAGATGAGCAGTCCCAGAGATGACGTTCAGACACAACGTTGTGCCTTGCATGTTACAGGAACTCAAAAGATCTTACCCAAATAGTTTAATTAATGGTTTAGCTCTCAGATTGTAAATGTGCCCCTGGAGCTAAGTATTTCTTAGTGCCACATCAGCAGAGGTGGCAGTGTGTTTTTTGACCTCTCTTAAATCTAACACAGTATCACATAAATAACACCCACCATCTCTCCGAACATATGCTGTAGTTTAATCATTTGTCAATTCTGCTAAAATGTTATTTTCCAGTTAGTTGCAAACGTGACCTCTTTATGTCTTGATTGGTCTGAAATTTTAAATTCTTGTAGCTATCACCAAATAAAGCAGTTATGATATCAGAAAAAAAAATTGAAATCTCATAGAAAACCAGGGTACTCAAAGTCCCTAAGATGGAATGTTTTTACATAATAGCTACTAACTTACAGAGAGGAAATACTTGAGGAAATTCATTCTTTTTGTTGTTAGGGAAAGTCTAAACATTTATAAATCTTGAGAAAAGGTACAGGTTGTCCTTAAATCATCATTAGGTTTTTTCCTTATAGGAAACTTATTCAAGTGCTTTTAAATTATTTTATTTAAAAAATTTTTAAAAATTTAAATATTTTTTATTATTTTATTATAGTTGACATACCATGTTAGTTTCATAGTGATTTGACAAATCTGTGCATTACTCAGTGCTCCCCATGATGAGTGGAGTCACCATCTGTCACCATACAGTGTTATTACTGTATTTTTCTTCCCTGTGACTTGTGTATTTTATAACTGGAAAATTGTAACTCCTAATCCCCAGGTCCACCCATGTTGTCATAAATGGCAAGATCTCATTCTTTTTTATGGCTGAGTCATATTCCAGTTTATATATATATATATATATATATACACACATATATATACATATACACACACACATGCGCACACATACCACATTCTTCTTTATCCACTCATCTATTGATGGATACTTGGATTGCTTCCATATCTTGCCTATTGTAAATAATGCTTCAATGGACATAGGACTGCATATACCTTTTTGAATTAGCATTTTCATTTTCTTCGGGTAAATAACCAGTAGCGGAATTACTGGATCATATGGCATTTTTATCTTTAATTTTTTTTGAGGAACCTCCATACTGTTTTCCACAGTGGCTACACCAATGTACATTCCCATGAATCGTGCATGAGGGTCCCCTTTTTCTTCACATCCTCACTAACACTTATTATTACTTGTCTTTTTGATCCTAGCTGTTTTGGCTGGTATGAGGTGATATGTCACCATTGTTTTGATTTGCATTTCTGTGATAATGAGTGATGTCGATCATCTTTCATGTGTCTGTTTACCATCTGTATGTCTTCTTTGAAAAAAATGTCTGTTTGGGTCCTCTGCCCATTTTTAAATCAGATTCCTGTGTGTTTTGTTTTGTTTGGTGTTGAGCTGTGTAAGTTCTGCATATATTTTGGACATGAACCTCTTATCAGATATATCACTTACAAATATCTTTTCCTATGTGGTAGATTGTCTTTTTGTTTGTTGGTGATTTCCTTGGCTGTGAAAGTAAATGCATTATCTCAAAAATCTTTGGTATCTTTTTCTTTATCCTTCTCCTTTTTTTTTTTTTTTTGGAACATTCAAAACCCTAGAAAATAACATAATCTAGGGAGAAACAATTTAGAGGGCCTCTTAATTGTATCTTATATATGTAGATGTTTCTCTAAGCTGTATACCATTAAGGCAGGGGAACTTCTAATTCAATACCTGGGGCTGTGTTGGAAGGCCAGGAGGCATATGTGAGCATTGAGCTAATTCTCATACATGCATTACAATGTACATGTGAGTGTTTCCTCAGTTTGGGAATTTGGTCTATCTATAGAACTAGTGGTGTGGGTTTTCCTGTCATTTATCTTCTAAATCTGTGTGGAACGTTATTTTAAACCCTTTCTTCTTGGGGGTGTGTTTTCTGTTTGAATGAATGGCCATGGGCCTGGGAAGAGTTGATCCCCATTACAGATTTACAGTCTTATTTTGCCTGTGGACTGACCCAAAGCTAATGTGATTGGATTTACCAGAGGGTTTCAAGATGTCTGCTGGTGATCACAGGTTTCTCTAGAGCTGCAGTGGTTCCAATTTCTGCAGTCTCCTTTATTTGGAAGAAAAACTTCACAGGGATTTGAGTAATCAATTTATGGGTTTTTTGACTGGCTGCCCTGATAGAGCCTTTTAAAAATTGGTAGAATAGATAGAACTAGAATATCATCTGGCTCCCCCAGCTTCTGTGCATATCGGCTGACTAGTACAAACTGAAACAGCAAGGATCTGGGTGTTTTGCTTTTTTACGGGTGTGATTTTCTTGTCTCATCTCTGTTTCCTCTTCCTCCAGGAAAAATGGGTCCCATGAGGCAAGTGTAACCCTGGAGTGTGACCGCCAGCTTGACGCCCAGTCAGGGAGAAGGAGCATCATGGATGGCATAATTGAACAGAAGAGCATGCTGGTGCACAGTAAAATCAGTGATGCTGGCAAGAGAAATGGCTTAATTAACACAAGAAACTTCATGGCTGAGAGCAGAGATGGCCTGGTGTCTGTTTACTCAGCACCACAGTACCAGAGCTGCCGGGTGGTGGGCAGTGCAGCACCAGCCAGCCTGGATGGCAGCAGGAATGAGCCGGTCCAGCAGCTGCTGGACCCCAACACACTTCAGCAGTCTGTGGAGTCCCATTTCCGGCCCAACATCATCCTCTACTCGGAGGGTGTGCTGCGCTCCTGGGGGGACGGCGTGGCTACTGACTGTTGCGAGACCACCTTCATTGAGGACCGGTCACCCACCAAAGAGAGTCTGGAGTACCCCGATGGGAAGTTCATCGACCTCTCAGCTGATGACATCAAAATCCACACCCTCTCCTATGACGTGGAGGAGGAGGAGGAATTCCAGGAGCTGGAGGTCAGAGGATGTGTTTGTCATCAGCCTTTGGGAACGCGGCCTGGGGATTGGGTGGGGACTCGTGAGGGTGCAAAATGCACTAGGGTGCAAAAATGCAGAGAACCTGAAGCAATGGGTAGGGGTTTCAGCCCATCCCAAGGTGATGGCCATGAGAATGGGGCTACTGGTGGACTAAAGGATTGTCAGGATGAGAAGCCAGTTGGGGATTCCAGCTAACACTGCCTATTTGGGAGAGAAGGGTCATTGGCAACAGTGATCAAGGTGAGAGGGGTGCACATGGTCCTAGGGCCACATGAGGCTGGAAAGGTGTGCATGGGGACAATTTGAGAAGTGTTTTCACTGCCATATTCAGTTTCCTTAATTTGGCATTCCAAAGTTTCTATTAAGGGATGCTTGGTATTGCTAAACCTGCTGGAAAAAATAATAGGAATGCTAGCCTAAAGGGAAGATGAGGTCAGTAGTTATAAGAGTTACTTCTTCGGTAGACTGGAGAGCAGGTAAGGGCATTTGGATTACCTGCTTTGAAACATACATGTTGGACACAGTATAACACAGCACAGCAGCCAAGGAGACCAGAAGCATCAGGCCTGGAGGTGCAATGAAAACCAGAAGCAACTGGAAAGAAGTGGTTTTGATCAGAAAGGAAATTCAGAAATGAGAAATGTTCTGTAGCAATTCCTGCGAATGGAGCCCAGAAAACCAACTGGCAGGGAGTTCAAAGAAGTCAAGTTGTAGGCGAGGCCATTGGAGCAGACCTTCATACCCTTTGGTGACACTTGTTAAGAGGAAGAAGATGGTGTCAGCTCTGACAGTGCCGAAGTTTTGAGAAAGCTGTGAGAAGTACATTAATTTTCATTCACAAGCCTCTGTCATGTGTCCACTCTTTTCCAAGCCTGAGGGTATTGCTAAATGCGAAAGTATAAATGCAACTTAACCTGCATGCTTTCAGGAAGCAAATATGCAAGACTGCAATTTTCACATAGCACAGGATTTATGATGGTAGAGTACCCAGTCTGCTCTGAGAGCATCCAAAGGGGGAGGAGATGGGACTCAGCATAATGTGGGGGGGTCAGGAATCATTGCAGAGGCAGCACCCCTGCACTGCATCTTGAGGAGGAGAACCAGACTATGAGCAAGAAGGCTCATGGGGAGGTGGCAAGAGAACTCTGGTCCAAGGGAACATCATGAGCAGATAAAACAAAAAGGCATCTAACTTAGATCTGCAGGGAACAGTAACTGATTACCAATGCTAAAACCTATGGATCATGGTGAAATTAGGGAGACAGGACCAAGCGTTAGTGAGGTCCCTTAACTTAGGACCATATCAGCCTTCTAAGGGAGACTGGAATTTAGGCGAGGTCACAAACTCAGATGCCTATAAGAAGGAAGGACAGGTAACATCAAGGAGTCCTATGTTGGGGAGTAGCTTGAGACTGGAGAGTCCAGCCTACCCATCTATAGCTTTGGCCCTCCTAGCTATAGGGGTGTGCTTGCTGCACCTCATAGGCCACACTGCTAGGCACCTGGATGGGGATCATGAGTGTGGAAACCATGGTGAGGGGTTTTAGGAAGGAGAGCTGGGGTCCAATTTCATTTTTTGAAAGCTGCTATGGCTGTAGAGTGGGACAATGGGACAGAATGGAGAGGTAATGGGGAGAGGGGAGGAGTGTGGGTCTAGGACCAAACTGGATGCACAGAGACTGTTGGGACCTGCCATAAGAGATGGTGAGAGGGAGAATCAGGACAGCAGTAGAAGTGAAGAAATACTTAAAAAGTGAAGTTTGCCATCGTTCAGAAATGATGGAAAAGGAGGGGTCAGCCCTGAACTATGCAGAGATGTCCCTAAGCCTCCAAATGGACACACTGGTCAGCAGAGGATTTTCAGCTTTGTTAGGAATATTTGGAAAATCAGCTCCAATATATAATATACATCAGAATTTTAAAGTTTGGGATAGTTACTACATCAAAAATGTAAAAGAAATTCATGAATGTTACCATCATTACTTTGTCATATATCTTGGCTTCATTCCTCCATCCCTCTCCTTATATCAACACACTTAAAGTCCATATCCTTAAATAACTACATTCCAGCAGGGTCACTGAGGATGAGCAGGTAAATAACACATCTTTTTAGTGCTTGGTCTCCATCCATTCTGTGACTTCATAATGAACTACACTAAAAGGAATCGTATTCCTTTTTCTTTAAGACTTGCATGGAGTTCAGATTGAGCTTGCAAATAAATGCAGCCATTTTTTAAAATGCAAGTGTTCTTTACATAGTATGTCTTAGTCCACATTTTTGGCAATCAGTTACTGAATCCATTTTCTTGTAACTGTCTTCATGCAGTGACCTCAGCTAATAGATGTGGCTTTGGGAACCCTGCAAACAACCAGAACCCACTTAGACATAGTCTTTTAAATTAAATGCTAGGAGGTGGGTGGCTGGTGCAACTGGCCTTTCTACCTGGTCAGTCTAGCTTTGACGGATAGTGCAGGCTTCCAGGGAAGTGAGCCCTGCCACCCAGTTTGTTTCTCTGTGCTGGCAACAGTAGCAATAGCCCATCAGAAAGAGTTAACTTTAATGATACAGCAGCTGGAATCTTTACTCATGATTATAGTACCTGCCGTGTATTACTGTGTTTATAGTCACCTCTGACTGCAGTGGTAAGATGGAGCATATGGGCATTTATGCCTGAGCCAGAAAGGGCATACCCAGTGACATCTGTGGAACCAGTTGTTTAGACGTTGGGCTGCCGCATAGGAGACTTTCTGGTTGGCAAACCCTGACCAAGAAGTGGCTCTTCTCACAGGCTTTGAGGGGAAAGGATCAAGACAGTGTGGCTGTGTCCCTCCTTCAGTTCAGTTCTGTTTAGTCCAGCCATGGAGGATTCCAGGGGGGCTCCAGAGTGGTTGGCTTGGTCCATGAGGAATTCTTAGAAACAAAGTATTCTCTCAGCAACATTCTTATGGTGTAGCCATGGTGGTCTTTATTTATAAAGAAAAACTAATGAGTAGTTAAAAGTGTCAGCATGCATGCAGCAACTGTTCTAAGGTTTATTGTTTTTCCATTCCATAAAATAATAAAGAGGCATGTGTCACTTAGCATTTCTTGCATAACAAATACCCTAAAACTTCATGGCTTAACACAACTATTTATTTAGGTCATGATTCTCAGGGTCAACGACTGGAATGGGTCTCAGCTGGGTGGTTCTTGCTCTGCTTATCTCAGCTAGGTCCCCTCACTGGGCTCAGCTGCACAGCTGTACTTGACAATGCTGGCTGGCCCTTGGTGGGGGTGACAGAAGTGTCTGGATCACATGTCTCTAATCATCCAGCGGGTCATTCCATCACATGGTAGTTACGGTAGAGATTCCAAAAGCATCAAGATAGGGTGAGTCCCAGCATACGAGGCCTCTCCGAGTCTTCTTGTGTTACACATATTATTGTCTTATTGGCCAAAGAAAGATACACAGCTAAGTCCAAAGTAAGCATGGGAGGGACTTTTTAGGATGACAATATAGGAAAGTGCCAACAAATTGGGTGCTGATTATTGTAGCCTATAGTGTACCACAGAGCAAAAAAGTTTGGCCTCTCTGACCTGTACTTTTTTAAGATCATCTAATTGAACATGGTGACAACATAGTTATGTTGTGACTTTTTTTTAATAATAAATTTATTTTTTATTGGTGTTCAATTTGCCAACATACAGAATAACACCCTGTGCTCATTTATGTCGTGACTTAAACAGAAAATACTACAATTGATCTGGAGATCTTCCCAGTAGACAATAGTACTACTTCAGACAAAACAACAAAAAATAAGAATTTAACTGCTCTGGGAATCCTGTAGCTTCATTTGGTCTATAACAGATTGATATTATTTCCCCAAAATTGCAGTTTTCAGAAAGCCATTACACCGATGAAGAGCAGGGGTCCTTGTTGCTGGAGTTCCTGTGTACCAGGCAACCTGCCTCTTACCTGTCCCCTTATCACCCTATCTAGAGAGGTTCATCCCTGGCATTTATCCTGGAGACATCCTGATCCAGAGAGGTTTGCTCACCTGACATGCATTCTGCAAGAATATGTGGAGTTTCCAGTGAGCCTTCAAGATCATATTAATGTGAATAGGTTCTATAGCTAAATTCAAGGATCTTTATGGAAAGGCCTCAGAAATTGAGATTTGTCTTGCTCTATCCAAGAGAGGGCTGCTAGTCATAGTGAGTTTTGGGGTCTCTAAATCAGATAGGGAGATCTCAGGGAGGCTCTGAGGGATCACAGGAATGCAGAGGTGGCTACTCATCATACGGCGGCACTGCACTCAGTGTAACCAGACAGGCCTCCATGGGGGAGCCTCAGGTCACTCTGGGTGCATGAGTTGGGGCCTGGTGCTCTACAGCCATAGGGCCTCCTCCCTGGTGTTTGTCCATGACTTCATCCAGTCCACACCCAATTTGTTGGCACTTTCCAGACCACAGCTTTCAGGAAAACCAATAGGAAACCACTTCTCCTTTTCACACAGAGAAACTCAAACAGATTTCAGGCATGGGGATTAAAGCAGTTCTATGAAATAGCAAATTTGAGTTTAAAGCTTTGAAATAAAATAGGTGAAGTTAATGGCTAGAGAGGCCTAACAGTCCCCTGCTGTTAGAGGTGCTTATCAAATGTGGAAAGGCCAATTATTACCCATTTATTTGTGACAGTGCAACCCCTTCAGGATCCTAGAATACAAGGAATGTCATCACTTAGAAACAGTGCTCAAGGTGATGCGGGGAGCCTTTTCTTCACCACAGGAAGGAAGGGAAAGGCAGGCACGACTGATGGAGCATCTGTCTATGCCAGGTCCTTCATGCACCCTCTGTCACATAATCCCGAGGCAGCACTGGGCCACAGGTACTGGTCTTGGCTCACCCTGCACACTAGGACACTGAGACTTCAGAGGTGTCAAGGTCACACAGTTGGCTGTGATGGCAGCTCTTGGATATGAGATGTGCTGACTTCAGACTCTTGCCTCCTATGATGCTGCTGTACCTCTTACATTAGAAAAAAAAAAAAGTGTGTTACAGTGAACTGCTGTTTCAGAGTCCATAAGTAAAGCATGAGAAGGTAAAGCTAGAGTGGTCACAAACCACATCCTCATTGCCATAGCCTGAAGCTGTATCTTCCCAAGACCAGGTGTCTGCCCTCCCATTTACACACTTGAAGCCTGTCAGGAGAGACAGAATTTCACAATTGCAATATCACATTGACATGTGCCCCTTTCCTAAATAACAAAGAGGGAGGACTCAACAAATACTTGAAGAAAATTCAAAAGCATGAATGAGACAGAACAGCATTAGAGATGTTGACCCAGAGGAAATGGAAATAATTCAGAAAATAATTGACAATATTATAAAAAATATTTTTAATCTCCCTTGAGAGATTTGCAGCAGGGAATTTGGGATTTGATTTTCTTTGTTTTCCTCATTGCACTGGCTAGAACTTCAAATATGATGTTGAAGAGAGATGGTGAGCAGGAAGGATTCTTGCCTTGCTCTTAATCAAGGATAGGAAGTTCCCTTCCATCACAACTTCGTTGAACAATTTGGTCTTTTTTATTAAATAAAAAATAGGTGTTTAATTTTGTCAAATGCTTTTTCTCTATCTAGATTATCATATGTAGGTTTTTGCTTTTGTCCTTTATTATATTAATATGAAAATCAACTGATTTTCAGATATTAGTCTCCTTTGGGGGATAAATCCCTCTTGGTCATGGCATATACTCCTCTTTAAACGTTGCTTGATTTGATTTACTAACAATTTGCTAAGAATTTTTTTGTTTGTGTCCATGAGGAATATTAGTCTGTCGTTCTTTTCATGTGATATTCTTCCTGGCTTTGATATCAGTTAATACTGGCCTTATAAATGAATTATAAAGTGTTCCCTCTTCTGGCTTCTCAAAGATTCTGCATAGTAATTTTTTTTGTTTTTGTTTTTAATATTTATTAGAAGTCATCAGTGAAGACATCTAGGCCTTGGCTGTTCTTTGTGGGAAAAGTTTTGATTACAAATCTAATCCGATTTCTTTATTGTTTTAAAGCTAATGTTTTAAAGAAAATCTTAAGTTTTTTTTTTCTTCTTGACTCAGGTTTATTAATCTGTGTCTTTCTAGAAATTTGTCCATTTTATCCAAATTCTGTACTTTGCTGGCATACAGTTGTTCATAATATTAAATTTAAATCTTTTTACTTTCTGTATGGTTGGTGTTCTCTCCTCTTTCATGACAAGTTTTGGAAATTCAAGGTTTTTTGTTTCTTCTCTAGCCAGTGTAGCTGAAGGTTTATAAATTTTCTTGATCTTTGCAAGTAGTTGACTTCCGGTTGCATTGATTTTTCTCTTGCTCTTCAGTTTTTTTTCTATTTCATTGATTTTTTCACTCAGATATTTATGATACCCTTGTCTCTGTTTTCTTTGCATTAAATTTGCCCTTCTATAGTTCCTTTACCTGAGGCTTAGTTACTGATTTGAGATTTTTTTCCTTCGTAGTATATATGTTTAAAGCTATAACTTTCTCCCAGTGTTTTAAATACAAATTTTGATATGTTGTTTTCCTTTTAAATTTAGTTCAAAAGATTTTCTAATATCCATTTTAATTTATTTTTTTACTAAGGGTTATTAATAAAAGTGTTTGATTTTTCAAATATTCATAAGTGTCCCAATGTTTTTAATTATTTACTCCTCATTTAATTTCACATGGTTGAAGAACATACCTTGTATAATTTCTCCCTTAAATTTATTGAGGCTTGATAATGTGTTCTGGGAAATGTGCCATGTACATTTGTGAGAGAATGTGTATTTTGTCATTGTGTGAGGTATTCTATGTTTGTTAGGTCAAGTTAGCTGATGGTGTTGTTCATATCTTTTGTCCTTGATGATTATCTGCCTAATTAATCCATTAATTTTGTCAGTTTGTGCTTTATGTATTTTGGGGCTCCATTGGTAGGTGCATGCACATTAACTTTTTTTAAAGATTTATTAATTTATTTTAGAAAGAGAAAGAGAGCAAAGGGAAGGGCAGAAGGAGAGAATCTTCAAACAGACTCCCTGCTGAGTGTGGAGCGCAACACGGGGCTCAATCTCATGACCCATGAGATCACGACCTCAGCTGAAACTAAGAGACACTTAACCAACTGAGCCACCCAAGTGACATTATTATTATTGTTATTATATCTTGCTGAGGCATTGACCATTTTATCATCATAAAATGTTCCTCTTAAAAAAATAAAATAAAATAAAATAAAATAAAATAAAATAAAATAAAATAAAATAAAATGTTCCTCTTTATGTATAATAATATTTCTTATCTTCAGGTCTATTTTGTATAATATTAATACAGCCACTCCCACTTTCTTTTTATTTACTGTTTGTTTGTGTGATACATCTTTTTCCATCTCTTTGCTTAGAAGTTATTTTTATCTCAGAATTTAAAGTATGTCTCTTATAAGAAGCATGTGGTTGATCTTGGGGTTTTTTTTCTTTTTTATTGTCTTAAAGTCTGTCATTTGATTGGAATGTTTAGTCCATTTGCACAAAATGTAACTTATATGATTGGACTTCTGTCTGCCATTTTGATTTTTATTTTCTACCTGTTTCTTGGTATTGTTGTTGTTTACTTTATTCCTCTTCCTGCCTTGGTAGTGTTAGCCACCATATCAGCCAGGGATGTAAGGAGAGCTTCCTAAGCCCCTCTGTGACTCCCTCATTTCTAGGAGCCCTCTGTTAAATTCTTGGGTTGTCCTCCAACCTACCATTTGACCCAACCAGGACTATAACCATAGGTTGGAAGAGCTTCAGGCTTTACCCATTCATAAGTGGGAATGGTTCCCACTCTACTTCCAATCAATTAATCCCCTTCCAACAATGAAGTGACTAGTTCCCATGGCAGCCCCACCTTATCAGAAATACTTCATGGGCCAAGCATGCAGGCCAAGCATAGACCACCACTATTCTTACTTAGATTTCAACAGTGGTTGGTAGATAAATACTTTTCAAATATTATTGGCCTTTGGTTAGTGTTGAGAGCCTTTCTAAGGCTGTATTGACAGTTTTTTCCAGTTATTTCTAGAAGACAAGATAGGGCTACCTCCTGACACTGTCATATGAGAAATTTTGCCAGGATATTGCCTGAAGTGCTAGACACACATTTTCTAGCATCACTAGATTCAAACAAAGAATGTGTTCAAAAGTCCACAGATGGCTTGCAATTAGGTTAAGAATTTTAATCAAATTAATTATCTTTAAATAATATGTCATATTTGCTTTAAGCATTAAAAAATTAAATTATAACTTCCCTCCTTTGTGACAGTCTGTAATTAAATAAATGTAGATATTCTAATTTCTTTTGTATACACCTTGTGGATCACTTACACAAGGGAATAGTTTTATTTCTTTATAGTCATAAGTCATTTTGTGTTGCCCAAACTGCAACAACCACCTTATTCGGAAAAGGGGAGCTGTAGGAGTAAGTTTGACTCATCTAGAAATTAAATTTACTTTCATGAAATATTTGCCACCATTTCAAAGAAAATTCACCATTCCAAAGAAAAGTTCAAAAATATTTGTGAAATATAAACGTGATTGGCATAATAGTATGCCATTTCTTGTTTTAATTTTCTGTATCAAGTATAACTCATTTAAATGTGGAATTCAAGGCATGTTTCTTAAAAAATAAAAATCAATCTCTTATCTTCTCGTCTAACATACTCTCATCTTATATATCAGTAAAAGGCACTGGAGTGTGTAATTATAGCCATTAGATGGAAAGAGAATCTTCCAAGATAATAAATCCATCTGTCATAATAATACAAGCTGATCATTTGTCATATTCCTCTGAAATACTTTTCAACACATAAAAGGGTAGGGGCATCAAACCCAATTCATATGTCAGATAAATAAAAGACTTTTTAATTTTTCCAATTTGTGCTGACCAGATTTCTTGAGTGAGCCTTCTGAGCCTAGGTCGCAATTGTGGCTGAGTAGGGGCCTGTCTTATCTACAGCTGCCTTAATGACGGGAATCAGTGCCAGAGAACTGGAATCTTCTGTCATTGTAAGACTGTACTTAATGAAATTAGCTTTGATATATTTATGTGTAGCTGTGAGCTAAATGATGTAAATGTAGTCTGAATACCAGCAAAGAGAGGACTCAAGCTTCTGATGAATCTCTGCTATACTCCATTTTGAACAAATACCAGCAAAATGTTTTTTCTAAACCCAACTGCATTTTAATAAAGTTTCCCCAAGCTTAGCTGAAGGACCACTTATCTCTATTAATACTCATTTGAATGAAACCCAGTACAGATGGGAACCTTTAGAGATCTGTGTAATATAGATTTGCACAATACTTTATAAAAACATTTCTTCTCCAGGCTTCACTAACCTCAGTGTTTGGGTGACTCTTTAATAAGTGTGTAAAGCCATGATTAGCCTTGAGACCTTGGGAGTACTGTTTAACCCTGACCAATGCTGATAAAAACATTATCCCCTTCTTACCATATCATAATGCCATAAGAAAAAGAAGGTAATGACAAGCATTAAAGTTTGTTAGAAGAGACATATCCCTTGCAGTTGAAGTGTTGGTCATGAGGATGTGCTGAGAAGCAGGGTCTTTACATATGTACAGCCCAGCATCCATGAATCATGCTACCAGGAAGCCATGACAGATACAGCATTAACATCCGAGATGAGCCCAACTTTTATTTGAATCAATATTTTTCATTTTTTTTCCAACAAACCATTCCAGTGCTTCCTAAAAATAGAAGGAAAACACACACACACACACACACACACACACACACACACACACACACACACAAAACATAGATGGTCTAGAATGCATCAGCAACATTCCTGTGTAGAAAGAAAACTATAACATGGCACATCTGCTACCTCTCAGTGTGCTGGGATTTTTTCAGTGTGGATTTATGTGACAAGAGGCATTTTGTGGTTCAAGGATGTGTTCCTGTTCAGTAATTACAAGGCTGAATAAGGCTCTGTCCTCACGGAGGAAGAACAAGTACAACTTTCTTCCATGGAACCAGTTATAGTGGTGCACATGGCCTGTGCCTTATGCACGTGGAGGAGACAGAGGGGGAAGGAAGGAAGAAGGAAGCCTTGATTGTGGGTCTGTTTCTGGCCAGGCTCAGCTTTCTGGTGGTTCTGGCCAGGCTCAGCTTTCATAAGGCCTGTATTCTCATTTGTGATTGTAAGGAAGCAAAAGAATGCCACCTTGGCTGTCCTGAAAGTTGGAGCTGGCTGAAGATCTCAGAAGAAAAGATGCTTCTCCTAGGTGATAAAAATCACATTGTGCACTATGAACCTGTCACCAGAGAAATGCTAGGTTACATTAGGATAAATAGCCTCTGTCCAGTTTTTAACAAGTGAATCTACAAAATAAGAGGTATATACTGTTGTACAGTGATGCTAATTGAAAACATCCCCTTCATATGGTTCATCTAAGTCCTCAGTAAGTTCTCACACTGAGCCTCAAAAGTAAAGTACCTGTGAGCAGAACTCACAGCCAGTCTACAGTGATGTCACATGTCAGATGACAAGTAACCAGAAACCTCATGCTTGGAAAGTCAAGAACTACCAGGGTATATGGTGGAAGTCTGTGCGATCGTACAGCCAATAGAATGTGTGGAGTCTGGGAACATTCCTCACAGTGAAGAGAAATATATTTACAAACAGAATACATTGCTTGGAATCTTATGTCCTTATAGAAGATATTACCCATTGAGGTCTAGACTGTGAAATATAGATATAAGAATAGTTAGCAGAGAGGTGTTTCAGGGAGGCTTCCTGATGGAGGGACCAGGACAAGAAGGGGCGGGTCATCTCTAAACCAAAGTCAAATCCTAGGGGATAGCCCTCTTTCTAGCAACCTGTCCATGTCGTGCTGGCTGGGTACAGTCTATATGGGTTTCAATATGGTAGCTGGCAGGGAATTTCACTCTGAAGCCGCTTCTAGAAAATAGAAGAAAAATCAAGCCTTTGGATAGATTCATCCCTCACTGAATCTCCTCTTCTAGGACTTTTGCTTTTATCGCTTTTAAACTATCACTAGGTAGCAGATCACCCAAACAGAGTTCAATAAAATACAGACTCCCTGTGGGCCTTCAGGGAGACATGGGCAGCACTCTTTCCCAGGGCCTTCACACACCTCGCTTCCTCCTCACCACTTCCAGCCGTGGGGCCCTCCCCCTTCAATCTCTCAACCATCACGTGGGCTTTTGCAGCCATTTCTGATGCCCTAGAAGTGTTCTTTCCCTCACCGGTCACTGGGCTGGCTTCTTCTTAGGATCCAGGTTGCAGCTTCGATTCATCATCTCTTTACCTACTATTTTATTTTGTCTTCTTTGCTACAGCTGTCTTAGGGTGAACTGACCAGAAGCAGACAGCAACGTGAGGATTGAAGAACAAGTGATTGCCTAAGGAAATGGTCTCAGGGACGACAAGCCAGCCAAGGTTGGGGGGGGGGCGGGGGGCGGCAGCCAGGAGGTGGGGTTTTAAGCTAAGTGCCACTGAGGGGACCCCAGCATGGCCCTGGGAGGCCTGCGTGTGAGTTGTGTTCCAGGGGTCCGAGGACCACTTCTCTCACAGGGGCTGTAAGTGAGTGGTTTGCATCCTCCAGGGTGAGGAACAGAGGCATAAACTCCTGCAAGTCTCCATTGCTTTAGCCCACAGCTTCTACAGGGTAGGCACGTAGTTAGCATTTGTGCTCATTAAGTTATTGATGAAAAAATGAATCTATCAGAGGGAGGAAAACTCTAAGATCATTTTCATAAGATTTTTAAAAAGATTTTATTTATTTGAAAGAGCGTGCACAAGCAGAGGCAGAGTGAGAAGCAGACTCCCCGCTGAGTAGAAAGCCCAATAAGGGGCCCAATCCCAGCACCCTGGGATCATGGCATGAGCCAAAGGCAGATGTTTAACTGACTGAGCCACCAGGTGCCCCTCATAAGACTTTTTTTTTTTAATAAAAATGAAGCCAGACTGTTTCAGCACCCAAGCTCCTTAAGAATTTTCCTGACAAGAATTTTATGCAACGTTGACCTCAACACGTTCTTTACAAAGTCACCTTTGGTTTGACCACCTTTGGTGGTCACCCCAAACCAATTTCTGCTTCTTGTCAAGCACAAGCACCTCCTGGCCCATGGTGGGCTAGCTGCAGGAGCATTAGCGAATCTTCCCGTCTCGGGGACCACTGCTTAGCGGCACATGGTAAACTGCTCCCAAGCGATGTTCGGCACTGTGTTACAACACAAGAGCAGACTGTGTTTTTCACAAACCACAAAAACAAAGACAGGCTCCAAATAAGAAATATGGAGGAAGCACGACATGAAGAATATTATAAATGACACACCATTGGTGTTTCATTGAAAGGAGAAACCCCACAGTGATCTTACCCGGGTAGACTTACTCTGTGGGCGACAGTAGGAAGAAGCAACAGAAAAGCCAGAGGAACCAAAAGGCAATGGGGGCCCAGACATGCTACGCCCCCAAACCGTTCCCGGACCTGGGCTCAGTCCAGAGCCCTACCCCTGCTGGCACCCATGTCCTCCCCAGCTTTTAAATCAGAGGTCACACCCCAAACCAATTAATGTTTGTAAAAGGCCGCAGGTGACTCTAGTTTAGGGCCCTCCCCGCAGTGTGATACAGTGTCCATATGTTGTTTGTGCCACAATCAGCCAGGCCAGCTGTTCTCGGATGTCTTACCCTGTGAACTGTGGGCCTGTTCAAGTGGATTTGGAGGCAGGCACCAACCCTGGCACAGATTCCCTAAGGTGTGTTCCATGGAATGCTCAGCTGCGAGAACAGAAGAGGTTTGGCAATGCTTGGAAACTCCTGATACTCCTATAAAGTTACAGCCCACAAGTCCTACAGGTCAGCTTTGTCTTAGCCAAAATTCATGTGGCTGACTTGAACACAGTGATTCTGGGGCTAATGAGACCCTGAGCCTTTTGGTTTTCAAAACACCATTTATTTTGACCTCCTACACCAGTGTGCCACAGCACACACGCCTGGCTCTTCCCTAGCCAATTGGTGTGTGCCAGGTGAGCTGGTGGCAGCAAGGGGCCTGATGACAGTTGTGCCAGGCCTTGTCATGAGGACCTGCATCACATCGCAGGGTGAAGTCACTGGGGACAAGTTCCCCAGCAGCAGCACACTCAGCAGCAAGGGCAGACAGCTTCCCTAATCAGTGCTCCACACAGCTAATCCCCACAGCTGATCAGAGAAGGCTCAAGATCGACCTTTACTGGAAGCATTTTCCGTGTTTAGAGTGGACCTACCCCTTTTAGCCCTTTCTGGAAGCCTGGGGATCCATGTCTGCTCTCTTCTCAGATGGCCCCCACACCCTTCACCTCCCTGGCCAAGGCGCCAGGCCCTGATGGAACACCCCAGTGTCTCCACATTTCCTCATAGGACATTGGCCATCCACATCTGGCCATCCAGGTCACTGGGATCCCTTTTGAAGGAGAGGAACTGAGAATTGGATAATCCAGATGTGACCTGACCTGCGTGAAGCCAGCTGGAGCCCCCTGCCTCTCCTTCTGAATGTTTCCTCCTTGGGACAAGTCCACAGTCTGCGGCTAGTGAGCTGTGCCAGGGCCTTGTGCCCATCCTGGCAGGATCTGCTCCCTCACTGCCACTCTGCCTGCCACTGCTGCTCTTCCTACAATGGGGGTCGGCCCCTCACACTGCTTAACACTCAGCCTACATGTTGATGTAGTGGGTGGAACTGGGGTTGGATTCTCTATACCATCTCCTCTCGTGCTTCTAAAAATGTTGGCCACTGGTCCAGTTTTATGGAAGAAGTAGATGAGATCTTTGCACAGTAGCTCCTAGAGGCTTGAACTTTATCTTTACTTCAGGCCTGGAGGAAATAAATGTGCTCATAAAAGGGACTGATACGTCTCTCTGCTTTGCTAGCAGATTGGGCCTTATTATTCTAGCTGAAATTGTCCTTTAATAGCCCCATCTGTCTGTTAGCATACACTGGGGAAGAGGTGTGACTATCAGGCTTCTAGAACTGGGTGCCCCTGGAGGCTGTCTTTTTAGCAGGCTGACTTCTGACTTCCCTATTCTGATGTCCTTCTCACAGCGCCTGGAATCACCCTGACTGGCAGGACTTTAGGATTCGGAAGTCCCACAATAAAGGGATATGGACTGTGAGGAAGGCTTTGAAAAAAACAGCTGTCAAACAAATGAGAGGCACATGTTATCTCTATGGATCTGGAAGCAGCAGAGAGGATTTTCAAAACATGAGAAAGTAAATAAATTCTTGTATTGGGGAGCTTGAGTGGCTCAGTCAGTTAAGTACCCAGCTTGGTTTCAGCTCAGGTTGTGATCCCAGGGTCTTGAGATCAAGCCCCATGTTGGGCTCTGTGCTCATTAGGGAGTCTGCTTAAGACTCTCTCCATCTCCCTCTGCTCCTCCCTCCTGCCTTCCCTCCCGCTCTCTCTCTCTCTAAATAAATCTTGAAAAACAATCCCTGTATTTCCATAAACACTCAAAATGTACTATCAGAAAGTAAAAGGTAGTCATAGTATTTGTTCTATCAGTGAGGGCCAGTTTCTAGGCTGGGGACAAAACAAGAAAGTCGGTAGTGCATTTTTGTAATCCTCTTTCAGAAGATTCACTGCAGCTTAAACTGGTTCATTTGAACAGATGGTACAGTCCTGGACCCACTGGTCACACTTCTCCTTGGAAGTGTCAGGAGTCACCAAGTCCACTACATGATAAACTGGAGTTCTCTGAGATAATATAAGTGCATAACTCATTGTAAAGACCCAAGAAAGTGTGGCAGTGGTGGGGAGGGTGCATGGCACGATTAATATCTGTAGTTCATCACAAAATCTACTCATAGAAACTGTCTCACCCCATCAGGAAACAGAGTGCACCCTACAAGAGCCAACCTGTTGAAAGAGAAATGGGTGTTTCTTGGTATCAGAAATATAAATGCTGGAAGGTCTGATGCTGGAATGTCTGCAAACTGACAGTTGGCCCCCCTCCTTGCCCTCAACTTTTTAAGGGTATTTATGTTTGGACCTATGAGAAGAATTTCTATATGGGGCAGAACAGGCAAAAAGAAATGATTCAACACCTCAGGTGGTAGGTGGTATATGGCAGAAAAAGTGAGTCACATCCTGTGTGCCTCCATCCCTAGTGATTTCACTAGCTTGGTCAGGAAGATGTGGGCAACCCTACCTTACAGATCATGAACTTGAGGTTCCAGAAAGTGCTTTTCCATTTGGGCTACATATTAGAATCACATATAAAGCTTATAATCATGTATAAAATGCATATAGAATCCCTGATGCATAGAGCATCAAAGGACCCAAGCATCAGGAATCTTGAAGCCCCCAAGGGAGCCTCCAGGACATTGGTGACACAGCTAGGAAACACAGACCAAACTTGAACTCCAAATCCCATACTTTCTCCATTCTACCATAATAACTCACTTGTATCTTTGGGTCATGCTGATTAAATTATCTAAGTCAGAAGCAGTTTCTGCTTCTAGTAAATCTATTTTTGTCAGTTTTACCCTGGAAAACAAATACTGAACCTCAGTTGGTGACATGCACGCTGCAATGTTTAGGGAGCAGGTACTGATGTCTGCAGCTTACTTTGAAATGCATCCCACAAAGGTTCTAATAAACGATGGCTGGATAGAAGGATGAACAGATTGGTAAACGTATCAGAGCCAATAGAGTAATGATGCTAATAGTAGAATCTGAGTGAAGGATATGTGTGCGTTCACTATATACTTCCTTTCACTGTCACATACGTTTTATCTGCTAGAGTGCATGTTGATGCAAGGATAAGAAAGCTGTTGTCCCTGTACCATTTATTGACTAATCCACTTTTAACCGTCTGTTTCACAGTTATCATACAACAATCCCAGTGTTTAATTTCATTTCATTTCTGGAGTTTTTATTGACTGACAGGCCAGTGTGTTTTTGTGGTTGAGTTAACTTACTGCACAAATGGTAGCAAAAAAGGATACATAAATTTGACTTCATCAAAATTAGATATTTACTCTGAAAAAGACACTTAAAATGATGAAAAGATAAGCTGAAAACTGCAGGAAAAATATTTGCAAATAACACGTTTGACAAATAATGTGTATCCAGAGTATACTTAAAAACTCCCTAAACTCAAAAGTAGGCAGTCAAACAATCTAACTTCTAAAACGGCAAAAGAAAAAAGTAATAATAAATAAAATAAAATAAAATAAAATAAAATAAAATAAAATAAAATAAAATAAAACGGCAAAAGAACAGACACTTTACCAAATAGAGGTGTGCAGGTGGTAGGTAAGCACAGGGAAATGTTCAGCTTCGTTAGCCCTCAGGGACACCAGGGGCTTAACCCCTAATGAGATGGCAGGGCACACCTCTTAGAATGGCTGACATAGAAGCCACAGACACTATCCAGCGCTGGTGAGGATGAAGCAGTGAACCCTCCTTCGTGCTGGTAGGAATGCAGAAGGCTACAGCCACGCTGGAAAAGTCTGTCATTATAAAGTTACACAAATATCATATGGTACAATAATCCTACTAATCCTAATAATCCTGGATATTTTGCTCAAAAGAAATAAAAACATTCATCCACAGAGAAAATGGTATCCTAGCATTTATTTGTAGTAAACAAAACCTCAAAACAAATGTCCTCCAGTGGATGAACGGATGAGCTTCATTCATGGATGGGGGCACTTCCTTGCCACTCAATATTACTCAGGAATAAAAGGAATGCCTTGCTTTTACACTCAGGTATTGGGCTGAGTGGAAAAGGCCAGTCTTTTGGAAGGGCCAGTCTCTAAGGTGGCATACTGTCTGATTCTATTGCTCTGACATTCTCCAAAAGACAAAAGTGTAGCTACAGGCAGCAGCTCTGTGGTTGCCAGGGGTTGAGGTTGGGGGAAGGCAGGTAACTATAAAAAGGTAGCAATAATAAGAAGGAGTTTTTTGGAGGTGATGGGACCTTCCTTACATCCTGATTATTGTAGTGGTTACATAATATCACATGCAACAAACTGATGGCCCTGTAGACAACAAACAACCAAACCAACCAAAGAGGGCATGGCTAAGCTGTGAGATCCGATTTAGGTCTGTGGTTTAGCCTTGTTCCAGCGTCAATGTCCTGGTTTTGATAATGTGCCACACTTATGTAAGAGGCACTGTAGGGTATGTGGGAACTCTCTGTTCTATCTTTGCAATTTCTACAGGAACTCTGTTCTATTTCTGAAACTTTTATGTGAGTCTAAAATTGTTTCAATTGCACACACTGAAATAGTTTATACATATATACACATATATACACATATTGCATATTATATGAGGTCATTTTTAATGAATTTCCACATTCTCCCTATAGGTCTCAAAAACTAGCTAAAAATACAACTTATATACATGCTTTCCTTTCAGTCAAGCAGAATATTTTAGAACACTAGAGAAAATGGGGAAATTATTGGTTTTTTTAAAGGACTGATATGTGATTACCTAGAACATCCCAGTCAGTCCCTTGATATGTAGCCAGAGGTTTACTATAATTGGATTTTGTGCAGAAACATTCTTTGGTTTGGGAAATGTTCTAATTCTTCTTACAAACTATGGAGCCTACTTGGGCCACAGGTGCCCCCAGATGTGTGAGGCTGTGGTCCACAGGCCCTCAGTGAGCTAAGAGAGACCAGGCAGGGGGTTAAGTCTCTCTGATCCCATGTTTCAGGAAGTTGGATTTCCTCATTGTAGTGATGGAAGATGTAGGTTCAGGGTCTCACAGCACATCAGGGCTGGTGACTTTAACCAGTGCCTGAAACTCTGAGAGGACAGAAGAGACATTGAATAAGTGAGGTGGGTGATCCACATTCCACCCATTCTGGAGTAAGCTGGACATGCCTCTCACTCAAGCAAAGGAGGTTTCTGGTACCCTGGGGTGGAGGACAGGGCTGGGCAGGGTAGGGGGAGCAGAGATGACCAGTGATCTCTTAAAAGAAGGGGTACTGTGGTGTTCACTCTTCCCACAGAGTCTAGAGAAATCCCTTATTAGAGACACCTAGACTATTTGCTGGGTAGATGGATAGTTAGATGGATGATGTCACATTCCTCCAAGCTTGCTCATTGTGCCCAAGAGGCCTCACATACTGCCAAGCTCCTCTGGCTCCTAACCTGTCCCTCCTCACCTTCCTCAGCCTGAAATTTCATCCATTGTTTTTCCCTGAGCTCCTGAAGTGGGGCATCCTGGGAATGGCATCACTGTGGGCACTAATGAGCCATCCTCTGCCAGATTCCCCCAGGAGTGGCCCTCAGTTGACCTGTCCTGTGAGATGATGCCTCTGGCTGTGCATAGTGCCCATGCTTTATTCTGGAAGCCCTCTTCGGCTTGTTTAGCTCAGCCAGACCTCTATGAGGTGTTCAACATGCTGTGCTCCTATAGCAGGTGTGTGATACCGAAACGCCAGCAAGTAGCTTCTCTGTGGAAACATAAAAAGGACAAGCTTGATGGAATACCAAATTGCAATGTGAAATGAATTATTCACGTTTCATAAAAAAAAGCAAATTCAATATTTCTTCATTTTTTTCCCATAATGCTTGCAGTGTTTCCATTAAAGCACAACCAAAGAAAGAAAACAATGTATGCAATGCTTAATCCCCACAGGAAAAAAAAAATTAGTTTAAAATATACTTTTCACCTTCTAAAATGGCACATTTAGGAAGGATTTTCTTTTTTTACTTTTTTTTTTTTGAAGTAATTTTAGACATATGGAAAAGCTGCAAGACCAATATGAAGAATTCTGTATGTTGTCACCCTGTTTTCTTTGTTCTCAATAGTCCACTATGCTTGCTTTCTAATTCTCTCTATCCCTATACAGGTGACCCTTGAAGAACACCGGGGGGAGGGGAACTGACCCACACCATCAAATTTATATATAGGTTTTGACACCCCCCCAAAAAAACTTAACTACTAGTAGCCTGCTGTTGACCAGAAGCCTCACCAATTACATAACACTGATAACATAAACAATTATTTTGTTTGTTGTATGTGATATATACTGTATTCTTACAATAATATAAGCTAGAGAAAACCTTATTAAGAAAATCATGAGAAAATACATTTACACACTGTATTTATTGAAAAAAATCCACCTCTTTGACCCAGGTAGGTTTTGACCTGTGTTTCTGGCAAGACCGCCACAGAAGTGAGGCCATGCCCTTCCCAGCGCAGGACATCAGGAGGCCCGTAGCGTCAGGATGACCTGTAACTTTGGTCACCTGTTGACTGTGGTACTGGCCAAGTTTCGCACTGGCCAGGGATGCTGTTCCTTTGCAATCAATCAGTATCTTGCAGGGAGGTACAATGAGACTATAGGGACATCCTGTGTCCCACTGGTGTGGGACACCTACTGGTTTTAGCATGACTAGTAATCCCATAACTCCTTCTGTGTTTCTTGGTTGGCATTCCACTGTGAACTGGTTTTCCCTTCCCCCATAGTTATTGTTTCCCTCATTTAGAATCTTATTTCAGGCTGGGTCATTGATTCTTCTTTTATTCAGTGGGGTACTATTCCATTTATTACACTTTATTATGTATTTATTGTGATGCTTACTTTGTAATGTACTCAAAAGCCCTTTCAGTTTTGCTTCTGTGGCTTTTTGATGCACATCAACATTCCTTAATCATCTTCATCATCATTTCCTGGTGCAACAAGCTGTTCTAGATGTATCTTACATGTTGGCAACCCTAGCCCTGAAATTAGCCATTTCTCCAAAGAACTCTGACTGCTTTTATTGGAGAATGGTATTTAGAAACCAACATCTGGGTGCTAAGTCTGCTCACTGCCTGTGGGGAGGAGGATCAATGTTTCCAGGCACTCTTGGCAGAACGAGCTGGGAAATATTTGATGCATATATTCCATAAACGTATCTATATAACTGTGTACATCCATATATACACACCTTTGGTTTATTTATGAGTATATGGAAACTGATAACCTCAGTTCCAGTTCACTCAGCTCTCATGGTGCCCTTCATGCTGCTTTAAGCTGCATCGTATTCCATGGTGTGGGTGTATATCAGTTTACGTGAGCTCTCTCCTTTGAATGAGCATGTAAGTCATTTCCAGTAGTTTGCAACTACATACAATGCTGCAGCAAATAACTTCATGCATATGTATTTTCATATTATTGGAGGTGAATCTTCAGGATAAATTCCTAGAAGTGAGATTACAGGGCCAAAAATCAATTCATATTTAATTGTGTTATATTGACAAATGTGCTCTCTAAGGTTGCACCAATTTGCATCCCAATCAGCCTGTTTACCCACAGCCTAACTAATAATACAGTTGATTTGCTTTTTAATTTTTGACAACTCGGAAGGTAAAAAATAGTGTCTTGCTGTAAGCTTTCCTTGTCCTTTCTGTGAGTGAGGTTGAGCATGATTCCACCTGGACTAGGGTGAGGCAGGCAGAGTGCCCAGGCCATGAAGTTCAGGAGGCACTCCATCCCAGATGCTGGCCGTGCTCATGAGGGACTCTGACAATGAGGACCACCACAGTGCCAAGGAGGCTGGGCTAGGAGTTCAGTCCTAGGTCCCCTCTTGACCTTCAAACCAGTCAAATTGGCTATTTGAACTTGTCATTTGAAAACAGTAAGGAAGTCAGTGGATTATGTTTGGAGTTCCTCAGACAAATGTAATGTAGACAGGAAGCAAGGAGATCTAAAAAGGGCAATCATCACCTTATGCAATAATATATGTAGCTCTTCTGTGCAGAAAATCACACATGCGAATAGCACAAATTAGAAGCAGGGATGCGCCTTCAGAACCTGGGTCAGCAGTTAATGATAATTTGACATGCTAAGCCTGGTTTGCAGTTGTAAACCAGCCCTCTGGGTTAGCCATTAAAGATTAGGTTCCTGTTTATTTCCCGGTCACTTGGCTGATGTAGGATAAGCCCTGGTTTTCTCAAGCAACGGAAAGTGGCCAGCACTCTGCATGATCTGGCTGTGAGCACCTCTCTCTCCCACTTCTCCCTCACTGTCTAGAGTCTTGTGCATGTGCAGTGCTCCTGACCCAGGGCCTTTTCACATGCTGCACCCAAGTCCTCTACTGAGCAAGGGGCCTTCAGACAGGAACCTCGAATTCTTCACAAAATCTGAAGTCCAGTGTACAACTCAGTTATATCTATACTGTGGATAAAACACAAAAACATGAAAGTGAAAAAGTAACCTAATTACCAACACAGGGGTTGCTTGCTGTGCCCAGATCAGTTTTACCTAATTCGTGTGGTGTTCTTGGACACTGGGTCTTACATGCATGATGCACATTTGTGCTTTGTGATTACTTGTGTGGCAGGGTGGGGTTTATCATCCTGGATACCCACATTTCTTATAGGCCCCCATCTCCTCCCAGGTGTTCACTGAGTGTGATAATCTTGCTCCAACTGGTATTGCCCTCATTCAGACTTTTAGGGTATCTACTAACATCCTCATTTTCTCCATGGCCTCCGTAACAGGTGCTCCCTCTCCATAGCTCCTCAGGAGAAGAGGACCAAGAAACCCCCTGGCCTGGCCTCTGCCTGAGGACTTTCTCTGGGGACTGGGGGACCATCTGCCCCCAGGTTCCCTCACCTGATAACCACCAGGAGATGGTTCCTCCTGGTGGGCTAACTTTCGGAATGGTCTCACTCTGGCCTCCTGAGGTCCCAGCAGAACCAGGCTCCAGGTCATACAGGTGCCTGCCTCAATGACACACCGTTTATCAGCTGTGTTCCCAGATGTGTCCTACTTCACCTCCCTGCCATTATCTCCTGCAGTCATCTCCCAGGAAAACAATGCACCTCAATCCTTTACTCAAAATCTACTTCTAAGGGGAGCCACACTACAATGTGTCTCAAGAAAGCATTTTGCTATAAGCTGTTTCCCAGGGCCCCTGAGTACTTCCAGACCTCAAGAAGACCTAACCTGGTGGGGGAAGTCATAAAGGGAGCTGGTCCTCCCATCCTAACCACTGGAAAAAGTTCCTGTATCTAGTTAGAAAACAAGGATTTAAATTAATAAAAATGAAATGGGCATGTTGAATACCCCTGTAGTGTGATCATGTCTTACCAATACACCCCACTTTTGGACAAACCAGGAGCAATACCCAGACTTAAATCTTAATGAACCTTATTTCATTCAGCTCCTGTTTCCAGAACATTACAGATCTTAAGGCTTCAACCACCCTTAGATGATAGTTAGACACTTCCCAGACCAGAGATGAGTTTGCGGGACACCTGGGTGGCACAGTGGTTGGTCATGATCCTGGAGTCCTGGGATCAAGTTCTACTTCGGGCTCCCCATAGGGAGCCTGCTTCTCCCTCTGCCTATGTCTCTGCTTCTCTCTGTGCGTCTCTCACGAATTTATAAGCAAAATCTTTAAAAAAGAGACAGAGAGATGAGTTTGCACTTTGTCCAAGACAAGTAACCATCAGCAGAAGTTTCTCTCTCAATAACTGCTCTGTGTGGAGGAATGCTGGTCTCCCCAGGTGCTTCAGACCTGGCTGGAAACCTTGCCAGGGTGTTCCCAGCCTCATTTGTTGGTCGCTCTCACTGAGTTTGCTGTCTGAAGGTAATGAATGCCAGATGCAGCCTGGCAGGAGCTCCTCCAGGAGTTGCCCTCTGGACACCTGAAGCCCACCTCCAAAGGCTGAAACTTTTTAAAGGGAATTGCAGTCTCAAGGAAATCAAATCAATTGGTCTTGGGAACATAGCCTTCATGGGACTATAGTAGGAGCTAAGAGCCAAAACCCCTACCACAAAGGAGAACACAAACTTGGAAGAAATAGAACAAAGAGCATGGTTCTTAGAGGTGCCCGAGCAAGGGGTGTCTCTTTAGTTTCCACCATCCCATGCTTGCACACAGGGCCACTCTATTCCACACACTCTCCTGCAGATAATCTCCTTATATTATTTATGGTCATCTGCTCTAACCCTGGAATCAAAGTGGGAGCTTCCTGAAGAGACAGGAAAGGTGGGAGGTGAGCACTGAGGGGTGGCTGACCCAGCACTATGTGCACCTGTTTTCACAGAGGTACCCTGGACTGTGCATCATGGGAAGTGGGTCTTGTTCATTCTAGAACACCCCAGACAGTGCTGTGGTATTTACTATCCCTCCTGAGTTAACTTTATTTTCCCTCTGTCTTCAGAAAAATTTCATATTTTTGTGCTCTTAATTGGATTATTGCCTTCTAAAAATATCTCCCTCCTCAAGGAATGTGAAATTATGTAGAGAATATTGTGACAGATACTACCAGGAGGTAAAAAAAAAAAATTCTGAGTGATGCATCAATTCACTCATTTTCCATCTTTCCTCCCTCCCTCCCTCCTCCCTTTCTTTCTTCCTTCCTTCCTTCCTTCCTTCCTTCCTTCCTTCCTTCCTTCCTTCCTTCCTTTCTCTCTTTAGCTGAAAGCCATTTGTTTTCTAAAGTTTACTTGGGAACCCAACATGCATACAGAAAGAGGTGGAGCTGTTTAGGCAAATGTGGGTTAGGTGTCTGAGGGCTGTCCTCACCCCTCCCCTGCCCCATCAGGAAGCCCCCAGCCCACTGCATGAACTGCAGCATGGGAAACACCCCCCTTATTAAGTGAAAAATGATGCACCACTGGCATTGTCATGCACACAGTGGTGTTCCCCCAAAAAACAAATACAGACTGTCATTACTGGAGCAAAATCAGACATGTTGCAATGAAGCATATGTATCTACTAGAAAGTCTTGTGTTTCTGTTCTTTGAACTGCCTTGATCAGTGGGGAGTTGAACAAAAAGTAATGGAATTCCCATGTTTTAGGGATTAGAATAGAGAGTGAAGTACGTGTGATACTTGACTGGCACAGCACATAGTTTCATCTTCCAATGATGAGCCCAGGGTGTGAGTTTGGGGCGATGACTGGTGAGTGTTGCTGGGGAAAATCTGGTTGTCTCTGCCTTGAACGGTTTCCATGCAGAGCAGTAGGGAGCTACTCCATGAAGCATGTGCTCCAAGCATCACATACTTGAAAGAGACTGGGGCAAAAGCTGGGGTTCTGTCTCATTAATCTGCTTTGCTCCATGTCTGGGCTGATTCCCAAATTCTGAGCTCAGAAATTCCTTGGCCCTTACCAAACACTGGAAAAGGAGTGACAGACATGAACTTGAGATTCTTTCTGGGATAGTCTCTACCCACATGATGATGAATACAACTGCCAGGCCCTGCTGCCCTCCATCAGTGGTACCCCAAGCCTGTGACACCCCGGCCTCTTGCTCCTCCCTTCCTGTCTCCCTTCCACTCCTCCCACCCAGGCTTCCCAAGGGAGCCCAAAAGCCATGGGGCTCTTCCCAGCCCCTTGCCCCATTCTCCACTGGGCCATCCAAATGCAACAACACGTTCAGCAAACAAACTCTTCCAAAGTGGCCCAAAGAGGCTGTTTCACTATTGGAGTAGAAGATTTTGTTCGTTTATACTTACCCCCAATGCGTGTAGGAAATATCTGTGTCTATAAAACAATTCCTACCTAGTAGGAGAAATTCAATTATACGTCCAAAATAATTAGTTAATAATTTGAATTGATGGGATCTCACACTGCATGCAGCTGCTAGACCATAGAATATTGGGTATGCATCTGACAGACACACAGAGGAGCTGCATCCACCGGCCTGCATGCTCATGGTGGCTTCTCCGCTCTGCTCATTAGTTGCCCTAAGTCAGCCTTGAACCTGACCAAGTCATCATTGTCCCCACCATCCCTTCAGTCTCGCCTGAATGGATAGTTAGGATGTGCACTGCTGTGCACAGGGAAGGCACTCCAAGTGGGAAAGAAGAGGAGCCAAGGAGGGCAGCGGGGCTGGAGGCAGTATATCCATGGGCACCAATAGCCCAAATGGAGAGAATCTCCTGGTTACTCCAGCACATCTGGGCCAACTCTGGGATCTTCGCTGCTTCAGTTCATACTGTCCATGTCAACTACATGCACATGCGAATTCTTCTTTCATTCAACACATGTGCTTTGGGTGCCTATTATGTGCCAGGCAATGTTCTGGGCTCTTAGGATAGTCATGAGCAAAGCATACAAAATTTTCTGCCCTTATTATGCTTCAAGGAGGAGAGTCAAAGTAAAGGAGCCAGTGCCACCTGCAAAGGAGACACAGCAGGTAGGTAAGGGGATCGCAGAACAGTCTTACAGGGTATCTAGGGAAGGTGATGATGAGAAGTGGCCTTTGAATGAAGCCCCAGATGAAGTGAGGAAGCTGGTCATGTGTGTCTCTGAGGTAGAGAGTTCCAGGCTGAGGGAATAGCAAGTGCTAAAGCCCTGAAGCAGGTACACACTGAGCATGTTGCAGGAATCGCAGAGAGTTCCCTGTGGGTGGAAGACAGTGAGGTTAGAGTTAATAGTGGTCAGATCCTCTAAGACAGTGCTGTCCAGTAGAACTTGCTGAGATGTTGCAAATGTTGTACATCTGTGCTGTCCAGTGTGATGGGCGTTAGCCTCCTGTGGCAGCTGAGCACTTGGCATGTGGTAATTTGACTGAGGAACTAATTGTTTGGTGTATTTGTTTTAGGTAATTTAAGTTTAAATAGATCCATATGGCTATGGCTGCCATGCTAGTCAACACAGATGTGTGTCTTGGCTGTTCTGAGGCCTCTGGTCTTGACCCTCAGTGAGGCGGGGCTGAGGGACGAGTGGCGAGGTCAGTGTCTTCACAAGCAAGCTCAGGTGTTCCTATCCTGCTCTGCCACCTGCTCTTTGAGCGAGGTGCCCACGTTATGTGATTTCGCTATCCCTCACCTCAGTGAAACCATATTCCACGGGGATCTATGTGAGAATGAAGGAATGGCAGAGGCCCCCGCACCTGTTGACACATCTGTACCTCTATAATTTTCATTGTCAAATGACCTTGCTTGTTGTAGAAAAATGCTAAAACCCAGAAATGCAGAAAGAAAAAAAAATCACCAATATCCTCATCATCTAGAAGCATCTAATTTCTGACATTCTGCACGAAATATAACTTATTCCACTTTCTACTCTAGTTTTTCTTTTTTTTTTTTTAATTAACTTTTATTGGTGTTTAATTTACCAACATACAGAAAAACACCCAGTGCTCATCCCGTCAAGTGTCCACCTCAGTGCCCGTCACCCATTCCCCTCCAACACCCGCCCTCCTCCCCTTCCACCACCCCTAGTTCGTTTCCCCGAGTTAGGAGTCTTTATGTTCTGTCTCCCTTCCTGATATTTCCCAACATTTCTTTTCCCTTCCTTTATATTCCCTTTCACTATTATTCATATTCCCCAAATGAATGAGAACATACACTGTTTGTCCTTCTCCGATTGACTTATTCTACTCTAGTTTTTCACCTGAGTTTTTATAAACTTTCTGGGACAACAAATAAATGTTAATATCATGATTTTCCATAAATATATAGACTTCATTGTAGAATTCTTTTGTGATTTTGCTGTTTTTAAACAGTGCTGTCAAGAATACTCTAGCACAAACACCCCTACATGCCTGGAAAGGGAACCTCCGTGGGGAGCCTTGAATTCAAGCTGCCGGCCCAAGGCCCACAGCAGTCCCATCCTGCTCTGTGTGCCTCCACACTCTCCCTTGGGGCCACGTAGAGCCGCTCTCCAGATGAGTAAGCAGCATCAAGGGGTTGGCAGATGTGTCAACCCTGGGGCATCATGCTTTGCATTATGACTGTTTTATTAAAATACCCCAAGTGGAGGGGAAAGGAAGGAAACCCCAAGTGGACAAGAGCTGCCAGTCTGAGTGGAGGCGATGGACATAGGCAGAGAATGGGCCATTTTGTGGGAGCAACAGGTACAGCCGAGGGACCTGGCAGCCTCTTCCTCTGCCCGTGCCCACTGCATGCTGGCCACCTCAGAATGGGGCCTCCGCAAGAGCTGTAAACCCCCTTGAGGAATGCTCTCAGTGTGCCTTGCAGTTCTCTGATCTGATGACCTGTGAAGAGGATTTTTAGAAAATGTATTCCCTGTTTGGTTTATTGGTATCTATGCAGCCTCACCTAGGCCGGCCTCCTCCCCTCCCTTCCCCTCCCCTCCCCATATGGTGGCAAGATGCCCATGGCTGCTTATACCCACAGAACAATCACCAACAGAAGACAGAACATAAAATGAACTGGGCTGTTTCTTTCTGCCCTGTAATTTGTCTAAATTTTTAAAATCTATTTTAATCAAAATTGACTAATTATTTTGGTACCATGTAGCCACAACTTTGCAATTTACAGAGTGTGATTCCCTTCTGCTTCTAAATAAAAATCTGTGAAGATTCTGGGGGAGTGCCCTGAAATCTAATTCTTTGCTTCATGGGGTTAGTGGTGTAATTCTAAGCAGAATGGAAGTCGGAGCTCAGCGCACCTAGGTGGCCTGCGGCAACAGTTCACAAGGCACTGGCCACGTGACAAGGAAAGCTCTCTATGCCGACTGCTGCCACTGGCCACCCTCTCATCACTGTGGAACAGCCAGTCTGGATTCAGTCATTGGAATCCCTGCGGTGGGCGGGGCAGAGAGGCACCTTACCTTTGGGCAAGGGGCAATTGAGCCCATGTAGGGTTTGCTTTTCCCAAGCGGTTGCTGCCCAGCACAGCCTACAGTACGGAATTCCGGAAAGAGTGGCCACTGACTACATAGTTCTGTGATTCAGTAAGACTTTTAGCTCTCAGGGCCCAGCTTTGTCCTTCATAAAATAGAAATGACAATAAAAATAGTAACAATACCTATTTCTAGAGTTGCTGTGAGAATCCAGCCAACACAGATATTAAAACTCTTAGTAAACTAAAACAGAAAGGCCCATATAAGCCAAGAAACTAAAATATCCATAGTCTATGGGTTGTTGGCTGTGTGCAAGGACATCCACCGGCAGCATCCTGATCTGTGGGTGGGAAGTTCAGGAACTCTGTGTCTGAATCTAGGACTGGGAGAAGTGCTGTCCCTTTATGCTTGGTCTTCCACCCCTTTCAGGGGCTCCATGGCTATGGCCTGCCCTGCTGTTGTCACTGTAGGCTCCCTTCCCAGCCCTCGCCAGCTCCTCAGACAGAGGACCTTCTGCGTGGCCGCAAAACCACTCCCACAGCTCTGAAATGCCAAGTCCTATATCCAGAGTGAGAGTCTAGAGGCCAAGGTGTTGACATGTGGCTGCTTGTCTGGAGACCACAGCCGGGAGGATGCTCAGGCTCAGCCTGGAACACTGCACTCCTCCATTCAGATCAAAGATTGTGGCTTCCCAGCAGGTTGGCACATGCGTGTTTCTCTCTCACCAGCCCTCCTGTCCCAGGTCTCACTTGTGAGTTGTGCATTCCTGGGGCTGCCTAGTACCCTTCCAGGACAGACATAAGGATTATAATTTTCATTTCCCCACACCGGCCCTTCCTAGCCCTTCATTGTTTGGGAAACCACATGGAAAGCAGTGCTACAGAGTGAAAAGAAGAGTAATTTCACAGTTGAGGCTCTATGGAAGGGAAGCCATGCGGCTCGAGACTCACAGAGGGGATGTGACCCCAGTGGCCAGTGACTCCCTGGGTCAAAGGGCCTCCCTGGCAGGAAGGAGCCAGACCTTGTGACAAGGGATGCCTCCTGGCTCCCCTACCCACTGTCCCTACAGTATGTGTGCATGTGTGCATGTATGATGGGTGGAGGGGGGCTGCATAGAGAGTGCATCATCCACTTCAAGCATGATCCCTCTGGGGCAGGTCCTTGTTTGTAATTTGAATGAAACCTTCAGAATTTGCCTGTTCTCCATAACTACACAGAAATAGCCCTAGCGGGAAGTTTCTATTAATTCCCTGCAGCTCTACGGCTGTCTGCACACTGTCTGGAGGCTCTGAGTGGCAGTGATACATGCATTTACTTAACCAAAATAGGGAGGGACCCATGATCCCGTGGGGGCTTTGTCTGTCCATCTGTGTGTGGGAATGTCAGGGGAGGCACATGGAGGCACTGCTGGGGTGGTCCTGGCAGCAACAGCCTCCCTCCGTGCAGCTTAGTGTTCACACATGGTATCTGCCTGAGTGTTTGGTGCCTCAGGTCACCACCTGCCCCTGAAGCCATCTGAGGAAGTGGGCAGTGTGCTTGCAGTATGCACCAAATGCCTCTGCCCTGCATCCTCAGGCTGCATGTTTAACAACCACTGGCGCTGGCAAAGGGAGTGAGGAAGCTAATGACCCTCTTTCAGGAAGAAATGCTCTGCTTCTTTTTTAGGAAAGAAAATCTGGAGTAAAATGCAGTTCCATCTTTGCATAAAATAAGCACATAGATAGGCTGGTCCTGGTTTTGGATGAGTCAGCCTGAGTTTGCCATGTTGTGATGAGGAGAGAAAATTCATTATGGGGGCCCAGAAAATGGAATAATCCATGAGTCAAAAAGCGTCCTTTAGGCATGGCATCTAGAGGTGGGGGTGCTGGCAGGACAGCAGCCATCTAGCATCCTGGAGCTGGTGAGCTTTCCCCAGGGATGTTGGGTCCATGATTCCCATTGCTGGTGAGTGCTGAAGTCTTCTGAGCTGTTTTTTACAAATCCCTGAGCCAGTTTCCAACTCCTGCACCAGACTCTCTGGGAGGCTCTCTGAACCCACAGGCCCACCAAGCGGCCTTGTCCTGGAGGAGCTTTCTCGCAGAAGCAGTTCATGCTTCCAGAGGAGCATGAACACCCAGGGCTGACACTAGGCTCAGCAGTGTCCTAACTCAGATCAGAGTCTAAGGAAAGAAAAGGGGTTCAGAGAGTGCCTCCTTGCCCCACACCGGCCCTTCCTAGCCCTGTGAACCGGTTTGAAGTCTTAGAATAAAGGGAGGAGTCCACATGCTGGTGTGTGTGCCCTCTGAGAGTGCCCATCCCATCCTTGCATAGATTAATCCTCTACTCCTACTATGTGTCACTGGATCCCAAAGATCTGTGAAATACTGGACTTCCATAGGATTTGGTCTTCTATGGAACAACCCAAGAACCAAGCACTTGGTATTTTTCTCCTCTTATTCTTGATAAGGATCTCCTAATAAGGGCTTCCTTTCTAGGGGGAGGTATACTTGCAGGTGATAACAACAGTGACCTTTTCCAGGAGGGTTTGCTCTGTGCCAGGGTCAATACCCATGTCCAGGGCATTGTACAGGGACTCTGTTATTAATGCTCTCTTCTCCTGTCCCATACCTACCCTTTTCTCTCTTGCAGAGCGACTACTCAAGTGACACAGAGAGCGAGGACAACTTTCTTATGATGCCCCCAAGGGACCACTTGGGCCTCAGTGTCTTCTCCATGCTCTGCTGCTTCTGGCCTTTGGGTATCGCGGCCTTCTACTTGTCTCATGAGGTAAGCCTGTCTCGGTCGGTCCCACACGCAGCACACCCAGGCCGCTGAGAAGGAGAACCCAAGAAGCCTTTGTAGCCCATGCTATCGCGGGACACTTTATGGTCAGAGGACAGGCTGACAGAGGCCAGGAGGCCTCAACACAGAGTGCTGGGACTGCCCCAGGTTCCCCAGAGCAAGACGGGCGGCCTTCAGGAAGAGGGCTTGCTGCCAGACATGTGCTGGGAGTTCTGCCTTGGAGGAGGCACCTGGGTTATGCCTGCAGGACTGACCCAGGGCTGGGAGGCGCTATGCCCAGGGCAAAGACTTCCAGCTTACCAGGAAAGGAGGTGTGGGTACGGGTGGTTCTCTCTGTGGACAGCCTCATTCATATAAAATAGGTTCTAGTTTCCAGCAGCCTGTGCCTACTCCTCCATAGCTAAAGCTCTGTTAGAGGAAGTGGCACATCCTACCTTGAGTCCTGCTCTCCTTCCTCCAGTGTGAGAGCTCCTGGAGGTCATGGGGTGGTGGTGGGGGGGGGCTTTTTCATGCAAAGCATCCTCCTTGTTGTTTCTTCATGGAAGCCAGGCTTTGAAAAATGTTCTCTAGCAAATGAAGAGTATTCATGCAGACACTGGCCCTGTGCCAGTTTTTATTCATCAAAAGGACACGTTTGAGGCTGCCAGCCACAGTGTTTTGACATCACCACACCCACCTGGTCATCCCAACCAGACCAGTGGAAAGGCAGCTCCCTGGGTCAGCGGGGTGAGTGTGGCACCCACACTCATGTGTGTCCTTGGGGCGTGCCCAGCATCCCTCAGTGACTGGGGCTCCGTCTCCAGCTTTCTAGGCTGCAAACAGCCAACTCTGGCAGGTCTTGTGTTTGAAACATTTATTTCTCCTGGCTTGAAAACAGGTCCCATGGCCAAGCCCTGGTTTTGTTTGGTGAGAGCAGAGTCCCTTGATACATTTTTCTTTCTCTCCTCCACCTTCCATGATGTCACAGAGGATCAGGGGAGAGCAGGTGCTTCTTAGCAGGGACTCTGGAGAGGCCCTCCAGGAGGGATGAAGCAGGGATCTGCCCAGCAGTGTTCTGTTGTCCTGATTCTAGAGGGCAGTGGGTGGGATGGAGGAGGGGAGCGGTCCTGCACTGCTGGGGTTGGGCTGAACCCTAGATCCATATCCAGCTTGGCCTGGAGGCTCCAGCTGAACTTCACTTTTGTGAATTTGTCCTATAAATGCCAAAGACTCCCTTGTCTGGGGGAATGAGCGTATGAGCATGGGCCAAGAAGCAAGACTGTAGGGGTGGCTGGCTGTGGGGCAGACTCAGGCCTAAGTGTACCTTGTCCCCAGGAGGGGGACATGAGCCCTACTGCATGAGTGAGGATTGGGAAGACAGCAAGATCTGGAAAGAGGTATGTGCACAGATGCCCCCAATGTGTGGAACATGCTCTGAGGAAGCCCCCAAGGCCCGGGGCCTGCCTGCTCCTGTGTAAACTGTACTCTGAACCTTGGTGAGCATGCTGCACATAGGCATAGGCTAGTTTCACTAAGAAAGGGAAGGACAGGGGTGTGGAGCAAAGAAAATGTGCTTATTACACATCACACATCACAGGCCATTCCGGCTTTTCCCATGAGCTGCACGTGTGACATCAGCCCACTCCCCTGCATCCTGGTCCTGTCATCTGGAGTGGTGAGGTAGAGAGGGTCACTCCCCACATCCTGGGCCAACCCTGCTGAGAAAGCTCTTTACCCACCCAGGCTGGAAGGCAGGAGGTGGGGAGTACTATCTGCAAGCTGTGCACAGAGTCTTCGAAGGATTGTTCACTTCATAAAAACTGAGGCCCAATTGCCAAGATTGGCATTTAGATTCTTTCTCAGAAAGTAATTTTATTCTTCACAACTTGAGAACCTCTTACTTGGGGCTGATATATCATGACATTTAACACCTTCAGTGGTAAAGACCATTTTGATTATTTGTTTAATGTCGAATGTGCAAAGCAGTGTCTATGGAGGCCTTGGATCACAATGCTCTGAGTGAGAAGTACTTTTGAGAAGTTCAGGGGTTGTCTGCAGCAGAGGAATTAGAAGAGGGGCTCTGGGGTCCCTCTGGCTCCCAGGCTCCCAGTACCTCCTTTCACAGTACTATGAGCACGGGTTTCCTTCAGTGGAACCCCAGCCAAGAAGAAGTATCACGTTTCATAGAGAGCTCTGTGTGGGTGCATGCCCTTCACATGGCCCGTGTCCAGATCCTTCTCCCTGGGCTGAGACCCACACCCACAGTGCTCGCTGCTTTCCAGCCCCCAGGTTTGGCAGTTCTGGGCTTTCCCGCAGGCCCAGGGGCGGGCAACCAGCCCTGGACACACCTCACTCCCGGTCCCACCGTCAGGCTGCCAGGCACACCATTGTGCCTCTTCAGTCCAACTGCAGACAGAAAGTCTGCAACAGGCATCTGAGGAGAGCGCTCAGCAGCCAAGGGGAGGGTGTGGGGCACACACAGAACAGAAACATTCTGAGAGTCATTACATGGAATTAAATCAGTGATCTCCCGAACAAGGCCAGCTGGGAGTCCCCGCCGTCACCGCAGAGGAGAGCCCGGAGCCAGTCTCTCTGTGATCTTCATGGGTTGCTTGCAGTGCCTCCTGCCCTCAGGTGTGGGCTGCTGGCCAGTGCTGCCAGGGTGGAGCAAACCGCCTGTCTGTGAGGGCAGGACCCCTCAAGTTCCATACACCATTCACAAGGAAATCTTTGACATCCAAGTGTGACTTTGGGTGATTTTTTTTTTCCTTTTATCATAGATCCTATCTCGGTGTAGTTACTGACAATTAGATCATGTCTGTGCATTGTCAAAACAACCACTCAGCCAACCACTCAGGAACATGTGCATCCATTCCAGGCAAACAAAACAAAGCAAATCTCAGTGATTAGATGACATGGGGCAGCGGGGAGGAGAATTAATAGGTTCCCTGGACTTACAAAATCCAGCTTATTTTTTATTCTGCCTTATTCCAGCTGGGTCCAGGTCAGCAGGCTGCTTTACCACACCTCACTTTCCAGATCCATAAAATGGTATCAAAATAACCTATGGCATGTAGCCAGCCAGGTCAGGGAAGTGACATTAGAGAGTCCTCACAAGGTTCCTGCAAAGCAGCAGGTACTGTGACCATGCTTTACTGCACATCCCAGCTGTCTATCTGACATGCTTTACTGGAAATCCCAGCTGTCTATCTGCACATGTGAAGGGACACCTGGAAGGAGACAGAGGATATTTTCTCCAACAGATTTTATAATTCAAAAAGGTTAAGTAAAAGTAACAATAGTACTGAAAGTGCTAGTAAACTAACTGCTGAGCACTTAACATGGGTGCTGGTCCCATGTTAAGTACCGTGCACCTGCTTTCTCAGGGCATGGTCTTGACCAGCAGCATCAACATAGCCAGCACAGTTTAAAATGCGCATCGTCTGGCCTCACCGCAGGCCTGTTCCATCAGAGCATCTGGGGGTGGGGCCGGGTAATCTGCATTTGAACATAAGAAATCTGTGACTCAACACTACCATCATATAACTCTATAAGCATGAAATTGGAGGCAGTGAGGTCAGATGGTGTCCTAAGGCTAGAATGGCTGGCAGTGATCTGGGATTCCCAGTAGGGCCTGGTGTGGAACCACCTCTGGATGAGGTGGCTGGCTGGGCCGTCAGGATGGAGGACTTGACATGGAGGCCCGTGGGGGAATGGGCATGGCAGTCATCTCCAACCTTATTTTTCTCCAGCTGCATTAATTGTTCAATCCAGCTCTCAATGCAAGCAGGTTTTATAAACCAATTTATAGAGGGCAAAGTGTTGTGTGCAGTTTGGGGAGATCCATCTAGGAACTGATGCTTCTGAATAATGTGGAGGATAAAAATGAATCCCTAATTTGCTGAGTGAGTGCTGTGGGCTGGTTATTACACACACTTTTTTCTATTTAATTTTTGCAATGAGTTTGAAAAGTGGGCCGTTATTATCCTCATTTTATGGATGAGAAAACTGAAGTTTCAAAGGATTAAATGATGTATAGAAATTGGAGAGGTAGCAACTATGGGTACATGATACAAATATTGATAGTTCTAATCCTTAAAATCCAATCTTCTGCAGTATAATTTTGACAATTATCTGTTTGCAAACAAAAATAGAAGTGCAGTACTTGCTTCTAAATCCACCATCCCCACCCTGCTTGCAGAGGGTTGCAATGAGAAAGGTCCACTCTAGACAGGATTGTGGTGCTTGCCCTCAGCGTCCTCAATCACCTCCACAGGGCAGAACTAGTGAGACAGAGGCTAGGGACCATCCCCAAAGAGGCCTTGGGTCAGGACCTGCGCAGGCCAGAGGGTTGCATGTGCTGTATCTGCTGCAAAGGTTGCCTACATTCCGGTATTTATTATGTCTTGATTTCATTTCATTTTATAAAATGTTTCTTTCTTTTACTAACTGCAATATTATAACAGTAATTAAATGAGAAAAGGGTATTAAGAATCAGATTATGAATTTTATGAATAGCACCAGCAACGGGAATTGGACAAATTGGGTGGGGGGTGGGATCTCTCTATTGTATAAAACCTAGAAGAACAAGAGTCCAACCTGGCCTGTAATAGTGTCCTTAAAATCCAGTGATTCATGTGATATTTATTGAGCACCTACTGTGTGCTCTGGTGCAGAACGAAGCAGTGAACAAAGCAGCTTCACAGAGCTGACATTCTCATGATGAGAAGTAGAGAACATGCAAAAGTAAATTTATAGAGTGTCCAATAATGATACATTATACAGAAGAAAAGTTAAGTTGGAAACAGATACGGAGCATACATTTTTAAATAGGGTGGCCATGGAAAGGCTTGCTGAGGCTGTGACATCTCATAATGAAACTACAGGCTGACCCATGCAGACCTCTTGAGGAAGAGCATCCTGGACAAAGGGACAGCCAGTGTGGCCCTGTGTGGGGAACATGCCTGGTGCATACAGGGAATAATGTGGAAGCCGGCATGGCTTCAGCAGGTGCCCTTTGGGTGTAGAGGAGGAAATGAGCCAAGAGGAACAGGTGGGGACCGAACTCACAGGGCCTTTTAGGTTATCACAGTGACTCAGGCTTTTTCTTTGGCTTTTTCTTTGGGAAGCCATGGAAGTGTTTGAGCAAAGGAAAGACACCACCTGTCTACACTCTATCAGGGGAGCATGTGGAGGGCAAGGGTAGAAGCAGGGACACCGTGCTGGAGGCTGGTATGATCATCCAGGAGTAGATCATCCAGGGCAGTCTGGACCACAGTCATGGTTGGGAATTCAGTGAGAAGGAGAGAGACCAGGATGGCTTTTGGAAGAATGGCCAACAGATTTCAGTTGTGGGCATGAGGCAGAGATAAGGGAAGGAGCCTCTGGAAGATGGGTTCTGATGGCTGGAGGGGCATACTGTGTTCTAAGGGAGCGGGTGGAGCTGGGCTTTGACACTGGCAGGTTTGCAATGCCTGTTAGCCTCCAAATGGAGACATTTAGCAGGCACCTGGTTGTGCACATTTGGTGTTTGAGGGAGGACAGGAATGTCAGATGAGGTCTAAGCATTAAGCTTCCAGCGATGAGGAGGCTGGTGACAGCATTGGCAAGAGCAGTTTCAAGGGTGCTAGCAGCAAAAGGCCATGCTGGTGGGCTCAGGAGAAAACAGAGAGAACCATCCAGGAATGCTGATATGTGCTTCTGGAAACCAGGACAGCAGGCACTGTGTAGGGGGCATGAGAGGAGCTTGTGGTGCTGGGAATGCTCTGCTTCTTGATCTGCGTGCAGGTTACACACATGCCAGCACCCGCACAAGTGTAACACTCAGTAAGTGAAGAGCGACTCACTTACTGAGCATCACATTTACTGATTTGTGCACTTTTCTTTAGATATGTTATACTTTAACCAAAGAGTTTTTAAAGAGATTTTTGGATTTTGGATTTTGGAAGATTTTGGAGGGGGCACCTGGGTGCAATCAGTTAGGAGCCCAACTCTTGGTTTCAGCTCAGGTCATGATCTCAGGGACATGAGATGGAACCTCATGTTGGCTCTGCACTCAGCACAGAGTCCGCTTGGGACTCTCGCTCTGTCTCCCTCTGTCCCTCCCACTCGTTCTTTCTCTCTCTCTCTCTCTCTCTCTCTCTCTCTCTCTCTCTCTTTCTCTTTCTCTCAAATAAATAAATAAATCTTTTTAAAAAAGATTATGGGGAGATAGCCATTGGGTATGGTATACCAAGTCATCTCTTTTGAAGAGTTTTGCTGTAAACAGGAACAGAAAGGGGGAGTAGTTAATAGTAGAGGTGATGTTAAGAAAAATCCTTTTAAGTGGAAGACATGGTAGCATATTTGTATGCTAATGAACATGATCTAAAAGAGGGGAGAAAGAGAATTTCTGGGGAGATGATCTCAAGTGGGGTGGGGCACAGGATGAGAAGCAGAAGCAGTTGTCATTCTTAGGAGTGCATGGGCTCCTGCAGAGCCACAGGAGGTGGATGGGGGCCCCAGGGCCCTCGGCAGCACAGGAAGCTAATACAGGAGCAGGGGTTGATGTCTGGGGACCTGGAGGCCAGGTAGAGCATGGCAGGACTGTGGTGCCTGATCCCATGCACATCCCTTGGCAGCCAGGCCCTGTGCAGGGCTCCCCTTCCAGGGCCCAGGCAGAGGGGATGCACCAGGCCTGAGGAAGACCACAGAGCAAGAGCTGTAGGGACTCAGTATGTAGGCAGAGAAGCAGGTGTGAGGACAGGCTACGGAATCTTGACAAAATAAGAAGGGAAGGGAGGGTGTGAGGGCAAGGGAGAGGGGGCAGCAGGAAGTGCTGCAGCACCATGTGTCTGCTGGGCTCAGGCACCGTGCCTTCACTCCTCCCTATGGCAGGCATCTGAGGAGGGTCCTCCTATCCCCATCCTCACGTGAGGAAATAGGTCTGGAGGAGCCAAGTAGCCAGTCCCAGTCACATGTCCAGGGGCAGAGCCCGAGTCAGCTCCTAGCTCCCCACCCAGCATCACTGCCTATCTCCAGGTTGTGCTCAGTAACTATACGCTTGGTGACTGATTACCCCCAAATAGGGCTCGGGTGTTAGAAGAAACCATGAGCCTTGCTTTAGACATTATAAATACTCATATAGGAAAGAAATAGGTAAGTCTAGAATCCTCTCCTCTTGTTTTCTTAGTGAAATAACAGCCCTGATTATAGCTCCTAGGGATATGTCTGCCATTCCCCCTTCTGACTCTATGAGGACTGGATAATATTAAATCATGGGAGAGAACCAGGCAATTGTGAGTAACAATATTCCCTAAAGGTACTTATAATTTTTCCTGAACTTGAATTGCCTAGCAGAGTGGAAACACAAGTCAAGTACATTGTAGACTTTTTCCCTCTGAATAAGTGACTATACAAATTCTGCAAAGCTGGAGGGAAATGATCATGGCATCTGGGGTGTGAAAACCTGCCAGTCAGATCGGCCCTGGTAGAAGACGCGATCACTGTCCATCGGGACTGGAATGCTTCCCTCCTGAATCTCCACCTTGGACATTAATACTAATTGATTATGGCTGATTCACAGGCTTCTTGTCAATGTTTTCACCCCATTTCCCAGCAACACCCTAAACTTTTCTATCATCACTCTCAAGACATCATGCCTCTCAAAGAGAGTGAAGACATGGCTTCCTTGCAGGCTGCCAAATAATGCTATTTGTTGGATTTGCTTTCATCCAACATCCAAGTGGCTCTTGAGCCACTTCCCTCTTGGAGCTGAGAGAACCACCCCGCGGGACCATCGGGACTTGGATAACTTGCCCCATCTTCCACTTTATTGATATCGAAAGAACAAACTGATCTGCCCTTTGAAAAATAACATTGGTCAGATGATTTAAAAACATGAAGCAGGAAACTTGTGCTCATTGCCTAGACTTCTGACCTCTTGCAGCTGAAATGATTCCCATGCTGTGTGTGTGTTTATTTTACCAGAGGGACATGGAGAGATGATTAAATGTGAAGACATCTTTTTCTTTGTAACATTGCTTCTCCACAGCACCCACACAGGTGGTTACCTACAAGTGGCTTCTGGGTCCTTGCCCTTCACCCTCCAGGCACCTGCAGATATCAATGACCATTAGCTAGACACCTTCATGTTTTAGTCTCTGTGCCAGCTGCAGAGCACAGGGATGTCACTCCCTGCCCACACATGTGGTTCAGGCAGACAGGGGCACCAGCTCTTGTTCCAGGGATGCAGGGAGCTTCAGGGTATCTGGGGCATGCTCAGGCAATGGCATTGTTTCCACCGTGGGAGATCAGGGAAGAGATTGCTCCTGAATTTCCTCCTCCTTCCTTCATTACCCCCAGCTTTTCACCCAAGGTCTTCTCATGGTGTTCCAGAATGCATTTGGAGGAGCCGTCTTGGCAGCACTACTCAGAAGATGGAGGATGGATGTCCACTGTGCATTTGTCTGCAGCTGAACATGCAAGCCAGGAGGGAAGAAATAGTGTACACAGAAGAGATTTTATGCTATGGGAAAGGCTGGCTGCATGTGCTTTTCCTTGTTTCTGTTCTAATATTTCAGGACATACTTTAACTTTCTTGGGGACTGCACCATTCCATGTTATGTCTGATTCTGAAAGAACTACAGTTATTCCTCAGTATACCAATTTGGCCTCATTTTCTAGGAGATGCTGGGCTGCAAAGGGGCAAGCCCTTGCTGCGGTGGCTGAGTGAGGCCCTGGCTTGGCCCGTGAGGGCTTGTATGCAGGCATTGCTTCCCCTGTGGGGACCCAGAAGATGCCTGACGCCATTGCACAGGTTGATGGGCACCAATCAGAGGGGTCTGCCAGCCTCCTGGACTTGCCCCAGGCTCCCTAGACATGGAACCTCAGCAAAGTTGAGGGGCTAATGCTTCATTTAGAGCTACAATCCCAGGCCAATGAAAGTGAGGGAGAATGGAAACAATGCACAGAAGGAAGGAGAGAAATGCAAGTACCTTAGCATGCTGGCCACCACCTCTCAGCACAGGACTTTTCTGGCAGGGGCCACTGAAGAGGGAATTTGCCCCACTTCCATAGCTACGCACAGGTAGAGTGAGGTGGCTGCCTGGGCTGTAGTGGGGGAAAGGCCTGGGGCAGAGCAGGAGGTGAGCAGCCTGAGGCAGGAGGCTGAGGGACTCTGATGTGCAACAGATGTGTCTTGTGTCCCTCCTCTGGGAAGCACAGGTACTGAGCTAGTCACCTGGGCATCCAACAACCTGAGAATTTATCCCCTGTTATCCCCAAGGACTACCCTTCCTCCAAGGACACAGGAGCATTGAAGACTCCCTGTGGTCTGAACCAGACCTGACTCCAGAAGTAAAGTAGGTGATATAATAAGCTGACATCCAGTCTTTCTTCTTTACTGGTCGAGAGCAGCACCTGTCCATGGAACCAGGAAGACAGTAAGCGCATTGACTTCAATTTGAGCTGGGCAGTGTGCAAAATGCTTTATGGGCACCTCATTATCACAAAGGCCCTATGAAACCAGGTACCAGTATTATCACCATTTCATAGATGAAAAAGGTGAGTAGACCCTGTTCACATCAGGGTCTGTGCTATTTATGAATCCTTCAGATACACTCAGAGCCACTTCAGAATAAGTTTCAGTCGATCACATTTCATCCTTGCAAGAACCACTGGCCAACAGCCAGGTAGGTTCTCTCTGGCCCAGCAAGTGAGGAAGCTGAAGCTTAGCATGTTTGTTTAAATTTTTCAGGATCACAGCAGCAGGTTAACTGCACACCAGAAGGGGCTCCCGGGGGAGAGGTCCTAAGGAAACACTGCGATGCCAAGAGAATTCTGTGCTGTGCCCACATTTGGTGCCTAGGCATTCTAATTCAACCTCAACCATGCTCTTTTTTTTTTTTCGATTTAATGCTGATAGATTTGGGTTCCCATGTAAAAATTATTTTTTACTAACTTTCTTATCAGTCCCCATTTATCCTTCCAACAAGACCCAGTTTGTGGCTTTAAAAATTATCCCAGGTTGTTTGTTGGAAGAATCAGCTGAATAATTTCTTTTTTATGTCTTCATTTACTATAATGTTGAGCTCTCCAGGTGTGGGATATATTGTTATACATTTCTGAAATATTACTCAGCAATTAGAAACGACAAATACCCACCATTTGCTTCAACGTGGATGGAACTGGAGGGTATTATGCTGAGTGAAATAAGTCAATCGGAGAAGGACAAACAGTGTATGTTCTCATTCATTTGGGGAATATGAATAATAGTGAAAGGGAATATAAAGGAAGGGAAAAGAAATGTTGGGAAATATCAGGAAGGGAGACAGAACATAAAGACTCCTAACTCGGGGAAACGAACTAGGGGTGGTGGAAGGGGAGGAGGGCGGGTGTTGGAGGGGAATGGGTGACGGGCACTGAGGTGGACACTTGACGGGATGAGCACTGGGTGTTTTTCTGTATGTTGGTAAATTAAACACCAATAAAAGTTAATTAAAAAAAAAAATAAGTGGATGGGCAAGTGAATGTTCATAGAAAATATACATTTTAAAATGCTTTTTCTAGTAAGTTTGGAGTGAAAGAAAACCAGAAAGATACTATTGGCTGCTGGTAGTATTTATTGAAATGTGGGAAGGCATACGAATCTAGGCCTGAAAACTCCATGGTGGCACATGAAGCCAGTATCCTCCTGGTCACCCAGTCCCTCTGAATCACATTCTTGTTGGTATAGGAACCCTCTTTAAGGAACATAATAAGGAAAATAAGAAAACACAACTCTTTCCCAACTCAAGTTAGATCAGGAAATTGTGGCAATTTCTGGAATGTCAAGAATAAAAATAAGAAAGGAAGAATTAAAAAAAAAAAAAAAAAAAAAAAAGAAAAATGGAAAAGGCCTCACAGAAAGTAGCCCTAAATGCAAGCAATGAGTTGATTTTCTCTCCTCCTTCACACGAGTGTGTTTGTGTTTTTTTTTTTTTTTTTGGGGGGGGGGTTATAGGTTTTTTTTTAAGATTTTATTTTTAAGTGGTTTTTACCCCCAACGTGGGACTTGAACTCACAACCCTGAGATTGAGAATTGCATACTTCACCCACTGAGCCAGCCAGGTGCCCCTATTTGTGTGTTTGTTTTAACACCATTAATGTGAAGATGATTTTCAAAACATGCTAAGCATGAGCCTCTTGGTTTCAGCTCAGATCATGATCTCAGGGTTGTGAGACTGAGCCCAATGACAGGCTCCATATTGAGCTTAGTTTGAAAATAACACTCGAAATAGTACAAGTACATAATTTTATAGCTTTACAAATTATTGTAAAGCACATGGCCAAGTAACCATCGATCTGGGTCAAGAAATAAACTATCCCCAGTGTCCTCCCTGCCACATCCTTCCTGATCTTGGCCCCGCCCCCACCAGTGAGCACTGGGGTGACTGTCATAAGACTTACTTCTTTGTATATCTTTGTTATTTAACACCTAAGTTCATATCCCCAAGCCCTCACTGCTTTATCTTTGCAGACTGTACTTGCAAAAGCTTTGCTGAATTTAAGTGACATCCTCATCCTGTCTTGGGTGTCTACGGGAAGATTTCCAACCTCAATAGTAATGTAGAATCTTTCAGATACCTTATTTTTTAATCATGAAAGGATGTTTAAATTATCAAAAGCTTTTTGTCAAATGAAAAAATTATGTGAGTGTTTTCCTTCGATTACAATGAGGTTAAACTGCACTGGCTGATTGGAAAATGTTAAACTGACCCTGCATTCATTACCTTGTTTTTCTGTTCTCTGAAAGTTTATATAAAACTGAAATGGTTTATTTGTTGTCTCTTTCATGGTACTCACTGGTGGACTATCTGGGCCTGGAGTTTTCTTTGTAGGAAAACTTTTAATTACTGATTTAATGGGTTTAATATTGATAAATAAATGAAAGTTGTATTTTTCTAGAATTTTGTCAGTTTCATCTACATGATCAAACTCATTAATCTTTTCAAAGTATGAATTTGGGCCTTTCTTATTTCCTTTTTTAGATATACATAGATAGACAGATACAGATACCTCCAAGAAGATATTACTGTTACTGTTTTATATTGTCAGTATTTATCTGCATGTATCCACATACTCCACTTACTTCATTCCTTATTCCTTCCTAAATCTTTGACCTTTCAGCTTGAATAGTGTTCCTTTAATCTAGAGAACATCCTTTAGAATTTCCTTTAATATGGGTCTGCTGGTGAAATGCTATCTGTTTTGTGTCATTGAAAATATTGTCTTATTACTTTATATTTTTACAGGTGTTTTCACTAGGTATAGAATTCTGGGTGGCAATATCATCTTCAGTTGTGTTGAAACTTCTGATAAACCCATTCACCAAGTTATAATACTTTTTTCGTTTTAATGTATCGGCTCTAGAATTTGTTCTTCTTTATCAGATCTGCTATAACACTTTTTTATAGCAATTACTTGTTAAATTTGAAACCCCTTATTTTCTTGAACATACTAAGCAGAGGTGTTTTATAGTCTATACCTGATGATTATAATATCAGGGACTCCTGTGAGTCTATTTTTTTATTTCTCTTTGTTCTCACTCATGACATATTTTCTTACATTTTTGTTGTTGCATTCTGGTCATTATTTTCAGAAAAAAAAGTATCATGGAATATTTTGAGGATTAGAGTGATGCCTCCTTCCTTTGGATAAGTATTTCTTTGCTTTTACTAGGACGTGGGGCACAAAGAATTCAGGGTCACTTTAGTCCGAACTTTTGTTTTGTTCTGTTTTTGTTTTAAGATTTATTTATTTTATTTTGAGAGAAAATGTGTACATGATCAAGGGAGGGACAGAGGAAGAGAGAAGGTCAATTAGACTCTACCCTCACCTCAGTATGGAGAGCTCAATATGGAGCCTGTCATTGGGCTCAGTCTCACAACCCTGAGATCATGATCTGAGCTGAAACCAAGAGGCTCATGCTTAACCAACTGAGCCCCCCAAGTACCCTCAAGCTCAAGTTTTGAGTGGATGCAAAGCCAGGTTATAATTCATAAGAGGGTGGGTATACTTTTACTTCATTGTTTCTTCAATGATAGCTCTTTGGTGCTCTATCCTATGGTGGGGACTGGTTTTCCAGGATCTCCCTCTTTGGTGGGCTCTGAGCCCCAAAAGTAACCCAATACACTCCCTCTCAGGCACCTCTTGTGGGTCAGCAAACATCACCAGGGCAGAAGTGTCTCCCTGTGCCTGGCCTACCCCTGCAGATTCTTGCCTTCCCCGTGGCCTTAGCCTAATAACCCTTCATTTCCTTATCTTTTTGATGCTTTTAAAATTTTTTTTCAATATGTGCTCTAGGGTTTTTAGCTGTCTACTGCAGAGCACTTACTAGAGACTTAACCAGAAACAGATGTATGCATTTCTCTCTTTCATTAATTGTTTATATAGAGAATATATTTATTTCATCACAGGAATTTTTTAATTAGAAAATTGACAGCTCCATTGAAAACAGGTTTTCTGTTGCTTGAATTCCCACTCCTTCTGGTGCCCACAGAAAGTTGAACTGGCTCTTTGCTCTGCATGAGTGACCAAGTACAACACTACTGAGGTTGACAAGTGTGTGAGCCCATTCACAGGATTGGGTGCCTCATTCACACTCAGAGGAGGTAGCATCCCTGTGTAAATGAAACCAAGCACAGGGTCTGGCATTTCTTAGATGCTCACTAAGTCCTGGTTGCCTTTGTGCTGATGCAGAGATGTGCACACCCATGTACTGCTTGGTCATTTCCTAAAGATGAGTCATGTAGCTTATAAATGTAGTATCTCCTGAAGAGTATCCAGACAGAGCTGGAAGGAGTTGGCCATGACTGAGATCAAATCAGGCCTCCAAACTATACTCTGGGGACATGCCCCATGAGGGACTATGGAAGCCCTGGGAGATAGAGCCCATCTCGCTCCTCTAAGGTGCTCCACCGACAGGGGGTGGGGCATCAGTCATGGAATGAGGCCTACTGTTAGGGAGTGTTAATTCTCTGGCCCATCTAGCTTGTTTCTGCATCAGAGCTGGAAATGATAAGGACAGAGATGACTGAAGGTCAGGGAAGGAGAAAATCACACTGACATAAACTTTAAGCAGCAGAAGGAAGTCGACAGACATAGGACTGAGAAGGCAGGAAGGACCAGAGAGCCCTGAATGCCGAGAAGACTGTCTGACAGGGCATTTTAAGTCAGAGAATAACAGGTTGGAAGTACAACACCATGAAGGATAGTTGGGAAGCACAGTATGGAAGCAGTAGGTTCTAAAATAGACTCATCTTTAGATTAAAAAATCACTTCACAAGGATGTGAGAAGACACATTTGTCAGGCACTGGAGGTCTCTGTGGGTGTTTCCTGTACACCCTTGGGGTCACTGGAGATAGATGGAGGAAGACCCCGGGGTCATTCACCTCCCTCCACCCTCCCGTCAGCCAGAAATAGAGTCACAATAAACCTTTGACTGGTGTGAAAATGAACTGGGACCTTTTCAAACATTTGAAGAAAAATGCTCTGTGTGTTTTCAGAAGCTGTCACATGTCCATCTTCTAACCACTTCTCTTATCAAAACAAACCAGCATTTTCATGTTCTCCCATCTCCTTGTCACAAGGACAGACTTCTGAATGATTGTTACTCTTTATGCTCCAAAGTTGTGTGTTTAGAACAGTTGCATTTACATAAAACTGGATGCTTGCATATTCCACACTTAGTGATGCTATTCATAATCATCAGCACATCTTGGAGTCCATGTTTTATGTACTTCCCCATCCCCTCTTTTGTCCTCTAGTTCATTCTCAAATGTCCCCTGATTCATAGTAAACTGAATACCACCCAGTGAATGCATCTGTGGGCACTAGCAGATTCTAAATTAGCCCAGGATCCAACTTTCCACTTGAGAGTCACTATTCATCCAAGGTAATAAGCAAAATGTTAGAGATTTTCCGGTTCAGCGGGTTAACTACTAAAGCTACAAAACCTGTGCTAGAGTCTGGGCAAAAGACCTGGCAAAGCATGTAACAGCCTGAGAGGTGCAGAGAAACAGGAGTGAAGGGGCCACATGGGAAAGAAAGTGCTACCAAGGGACAGAAAGAATGGGAACGACTGTGGAACAGGTCCACTTTGGCCTCCCAAGGTGAGTGCCATGTCAGTTAAGTTATGAGGAGGGAGCTCGGGCAGCCCCGGTGGCGCAGCGGTTTAGCGCCGCCTGCAGCCCGGGGTGTGATCCTGGAGACCCGGGATCGAGTCCCACATCGGGCTTCCTGCATGGAGCCTGCTTCTCCCTCTGCCTGTGTCTCTGCCTCTCTCTCGCTCTCTCTGAATGAATTAAAAAAAAAAAAAAAAAGCAACAATGAGGAGGGAGCTCTAAGGCTGCAAGAGCCCAGGAAGGCACAAAAATAGAGTTGACTTTGCAGACAAATGATTTAAAAACATGACTGAGGGATGGGATCACTATATCAGATGGAGACCTTTCAACTTCTTTTAGGAAAATGTGCATGGCAGCTTGATGGCCATCCAAAGACCTCTCCCTCTCTCTCCCTCTCTCTCCCTCTCTCCCTCTTTCCCACTCTATCTCACTCTCCCTTCCTCTCTCTCTCCCTCTTTCTTTTCCTCTCTCCTTATCTCTGGCTCCTTGGATATCTCTATCTCCATATGTACATATAATATGCTGATTGTAGCTTCTGAGAGTTGTTTTTCAACTTTAAACAATTCCTTATAAATATTAATAATCTGGAGCAGCAAGACAAATCAGATTTCTGAGCTCTTGTTTTATTTCTGCCTTGAATCTAATGCTGGATACAAATTACTGATTTTTATCTAGTTTTGGTGTATAAATGAACAAATACATCATGTCTGTTTTGTTCCCTACACTGTATTATATGGATTTCTTCAGATATAGAAGATGCATTGTCTCAGTAATTAGTATCTTGATTTTGTGATTATTTCTCGGCAGCAGAGAAACCTGCAGGTTGATTGTCCAAGGACAGAGCTGAAGCAAGCCTGCAGATTATGAATCTAGTGTTAAAATTACATTTCCAAATGTGTAAACTTTTTCTTTTTAGGTGATGTATATAAAGATTTGAGGATAGAGCATACCTCTAAAAGAGGGTTACTCATGCTTCTTTTGCATATTTTTCAAATATTTTTTATTGAAGTTCGACATGCCAGCATATAGTAAAACACCCAGTGCTCATCCCATCAACGGCCCCCCTCAGGGCCCATCTCCCAGTCACCCCAACCCCCTCCCCACCTTCCCTTCTGAAACCCTTTGTTTCCCAAAGTCTCTCATGGTTTGTCATCTTCTCTAATTTTCCCCACTTGTTCCCCTCCTTTCCCGGATAGTCCCTTTCACTATTTTTTCCCCTGTATGAGTGAGACCATATGATGATTGTCCTTCTCCAATTAACTTACTTCACTCAGCATAATACCCTCCATTTCTATCCACGTCGAAACAAATGGTGGGTGTTCGTCATTTCTAATGGCTGAGTAACATTCCATTGTATACATAGACCACAGCTTCTTTATCCATTCATCTTTCTTTTTTTTTTAATTTTTTTTTATTTATTTATGATAGTCACACACACACAGAGAGAAAGGGGCAGAGACACAGGCAGAGGGAGAAGCAGGCTCCATGCACCAGGAGCCCGATGTGGGATTCGATCCCGGGTCTCCAGGATCACGCCCTGGGCCAAAGGCAGGCGCCAAACCGCTGCGCCACCCAGGGATCCCTCCATTCATCTTTCGATGGACACCGAGGCTCCTTCCAAGTTTGGCTATTGTGGACATTGCTGCTATGAACATGGAGGTGCAGGTGTCTCAGCATTTCACTGTATCTGTATCTTTGGGGTACATCCCCAGCAGTGCAATTACTGCATCATAGGGCAGGTCTATTTTTAACTCTTTGAGGAACCTCCACACAGTTTTCCAGAGTGGCTGCACCAACAGTGCAGGAGGGTTCCCCTTTCTCCACACCCTCTCCAACATCTGTTATTTCCTGTCTTGTTAATTTTCCCCATTCTCACTGGTGCGAGGTAGTATCTCATTGTGGTTTTGATTTGTATTTCCCTGATGGCAAGTGATGCGGAGAATTTTCTCATGTGCTTGTTGGCCACGTCTATCTATGTCTTCTTTGGTGAAATTTCTGTTCACGTCTTCTACCCATTTTATGATTGGATTGTTTGTTTCTTTGCCGTTGAGTTTAATAAGTTCTTTATAGATCTCAGATCTTTATAGGTCTTAGATACTAGCCCATTATTTGATATGTCATTTAAAAATATCTTCTCCGACTCTGTAGGTTGTCTTTTAGTTTAGTTGACTGTTTCTTTGGCTGTGCAGAAGCTTTTTATCTTGATGAAGTCCCAATGGTTCATTTTGCTTCTGTTTCCTTTACCTTCATACATGTGTCCTGCAAGAAGTTGCTGTGACCAAGTTCAAAAAGGGTTTTGAAAAAAAAAAAAAAAAGGTGTTGCCTGTGCTCTCCTCTAGGATTTTGATGGATTCTTGTCTCACATTAAAATCCATTTTTGAGTTTATCTTTGTGTCTGGTGTAAGAGTATGGTCTAGTTTCATTCTTCTGCACGTGGCTGTCCAATTGTCCCAGCATCATTTATTGAAGAGACTGTCCTTTTTCCAGTGGATAGTCTTTCCTGCTTTGTTGAATATTAGTTGACCATAGAGTTGAGGGCCCATTTCTGGGTTCTGTATTCTGTTCCATTGATCTATGTGTCTGTTTTTGTGCCAGGACCACACTGTCTTGATGATCACAGCTTGTAGTACAACATGAAATCTGGCATTGTGATGTCCCCGGCTATGGTTTTCTTTCTCATTATTCCCCTGGCTATTTGGGGTCTTTTCTGATTCCACACAAATCTTAAGATGATTTGTTCCAACTCGCTGAAGAAAGTCCATGGTATTTTGATAGAGATTGCATTGAACGTGTAAATTGCCCTGGGTAGCATTGACATTTTCACAATATTAATTATGCCAATCCATGAGCATGGAATATCCATCTCTTTGTGTCTTCCTCAAATTCTTTTGAAGTGTTCTGTAGTTTTTAGGGTACAGATCCTTTACCTCTTTGGTTAGGTTTATTCCTAGGTATCTTATGCTTTTTGGTGCAATTATAAATGGGATTGACTCCTTAATTTCTCTCTCTTCAGTCACATTGTTAGAGTGTGAAATTGCCACTGATTTCTGGGGACTGATTTTGTATCCTGCCACACTGCTGAATTGCTCTATGAGTTCTAGCAATCTTGGGGTGGAGTCTTTTGGGTTTTCTATGCACAGTATCATGTCATCTGCAAAGAGGGAGAGTTTGACTTCTTCTGGGCCAATTTGAATGTCTTTGATTTCTTTTTTTGTCTGATTGCTGAGGCTAGGACTTCTAGTACTATGTTGAATAGCAGTGGTGAGAGTGGACATTCCTGTCGTGTTCCTACTCTTAGGAGAAAGGTTCTCAGGTTTTCCCCATTGAGAATGACATTTGCTGTGGGCTTTTCATAAATTGCTTTTAAGGTACTGAGGAATGTTCCCTCCCTACACTCTGAAGAGTTTTGATCAGGAATGGACGCTCTATTGTGTCAAATGCTTTCTCTGCTTCTATTGAGAGGATCATATAGTTCTTGTTTTTTCTCTTGTTGATGTGACCTATCACATTGACTGTTTTATGAGTGTTGAACCAACCTTGCATTCCGGGGATAAATCGCACTTCTTGGTCATGGTGAATAATCTTCTTAATGTAATATTGGATCCTATGGACTAGTGTCTTGTCTAGTATTTTGGCATCCGTGTTCATCAGGGAAATTGGTCTATAATTCTCCTTTTTGGTGGTATCTTTGGTTTTAGAATCAAGGTGATACTGGCCTCATAAAACAAGTTTGGAAGCATACCATCTCTTTCTATTCTTTGGAACAGCTTTAGTAGAATAGGTATGGTTTCTTCTTTAAACATTTGATAAAATTCCCCTGGGAAGCCTTCTGGCCCTGGACTTTTGTGTCTTGGGAGGTTTTTGATGACTGCTTCAATTTCCTCATTAGTTATTGACCTGTTCAGGTTTACTATTTTTTCCTGTTCCTGGTTTGGTAATTTGTGGTTTTTCCAGAAATGCATCCATTTCTTCTAGATTGCCTAACTTGTTGGCATATACCTGCTCATAATACATTTTTAAAATTATTTGTATTTCCTTGTATTGGTTATGATCTCTCCTCTTTCATTAATAATTTTATTAATTTGAGTCTTTTCTCTTTGTTTTTAATAAGGCTGATTAGGGGTTTATCTATCTTATTAATTCTTTCAAAGTACCAACTCCTGGTTTTGTTGATATGTTCTACAGTTCTTGTGGTCTCTATTTCTTGAGTTCTGTGCAACTCTTATATTATCTCCCTTATTCTGCTTGGTGTAGGTTTTATTTGCTGTTCTTTATCCGGTTCCTTTAGGTTCGAAGCTAGCTTGTATATTTGAGTTTTTTCCAGTTTTTTTTGAGGGAGGTTTATATTGTGATGTATTTCCCTCTGTTTTGGCTGTATCCCAAAGATTTTGAATGGTTGTATCTTCATTTTCATTAGTTTCCATGAATCTTTTTAATTCTTCTCTAATTTCCTGGTTGACTCATTCATCTTTTACTAGGATGCTCTTTAGCTGCCCCGTGTTTGAATTTCTTCCAAATTTCTTGTGATTGAGTTCTAGTTTCAAAGCATTTTGGTCTGAAAATATGCAGGAGACAATCCCAATCTTTTGGTATTAGTTGAGACCTGATTTGTGACCCAGTATTGTGGTCTATTCTGGGGAAGGTTCCATGTACACTTGAGAAGAATGTGTATTCAGTTGCATTCAGATGCAAAGTTCTGTATATATCTGTGAAATCCATCTGGTCCAGTATATCATTTAAAGCCCTTGTTTCTTTGGTGATACTGTACTTAGAATATCTGTCATTTGCAGAAAGTGCCATGTTGAAGTCTCTTACTAATAGTGTTTTATTATTTAAGTATGTCTTTACTTTGGTTATTAATTGATTGATATACTTGGCAGCTCCCACATTAGGGGCATAAATATTCATTATTGTTAGGTCTTCTTGATGGATAGACCCTTTAAATATGATACAGTGTCCCTCTTCATCTCTTACTATAGTCTGTGGGGTAAACTTTAATTTATCTGATATGAGGATGGCTATCCCTGCTTTCTTTTGATGACCATTGAATGCCAAATGGTTCTCCAACCCTTCATTTTCAGGCTGTAGGTGTCCTTAGGTCTCAAATGTGTCTCTTGTAGACAGCAAATAGATGGGTCTTGCTTTTTTATCCAGTCTGAAACCCTGTGTCTTTTGATGGGATCATTTAGCCCATTCACGTTCAGAGTTACTATTGAAGGACACGAATTTAGTGTCTTCATAATACCTATTCAGTCCCTGTTTTTGTGGATTGTTTCTTTGTGCTCCCTCTTCTTTTACAGGGTCCCCCTTAATATTTCTTGCAGAGCTGGTTTGGTGGTAACATATTCGTTTAGTTTCTGCCTATCCTGGAAGCTCCTTATCTCTCCTTCTATTCTTAATGACAGCCTTGCTGGATAAAGTATTCTTGGCTGCGTGTTCTTCTCATTTAGTGCCCTGAGTATATCTTGCCAGTCTTTTCTGGACTGCCAGGGCTGCTGTTAATCTGATATTTCTCCCCATATAAGTTAGGGATATCTTGTCTCTTGCTCCTTTAAGGATTTTCTCTCTATCTTTGGAATTTGCAAGTTTCACTATTAAATGTTGAGGTGTGAATGGCTTTTATTGATTTTGGGGGGGGGGGGCCTCTCTATATCCTGGATCTGAATTCCTGTTTCCAAATTAGGGAAGTGCTCAGCTATGATTTTTTTCAAATATGCTTTCTGGCCCTCTGGCCCTCTCAGCGCTCTCTGGAACCCCAAGTATACGTAGATTTTTCCTTCTGAGACTATCATTTATTTCCCTTAATCTTTCCTCATGGTCTTTTAATTGCTTTTCTCTTTTTTCCTCAGCTTCCTTCCTTACCATCAACTTGTCTTCTATGTCACTCACTCTGTCTTCTACCCCATTAACCCTTGTCATTAGGACCTCCAATTTGGATTGCATCTCATTTAATCTATTTTTAATTTTGGCCTGATTAGATCTCAATTCTGCATTATCAAAGTCTTTAGACTTCATGCTTTTTTCCAGAGCCCACCAATAGCTTTATAATTGTGCTTCTGAATTCACTTTCTAACATCAAATCCATATTTTGTAAGTCTGTGGTAAGAGTACTGTTTCCTATTCTTTCTTTTGTAGTGAATTCTTCTTTCTGGTCATTTTGTTCAGTACAGAGTGGCTGTATGAATGGGCTGAGTCAAGAATATCAACCACAACCTAAGTAAATTTCAGCCTAGATGATTTTGACGAGGTCAGAGACCAGAAAATGAAAACAAAGATTAGAACAAAATAAAACAAAAGGACCACTAAAGTGAAAAACAAATTTTAAAACAATGTAGTAAAAAATAAAAGACCAAAAATCCCAAAGCATAAGGAAAAAAAGAAAAAGAAACAAAGAAAAAAAAAGGTAAAGAGGAAAAAGAAAAAAGGGGGGGTACTGGGAGATGGTGGTGGTGATGAAGTTGTAGTGGAGGGACAATGTAGTATACCTGAGGGGTCCTAGAGGGTTCTCCTCTTGGTTCTCAGTGTATTAAGTTCTGTATGTTAGAAGATGCTCAGTCCCAAATTTATATAAACCAGAAATACTTGTAGAGAGCCGCAACATTGACCACCAAAATATAAACAAGATTAGATAGAGGGGCAGAATAGGAATTAGGAATCTCACAGAATGAACCAGCACAGTATACCACTTGGTTCTGGGTGCATGCTGGTCATGTTTTAGAAGGTATTAACTTCCGCCATTGTAGAACAAAATGAGGCAGAGAAAACAAAACAAAACAAACAAACAAAAAAAAAAACGCAAAACAAGAAACACATCTTGTATTTATCCCACAATTAAATTGAGTATGTTGAAGGGAATCTAGAAGACCTGCGATTATAGAAATATGAAAGTCCAAAGGGAAGAAACTTAAAAAATGAAGAGCTGGTAAAATATTGTAGTTAAGGTGGGAAAAGAGAAAAAAAATTGGAAATTTACAGTCTGATATAAAAACGAGTTGTACTGGAAAAAGGAAGAAAAAAAATAGGAGGGGTACCCTCTGGTTCTGTATACTATAAATCCCTCAACTTCCCCTGGAGCTTTCCAGGGCTGTTTGGTCAGGAACTTGCTCTTCCTCTGTCCTTCCAGCTTGTCTTCTGGGGGAGGGACCTGCTATGTTGATTCTCAGGTGTGTGTACCTGGGGGAGATGTCCCGCCCCCTGCCAGGCTCAGTGGGAGCTGTTTGCCCTATGAGGCCTCTGTTTCCTGGGGCCCCCGCCTCTCCCAGGGACCCATGACACCAGGAGGAACAAAGCACTGGTGGCGGCCAGGTCTCCAGCTCAGGAGTCAGCTCCCCACAGTAACTACCACAGTCTCCCAGTCCGCACTGGCCAAGGTGCTCCTGGGGTGGGACCTGCACAGCCTGGGGGTGTCCGGCGACAGGAGGGTCCTCACTGTCCTGTTCTCTCTCCATCTCCACCTGTCCCAGGGGAACGCGGGATTATGGGCTGCATCCACTCGGCGCCCTGGGATCTGGGGCCTGCACTACTGGAATTGTGCTCCCAGGGCAGGGCTCCCAAAAGCAGCAGGGCGCAGACCCCTCTGCCCGAGCCCCTGCCTGACCGACCAGCTTCTCCCTGAGGCCCCACCTTTACCGAGATCGGCCCACGCTGTGCGGTGCGCTTTCCCGGGGGGCGCACCTCCTCTATTAGGGACTACGGGAAACTGGAGGCTCCACTGCCCCTCCTTGGTTCTGCCCAATTCCCCTGCTGAGCGCCTTTCCATCCGGAAGAATCCAGTGTGGATTTGTAAAGTTCCTGTGTCTCCGGGGCGGGACTTTCCTGTCCCTGTTTCCTTGCCCACCTGGCCTTCACCCGGCTCCTCATGGGGCCCCTTCCCCACTTGATTCTTTTTTATTTTATTTGTATTTTTCCTCCTTCCTGCCTTGTTAGAAGTGAAAACCCTTCTCTCTGTAGCATTCCAGCTGTTCTCTCTTTAAATCTCAGGTCAAATTTGTAGGTGTTCAGGATGGTTTGAAAGTTATCCAGGTGAGTTGGTGGGACCAGGTGAGTTGAGGATCCTACTCCTCCGCCATCTTGGCCCCTCTCCTTTCTTTTGCATCTCTTTAAGATTAATCTCTTTTAAGATTAAGGCCCCTACACAGGTCCTGTGACCTCCTGAGAACTAAAACAGAAGTGCAGTGCCAGGGGCTCCTGGTTTTGTGCAGTGGCCCTTGGCCATGGTGCGGGAATGCGGGGTCTGGCCTGTCCAGGCCTGCACTGGTTCATGAGAAGGGCAATGAAGGGTCACTGCAAGTGTCTCAGGAGGCAGCTAAATGGACAGTATCTGTTAGCCCCAGATGGCCTCACGTCAGGCTTTGGGGTACCACGTGTGTCAGGAATGGTCAGTGAGATGCCCCTGCCCCTCCTGAACTAGGGAAAGGCCAAGGCTACTGATCCACCTTGCTACTTATAGCATTAAGTGCCAGTTTGCACAGAGAACAGCAATTTCATATTTTTCAGCTTACATGTATATTGACGCATGCCGAGCGTACCAATTCAGCAAGGGTTGTGGTACATCATGGGTTGATGATCGCATTATACATTCTTATGGGAATCTAGGGCCATTCTTGGTACATCTCTGATGTTTCCATTTTGACATCTGTAGAAGTCAGTCTCTCCCACTGACAGAGAACCTCTCACCAGGCTACCTCATTCATGAGGCCAACGATCTGTGCGTGTTTTAAAGGTACTTATAACATTGCCATAGGCACCTCTGCATAAAAAAAGTGGTACAGAAAGAGGATAGGACCCTGCTTAATGACTGGAAGTGGCTATTCTTGGCAACCTCCTTCTTGTCTTACCTCATTGATGAGCTTTAGCATTTTCTGAAACTTTGAGAATCACATGAATCCCCAACATAGAGTTTAGCAGATGCTGGATTTAGATCTGAAAATATGACCCTGAGCACAGCATGTACTATGACCTACAGAGCTTGAGTGTTATACTGATTGCCTTGATTTTCCCTCCTCTTTTTACACGGAGCCCTCTATATTCTTAACCTATCTGGATTGTATATAAAATAGTAAGGAGTCTTTGAAGCATGACTGAAGAATGTGTTTACATTGGTCTGCATCTCCATCCATCTGAGCTTTGCATCACTGTGACATGAAAGCCCACATAAGAACAGAGAGCAAAGCTCGTGAGCTGGGGAAGAACTGTGGGGCTGGTTGTCCCAGAAATCATTTAAAGATAAATGATGAAGCAATGAGTTCTTGAATGACATGATGGCAGTTAGCTTTTGGGAATAGGCAATAATAAGATATGCAGGCAGAGAGAGGTATCTTCTAGAACTGGCTGTGCACTGGGGCATAGTAAAATGTACAAGGTGAATTAATGAATATGAGTCAGCTGCTGTTGGGGCCAGTCACCTCCTTTGGCCATGCTTTGGACCTTTGCCATCTCAGCAAAACTGTGGCTCTCCAGCAAGCTCCATCATTCAGGACCCCTTTAGCCTTCCTATCTGAGCTCCCCTTACAAGGCCCAACATCCATGTGGACCGTATCACCCTACAGGAGTCTCCCTCATACTATCCCTTTCATTCAAAGTCACTGGGCATTTTCAAAGCAAACATGAACCGCATGGCTTTCCCATTACTCTTATTCTGCCATTATTGCCCAGCATCCTACTAAGTTGCTACCCTCCAAGGCCACCTACCCCCTCCTAGGTCCACATTGTCTATCACCACCACATAGGGTCTTGGTGGTCTCTTTATCACTAAGAGAGCCACAGAAGCTTCCAGGCTGTCCTGGGATGGTTTACGGGCATAGAAAGCACCAGAAACAAATAGCAGTACCTTGTGGTCATTGCAGAAATCCTTCTAAATGCAGTGGAGACACAATAGGTTGGTGAAGAGAGGAGGCATCTTGGGCAGCCTCGGTGGCCCAATGGTTTAGCTCCACCTTCAGCCCAGGGCATGATCCTGGAGACCCGGGATCAAGTACCACGTCATGCTCCCTGCATGGAGCCTGCTTCTCCCTCTGCCTGTGTCTCTGCCTCTTTCTCTCTCTGTCTCTCATGAATAAATAAATAAAATCTTTAAAAGAGAGAGAGAGAGAGAGAGAGAGAGAGAGGGAGAGAGATGAGGCATCTTGAGACTGTCCTTAGAGCTCAATTAAAATAATTCTCAAAAAAAATAAAAATAAAAATAAATAAAATAATTCTCAGGGCATCTGGGCAGCTCAGTCGGTTGGGCATCTGCCTTCATTCAACTCAGGTTATGATCCTGGGGTCCTGGGATTGAGTCCCATGTTGGGCTCCCTGCTTAGTGGGGAGTCTGCTTCTCCCTCTTCCTCCGCCCCTCCCCCTCACTCATGGTCTCTGACACTGCCTCTCTCCCCCAAATAAATAAAATAAAAATCTTTTAAAAAATAATAAAAATAAAATAAAATAATTCTCTGCATTCCTGCAATGATTTTTAATATTTTTCTTGGTTCTTATAGTGCCTTGCATTTCTTTGGAAATAGCATGCAGATTTGAAAGCCAAATGAATCTTGTGACATATCTTCCTTCCAGAGCCATCTGTGTCCACACAATTTGGGGTCACCCTGACAGAGGCACTTGGGTGTATGTTTATGCATGTAGCATTGCACACGAAGGAGCCAAGCACTAATCAGCCAGACCTTGGGTAATAGCACCATCTCCGATTCCACAGCAGGGTGCCTGAGTCACACACACCACCCACCAAAGAAGCTCAGATTTATGCAGCACCTGATTGCTCCAGCCCTTAAGCTGGTTTTTAGGTAATTGGCAAGATATCTCGCAAGGAACACTCACAGCATGGCATGATTTATTATGCATGAATGTTGAATCATGACAAATGGAGTTACTCAAAGTTCAGCTGACATGCTCAAGTCTGGAGGAGACCAGAGCCCTGAATGCAGCCGCCTGGCCTCTCCTGTGGGTGCTCAGGTACCCGGTACCCATGGGTGTTCTTTGCTGGAGGGGTATTTTTTTTAAATAATAAACTTATTTTTTTATTGGTGTTCAATTTACCAACATACAGAATAACACCCAGTGCTCATCCCGTCAAGTGCCCCCTCAGTACCCATCACCCATTCACCCCCACCCCCCGCCCTCCTCCCTTTCCACCACCCCTAGTTCATTTCCCAGAGTCAGGAGTCTTCATGTTCTGTCTCCCTTTCTGATATTTCCCACACATTTCTTCTCCCTTCCCCTCTATTCCCTTTCACTATTATTTGTATTCCCCAAATGAATGAGAACATATAATGTTTGACCTTTGGAGGGGTGTTTATCACTTCCCAGGGAGTGGGTGATGTGCCCACAGATGAAAGGAAGTTGCTCCAGGCAATTTGGCCTTCTGAAGAAGGTTTGTCACTTCCCTGAGGGCCCTTCCACCCCATTACAGGAGGAAGAGGGGCTGGCATCTCAATTCTTGGGTTAGAGGGACATTTTCTGTCCACGGTGGGTGCTCAGGCACAAATTCTGGAGGACTATCTAGAAATCTGCTCCCACGCATGAATCTTGAGATGCCTAGGATATTCTGGGTGCTACCTGAGTGTTCTTTTGATTTCTGTTCAATTAGAAATTGGACAGAATTCCAATTTGCATTTGCCCACATACAAAGCTCCCTTGCCTCTGCCCACCACATCCTCTGGAAATCCTCAGTTCCTCTCTATCCCAAGCTCTTCTCCTAGTGTCTCCCTCAGTCCCTCTGCCTGATTCTAGGGCCTCATGACCTGTTTTCTGATATGTGAAACATGTTCCAGCTCATGACCCTGTTCCAGAGCCTCCCTTTCTAATATATCTACCAAGGCTCCAAGTCAATATTCCTGAGTCAGTAAAGCCCGTGCCCGGCTCTAGCTCACAGACTGCAGGGCTCCTGCTAGTCTTTAGAGCAGACTAGAGCCTCTCTGCCTGAACTCAGGTCTCTACCTCCAGCAGCCCATCTTCCCATCAGCCCTAAGACCTGCTCATGGCCCTTGTGCCACCTCCCACAGGAGCTTTCATTCCTCCTACCCTGCGGTCTGCCCACATGGTCTGCAGAAATCCATCCTGGGTGCTCTCTCATCCCCATCTTGTGTGACTAGGCTCTCATGTAGTGTAGCCCCTCCAGGGAAACGCCCTGGGCCTTTCTAGGTGTTTCTGCTCCCTGGTGCCCATCTCACATGGGTGAGGGGAACAGCTTGGCTCCAGACTTACAGGGAATTGGGCCAGACCCATCTTCTTGTGGATGTCAGACGTGATCCCCAGGAGGAGATACACGTGTAATTCAGGAGTTCTAACGTAAAATACAGAGAGTACACGGAACCCTCACTGCTGCCCTGTAATCCTACGTCTTCGTGGGAGTGTTCCTGTTTTATCCAAGTCCATTGCATGACTGTGCTGCTTACATAACCTCTTCATGACACTGGCAAAAAATTATTGCCCTAGTGAATATTATGTTAATTTATCTGACAAGTTCTCTAAGCGCATGATATGATCGGTTATGTGCAGGTGAGTTCTGCTTGCCTCCATTCTGGGCATAACAGCTTCTCATAAGAAAGACCAATTCTTTCCAAAAATTCTTCATCTTTCCTCATCATTTCAGGAGCAGGGAGGCCCCAAAGTGACACAGTATATCTCACCTGCGAGCGAGCTCGTCCCCCAGATAAATTCTGCTTTTTCACTAGAGAAGGGCAATCTGATTGCAGGTGAAGGTAATGGAGAGGTAGTGGCTTTGATTTAGGTTTTAACCCTATATGGCCAGGACAGAAATTAAGTGCACCCAAAACACCAGCCCCCCTCTGACTGGGAAGATGATGACTAGCCCTCTGACATAGATCTTCTGGTGCTTCTATCTTAGAGCAAAGGAGGAAAGAAGTGCTCACCCATCCTGTGTGACATGGAGCATCACAAGCCAGAAAACCAAAGAAGGCTCTGAGAGCTGGGCTTGCAAATGATCTTGGCACAATTTCTCATTACCTTGCAAAATGAGTGATGTTATGTCTCAGGAACTTAACAGAACTCCAAACTTAGGGGGAAAGGCTTAAAGCAGAATCAACCTTAGGTGTGCTTATAAATATATCTTAACTCATAACAAGTCCCCCTCAGCTCCCAGCAGAGAATTTTAATAGTAGTCTGTCACTATCAAGAAGCGTGAATTAAGGGTTAGTTCATGGGGGTCGACAAATGGATGATTATATGAGTCAGGCATTCAGGGCCTGGGGAGGTTCCCTGATCCAGAAACATCACTGTTTGCCACTCAGACACAGGGCGTGTCACCCAGCACCACGGCAAGGACAGTAATAGTGGCAGTGGCCATTGTTTCCCAAGCATTGGCATGTGCCAGGCACAGGCTAGACATTTCATGAGCATTATCACACATGTCCCCTGACAATTCTTAGTTGATGGAGAAAAGTGCTTTACAGATGAGGAAACTGAGACTCAAGGAGATTGAGTAACTGGTCTGAGGCCCCATAAAAGCCAATGAGCAGGACCCAGACCTGGGCTGGGAGACCTGTGTCAGAGCAGACACTTTCAACATGTCTGCCAATTCTTTGCAAAGCAAACTGGAAGATACCATAGCTCTATGCTGTGCAGATGAAGGATCTAGGTGTTTGAGGTTGGGATTTAGAAGACCATCTCAGCTATGTGACCCAGAGATAGTTACCTTTCTGTGGCCTTTAAAATAAGAGAAGATCAGATCAGATAAGGCAGTGGTGCCATCCCAGCACCACAGACAGAACTGTTGTATGCCCTGGAAGAAAGCAGGTGATCATGCTCTGCATAGTCAGTGGAATGGTGCCATCTCATACCTGGACAGCCTCTCCATGTCCATATCTGCCTAATATGAACAGGTTTCTGAACAGAAGGGCATCCCCCAACCCCATGCAATCTGCTGGCTGGCCCCTTGGTCAGCTTCCTAAGATACCTGCCTGCCCGTGGGATCCCTGCTGAGAAACACTGGGGCTCTGCAGGGCTAGCAGGATAGAACAGACTCCTGTCTGTTGCCAAGGTGAGGACATGTCTACAGCCTGCCCCTGGTGTCTTGGCTTCACCCAGCCTCATGCTCCCACTTATTGCAGTTGCCAAAGCCACCTGCCCCACCCCATCTCGGAGGCCCCACCCAGAGGCTCTCCCTTCCTGTCATCATGCAAGAACACCTGCTTATATGAGAGTGAGCATCACCTCCCTGCTAAAATCTTTCCAAAGACCCTGAGTGCTGAGTTCTGCTACCTGCCTTGCCGTGTAGCTCCTTGGACAGGAAGCTCTTCTCCAGTTAGATAAAGGGCCCATGATCCCTAGATGACAAGGATATAAATAAGGTTGGAATCTGCATTCTTAGCATATGGAGGCAGGAGACGATGGGCTTATGAGGCTTGGGGGTGGCTTGGTGGAAAGGGGATGCTGCCTCCCAAATGGGGTGAGGGCTGCTCACAGTGCTGATTAAAGTTGACAAAGGAAAACACACGGGTGATCGAGGAGTTATGCATCCCTTTACAACCTTAACATACATCACTAGAGTGTTTAGTATTCAAGGGACCTGTGCCCTGGCAAAGGAGTGTAGTAAATACTCCTCTGTGTGTCTGACTGGTTGGCGTAAACACTAAAACATGGAGGCAGCATCTATGAGGGACTTGGCATGTAAGAGCGCTTTTCCCAAAAGCCTTCCACTCTCATTGGCTGAAAAAGGCAACTTGGGGGGATTAATTTTAAGGTCCCTAATTTAAGATTCTGGAGTGATCAAGGCAATATATTCAATTAGACCTTAGAAATTGAGGCTAGCAAAATGCAGTGAGAAAGGATCACTTACACACAGGAAATGAGCTAATCCTCCACTGGGATCTTTTTTTGGAGGTTGTCAGGGTATAAATAAGACATAAATTTGATTAAAGTACTAATTGACAAATTGTCATCAAAGAGAAGTCCTGCTTCTCCTGTTTAAATGCTCAGAATATATTTAGAATATTTATCATGTGTAAATTAATGTAACTCAAACACAGAAGCCCTCTTTTTCAACACGGACGTGTTGAGGAAAATGAACAGAATGTAACAATAGCTTAGAGTTTGGGCGATGTGTCAGGAAAAGCTTCAAAAAAACGGGGAAATGAACTAGGGGTGGTGGAAGGGGAGGAGGGCGGGTGTTGGAGGGGAATGGGTGACGGGCACTGAGGTGGACACTTGACGGGATGAGCACTGGGTGTTTTTCTGTATGTTGGTAAATTGAACACCAATAAAAGTTAATTAAAAAAAAAAACAAAAAATATGAATGGTGAGGTATTTTAAACACAGTGCTATTACTTTCAAGGACTTCTAGCACCTGGCAATTAAATAGTTTATATTTCAAAGGAGTTTTTTTCAGTGGCCTACTTTAATAAATGAAAGCTAATCATCAAAATTAACAAACAATTTGTACATGTTTATCAAATTCTTACATACATTAGTGTGAAGTAGTAAGGCCACGTCCTTGCTGATATTTTAACATCCATTTTATTGGTCCTCATAGGTTTTTGTTTCTCCTAATAAAGCTGCCCCTCCCCTCTGCTACTCTCACAAAGCTGCAGGTACCCTAACAGCCATCTGAAATGAGCCAGGGGACAAGAGTCTCTCCAGTGTGGCAGGGGACACAACTTTGAAAATCAAAGACTCCAAGACCCATTTGGAGTCCCTAGATGGTAACTCAGGCCAGGTCTTCTTACCCTAGGTCCTGCCTCCTTTGAGGTCTGCTCTGCAGCCCCTTCCTCTCCCTGAACCAGACTCCTACACCACTGTGAGAGGCCACTTCTGAATTTCTGGACACCCTGCAGGGGGCCTGGGAGCACCCAGATGCTGCTCCACCCACTCCGTCCTCCCTGTGGCCCAGGGCTCAGCGGGCTTCCTCCCTGTCCAGAACACACCTGGACCCCCCTTCTGGTGGTCTCTCCTCACAGGTACCTTTGCAAACAAGACACAGGCTCAGTTTACACCCAACTGGCTGTCCCTGGACAGAGGATCAGCAGGTCTTTCTCTTCTCCATCATCCATCCAGCATGCTGCTCCTCAGAATGCTGAGTGTCCTCCTCTTAACACAGAGAGCAGAGGCTAGTTCCCCTTCTCCTTTTGTCTTTGAGAGGAGGTCCCTGGACTCCTAAGAAGTTGGTGGATATTATTCAGAGCATCTATGAGCTTGGATGGGAAATGAAGTACATCATGATTTTTACCAACATCTAAAAAATATGCCATTTCCTTCAATTATGAATGTAGGCAGCAAACCACATTGTTGTAGCTACATCATCAGTAGAAACCACAATGTCTCCACATCCTAAAATGTTATTTATACTTATAACTACTTCAAAAACCCAAGTACTAGTTACTATTTAGTGCCTTCATAAAGTAGCAAATTTGTTAATATAATCACAGTTATGACTTTTTCACAGATTTATTTCAGTGTATTTGGTTCCTATTATAACCTTATACATTTTATTTTGTGAATTTAAAAGCCCCAGGGGAAGGCCCATTTATCATAAGGGAACAGGAGAGGATCAGAGTCCCCAGCCTTTCCCAGGAAAGCTATTGGGTTCCTTCTGTCCGAGGGCAAAGGAGAGCCCCAGAGTGTGGTCCTGCCGCATCTCTGCAAGTCAGAGCCCCGGGTCTCACTGGCACGGAGGGCCCCGCCTGCCTCTCCTTCTCTTGCCAAGCTTATTCCTGATCTGGCAAATTATGCTCCTGCTAGCCTGTTACTCTGCCAACATACAAAGCCCCCAAGGAGAAAGATATCATCCCAATAGCACTTTCATTACCTTTATATTTTACTCTTGTCTTTCGAAGCTAGGAAAAGATGTTCTGTATTAAAATGTTCCTTCCCGCAGTGCATAATGCTAATGTCCTCCACATAATAAAGCTAATGGAATATTTTACACACTGAAAATAGACACAGTGACCTTTTCTTCTTTCTGGAAGAGCCTCTTATTTCTTTTCTCTCTCACTCCCTTCCCTCCACCTTGCTTTTTGTTTTATTTTGTTTCGTTTTGTTTTGTTCATTTTGGATGTCAGTCCCCTATAGCCAAGCAACCAGGGCCTTTTCTGGAAGTAGTATTTCCTCAGTTGAAGCAACAACAACAACAGAGAAAACCATCAGATAATATAAAGGGCAACAAAAGCACTCATTTCCTCCAGTTATGGCCTCTGCAAAGTATCAGGCTCTTGTATGAGAAGATTCAGACCTTGGGGAGCAGCTGGGAGTGCAGTTCCCACCCCAGGTTGGGGGGCTTTTGTTTCAATCAGCCTCCTGTAATTTAGATCTGCCAAAAGATGTAGAGGGAGGCTGTGGTCTTGGCTTTATCTTTTTTTTTCTTTCCAGATTTATTGAGGCAAAATTAATAAATAAAATTGACATATTTCACATATATAATGTATCACTTTGTTTGAATGCTGGAGCAGTGTAAAAGTTGGTGTTCAGCCTGGAAGTCTGACTTACTGGAACCCCAGCTGAACCTAACCGTCATTGGGTTCCAAGGATCCTTAACCAGGTTGGGTAGGAAGGACCTAGACTGGGCAGGGGAAGCATATCCTTACACACCCTCGTGGGAAGCTGCCTGGACTGTGCCTCCTCTGAGGAGCAGGCACCCCGGCCACTTCATGCTCAACTGTCACTTGTCATGGTTAAGTCTGTCCTTTTAATGGTGCCATTATTAAGGGAATTGGAGGCAGCAAGTCACCTGTACAGCATTAATCATGTCTCCTTCATTCCTCAGCATCCAGGAGGTGATGACAGAAACAAGACAGAGGTCGGCCTTTTTATACCTGGCCCTGCCATGGGACTTACCAAAAAGAATGATCTCTAAGGGAGTGGGAAGTAGGAAGGGGCAAAGGCTAAAGTATTCTCTCTCTATTAATTCTCCAAGCAAGCAAGGCCTTTTCTTCTGGAGATTCTTCTTGTTTCTTACAATGGGAAAGAGGGTGGCAAAGATGTTGAGGCTTCTGAAAGGGGCAACCACACAACAAAGGAAGAGCAAGAAAGAAGCTTCATGGGTCCCAGACACCCCTCAAAATCCTCTTTTCAGCTCCTTCTCCCTCCACCTGCCATCCAGGTGTTCCTGTTCCTAGATAGAAGCTGGTATCTATAAAGGAATGTGCATTTGCACATGAGCACACACACAACCATGCACACACACACAGTTTAGAATCTTACCATACATTGTATATATTTTTAATGTTTGTAAGTCAAATAAATGCAACATTGTGATCACATAATAGTGTACCCTTACTGGCTACAATATTTTCATTTGCTAAGCAGACAATTAATCTCCAGGGATAAAAGGGAGGGCATCTCCTAGATAGCAACCAGAACATTCCATATCCCTGGCCTCACATGGTGTGACCCAACCCAGATTTCTTGTCTAAACTCACACAGTTCAGTATTCTCTGGTTCAGAGCATCACTGGGGTGGAAGAGAAGGAATGGATGTAACCCTTGCATTCATGAAGCCCGCATGAGCTTGGTACTCTGTCAGGCTCTGCATGTGAGGCAGCTGAGGGCCAGGCAAGTTAAAAATGGACTCAAAAGCCTAGCAGTTAATAAGAGGAGAATTTCCCTAGGACTTCTACAGGAGATGAATTCTTCTACCTCAGGGACCTTATATCATTTCCTGCAAACTTCCACCATCTAATTCTTCCTGGTTTTGCAGTGAAAATTGAGTTTTACATGCAACAACTGCTCCCAGTTTTCTGATAAACCTCTACATTTTATTTCAGCTGCTGATTCAATTATTTCTGGAAAACAAACCACCCTACTCCTAAAAGCAGAAAATGACCATTTCCCTATGTTCGTGGTTTATGTGTGTTGGGAGCTTGGGAGGCACCATTTGAATGGTTTGTCTCTGCTACTAAATGTCTGAGAAGGCTTGAGGCTGAGAAGGCTTCCCAGCTTGGGCTGGTTTTGCAACACCAGACACCTCTGGTGTCTTCACCCCAAGTCTGGTAGTTGATGCTGGCTGTCAGCTGGGACTTTAAGCAGATTGACCACAGGAGTGCCCATTGCATGGCCTTTCCATGAGGTCTCTCCACATGGACTACTTTGAGCTCCTTCATAGCATGGCAGGTAGATTTCCAAAGCAAGTATCTCAAGCCATTAAGGTGGAGCATAAGGCTTGTATGATCCAGCCTCCAAAACCATGTGGTGGCTTCATGGGTAGAACTTGTACATCACTATCCAGACTCATGGAAGAAAACATAGACATCAAGGCTCTATAAGAATATGAAGGATGGGAAATATTGCAGCAGCTATTTGGGGAAAAATATAGTCTGTCAGAGATGCTTTGTAAAGATGAAAAAAATTAGACACACAACATATTTGTATTATAAGTTTATAAGAAAATGAATATTGACAGAATGACTTTCTTTCCTAAATATTATATTCAAAGAGAATATGTCAAATTAACAACACTTCTGAGACCTAAAATGCCTTCTATTTTCTGAGGTCATGGCATTATTACAGGCATCTTTATTCAGAAGCTATTATACTTATCAGTGCATGTTGTCATGCGTAACAATGATGATAAACATATTGCCTAATGAAGATAGAAGGGCTGAGAGTCTTGTGAATCTTTGATCAGCAAGCAAGGCAAATAACAGTATATTGGTAAGGCTAAATAATATCATTAAGTATTTTAAATGATTTAAAAAATAAGCCAAGTTGGCATATTTCTTTAAATATCTGCCACCTGATGCTATGTGTATGTAAAGAAAAGAAAAACAAATTGTGTCAACAAAAGAGCCACCTTAAGCATTTGTTCATCTTCAACATGAATTTCATTTATTATTGTAAAATCAAAGTGCCAGGAAAACCTATCCTATTTGCTTTTGCTGCCTAAGTAAATAATTTATCACGTCATAAGTGCATTTTGCTTCAAAGATTTGAGCTTGGCTTAGCACAAAGTTAACACCAATTTGGCACACTCTCTTGTTTTAAGTGACCATTTACAAAATGCATCCTCTCAGATTTGCTGAAATACTGCATTTCTAAGTCAACACTCTGCTTATTCATATTTTAAAATAACTCCTGCTATTTAGGCCCAAGCCTCTTTGATGATGTGACTGAGATGGTCTCGTTGCTTCCTCTGTATTCATATCTGCTACAAGGTGATCTCTGGCATTTTTTTGATAGGGGGGATATCTCTACCTTGGAAGTGTGCCAGAAAGAGTTTATCACTCTTTGTGCAGTGTACTGCAGGCCCACTGTGCACTCGCAAAACTAAGACTTAGAAGATCAGAGAACACCCCGTCCCACTACATCCTGCCCCTGCTGCATAAGACTCCAATATAATAACCATGTATTTGAGTGGGAAAAGATGAAAGACAAACTCTGTTTGAAGAGTAGTATATAGAGAAACTCCAAAGCTAAGAGGGGGGATGAAAATAAGGACATTAGAGGACTTTGAAGCATTTTTCATACCTAAAACTACAACAAATATCAAAGATGCTCCACTCCTGGCCAAATTAACAAAAACTTTCACACTAAAGGCTTACTTACCTCAATATCTACTGCCCTATATAACAAAATATTGCAAAGCATGCTGGACATCAAGAAAAGATTGAAAAAATAAACTAATCATAAAAACCAAACTCAAATATGACTCAGATGTCAGTTGGAATTATCAGAGAATTTAAAACTGTGATCAATGTGTTAAAGCTGTAATGAAAAAGGTAGACAACATGCAAGAACAGACAGGTAATGAGCACACAAGAGGAAAACTGTAAAGAAAGAATGGTAGAAGTTAAAAACAGTAACAGAAATGAAGAATGTTTTTGTTGGTTGATTTAACACAATCAAGGAAAGAATAAGTTAACTTGAAGATAAGAGGTCACCAAACTAAAACACAAAGAGGAAAAAAGAATGGGGGAAAGAAAGAACTGAACATCAAAGAACTAAAGAACTGTAGAAAATGATGTAATGTGTAATGTAATTGAAATACCAAAAGAAGAAGAAACAAGACATATTTAAGGAAATAATGGCCAGGAGTTTTCCAGTATTAGTAACCGAAACCAAACCACTGTTCCAAGAACTACAGAGATGACCAAGCAGAACTGAACAAAAACCAACCAAACAAAAAAACCCAAGAAGTAGATATGACATATTTAAACTGTAAAAATTTGAAAACAAAGAGAAAAAATCTTAAACATTCCTGAAGGTCAATAAAAACACCTGCACTATAGAGAAACAAGGATAAAAATTGGAGCAGATCTCTCATCAGTAACCATGCAATTAAGAATATAGTTGAGTGCAATCTTTTAAAGTGTCAAAGGATAAAAAGATCCTGCAAACCTAGAATTGTATTTCCTTCAACAAAAAAGAGATCTGTGAAAATGTCCTTCAAAAGTCAAGAATAAAGAAAAACTGCTTCAGGCAAACAACTGAAGGAATTTGTTGACAGTCTACAGGAAATATTAAAGTTCTTCAGGCAACAGGAAGATGATACAGGCTAGAAAATCAGATCTGCACATAAAAAAAGGAACAGCAAAAAAAAAGAATAAATAAAAGTTAAATGTCTTTATTTTTTAAATTTATCTCATAGTTTACTGTTTGAAGCAAGAATAATAACAGTAAATCAGGTGATTATAGCATAAATGAATGTGAAAGCAACAGCTTGTCACTAGCTAAGAGAGGAAGGATGTGAGATTTTCTCATAAGATACCTGCACTGCACATGGGACAGTGTGTTATTATTTGCAAGTAGACTTGGATTGATTTAAACTGATACTGTAACCCTTGAGACAACCACTGATATATATATATATATATATTTAGATTTTATTCATTCATTCATTCATTCATAAGAGAGGCAGAGGGAGAAGCAGGCTCCATGTAGGGAGCTGGATGTAGGACTCGATCCTGGGTCTCCAGGATCACACCCGGAGCCAAAGGCGGGTGCTAAACCACTGAGCCACCCAGGGATCGCCTATATATTTTTTAATTTTTTATTTAAATTCAATTCGCCAACATATAGTATAACACCCAGTGCTCATCCCGTCAAGTGCCTTCCTCCATGCCCGTCACCCAGGCACCCCATCCCCCCACCCACCTCCCCTTCTGCAACCCCTTGTTCATTTCCCAGAGTTAAGAGTCTCTTACGTTTTGTCACCCTCTCTAATTTTTCCCACTCATTTTCACTCCTTTCCCTTATAATTCTTTTCACTATTTGTTATATACCTCGTATGAGTGAAACCATATGATGATTGTCCTTCTCCAATTAACTTACTTCACTCAGCATAATACCCTCCAGTTCCATGCAAGTCAAAGCAAATGGTGGGTATTCATCCTTTCTGATGGCTGAGTAATGTTCCATTGTGTACATAGATCACATCTTCTTTATCCATTTGTCTGTCAAAGGACATCGTGGCTCCTTCCATAGTTGGCTATTGTGGACATTGCTGCTATGAACATTGGGGTGTAGGTGTCCTGGTGTTTCATTACATCTGACCTTTGGGGTAAATACTGAGTAGTGCAATTGCTGGGTCATAGGGTAGCTCTATTTTTACTTCTTGAGGAACCTCCACACTATTTTCCAGAGTCGTTGTACCAGTTCACATTACCACCAACAGTGCGAGAGGGTTCACCTTTCTCCACATTCTCTCCAACATTTGTTATTTCCTGTCTTGTTAATTTTCACCATACTCACTGGTGTGAAGTGGTATCTCATTGTGGTTTTGATTTGTATTTCCCTGATGGCAAGGTGTGCGGAGCATTTTCTCATGTGCTTGTTGGCCACATGTAGATCTTCTTTGGAGAAATATCTGTTAATGTCTTCTGCCCATTTCATGACTGGATTGTTTGTTTCTTGGGTGTTGAGTTTAATAAGATCTTCATAGATCTTGGATACTAGTCCTTTATCTGATATGTCATTTGTACATATCTTCTCCCATTTTGTAGGTTGTCTTTTAGTTTTGTTGACTGTTTCTTTTGCTGGTCAGAAGCTTTTTATCTTGATAAAGTCCCAGTAGCTCATTTTTGCTTTTGTTTCCTTTGCCTTCATAGATGTGTCCTGCAAGAAGTTCCTGCCAAGTTCAAAAAGGGTGTTGCCTGTGCTCTCCTCTAGGATTTTAATGGATTCTTGTTCTCACATTTAGGTCTTTCAATCATTTTGAGTTTATCTTTGTGTATGGTGTAAGAAATTGATTCAGTTTCATCCTTCTGTATATGGATGTCCAATTTTTCCCAGCGCCATTTATTGAAGAGACTGTCCTTTTTCCATTGGATATGCTTGCCTGCTTTGTCAAAGATGAGTTGACCATAGAGTTGAGGGCCCATTTCTGGGTTCTCTATTCTGTTCCATTGATCTGTGTGTCTGTTTTTGTGCCAGTAACACACTGTCTTGATGATCACAGCTTTGTAATACAGCTTGAAGTCAGGCACTATGATGCCCCCAGCTTTGGTTTTCTTTTTCAACATTCCTCTGGCTATTCGCGGTCTTTCTTGGTTCCATACAAATCTTAAGATTATTTGTTCCAACTCTGTGAAGAAAGCCCATGGTATTTTGATAAGGATTGCATTGAATGTGTCAATTGCCCTGAGTAGCATAGACATTTTCACAATATTCACTTTTACAATCCATGAGCATGGAATGTTTTTCCGTCTCTTTACATCTTCCTCAATTTCTTTCACAATTGTCCTGTGGTTTTTAGAGTATAGATTCTTTACCTCTTTGGTTAGGTTTATTTCTAGGTATCTTATGCTTTTGGGTGCGTTGTAAATGGGTTGACTCCTTAATTTCTCTTTCTCCAGTTTCAATGTTAGTGTATAGAAATGCAACTGATTTCTGTGCATTGATTTTGTATCCTACCACATTGCTGAATTGCTGTATGAGCTCTAGCAATCTTAAGGTGGAGTCTTTTGGGTTTTCTATATACAGTATCATGTCATCTGTGAAGGGGGAGAGTTTGACTTCTTTTCCAATTTGAATGCATTTTATTTCTTTTTGTTGTCTGATTGCTGAGACTAGGACTTCTGAGTGTAAATTATAAGTCAGGAGGATATCAAATGGAATCATATAAAATGGTCCATTAAAATCAGGAAGGTTAAATACAAAGAGGAAAACAGAAACAACAGATACAATATGCAAAATAGCAGCTATAATCCAATTATATTACTGATCACTTAGATATGAGTGGTTTAAACACACCTGTTGAAAAACAGAGATTGTCAGACTTGTTAAAAAAAGAGAGACCCAACAATATGCTGTCCATAGTATAAATATGTATGGTCCGTATTTAAAGAAACCTACCATAAATGTAAAGACCCAGATATATTAAAATAAATATTAAAATTAAAACATACTATCCTAACACAAATAAAGATAAAGCAGAAGTATCTGTATGAGTTTCAGGCAAGGTTTACTTCAGAACAAGGAAGATTTTCAGGGATAAAGAGATACATTGCTTAATGATAAAAGGGTCAACTCTCCAGGAAAGTATCACAACCCTAAATATGTGTGCACTTAAGCACAGAGCGAAAATCTGAGGCAAAACTGTTAGAATTGAAAGGAGAATTGGATACAATTACAGTAGAAGACTTCAGCACCATTGTCATTGCTTGATAGACCCACCAGACAGAAGATCAGTAAAGACAAAGATGACCTGAACACTATCAACCAACCTCACCCAACTGACATTAAAAGAACACCCTATCCAACAAAAGCAGAATGTACCTGCTCTCAAGGGCACATAGAGCATTCAATAAGATAGACCACATTCTGGGCCACAGAACAACCCTTCAAAATTTTTGAAGAATACAAAAAATTCAAAGTACATCCTAGACCACCCAGAAACCAAAATAGAAACCAAGAAGAGAAAGATAGCTAGGGATTTCCCAGATGTTTAGAACTTAAAAATATATACTTCTCAAGAACCCATGGGTCAAAGAAGAAGTTTCAAGAAAAATCTTAAAAGATTCTGACTAAATAGAAATGAAAATAAAACTTAACAAAATCTATAGGCTGTAGTTAAAGTAGTGCTTAGAAGGCAAATTTATAGCATTAAATGCTTATGTAAGCAAAGAAAATAGATCTAAAATTCATAACCTAAACTTTGACTTTGAAAATTCAAGAAATAAGAATGAATTAAGGCAAAAAGAATGAAGAATATAATTAAAATTAGAGAAGAGAAAAATAACATTGAAAACAGGCAAACAGTAGAAAAAAATCAACAAAATTAAAAGTCACTTCTTTGAAAGGATTTGAAAAGAAAAACCAGTACAATTTTAAAAGTTTGATAAAATTAATAAAGCTGTATCCTAACTAACCAATAAAAGAGAGTGAGAGAAAACAAATGATCTGTATCAAGAGTGAAAGACAGCTGCTACTCCTGATGCCTTGGAGAACAAGAGAATTCAACCAATGGTGGGCCACTTTATGCTCATAAATTCAATAACTTAGATGAAAGGGACCAATTCCTTAAAAACAAACTGCCAAAACTAACTGAAGGATGGATAGAGAACTTGAATTGCCCTACCGCCACAAAAGCCACGATTCTCAGGCTTGGCTGCATGTTGGAACCACGTGAGAAACTAGAAAATGTACTGATGCCTAGGTCCCACTCCTGGCAATCTTTATGTGGCTGGGGACAGGGGCTGGAATGGGGCCTGGGCTGGGGACTTCCTGTGTAATAGAAATGCCCAACCAAACTACTACTTCCTGTGTTTCCACATTCCTGTGTCCTTTGAGCAAAGTGATGTTTCCCTGCTCTTCAGGAGCTTTTCTCTTAGTGAATCTTCACTAGTTAAAAATATGAAGTCTCCCAAATTCCAGTGATTAGAGTTGATTTTTATCACGAGCCTTGGAAATGAGAAATAATCCATTCTCAGCAAAATGCTTTGCTGCCAAACTAAAAAGGAAGCCCTTAGTGAGCCTCTGTTTTATTCTATGGTCTCACCCCTATACTGAGCACAGGGGCAAAGGAACCATGAAGGGAACACCTTCTCAGGACTTCCTATGAGCAAGACCTCCTCACCCAGATGTGTATAAACATCACATTATGGAATAAAGTGTTCACAGTTGCTTAGCACAGAGTCTCTGGCGTCCCAAGAGCAAAGTTGGTGATTAAAAATTGAAGAGTACCTGCTCGTGGCTGTGGCAGTATCTTCAGATCTCTTATTCATGTCATGGGTGTACAATGTGGATGTGAAATCACTTTTAATCATTTGTATTTAGGGCACTTAGATGAGAGGGGGTGGTCGCCAACCAAGAACAAGAAAACTGCATATAGAGGCCAACGGGCAAACTCTCAGCACTACTCTCCACTGGGCTGTCCTCAGCATGTAAAAAATCTTTGGATAAAAAAGAAAAAGCAGAAAAATTAGCACCCTGATATTTGTGTATTAACATATGAGCCGTCATTTGGGGCTACCTCACTCCACAGCTCATTGCTTTATAGCAGAAAGGTTGAAAAGATTTCCAAGTAAAGAAGGCTCTCTATGGCTCACTGATATTTCTATGAAGCTGAATTTCCAGTCTTCCCTTGGTCATCCCAGCCAAAAGTGAAAGCAAGCCTCAGCGATCAGAGCTCAGGCAGGAAACAAGTCAAGCACATTTGTACACTCTTCAAAGTCCCCATGTAGGGATCCCTGGGTGGCGCAGTGGTTTGGCGCCTGCCTTTGGCCCAGGGCGCGATCCTGGAGACCCGGGATCGAATCCCACGTCGGGCTCCCGGTGCATGGAGCCTGCTTCTCCCTCTGGCTATGTCTCTGCCTGTGTCTCTGGCTCTGTCTCTCCTTCTATCTCTCAAGAATAAATAAATAAAATCTTTAAAAAAAAAAAAAAAAAAGTCCCCATGTGGACTGCAAGATCTAGACCCTAAAGATAAAGGATGGTGATTTTCTGAGGGTAGTAGTCATTGTGAGCAAGGGAGCACTGCTCTGTAGCTTGGGGACCTGCTCCAGCCAGAACCACTCACACAGTGGCTGGAAGAGCCCCTGGGGAGTGAAGTGGAGCCTACAACCATCATATGGAAGAAGATCCCAGCAGATGCTATCAGTGACTGCCCAAGGCCACATGACCAGAGGTGCTCTGACACAGCATCTGCTCTGCCCTGCCTCTGCTGTTCCTTCTCAGAGAGCTTTGGATGCTGGCAATGACCCATGGGAACCTGCTGGACTGACATTACACACAAAGGCCAACATCCTCCCTAAAATAGAGCCAGCACATATACCAAAGGGAGATAGAAATACTCCTTAGAAATACAGCTCCAATCAGGTTGGTGAGGAAACCTCTGCCATTAGTCAGAAAACAACTATGGGATTTAGAGATTTAATAGGACCCTGAGGGACAGAGCTGTGCCTACCACCATGCTCTGTATCTGTCCTCATCGAATGTCACGTAAAGGGCCCAGTTGGGGCAGAATGAAAGCAGTGTTTGAGCTGTGGTGTCAGTAGACATTTGTTTTTTTCTTTTGTTGTTTTTTTTAAAGATTTTATTTATTCATGAGAGACACAGAGAGAGAGAGAGAGAGAGAGAGAGAGAGAGAGAGAAAGGGGCAGAGACACAGGCAAAGGGAGAAACAGGCCCCATGCAGGGAGCCTAATGTGGGACTCGATCCTGGGTCCCCAGGATCACACCCTGGGCTAAAGGCAGGTGCTAAACTTCTGAGCCACCCAGGCTGCCCCAGCAGTAGACATTTGGATGAGAGGCTGCACACTGCCCTTAGATGAGAAAAAGGGGTTCCAGCCTGTTCCATGTGAGCCACTCTGAAGGCAGGGTAGGCAAGGACTCACTTTGTTACTTACCTATGGGTACAAATCTCCCCACCAAAACCTGAAAGACCTCCCCAGAGCAAGGGAAGCATTCCTCTAGAATTCCATGGATGGTGCCTGCTACTTGCCTTGGCGAGACTTCTGAGCCATGTCCTGGGATGAAGACAGGTCCCATGTCCAAGTTCTAAGGCAGGAGTCAAAAACAATGCCTTTGATGTTAGGGCCTTTCAAAGAGTGATAGCAGTTTTAAAATAACAGTGTACCAAAGAGAAAGACAGGGATAGGAAGGAGAGGAAAGGAGGTAGGGAGGAGGAAGAAATCAGGCAGAAAGAAAAGACTTGCACCCTAGCTCCTCCAGTGTTCCAGAACTTTCTAGAGTCCACAGTGTATAACCATGCCACAGAAAAGAAGCTCACCATGTCCGGGGAGGTGGATGACTGTGAAGAGCACAGGCAGCTTCCAGGAGCTGACATAGCATCAGGAACCAAGGTAGACAATGCAACTGCTCAGGGACACCTATTCCTCTGCCTGGCTCCACACCAGACATTCTGCCGTGTGGTCAGGATGGGCCATGCACAGTCACACAGTCATAAGCTGGATCACAAGCCCAGTGCCACATGGACCAGCTGTATGGATGCTTCACTTCTCTATGCCTCATTGTACTCATCCATGAAATGGGAGATGCTGCTGGCAGTGATGATGCCTATGTAAAAACAGTAATATGGAAACTATAGACAGAATGCTGACAACTCAGTGATGAAACAATAGAGACCTTTATAGTTCATTCACAGAGGAGAATATGTGAAGGACCAAGTAGCACAGGAGAAGGTGCTCATCATCACTTATCATCAGAGGAGTACAAACAAAAACCACCATTGCACACACAGTGGAATGGTTAACATTTAAATGCTGACATCACATCACTGGTGAGGATGTGGATCCCTGGGATCCAAACCCACTGCTGGCAGGAGTGTAAATGCTACAACCACTGTGGGAAATGTTCTGACATTTTCTTATAAATGTAAACATCGATATCCATATTTCACAACCAGATATTTTCCCTAGAGAAATGGACCCAAGGAATCACAGAAAGACCTGTACAAGATTGCTCTTAGCAGCTTCGTGCATCATAGACCCAAACTGGGAACAACCTGGTGGTCCACGATCATCCAGAGGCCTGACCTAAAGCCCCCATGACCAGAGAGGGGCTCACCAAGCAGGTCAGTTTATTTGGGATTGCTGAGCTTTCTGTTTCAAAGACAGCAGGATCACTTCTTGGGCTACATGCAGCAGTGCCCACGCTCCTGAGACACCGGTCCCTGGAAGCTCTTGTACTCCACCCTTCAGAGTTGGCACTGGCTTCATCCGTCAGCACCTTGGTTGTTAACCACTCTGGGCCACCCATTCTCTGAGGTCTACCTCCCTTCCATTGCTTTTCTAGAAGAAGCCCTGAGTCATGGAGTTCCTTTCTAGGATGTAGGTGGTTCTGAAGCATTCAATTGCAGCAATGTTAATACCAGACAAATAAACATTAAGGAAAAAGCTGTCAAGCGTGACAAAAATAACACTATAAAGATTAGAGGATAGCCAGATCCAGCAATGACAGGGTCCCAAAAGACTTACTAGCTATGCCACTAATATGAAGTAGGAAAGATTTTTAACTAGGGAGGTCACAGATTCCTGTGTCATCTACAGGGCATTACTGTCTCTAGGATAATGTTGAGAATTCAGTACTTCCCCTAAAAGTCTCACCTGGTGAGCCTCTACCTATTTGTGAAGTATAAGGGAAGCTGTGGAAGTGCTGGCACAGGACTGGCACACCTGGCAGAGCCTATGGTGCAGGTGGCTTTTAATTGACAGTAGAGGAAATCAGAAAACAGGCTCATAGAATGCCCAGGCTGTGGGCCCAGGTGAGGCTGAAACCACACCATGACGTCAGCCATAGCTCAGTGGCTCTGGTACACAGCAGAAGTCACCCTGGATGGCTGTGAGAGCTACAGAGGGTGGAAGGACAGCAGAAGGTCATGGAGAGCCATGGAAGGCCTTGAGCCAGAGCTGCCCCACACCCAAAGCCATGGTAGTCTTATTGTCTTATCAAGAAAACAGCACCATTGGCCACAGTTCCCCAGGACTCAGCCTCCAACACAACATTCCTCATTCTGGAAAGCATTTCCCAAAACTTTTATTTTCAAAGAAAGAAGAGATTTGAACCCAGAAATGGGCCCTCAACTCTATGGTCAACTAATATTTCACAAAGCAGGCAAGAATATCCACTGGAAAAAGGACAGTCTCTTCAATAAATGGTGCTGGGCAAATTGGACATCCACAGGCAGAAGAATGAAACTGGACCATTCTCTTACACCATAAAGATAAATTCAAAATGGATGAAAGATCTAAATGTGAGACAAGAAACCATCAAAATCCTAGAGAAGAACACAGGCAACACCCTTTTTGAACTTGGCCACAGCAACTTCTTACAAGAGATACATCTATGCAAGGAAGGGAAATAAAAACAAAAATGAACTATTGGGACTTCATCAAGATAAAAACTTCTGCACAGTAAAAAAAAAAAAAAAAAACAGTCAACAAACTAAAAGACAACCCACAGAATGGGAGAAGATATGTGCAAATGACATATCAGATAAAGGGCTAGTATCCAAAATCTATAAAGAACTTATCAAACTCAACAGCAGGGCAGCCTGCGTGGCTCAGCAGTTTAGTGCCACCTTCAGCTCAGGGTGTGATCCTGGAGACCCGGGATTGAGTCCCACTTGGGGCTCCCTGAATGGAGCCTGCTTCTCCCTCTGCCTGTGTCTCTACCTCCTTCTGTCTTTCTCTGTGTCTCGAATGAATAAATAAATAAATAAATAAATAAATAAATAAATAAATAAAATCTTAAAAAAAAAAAAACACTCAACAGCAAAGAAACAAACAATCCAATCATGAAATGGGCAAAATACATGAACAGACATTTCGCCAAAGGAGACCTACACATGGCCAACAAGCACATGAGAAAATGCTCCACATCACTGGCCATCAGGGAAATAGAAATCAAAACCACAATGAGATACCACCTCACACCAGTGAGAATGGGGAAAATTAACAAGACAGGAAGCAACAAAAGTTGGAGAGGATGTGGAGAAAGGGGAACCCTCTTGCACTGTTGGTGGGAATGTGACCTGGTGCAGCCACTCTGGAAAACTGTGTGGAGGTTCCTCAAAGAGTTAAAAATCTATCTGCCCTACGACCCAGCAATTGCACTGTTGGGGATTTACCCCAAAGATACAGATGCAGTGAAACTCTGGGACACCCGCACCCCGATGTTTCTAGCAGCAATGTCCACAATAGCCAAACTGTGGAAGGAGCCTCGGTGTCCATCAACAGATGACTGGATAAAGATGTGACCTGTATATACAATGAAATATTACTCAGCCATCAGAAAGGATGAGTACCCACTATTTGCTTCAACATGGTTGGAACTGGAGGGTATTAGGCTGAGTGAAGTAAGTGAATCAGAGAAGGGCAATCATTATATGGTTTCACTCATACAGGGAATATAAAAAATAGTGAAAGGGATTATAGTGGAAGGAGAGAAAATGAGTGGGAAATATCAGAGAGGGTTGCAGAACATGAGAGACTCCTAACTCTGGGAAACAAACAAGAGGTAGTGGAAGGGGAAGTGGATGGGGGGATTGGGTAACTGGGTGATGGGCACTGAGGGGGGCACTTGACGAGATGAGCACTGGGTGTTATACTATACGTTGGCAAATTGAACTCCAATAAAAATGTATACATATGAAAAAAGAAAGGAGGGACTTTTTTACATTATGGATGAGGTGAAATAATATTAGTTTGTCAGGAATACACTGGAAAGGATTTCAAAGCATAATTTCATGATGTAAGATCTGTTGGCATGTCTGGACCGTTAAGTGTCTCACCTGGAAGCAAACAAATAAAAATTGCAGAAAAGAGCCTAATGACTGACTCTCCTTGCCTCCAGCACCTCTCTCTGTAGATAATAGCAAAACCATACCCTGTTAAGTCAGTCCTTTTTTCAATGACCGTTTAAAGAATGGTCATACATGAACTTCCTTGGCTGTTTCTACCATTACCTGACTTTTGTTTTGGTAGTGGACTTGCAGTGTTGATGGTTTCTGGAACCAGGGACCCAAAATTTGGAAGACAGTTTAGATTTCTGGTAGTTACACCAACCAAGATTCTGGAAAAGTGTGGGCAAAAGGTCACCACTGTCTGCCTCATATGTCCCTTTGGTCATGTTCTCTGCCCTCAGACAAGACCAGAATGGTTCTTCATTCTCCAAACGTACCCCTGAAGTGCAGGCTGCTGGCCATGGGGTGAAGGAGGTTTGGACAGTGAGGAGCTCAGAAATCAGTTCATTTTAAACCTTTCCAGTCATATGGAATTCTTGCCACCTAGACTTAGCACCTAATTTAATTACAGCACCACAACCCCAGTGAAAATATACAGAATGCTAATTGCATCATTTCAATGAGATTTTAATCAAAACTGTCCAGGGACCCTGGCCCCTCCTCTTCTGTTGAAAGTCCAGCTACCAAGTGGGTAATTTGGCTATGATGAGCCAGGAAAAGCAGCAGGAAACTGTCAGGTATTTTGTGAGTGTTTTGGGGAAGAGAGCAGTAAAGAGTCGTGCCTTTATGAAGAAGCCAGTCTCCTGGAGCTGAGCACTGAGAAAGGAGAGAGGAGTGGGAGAACCTCACAGGCTTCTAGAGACAGGGTCTCATAACCAGTTTCCTCCCTGCTGGAATAAATCTGTGAGAAGCTAAAACAATGTGAAAGAAACCATTGCATTTCAGAAGCCCTGGAGCATACTGTCATAGATGATGTGATGTTTATTTTTTCTTGGCCAATAAATTTACTGTCAGCTTCTGTTGCACAGAGTAATCTTTCCATCATTTCCAGTGGCTCCCATGCTCTGTTCTGGTCCTTGTCTCCCTAGGACACTCAGAAGTGATGAAAGAATTGTGTTTAATATGGATACAATGTGGTTTGGTAACCCGTGGCAAGTTTACGGCCATTATAAATACTTGGTGAGTAGGCAGGTCCAGAAATTGTCTCATGCTGATCAAAGATCATCCCTAGACCAAGAATACCTTTCCCCTGCCAATTTACAGAGCAGGTGTTACAGCCTTAAATGCAAATATGGGATCACTGGCATCTGCCTTCCTCCCCAACATCACCCCTTGGCATTCCCTTTGCACCCTACCCTGACATTTCTCAGCTAGATGTCAGGCCAGCCAAACTTGCCCTCACCTCCAGACTTTCTTGCTGGGTTATCTTCTGGAATTCCTTCTCTCCCTCATCACCAGGTTGGCCCTTATGAGAATGGTGGGACTCGTTTCAGAGAGCACCTCCTGCAGGCAGCTTTCTGACCTCCTCTACCTCATCTGATTCAGGTGTCCCCAGCACCTGCTCCTGGTGATCTGCACAGGCTCCTGTCAAAGCCCTATCATGCAGGATGTGGTTCTCTGCTCTCACTTCTAGGCTACCTGAGATGGAGTGGGCTCCCATGCTCAGGTGTCCTGTCATCTGCTCCCATGGCTTGGGAGAAGTACATGGTTGGGACTCAATTCAGTATTGAGTTGGAGAAATGAGTTTTCACAGTCAGTTTTATTAATTATATGGTGAGGGAAAGTAATGTTATTTTTTTTCCTTTCTTGCTGAAGATACTGCCCAGAAGTGTAAAAAAAGAAACTTTATGACAAAAGTAAAAACCGAAGTTCGAGTCATCAATGAGCCTTCGAGTGGCATTCTTCTGCTTTCCCCATTTCACCAGGAGGAAATGAGAAGAGGGAGATGGCTGGTTTATACCCTGCACCAGATGCCCTGTTTTGGGACATGGTAGAGGGCTCACATCATCACACTGTCACCTGGTACTTTCCAGATCTGGCTTCTTTAAGTCCCCAGAACCTTCCACTCTCTGCCTCATTTTCCTTTAAGTATTAGGGAGGCCCATGAGTATATGACACCATTCAGTCATCACACCTGACTAACACACTCCTACGGTAAACACAAAGAGGAGCTGAATAGAGGAGCAAGGATAAAAATGAATCTCCCTCTCCATGCCCCTTCCTCAAAGCCGCCCCAAGGGGACCTCTTTGTACTGTGTATAATATGCATGCATGCAGTTTGGGTTTACAAATAAAAGAGGACTGACAAGCATTGCAACTTGTTTTTTCCACACAAGGTAAATACTTTTGCTATCAATATGTAGAGATAAGCAACAGTGTTTCTGGTGATTCTGTGGTGTTCTTGTATATGAATGTGCACGGTCTAATCATTTCCCTAAAAATAAGCCTACAACGCATTTCAATTTCTTCCTTTGCAAGCACACCCACAAGTGAAATCCTGTTGAATCAAAGATTATGCACCTGTAAACCTAATAGACACTGTAAGTTGACCTCCAGGAGTCTATGCCAATTTTTATCCACTAAGAAGATTTGACTGCTATCTTCCCCATCTGGGTTCAAGGTTCAGTTTTCACTCGTCTGATAGATAAAAATAGAGATCTTACCATTTTTCAACTTGCATTTCATCAGTTACTACAATGTTAAACATCTTTGCTGTTTTAATCATTTCCTCTATGAATTACTAGTTCATACGCTTACCTATGTTTTATTGAGTTTTTATATTTTATTTATTTGCAGACACTCTTTTCATATTATAGCTATTAGCCTGTTGGCCATTAGCTTTATCACATTTTCTCCCAGCAGACTTATTAATGATGGTGTTTGCCATACAGAGAAGTCCTGAGATCTCTCTGTATTTATTGGAAGGAAACTCAGAGAGCATCTCTGATGTAGGCGGATTATTAAGCATCTCACCACAACCTAGCAGAAAGCAGAAGGCTGTACTGGCATCTCACAGACTCCATCTGAATGAACATCTCCTACAGAGCAGCCCCAAGGGCACCCTGGCTTCATGACTCCATAGCCTCTTGTTTTTCTCAGATGGGAGGAAAACATGGGCTTCCTACTGCCCACCCCCACCAGTAGGAAGCCCTCCAGGATGTGGGAAGAAAAGTAGTGAAGAGTGCCACTGGTTCCATGCTGGGATTCTTTCACATTGGTGAATTATAAACTCATGTGGAATTGAGTGTATTTTATTCCCTCGTGAGGGCAGAAAAGGAGAAAGTTGTATAGAACAGCCCAGTCATCCTGCCATTGCTTAGCTCACATTTAACTTCTACACTCATGTCCTGCGTTTTCTTCACAGAACCTGCTACTAAGGCACCATTCTCTTATCATTCACTGGTTTTGTAACTTTCCACTTTTCTGACTGGTAGTCTTCCCTGGTAGTCTTTGATAGTTTTTCCCAGCTGAGCTGCTGAAGAATGGAAGTGATGGGCATGACAAAGGCTAATTGGAGATGTTGGTGGGCATTGCCCATTTTCCTAAATGGACAATGTTGTATCTTCTGGGGGCTGCATCGTCTTTCTGCCAGCACTCCTGCCTCCTGTTAAATACTTGTGTTTCTAAATTAGAAAAACATCTTGATGAGGATGCCAATGGAATACCTTTTTATAGCCTCTATTTTCTTTCTTTATTCATTTAAAAAGCATACCTAATTTTTGAAAAATTGAACCAATGCAATTATTTACATATACTCCTTATAGAAAAAGTCCGGGCAGTTATGCACATAAATGGCCTAGTACATGAAACCAGAATCCTGGGCTTCCCATGACTCTCAGCTCAGGGACTGTATTCTTTTCTCTTCCAAGTGCACAGAGTGAACAAACTATATTATTTATGAAATATCCCCCCAACAGCCCACAAATGCCCAAGGTTAAAGGCCTTGCCCTGAATCAACAGACCACATGGGCCTGGAAAGCCACTCTGCTTTCCTCCTCACATATGTGTCCTCTCTCCAGGGAAAGCCAGTGCAGGAAGATGAAGCGGGGGGTCCAGGAAGCAAAAGTGAGGAAGGTGTGCTTCTCACGGCAAGAGTGACAGAGACACTCACATGATTATACCAGAGCCACACGCCACCATCTGAAATGTAGAGACAGGAGAGGTATGTCTTTGCAAGGTAAATGGTGGCCAAGGAGAGTGTGACCAGGTTCAGGAGAGGGCTGTCAGATGGCCAGCAAGGGGCCCACATCCCCAGGGGAGGCACACCCCAGGATCCAGGCAGGTGCTATGTACCAGAGTCAGAAGAGTATAGTTGGATCAAACTCCAATAAAAATATATACATAAAAAAAAAAGAGTATAGTTGGATCAGATGCTCAGACAACAGGGCACTGGGTTCTTTTTTTTTTTTTTTTTTTTAAGATTCTTATTTATTATTCTTGAGAGGCACAGAGAGAGAGGCAGAGACACAGGCAGAGGGAGAAGCAGGGTCCATGCAGGGAGCCCGATGTGGGACTCGATCCCCTGGGACCTTGGGATCTGAAGGCAGAGGTTCAACCACTGAGCCCCCGGGGCATCCCAGGGCACTGGGTTCTGTGCTGCGTCCTAGCATCCACAGTGCTGGAGGAACACTGGGGGTCGCTACACCTGAATCGCCCCCCCTCCAAGGACCCACACTAACACCTCTCAAATGCACACACTTCACAGATGACAGAGGTTGGCCTGAGCATGTCTGGGAGAAAATGGTCCCTGCTTTCTGTTCACACTGAAATCTTAGATGATGCATTAACTATGAAAACAACGGGGGGAACTTTAAACACAACTACATTTAAGAATTTAGTCTGTTCCTTCTAGTCCCTTTTCCTACGCATTATTCTATATATAAGTAAAACTAAGTCCCAAAGTCTACCATTTTGTAACTGATATTGTGAACATTTTTCATATAATTAGCAATGCTCAGTGAGCATAATTGTTACCTAATACCTCACCATAGAGAAATAACATAATTATTTAATTACTCACCTTTTAAAGCATTTAGATTTTCCCCAATTTTACAGTCTAATAAATAACACTGTGGGGTTTTTTCCATTTTTTACTTAAATCTTTGCTAGTTTTTACTGTCACTTGTTAAGAAAAAAGCTTTTCCTTTTTTAAAATAAACTTTTCTTAAGATAATTAAAGCAATTTAATTCCTGGTTATCTAGTGGCCCTGCTGTGGGAAGACTTTTTAAAACAAATGTGTTTTGCTTATTGTACATTGCACATGGCACATTGCACAAAAGGTTTTCTGTGAAATGGACTGGAAGGAGAATATTTAAGAGGAGAGCTAAAGACCTGGCATGTCCCCCATAGTATAGCAATTACAAGAAAGTTGGTTGTGCACACAAATTCGAGTTTTAGGGATCTCTTTTGTAGACATCACTGGGTGGACCCCCAGCTCTGGAAGGCACTGAACTGGCACCATGATAGATTTTCACAGGCACAAAGCAGCTGCTGCATGTGTCAGGGAGGCACCCCACACACAGCGGGAGCCCCCAGGTGCAGAGGGTGACACTGGCCTGCCTGCGCCCAGACACGGCTGATCATTCCAAAGTGCCCAAACATTTGTTTGTGCTCCTGAGAATTTTTGTATACCCCTTTGAGTATTTGAAAAAGATCTGTTCATCTCCTAGCTTTTTAATCTTTGATCTCTGCCTCCCACCCTCCACTTATCTTCAGGAAAGAAGCGGGACTTTCGGCTAGAGATCAAGAATGATGGTAGTAGTTTCTTTCCACTGATGACCACGTGTTATGGTCCTGGGGTGGAAGCTGTTGTTCACTGGCTGTGTGATCTTGGAAGATGAAGTTCACCTTCAGCGAACCCTAACTCCTCATATCCAGGGTGGCAAGGAAGGATTCACATGCAGACATGTTTAGCAAGAAGTATCTGCAACTTACATTGAAATGCACCCATAAAAGATAGACTGATGGATGGATAGAGTTGTACAGATTGATGAACAGACATCTAATAAGTAGAGCAAAATACTAATGACCAACTGATGTGGTAGATATATGGGTGTTTGATGTAGGCTCTTTTAACTTCTCCATATGCTTGACAATTTTCATAATACATTGTTAGGGAAAACAGTATTAATAATGGCACAGGGATCCCTGGGTGGCACAGCGGTTTGGCACCTGCCTTTGGCCCAGGGCGCAATCCTGGAGACCCAGGATCGAATCCCACATCGGGCTCCCGGTGCATGGAGCCTGCTTCTCCCTCTGCCTGTGTCTCTGCCCCCCCCCCCTCTCTCTCTCTCTCTGTGTGTGTGTGACTATCATAAATAAATCAAAATTAAAAAATAATAATGGCACATATTTTATGGTGCAATGCAAAGAAGGAATGAGATGCGACAAGTGCCCACATGGTGTCTCACATAAAGCAGTAAGTCTGTGTGTTACAGTTGCTAATATTTGTCACAACAAGCAGCTAAAAAGGTATCATAACTCTGTTTAGGAAGAAAAATAAAATTGGATACTCAAAAACTAGTGAGCAGTGCAAGGGCTGAGCTTGTTCATGCCAGCCCTGGATTTGAGCCAGGAGTGTCTCTCCCAGAGCCCTGCTCTGCCTTCCAGATCCCCAAGGACAGAGTGCAGGAAGGTAGACCTGTGTCTGTAGTCACTGCTCTCAGCCTCTCACCTGCTCCCATCTCATAGCCTGGCCTTTTTTTAAAAAAATAAATAAATGTTTTACTTTAGAACAGTTTTAGATTTATGCAAATTTACAAAGGCAGGACAAAGAGTTTCCATCTACCCCTCATCTAATTTCTCCTCTTGTTGACATCTTAGGATATAGTACATTTGTCACAACTAATAAATAAGACACACTGCACAAAAGGTTTGTAGTGCTAAGCATCAATAGTGATGTTGACAGCACTTCCCAACTGCCAAGGCCCCTTTCACAGATACATTTAGAACATATTAGTGGATTTGTCTGGTATTTAGTAATTTCTTAAGAAGTTATGAAAGTTCTTTATTTCCCAATCTGTCAGCTTACCATTTATTTGTCACTGGCCAGCTATTGGGGTGGGTGAAGACTCCTTTCATACAAAAGTCCTCTGTCCCTGCGGCCACCTATAAGGTTATCATGGTGTCTCATGAACTCATTATCTTCACCAGACACCCAGTCCATGTGATGCCAAGTGTACTGGGATTATTGCTTTCCTCTCAGCCTCAATTATTGTAGTTCATGGACTTAGTTTTTCTCTCTACCATACTCACCAATAGCCTCTAACTACAGTATCTAATATGACCAAATGTATCAGATAAACTATGGATGCCTTATTTTCTTGGAGACCTCACTCCTAGTGTCTTCTGTCTTCCTGCTCTGATTTAAGTTGACTGCTCTTCGATGCCCTCCCTTTAACCTCATCTTAGGGGTTCCTTTGGATTCCTTTGTGTATTATTTCTTAAATCTCAGGTCTGCTCTCAGGAGTACTTATCCCTGCAACACATGCTATTGTCATATGTTTATCTATGCACGGCAAGATGACTTGCATTCCAGCAAGATGGAAAACTGGCCAACATGGTAAGACACAAAACCATGCAGATCAAGGGTAACTTATTTCCAGGAGATTAGTCTGGTGTGGCTTGGGTTTCTAAATCTTTTGAGGAAAGGGAGAATATGATGTTTGGCCAGGGAGGACCATGCAGAAATCCATAGCCTCAGAGCATGCCATCTATGAAAGGGGTTAGGAACTTCTCCCCTAGGCTTCAGAAACTAGGCAGTAAGCTCTGTGTCTGTCTTGGACCATCAGAACACAGTCAGCACCTCAGGACCAGACTAATCCTAGATGTGGGGCCTGAATTTACATAAAGGCATGGTACAAGCACCGTGCTGAGAAATTAAAGTACACATAGATTCAGAATTTACGCCACGGACAATAAAAAGATGATTTCTAAGGACTGACAGTTTTGCAAACCAGCAAGGAGACAAATTAATCCTAGCTCTTGATAAAACCACAATAGAACATTTTAATCTGCATAAGGGGCAAAGTCATACAAGAGGGTTGTCAGCAGATTCTCCTCTCAAAATAGAATTATTACTTCCAGAATTCAATTATCTCAAATCAATTCATTTTTAATCTCTTTGAGATTATTATAGAATTCTACAACAATCTAAGTGACATTAAAATAATTGAAATCACTTAAGTGATTAAGAAGGAATAAAAATCCATATGAAAGAATAAGAGATCATATTTTAAAATTTTTTAAAAACTCAAACTTGATGGGATGGGCACTGGGTGTTATGCTATATATTGGCAAATTGAACTCCAATAAAAAATAATAATTAAAAAAATAAATTAACTATAATGAAAATAAATAAATAACTCAAACTTTTAAATTTTTTTAAAAACTCAAACTTGGAAAATGTATAGCTAGAATTTTTAGAATTGGAAAGTAGAAAGTACCTGTAATAAAAGACCCAATGAGTGGATCTGGTTGCAGATTGCAGACTGACTAGTTGCAACTGAAGAAAGAATTTTGTACACCAGGGGATAGATACATGGGAATCATCCAAGTAAGCACAGAAAAAGAAATGGAAAACCAGAAGGAGGCACAGCACACAGAAAGAAGAGTTCCAACGTGCAGCCAACAGGAATTCCAGAAGGAGAGAAATGAGGACAGAATGGGGTAACCATAATATTTTAGATGCTAATGGCTGGAGGTTGTCCAAAGTGGAAACAAGTATAATCATCAGATTGAAGTAGCTCACTGAGTCCTGAGCAGAAAAAAGTAAGCTGAATACATGTAAGGACACATCATGGTGGGGCTGTAGAGCTTGGATTGGAAGAATCAACAAAAAGCTTAGCAGTAAGCCCCTCATCTCCTGATTTAACTGTTTTACCCCTCACCATCTCATTCTTGCCCACAGCTTTGACTGCTATTCGCATATAGTGAATTTCTGATTTCTTAACTCTAGCCCAGATGCATATAGACAAATCTGTGTCTTTACTTGGATATCCAGAACCCAAGGTCAAATTTGCAGTCACCCTGCCGGCCCCTGACCGCCCCCCAAATCTACACACTTCCCCCTGTTTCATTGGTGTCACCTTTGACTAGCCAGTCTTCCATCCCTGTCACTCACTTGGGCTGGCCCAGAAGAGGCATGGGGAACATCTGAAAGATGCATATCTCATGCTCTCCCACCCACACTCCCTTCCCTCTTCTTCAAGCACACCCTCATTAGCCTCCATCGTTAGAGGGTGCACCAGACCTGCACGGTCTGGGCCTCTCTGCATCTCCATTCTGTTCTCTCCTCTCTGGCCTCACCAGTCCTTTCTCCCTGTATTCCACCCACATCCCCTGCCCATTCCCACAACAAGGCATCTCCAAACTCAAGCCCTGAGTCTCCAGGAAAGTCTTCTCTGGCCCCTGGGTCCAGCCATACTCCTCCACACTGCACTGTCATGGAACTATTTATGACATTAATGTTCATACTCCCCACCCTTTTACCTTCAGAGTTAACACAGCACCTTGCATGAGGGCGACATTAAAAAAAATATTCCTTTAACGAGTGAAGGATTTTAAGGAATGATTTTGCAGTTCTATCCCCAAAACTTGAGTGAATCGGTACCTTTGTCCCCTGCTCCTGCGGAGTCCTTGAGAGTTATCATTTAAGAAGAATCCTGATATTTCAACCTGAAAAAAGGGGCTGGAGACACATAGGATAATTGGCTTTCTTTCCCACAATGCCTGTTGGGCCACATCCCCTGTGCCACATTTTGGGAAATGTTTGGTTCAAAGAGGATGTTTCTATGTTTTTCCTTTCCCTATTTTGAGAATGTTTGCCTCTGAGGCATGATTTGACGAGATATGTGTGCACAACAGACAGACACACACACACCCCTTTATTCTACTGCATCACCCCGTTTCAGCTCAGATGCATGGATTTCAAGCTGTAGAGAATGGGGCATCCTTCACCTTGCCCACGTGTGCACCAACTCCTCACTTTGGTCCTCCAGGCCCCCTGACTGGGAGCAGAGTGCAAAATCACAAATATGCTGATGTTGACTTCTTTATTAGACCTTCTAACGAAGTGCCGGATGTTGGATGCAAGCTACTGAGAAACTGCTTGGTTGGAATTAATTAAAAAGTGAAGACAAGAAATTTCCTTTTATTGGATTTAAAAGAATAGGGGAATTTTTTAAAAGTCCCCTAATGCCAGTAATTCAAAACTACCCTTTTACAGAGGTGGTGGAGCTCAGGGGTATATACACATTTCCTGGTCTGTCTACGGCCCTCCCAGCCTCAGGGGGGACATATGGATTCCTTAGAATGGCATTTGGACATGAATTTGGGGGCTTCAAAATGAGATGTTGAATTTCAAAGGGCAGGTCTCTACTCTGACATCGAATTTGACTGGAAAAGAGCTCAGATGTGGACATGGGAGCTTCCCGGAGGCTAAGGCAGATGGAAGCAGCTCTGTGTGCAACAAGGTTATATGCTAAGATCCATCCCCAGCTGAGTCTCAAGCTTGGCTTCTGTCCAGGTGGAGAGAGGGTGACTTGATTCCTGCCAGCCAGTGTTAGAGGAAAAAAGCCTGTCATCTACAGCTGGCCAGCACCAGGAATTCTCATATGTCCTACTGGGTTAGGGCAGAGGGAACCAGGATCTGAATATTTTGGTTCCTAAGACTGTTGAGATGGTATCACACGAAGATTTGCTGAGAATTTTCAGCCCAGCAAAGACAAGATAAATTCAGTGGTAGCAATATATACTGATGGTATGAGGTTCTCTCTCCCCTGCCCCCACTTTTCTGAGCTCAGGTGTAAATCTGCAACTTGCAGAAATTTGATTTGCCAGACAGCCTGCTCAAGGCTAAGGGCTTGCCTCACATACTGGGGTGGCCTTTCTCCCTCCTGCTTCCTTCCATCCCTGTTCCCTCATCCTCTCCCCCTCCTCTCTCTGGAGCCCAGGGCTGATTTTCCTTGCTGAGCTGCACTTTCCACTGAAAGTGGGAGCTGCAGCCATGGGAACAGACCGTGCCTATTCAGCCATCAGCATCCGGACTGGCAGCGTAGGAAAGCTGGCTCATGGTCGGAAAGCCGGCTATTTGGTCTGTTCATCTGTGTTTGGGGTAAATGGGCTCACGTTCTTATTCAGATGATCCACATCCAACAGGGTGCAGATCTCTCAGTTGAAACAATAATGATAACTATAATGAGCAAGGGTGCTCAAAAGATGGTTTGGCTTCCTTGTTCTAACAGGAGGCTCCGTCAGTCCACCACCCAGGAGAGAACCGCGCTGACACAGCACCATCCATCTGACTACAGTGATTAGAAGGGCACTTCGCCCCTGTGGTCTTCCTCCCAAAAATGCATTAGATAACTCCCGGTAGAGGGGCATCCTACAAGACATCTAACCAGTCTTCCTCAACACTGTCAAGGTCATCCAAAACAAGGAAAGTCTGGGAAGCTGTCACAACCAAGAGGAGCCTAAGGAGACCTGACATCTGAATGCAATGTGGTATCTTGGATGGGGTCCCAGGACAGAAGGTGGACAGTAAGTCTTAAAAAAATGGACTTTAGTTTATGATAAAGTATTAACATTGGTTTATCAGAAAACCCTCTGTGCACATTACTCTGACTAAAAATTATTTTACATGATGAATATATGCATATCCTGTTAGCAACAAGTCTACTCCTGGCTGTATGCCAACAAAAATAAGTATAGATGTTCATTAAAATAAGGTACAAGAAAAAAATAAGGTACTATAATGTTTATAGCGGTCTTATTCATAAATACCTGAAAACTAGACACTACCTTTGCATAGGATAATTGGCAAAGAAGTTACAGAATATTCATACAGTAGGACACTAGAGAATCAACTATCTATGTACCCCTATAGGGATGAATCACAGACAGTGAAGAAAGCCATGCACACTAGGATCGATTATCTATACTACAGGATCGATTATAAGAAGTTCCAAAGCAAAGCTCACATAGCCTATTTTAAGACAGGGCAGTGATTCCTGCTGGGGAGAGTGACAGCAAGGGGACAGAGAAGCTTCCAGGTAGTGAGTCGGCTCTGCTCTCCATCCAGGTGCTGGTTACTTACACAGGTGTGTGCATGTTGTGAAAATTCACCAAGCTGTATGTTTACGAATTGTGCACTTTCCCTTATAAATGTTGTATTTGGGGAGGATGTGTGTGTATAGGTATATGTATTATATATTAATGTGTGTATATATAATACATATATGGTGCATGTGTATCTGTGTATGTTCAGACATGCATATGTATTATATAGACACATTTTTAAAAAGAATGAAAGACACAGAATAAGGAAATATGCAAATATATGGCCATTTACTGCTGTTCAAATCTGAGAATGGAGAAGGTGACAATTTTCAGTCCTTCTGATTTCATCTCTAATTCTGACTAACAATAGAACTTCGATGATCTTGTGATCATTGTCATTCCCTAATAATCTGCACTCTGAGCACCTGTGACCCCAGAAGAAGCAGGAGGGGCCAGGGCAGTGGGTAGGAGCATACAGCGGCAGCCTGGGCAGGGAGGTGGCAGTCGGAGGCATCAGGAGGCAGGGCAGAATAGAAGGCCCCCCTCAGCTTCCCCAGGGGCTCCCATTTTGCCTGGGTCCCTCTCAGGTTCCCTGGGATCACATTGGAGGAGTCTCAGCCTTCCAGCCCTTCTCTCACAGGCAAACAAAACAAGTGTGAAGGGAAACCACAGCAAGCTTCTCTCAGGTTGGGACTGGAGGCCAGCCTGTAGGGGAGAAAGCATCAACTGGCTGGAGGCTGCAAGGTGGAAGGCCCCTTGGGAAAGCCTCTTAGGAGTTGGGTGCTCTCCAGGGTTTGACAGCTTCTCTAATCCACCATGGAGAATGCGAGATGACGGTAGCTCCCATGCCCTACACGAGCGTAGCAGGGTGATTGCTGTTCCTGTTGATGTGTGTGGTGTTCTCTGTGAGATGAGATCCAAGAAGAAATGACTCTGACGATGGGGCCCTCAGACATCCTTGCAGGAAGTTCTGCCCCCAAGTGCAGTGGCCCAAATCAAGGACAGTGGGGTGGCTCTGGGAAGGCCCATGCTCGTTCCCGCACCCAGGTGACTGAGGTATGAGTCAGGTTTTACACTAACACTTGTACATTTGTTTCACAGCCAGTCTCTTTTCTGCTGTTCAGACCTAACTAGCAACAGAAGATCCATGGTCTTAAATGGCTTAAAATAGAACAGTTGCTTAAAAGTGGGGAAATCATAAATACACATGCAGAACTGCATACATGTGAGGAAAGGAACACGCGTGTTGAGGATTGGTGTGAGACTGCCTGCCTCTGAGAGGCTCTCCATCCTTGTGGCCTAGCTCCAAATTATCTTGCTATTCTCATTCAAAATATTACATAGAGACTGTCTCTTTGAATTTAGCTCTGAGTACCTTGTCAGTGCATAGCAAATGTTAACAGTTATAAATAAAGGGGATAACCTTTGTAATAATGCAAAGAAATGTAATCCAGCCAGATGGACATTGGTAACTAGAGAAAAAATGAGCCATAAAGCATCCAAAGTGCTAAAAATTTCCAGAGATGTTTCTGGAGACAGCAGGTGTCTTTGGGAGCCTGTCACAACTTTTGGAGGCTGGTGTCAGGTGCTAGCGTCTTCTGCTCAGGTCCTCCTAGCTGTGCCTAAACCCTGCTCCTCAACAGGAATGGAGTGAATGCGTCCATGGGTGACATGGAATGTGGAAACATCTGACCTTATCCATTCTTACCCACAAAATAAGTGTAGGAGAAACAAACCAGCAAGGTGTCTCTCAGAGGAAATCATGATTGTACTAGAAACCCAAACACTTCCAGCTAAAGGAAGTGAAGGTGTTGACAAAGCTTGTAAAAAACCCAACCCATAGCTAAGAGAAATATCGCCCAAGGCTCCTGGCCCATCCATGAAAGGCCAGATCCCAGGCCCTTTGGAACATTCCAGATCATCTCCAGAAGGGGAGATGGTGGCCTAGCAGGGCCAGTACATGTGGCCATGAGAGATTCCACAGTTGCACGAGGCACATGTTCTAATGGCCACCACACTGAGCAGCACAGACATAGAATACCTCCATCCTCAGGAGAAAACTCTCCTGCAGGGTATACACTGAGATAGTCATCTCTGACCCAGCCTCTGATGCTCTTCCTGGCTCTTCTCTTCCCCCTCCTCTCCTGGATTCCCTGAGGAACAGCAAACCCCTCTCCCTCTGTCATTATGCCCAAAGTTAAACAGCCAAGTCCTGCCTGGTGCTCAGCACCAGAGCCAAGTAGGCTTCACCTTGCATAGCAAGGAGCCATGGTTGTAAATATTTCCTCTGTGGATACCCCTGATTTATATCTTCCTTATCTGCTTGTAGACCTTGTATAAGGCCAGGGATTCTCAGCCATGGGGATACCTCCAGGGGGGTTCTGTATAAGGTGGAAATGTTTCTGACCAAAGCATGTTTGCACTCAGGAACAGTGGGAGAAAAGGCTGCGCCATCCTCTGTTCTTTATTCATTGAGTGAATGTGTGCTGAGTTTGTCCAGGCTCCTGCAATGTGCAGCTATAGGAGGTGCCGGAGTGCTGAGCACCAGACCCCCAGGAGCCCCTCTCCCAGCAGGGCAGGTAAGGCTCCCATGAGAATATGGTAGGTGAGGTAGGAGCTTAAGAAGCTACTGCAAATACAGAGGCCAAAGAGCAGTCTCGAGAGGGAAGCCAGAGCACACTTGACCCTTGATGGGCATCTGTGTTTATGGAGAAATGAGCATCTCTGTTCCTTCTCTCTTACTTCCCTTTTTTGGTTTTGATATCAAGATTTTACTAGTTTCATAAAATGAGTTTCTCTATTCTTTATGAAAAGTTCTTTTCTGATCACTTAATTTGAATCATTGGAGTGAAAGAGGAGAGTTCTTTAATTATGCTTTCTTCCAGTTACTGACCCTCCCCCAAAGATATCCAGTAACCTGACTTCTGTGCCAACTGCACAGACTACTTTAGCCTATTTTGTACTTCTCCTGTTCCACATTATGTTTCTGAGATTTATATATTTACCATTACTGGATACCATTATTGTTTATCTTTTTTTTATTGCTGTTGGACCTTTGGGTGGCTCCCAGTTTGGAGGTATTATGACAATTGTTGTTACAAACATTTTTGCAGATATGCTTTGGCAAGCATATAAATAATATCTCAAATATTTACTAAGAGTAGATTTGTTGTTGGATAATGTGTCCATATGTCCAGCTGTAAGAAGTACTGATTGTTTCCCAAAGTAGTGATAAGAATTTACACTCCTACCAGGACTGTATGAGAATTTGGTTTTTCCACATTCTCGCCAATACTTGGTACTGTGTCTCTTTTCCATTTGAGCCTGGCAGTTGGTATGCAGCACTGTTCTTCCAAGATGCACTCAGCTGGGCCCTGCCTGCACGCACGGGAAGGACAAGTGTGGTTTCTACCTCCACCTCCCCTTCTTCCAGCTTGCCAGCCAAGCTGTTGCCCCCTTGAAGTGAGGTGTGGTGAGCGTGCCCAGGTAGGGGATAGAGAAGTCTTACCCCACTCAGCCTGTCATGCGAGGCCTCGTGCCCTCCAGGCCTGGAGGATGTGGATTGCTTTCATTCCCATCTGTGCATTTTGTTGGGTTCTTAGTGGACCCCATGCACATTCTGCATCCTCAGTTACTGTTTGCTTGAGACAAGCCCTGCATTTCCTGTCAGCATTTTCTGTGGAGGTCTGCTTCCCTCTTAGGTGGTCTGTGTTGGACAGGATCTAAGACAATCCCCGTGGCAGCTCACCCTGGCCGGTCCTCAATGGAGAGCCTGGCCTATCCCCACAGAACAGCACTCCTTTCAGCTCTGACCCAGAAGTCCCTGGCCAGCCCCCTTCTGCCTTTTAGATTCTCCAGGCAGGAATTGGCCCTGTGCCCTCTGCACAGGGGACTCAGACAAGGCCCCTCAGTGCCCCATTTAGACTCCTCTCCTAGGGTGGAAGGCCAACAGCTCCCCTCCTAACGGAGAGGACTGGGTCTTACTTACCACATGCTCAAAGGTCCCTTCAGATTCCCTTCCTGGCCTCCAAACACTCAACTCCCTGGGGGCACGGGGCTTCAGACGTCTAGTTGGGTTCTCCTCTCCCATTCTGAAAATTGGCAATGCTGACGAGCAGCTGTGTAACCATGGTGGGCCATGTCTCTTGTGATGTCGGGCCTCAGACCGAACTTCTAGCTATTGTGAGTGAGCAGAAAGAGGCAGGTAAGCAACAGGGTACAAATAAAGTCACGGGCTTCAGCATGCCAACAAATGCCAAGATCAATCTCAGGTTATCCCAGAGCTGGTTGAGCAACAAGAAGGGAGCCACAGCAGGAAGTGGAGTACAATGGCTGGTCCCTGGCCCCAGCAGGACCCGGACGCACTGGAAGCATCCAAGGAAAGCAGTGCCCCGAATCTAGTTGGAGACCCCAAGAAGAGGCCAGTCCCTGCAGCTAAAACTCCTAAAAGTTACCACAGGGCAGGTTCTGTCACCAGCAATAGAGAGAGTGATAAATAGGTATAAGCATTCGAAGTGCCCCCCAAGGAATGTCAATTTGCCTCCATTCCTCTGTGCACTGGCCATTTTCGTGAAAACCTGAGCAGGATGAGCTTCAACTGAATGTAAGAAGCTTCCTGCCTTGTGATGAAGGATATGTTGCCCTGACATGGTGGCCTGACTCGGTGCCTTATCCCCACCTCAGGAGGAGTGACCCAATGGCATGACTGACCTCATGCCGAGCCAAAGTGGGTTCATCCTGGTTGCACAGTCTTTGGTGATGTGATTTTTACTGATTCAGTGTAAATCCCTTCACTCGAGGGGAGGGAACGGAAGCAAGTGGTTTTCCTGACTTGTAGCACTAATGTGTTCTTTGTGCTCTTAGGTTTAAAAGTGGGGGTTTCTGTGTATTTTCACAACCAGATAAGTGAAGGTAGTTGTGTAACTAGAGATCCAGAGTGCACATGTAATGTCTCAGTGTGCGACGTTCGGCAGCATGTGGAAAAGCTCAGCACCTCTGGATGCAGGTTTGGAGGGCACCTCCCCATCAGGGCTGTGGCTGAAAGTGCCCCAGGGTGCCCCTTGGGGCCTGAGGGCTTCTTGACTTCTGATTGCAGATGCTTATGCTCCCACTCCCCTGGGACTTTTACTCTTGGCTGCCTTCCAGGGGGTGCAAATCTGGACCCCACAGACGGTACAGCTGGGCGCTCCTTAGGACCTTGTCGGCCACCTGCACTTCCTGTTTTCTAAGCAAAAGGCCCAAAGAGAAAGTAACAAACTTCATTCATGACCTGTGGGAGAAAGGGCGAGGAAGAAAAGCCAGTCCCAAGAGATAAGTTTTCCAGCCCAAAGTGGGAGCAGGTGGACATCCTGTCTTCTGCAGGGCCCTGAATGGGAATGGCTGTTTGCAGACTAGGCCAGAGGGGCCAGCTCACAGGGTCAAACTTCCTTCTGTCCAGTGTCCAAACTTCCTTCTCCCTTGTAGTTCGGCCTTCAGGAGTGACAGAGGTGACATTGAGAGAGAGCTGCCTGTAGGCACTTGCCCTTGGAACATAGCTCAATCGAGAGAAGCACCTCTTAGCCTAGTCCCAGGAGCCAGAATCGTCACTGCCCTGAAAATGGCACCAGCTGGATTCTGTTCTGGCTGGAGGAGCCCTGGACATCATCGGTGCATCCCATGGCCTCATGGGAGATTACATTCACCTGTGCAAGCAGGATCCAGCATGAGCCAGCATGAGCCATGGCTGCACTTTCATGAGGGGCACCCAGGAACAGATCCCGAGATGCCCCAAGGAGGCCTTCTGTCCTAGGAGGGGACTCTGAACAGACCAGATGTGAACAGGGCCATGAGGAAGGAGCCCAGAAGGTTTCAGCAGGAGGACACTATGAGCACGTGAGACCTGCCTCCCCTCCAGCCTGGTGGCCTGCCTCAGCCCACAACACAGTAAGGATGTTGAGGAGATACAGCCCAGGCCCACCTGAGGTCAAGTCAGAGCTGCCCCACTGAGCAGTTCTCAAATTTCTGACCCTCAGAAACTGGTAGAGAAATCAGTGTTTATTCTTGTCTGAAGCCACAAAGTTGGGGATGAAGTGTTTCTCGGCAGTGGATGATGAACACAGCCATCAGGAGAGAGCAGGCTGGTTGGGTGCCCAGATGCCAGAAAGCATCTCATCAGGGACAAAAAGCCTACAGGTCAGGTCCTCGCAGCCAGATCATGGCTGATGCAAACATCTTATCAGCAGTGTAGCTGTAGCTGCTGCTTTCAGGGAAATAGATGGTTCACCCCAGTTAGATCATTTGGGGGGACTGATTTACAAAGGTGGCTGGCCTGGGGCCTCAAAGGGACAGTGCAGTGACTGGGGCAGGTGCATCAGAGCCACCACCACGCAGAGGCCCAGAGAGAGTAGGACAGAGCATTAGAACCTACAGGAGGTATCAGTTTTGGGGCCTTCACAAATGGTGAGCCCATCCCCTCCTCTAGTCTGATGGAGCTGCTGGGCAGTACTCAGGGAGAAGCTGGGGACCAGAGAAGGAGCCAGGGCAGCCTCCTGGCCACAGGCAAGCCACGTGGAAGGAGCATGGATCCAGAGGGTGAAGGGCAGGAGGCAATATCGGAGCCCCCACAGACCAGGCCTGCCTCAGTCCCATGGGCCCACTGCACAGATGGGAACACTGAGTCTCAGAGTCCTTCTTCCCCTTTTAAAGTCAGTGGAGCATTTGATTTGAAGTAAAGTCACACACTGGTAGTATCCTGGACCCTACGATGGGAGGGCCTTGGTGGCAGGCCACCCCACTGTGGGAGGAGATGAGGCTAGGCAGGAAATGATCCAGGGCCAGAAAGCACACATGCCTTGCTGCAGGCCATAGGGACCGACAGCAGGCACTGCCAGAGACCACATGAGCAAGTCTGTCATGGGCAGCATTTTGGAGAAAGTGGGAGAGGTACAGGCAAACCTGGGGCAGGATCCCCTAACAAGCCCAAGACTGCTCAAGTAAGCCATTTCAACGTCCGAGAACAAAGTGCATAAAGTGGATCAGCCTTCTGTTTCCTTTGGCACTCATCACCTGCCACCGCAGAAGGCATTTTCCTAGGAGGACAAACTAGGATTAGGGATGCAGCCCCCACCTGCAGGGCTTAATGGCCCTGCAAAAACAGGGGGAGCCCGATGCTGCCATTATTAGAAAGGAGGCTATCAGGAGGTAAAATACCAGCAAATTATAAACTCCTGGGAGCCACACACCAGTCAAGAGGAAATGAGGTTTGGAAATAACACCCTCCAAGGTAAAAACAAAACTATGAGGGCCCAGGGTGTGGGTGGCTTCTCTTCCTGCAAGCGTCCAGTTGTAGGAATCAAAGCAGTGCCATGCACACCAGTCAGACAGGCCATCAGGGCACACAGCTCCCACAACCAAACATGAGGGTGGACCTCAGGTTGGCAGTACCCTGCAAGAGGCTGAGCTCACCCCCTGAGCTTCAACTCCCCCAATATCATTCCCTCTACCACGAGCCTGCTCACATGAAACAATGATTCTGTTGGAAAAAATGTGGGTCACGAGGATGCTCTCCATGCCAGATCCAGGGCTGTCTTCCTGCGAAGCAAAGTCTCATCCCAGTTTGCCTGGACTGTCCCTATTCTGGTACTGAAGGTCCCAGGAACCCTCTTAGTCCTGTGCAAACCAGGACAGTTGGCCACCTTGCTCTCCATCTTGCCTGCACTTTGGAATCACCTGGGAGCATGAAAGGCACAGAAGCCAGGTCCCAGGCCAGAGCTTCTGACTTCCCTGGCCGGGGTGCCACCAGGGCACAAGAGTTCACCAAGCTCCCTGGCAGCTGGAATGTGCACCAGGTTTGGGGACTCCTGTTGTAGAGCTGTCTGATGTGGCACAGTTTAAGCTAACGATACCCATGGGCCATCCTGAGTGAGGGCTCTCAGTGTGCCTACAGCATGCTCACTTACAAACCATGGGCTGCATGTGCAGACCAGGGTGTAGACAAGTCTATATTCCAAATTGGGACAAGCAAACAACATCTGCTCATTCCAGCCAAGAAGTATCTGTGACATCCTCCTGTCCCTACCAGGAGTTGCCAGCTTGGCTGTTCCTTGATACCTCCTTTCCTCCTCACCACAGCTCCCGACCCCAATGCAGCAGTCAGAGCAGCTGAGAACGTGGCTGCTTTGGGAATCCAGCAAGCCTGGCTGACCCTCATCTCATAAAAACGCACATGCATACACAGTCTTGCTTTCAGCATGAAGTCTCTGTCGACCCCTGGACCCAGGACAACAACCCCTGCCCTCCTGCACAGCAAGAAGAGCCTGGACACATAGCCCAGAAGTTTTCAGGATGGAAATATTTCTCTGAGATTGCAGCCTCTCAGAAGTATGTACAACCTGCCTTGTAGCCACAGGATCCATTGTCTGCAACAAAGGATGTGCCGGACACCACCTTTGTTAGACCAGGATGCCCAGTCTGTGGAGTGCAAACAGAGTGGCTAGTTCCGGAAGCTTCTGCAAAATGCAGACACTGAATAGCATTGCTGAAAAGCAGCCTGATTATCAATGGGGATCTATCTGTTTGATGTTTCTGACATATTTCAGTTGATAGCATCTCCAACACAACACACTTCCTGCTGGGACAGTTGCCCTATAACCAAACAAAACGTTGATAGGGTTCCCTCAGCTTGGACCATGAGAGTAAACTGTGGATTCCCCAGCAGACACTTCCGGCTCCTGAGGATGAGAGCGCTGGCACTGTGGGCTCAGAAGGCACCAGAGGGGAGGTCTGTGGAGTTGGGCCACAGCTTAGGTCAAGGCTGCCCCCTGCCACTACCTTCCTCACAGAGGCCTCCAGAGAACCAGGATCATGCACCTGGGAGCATTTGAAGGGAGCTAATCTTGAACAGCCCACTCATCTGGTCATTCATCAAGTGTTCACTGAGTTCCTCCATTCCTCCAGGCTCCAAGGCACACCTCATGGATGAAGCAGACAAGGACCTGCCTCTGGAGTTGAGCCAGGAAGGCAGCTACTCACATAGTTATAGAAATGGGTCAGCTCCAATGCATAGGCTAGTTGGGACAAAGGCGCTCCGGGCGGGGCCCATGTTCAGGGGGAAGGAGTGCCCAATGTGCCCTGACTTCTTCTCTGCACATCTGTGTCCTCTCCTGCAACAGGGCCCAGGGTGGTGATAATGCCAGAGAGCAGCAAAACCCATTCCGGTGGAGGGTGGCCACCCGGCTAAGGAAGGGCATTTCCAGTGAATGATGTTATGGACACTGGAGTGTTTGGGAGTACCGCTAGATAAAATGAAATGCAGCTAAGTAAGGCTTAATTAATTAATTGGTATTGTCCTAGGAGGCTTCCCATTCTGCATTCCCTGAGCTCTGTTTCATCAAGAACTGCCGGCAGTGATCTCCCAAGCTCCCTTCCAAACCAGAAAATTAGAAGAGGAAAGCAAAACTTGGCCTCCGGCATCCAGCAGGTAGAGAAAGAGAGGCCACCAAGTAGACCAAGGTGCCTTCTCAGCCCGACACGGAGCTCCGTAGCTCATCAATCAGGGCCAGGACTGTGGAGGGTGGAAATTCATTTCACGAGTTACCTCTGAGTCTGACCCGTTGTGATCCATTGCAGATGAGGTGGCATATTTTAGTTTGAGTAAACAACACACTGTCTCTCATACCAGCCTTCACAGTGCAGAAATACCACTGATGACATGTGGAGATGCGACCCGGTGAAAAACTGGCTTTCTGGAGATGCGCCAGAGAATGAGTTAGGCTATCTACCTGGGGAGTGGGTTCTGCCTTTATCCTGACCATAAAGAAGCCCCAGCCAGCTTGGGGTTAGCTCTCCACAGCATCACTTGACCCTCCCAGGGGTTAGGGTCCATGGTAGCTTCCACTCCCATCAGCCAAATTCACCATTTTACTCAGCTGATCTCTTCAGGATGGTTACAGCTGAAGCACATGGTGGTTCCTACACTCTTGTGTCACATTTTGAGTCTCACTTGTGGAGGAGGACAACAGAGGAAGGGATTGAGGGTGGGTATATGGGGTCTGCTACAAAATACCCTACCAGACACTTTGTCCCAAACCTCCATGTGCCTATCCACCTTGTGACCCCAAGAAACATGAATCTTATCAAAGCAACTACCAACTGAGTGAACAAAGATATGGGTATTGGTCTTATATCAAATATTTTATTGATGGCTGACTTCTATCCACTCCAGCTATGGTGAGGAAGGACGTAGTTAGGAATGCATGATCCCATCATCAGTGGAAGTGTTAGGGGTCCTGCAACCGACTTAATGATCTGATGCCATAGTTTCTTCTCTGGGAAGTGAGAGTTAGACTTTCCTTCCCCATACTCCTACTATGTAAAGATTAAATCAGGTAAGTGTGAACATATTTTTGTTTTAATTCAGTGTTATTCAAATGAAAGAAAGTATCATCCTTCGGTAGAAATGAGAATGTAATATCTGTTCTGTCCCTCACATCCTGATGCCCAGGGTCCTGGGCCTCACATTGGTGATGGAGCACTGCCAGCCACGGGTATTCCTGGGGGCTCTTTCCTTTTTTATTTTTTAAAGATTTTATTTATTTATTCATGAGAGTAACAGACAGAAAAAGAGGCAGAGACACGGGCAGAGGGAGAAGCAGGCTCCATGCAGGAAGCCCGACCTGGGACTCGATCCTGGGTCCCCAGGATCCCGCCCTGGGCCGAAGGCAGCGCTAAACCACTAAGCCACCGGGGCTGCCCCCTTTCCTCTTTTTAAGCTTTGACTGCCTTGCAGTGTAGGGGAGCAATAGCCCCCGCATTTCGTCTTCACCAGTTACAGAACCGCCGCCACCACAGCTGGGAGCATGCCCAGTAACCTCTTAATGAGTCCTCCCTCTCTGGTGTCAGCTAAGTTCGAGGCTGGAGGGCGCCAGAGGTGAGCACTACGCTCACTTCATTTGCTTCCACTTGCTCATCTTGACTTCCGTTTCTCCTCCCTCCTTTCTCTCCAATAGACCAACAAAGCCGTAGCCAAGGGGGACTTCCACCAAGCCAGCACGAGCTCCCGGCGGGCCCTGTTCCTGGCTGTGCTGTCCATCACCATCGGCACCGGCATCTACGTGGGCGTGGCCGTGGCCCTCATCGCCTACCTCTCCAAGAACAACCACCTATGAGCTTCATCCAGGCGCATAGGGAAAGAACCTGGGGCCAGTCCTACACAGATGCAGAGAAGGCAGGGCTGGCAAGGGGTGGACACACAGGTAGACACACCTGTGCGATGCTGTACACTATAAGTTATTGCCAAACAACTCCATAAAGCCCTGGGATTTTCTACCCATGGATTTCTTTTGTTTTTATCCCTTAATTTCATTTTCACAGCACTGTGTAGAGCACGAGGCAGATGAGCACTGCTGACCCGTGCAAAGGGAAGCTCCAAAGATCCTGACCTGCCAGGCTGTCTCTGGATGGATTCTGGTGGATTCATGACAGTGCAGCTCTCTCTGCAGCTGCCAGTACCTGGGATGCCATAGCATTAGCAATATATAAACAGTACAAATGTGTTTATTTTTTATGAAATATGGTGCAATAGGCAGAGGGCAGGGGACACGTCACTTCTGTCTGTGGCCCTGCTTGACTCCTCCGGCATTTCCCCCGTCCATGAACCTTCCCTGCAGGAAGAAAAGGGGGCTGGCAGGAAGAGAGAAAAAACTGCTGGCAGGATTCCCAGCTGTCATTGGTCTTCAGAAGGGTCCAGCCCTGAGAATGCAATGCCAGGATAGCACTGGGCCTGCCCCAGGCCCAGCAGACACTCCCTCCGTGCTGCCCCCAGCCTAGGAACATCAGGCCTCCTTTGGAACGTGTCCAAACTCAGCAGCCATCACGCAGCAATATGCAGTCTTGGGGCCTACTTGATCTAGGGCAGGGGGCAGGCCGCAGCCCCTCCCAAAACCCCTCCTGAAAGGACCGAGGTTCACTCCAGGAACTGTAGGCAAAGGAGCTGTGGACACCGTCTCAGCATAAAGATGCCTGTGTTGACACTCACCCTGGTAATAAGCAGTGACACCAGTGATCTTGAAAAGGAAATGAACCTTCCCTGTCAACTAAATGAATAGCTATTTTCTTGTCATTTTTTTAAGTGCAACTACTGCTTCATGCTGCTTAAGTTATCAGACAAATGCTGAGAAATAAGTAATCAGACATTTTAATACCATTACACTGCTGTTTTATGAGTGTTCATTATTTAACAAAAATTATCTTTTAGCTTTCTTGCTTAAGACTTTTTTTTCTGATGAATATCCACTCTTGGGTTCCATTTCTACTTTTCACTTATTTTAAATAACCACAGAGCTACCCAGGACTCAGCTGGTGGAAGAGTAGGCAGGTCTCCTAAGATGAGGGTCATGACACCCCTGGTTGCTTAAGTTTTCACCTTGGACATTCTTAGTATCTTTATCCTACTAATAATATTAAGGGAGTCAGAGACAGTGATTCATCCATGACAATAGCTCCCTGCTACCTGGATCCTGGCCTCAGAAATCCTGATGTCACTGACCAGAGCTACTGCCTGGTGGTTCCAGTGCTCAGCCTAAGTCAGAAATAACTGTCCTGGGATGTCCTGGAATAAGGACTCATCTTTGGTCTCCTGCACCTGTCCCTCTCCCCCTTGACCTGAAATGCTTAATATTCTGAAAGTTTTTAGCACTGCCTTCCTGGGCCAAATCCAGACTCCATCTAGCATTATGTCTCTAGTGAATGTTCCAGAAATATATTTTAAGACTCAACTCAATGAAGAATATATGGAAGAAGCCCAAACCTCCCTGTAAGAGTCAGAGTGACCTGGTAATAGAACACGTGGATTGGGATCAAGCCCTCTGTGTGATCCATACAAGTGCACATCTCTGAATCTCATCTCTAGCCCACTTCTGAGGACTGCTGGTGAATTCACGGGCATAGGCCAATGCCTGGCCCAGGTTGGTGTACAGGAGATGGGGTGGCCATAGTGGTTCTCAGTATCCTGGATAGCTCATCTTGTCACTTGTTTGCATCCTCCCATCTTTTCTGCCCAGTATCTCAGGGTGTATTCATTGTGAGCGGCCTTATGCAAAATGGCCTTTGTATTTCTCCTAAATCAGTCCATTTTAAGTTCAAGAAGTGCCCAAAGTTCCATATCTTTGCATTTGGTTAAGAAGTAGAGTCCACGCCGGATGTCTTCCCCACCACCGTCATGGGTGCTATATCTCCGCCTCTGGTGCGCAGGTGCTCTGCCTCCCACCAGACCACCTTCCCGTCTTCTCTTAGCTCCCTGTCTTTCCACATGGAAAAGCTTTAGGCTAAAAGGACTCAGGCCTCCCTGTACTTCCTCAGTTTCTGTGAAGTCTTCCCCAAGAACCAGCACAAGACCACACAATGCAGATGGCCCTGGGGGTTCGGGTGCTAGGATCAAGGCCAAACCAGCCAGAGGACAACTGAATGAGCACGTGTGGCCTTGAAGCTCCTGTGACAGGGAGGCCCGGCGTGGCCCCATCCTACAACGGGCTTGGCATTGGTGTTGCAGGGGTGGTTGCATGCCATCCTTGGTGGCTCTATTGGTGACTGCTGCTTAGCACTGCAACCTTCTTGGTGTGGCGGGAAATGTGAGTACCTTTCTAGACTCACATTTCCCTAGTTGGTGTAGCCACCACAGAAGAGGCACTGTCCTCTCCAAGCCCTGCACTGGGCACTGGACCCACAGCAGCTCACGTAGTCCCACAAACCCTGGCAGGCAGGCAGCAGAACTGAGGTTCAGAGAAGGCAGCTCAGCCAGCGCCACGTAAGTGGCAGCTGTAGAGCAAAGATGGGAGGCCCAGCCTGGCACCGCCCGCACACACACACAGGTAGGACCTGCCAGCTCGCCCCTGGCCGCAGATGAAGTTCCCCCCATAGCAACTCCCTGCAATCTTGCAAAAACTCTTTACTACAATAATTTTATAAGTCATTCTCCCCAAAAATCACATGCCGGGGAAATAGCGAAGTCAAGATGCAACCCTGACCATCACATCCGAAGCCCACTCGGCTTCCTCTTAAAAACCACACTGCCTCGGCTGTGGCTCTACCAAGCAAGAACAATCTCATCTGGGCATAGACCACATTGTTTGTGAGCCGAGACTCTTTGGAACTTAAAAGTGAGTTTGGTTTTTGTTTCACAGCATCATCTTTGCCAGAGGGTGGTGGGATCGAGTGGGGGTGTGACAGGAACTGAAGTGACTTCCCTGGAGAAGAAAACCTTGGTACAGGTGGTTAGAGCAGGTCCTCTTCCTCTACACAGCTCCCTCCCGCATCCTTAGAGACATCCCCAGACTGCCTATCTCACCTCCCTTAAGCTCCTCTCTGCCCCTGCTTCACTGGGCAACCCTGTATTCATCAGGTGTCCTGGCTTCACCAGCGACCTCCACTTCAACAGGTGTCCCTACCTGACCAGATTGTCCAGCTTTCCCCAGGAAATGATGGTAGCTCCCAAGGAGGACTTGGCAGGAGAGGCTGCATCTGGCCATCACTGTGCCCTCAGCAGCTGCCCAAGATGTCACAGTCAGGCCACACAGCTCTAACTAGGAAACAGGACCAGACACTCCAGAAGCTGGGACAGGACATTCCTCACACCCAGCCAGTCAGCCAGTCACCACGTACCTCTTGAGATGTTAGAGGAAATCTCATTCAGAGCAGCCTCTGGCTTTAAAATGCATCAGCCTGTTTGCCAATAGCTGCTATCACTCCAGGATACAGATGCCAAATGGTTACAGCAGCTGAGTCCCAGGCCAATGCTGCTTTTCAGGGCCTCTGTCCTTGCTTTTGAAGTTTTATAGGGTCTCTTAGGGGCCCCTTGTGGAGTGGCTTGAGCACCAGCCCTTATGAGGACGGTTCATACTCCTCAAAGTTCACCTGTATTCGTTGTCATGGGTGTTGACCTCTGGTGACCCAATAAACCGTTAAGTGTAAAATTCAGATCCTGAGCTGAGGCTGCCCTCTCAGAAAATGCAGCTGTCCCATCTCTTCCCTAGAGGCCACATTCACACCTGTGTTTTGCCTTTGATGTTGGGAGCCTCAGATAGAACCTCAAGTGGAAAGGCACTGTGGCTGTGATGTCCCCTCTTTCATGACCTCTTGAAAGCCCTTCCCTGGTCTTCAGGATGGGCTGTAATGCCCAAGGAGCGGTGACCTCATTCCCCTGGGGCTCTCATCTGAAGATTCTGCTCAACCTAGCAAAGCAGTGTAGACACCAAACCCACAGATGCTTGGGGCCTGCAGACTGCTGGCTCCCTTCCAGACAAGCGTGTGAAACAAATAATCAATTTGTTGTCTTGTTGAGCCCCATAGCAAGGGTCAAAGCTCCACATGGGTGAGGAGGGAAGGGCGGGAACTGTTCGTCCTGTGCTCAGGGTACAGCAGGCGTCCGTGGGCCAGCAGCTGCCCTGTGCTGCAGGGATAACAGAGGGGGCGCGGCTCATAGCAGCCTCTGAGCACACTCCAGGGAAATGAGAAGAGTGAGTACAGCGGCCTGACACAGCAGGGCATGGTGACCAGGGGGAGTAGAGCGCCACACGGGCCTGAGTAGTAGAGAGTACATCTAGGTCAGGGGTAGGCGCTTGGGGTCCCAAGAAATTTGCCCAAATCCACCAGGTGGAAAAGACAGGGCAGCTGGCTCATGAAGCATCACTGGGGCAATAGAGCAGAATGTGGATGCCTCTGGGGAGAAGCACCAGACCAGAGACATTCCCAGGGCTTTCCAAAGACAGTGCTGAGAGGCACAAGGCATGGTCTGACACGTTTCAGCTCATCTGCCTTCACTGACTTTGACATCAGTCCTGTGACTGCTCTGTCTACAGGCCATGGTCCTCACTGCCACTCCACCAGGCCCCACCGTGCAGTGGCCACTGAGGCAGATCAGGCTCTGGACTTGGAGATGACTGTCCCTTGAACCAAGCACTGCCATCACTTCCCTCTGCCACCCAGATACCCTTTCCTCTAGCACGCAGTGAGTTCAGAGCTGTGCTTACCCAGACCAATGAGACAGGCTCATCTGTCTCAATTCAGCACCCAGTCATGTGCCTGACTGGCCAGCAGGAATTGATGGACTGCAAGGCATTCTGTGAGTGGCTGGTCAAGTGCCAGGGAGTGCATCCACTGCATCCCTATGGATTCTAGGGGACAGTGCCTGGTTTTTCACTGAAATGAGATCATTTGGGGCCAATTTGAAAGGTAGATAGTAGATGATAGATAGCTGCTGATGATGATAGATAGATAGATAGATAGATAGATAGATAGATAGATGATAGATAAAATGTCACTACATCTTCGAGAGAGGGAGGACTCAAGACATCATGGGGCCACACCACATATAGCTCTTCATTCTCTCAGGCTGCTGGCTATGACACCTCATGTCACCTAATCCAGCTTATGACTCAGCTGAAAAACAGTGATGTGGGTCTGTTGTCTGTCTACACCAGAGAATCCATACATAGATTCAAACTATTTTATTAAGCTAATCAAGATGTGTAGATTGTATCAAATGGGGGAATAGTTATCATTCTGCTGGGTACCTTGAAGCAGTTCTATTTCAATTACTTTCTCAAGAGGTCCTTATGCATTGGAAGCAAGAGGTGGTCACTGTCCAGCAGTGGTGCCTGATTTAGAAACAGAAATCAGGCCACTGCAGAATCCCTCACCCTTCATTTCTGTCCTCAATGGAATTAAGTGTGGAGGTCCTCAGGTGACGTTCCCCTCCTTATCATCCCCGAATAGATGCAGCAATTCAAGTGACCCAGATCAATCTCCATCTAGCATCTTGTGCATTCTCAGATAATAGGTCTTTTTAAAATAACACGGACCTTAAATTCAGAGAGGGTGTTGCAAATGGATCCAGCTTCATATTCAAAGCAGCCCTGTTCCAGGCCCGACATGATGCAGAAACTGAGCTCAGAAGGCTATCATCCCCAACATCACTGGCGAGAAAGGAACACAACCTGGACTTGGGCTCAGCCAGGCAGCGCCAGGCCCAACACCCTCCCTGCCACAACCGGGAGATTGCAGGGCTCTGCTAGAGCCTCCCTGGAGCCTGGGCAAGGAGGTGCCTGGCTGGGGGATCTGATACACTTACCAGAAGCTGGAAAAGCCAGGCAGAGTGGAAGCTGGAGCCAGTGTGGCTTTTCAGACCAGAGAGGGAACCTCTCCTAACCCAAGGCCCAGGGCTGTCAGAGGTCAATTCACAGGGAAGTAGGGACAGCAGTGGATGAGGCCAGAGACACACAGGTTGAAGAAAGTGAAGCCAGGACCCTGACCACCTACCATGGGCACAGAGCTGGTCCAGGTCTGGCAGCAAGTGAGTGAACAAAACAAGGGCAGTTCCCCCGCCCCCACCCCATGGGGACATCTGTAATGTCTGAAGATATTTTTGACTGTCACCAGTGCCCATGTAGTGGGTAGAGGCCAGGAGTGCGGCAAACATCTTAGAATGCACAGGACCGTCCCCACAGCAGAGAGTCAGCTAGCCCCAAGCATCAGCAGGGCTGAGAACCCTGCACTCCATTATTCCCTTCAGTCACCAGCAGCATAAACATTTGGAAAACCAAGTCCGTGTTAGCCACCACTCAGGTGGAGCACCGACCAGCCATGTGAGCTTGGAATCCCTCACTGAACAGCCACACTTCACTAGCAACCCCTTCTCAGAGTCACACTAGGACTTTTACACAGGCAAGGCAGGTAGGGAGAAATAGGCAGGTGCCCCTGCTTCTTGGAAGGAGCCTCCTGAGTCACACCTCAAAGCAGCTGCCCAGCCACCCACCCACCTGCTTCTATCAGCCCCTGTGAGTCCTAGTGAAACAGTCACAGGACAACGATAGCACCCCTCCCACTTCACAGGACTTGGGGTTGGTAAAGGAGGCTTCCCTGCCCACTCCATCTCTGAGTCCCATAGCCATCCTCTGCTTCTGAAGAGGCCGAGGTTCCATTCGGGGGAGAAGGGGTCAGGGTTCTACACGGAGGGGACTTCACTCCATTCAGCATGGTCAGTTTGTGGTAAAGAGAACTCAGGTCTCCTCACTGGTGGCCAAGCTTCCTTCCCCTGCTGCTCTGCCACAGTGTGGGCCAGGAGGCAGTCATGCCAGACCAGGTATACTGTCATTTCTGTGACACGGATCTAGGTGCCATTAGGGACCCACATGCCTCCACTGCTCAGGTCACGGCTGGGAAGTCAGATCCACATGGCTAGAGCTGGTCACAGAAAGGGTGCCATCTCCTCTCAGTGACGAAGGAGAGGACCAAGTTTGAAAACGGAGGTTGGACAAAGTTCAGAGGAGCCATGGGGAGCTGTGGGCTTTAACTTCATTATCCAGAGGATTCACCCATTCAGCACCCTTAGACATGGCTTTGGAGCAGAACCAGAGGTTCAATCCCTTGGGGAAGCCTCGTTCAAGTCAGGGCAGAGCCACAGGCATTTGCTGAGCACCCTACTATGTACAAAGGCTGTGATGGGCCCTCAGGTGACAAAGACATAAAGGGATCATGTCTGGGGAAGCACACAGCCTCACAGAGGCCGTAAAGGAGTAGAAGCCAAGACTGGGCACCAGTGCCCAAGGACGTGGGCTACAGGATGGGGTGGGGCAAAGTCCAGGCTGAAGAGCACCTGAATCCCAAAGCCTGTGGCAGTCCTGGGGCAGCAACCTCAGTGAAGACCCACCTTTTCGTCCTGCCTTCCTGGCAGCTTGTCCTGCACCTGCAGTGTACATTGTTCATGAATGTAGCACTTGGCCCACAGCACACCGTCACGGACGCCCATGTGAATGGTGGATTTCCCTGCTCCTGCCCAGCCTCGTACACAAGATGGAGACATTCTCCAAGCCTAACGGTATTCTCATCTGCTCAGCAGATGGTCACAATGCACATCTGTTTGTGGTGGGCATGGCCAAAGGCTGAGGCCTTGTTTCCTACAGACTAAGAACGCCACCTGCAAAGAATAATCTGGAGGCTGAAGAATTGGTTTGGGTTGTCCCTCTCTAGTCAAGAGTAACACATCAGCCCAAGCACAAGGGAGCTGGCACACTGAGGTTAACAAGGGATTAAAGAGAGCAGGGCACCTGCCAGTCACCAAGCTCTCGGGATATCCCTTCTGTCCATGCCAGGGGCTAGGTGCTGCATACTGTTGTGACCCCCATATCCTGGCAGGAAGACCAAGACTTAAAGAGGGAAAGAATTTGTCCCAAGTCACACAACTAACAAAAACCTGAATTATGCTATGGTTATACCTGAATCCAAGGTTCATGGCCTTCACTGCCTCAAGACATGCTTTACGGTTTAATCCAGTTTGTTTGCCACTGGTGCTCAGGAGAAACAGAGGGTGGCCTTTCTAGTTTTTCATCAGTATCAAGTGTTGGATGCAAAGTCCCAGGACCAAGAAGGTCTGGCATGCTCTCTTCACTGCCCTGGCCTGAGATTTCTGGTCCCTTCCCCTTCCTTGGATAGAATCGATCCTATTTTCTTTTGAGCCTGGGAAAATCAAACCCATGTCCCCACATCCCTGTAAGATGTAGTGGCCCTAGGGAAGGAGGAAGGCTGTTTCCTTAAGACCACCACATGTTCCATGGGTAGTAGACACCATCGTGTGCTCCTTCTCTCTGAAATCCCATCTCAACCCTTCCTGGTGGTTGCAGTTTCTTCATTCCCACCATACAGATAGGGAAATAGGGGGTCTGAGGACCAGGACCTTGCCTGTACGACAGAGCTGATCCACAGAAGGCCAGAGCCAGGGTTCAGATGGGAGGCCTGTTTCCTCCCCAGTGACACCTCTGCTTGTGCATCAGTTCATCAGTTAGAGAACAGAGCCTGGGCACCTCTGGGGGGCCCTGCCTGGGCAGGAGCGGAGGTAAGGATCCACAGAAGGCATGGAAGCCCTAGAGGAATAAAACATCACTGAGAACGTGTGCACCAGGCTGAAATACTGCATCTGGGACAGCGACTGTATTCCTGAAGAGTCACAGCCTATCCTGGTGTGCTAGGACCACAGACACAAAGCCCTGCACATGGGATGGCAGCAAAGCAGACACTGCTCCTCACACATCTAGAGGGGGAAGTCCAGAATCAAGAAGCCAGCAGGGCTGTTTCTTCTGAGACCTCTGACCTTGCCTTGCCGATGGCTGCCTTCTCCCTGGGTCTCCATCTGCTCTGCCTCCTGTACGTGTCTGTGTCCTCATATCCCCTTTTTATAAGGACACCAATCATATAAGGACACCAGCCCACCCTAAGGACCTCATTTTAACTCATTTACCTCCCTAACGGCCTTATCTCCACACTTAGTCACATTCTGAGGTAATGGGGGCCAGGGCTTCAGCACATGGACTTGAGGGAGACACAGTTGAGCCCATACACCACCAAAGCCTGTGCACCTTCCATCCCTGTGGCCGCTGCCCTGCGGCCACACACTGCCCATAGTCATCCAGGCCTCCTCACTGCTCCATCCCTCCACCCCAGCCTCAGCCCCAGCCATGTCTCCCCTTCTGTCCACCTGCACCTGTAGGTCTCAACCAAATCTGTGTTTGATGGCCAACAGGCTCAAGCTTCCCACATGCTCAGTATCCCAGACACTGCTGTCCTCACAACAGGAAACCTAGCTTGGACCTGCATGGGATCCTGACGAGGCTGTGTGACTGAGCCAGGCCCCCCCGGTATCCTGCGGGCAGAGGAAGCATCAGCATCTGAGACAAGAAGGAGCCAGGTTGGACTCATGACAGCAATGAAGCTCCCAAAGAAACAGACAGTTCTCACTGGGCCTGCCTTCTGTCCAGCCACTGCTGAGCCCCATCAGATGGGGGCTCCCAGGAAAACTCCAAGGGCCCAGCCTGAGGCTCTTCTTGCCTCAGTGTGGAGCCCCTTGGGTCAGGTGGGAATAGTGGGGCCCGCCAGGACACAAGTGAAAGAAGCCTGGACATGGGTCCACCCCCAAGGGGGGCAGAAAGGGAAATTGGAACGATGGCTACCTGCAAGTGCTGACACAGGGAGGTGGCTCTGAGGAATCCCCGGAAATACTTGGCGGGCCAAACTTTCAGTTTAGCTCCTGAGGGTAGGAGCCAACACTCCTTCAACAGCTCTGCTAAGACCCTGGCTGCCTGCTGTGGGAATGGGAGCTGTGGCCACAGAATTCCCCAGACAGCCCCAGCCAAGGGCTGAGTCAGGTGGTGGGACAGGGCCTGGCCATTTCCTTCCAGCACCCGTGCCCCCAGTGAGCATTTGACTTGGCCACAGGTGCCCAATGGCTGTGCAGTCCAGCCTCCTCTGTCATTCACACACAAACATTCACTCCCCAGTAAACACCTTTACCCCCATCTTCGGATTGCTTCCAGGAGAACGTAGCTGGCAACAGTCCCTGCTGGTGAATTCTGGGAAACAAGAACACAGACGTACAAAGTTGATGCCCAGAGAAGTGAAAAGATACACCGAGAATTCATGAGCCATTGGAGACTAATCACTGGTGCCTCCCTCTTCCCACCCTCACACTCATAAGCCACACGGCTCTCTGTGAAGTGTCCTCCTATCCCCAACGCACCCCAACACCTCCCCTCTTCCCACAGATGAGATCAGGCCCCCGTGGTGACAGCTCCAGGACTCACAGCCACAGGGTGCCCCACCTCCCCTGGGCTCTGCCCCAGGGGTTGGCAGTGTTCAGCACTCATTCTGAGTGAGACAGATCTGACAGATTGAGCAAGTCCACACAGACTCCACAGCACAGAGCAAACTTCTGTTTCTCTCCATCCACAAGAGGCAGTAGGCCACTGTTAGCCGTGAAGCAAAGAAAAGGTGTAGCTAATGTTCAGTGTAATGTTTGCTGAACCACGGTTTGCAGAGCCATGGAACTTTTCATTCTGTGTTTCCTCGTGCAGTTAAACTTCCTCAATTTTCACTGGCTTATCAATGTAAAAGAGATCCCCCTCTGGACTAAAACCCAGCTCGGTTGTCCTGGGAGCAGGACTGGATTACAGTGGTGCAGCCGGAAAAACTCTCATCATTTCTGAGTTGTGTGTCAAAGAGAAAAATAAATATGCTTGTCAGTTAAAAGTTGCTTTAAAATCAAAAGCAAATTTGATTCCGTGCACAATGAACCAGATCCCCCAGCCACAGCTGAGCCACAGAGCCTGAAGGATGGATCTTGAGGAATGTGCTACAGCAAAGAGACCGTGAGCAAGTGGACTGCACTGGGCTCTGCTTCCCACACCTACTCAGCAGCCCCTGAGCATTTTCTGCACCCTAATCAAGAAACTTCAGATATGAGGAGCCCCCTGAGCCCTGCCCACTCTACCCCCACAAACTGTGGCTTTCCCTTAGCAACCAATAAGGGCCCTCCAGACCCAAACTCCCAGTAGAGATCTCATGCCATGGTTCATATTTCATAAGACAAGGTTTTGCACCAGCCTACACAGCACTCTGGGCAACACTGCCCTGGGATGTCAAAGGTCAACTCAGAATTCTCCCCACACTCCCCTCCCCCAGAGGTAAGCAACTAGGAGGTATCTGGTGGTGGTCCAGGCATGCTGGCCTCTGTGAGGCCACACAGGTGTGGAAGGAGCCATTACAGGAGCCAGAGCTGCTAATTAAGCTGATCACAATGACAACCTCCCAAAAGCACCAAGACTTCATGGCCAAGCCCGTGAGGGAAAAGCAAATGGGGAGCCTGGCTGGGATTGGTGAAGTCTTAGGCAAGAATCTGGAGGAAAGGGGCTTTGACAAGGCCTATGTGATCCTTGGCCAGTTTCTGGTGCTAAAGATGAAGAGCTCTTCCGGAAATGGCTGAAGGACACATGTGGTGCCAACGCCAAGCAGTCCTGGGACTCCTTTGAGGTGGTGCAACATCTTCTTATGAGGCTCTCTGGGGAGCCCCCAGTCCCAAGCCCCAGCACTGAGTCTCCAAAATTTGCAGCCACTTGGGGACTTCTCCCCTCTCCTCTACAAAGGAAGAGATTGCTATTGTTGTACTCACTTCTGATGTACAAACTCTGAGAAACACTGACCCTTCAAGGTCTTTGGGAGTTCTCATCCCCTCACCATTTCAAGGTTTTTAAAATTCTCACTCTTGCATGCATCTCCCCTCTCCTTCCCCTGCCAGTTTTATGTCAACAATTATCAGCTTTTCCGAGTAGATTCCTGGCCCCTCCCTCACCCCCGCCCCCACTGGTCTGGTCTGCTTTGTGCTATTTGGCTCCTTTTTTGGCAGAACAGTCACTGCCCTTGTTAAGTTTTTTAAATCAGTAAAGTCAGTGGCCTTCAAAAAAAAAAAAAAAAAAAAAAAAAAAAGCCCCTGCCCCAGGCTAGTGTCTTTCCCTTCCTAACAAAGTCATGGACATAACCCATTGTCCCTGCCCCCTTTTCTGTGACCATCAGCAAAGTATGTGGGAGGCTTGTAGAGAAGAGATAGGAGGTCTGGGGTGAGGGGTGAGTTCAGGTTGTCATGCCCCGGTGGTGACAAATGCCAGCTCTGGTAATAATCACTGATGATGTAGATGAAGAAGATGGCTATATTTGGGTATAACAAGATCTCAGGTGATACCTTGGAGGTGCATCTTGAAATAGTTTCTAAAAGAGCATAAAGTAAAATTTTATTTTAACCACCTCATGGGATTAAAATTACCCTGGAAATTTTGTAATGTAAAATGCGGGGATCCTATAAACAGAGTGTAATGTAAAAGACGTACATCATTTTAGCTGATATCACGAGCTGGACTCACAGCTCCCCACAGCAACACTCCAGCATCATGTGCACAACACAGCCCAGCTCATCTCACCACAGGGCCCCCCCCCCCCCCCCCCGTTCATCACAGGGTCATCTCAGGGTGTCGCTGCTAGGGATAATGCTGCAAGTGTGGGAGGTTCCAGTGGGCCAGCCCTTACTGGTGGTCAGCACCCTTCACCTGGAGATGATGAGTCAGGTTTTCTGATCCTTTGGCCAGTCTTCTGTAGGCCACCAGTTGCTTCTTTGATTCTTCCTTGATAATATTGAATCCTCACCTCACACCCACTGGCCATCCCCTCAAGTACATCTTTTACCCCCTAGTTATGGCAAGAGAACCTTAAAATCACTCATATTCTTCCCCTCAGTTGGCTTTAAATGCATTGATTTCTTTTCAGGCTTGGTTGCATTTGTGTCCTCTGGATAAATGCTCATTGACTGAGGGCACCTATTTAAGGAGTGTCCTCCCTCTGCTCCACCTCCCGAGCTCTCTATTTCTTTGCATTCATGGAGTACAGGTCAGTTAAATACCTTGATGGTGAAACTCTGCTGTAATGTATAGAATGATGTGGAGGGAAGGCTTCCCTTAAATGTTTGTTGAATTTAATTAAATTGTATTTGCAATTTTATGCATAGCCCATCCTGTCCAGCTGAGTGGTATGCTAAGCTTGTCTAAACCAAAACGAGAGGCCCATCTGAAAATGAGTAAGAGCTGGAAGTTGGAGAATGAAGGTCACAGGTCTCAGGAATGAAGAATCACAGGAAATGTCAATGGATCATCACTCTTGGGGACTGTCTCGGTGGCCCTTCCCATCATCCTCGTTACAACAGTCAGCATCCTCTATTGAGGAGTCTGGAGGGTGAGTAGAGAGCACTCCATGCTCTGGGGTTACCTTACGGTCCTGCCTTCAGCCCTGGTTTCTCAGCATTTCTCAGAGTTTGAATTCTGGTCCTTCCAAGCCTCCTGATTCCAAATAAAATGAACTTCTGCTAAAACATTGGGAAGGGACTTCTATTTCAGACTCCCCAAGGCAGCCTCTCAGCAACCTGAGTGGCTTGTTGGCAAAAGCGGGGCATGTGGAAGTGGCCCTGAGCAGCTGAGGAACTCAGAGAACAGGGTTCTGGTGAGGATGAGTGCAGAGGGGTGGCTCCCTTCCATCTCTCTTTCTTAGATGCACACACTGGGGAGAGGGCATTTAACCTCATTACAGAGGAAGATGGACAAGATGGGACCACACCCAGTGAGATTAGTTTCCTGCCATGGTGTGTGGACTCTGCTGTGACTACAGCCCTCCCTGCCCCACGTGCACGCAGAAACAGGTGATGACAATGCCAACACCTGGACATGCCTCCTCACCTTGCCCCCGCACCTCCCGCTTCTCACGTCCCCCAGGGGCTAATTTTGCACCACTCCCTCCAAGTGTTTGCCCAGCTTGAACAATGAGAACAAAGGGGAAGTGGCTGTGATCTCTGGCTTTTCCATCGATGCACCCCTGCAGCCAGTTCGCTGAGCCACCAATTTGCTCCTTAACTTTTCTCAAGTTTGAGGTTAATTCGGTTTTGCTCAATAAATGACTTAAAAGTGAATATTTCCCTGGGGCCCAGAAGCAAACTGCATCTCTTTCTCTCCCTGACAGGCACACTCACAAGATCACAGAGTACACACATGGCATATCACGGTTCTGCTTAAAAACCTTCTACAGGGGATCCCTGGGTGGCGCAGCGGTTTGGCGCCTGCCTTTGGCCCAGGGCGCGATCCTGGAGACCCGGGATCGAATCCCACGTCAGGCTCCCGGTGCATGGAGCCTGCTTCTCCCTCTGCCTGTGTCTCTGCCTCTCTCTCTCACTGTGTGCCTATCATAAATAAATAAAATAAAAAAAAATTAAAAAAAAAAAAAAAAAAAAAAAAAAAAACCTTCTACAGTTCCTGAAGAATGGAGTCTCCTCTCCTCAGCCTGAGGGGCAAGTCCATCCCACCCAACCCTAAGGTCTGGGACTCAGTCCTCTCCTCGGAAACATGAAGCTGGAGTGGGGTCCAAGGCAGAAACCATCCCCCAGGAAAACACAGAGATCCACAGAGGTTGGGGACACCAGCCCTAGAGGCTGTACTCCAAAGGACCTCACTTGCTGGCATTGACCAGGAGCATCCAGGATTTTTGTCAGTGTCCATGAACAGATATTCTAAGGAAAGCCATAGATGGGCACAAAGCTGGGAACATCGGTACGCACAGGAAAAAACAGAAAGCATGCAGGATGAATCTCTCTAGACCTTGTGAATGGCTACATCCATGGCCCACCTACAAATATTGGCGATGGTGACTCAAACCTTCTCAGTGAACTTCAGGCATGCACTTCAGTCCTCCTGCTCTGAGATGAGAGAGACTGTGGAATCAGGAGGTGTCAGGGCCTGGCCTTTGTCCCCTCACAATCACACATCTAGGAGTCTCCTCGGAAGAGAGAAGGGAGCAGCATCTGAACAGGGAACTGAAATCCTAACTTTGTCCCCTAGGAGGCTGCTCTCACTGCTCTTTTCCCTTGGTCATGCTGATCCCTGACCCTGGCTTGCCTGGCTTGCCCAGTCCTGCCTATGTCCCCCACCATCCCCTCCACACCATCCCCAGCCTGCACAGGTACACATCACAGATAGGTGCACGCCCAGAGGTCCAGGTAAATGCAGACACCCACCAAGCCTTGCCTTCAGGCTGCCTACAGACTCAGAACTTCTCTCTCCTTCTTCCATGCTGGGGCACATATAGACCTTTATAGATTCATTTACTCAACAGCTTTTATTACAGACTCATGGCCATTAATCCCACCCTGGAGGGACTCCAGGGCCCTGAAAACAAGGGAATATCTACTGAACAAATCTTAGCATGGCAGTAAGCAAAAAAAAAAAAAAAAAAAACGCATGTCACAGAAGATACATGTTATGATCCATTTAGATCTGGTTCAGAAGGAAAAAAACTGAACCATAATGAAAGATGCCTCCATGCTAAAACTATAATGAAAAACTGGAACATGAAATCACAGAATTCACAATAGTGGTTAATCCCATGGGGGCAGTGGTGGAGGGCGGTCAGCAGAGGGAGCCAGCCCCAATCCACTTCGCAGGCTGGCTGGGGCTCCATGGTGATTGCTCTTCAGCTTCTACCTTATGCATACTACTTGGATATATGACACAGTTCATGGTTTAAAAAAAAAAAGTCAAAGATCTGGTTTGTGCCACTCACACTGCTGGGTTGGAGGCATAAAGAGGTGAAGAAGAGCGAGCCCCTCTGCTCAAAGGCTCTCTGTTGCCACTGCTATGAACTTTAGGGAAGTAGAGCTGTTCCGTTCACAGGCGTCAGGCTTGGTGAGACGAGCCTGGGTCCTAGATGGCATGTTCTTGAACACCTCTGAGCCTCGATTTCATCATTAAGGTGGAGGGCCCATTGCCTGCCTCCCACAGAAGCGCCATGAGGAAAGGATGAGGTGAGGCAGGTAACAGCCTGCAGAAGAAAAGCCAGCACCATCCTGTTGCTGTTGTCATTAAGATTACTAACTCAGCCCTGCATCATGATTATTGACATGACTATAGCTTCCTCTGTCTTTTAACATTTTTTTTAGAACAGATGTGTTATTTTTATGCATTTGTTTGTGTCCCTCTGCATTGGTCATTTGAGAAAAAAAGTATTATTTATGAATCTGACTAAATTTAATCCTCTCAAGAAATGCCCTTGTGAAGTAATCAGGTGGTGCATTTGTTCTTCAGTTCACAAGTGGGGACACTGAGGTTCAGAGAGGTCAAATGGAATCTCCTCTCAGCAGACAATGTGGCTCCTCTTACGACAGAGGAAAATGCAGAAATAGGAAGGCTACTTTTGAAAGAATGTGGATTTTCTCTGCCTCTGAGAATTCAACCACAAACTTAAAAAGAAAACTATTCAAAACATTGGGGAACAAAGTCCAGCATTGCTGTCCACTCACATGAAAACCAACCTGCCAGCATCATCAGAAACCTCAGTTTCCTAAAAGAGAAACTGCAGACACTAGCTTCACTTGGAAAATACTTTGCTTAAAAATTAAAAAAAAAAAAAAAAAAGGTCTCTTTGGAAGTGCTCTGCTTTGTGACATTGCTATAACAAACTTCTTCCTTTAATCTTCAAGAAATAGAAAAGTATGCTCACTGCAACCAAAGCAAAAATGAGTGAACTTCAAGACGTCTGTTCCCAGAGGCAAGTGTCCTGTTTGACTTTCTTGGGCAGTGAGGACACCAGGAAGGACCCAATGGGTCCCAGTGGGCATTTGTCTGATGTGTAGACATCATTACACAGCCGACCCGTCTGTGCCAGGGACATCTCAACTGCAAGAATAGTGTTCATCATGAGGATGATGAGGTGGAGTGGAGGCAAGAAGAAATGGCATCTTCCTCTTACTCCTTCACATGAATGTTGATGAGACAAAACAAGAAAACCAAGCAATATCTAAAGCAACTTTCTTTCTTTTTAAAGATTTTATTTATTTATTCATAAGAGACACAGAGAGAGAGAGAGGCAGAGACACAGGCAGAGGGAGACGCAGGTTCCATGCAGGAAGCCCAACGCGGAACTCGATCCCGGGTCTCCAGGATCACACCCTGGGCTGGAGGCAGCGCTAAACCACTGAGCCACCAGGGCTGTCCTAAAGCAACTTTCATTTCCTAATAACAAGACTTCTCAAGACCTGACCTTCTTACCTCTGCTTCTACTCTGATTTCCATAAAAATTCCTTGCATGCCTGGCTTGCTTCAGTTTCCAACCAGCACTGGAATCACTACATCCTGCAGAGCTGATCATTGATGCAATCAGACACGGGACTCTGCTGGCTGTAGTGTAATCTTATTTAGATGCCAACTCAATCATATTTTCTTCTAAAGCCAGGCGTAGGAAAAATGCACAATATGTAGAGTGAATAACAGGTTAAATATACCCCTGATTGCTGAGTTGCAGTTGGATATCAAAATAGAGTTAAAAATACATTGATTCTTGGCAAGTGATTTCTTTCATTCATTCACTCTTGTATTGTTTCATTCAACAAATACAACTGAGCACCTGCCATGTCCCAGGCACTGTACTAGGTGGATTCTTCGAGAGAGGAAAGAGGAGGAATGGTCAGTCTTGTGCGTATGAGTGATTGTGTGTGGCATGATTTTGTATGAATTATACAATACATATATAATGAAGCAAACATGAATGACTCAGCAAAAAGAGACTGTTGCCCTAAGAGATGTGCATGGGATGTTCTGTGAGAAATTGAAGCCTTCTAGCATTCCAGAGCAGTCCCCAAGACAAACACAGATCGACCATCCATGGTGGGGCTCCATGGTTGCCAGAAGGAGGACGAAGGGAAGAGCTGGGAGCAGTCAGAGGTCAAAGGCAGGAGACAGTCCATCAGTAACCTCCTCTGAATTCAGCCTGAACCATTAACCCCTCGTCCTCCTCCAAATGTCCTATAGCTAGAACCAGGACCCTATGGTCTGGTTCAATGGAACCCACATTCATTTGATTCTGCACATCAGAGGCAGTGGCTCCTGTGTGTGCTGAACACGTGGTGTGGTCCATGTGATGGGGCTGGGGCAAACATGCAGTCTGCAGGTGGTTCTACTCCACTCTTGGCCAAGAGAAGTGATAGAGGCCAGGGGAAGGGGGCAGGCAGGTACTCAGGGCTAGGGGCAGGAGGCCCTTCTGGGGAGAACTATGGGGAAGGCTTCACAGGGGAGTGGCGGAAGGAAGTAAAATTGATTAGTGGTGAGAGATGGGGGTAATTAAGCTGGGGTACTTGCCAGAAAGGGAAAAGCATGGGGGAAATGCAGGGATGAAGTCAAAGACACAGTGGAGGGGGAAGGGAAGATGGAAGGCCTGGAGCACTACTAGTGACTCTGAGCCGGATCCCGAGAAAGTGAGGGCCTTGTGTGGAGCAATGGCAGGAGTGACAAGGGCAAGGTGGTCCTTGGGCACAGGAAGGGGTCTGGGGGTGGGAGGGCAGTCCAACAGGCAGGAAGATGCTCCTTGTCTGCCCAGGGTCTGAACTGCGGAGAGGCAGTGCTGTGTGGGCTTCGTCTTTGCAGACTCTGCTGTGTGGCCTCACGGAGACATTCCATGGGGGCCCTGCAGGGTTCAGGGAGAGAACCGCATCTGTGCAGCCTCATGATTGGAACAATCAGCCTCGTGGCCCACCTCCAACATCCTGACCTCAGGGGCTTCCCACCTATTCCAGATGGGCTACTCAGGGAGATCCACTTGCCTCTCAAGTTATGTAGGCACCAGAAAGTAACCAAATGGATTTGTGGTAACTTCGGTGATTCAGACTTTTGCTTGTACAAGGGATAGAGGCTGAACAAGTGAACTGTCCTGTCTCCATGGGTGGACAGGTGCCCTGAAGCTAGCGGTGGTCATGTTCCAGAAAGAGGACATACAAACCCACTCTGCTGCTTCTAGCTGTGTCATCTGGGTTAGCTCTCTGAGCTTTTTGTTTTTCTGTGTATTGAGAGGCATTCTGAGTTCCCACCTAGTGGGTCATGAAGAAAGGCAGAGATACAAGGCAAAGAGCTGAGAGCAGCTGGTCTCCAGCAGGCCTTGATGAGTTGCCTTCCACCCTCCCACTCTTCTTCACTCACAGCTGTGCCGTGAGGTGCTCCAGAAGGAGGGCCTGCTCACCTTCTTCCCTGCTCCTCCTCCTCAGTGTCCGGCAGACTGAGAGCGGCCTTCCTTGCAGGCAAGTGCAGCTAGTTGACCACAGAGTTCCTGCCAATGGGATGTGGGTGAGGGAGGTGAGCCGATCTCTAGTCCAGGATTTAAGAAGTGGCTGTGCCTCCCCCATGCTCCTTCCCCCTTCTGCAGTTGGATCCAGGTGTGGACAATGAGGCCCTAGGGAATGGAGGACACAGAGGACAGATGCCTGGCAGGAACCTTCAGATAGAGGTGAGCCACCTGCCAGCCAGGAAGTCAGCACTCTGGACTTTTCAATGAATAAGCAAGAAACCTCTGTCTTTGAGACTGGATATTTGTGGGTCGTTTTGCTACAGCAGCCAGTATACCCTGAGACAGACCCAAATTATCTGTAGAACTTCTTACAAGGAGAGTAGTGCCAGGGAGACCTGTCTGTATGAACAAAGCAAGGGGATTCAGAAGAGAAGAAAGGGCTGTGCTCTATGATCTGGTCAAGTCCAAGACAAGCACATGCCTCAGGCAAGAGAACAAACCTCATGCCACCTCAGCCCAGCCCAGGGCTCACAGCCCTTCCTTAAACCTGACAGGTTCAGAGGTGGGGCACTAAGCCACCGTTCCCTGCTCTGAAGACCTAACTTCCCAGAATAAATGTCTGACCATGTGATTATTACCATAATCACATAATATGATTAGGTCTAATAGCCCTACTTAGTCTGGTGAAGAAAAAATCTGAACGAAATGGCAGGAGAATGCTCTAATTAGGAGGCAAGAAGAGCAGGGCAAGCGGCATTCATTACAGGGACCCAGGCCCAGCTGTTGGTGCCACTCCTGACAGCTGCAGGCTGCTCACTGTCCACTCCCCTCCCCCCGGCCCCCGCATGCTCCTCACCACATCCACAGCTGGTGCAGGACCTGCCACACATCTGGCCTGGCTCCTGTGTGGTCCCCATGCGCTGGCACAAGCCAGAAAGACTCACCCTCTTTGGAAGGAGACACAGCAGCCTTCTGAACAGAATTCACTTCTCAACCAGGGGAGTTCTAGTTGGAGTATTTAACTGATTGAAACATGCTCTAGGCTGTGCCTCAAGCCCAGATGTACCCAAGCATGGACTGTGGTAAAATCCCCCCTTCCCCTGCCTTCCCCCTTGGCAACACACTGGGGATGGGAGGTGGGGGATGCAGGTGGTTAGCCTCCTTGCTGTGATCCTTGCCAGAGCCATTTCTTAATACTGGGCCACACACAGGAAACCACACACCCTGAACCCTATCTCTGCTCCCAAGCATGGGAACTGGCAGCCTTGGAATCCCAGCTCAGCCATTCACTTGCAAGTTGCTCACCATTTCTAGGCCTCTCTTCTCACCTGAAAAGCAACCATGATATCTGTACTTATTTCACATATTGCTGGGCTACTGGGTGGGATAATGTATGCTCCATCTCAGCACCTGATGTCATAGACCTGCCCATAGCATCAGCATCCTCACAAGGCCTGAGGCCTTGACAAATCAGAAATGAGCTTGGTGAGTCACCAATCTTCTATGAACCTCCATTTTCTTTTCTGCCCGGGACTAGAAGAGCCTCTGGCCTGCCATCCCTTGTGGTGCTGCTGTGAGGAACATAAGATACACAGAAGCTGGCTACAAATGCACCACAGCTGCCTGGTGTCACTGATTCCCAGCCATGGGACACCAGGGTGATTCTCTGGATGTCAGAAGGAACAGGTGCTGGGTAACTCACGCTACCTGCTGTAGGCGGCAGTGCTCAGAGCATGAACTGCCTAAACTCTGCATGGGTGTGGAGAGATGGCATCAAAGCCCGAAGGGCTCTTCACTCGCCAGAGCCCAGTGGCCATGGCAACTCCATCAGCAGCTCCATTTGAGGAACAGCTAAATTAATTAAGAGTACAAACATTTCCACTTCCAGGCAGGGACATGGCTTTCATGGGCCTCCATCCAGCCATTTGGCTCAGCTCTGGGCAAGGCTGTTGGTTGCTGGAGGCTGGGCCTGCAGGCAGCATTCTGGCTCTGCTCCCCAGGCTCCTGCCTGCTGGGGGCACAAGGCTCTCAGTCACTTGTGTTGACATGCTGCTGTCTCCCTGCTTCCTGCCACCCGCCTTCTCAATGAGCCACCAGCCCCCTCTACCCATAGCACCGACCACTTCATTCACGAAGCTATCACTGATAGGCTCGTGTGGGTGCTACCTTCCCTCTTCTACATCAGGAGCAAGGGTTGCGGCTTTGTTTGAACCCAAACTGTGCCAAGCCTCAGAGTCCTTTCTAGTCACAAGAGGACGTGTGACATCCTAGAAGGTGGAAGAAAAGCCAAACCCCAAGAAGAAGCCACAGATAACTGCAGTGAGATGGGCACACGAGGACTAGAGGATGGAGGTCTGCAGAGACTGCAGCGTGGAGCTGCCCCCGTGGCTATTCTGTGGAGAGAGCTTCCTCAGCAATGTGTGTCTCCGAGGACAGCTTCCCCGGCCTGGGGCCTGGGGCCTGTGGGGAAGCGCTGGCCGTGCGCCAGGAGGCCAGTACAGTCCGTTCTAACAAGGCCGGGGGGCGGGGGGCGGGGGGCGGCAGCTCCTCTCCCAGGCAGCTCTGGGTCCTTGCTTCCTATCTCTGGGTCCAAATGCGACGGGGCTTTCTCCTTGCGTCACCGAGTCCTCCATGGCCAGTAACAGCACGACAGACATGCAAAACTGAACAAGAAATGCATGGCAGTGTGTTCTCGGCTTACTACAGATAACGGGAGCTAGCTTGCACGCGGGTATGCCACCTCACAATCTTCTCAAGGTGGGGTTTGCCCAGGGGGACAGAGATGCCAGTCTGGCCTGGGAGGTGCCAAGGAGCCAGTCTCCTACTGAGTCCCCATCCGGACTTCTGAGTTTGGGATGTGCTTGCTCAGGAAGCAGCACAGTAGGTACGGGCGGGAAGTGTGACGCCAGGGGCCTCCCAGTAGGGGCTGATGAAACACGCCCGAAATGTGTTGCAGGCATTTGCTGAAGGGCACATCATGGGCCTTTGATGGTGCTGGCGCTCAAATGCCTCTGGAAACACGCTGACACAGGCGGTTAAGGAAATCTGAGGCTGCAGAAGTCATACCACCTTGTAATATAGAGGCATGCATAAATCACTTGAGAACAGCTGTAGCAAAATATGCACTGAACCACCAGTGGGATTCTCCTTGGTCAAAACTATAGAGAGCATTTTTCTTGTAACAGGAACTTCTTCTCCCTAAGCAGGGAGGTTTTTCTTCCTAAAAGTCTTTTAATGTCTTCTCAAAATTCCAGCTTCCCAAATACATATGTATAATTATTCATGTATATATTTGGGAACCTGGGACTACATAACAGGTTATATATTATACATTAATATGTCACAAAATTAGACATTGTATATGATTACATGCATGTATATGTTACATATATTTGACTAGTTGAGATTTTGAGACATTATTAAAAGGCTTTTAGGAAGAAAGACTTCTTTGCCTCATTCAGTTTCCTAACCCTGGGTCTTTCAGGAGTGAGCAGGACTGTTCCTTTCTCGGGTCCTGAGGTCGGTCCTGCCAGAAGTGGGGTTTGGCAACTGGAGAAGGGGTGCCTGGCCAGAGCAGGGACACTAACTCTGTGAAGTCCCCACATCATTACCAGGGAGAGGGGAGGCTGGCAGCACAGCAGGCGCACGTTCATACTCCCAATAAAACCACCTGATTTGGAATTGGGACTGGTCTTAATTTTGGTGCCCTGTAAAGCAGAACCTGAGACAAAGGCCTCCCTGCTAACATCTCCCTGGAAAATACAACCTGAGGGAAGCAGCATGAGCAGGGTGGACAGTGAGGCAGGGAGAATTAGAACCAAAGAGCTACCTTAGTGGGCTGGCCACAAGTCAGTTCATCCGGCCTCGTGGAGGCATGCTGCCTCGAAGGATCACAGGCCTATGCCAGGAAGAGCACCGCAAGATTGAGGAGTGTGTGAAGATGGCGCACCGAGCAGGACTCTTCCCAAATCACAGGCCTCAGCTTCCTGAAGGATTTGTTCCGAAGAGCAAACCCCAACTCAATCGGTACCTGACCCGCTGGTCTCCCCGTTTGGTCAAGCCCATCTATAATAAAGGCCACCGCTGGAACAAAGTACACGTGGCTGTGGGGTCGCCCCTCCTGAAAGACAACATCTCCTACTCAAAAAGGCCTCTGATACTGTATCACTGACTGGGGGCAGGGCTCCCCATCCCACCAGGGTGTCCCAGCTCCTCGGGAAGGCACAGCAGACAGTGGGCTGACCCTCAGTGGCCTTGTGACTGCCTTGGGCCATGCTCAGTGCTGAGGGATAGGAGTTGTCTGCAAAGGAATTTCATAAACCAAGCTCATGGAAAAAAAAAAAAAAAGTCTCCTGACTTCTGCAGGGAGGCATGTGTTCTGCTGTGTTAGAAAAATTTGGGGAAGTGGGAGAGACACAGAGGAAAGAAGAAGGAGAAATCACCCTTTGGCTTCTGTCTCCCACTATCAGAGCCACCTCTTACCATCTGTGAGATGTGAGGCCCCAGGCAGCTGCGAGGGAGACCAGATCCAATCCCAAGACAGATCTGTGCCCTCTACTGAGCACTGGGCACTGCAGCCCTGCCACCAGGGGGCAATGGAGCTGCAGACAGAGACCTCCACTCTGAGGCCTACAAAGATGAGGTAGGACCAGGTGATCCTTCTGAAGGGTCAGCAGTGCTGCAGAGTGGAAAACCAAGGCCCAGACCCCTTCACTTAGTAGGGGACCAATCCTGGGAGCCTGAGTGAGGCCTGAACCTCCTTCATTCTCCCTGCCCCCTATAGGCTGTCATCAGGGCCAGGGGAGCGGAAGGGAGATCTGCAGGCTGCCTGCCCACAGTGAACTTATGGCATACTCTTGGCTGGTAGCATGAGGGTTACTATCGGCATGAATATTGCAACAAGAAAAAGCACTCTTACACATGGTTTATTGGGTAAGTGTGAGTGCCACCTGTTACATAGCCATTTGGGGAGCCAATTGTTAAACTGTTGGTAGGAGTGTTTACACCACAGAGATCAGAAGACACTACAGATCAGGGTTTCTTTGTGGATTATTCTCCTCTGGATTGCTGGTTTACTAGCACACCACTGCCTGTTTGGTCAAATTTCTTTACTTCTGAAATTAAGTTAGAAAGGACAGTCCTGGAGTCACCCGCATCGACTTTTAGTCACTATGTGTCTATTAACGTGTAGATTCTCAGGTCTCACCCCACACCTGCAGGGGCTGAGATACCGTGGAACTCTCAGCCATTGTCCTTCCCACTCTCCTCAAGTCCCTGCTCAAGTGGAGGTCACTTCCACCTTCACCTCCCTTTCTTGCTCAATATAGTGTCTCTGCTTAAACAGTTAACAAAGAGCACCATTTACTGACTATGTCTAAGGACAGCCACAGTGGCCTGGTAAGTTACAGTTATAAGTTTAAAATGTAAGAGGCTGATTGTTTGATGTGTAGGTGGCAGTGAGACCTTCAGTGGATGCCTCACTCCCTTTCAGAAGCCTCCAAAGGAGACAGACATGTCAAATCCGTGTGTGTGTGTGTGTGTGTGTGTGTGTGTGTGCGCGCATGCTTCCACCTGCCTGCTGCTCAGAGCTAGGCATCGCTGGGGGCTCTCAGATGGGGATCCGACCCACACTGCTACTCTTTTATCCAGACCGGTGTGTCTCAGACTTGAACATGCACATGAAACATCTGGAAATCTTACAAAAAATCAGGTTCTGATTTGGCAGGTCTGGGGCAGGGCCTGAACTATTCATTCACTCATTCATTCATTCATTGAAATTAACAAGCTCCCAGGGCATGTCAATGCTGCTAGTGTGGGGACCATACTATCACTCTATATATTAATTTCTGGTGCCTGCTGCCTTTTCCTCAAGGTGTCCCAGCTCAGATCCCTAGTTCTCTGTTTCACTCATCTCTTGCTGCTTAACAAGACACCTCAAAACTTTTCGGCTTAAGTAACAATAATGAATTTCACCTGGCCTCGTCTGGGTGGTTCCTCCGTGCTGGTAGGACACAGCTAGGGCTGTGGCACTCGACATTCACTTATCTGGTACTCCATTTAGGAGACCTAGAACAGCTCAGAGCGGATCAGACACAGCTCTCTCTCCAAGTGACCTTACCTCCCACTAGTTTAGATTCCTTGACAACGTGGTGGCTTCAGACCACTTGAACCTTTTACATGGCAGCTGGCTTCCATGAAGGAGCATTCCAAGAAGACAAACCCCATGTGCAAGTATTTATCAAGCCTCTGCTGGCATCATATTTGCTTAATAACCCATCCTGAACAAATAATGTGCCCCAAGCCCATGACCACACAAGGGCAAGGTCATCAGGAAGGGTAGCTCATGGGCCACAAATATAATAGTCTGCTATCACCTCCAAACTCTGATTCCCTTCTTCATTTGTCCTTATTCATCAGTCTTTATCTCAAAATCAATTCCCTTGGAAATTATCTCACCAAATAGCTCATTTAGGAGAGTATTGGATCTTAACAATTATCATCAGAGCTGCTTTTTGAATTCAGCTTCATTTAAATGTTTTAAACAGTTCATTAGAAGTTCAAAAACTCTCATTGTCATGCAAGATTTGCTTGCTTAAGTTATTACATTGAAAATTAATTAATTCTTAAAAAAAATAATTCTTTTAGTCATATTTTTTAATGGATGATGAATTTAATTCTTTGTATAATATGACAAATTTTTGCTAAAGACTGACAGCTGTGCGTATTAATCACTGTTCTCATTTCAGAAACTATCCTGCCAGCTCACATTTCAAAGTTCTCCTGCAGTTGTGCCCAGGGTTGTTTTTAAGGAATAGGCATGGGGAGATTCCTCTGGCATTTTCTGTAAGACTCTATTTGCCCCTATTTTTTTTTCATTACAAAGTAATAAGAGCACGGTAAAAATGACCCAGATGAATGGAAAGGAAGTGCAATGAAAAATCAGCTTCCTCTCACCATACAAGCCTGTGTGCCAGACCCCAGTATTGCTGAGCGCAAGTTCCTGAGGACTCAGAAGATGTACATGCATATACAACAATGCTCATGTTTGTGTGCAAATGTTCACGATTTACACTTATGGCAGCCCACCCTAAATGTGGGTGTGCACTTGTGTGCCCTTGAAGGCTCAAATTGACAGGACACTTTGGAGACCTTCCCATATCGACACATATAACTCCCTCTTCCTGATCATAATCTCCTTTCATGCATGATGCCTCTTGAAGATAATCTGAGCAATTTCTCACCTGTAGACATAGCCATTGGCTATTGATCTCTTTAGGTTTCTTGGGTCTTCTGGAATCAATCCAGTCCATATGAATTTTCAAATTTATTTACATAGAGTATGCGAAGTAATTGGATTGGAATTGGAAACCTTGTATCTGTATCTGGATACAGGAAAGTGGTTTCCTCCACTTTCTCCTTGTGAATTGTCCTCATTTTATTTTTTTTTAAGATTTATTTATTTATTTATGATAGAGAGAGAGGGAGAGAGAGAGAGAGAGAGGCAGAGACACAAGAGGAGGGAGAAGCAGGCTTCATGCCGGGAGCCCGATGTGGGACTCGATCCCGGGTCTCCAGGATCATGCCCTGGGCCGAAGGCAGGCGCTAAACCGCTGAGCCACCCAGGGATCCCCCGAATTGTCCTCATTTTTTTTGTCTTCATTTTAATTGGCTGTACTGATTGTGTGTGCCTGGGCTTATGTGCCCATGTATACCACACATGCATGTAGGAGCTTGTGAATATGCATGCATATGATTTTCAAATAGGCACTTGAGATTATTTCTACTGCTCATTTTCTGTTTTTAATTCATCAATCTCTGCCTACTAAATTCACTGCCTTGCCTTATCTAAGGCTAAATTTGCTGGGGGGGGGGGTTTCTTCACTCTTGGGAACAAGATATTGAAGGCTAAAAAATATATATCTGGGCAGATTCAGCTACATGAAATTATTTTTACTATTTTCTAGATAGTCATCAAAGTTGAAATTATTGCATTATGGTCAAAGAATGTGGTGTTAGTTTTTTTTAAAAGAAGAGAAAGTAAAGGTTAAAAAAGAATAGAACTTTTGATATATACAGTGCTTGGCCTAAGAGTTTAAATTGTCCTAAGACCAATTTTTGTAAGCATTCCACAAATAATTGAAAATAATGGTCTTCTCTGTTTTCAGTATATAAAGTTTCTAAAGCCATTTCTAAAGTTCCATTCTCTGATATTTCTGATTTTGGTTTACTTTTGACCAGTCATTCTGGGATTATTAAATTTTATTCATCTTTCAAGAAAGCAATTTTGATTTTGTTGATTATTTCTATTATATGCATGTTTTCTATTTAGTAGTTGCTGCTTTCTTAATTATTTTGATCCTTTCACTCATTTTGAATTTAATTTGCAATTCTTTTAATAATTTCTTTAGGTAGATACTAATATCACAAATTTTAGCCTTTCTTCTTTCCTAATGTATGTACTTAAAGCTATAAATTTCCATCTAATCATATTTTAGCTTTACTCCACAAGTTTTAATATGTTATAAATTTTAAATTATTTCAAAATATATCCAAATTTTTACTGTGTTTTCTTCTTGTTCCTATGGGTATTTTAGAAGTTAACTTCCATATATATGGGGATTCTCTAGTCATATTGTTTATTGTTTTCTATCTTAATTCAGCTAAAACATACTTTGAATTGTCTCAGTCCTTCAAACTTAGGAGACATCTTTGTGCCTCAGTAGCAAACCATGTTAATATTCTCTGTGCACTGGAATATATCAGTCTGACCAGGTTCTCAATGTTGTCCAAATCTTCTATTTCCCTACTGCATTTTCTTTTTGTCTTTTTTTTTCTATCAACAACTGAAAGAAGCATATTGAATTCCCCCACTAAATTGTGGATTTGTATTTTTTCCTTTTAGTCTTATCAATTTTGCCCTATATCTTGGTGCTATATTATTAGGTATATATAAATTTAGAATAATTACATATTCTCTTATTATTATGAAATGATTCTCTAATAAATAATTTGTACCTTAGAGTATACATTGACCAATATTAACTATAAAATTTCCCCAGTAGTAAAGCACTTTGATGTCCCAAAAAAAAAAAAAAAAAAAAAACTATAAAATTTCTTCTGGTTATGATTTAATTTATATATTTCCTATCCTTTTGTTTTTAATATTTTTCTTTATATATAAGGTTGGTCTATTATAAGCAACATATGCTTTATTTTCCTTATGCAACCTAAAATTATTCATTTTTCTTTTTTTTTTTTTTTATTCATTTTTCTATTGGAGAATTTTTTCCATTTATATTTAATGAAATAACTGATATGTTTGGATGTGATCTACCACATTTCTAGTCTCTGTATTTCTAATTTGTTCTCTGTTCATTTCATGCCGTTTTTAGATTATTACTTCACAATCCTATTTTTATTATTTTGATAATTATACATGCTTTTACTATGCTTAATGATTGCCATAGAAATTACATTACATATCATTATCAAAGTCTCATATTTTTGTTGTTTTTACTTCTTCCCAGACAATTCTAGGAACTTGGACATTTTAATTCTATTTACTCCAACCTCTAAATAGATTCATTGTATATATTCACTATATACTTTAAACCCCCAAAGACATTCTTATGCAGTCAATATTTATTTAAATTTTCATAAATTTACCTAGTTTGTGTTCATTCCTCACCAAATTTACAAATGTTCTCCAGGGATTATCTTTCTCTTCCCTTCAGTATTTTTCTTATTGTAGGTCTGCACTTGACTTATTTTCTTATTGTGCGTGTTTCTGATTGTATCTTTATTTCATATTAATTATTAAATAATATCTTCACTAAACATAGGACTCTAGGTTGGAAATTATTTTTTTAGCACCTAACCATTTATTGTTGCATTGTTTTCTGACTCATTATGTCTGTTGGGAAGTCATATTAAAGTATAACTTTTTTCTTTAAATACTTTAAAGATTTTGTTTTAGTTTTTGTTTTTCAGTAGTTTTTCTATAATATTCTTTTTTTATTAAATGTAGTTTTTATTATATATATATATATCTTACATAGTTTGTACTTCTTGGATCTGTGGGTTGATGTCTAACCACTTCTGCAAAGTTTTCTGCAATTCTCTTTAATATTATTTCTACTCTATTTTTTTGTTCTCTGTTCCAGGCTCCAATTAAACATATGTTAGATCTTTTCCATATGCCCTATGTCTCCTAAAATCTTTTGGGTACAGGTTACTTTTGGGTGGGTGTTGCTGCTTGGTTATGCTGGTGTCTCCAAGCCCCATGGAAGATTCCTCAGGTCCTATGGCCCTATGGCCCAGATATCTCTGGGTGGGATGGGTTGGCCAGTGCTAGTATATTAGGAACTGAGAGGAGAGTACTGGGGACAAGACTCCTGATGAGTGGGTGCTGTCTGAGGCTGATGTCTTTAACCTCAGAGGGAGATGCCCAATGAGCTGAGGCCAAAGACCAGAGAAGAGACAGTGGTTGGCTAGTCCTTGTACATCAGGGTCTCATGGTACCAGGAGGGGGCTTCCTGGCACTATGGTCCAGACTCAAAGGAGGGGGGTCTCAGCTGAGTGCCGCCTGCATCTCTATGGCAGGAGGTGACCGGTTCTGTGAATGTGAAAAAACTGGTAATAGGATTCAGCTGCTGCTATAGGAAGGAATTGCTACTGCTGGGGTGAAGAAAGTTTGCTAGGGTGATGCAGACAAGACCAGGAAGTGTCCAGGAGGGAAGGAGTAGGTCCTTGTCCCTCCTACAGCCTTAAAATTTCCTAACACCCCCTTCTTGGCAGAGCCCAATGGGGAGCCACTGATGGATCAGGAATGTGGCTGCAGAGTCCCAGCCCTAGCATCAAAAGGCAATAGAAAGGCAAGGGACAAACAGCCAAGAGGAAACAGCTTGGTAGCCAACATACTTCACAAGGGTTTATCCAAAATTCCCTTCTATTTTATAGCTCAAGTCTTCAGACATGTGCCCTTCATTACCCTTGTTTGTTAAGTTCTTTCCTCTTTTGGAAATAGTATCACTGCATTAGATGCTGGTGCTTTCTAAGTGTTACCCATTGAAGGAAGGGATAGAGATCAAGGAGGGAAAGGACATGAACTGGGCTGGTAAAACTTAATCTAACACAGGAGCATAGATTCATGTTGTGCTCACTTCACTTTTACTTAATTTAAACTAATCTGATGTGTTGGTGGCTGTGTATGCTCTCACTTTACTCCACCTGGGTAGTCATCATTACTTTGTGCTTTTTAATTTTTGTTAGGTCCCAATTTTATGGCTGTTCTTCACAGTGTGTGGTTTGAGTTGGTGGCTCTTTTTCTAGTTTAGTTGAACATAGAGGTTTCTTCTCCATTTTTTTTCATTTTCATTTTTCATTCTCCATTTATTCTAAGTAATAGAATATAAAATATTTTATATTGGTATTTTCAAGTGCAAACAATTAAATTGGTACTGAAGCCAATTATCCATCACAGTTGTTCAGGATCCATTGTAATTAAATACTTTGAATTTGAGTACAAGAAGAGGCTGCTGTGCTTCTGTAACTCATTATGCTTCCTTTTTACTCCCTTAGCTCTTAAGAAGCTCAAAAACAACATTTAAAGGCCAATTTTAGTAACTGTAGGGGGGTTTTTTAGTAACTCTAGTTTTTATATTCACTCTCAAAAATGCTACTTTTGATGTTTTTATGATGTAGATATCTACTTGAACTCTTTCTATAAATCACTTGAAATCCTGTCTGCAAGTAGGTAATATATAAATGATAATTTTTAAAATTCAATGGGATCAATTACTTAAGATGTGGATATCATGCTGCAGCCTTTGAATAAATGCTCCATTTTTCTAAGAGGGTCCCCCATTGTTAGTTAGGAGGTTTCTCAGTAGTGGTGTTTTAGGCATTTTGGGGGAAAGTGGAGTAAAATTGGGCCAGGTGCTAGAGAAAGTGACATTGATGAGCTTCAGTTTGCATCCCTTCCTCTGCTTGGCAAGGATTAGCCAGTGCCACTTGCTGCACTAGGACTGAAACCTATGGCTGGATGGTCTTGTGAAGGTCTGCAAGTCATCCTGTCTCCCAACCCTCACTTGTAGAGTGAGGATGAGTAATGATACCTTCCTCATAGTATGTTATGGTGAGATGTGTCCTTATATATATTTCCTGTCCCTTCCTGAGGTTAGAAAATGCCACCATTCCTGCCCCTGTCCATGAGCTCAAAATTGAATGTAAAACTTCATCTCTATGTATAGCAGAGAAAGACCTTACCTGGGGGTCATAGTCAACAGAGCATTGAACTCAGGAGATTTGAGTTCTCGGTAACCAATTGATAACTGTTGGTTTGTATACTTCAACAGCAGAGAGATTCCAGAGGTTCTTCTGGAATCCCTTCTTCGATTGGCCCAATTGCCCGAGCTAGACTTTCTCAGGTCCCATGGCACTTGTTTTAATGTCTACCATTATCTTTATTCACCTTAATTTTAGTATAAACTATGTTGGGTCTGTAACTGCCTACCCTTCTTTGCTTATGAGCCACTGGAGGGTCTTATTTCTGCTTCCACTGTACTTCCTGAACACCCCACACATGACATCTGGTATACAGTAGGTGCTTCAATAAATGTTGGCTGAATTGAATTAAAATGTCAGTGCTTAAAAAAAAAATGTCAGTGCTTGACACATAATGTGTGTTAAAGACATGAAATGTATGGGTGAGGGAGGAATGGAACAAACAAGTAAATGAATGAATGCTGTGAAGACATCTGGGAAGTTACCTGCAATTAAGCACCACTCTGTGCCAAATACCACATAGGGTGCTGCCTGAAGGAGAAGTAGAGATGGCCATATCCTCTTTGTTCACAATGAAGAACATTCTCACAGGCTTATGCAAGGTGTTTTACTCACAGAGGCATAGGATGATTTCCCAGCATTGGGCTTAAAGCCTTTTAAGAAGAAAATGACGTATGGTCAAAGAGGAAAGTAATCATAAATTTGTCTATTATATAATCCTCCTAGAGCTTAGGCAAACCAAGATCTTTACTGGGAAAAGCAACTCAGGATATGGAAAATGGTATCATCACAACATGCAGAGATTTTCTTTTGGAGGTAAAATTCACATAAAATTTTATGTGAATTCACATAAAATTCACTCAAAGTGTAAAATTGAGGTCATTTCAGTATATTCACAAGATTTTGCAACCATAACCACTATCCAATTCCAGAATATTTTCATCATCCCCTATCCTCCCAAAACACATACCCATTACCAGTCACTTCTATTTCTCCCTTACCCCCAGTCTCTGGCTACAACTCATCTACTTTCTGTCTCTGTGGGATTACCTATTATGGACATTTTATATAAATGCCTTAGATATCAAAGGTTTTACATAATGGCATGGGTATGCAATAGTGGCCTTTTGTATCAGCCATTTGCAATTTAGCATAGTATTTTCAAGGTTTATCAATGGTAGCATGTATCAGTACTTTCTTCCTTTTTGTAACTAAATAATATTTCATTGTTACTGTTTACCCATTATCATTTGATTATTATTTGGGTTGTCTTCCATTTTGATATTGTGAATAATGCTGTTATAAACATTTGTTTACAAAGTATTTGGGGGAATATGTGTTTTCAGATCTCTTGGATAGACACCTTCAAGTAAAACTCCTGGCTCATTGGTAACTCTATGTATAACTTTTTCAGGGACTGCCAAACTGTCTTCCACAGCAGTTGCATAGGTTCTGTGTCCATTATTTAAATTGTTGTATTTTTACTTGCTCTTTTCATATTTCAGATACTAGATCCTTATCAGATATATAATTTGCAAATATTCTCTCCCATTTTGTGAGTTGTCTTTCCACTTTCTAGACAGTCCCTTGATGTGCATAATTCTTAATTTTTATAAAGTCAAATTTATTTTTCTTTGTTTTTTATGATTTTTATCTGTCATATCTATTACCTAATCTAAGGTCACAAAGATTTATTCTGTTTTCTTCTGAAGGTTTTATAGATTTGGCTCTTACATCAAGATCTTGAATCTATTTTGAGCGAATTTTTCTTTATTCTTTTGCCTAAAACAAATGGTGCCAGCACCATCTGTGGTAAAGATGTGGTAAAGATTATTCTTTCTTCTTAAATGGTTGTGGCACCTTTGTTGAAAACCAACTGATCATAGAGACATAGTTTTATTGCTGGACTTTTAATTCTATTCCACTGATCTATAGTACCACATTGTCTTGATTACTAAAGGTTTGTAGTAAGTTTTGAATCAAGAAAGTGTGAGTCTTCTAATTTTGTTCTTTTTCAAGACTGTTTTCACTGTTCAATATTCCATTTCCATAAATATTTTAGATCAGCTTGCCCATTTTGGGGAAAAAAATTTTTGACAAGGAGGACATTGAATCTGCAAATCAACCTGAAGAGTATTGCCATCTTAACAAATTTATCCAATCCATGAATATGGGGTATCTTTTCATTTACTTAGGTATTCTTTTCATTTTTTTCAATAATTTTTTGTATTTTTCAGCATACAAGCCTTGTACGTCTTTGGTTAAATTCAATGAGGGCCTTGCCATGGATGAACTTTGCTTATTTCTACAATTCAGCAAGTCAGATTTAGCATCAATTTTATTGTCCTCTTTTGTTTTGTGTTTTTGTCTTATACCTATAAACACAGAGAAACTTTGTTCACATCTGAGAGTAGGTGAAGATTTTGTTAGCCAACAACTTACTCAGATCTCGTAACTCCTTCTCAGTTATAGCAATTAGATCTCCTTTTGATTTTGTTGAAAGCAAATAATTAGAAACCACCTGCCTTATAAAGGTTTTTGTTACCAAGTCGTTCAAATAATTACTACTCAGTGTCTGGGACACAAAGGCCCCATTACATGACTCACAGAGGAGCATCAGAGAGGCCTGTCTGATTTCATTCAGAGGCACTGGGTTCAACCTATGAAGAGAGAATTATATCTTATTTTATCATATATTTTAAACATATTTTCTTCAAGACCTTGAGGCTAAGGCTTAGCCAGCCCAAATGATGGAGAGCCACTGATGATGGTGTGCTTAGAAAGCTGGGCATGACAGCTTTGACTGGCTCAAGTCAACTGCCAGGTGGGACTTCCTGCTGGATTGAAGACATATGTCATTTCTCAGCTCAAACAAACGTGTAGCTGTGTTATAAGAAACAGTATAAAAATCACTGACAAATAAATTGTGATATGTATCTTGTAAGAAATATTACTAAAAGCAATCAAGATTAAAATGATGATAATCTTAATCTAATAAATGATATAATCCCTTAATGTAATAAAAGATCAATATCCAAAATATAAAGAGAACTCCTAAAATTCAGCAATAACAACCACAAAACACAGCCCAATCCAAAAATGGGCAAGAGACATTGAATAGATATTTCTCTAAAGACATACAAATGGCCAATAAGCACATGAAAAGATGCTCAACATCACTAATCATCGGGGAAATGCAAATCAAAACTACAATTAAATACCACCACACACCCATAAAAATGACTACTTTAAAAAAACAAAAAACAAAAAGCAGAAACAAGTTTTGGCCAGGATGTGGAGAAATGGGAATTAATGCTGCTGCTTCTCAGAATGCCAAATGGACATCCACTGTCGAAAAACAGTATAAGCAGTCCTCAAAAAATTGAAAATAGAATTACCATATGATCCAGAAACTCCCCTTCTGGATATATACCCCCCCCAAATTGAAAGCAGACTTTCTAAAGGATATCTATACACCCCTGTTTCAATCTGCATTATTCACAGCAGCTAAAATGTCGAAGCAACCCAAGTGTCCACCAATGGATGAATGCATAAGCAAACTGTGGAATATTCATACAATGGAATACCACTTGGCCTTTAAAAGGAAGGAAAATCTCTGATATGCTACAGCATTAATGAGGACATAACATAAGTGAAATACATCCACCACAAAAAGATTAATATTGTGTGATTCTTCTTCTATGAGGCACTTGAAATAGTCAAATTCACAAAGACAGAAATAAAAAGGTTGGTTTCCAGGGGCTGGGATGAGGGGCAATAGAGAGTTATTGTTTAACAGAGCTTCAGTTTTATAAGATGAAAGAAGTTAGGGGATTGAGTGTGGTGATGGCTGTACAACAGTGTGAATGGATTTAATGCCACTGAGCTGCACACTTTGAAAATGTTTAAGATGGTACATTTTGTTTTATGTGTACCTTAACCACAATAAAAAATGAATGCATATCTTAAAATGTAATGTATAATACTTTAAAGTACATTAAAAATGAAGAATGCTTATAATTTATACTGTTAATTCCATAGTTTGCTATAACAGATTGCAAGAATAATTCTAAGTGCTGTTTCTCATTATTGAACTTGTTATAATGTAATATTGTACGTAGTAAATCTACTGTTAAAATCACAAATGGCCTCATCAGGTTTATGAGACATAATGACCAAAGCTTCTCTTATATATTAGACAAAATATGGTAAAAGAGCTAAAAACGTAAGGGTATGGTGGTTGCATATGATTTTTTGTTAATGGAAATAAGAAAGTAGTAAATATTTATTTTGATAAAGATGAGGATCGACTATAATTTGAATAAATATTTCACTCTTCGATTTGATAAAATGGGTTTTAACTTCCTTTGCAATAAGTCACACAAAATTCTAATCAAATTTTAGCTTGTGTATCTTGAAAACAAAAATTGGTGAAAATTCCTCCCAAAGTCAAATTACATTTTAAAACCATAATTTTTATTAAACTGTAAGAAACACTGCTCTGGCACTCTTTTTCTTTCTAGCAAAATGACATAGCCAGATGACAAGCATTGCCAAGATTAGGAAGAAAGCTGTTACTTTTAAATTCGTGGGGGGAAAAAATGTGATTTCAATGTTTTTGTTATTGATGTTCTCTCTGCTTTGCTCCCACAAGACTCCCTATCAAGAGCATTCCAGGCTTTGGCTACATTCCGTGCAAGGAAAGGGCATGGTCATTAAATCAACATTAAATGAAAAATTTACTAGTCCTTCTGCTGAATCTATGATATTTCTGGATTCAAAGCATTCCAACATTTCACCCTAGCAGTGAAGGTTTGATGAGGGGAAAAACTCTGCTAGGCTTGGATCACACCTTCACCTGCAGTCTTCCAATGGTCCTACTTTCCAGAATAGGAGACATGAGGGATCTACAGGCATCATTAATGGGGAATGACAGAAAGAATCTGCATGTGTCCTTATCTGACTTAGGGAGGAGATCCCCTGGACTCTGGGGATCTAGAACTATCCCCCTTTGCCAAGAACAGATGGGAAGTCTATGTACCCCAGGGCTCAAGTGCCCAGGTGAAAAGTCACATCACCTGCTTATTTCCAAGTTAATGCAGAGTCCACATTTCTCTCCAGGACAGGACCATCTCTGCAGGGCAGAACTATCCAAATATCTTACCCACGACCTAGCCAACATTCAAGACCTATGTTGAGTTGATACGTAGTCAACAGGTTGCCACTTGCTAAGAGGCCAAGGCAGCCCCACCAAGCCATGGGCAGAGGTCTGGGCTGGAGGCTGGAATTTGCCTCAGCTTAAGGAAAAATGGTAGACATACCCTTTCTCGCAGGGCAAACTCTGAGGGCACAAATGGAATCTGGTCTCTGAGGAGGCATGGTAACATCCCTCACTCCTCCCTGGAAGCCACTCAGTGCCCTGGAAATCCTCTTCCTTATGACCAAGCAGCAGGCTCCAGGCTTGTCAAACTGGACTTTTCTAGTAAATCACTCATAAGCTTACATCTCCACTGGTATTTGCTCTTCCTTAATTGAATAATTACACATGATTAATAACCTCATGCATTAGCATAATCCTAAATTAGAGGTGTCAGGAGGATATAAGTTAATTAGAGGTTAATATTTTTGGCTATGAATCAGATGCTTAAATTGTACGTTATTCTCCTGTCAGCTGGGGAAGCATGAACTGTGCCCCTCTGACTAATTTTACTATGTTTCTAGGGTCCAGAAAAGCAGATAAGGAAATGCATTGATGTCTTGGGATTTGGTGATTTGAGAGCACTTCCCACATAACTACACTGATGTGGGTTAGCACTTACTAAAGACCTACCTTATGTGGGACTACATGCTCGCCACTGTGGGGGACATGAAAATGGGTCCAATGCAGACCACAACTTTATGCCTATAGCTGGAAAGTAAAGTAAGGCACATACACAAGTTCCTATGGCAGTTACTCCTGCCTGCTCCCAGACTACCTGTGCATACCCAGGGAGAGAGAAAGCATTTTCAAGCAGATAGGCCAGGGGCATTGGCTTTCAGAACAACAATGTGCAGATCACTTCCAGAGGGACACTAGCAGGGTGTCACAGCCTTCTGATCCATGGGAAAAGACTGAAAGGTAGGTGGGTGCACGGAGAGGTAACCAGCGGTCCTAGAGGTGTTGTCAGGGTAAAGTCCTCTCCTGGTCACTAGGGTTGCTGACAGCATTCATGCTGGGCCACCAGGTCCCACCTGCAGACAGAGCCTCAAGGTACAGAGTGACAGCATGGCTTGTTCACATTACCTTCTGTTCTTGCTTGGGAGGGAGACCTCATTCATATGCCCTGGGACCTCTCCCTCCCTAGTTCATTCTCAGGCTTCCCTGAAAGGCCTGACCCATGCAGACTGCTCCTTCACTTGACTTCCACAGACCCCAGTGCACTGGCACCACTTGGGGCACCTGTGGAAAAAGGTCAAGTGTGTCTCCAGTGTGCCTAAGTTAGTGGCAGGAATGAGGTTCTCTGATGCTTGGGTTGCAACCTGCTCCCATGCTCTGCTCTGCTCACCATCAGCCAAGGAGCTTGCTCTGTGCTCAGGGTTTGGCTCCCCTCAGAATGAGCTTGGGCCTGGATAGCTTCTAAAGCCTTTGAGGTTTATGGGTTTGTGATCAAGTGCGCCTGTGAAAGAACCTGCATGCCAGATAGACTATGTCACTGTGATACCGTTGAGGAGACTTGAGGCTGCTCAGAAATCATTTCTGTTGTTTTAAAGAACTGAATGCACTCTCGGCCTATGCCAAGCTGAGAGGTGCTATTTCTCCGCTGTTGTTTCAGGGTGGCCAGGGAACGTTGGGCTTGCCCGACTGCCCTCTCTCTAGAGCTTCCAGGGAGGACTGTGCCTGCTGCCTGTGAGATCTGGGCCATGTGGCCAGAGCCAGAATGCACAGAGGGCAGTGAAGGTGCCCCTGGAGACCCCCTCCCCAGGATGCTTCCTGGACATAGGCTGGGCTGCAGGGAATGCCAAGCGCAGCTACTGGCCAAGGCATTCAGCAACATCTGAGAAACAGAATCAGGATGCTCTGACCACGAAAGCTGACCTCAAAGCTCTTTCAGCAATCAGCCAGCACCAATGCTCTGCCTGTCCTCTGAGGCTAGAATCACAAGCCTGCCGGCTGCAACTATACCCAACCCCATTAAATCATGTTTCTGTCCATCAAGAAGGTTCAGCTGACAGCACCTTATCTGGAACAACAACAAAGAAGTGCAAATAGAAAAAATGGAAAGAGAGAGAAAAACAAAATGTACAAAATTTCATGGGTAACTTGGCCAATTGCCCTGCTTCTGCAGAACTGAAACACCATGCATTGCCCTGACTCAGGGATGCTGTCGGACCTGCATCCCGGCGGCTCTCCTAGGCTAGAGCTTCAGGAGGCTAGAAAAATTCTGCATCTCAACCTAAATGCTGCTTACAAGGTAAGTTCAGCTTATAAACATTTTCTGAGCTGTTCATTTATGATTTAGGCTTCATAAAACTTCCACTTTAAGTTCTAAAAGTTTGTTTTTTGTTTTGGTTTCTGTCTTTAATAGAGAGCAGGATGCATGAGAGCAGAGATGAGTACTATCTTGGAGGCAAACATTTAACCGTGGATAGGAGAGGCAGAAAGTATGCCTGATCTTAGTGGCAAGATTTTTGGTGTTCTGTCTTCTACTTTTGATGCTTTCTAAATGGTCTATGATGGTATTTATCATGACTTGGAAATTTAAAAAATAATTTAATTACATCAGAAACCAGATAAAGGCCTCCAGTGGCTGAGTACCATTAGCTGCCCTAGAAGAGCCGTGTCCTAGCAGGGCCAGCTTTTCTGTGTGGAAGACTGTGGGGACAACTGGAGAGGTTGTCTGGTCTCTGGATGCTGATGGGAGTGACGCCGGTGGAGGGGTGATGACCAACTTTAAGAACCAAAAAGCCGGGGGAGGGGCAAGACGGAGGAAGAGTAAGGTCCCCAAGTCACCTGTCCCCACCAAATTAGCTATATAACCTTCAAATCATCCTGAAAATCGACGAATTCGGCCTGAGATTTAAAGAGAGAACAGCTGGAACGCTACAGTGAGAAGAGTTCGCGCTTCTATCAAAGTGGGAAGACGGGGAAAAAGAAATAAAGAAACAAAAGGCCTCCAAGGGGGAGGGGCCCCGCGAGGAGCCGGGCTGAGGCTGGGGCGAGTGTCCCCAGGACAGGAGAGCCCCGTCCCGGAGGACCAGGAGCTGCACCAACCTTCCTGGAGGAAAGGGGCCCGCAGGGAGTTAGAGCAGGACCCAGGAGGGCGGGGATGCCCTTGGGCTCCCGGGGACACTAACAGGCACCTGCGCCCCGGGAGAGTGCGCCGAGCTCCCTAAGGGCTGCAGCGCGCACGGCGGGACCCGGAGCAGCTCGGAGGGGCTCAGGGGCGGCTCCAGGAGGGGGCTGCGGGGCGGGAGCGAGAATCCAACAGCGCAGGCCCCGGAGCACAGGGCGCCGGGACACAGCACAGGATCGGCCTCCCCCGGGACAGGCAGAGGCCGGGAGGGCCCAGGACAGCAAGGACGCTCCTGCCCCGAGCTGAGCAGATCAGCGGCCCCGCCCCGGAGCCTCCAGGCCAAGCAGACTGAGAGCCCCGGAGCTACTGCGGGGGCTGACTCCAGGGCTGCAGAGCTGGCCCCGCCACTGGGGTTGTTCCTCCTGGGGCCTCACGGGGTGAACAACCCCCACTGAGCCCTGCACCAGGCAGGGGCAGAGCAGCTCCCCCAAGTGCTAACACCTGAGAATCAGCACAGCAGGCCCCTCCCCCAGAAGACCAGCTAGACGGACCAGTTCCAGGGGAAGTCAAGGGACTTACAGTATACAGAATCAGAGGATACTCCCCGTGTTTTTTGTTTTTTTGATTTCTGATTACTTCCCCCACCCCCTTTTTTTTCACCTTTCTCTTTTTCTTTCTCTTTTTTCCTTTTTTCTTCCTTTTTTCCTTTTTCTTTTTCTCATTTATTTCCTTCTCTCTCTCTCTTTTTCTCCTTTTCCCAATACAACTTGTTTTTGGCCACTCTGCACTGAGCAAAATGACTAGAGGGAAAACCTCACCTCAAAAAAAAAGAATCAGAAACAGTCCTCTCTCCCACAGAGTTACAAAATCTGGATTACAATTCAATGTCAAAGCCAATTCAGAAGCACTATTATACAGCTACTGGTGGCTCTAGAAAAAAACATAAAGGACTCAAGAGACTTCATGACTGCAGAATTTAGATCTAATCAGGCAGAAATTAAAAATCAATTGAATGAGATGCAGTCCAAACTAGAAGTCCTAATGACAAGGGTTAACAAGGTGGAAGAACGGGTGAGTGACATAGAAGACAAGTTGATGGCAAAGAGGGAAACTGAGGAAAAAAGAGACAAACAATTAAAAGACCATGAAGACAGATTAAGGAAAATAAATGACAGCCTGGGGAAGAAAAACCTAAGTTTAATTGGGGTTCCCAAGGGCGCCGAAAGGGCCAGAGGGCCAGAATGTATATTTGAACAAAACCTAGCTGAAAACTCTCCTAATCTGGGAAGGCAAACAGGCATTCAGATCAAGGAAATAGAGAGATCCCCCCGTAAAATCAATAAAAACTGCTCAACACCTCGACATTTAATAGTGAAGCTTGCAAATTCTAAAGATAAAGAGAAGATCCTTAAAGCAGCAAGAAACAAAAAACCCTGACTTTTACGGGGAGGAATATTATGGTAACAGCATCTCTCCACAGAGACCTGGCAGGCCAGAAAGGGCTGGCAGGATATATTCAGGGTCCTAAATGAGAAGAAAATGCAACCAAGAAGACTTTGTCCAGCAAGGCTCTCATTCAAAATGGAAGGAGAGATAAAGAGCTTCCAAGACAGGCAGGAACTGAAAGAATATGTGACCTCCAAACCAACTCTGCAAGAAATTTTAAGGGGGACTCTTAAAATTCCCCTTTAAGAAGAAGTTCAGTGGAACAATCTACAAAAACAAGGACTGAATAGATATCATGATGACACTAAACTCATATCTGTCAATAGTAACTCTGAATGTGAACGGGCTTAATGACCCCATCAAAAGGCGCAGGGTTTCAGACAGGATAAAAAAGCAGGATCCATCTATTTGCTGTCTACAAGAGACTCATTTTAGACAGAAGGACACCTACAACCCGAAAATAAAAGGTTGGAGAACCATTTACCATTCAAATGGTCCTCAAAAGAAAGAGGGGGGAGCCATCCTCATAGAGATAAACTAAAATTTACCCCGAAGGCTATAGTGAGAGGTGAAGAGGGACACTATCTCATACTTAAAGGATCTATCCAACAAGAGGACTTAACAATCCTCAATATATATGCCCCGAATGTGGGAGCTGCCAAATATATCAATCAATTAATAACCAAAGTGAAGAAATACTTAGATAATAATACACTTATACTTGGTGACTTCAATGTAGCTCTTTCTACCCTCGAGAGGTCTTCTAAGCACAACATCTCCAAAGAAACGAGAGCTTTAAATGATACACTGGACCAGATGGATTTCACAGATGTCTACAGAACTTTACATCCAAACTCAAGTGAATAGTGCACATGGAACTTTCTCCAGAATAGACCACATACTGGGTCACAAATCGGGTCTGAACCAATACCAAAAGATTGGGATCATCCCCTGCATATTGTCAGACCATAATGCCTTGAAATTAGAACTAAATGACAACAAGAAGTTTGGAAGGACTTCAAACACGTGGAGGTTAAGGACCATCCTGCTAAAAGATGAAAGGGTCAACCAGGAAATTAAGGAAGAATTAAAAAGATTCATGGAAACTAATGAGAATGAAGATACAACGATTCGAAATCTTTGGGATGCAGCAAAAGCAGTCCTGAGGGGGAAATATATCGCAATACAAGCATCCATTCAAAAACTGGAAAGAACTCAAATACAAAAGCTAACCTTACACATAAAGGACCTGGAGAAAAAACAGCAGATAGATCCTACACCCAGCAGAAGAAGAGAGTTAATAAAGATTCGAGCAGAACTCAACGAAATCGAGACCAGAAGAACTGTGGAACAGATCAACAGAACCAGGATGTGGTTCTCTGAAAAAATTAATAAGATAGATAAACCATTAGCCAGCCTTATTAAAAAGAAGAGAAAGAAGACTCAATAAAATCATGAATGAGAAAGGAGAGATCACTACCAACACCAAGGAAATACAAGCGATTTTAAAAACATATTATGAACAGCTCTACGCCAATAAATTAGGCAATCTAGAAGAAATGGACGCATTCCTGGAAAGCCACAAACTACCAAAACTGGAACAGGAAGAAATAGAAAACCTGAACAGGCCAATAACCAGGGAGGAAATTGAAGCAGTCATCAAAAACCTCCCAAGACACAAGAGTCCGGGACCAGATGGCTTCCCAGGGGAATTCTATCAAACGTTTAAAGAAGAAACCATACCTATTCTACTAAAGCTGTTTGGAAAGATAGAAAGAGATGGAGTACTTCCCAATTCGTTCTATGAGGGGAGCATCACCTTAATTCCAAAACCAGACAAAGACCCCACCAAGAAGGAGAATTACAGAACAATGTCCCTGATGAACATGGATGCAAACATTGTCAACAAAATACTAGCCAATAGGATCCAACAATACATTAAGAAAATTATCCACCATGACCAAGTAGGATTTATCCCTGGGACACAAGGCTGGTTCAACACTCATAAAACAATCAATGTGATTCATCATAACAGCAAGAGAAAAACCAAGAACCATATGATCCTCTCATTAGATGCAGAGAAAGCATTTGACAAAATACAGCATCCATTCCTGATCAAAACTCTTCACAGTGTAGGGATAGAGGGAACATTCCTCGACATCTTAAAAGCCATCTTCGAAAAGCCCACAGCAAATATCATTCTCAATGGGGAAGCACTGGGAGCCTTTCCCCTAAGATCAGGAACAAGGCAGGGATGTCCACTGTCACCACTGCTATTCAACATAGTACTGGAAGTCCTCGCCTCAGCAATCAGACAACAAAAAGAAATAAAAGGCATTCAAATTGGCAAAGAAGAAGTCAAACTCTCCCTCTTTGCCGATGACATGATACTCTACATAGAAAACCCAAAAGCCTCCATCCCAAGAATCCTCGAACTCATACAGCAATTTGGTAGCGTGGCAGGATACAAAATCAATGCCCAGAAATCAGTGGCATTTCTATACACTAACAATGAGACTGAAGAAAGAGAAATTAAGGAGTCAATCCCATTTACAATTGCACCCAAAAGCATAAGATCCCTAGGAATAAACCTAACCAAGGAGGTAAAGGATCTATACCCTAAAAACTATAGAACACTTCTGAAAGAAATTGAGGAAGGCACAAAGAGATGGAAAAATATTCCATGCTCATGGATTGGGAGAATTAATATTGTGAAAATGTCAATGTTACCCAGGGCAATTTACACATTTAATGCAATCCCTATCAAAATACCATGGACTTTCTTCAGAGAGTGAGAACAAATTATTTTAAAATTTGTGTGGAATCAGAAAATACCCCAAATAGCCAGGGGAATTTTAAAAAAGAAAACCATAGCTGGGGGCATCACAATGCCAGATTTCAGGTTGTACTACAAAGCTGTGGTCATCAAGACAGTGTGGTTCTGGCACAAAAACAGACACATAGATCATGGAACAGAAGAGAGAACCCAGAAGTGGACCCTGAACTTTATGGTCATCTAATATTCGATAAAGGAGGAAAGACTATCCACTAGAAGAAAGTCAGTCTCTTCAACAAATGGTTCTGGGAAAATTGGACATCCACATGCAGAAGAATGAAACTGGACCACTCTCTTTCACCGTACACAAAGATAAACTCAAAATGGATGAAAGATCTAAATGTGAGACAAGATTCCATCAAAATCCTAGAGCAGAACACAGGCGACACCCTTTTGGAACTCAGCCACAGTAACTTCTTGCAAGATACATTCATGAAGGCAAAAGAAACAAAAGCAAAAATGAACATTTGGGACTTCATCAAGATAAGAAACTTTTGCACAGCAAAGGATCCAGTCAACAAAACTAAAAGACAACCTACAGAATGGGAGAAGATATTTGCAAATGACGTATCAGATTAAGGGCTAGTTTCCCAGATCTATAAAGAACTTCTTAAACTCAACACCCAAGAAACAAACAATCCAATCATGAAATGGGCAAAAGACATGAAGAGAAATCTCACAGAGGAAGACATGGACATGGCCAACATGCACATGAGAAAATGCTCTGCATCACTTGCCATCAGGGAAATACAAATCCAAACCACAATGAGATACCACCTCACACCAGTGGGAATGGGGAAAATTAACAAGGCAGGAAACCACAAATGTTGGAGAGGATGTGGAGAAAGGGGAACCCTCCTGCACTGTTGGGGGGAATGTGAACTGGTGCAGCCACTCTGGAAAACTGTGTGGAGGTTCCTCAGATTTAAAAATAGACCTGCCCTGCGACCCAGCAATTGCACTGTTGTGGATTTACCCCAAAGATTCAGATGCAAAAAAACGCCAGGACACCTGCACCCCGATGTTTCTAGCAGCAATGTCCACAATAGCCAAACTGTGGAAGGAGCCTCGGTGTCCATCGAAAGATGAATAGATAAAGAAGATGTGGTCTATGTATACAATGGAATATTCCTCAGCCATTAGAAACGACAAATACCCACCATTTGCTTCAACATGGGTGGAACTGGAGGGTCTTATGCTGAGTGAAGTAAGTCAATTGGAGCAGGACAAACATTATATGTTCTCATTCATTTGGGGAATATAAATAATAGTGAAAGGGAATAGAAGGGAAGGGAGAAGAAATGTGTGGGAAATATCAGAAAGGGAGACAGAACATAAAGACTCCTAACTCTGGGAAACGAACTAGGGGTTGTGGAAGGGGAGGAAGGCCGGGGGTGGGGGTGACTGGGTGACAGGCACTGAGGGGGGCACTTGACGGGATGAGCACTGGGTGTTATTCTGTATGTTGGTAAATTGAGCACCAATAAAAAATAAATATATTATTTAAAAAAAGAACCAAAAAGCCCTGAAGCAGAGACTTCTATATGAATTAGTTCCACATTGGGCTCTTTGTTTCATGCCTTAAAGCATGAACTTGTGCATTAAATCAAAGAGTTCCCACCTCTCAGGACTGCTGCTTAGATCTAAGACTCCGTCTCAGAGAAGGCAGTATCAGCCCTTCTCCCTGCATCCAGACTTTTTTTTTTATAAATTTATTTTTTATTGGTGTTCAATTTGCCAACATACAGAAACACCCAGTGCTCATCCCATCACCTGCCCCCCTCAGTGCCCATCACCCAGACACCCCCACCCCCCACCCACCTCCCCTTCCACCACCCCTAGTTCGTTTCCCAGAGTTAGGAGTCTTTATGTTCTGTCTCCCTTTCTGATATTTCCCACTCATTTTTCTCCTTTCCCCTTCTATTCCCTTTCACTATTATTTATATTCCCCAAATGAATGAGAACATATAATGTTTGTCTTTCTCTGATTGACTTACTTCACTCAGCATAATACCCTCCAGTTCCATCCACATCAATGCAAATGGTGGGTATTTGTCGTTTCTAATGGCTGAGTATATTCCATTGTATACATAGACCACATCTTCTTTATCCATCATCTTTCGATGGACACCGAGGCTCCTTCCACAGTTTGGCTATTGTGGACATTGCTGCTAGAAACATCGGGGTGCAGGTGTCCCGGCATTTCACTGCATCTGTACTGTGTGGAGGTTCCTCAAAGAATTAAAAATAGATCTGCCCTATGACCCAGCAATTGCACTCCTGGGGATTTACCCAAAGATAAAGATCCATCCAGACTTAAACACTCACCACCTCTCTCATGTAGAGGGTTCTCATTTAAATGCAGATTGTGGGCTTTACCTCCTAAGATTCTGACAAGTGGTTGGTCTAAGGAATTTTTTAAATTTAAAATTTTTTAATTTTTTTTTAAATTTAAATTTAAATTCAAGTTACTTAACATACAGTGTTTATTAGTTTTAGGGGCACAATTTACTAATTCATAATTGCATGTAACATCCAGTGCTCATTACATCAAGAGCCCTCCTTAATGCCTGTCATCCAGGTACTCCCTACCTCCATCCACCTCCCCTCCAGCAGTCTTCAGTTTGTTCCCTATATTAAGAGTCTCTTATGGTTTTCTTTTCTATCTGTTATTATTTTATTTTTCCTTCCTTCCCCAATGTTCATCATATGGAAGGTGGGTTTTTTAAAGCATGCTTTGGTCAGGACAGGAGAATACTCATTTTTTCAATTGCTAATTGATCATCCAAGTAAAAATAATGAACTGAATACAAAGTTTATCTCTACTCTTCCCAAAGTACAGTAAGTGATATTAAGAGACTGCATATACATAAACTCCCTACTAATAGGAGAAACATGGGTTTAGTCCCTGGGGACGCTGGCTGAAGAAAGCAGTTTGCAGATGCAGAGCTGGGACCTCAGACAAAGGCCTCTGCCTACCCCACCTGCCCTCAGGAGGCCACAAATGCAAAGCTAACACAAGCCAACAGCACTTCTCTTTAGATCTTTTGCTTCAAGTTTTATCATGAAAACATAGCTAGGGTCACCAGACATTGGTGGAAAGCCACCAACATGAACTCAGAGACTAATAATTAAATGCGTAAAGGATAACCTTTTACATGAGTCTCACGAATACATATTATGTTTCATAATTCAGGTATAAAGAAAGATCTTAGCAGCTTCAAAGAGGAATTTAAAAATCCCAGGTCCATACAGAAGACCATGCTCCTCAAATGTCATTAGAATCTCAGCAGCCACCTCGAGAATCTGGTGAGAAAACCAGGAGCAAAGACTGAGAAACTAGAGGGGAAATTACATCTAATCTAGAATTCCACCTCATGAGACCATTAAAAATTATCAAAGAAAAATAAAATCACATGTGACATGCAAAGGCTCAAAATGCCAGTTTCCTAGATGATGTTTCTAAGGAGGTTACTGGAACATAGCCTTCAGGAAAATGAGTAGGTGAACCAAGACAGAGGAAGCATTGAGAGGAAGGAAACAAAAGGTGAAGAAGAAACCAAGGGCATGTCCTGGGTCCTGAACTCTCCTAACTGTGCAAGTAAAAGAAGAGGAGAAGAAGCAAAGGTGATTTACCCTGAACTTGCTATGTAGCACTGATGGTGTTCACCTTTACCTGAGCCCAGTGCTCCTGGAAAACAGGGAAGGTAAGAAATTCCCCCACCCTTTGTGGAATGGACTTACTACAAAGGACTACTTCCCTGTACAAATTAGGTAAGTTTCTGTCCCCTGTGTACCTGTGACAAGGCCAGCACAGGCCCTCCAGACCCCATTCTTTGCCTCTTCACTTGTTAGCTAAACTGTGTTACACCTACTAACCAATCTGAACTAAATGCTCTTCAGTCAAACTCAAGTTAGCAGTCTCTCCTTCCTTGGGCCCTGAACGTGGCCCACCCCCAGCCTGAGCCAGCACACAGCCCTCCGTGCACGGCCCTTTCTAAGAACAGAGGGATGTTGGGGTGACGCATTCTCAGCTCTCCATCAGGTCACATTATGCCACCTCCACCTGCATGACTGGTTCTTCTCAGTCTCGTCCAACCCTCCCTGTGAAAGGAAGACCCTTAGTGGCTAACTCTTGACACCTGCAGACCTCAGGTCATAGCACTGTCCCTATGGCAGTCATCCTTTGCCTGCCCCTATTACCATGGTCCTTCTCCCCCTATGACAATAGTTTCCATGAAATAATCACTTCAAATAATATCTCTCCTTTCTAATGTCAGGAGTTTGGTATCACTTACATTTGGCAGAGACTTAAAGGCAGGCAGTGCAGGATGGAGGTACAGGAAAGAAGCTGGCAGTCATTTACCAAGCTCTGAAGAATCAGGCTGATTGCTGCCCCAGATTGTGCACTGGCTTCCCAGATGGTTGCTACAAAGTATGAGTCAGGTTCCATTGTCATGGATTGTCTAGCCATTGTCCATTTATATAATCAGCTCCTAAGTCTCCCCCTTGGGCAATTCTCTCACTTGCAAGTGCTTGACTAATTCTGGAATGCTGGGGATCCTGAGCTGTGCTGCTCAGAGATGTCCAGTCATCTCCATAGTAAATCACATTTCAAGACCTTTTGTTTGCTGTATAATAATGGCCATCATCTAATGAGAGCTGGACTCTGCATAAGCACTTAATACTCAGAGTAGAAAACAATGAGTGAGCACTGTGACCACTAATACAAAACCAAGAACAATTAATAGTCCCTGTAAAAATGCTTAAGAACCGGGTATTTTAAAATATCCTATTATTATTTAGGTACAGAAAGGCCACAGACCAGATGACTCCTATTGAAAAGATGGTTTATTATACTCAGTTTCCATTACATGAAACACACATCACACCACAAGTACCCACAAAGGGGATTACCAAGTGTGAGGCCACAGAGTCAGAGGGCCAGAGACAGAGGCCGTGTGGGCCCAAGCCTTCATTATGGTTTCTGCAGGTAGCGTAGGAGAGGAGAAATGACCTTTATTAGTTGTTGCGGGGGGAGCATGTAGACTCTGTGTTGGTTGGTTTGTATTTGAAAAGTATACCCCTAAGAGGAAAATACTCACAGAGTTGGGGTGGGGAGCAACCAGGAGGCCAAGACAAGGTGATTAAGGTAAATCATGGGGTTTTCAGAACAAGAAGTACCCAGTATATACATGCAGGGCAGTTGCTAAAGCATCAAGTTTACAGGAGCTAAACTGTGTGTCAATACACCCCAACTGCCCAACTCAGGCCAAACAAACAAATCCCATAATAGGACATGAGGTTCAACTTTACAAAGCCAAGTACTTTTTATTTAAAGCAATATAGTTGTTCCATCATGCTTGTTTACTGATTCAAGAACAGAAAGAAGTATTAGCAGTAGCAACCATCTCATTATAGCCAACAAGAATCTAGAACAATGTGATTGTGATTGCTACTAGAGTGCACGCCTACAAGTTGAGACTGATCTGTCTGTATTCCACATTAAGGTAGAGGTGGCACTATTTATAACTGCCAGAGTTAGTGGTTTAGTCTTTTTTATTTGTATAATCCCCACTGTTGGGAACTTTGCTCTGATTTTTTTCATAAGCAATGAGTAGAGTGCCTGAATAAACAAGGAGACCTGATTTTGCAGTTTTTATCTGAGTTGGAATTTCCAGTCATGGGGATTTACAGAATGAAAATCTCCATATATAGACAAGTCTCAGGATGCTCTTCCTAAAGCACATGAGGTATTAGCCTGAGACAAACAGGATAGGCATCTTGGCCAGAAAAGAAAACAGTATCTTTTGGTTCCAAAGAGAGGCCCACTATTCACAGCAGCTGGTTGCATATCTGGATTTCTATAAGTCTTCTCCAAGTGGCAAATATTAATTTGCCCATAACCCCTTGAAGGTTGTTGAATTCAGACTTAGGATTATCTAGAATCTCATCCATATATTGTAAGGGAGAGAGGGATCCCAGCAAATTCGCAGGTGTATTTGGTTAAGGTCATTTTTCCAGATAGGTACAAGTTGCAAAATTGGCTGCATTCCCTGTAGTCTTATTGAATGAGGCCAGAATCACCAAAGGTTTTCATCATGGGATCTGTGATGGATGGCATATCCAACAACAGGTAGGATTGGGAGCTGTGCTACTATTTAGGATATCCTAAGAATGGTATTAAAATGAGTATGTCCTGACCTAACATTGTAACAAGAAGGGAAGAAAATCAAAAGAGGCCACGATCAATGGCTGACAGCCAGGAATCTAAAAAAATGAGAATGATTATAAGCAAGAAGATAAAAAAACAAAAAAGGAATTAGACAAAGGCCCTGGTCTGATGTCTTGGCCAGAAGCCTTCTATTATCTGAGGTCATCAGCTGGTCTGCTGCCTGCTTCCAAAACTCAACTGCTTCTGGAAAATCTCTGAGAATCTTTGGTTAGAGGCCCCCTATTGGTGCAGTTTTCCCATTTTGATTAAGTGGCATGCCTATTTGTAGCAGAGAAGCATCCTGTCTACCAGCTCACTGTCTCTAGAAATGCAGGTGCTACTATACCCTATAGAGCATATAGATCCTCCAAATATATCTGCCCCTATTCCCATGGTGACCCCAGTGTCCTGTAGGGAGAGAGTAGAGGAAATTCTCACTGGTGTATGGCATGCAGATGCCTGGAAACAGGAAGGAACCATAGCAGCTAGTAGACTGAACTTGGGAAAGTTTGGTTGGTGACTACTCATGAGCCTTGACCATCAACCCTTTGTTCTGGCAACTTAGATAATAAGAAACTGAGGGGTAGATAATCATAAAGAAACCCTCATGGGGTCAGGATAGGTGGGAAGACATTTGGGCTTACCTGCAAAAGCCTGAGGAAATTCCCACTGTTTTCCACATAATTGTTCATAATGTGCTGACATCCCTCTGGCAATCAGAAGCTGAATGCTCCAGCTCAGGTATAAGCCCTTGTAACTTACCCATCAGCAGAGACAGCAGATTGACTTCCAAGGTGGGATGGCCTACTGACAAGGATGCTGGATTGCCTTTGAAATACAGTGACTCGGCGAATGCAGTAACAGCATGTCCTGTGTGTTTTATACAATGCTCAAGAACCCTGCCAAAGAAATCTGGGAACATCTACTGGAGTTCCCAATCAGGAGGGATTGGCAAATTGCTCATATTGGCCTCCTCCCTCCAAGTGAGAATTCTAAATATGTCTTGGTTTGTGTGGACACGGCAGCTGTCCTAAACCAAGTTTTTCAAGCAAAACAGCTCCACAATTAGAGTAGAGAAGCTGAGAACTATGTACAGATATCCTAGCCAAATAGTGAGTGGAGGTTACATGTCATGGGTCATGATGTGCGTGACTAGGCAAAAGAACATGATGTTTAATGGAGGTCCCATCCCCTCTCCAATCCACAATCAGCAGGGTTAGTGGAAAGGAAAAATGAAAGATTAAAGCAGCTGATTAAATTACTAACAGGTAAAAGCACCTTAAGTCAGTAGACTACAGAACTGTCCCAGGCTTTAACACATTTCAATGATCAACAATATATCAATGATATTCAGTGATAACACATTTCAATGATATGTAGCCCCATATGCCAGGGTAGGGACCCCTGCTGAAATACCCAATGCACAAGGTTTGGAAATCATGGGAAACAGCCATTGCCCCAACTCTCACTAGGGGTCAACGTGCTAAGCTGCTGAGAACACTGAGCCCCATCCACCTGGGGAATGAATTATCTATTGGAATTTGCAATGGGACTTCCCACCCAGATGGTAAGTTACTTTGCACCCTGAAGGGGAACTACTCGACCTTCAGAGAGCCCATCATCCTGCTGCAAGCCAAACCTGCTGCAGTGGCACTACTCTTGGATTGGAACTTGCATCACTGAAAGAGGGGAGACAGTGGAGATCCTGGTCTAGTATATCCTGCCTCCACTCCACTCCTCAAACTTCCTCAGCCAACATGCATGGCATTACAACCAGGTTAGGTTGCTAATGTCACAACCTCCCTTTCCTCAAAGCCAGATGGTACGTTCTGTTTTCCACTGATATAGTCATCTGACCACCACGTTTGTCCCCTCCATTGGCTTGGAGGACAGTATAGCACAAAGAGAAGCTCTTCTTCAGTTCACCCAGCAAGCCTTAAAGCCAATTAGCTGATAAAGTGTGTCTTAATTGAACACTAAAATGCCTCTAAGGAGATAAGTCAGACTCCAGAATAGAATGGACTTTAACATTATTACTGACTCACAGAGAGGCACCTGCGCCATTATCAATCAAATGTTGTGTATTCATACTTGATGAGTCTGATAATGTGTCATCTTTATGAAATCACATGAGGACACAATTGAATACCCTGAGTGATCTGACCTCTAGGTCAGAAATCAGTGGTTTGGATTATGGGGCTCTTGGTGGGAAAAAATTATTACTTATTTTGGGATCATTATCTAAATCCTTGTTTTCCTTTTCCATGTACCTATACTATTGCTGTGGTATACGATGAAGCTGGATAGCTGCCAAAGGAGCCACTTCCATGTTCATGAAATCCCCTGCTGATCACTCCAGGCTCAGTGGCTATGAGGAAGTCATATAAAATTATTAGACTCCTAACTCTGGGAAATGAACTAGGGGTGGTGGAAGGGGAGGTGGGTGGGGGGTGAGGGTGACCGGGTGATGGGCACTGAGGTGGGCACTTGACGGGATGAGCACTGGGTGTTATTCTATATGTTGGCAAATTGAACACCAATAAAAAAATAAATTTATAAAAATAAAAAGAAGAAGAAGAAGAAACGAAGCCCGTACATTCAAATAAATCCTATTTAAAAAAAAAAAAAAGATTATTCGGTCATAAGGGGTGGGATGTTGAAAGGAGTCACCATAAGCCATGACTTCTAGTTGACCTAAGAGCTGGCCCCAGCCACCCCCTCTTCTGTCTGTGGAATAGATGTTCTGCGTTCCATCCCCTTCACATATTTCACATATCCCCCCATCCACCTACCTTCTGAAAAAATCAGTTTGTTCCCTATATTTAAGAGTCTATTTGTTTTATTTCTTAAATTCCACATATTAGTGAAACCATGTGGTATCTGTCTTTCTCTGACTTACTTTGCTTAGCATTATATCTTCTAGATGATCCATCCATGTTGTTGCAAATGGCAAAATTTCACTCTTTTTATGATTAATATTCCAACACACACACACACACACACACACACACATATCACCACTTCTTTATCCATTCACCTATCAGTGGACACTTGGGCTGTTTCCATATCTTTGCTATTATAAATAATGCTGTAGTAAACATATGGATGCACATATCTTTTTGAATTAGTGTTTTTAATTCTTTGGGTAAATACTGAGTAGTGGAATTACTGGATCATAGGGTAACCCTACTTTTAATTTGTTAAAGAACTTCCATGCTGTTTTCCACAGTGGCTGCACCAGTTTTTATTCCACAATGGGAGCTGTTTAAAGGACATAGCCTTGAGATAGCAATGTGGTATTGAGACCATCAGGACAGTATATATGACTAAACCACATGAGGTTTTAATATAAACTTTTAAGATTATGGTAGGAAGGTGGAGAGATCTACTTGTCTTGCTACCACCCAAGATGACCCTCATATGTAAGTTCTCTTGTTTATTAGAGCAGACACTCTCAAAACAATTGCCTGCCTCTTTTGTCCACTTCTCTCTGCCCTTTGGGGGCCAATTTCAGATTCCACCTAAGAAGCTCACAGAATTGCCAGCCACAAGGGGTTTGTCCAGATGGCTCATGCACAAACAGATGAAATGGTGTTTTGTAGTTGAGGATACCTGGGGAAGGAGGGTGTTGAGGAGCCCTCTTCAGGTTCCAGAGTCTGTTCATGTTTAGGGTCCCTGAGCAGAGGGTCTCTCGTGGGGGACTTAGTCAATTGATAAGGATTGTCACTATCTCAGAACAACTTGTCTTCCATTCCCTGTAATGTCCAGGTAAACTAGAAATCCTCCCAACTGTCATTTTGTGACAGGTCTCAGATAAGCTTGGATAGCCTTTTGTCTATCATAGAGTGCTTTTCCTTCTTGAGATAGGTCATGCCCTAAATAATGGACTGTGTTCTGGCAAAATTGTAATTTATCTTTTGGAACTTTATGCCTTTTTCTGCCATGGCTAGAGCAAGTAAATGAAATCTTTTATAGGCTTCTCTTCTTTTTCTTTCTCTGAACAAAACAGGATATCATCTACATATTGTAACAGAACTAAATTACAAAGAAAATTTAGATCTTTTAATGTCTTGATTGAAGCAGATCCTCAAGAAGTCAAGAGGGGCTTCACTGAGCCCCTGGGGCATGGCTGTAGGGCACTGTTGTCCTCTGCAGCCCAGCCTTGAAGCGACTAAAAAAGGCAGAGCAAAGATCCACTTCAGTGAAGCAAGTGGCTTCAGGAGGAATTGATGGAAGGATGGTTATTTGGTTAGATACCACAGGGGAACCGGGATAACAGCTTTGTTGATGGCCCTGAGATCTTGAACAAATTGATATCCTAATCCATTTGGTTTATTTCCTGGTCACATGCCACATGAAGCAAGAAACAAAAGAAAGGCTGAAACCTATGTTGAAAGCCTTATATATAGTCTTCTCATACCCTGACTGGCCCTTAACACTCCTGTCATATTGGGTAAATTTGTGTAACCATTCTGTAGAATTTCTCCAGCACCTGGCAGAGCTCCACTGTGTCGGGTGCACTTGGACCCAAGCTTGAGCTTGTAAATAAACCCTCGTGTGTTTGCATCGGTGTCGGCTCCTTGGTGGTTTCTCGGATTCGCACTCTTGGGCACAACATTAATTCTAGTGCTAAACCTGTTTACAATGTCTAGAGGGTGCTCGTCAGCAGGTGGTTGGTTGGGAACTGGGCCAGCTAGTTAGGTCCTAGTGGCATACACCTATTCTGGGTTCCGTTGTGTTTGTTCTGAAGCCCTTCCTACAAGCTCTGCCAGGTGCTGGAGTTCAGGTAAAGGGCTGCTTCCTATTCTATTTTCTGTTTTTGAATTAGGCCTCCACTTTCAGTTTAACTCCTCTGACAAAAATGAGGTGAAAGATTCACCCATAAACATTGGCACCTTCTTTAACTCTCATATGTTGATGCAATGTGTTTTCTAATCTATCCTTAAAATTTCTTGCACTTTTATTTTTCTCTGTATTATACAGTTATAATCCAATAGATTTTTACTGAAAATGTTTCAGGCATGGCTTTAGGAGGATTTGCCCTAATTTATAAGTTTTTTGTTGTCCTTCTGGTTTACTATGGAAAGAGGGATTTTTGTGGGTCTCTTTCCAGGTTAATCCAATCAGTTTTTGTCATCCAGGGTTTAGGGTCTGAGGTTCTGATTAATATGTATACACATTTGTATCAGTCAAGTAACTGTATTTATCAGTGTTTTTTAGGAAAACAGAATCGTGTATGTGTGTGTGTGTGTGTGTGTGTGTGCATGTATGTAAAGAAATTTATCTTAAGGAATTGGCTCATACACTAATGGAGACAGGCAAGTCCAAAAATATGCAGGGTGGGCCAGTAAGCTGGAGAGCCCAAGAAGAACCACTGTTGCACTTCAAGGCCACCGCTGTAGCATTCCCTCTTGCTGGGAGTGGGTAGATTTTGCATTCTAGTCAGGCCTTCAACTATTGTGTGAGACTCGTTATGAGAGGCAATCAGCAACTAGCTTTTCATTCAAAGTCCACCAATTTAAATATTAATCTCACCCATAAACACCCTCATAAACACATCCAGAATAATGTTTAACCACATATCTGGACAACTCAAGCCAGTCAGGTTGACACATAAAATCACAGTACCCTGGGTCATATGCACACAAAAGAATCCTAAATTCTTCTATGAAAAACTAGCCTTGCCTGGGTTTATGGAAATCCTTAATTATAGTTCTTAATCCAGCGTGGGTCCAAATTTTAAACTCCAAGTTGCCTGCATACCTGGCTTATGGGAGAGATGGATCTTTAGAAACAATAGGCATTCTGAGGTCTTAGGAGAGTTGCCAAGAAGTAGGGAGTCTGGGCAAAGGAAGTAGAGGAACTAGTGGTGGAAATGCAGAGGGACAGATATTAGAAGGATGTGAGGTGGAAAGGGAACTGGATATAGGGAGGCAACTAGAGGATCAGGAGAGGAGGATTTCCTAGGGAAATAAGTCTAGCTTGTTGTCACTTAAGTTTGTCAAATTGTGCATTAGCTTTGGCTAAAGAATCTTTCAGTGAAGCAATTTTTGAATTAGAATTTCAATTGGTGGCCCTTGCATAGCAATCCAAACACGCTGTCCACTGTCCTGAGAAACATCATCTCCTTTCTTTTCTAAGCGATAGTGACCAGAGCACATTAGCACAGACACAGATCCCAAGTGTGACCAGATATAAAGTTCACTGTGATGCCACACCCACGGGCCCTGCAGCTTCAGTCATGGGGCCCCATGTTCTCCAATCATAGCCTGTCTCATCATACAAAGACCTGCTCAAGTGCACCTCCTCGTAATCTCTATTCTGGTACCCTTTCTCAATCTTCCCCCCCTCCCCTTCCCACCCTCTAGCCCCCCTAAAAGAAGCATTTTCTTTCTTTATTGAACTCTCAAAATGCTATTAGGCTATGAATCATGTACTCACACATACACACACACACACACACACACATCTATCTTCCCAGACGGGGTGGGCCTTGAGGACATGGTATGTCTCTAAATTATTCTTCTAACATCTGCAGTCTCAATCCCAGGGCCTTAATATAGTAGACATTCAAGAACTGCCTGCTCACGTTGTAGCAGATAAATGTACATCACCCTAAAACCTGGGCCACCCTGCTCCTAAATGTGTGCCCATGTGAAATGAGGGCCTGTGGCTTGCCAAAAGTCATGGACAAGAATTTCATGGAAGTTGTAGTTGTAAGCACTATGAACTGGAGCCAACTCAAATGTCCATCTACAGGGGATTGGACAAGCACATTATGGGATATTTATGCAATGGAATACTGTCCATCAATAAAAAGGAATAAGCCACTGTACACACTGCAACATGATGAATCTCACTGATACTTGTAGAGCAAAATAAGTCGTACACTAAAGATCTATTGTACTATGCTATTTACATGAAGATCAAAGCCAGAAAACCTACACAATGGTGAGAAACATCAGAGGAGGATCTGCCTTGTGGGAAGTAGGCCAAGAAGGGGCATAAGGGATTCTCCTGGGATCTGCAAACATTCTATACCTTGAGCTGGCTGGTTGTCACATGGGGATACAACACTCAAGTTTTGCACACTTCATGTTTGTCATGCTCCATGGTGTGCTGGCAAATGTTTAACAACTAGCTGTCTGAGCAGAAAAGCTCTGCTCTTCAGTATTTGCCAAATTCTGTGGTATAAATATTCCCAACTAAGACCACTTTCAAGTTCCCAATGGGATGTCCATGAACACAATTAGGAAGATATAATAGATGTAAATACCCTTAAGAGCATAGATATTATGAAATGTAGTAAAAAAAACAGGAAGTGACAAGTTTTGAGTGTTTATTACTTTTGTTTTTAATATAAAATTTAATTGTAAGTTTTAGATAATTTAATTTTTAATAATGGCTGTGTTAACAACCAGTCCCAAGATTCCTGAAAATTTAACTTTCAAGCCTCAGGAACTGATACAAGCTGGCTCTGGCATGCACTGGTTATTTTTCAATCAAATTATTTACAAATGCAAAGCAAAACAAAGCTCTGTTTGCTCTAAAACTGAAAATAAAAGGAAAAACCAGAGATAAAGGAGCTACTAGGTGGTTAACTCTTGCAAGGGAAGGGGAGGTATACAATGCTGTGACTAAGAGTCAGGAATGAGAGCCTGAGCTTGCTTCAAACTTTTTTTAAGTAGGCTCCACCATACTCAGTGTGGGACTTGAACTCACAATGCTTAATCAAGAGTTGTGTGCTCTACTGACTGAGCCAGCTTGGTGTCCCCAAAGACCTGGTTTCAATTCCACGCGGTCCTCTTCCATCTGCTTGAACTTGAATCACAGCTTGATATCTCTGAGCCTTGGCCTCACCATCTATGCAATAGGAGTAACACACCTTGCTCAGAGAGCCACGTGGTGAAGCCAGATGAGGTCACCTTAGCCAGTTCTGTGACCCTGGCTGGTCCATGCGTGCCTCATAAGAATTGGCTATTCAGTTGACCAATTATCTGTAGCAACAAAATTGACAGGGATCATGCAGCTAGAGCAGCAATCGGCTCAGACTTTTTAAAATGTACGGCGCATCAAATATTCACTTCTGCTGTCCCAGAAATTTTAATCCAATACTTTAAGACCCAAATATGGGATCCCTGGGTGGCGCAGCGGTTTAGCGCCTGCCTTTGGCCCAGGGCGCGATCCTGGAGACCCGGGATCGAATCCCACATCGGGCTCCCGGTGCATGGAGCCTGCTTCTCCCTCTGCCTGTGTCTCTGCCTCTCTCTCTCTCTCTCTCTCTCTGTGATGACTATCATAAATAAATAAAGAAAAAATATTTAAAAAAAAAAAAGAAAAAAAAAAAAGACCCAAATATCATCTTTCAGACAGGCCTAAGAACTGTTTGAAACGACATAAAACTCCCCTGTAAGATATGTGCCAGTGTTTGCATAAGGAACACATCAGAAGATCCACATTCCTCAAGGTGGCCAGGGCTGCCAGGTGACTATCTGTTGTCACTGGCAGTGGCCAGGGTGGTATGAAGGCCAAGGCAGGCCTGAGCTTGTGAGGACATTGCATAGCCAGCATGGATGACACTAACAATGAGGGCACTGAAACCCAAGTCACTGATGGATGCTGCAAGGCCAGCCACAGGCCAGGACCTGAGTGCCATTGTCATTTAATGAAATGCACTGATTTCCCTGAGTCCCTGCAAGGCTGTTTCCCTCTTGCCTGCACCTGCCTATGCTGTCCCATCATCTTTCATCTCGCAAATGTAGTGAGGATAATGCTGCCTATTTCTGCTGACAATCTTCCTGAGAGACACTGTCCTCAAATTGCAAAATGTCCATTTAATGGCTGTGTCTAAAGGAGTGAAGTAGCCATCACAGCTGGAAGAGGATGAGTCACTGGGCAGTTTCTGGGCATTTCAGGTAGAATTCTACCCAGCTCTGCTGCCAGATCATGTCACAGTGACATTCAGCCTGGAGGGGCTGGGACGCAATGAAGCATGGGGACTTTCCTGGGACTTTTTCCCTGAAAAGAAAGATACCTGATAATTTGGCTGTACATGGAACACGTCCCCTTTATTCATTGTAACATACTAAAAACCAAAGACTCGTGACAGCAAAACAAAGCCCTCATGTACTCTGTACTGGCCATCCTCATATAGTCAACCTCCAAAGCCAGGCAGCCTGCTGTTCAGAAAGGCAGCAGATAAACAGGCAAACAGCACATTTAGGCACCATCAAGAAGGATAATTGGACATTTGCTTAATGGCTTCAATTTCTATTTTTGGCTCATGGATGCTTTTTCTTTTTTTTTTTTTTTCCCAGCAGAGAAACCAACAAGGGCTCCCCCTGAGTGACAGTAGGGCAGGCACATGATGACATTCCCACACCAATACCAGCCAACTGGAAGCAGCTTCCTGGAGCACTATTGGGAAGGGTTCTGGGGCAGGCTGTGTGGTAAGAGGAAATAGAGTGATAAAGTAGCAATCCCTGGGCTGCGAGTTGGATGAGGTACCCTCATGAGAGTGTCTGCTAGTCAGGGTCCAAGGGGCAAGATCAGTGCTCTTTTTTTTTTAATAAATTAATTTTTTATTGGTGTTCAATTGACCAACATACAGAATAACACCCAGTGCTCATCCCGTCAAGTGTCCCCCTCAGTGCCCATAACCCATTCACCCCCACCCCCCGCCCTCCTCCCCTTCCACCACCCCTAGTTCATTTCCCAGAGTTAGGAGTCTTTATGTTCTCTCTCCCTTCCTGATATTTCCCACACATTTCTTCTCCCTTCCCTTATATTCCCTTTCACTATTATCTATATTCCCCAAATGAATGAGAACATACACTGTTTGTCCTTCTCCGATTGACTTATTTCACTCAGCATAATACCCTCCAGTTCCATCCACGTCAAAGCAAATGGTGGGTATTTGTCGTTTCTAATGGCTGAGGAATATTCCAGTGTATACATAAACCACATCTTCTTTATCCATTCATCTTTCGATGGACACGAGGCTCCTTCCACAGTTTGGCTACTGTGGACATTGCTGCTAGAAACATCGGGGTGCAGGTGTCCCGGCGTTTCATTGCATCTGTATCTTTGGGGTAAATCCCCAGCAGGCCAATTGCTGGGTCATAGGGCAGGTCTATTTTTAACTCTTTGAGGAACCTCCACACAGTTTTCCAGAGTGGCTGCACCAGTTCACATTCCCACCAACAGTGCAAGAGGGTTCCCTTTTCTCCACATCCTCTCCAACATTTGTGGTTTCCTGCCTTGTTAATTTTCCCCATTCTCACTGGTGTGAGGTGGTATCTCATTGTGGTTTTGATTTGTATTCCCCTGATGGCAAGTGATGCAGAGCATTTTCTTATGTGTGTGTTGGCCATGTCTATGTCTTCGTCTGTGAGATTTCTGTTCATGTCTTTTGCCCATTTCATGATTGGATTGTTTGTTTCTTTGCTGTTGAGTTTAATAAGTTCTTTATAGATTTTGGAAACTAGCCCTTTATCTGATATGTCATTTGCAAATATCTCAAAATGGATGAAAGATCTAAATGTGAGACAAGATTCCATCAAAATCCTAGAGGAGAACACAGGCAACACCCTTTTTGAACTCGGCCACAGTAACTTCTTGCAAGATACATCCACGAAGGCAAAAGAAACAAAAGCAAAAATGAACTATTGGGACTTCATCAAGATAAGAAGCTTTTGCACAGCAAAGGATACAGTCAACAAAACTAAAAGACAACCTACAGAATGGGAGAAGATCAGTGCTCTTTATCCTGGAACTCAAATGCCTCCACAACTGTGGCCTCATTCAATCCTCAGACTTCCTCTCACAGTGTGGACCCACTGGCTGTCTGAGGAACACCTGAGGTTATTGCAAAAGTGAAGATGGTAGGACATATCCAAGACAAGCTCAGTCTCGGTCAGAATATCTGGGCAGTGTGGACCAGACACCTACATGGGAACAAACCCTGGATAGACCTGAGGTTGACCACCATGGGGTACCCCACTACAATGCAAGCATCATGACAAGAGGGACTTTGCTTTATTCAATGCTGTCTCTTTAGCATTCGATAGGTGTCTGTTGAGTACTTCTGAAAGGAAAAAAGGCATTTCTCCAGGTGAGAACTCCCTAATTTTTATTATGATTTGCAATAGGGTTAGGACTGCCAATTGTATTACAGTCATCGTTCCATCCCCACTCTCCTTCTGCTCAGGGCAGACATCACTAATCAATCACAGCACTCATTGCAGCAACCACCCAAACAACACTCTAGCATTCCAGGCCACCAAAAAAACCTGAGAGAGATATTTTCCAACCAGGATGAAATGATTTTCCAGATCCCTTCCTGTTCTAAAACCACTGGAAGTTTGAATGAGGCTCTGATAATGGACCCAACCACAAGGAGACACCACCAAGTGGGAACCTTTGCATAACTCTGATGCGTGAAGTATCATGAAAATGATGTTTCTTAGTCATCACAACAGAATGCAGACAGTGATGAAGTGCATGGATTCAGAAAAAATCATGTGACCCCAAAGAGCCACTCCACCTGGCCTTGGGCAGTGTCCCCAGTATAGATAAGTTTATGTCATGGAGAATCTTTGGCCAAGAGTTCAGGTGACTAAGCACAAATGCTAATCACAGACATTTGTGCACCATCACTTGACAGCCTTGGACTGTAATGTGCTCAGGATACTGTGGTGAGCATGACAGAAAGGTAATGGCCTGCAGAAGAATAAATAGGAGCACTAACTGTTTCCCTGAGATGCAGTGACCTAAGTGGGAAGCCTGCAAAAAGGGGATCAGTCAGCACACCAGCCATCAAACCTTTACAGGTAATTTACTATTTGCTTCCTTAGATTCTTAACTTTATTCTTGATAACAACTTACATGAGGAAAAAACTCTACTTTTGGATAATATTGGTTCTCCCTTCAACCTTCCCTGTGAAAACTGGGCTCATATTGTCTTTTCCCACCTGTTTTCTCTCCAGAAAATAAGAGTGAGAATATCTGTCTACTGGAGAACTGAGGAAATCCATGCACATAACGAGTGAAAAACATTATAAAATGTACCAACCTTACCAAAAGAATGAGGTCACTTAAAACTAATGATGTATCAATGAGATAGTCAGTAAAGCAGAGCTAGAATGTAGAAAATCAAGACTTGAGGAAGAAAGGCAGAAACACAAATAGACATTAAGAGGTCAAACAGGAAACCTGCTGAGGTAGCAGTGCCCTGGTCTTAATCTTCCTGTGTCCCTGGCATTGAGGAGAGGACATGATATGACAAAAGTGTACATCAAATGAAGAAGAGAGATGTTTTGAAATGACCAGGAAAGGTCATTAACCTTCCAAAGGGAATTGATTTCATAGAGTTCATGGAGTGTAGCTTTGTCTCTACACGTCTGAATTTACACAACAGTAAATGGGAGTGGGAATAGCTAGAACTCTACAGGTCGCTGAAGAAGTTTCAGCATTTTACAGTCTAAACCAGGAACAGTGGTGGAAAAGAGATTCTTGGTTTGTCAGGACTGACCCAGGACAGCAACCAGACCCAAGTGAGCAGCCATGATGCTGCATGGGAACAGATTTTCATGGCCGCGATTGGAGCAAATTCTGTATCAGAATTGCTTAGAAGAAGGATGAAGTCTGAGTTGAGTAGAATGTGAGGGGATGGGCTTGTTCAGGGCCAGGAAGGCAAGAGGCAGAGACAATCATCAGGGTTCCTGTGTCCTGGCTATGCTTTCTCCCCAGACCTCCCTCCCCCTGGATACAACCTTCCAGATGTTGACTGTGGTTCTAGAACTGTGAGGTTGAGAAGTTGGTAAACAACTCCTGACTCTTATATGCATAACCACATAGCATAGAGTCTCCTGGTGGGCGCTGCACCCAGGCTGTCCTTCTGTGCTTTGCTGAGTTTTTTTTTTTTCCATTTTAGGGCTAAATTTTAATGTGAAAGTTTGAAGTCTTATACTTTAAACAAAACCTAAAAATTACTGATTGGTTCAAAATGGTTTTATGGAAAAACTAATCTGTAACAAAAACTTGGCATTGAGTGCGAAGGCTCCACCATTTTTGAGCAAAGCGTACAAAGGTTCTGAGGGGGATGGGGCAGGGGAACCCAACATTTACAACAGCAGGCATTTTCTCTTCCTCTTCTTGACGGGAGGGGGGCAGAGAACCGCTCAAATAGCTTCATCAAACACTGTCTTGAGGCCTTGCTGCGTGAAAGCAGAGCACTCCAGGTATTTTACAGCACCGATCTCCTTAGCCATGGCCAGACCCTGTGGGTAGGTGATGGGAGTCAGCTTCTTCTCCTTCAGTTTCTCAATCGTGTCTTTGTCGTCCCTGATCTAAATGTATGGGACATTGTTCAAATAACTGACCTGTTCTCCTCAAAAATGTCATGGTGATGAAAGACAAAGACTAAGAAACTGCTCCAGAGTAAAGGAGACAACAATATGACAAATGAACACAACATATTCCCTCATGCTTGGATCTAGATGGAGGAGAAAGAATAATAATGACCATCGTCTAAGATGTTGACATTTACTAGATAATAGTATTAAATTTTCTATTTTTCCTTGATCTATGTGTCTAATTTGTGCCAGTAAACCCATGCATATATGGTCAATTAATCTATTAATCTATGGCAAAAGAGGCAAGAATATGCAACAGGGAAAAAGTCTCCTCAACAAATATTGCTGAAAAAACTGGACAGTTATACAAAAGAATGAAACTGGACCATTTTCTTATACCAGACACAAAAATAAACCCAGAATAGATTAAAGATCTAAATGTGAGACAGGAAACCATAAAATTCCTACAAGAAAACATAGGCAATAATTTCTTTGACATTGGCAGTAGAAACATTTTTCTAGATATGTCTCCTTAGGCAAGGGAAACAAAGGCAAAATTAAACTATGGAGACTACACCAAAATAAAAAGCTTTTGCAGAGAGAAAGAAACCATCAACAAAACAAGAAAAAGCATGAAAGAAGATATTTGCAAATTATATTTTCAATATAAGAAGTTAATATCCAAAAGTTATTTTAAAAACTTATACAACTCAACACCAAAAAACAAATAATACAATTAAAAATGGACAGAAGAAAAAAATGGATGGAGTATCTGAATAGACATTTTTCCAAAGAAGACATACGGATGGTCAGCAGACACATGAAAAGATACTCAACATCACTCATCATCAGGGAGATGCAAATGAAAACTACAATGAGACATCACTTCACACCTGCTAGAATGGCTATCATCAAAAGACAAAAAAAATACGAAGTGTTGGCAAGGATGTAGAGAAAGAGGAAACCTCTTATACTTGGTAGGAAAGCAAACTAGTGCAGCCACTAGGAAAGCAAAGTAGTGCAGCCACTATGGAAAACAATATGGAGGTTCCTCAAAAAATTATAAACTAAAATTAGGATTACCATACTACTGGGTATTTTCTCAAAGAAAACAAAAACATTAATTTGAAAAGATATATGCACCTCTATGTTTACTCTAACATCAATTGCAATAGCCAAGATATGGAAGAAACCTGTGTGTCCACTGACAAATGGGTAAAGAAGATGTGGCATACATAAATATTATGGAAAATTATTCAGCATAAAAAGAATGAGATCTTGCCATTTGCAATAATGTGGAGGGATCTACAGGCTATAGTACTAATAAGTGAGATAAGTCAATCAGAGAAAGACAAATAGCACATGATTTCCCTCATATGTGGAATTTAAGAAAGAAAACAAACAGAAAAAAAGAGATGAATAATAAAACAGACTCTTAAATACAGAGAACAAATTGGTGGTTGCCAAAGGGGAAGTGGATGGGAGGTGGGAGGATGGGTAATATACAGAGAATTTTTTTTCTTCATTTTAATTTTAATTTTTTCTCCATTTGTAATGCCTTAGTGATTTCTCTTTGTTCTCCTTCACTTTGTTCACTGAAATCCTGGCCAGTGGTTCTATCAGCAGAAATTCCAGTGATTGCCACATTCATTACATAAGACAAGGGTAGTCATAGGCTCATCAGCACTGTGTGACTGCAACTGGTTTTAGGTACAGTTCTTGCATTTGCTGCACTGGAAGAGGTCAGTGGTGGTGCCACCAGTCTTAGACATCTGGAGCTCATAGATAGCCTCCTGAGTTATGGCATTCCTCAATTCCCTCAGTTCATCCCTGGCCATTCCCTCTGCCAGCATTTTGGCAATGAGTCCAGCAGAGATGGCTCCACTCAACACATTCCTCCTCAGGCTGGGGTCCCTAGGCCCTTGAGATTGCTGATTCAGCATGTACCCAGTTCCAGTACTTCATGTCCATGCTCTTGAACTCCTGGTGAATACGATCTTTGATTTCTGAAGTCATCTTGTCAAAGTTGATTCTATAGTCCTTGTAAACATATCCACCTTCAAGGCTACTGAGAATATCTCCACATACTTGTCCCACAGAGTCCCCTGTGAGATAGTAGGTCACCAGGAGAAGAAGAGGGGGTAAAGATGGGGTCAAGAGCCCCTTGGGTGTTTTGGGAGTCCCTGCTTTTGATTTGCTGCTGTTTGATCTTTCCATCAGTGGCCTTTTTGGACAGAAAGTGGCTAAAGAGCTGGAGTCCATCGAGTCTCTCCTGTCTTTGGATTCTTCCCTTATTTTTTTCCTTAGTGGAAAAGGCCTACCTCTGGCTTCCATCCAGTTTGAATAGTTAGCCCTTTTTCCTTCTTTGCTTTATCTCCTTCCTCTCCTTTTTCTCCCTTGGAGGGGAGAAGTGAGGGGAGTCCAGGTGAATTAAGGAGCTGCTTCCAGTTTTTGATGAGGACTCTGGCCAAGGACATCACCTTTTTGTCTGAACAGCTCTTGCAGACCCCATTAATGGCAACTCCAATGCTGGTTGTCTGGAGTAGCTGGATGGGCATCTGACAGCTGTTCAGTTTCTTCAGAAGGTCAAGGGCCCCTTCCATGTTCTTTATGGCCACCGTCTCCTCCAGCTTTCCGACAATCCTCAGCAGCTCCTCTTCCTGGGCCATGTTAGTGCACAACACCCAGTGGGGTGAACTAAGGTGTACTTATCTTGATGAGCATTGACTAATATATAGAATTGTTGAATCATTATATTGTACACCTGAGACTAATAAAACACTATATGTTAATTTTACTTCAATAAAAAATTTTAATTTGTGATCTTTATAATCATACTGTAAGAATGTGTATGCTTGGGAAATATATATGAAAATATTATGAAAATATTATTTTCTTGGGAAAATATATGAAAATATTAGAGGTAAAGAGCACAATTCCAACTTTCTCTCAAGTGAGTCAGAAAAAAATAACATTAGATATGCACACAAAAAATGATGATTTGGCCACTGTCAACAATTGGTGAATGTGGGTAAAGGGTTTTTGTGGTTTTTTAAAAGATTTTATTTATTTATTCATGAGAGATACAGAGAGAGAGAGGCAGACACATAGGCAGAGAGAGAAGCAGGCTCCCTGTGGGGAGCCCAATGCAGGACTCAATCCCAGGACTCCGGGATCACGACCGGAGCCAAAGTCAGATGCTCAACCACTGACCCAGGGGTCCAGTAAAGGATTTTATAGGAGTTCATTATCCTAAACCTGAAACTTTTGTGTAATTTTGAAATTAGGTCAAGCTTAAATCTATGAAAGAAAAAAAGAGTTGGGCCATCCAGATCTGGCAAGACCTTACCAGGACTGGAGAACCACCTGCAGCTATGTGCCCCTTGAGGATGCCAGATCCAAGAAAAGTGATGTGGAGACACATGGCACTGGCCCCTCTACCCCATAACTGCCTTACCTCCAATGAAATGTTGTTCTTTGGATAATTAGATAAGGAATGCGATCTAACACGCCTGTGTGAGTGTGTATAACAGTGTGTGTGAGTACAAGTGAAAAAGTGTGAGAGTGTGTGTGCATGTGTAAGTTGTGTGTTCTCATTCCCAAAACTCATCACTCATCTCAAATAGAGTGGAAATAGATCCTGTGAGGTGTTGTAATCCATGGACTTCTCAGAAACAGAGCCATAAAATGACCACAGTGAATACTTCAAATATATAAAATATATTTTTAAATTATTACTTAATAAGTTGGGGGGAAATGGAAAAAAAAATAAAAACAAAAGGGCCACAGTGAAGACACTTCTCTTACCAGCCCCATACTCACAGTTCCAATATCTCCATCTGTAGAAATTGGTCAGGTTCACACTAGGACCATAGTAAGTAGATCTGCATGATGCTATTGTTTGCCATGTCCATTAATGATTGGTTTTTAGTAGTTTATTCCATCATGTGGGTGGAGTACATCCCAACTAGGCTCAGTGTTGTCTTAACAAACCCTTGTGCCAAAACAACACTGAGCCAGATTACCCCCTCCAGAACCAGTCTCAGGAACTGGCCCCAACCTGTGTAACCCCTGGATCTAGAGCTGGGTCCATGCTGCAGGCTGCAGCAGTGGCTTCTGTCCCTTGTTGTGCCCAAGATTGCGAATCCGAGAAACCACCGAGGAGCCGACACAGATGCAAACACACGAGGGTTTATTTACAAGCTCGAGCTTGGGTCCAAGTATACCCAACACAGCGGAGCAGGGACTTGGACCCCGAGGTGGGTTTCAGCTTAGTTTTAAGGGCTGGTCTAGGGGACCTCCAGAAGGGGTGGAGGAATTTCTCAAGTTCTGTTTACATTCTGATATGGGGCTTTCAAGGGCATTGAGCTCTGTTCTCATTCTGATATGGGGCTTTCTGCCACTGGCTTGGGCTCTGTTCTTATTCTAATATGGGGCTTTCTAGGACATTAAGCTGTAAGCTGTTATCTTCCCGTAACTGAAGTAAGGTAAAATTCAGCTCTTATTCACCGGGGCCTGGGATGGCTGTACTTGTGCTAACACTGAACTTAAAGTGGAATGGCCTTAATTTTCACGGCCTCCACAGGAATGACCGAGGGCATAGGAGGGTCAGAGTTGAGTATGGGGACTTTGACCCATAGATGATGGGAGGTACAGGTATATTCCTCTCCTGTCCTCCAGTCAACAATGCAGAGGCACAGAGACTTCTAAAGGCCTCTCTGAACATGCCAGACATATCCAGAAATTAGTTGTTATACCCTCCTATTCACTACCCCACTTTCCTGCATCATCCACCCCCCAACCCAATTCCCTCACTTCCTTAGGACTGCACTCAAAATAAAAAGTGAACACATACTCTGTATATCTCAGGCTCTGTTTTCTGGGGAGCCCAGGCTAGGATATATTCCATCAAGAACTGAGTAGAAGCAATATCAAACCTGAGAGGATGGGGTGCCTGGGTGGCTCAATGGTTGAGCATCTGCCTTTGGCCCAGGGCATGATTCCAGGATCAGGGATCGAGTCTCACATTGGGCTCCTTGCAGGAAGTCTGCTTCTCCCTCTGCCTATGTCTCTGCCTCTCTCACTGTGTGTTTCTCATGAGTAAATAAATAAAATATTAAAAAAAAAACCTGAGAGGATGAATTCACACTGAAGATCACCATCACGGGACAGAGAAAATGAGTAATATTGTCCCTAACCAAGAACTTCTGCCTGGGTGTGGCAAGTGCACTTCCCTTAGAGCACACAGCAGGGGCTATGGCTGCTTAGCAAACATGTCCCTGGCCTCCTGTTTTCTTTGATGTTATAAAAACAACAGGTGCTATACAGATGCAAGTGCCATTATGAGGCTAATCCATGAGCCTCCAGTCTTCCAAAACTTATGGCTTCCTGCCATGAATTCTGGCCCATGCAAATTCAGTGCTCAGCAAAGAAGCCATCCAAAACCCCTGGTTAAAGAGGACAGGTTTAAATTGGATTTTATGAAATGGAATTTAGATAAGTCATTTGAATGTTAAATCATAAAATTAGAGAGAACTTATTTTTATCATACCTTGGGAGCTGAATATTTTGACATATTAATCAGTTCCCCAAAATGGCATTTATATCAAAATTTTGGTTTCTTTTGATAAAACTCTGTCCCTGTTGTTACAGTATAATGTCAGGTAAGTTGGATGAGGCAAGGATGCCACTGGTGACTTATGACTCGTTCACCATCAGCTTGCTGGGGGCTTCTCTATCCACCTTGAATGGGAAAAATCATCCAGTCCCTAGAGAACTTCCTTAGAAAGTTTCTTCCAAGAAGTTGGTAAGGCTCAGCTGTCCCCGCAGGCCTGTGGAAGAGACTCCTGTGGCTGCTAGATGGGTGGAGCCTGGTCATCAGGAGATTGTCCCAGGAGCCTTGGCCTTGGAAGAGCTGGATGCACTACTGCTAGTTTCTATCTCTGTGCACGTAGCCAGTGGAAACAAAGGTCACAGCTGCTGGGCTAGCATCATCTGCTCTGCTCTGGCCTGTTTCAGAAGCCAGCCAGACCAACACCACATGCCATTAGCCACAAAAAAAGCTGGAAAAGAAGCCATAGCTGTCATGGGTTATTTTGAGGAGGGCCTGTAGGTCACGACCCTCTGTTTCATACTTAAGTTCAGAACCAATAGAGACATGCTAATTATCAATTTCAAAACCAAATAAGTTTTTCAAATGCCAGCTGAGGCATACCAACTCACCCAAGTCATCAGAAACCAAACATCTGCTTTATAACAATACAGCTATTCCTGGACAGTGTAGCCGGGGTGCATGGAAACAGGTGTTTCCTGATTCTATACCTTAGTAGAGGCAGACTTCCGGGTCCAGAGGTAGTCCCTTCCTAACAGTCAGGCTGAGAGCATTATGGGGGTAAGAAGAAGGGTTCTGGGTGGTGACCCATACATCTGCAGTGGTCACCTTATGCTTTTTTGCAACCAATCTATTGGGAAGCCTGGACACTGTAGCAATCACCTCCTGGGCTCATTCATTTGGGGAATATAAAAAATAGTGAAAGGGAATAAAGGGGAAAGGAGAAAAATGAGTGGGACATATCAGGGAGGGAGACAGAACATGAGAGACACCTAACTCTGGGAAATGAACTAGGGGTGGTGGAAGGGGAGGTGGGCGGGGGTGGGGGTGACTGGGTGACGGGCACTGAGGGGGGCACTTGATGGGATGAGCACTGGGTGTTATTCTATATGTTGGCAAATTGAACACCAATAAAAAATAAATGTATTTAAAAAAATAAATTCTTTAAGAAAATAAAAAATAAAATAAAATCTTGTCACCACACAATGCTAAGTGTGGGGTATTCTCTCCTCTGACATGAATTTTTGCTTTAAAAAGTACAATGCAGTCTTTGTTTACCAAGGTCTTTAAAGATTGCTAATTTTCTCCCAGCTTCTAATAGCACCAATTCTTTTATTGCTTTAAATACGGAGTTTATAGTGGATTATTTTAGATTTTCAGCAACCACATGTATTTAGCAATTAAAGATAATAGTGCTGCCAAGTGATTTTGCAAGATGCTGGCTTGTGCTGTTTCTGTTAAACAGAAATCCAGATCACAGGGGCTGTATGCCATCCTCTAGTCCCCAAGCTGTCCAATTAGCTGAAAGCACAAATAATACACTTTTGTTCTTATTTAAATAGACTCTGCTCCACATTAATTCCAAAAGGTTTTATATTAGTTACCATATTCCCAAATATTTCAATAAAAAATTATGGGCCTGCGGTCTTCGTCAGAGCCAATACTGTGGCTGACCTGTCCACAAAACCCCAGTTCTTGTGGTTCTCCACCCACCAATGCCTCCCTACAGGTCCTGGAGACTCTGCCTTAGGGCTTTTCCTGCCCCGGTGGTGTCAGGCCCCAAGAGACAGAGAATTAACGCCCCAGAGGCAGCCTTAGTTGATTAGAAATGGGGCTAGAGAGAGCCCAGCTTCACAGCATCTTGGCCAGAACAGCTCTGGGGAAACTACACACTGTCATCCAGAGGGCCCCCATGGGCCAAGCCCCATGCCCACAGCTTTGCACAGACTAGTTCTTCCCCATAACACTCCTCTTCCCCTCCTGGAGCCCCTGAGTTCTCCCAGATAAACTATCACACTCAAGCCCCTGTCTCTCCTTGTCTGCTTCTGGGACAACCCACCCAAGCCACCCACCAATTCCCCACCACAACTGCCTGCTCTTCATGCAGTCCATAGGAGAAGTGGCCATGTGAGAAGGAGGCTTCCGGGGGACTGAGGGGCAGCAGGCAACTGTTTTGACCCTTCACATGTAGAAGCAAACCCTTCCATCTAGGAAAAGAGGCAGCTGTTGCCATGCACAGGGGATGGGGATTTCCTCAGATGTCCCTAGTTAGAGGACAGCCTTGCTCCTCGTGCAGGAGTTACCTGCCAAATCTTAGCAGCAGCCCTGAAATCTAATCCCCTTCTTTTCCACCCTTCTTTGCAGATACTTAGTAGATCCCTCCCAGGAACAGGGCCAAACAGCAGCTGTCTTTGGAGCACTTGTTTCTTCCTTGCACAAAGAACACGTGGCCTGAGGAGTAATTTGGCATGAGACAATCTGCTTGCACCACCACCATCAGCCCGTCACTCCAAATGGCCTGCTCAGAAGCCCTGTGCATCATATGGGCTGCAGTGTCGCTGGCTATCACTCTCAAGCTGAGAAGGCCAGAAAGAAGATAGTCACCTGGCAACAGGGGTGAGGGCCTGTCTCAGAAGCAGGCCCTGCCACAGGGATCTGGTTTATTCGAAAGGCAATTCTGAGGGGCAGAAAGAGGGGGTGAGGAAGCGGGGCAGGGCAGGGGGCAGCCTCTTCCAGTCACTCCCCAGAAGACCATTCTCCAGCCATACAGGTCAGACAACCTGGGAGAAACAGGCTGGATCCAACAGTTAACAGGGCAAAAAGCAGAAGGGATGTCAGCCCACATGCCATCCAGCACTGGACTGAAGCAATCCTTGTTCATACCTGGCAAGACGGAAGGACAAAAATTCAAAAGCAAAAGTAAAACATAATACAGTAAAAGAACTGAAAGTTCCCAAAAGTCTTCATTATTTATTTGTTATTCTATTTGACATCCCTTCTGCTCTTCCTTAACAGTATGTCTTGGAAATATTAGCAGAGACAAAGTCCCCTCATTCTATTTATTCATCTTGTCCTGAGGTGTATGCAGAAAGGAAAGTGCACAGACCATAGTATCAAAATCTGTAGAGCTATCAGAATCCCATTAGTTGATTTCTTAATGAGGCACAGCTAAATTTTTTTCTGGTTTTCATTATCACAATAATATTTATACTGGCTTCCTGGCTGACTGCTGTGAGTACAGGCACCAGGCCATTCCCTGGCGGGGTGAGGGGCATTATTCACCATGATGGAGGGCGCCGAGAGCTCCCCAGAGGAGGCCTGCCCAGCGTGTGATCCCACTGTGGATTTATAAGCATGCCCTCCTGGGATGCCCACACCAGCAGAGTATCATCCCATCTCTAGCTCTTGCCACTCTGCAGAGGAGTTGTAGCTCTTTGTTCTTTTTATTTGCATTTCTTTAATTCTGAGTGAAATTGAGCAAGTCTCTCTTTTATATGCTTATTGACTAATTTCATTTCTATTTCTATGAACCTCCATTTTCAGTTGGGTTTGTAAACAATTTTCTTATTGATTGATGAGAGCACTTTGTAAAATGTGTTGCTCAAAGAAGCGTGTAAGTCCTACACCAGTTGGGCTGCAAATGTTGTCTTCAATTTGTTTACTTTTCCATCACTGGTGATTTTTTAAAATATTTCTAGTCAAATAGATCAACATTACCCATCAAAGCTTGCAGATACATGTCCTGCTTAGAAAGGAATTTCCCACTTACAATTACAAACAAATTCACCTTTTTCCCTTCAGAATGTTTTAGTTTTAGTTTTGTCTTATCTGCAATTTCTTTTGGAGTAGTAAAGCACCGGGTCAGAGTTCAGCACTACTTTTCTCCAAATGACCAATTGTTTCTAAACCATGCACTGAATAGTCTTTTATCTCTGATTTGAAATGTCAATCTAGGGATCTCCAGGTGGTGCAGCAGTTTAGCGCCTGCCTTTGGCCCAGGGCGTGATCCTGGAGACCCGGGATCAAATCCCATGTTGGGCTCCCGGTGCATGGAGCCTGCTTCTCCCTCTGCCTGTGTCTCTGCCTCTCTCTCTCTCTCTCTCTCTGTGTGTGACTATCATAAATAAATAAAAAAAATTTTTTTTAAATGAAATGTCAATCTACCAGAGGAACTAAATTTGAATATTTGTTTATATATATTTTGGAACCCTCTGTTCAATCCATGAAAACCTTCAGTATGAACCTGGCTTAGGTACTGAAACTTCACAATTCGTTTTATACTGAACTCTTCTTTCCTCATTCTTCTTTTCCCTCAGTTTCCCTCTTCCTTTCCCTATGTCAACTTCCCCGCATGTAACATGTCAGTATTTGCATTGGAATTAGACTGATTTTGTGAGTAATGCAGGTTAGTGGTCAATTTTACAATATTGAGCCATTCTATGGGCAGCCCAGGTGGCTCAGCGGTTTAGCGCCTGCCTTAGGCCCCGGGGCGTGATCCTGGAGTCCCGGGATCAAGTCCCACATCGGGCTCCCTGCATGGAGCCTGCTTCACCCTCTGCCTGTGTCTCTGTCTCTGTGTGTGTGTGTCTCTCATGAATAAATAAATAAAATCTTTTAAAAATAATAATAAAATAAAATCTTTAGAAAGAAATGGTGACCTAGCCCACACTCCCACCCACCCTGGCCCTGTGCTCCTGCTCCTCAGTTTCCTCCATCTTCCTTTACATCTATAGCATTGACCATCTCTAACTGACCTTGTCATACCAACTGACTCACTGCTGTGAGCAAATAGGCTTCCTGATGGCAGGGTCACCAGCCACTCTGCTCCCACCAAGAACCCGAGACAGTGCCTGGCCCACCGGCACTCCAGCAATGTGCCCAATGGAGGGACCTGAGACATCATGAGGTCAGTATTGACATCTTCCTCAGATCATCTACCCAGGTCTGCTAGGGCCATGGGAGCTAGAAGCAGGGAGGATATGGGGATGGGCAAGAACACTGTGGAATGACACTGCTCCAGGAAGCAGAGAGGCTCTCCATGAAGCCAGCTGGCCATCCAGCCTCCTCCAAACTGCAGGAAGGAGGGAGTTCCAAAGTTTCCTTACTTGCCTCTACCACTCACCACTCATCCCACCTTGTTTCATAGCAAAACCTCTAAGCTGAATGCACATCAGCAGTCTCACCTGCCATCCCATGGGCTAAGTTATGTTCTCACTCCATTCTGCAAATAAGGAAGCTCCTGGCCCTGGTGTGTGACACCACCACCAATCCCCCCCCCCCCCCCCGGGATCTGAAGACAGCAAGCAGTCTCAGCCCCCTGAGAAGGCAGCCTATCTCTCAGGTCCCCTGGGAGGGGCCGAAGGAGAGTCCTTAACTTTGGGCTGGTTTTAGGGGCCCTGGCCCTGTGCACAGCTGACTTCCAGCCCTACATCACCTGTGGCACCCAAGAGGGACAGAAAAGGCATTTGGGGGAAGCTCATAGTACAACAGAAAGAATTACAGATTCAGGATGGAGGCATTTCAGCCAACTGGAAATGGCTTCTCATTTCCCTGAAAGTCATCCTTACTAGAATACACTAAAAGTAGAAATCTCTGAGAGGGGAAGGAGGGAAGTGGAAAAAGTGGCCCCCAAAGATATCCCCATCCTAACTACTGGAATCTGAGAATGTTGCTTTATGCCTCAGAAAAGGATTTGGGGTATGGTTAGGTCAAAAATCTTGAAATGAGGAGATGGTCCTAGATTTTCCAGTGGGTCCTGGAATTCTATCACATGAGTCCTCACCAGAGGGAGAACTGACCCAGAGAAGGGGTAGGTGGAGACAGACGCAGAAGGACAGGGTGCCCACACAAGCAGAGGAGCACCACAGCTGCCTTAAAGAAGCAGGAACAGGCTGCCCTCGGGCCTCTGGAAGGGCACCCTCTGACCCCCAATTAGGGCCAGTGATGCCAACTTCAGATTCTGGCCTCCATCTGTCACTTTGAGCCCCCAGATTTATGGCAATTCATTACAGCAGCTCCAGGAACATAGCACAGTAGGATGTATATAACTCCTATGTCATGTCATATATAACATGCAAAATTGCCCTGATATAGGAAATGTAAATGCTGCCAACACTTATGCTCAGCCTGCCCTGACCCAGCTCTGCGCTGGCTCTGCCCTACCCTTGAAGAAGACAGAGTCGCTTCTGAGCAGTGCTCCTTGACTTGGTCCTACCATTTGACCTTCCCTGGGGCCACCTGCCAGGACAAGGTGCCTATTTGCCTTTTCATAGGAAAGTACATTTCTCTTATGCTTCCCATTCAGGAGATTGCACCCCCTCTGCCTTAGCATCCTTGATGCAGATCTGTGAGCAGGGGCAGTGCTGCCTGGCTCACCTAAGTCAGGGTGCAAGGTGGGAAAAAGGTGCCAGGAAGCAGCAGCTCCTTCTACCCTCCCCTGCCTCGGGCAGGGTCCCGGGATACAGATGCAGGAAGAAAGTCTTCCCTGCCGCAATCCCAGGGGGAACACCTGCAGAACCCTCCTGTGCAGCCACAAGGAGTAAAGTAAAATTCTAGAAAACCAAAGTGAGGAGTTAGTGAGTGCTCCCCACAGCCGTTGGCAGTTTGGAACTTTGTGCTGCCTTCCCTCTGGGGCAGGACAGGAGGCAGGAATGTGGGGTGCTCCACTACTGATGCCCCATGAAATCTGAAGTCAGGGGATGCCTGGGGGGCTCAGCGGTTGAGCATCTGCCTTCAGCTCAGGGTGTGACCCTGGGGTCCTGGGATCAAGTCCCTCATCAGGCTCCCTGCATGGAGCCTGCTTCTCCCTCTGCCTGTGTCTCTGCTTCTCTGTGTGTGTGTCTCTCATGAATAAATAAATAAAATCTTTTAAAAAAAGAAAAAGAAATCTTAAGTCAGGAGAAACAATATGCTTAAAAACAAAGCATGGATTCTTAATGGATTCAGGAGGGCGTGAGGGCAGAGATCAGGACTGGGCTGGCCAGGACCATCCTTCCTAGTTTGTAGGAATTTGGATTCATTTCTAGAAGCAGCTAAGTGCGGGGCCTGGGTGCAGAGAGGTCTTGAGGTAAGGGGCCAGCCTATCAGGCTCCCAACCACAGAAGTTCAGAGGCAGGGGGAGAACAGCCTGTCCATTTTCCAGCCCACAAGCTGCTGCAGGGAGGTTGCATAGGGGCTCCCTGGTTCTGCTCATCTACCCCCAGGGGCCTAGAGCCTTCCCTCACACCCCCCCACACTGGAAAGCCCTCCCAGCAAGTGTGTCTGGAGTCCCACACCCTCCAACTTTATCCCACACCACTCCTCTGCAAGTCACCACTTGATTTGTAAACAAAAGCAGCACTTTCCCCTGGAACCCAGTCTATCGGGTTACAGCTTCCCCCAATCACTTCACAGGTGCTTCTAGAAACCAAAGATCTCCTCCCAACTAGCCCACACAGGACAGGAGGGAATGTAGCTCTGGCCTGGGGTCACCTCCCAACACAGACCTCCAAGCCCAGTGGGAGACAGGACAGGAGCAGAGGCCTGCCCAGCCCCATGGACACACACTGGACACATCACCATGCAGGAAATAGCCCCTTATTCTTACTGCACTGTGCCTGTCCCAGTTCCCAACCTGGAAGCTTCTCTAGGCCTGGCTGGATATTCCGTCACAATCCCAATTTTTATTCTTAGCTGGTCACATTTCCAGTTATTTACATATATCCTTTTTTTTCTTCAGTACAGACCCTTTATCAGGTCCATCCAATGCCTAAACAGTTTGGATTCATGGAAATAGTTCTCTCATGTTTGAGAACATTTTTTTTTATCACTTCTTGTTTCTCTATGGGAGCTCAGAAATAGGCCACTCTGGTTTTGAGAGCAGGCTCTGGAGCCAAGGAAAGGTGTCCAAGCATGTGGGGTTGGGGGGGTGCCGGGTCAGGTATCAGGTATGTGGAGGAGGGAGGTGCTGTGTCAGATACATGGGGCGGGGGATGGCGGCGGAGGGGGGGTGCTGCCGGGTCAGGTATGTGGGGCCGGGCAAGCCAGCCCAGCCCCCAGGCAGAGCGCTTAGCTGGAGCTGCCAGTCCCAACCCTGCGGGGACCAGCAGGGCAGTAGGGGCACAGCCAGTCCACTCCACAGAGTATAGGCCCAGGCATCCCTCCCTCCACTGGCTTTGTGTCCATTTGCCCCATCCCTATCCCTGAGCCTCTCCATGCCTGAGAAGAACAGAGAAACAATAACATTCAATGCACGGTAATAATACACAGTGACCTACATCTGCAGAGGACAGAAAGCCAGAGATCACAGTCTGGGTTTGCTGAAGAGACCTCCCAGCCATAAGGCCCCAGGATGCTGAGAGCGTCCCTATCATCTTTGGATGGAGGTCAGTCACCAGAGTCCCCTGACACGGAGTCCACCCCTCCTACCCTTCCTCTGCTGCAGCTTCCTGGGACAGCTCTGCCCCAGACACAAATGGGGTGAGGGCCCTATGCAGGGGTTTTATGTACCCACCTGGGTGCCCCAGCCTTCTTTCTCCCCAGCCGGCAGCCACCTTCACACCTACATTCTCAGGCCTGACTAGGACGCAGAACTTTTTGGCTGTTCCCCTCAGACCCAAGCAGAAAATGTATTCTTGTTTTCTGTCAACCCTTTTATCAAAGGGGTGCCTCAAAGGCAGGACACTCAGTTCCCTGCAATGGGGTCATTTATCTGTCCCACCTCCCAGTTCTACAGGAAGGCTGACTAAATGCTGATCTCAAGATACCTTGGGCTACTGCTCCTTCTTGATTTTTTAAAATCGCTTGAGCCTGAGTGCTGGGGCAGCCTGCTGGTGAGGGCCGTGGAGGGCTCTGTCCACCACTGCCTCCGACCTGTCACCCACAGCCCATAGCTCACACACAACACTGCGTGGAGAACATTCTCCAAAGAAGACACTTTGGAGGTTGCTCCTAAGAATGTAAAGTATTCTGCTCACACCCTTGAAAAGTCACAGATGGTTACATGGGGACCAAGTGACACTCGACATCCTGTTTTGAAATTATTGCCTCCCATTCATCTATAACCGGGGCTACAGACTAGGGATTAGAATAGTAAGACTTCAAAACCTAACAGCCCATCTCCTGCCCAGCCCACCAGTTCAGCCTCAAGGGGAGGGCTGTGCATGCCATAGTGGTATAGGGACACAGGCCTTGACCGAGCTTCCTTCCTTAGGATGAATTGTTTCTGAAAGATTGATCTATCCTTCATGCAAAGGACTCCTGGCAGGACCATACCTGAAACCTCCATGTGGTCTGGAGTCCCAGGATAACTCAGTTGAGCAATGAAACATTATTCTGTGATGAATTTTGTTCCTACCCTGTGCCAGGCACCAGTGCCAGTGCTGGGGGGAGCAAGCAAGGGAGAAATGCTCCGCCACTAAAGGTCCGGAGCCCTGGAGTCAGTGCGCATCGCCCACGGAACTTTTAAAATGCAGAATGCTCTCCATTCCAATCAAATTAAAATGGGGGTCAGGGAGGGTAAGTACTTTAAAAGCTCCCAGTGATCACAATGTGCGGCCAAGCTTGAGAGCCAATGCTTTTGCACATTACTTGTATTTTAAATGTTTATTTATTTTTGAAACAGTGCCTTTTAAACTCCATTGTGCCTATGAATCAGTGTCCCAGGGATCTCATTCAGGGCAGGCCTAACTCAGCAAGCCTGGAACCGGGCCCGGAGCCCTGCATGGCTAACAAGCTCCCCAGTGGTGCCAGTGCTGCCAGCTGCACACTGTGCTTTGGGTCACGTGGCTCTGAACTCTGTTTCTCATTTGGCTTTAATGGCAAGTCTCTCTGGTGGCTCTTCTGCAGCTGGCACGTTACAGGACCAGATGTTGAGGCTACATGACAGGGGTTTTAAACCTCTGATGCTTTGTAGAGAAGCAGGGGCGGGGTGGACAAAGGAGTGATACTGTGAGTGACATCAATGAAGCAGGTGTATCTCCATCTCAGTGTGATCTGTGTGCTTGAACCCAGCCCTGCCGGTTCTTGAAATGTTTCAGATTGCTTCAGAGAAAGAGCCACTGGTTCACCGGCCTGTGTCCTCAAGCACACTGTGACTCCACACAGCCACAAAGAGCCTCTAGTGTGCTTTCTGAAACCACCAAGACTCGGTGTCCTTTTCCCAACACCCAGATTGCAGAGTCTATGCACATTTCTCACCCAACTGCCCCAAGAAGAATGAGTTCCGGAGATCCCAACAGATATGCTGAGAAGCTGACAAGACAGTGCCCGGTGGCCTAGTTACAGAAGTCACTAGGTTCAGCTATATTAGGCAAGCTTCTCCATTCTGGAACTTTCCAGAGTTTTTAAAATTCTAAAGCCCAAGAAGAAGATGCAAGGCAGAACTTTTCGAGACTTTTCCAGGGAAATCTTAGTAATGTCTCCCAGAAGACTCTTCCCTAGGACATAGCTTGGAAAGACTCCCTCAGCCAGAGTCACACCTTTGATGAAACTTTCCATGACAGTCACAATTCCCTCCTGGGATACACTAGTGCTACAGGCCACTCACCTGAATCCAGGCTGCCAGGTTCTCACATCGGAAGCACCAGCTCTGACCAGGAGGAAACCAGTATTTGCATGGTGCTTCTCAGATTAGAGAAAATTACAGATTCCCATAAATGTGCATGCCAGGGCCCGTCCCAGAAACCTCAGGTCTCAGTCCTAACAAACACCACTGCCAGAATTATAATTAAAGGAATCTAATATCCAGTGTGGATGCGTTTCAGACAAGAGGTTTTGTTGCTGTTGTTTTAAGTAGGCTCCACACCCAACACAGGGCTTGAAGATCCTGAGAACTTGATCCTGAGATCAAGACCTGGGCTGAGATCAAGAGTCTGATGTTTAACTGACTAAGCCACCCAGGTGCTCCCTGCCAAGTTTTCTGACTGCACTGTTTTCTCACTGGCTTTCTGAGAACAGCTGCTTTATTTTGACCAGCATTCTCAAGGTGTGCTCTATGGAGCCAAGCATAGGCATCATCTGGGAACTCACTGGAAATGCAGAATCTCAGGCTCCTCCCCAAGGCAGTGAGTCAGAATCTCCGGGTTGTGGACCGGTGGTCTATGCTAACAAGCCCTCCAGGTGATTACTGTGCACTGTGATGTTTGACAATCACCACTTGACCAAAGTGCCCAGTGTAACAGTATCCATCAAGCTATATCCCACCAGCCATATCTTTGGGTTGCTTGTTAGTCTTATTTTCTTTGCAAGTTTATTTTACTTGGTCTTTCCACCACCTGCCCCTCATCACAAAGAAATTGATGCAGAGCCATGTGTGTGTGCTACAGAAAAACCATGCATACAAACTCCCCAGAGGCCTTTAGGTAGGGCACTTACAGGATGTCCTGAAGAATACACCCTGTTTCTAAAGCCTCTTAGTCATATTTGGGGCCATACTTCTTCCAGTTTCTAACTGTGCTCTTGGTATAATTGTTTTATTCCCTAAATCCCCAAAGTGGGTGCTCTGACCCCATTTTCAGTTCCCCTTGGCTAGCTCTTAACCACTGATGAGCACTGCCTTCCCTGTGGGGCAGGGGAACCATGCTGGCTGCACAGGCAGCTCACCTGGAAGATATAGGCAGAGCATCACATAAGCACTCCCAGGGAGGGGAACTGAGTACTGAATAGTTTTAAAAGCTCCCCCATTATTCTAACATACAGCAGGTTTGAGAACCTAGTGTTAGGATTTGAAGCCTGAGAAAAACAAAACAAAATGCTTTGGAAACTGCCAAGGGCCAAACTGATCATGGCTGAGAAAAATATAAACGAAGCAAGGAAGGTGGGTCCCTGGTGGGATGGGGAATGAAACCTGTGTGGGGGCGTTCCACAGCCTGACCGCGTCTACTGGTTCTTGTACAGCAGGGTCAAGGTTCACTGTCATTCAGGTGCCAGCATGGCCTGGGTCGATGGTGTCTGTGTCCTCACTACACCAGCCCAAACTCCTGGGTCAGGGCCAGGTGTAGAGAGGAGTCTGGATCTAGGCCATGATGCTGTATGTGCTGTCTCAGATATGCCCACAGGTACCCCCTGGCAGGTCTCATGGGCCCATTGCCCTCCCCACAGAGGACTGCTGCAGGATGAGGGCACTGTGGTGTCTGCAGGGCACTGTGGTCGGGACTCAGCACACCTTCCCCTGCTGCCCGTGTTCCTCTGTACATATTGCAGATGTCTGCATTCCTTGTCTCGGCCTTTGCCTAAGGCACTTCTCCTGACACAATACACTTTCACTCCTACACCACCCCATGCCCCCAGGGTCCATAAAAAGGCAGAAACCTTCTGTCCAGGGCTGCTTGGCAGGAAGATGACCCTACCACCACCACCCCCAGCCTGCACCGTGTGTGATCTGACCCTCACTGAGGGATGTTCCCCGGGGAAAGGAGCGGCTGGAGGGCCAGCGCCTTCTTGGTTGCCCCTTGCCTACACAGGCCCAGTGAGTGAATGGAGCCTTCATGGTTAATTTCAGTTTGGTTTGTTGTCCTAATTGGCAGCTTGGACACCTGGCAGCTTAACAGACAGGTGCTCAGTTGGTTGTGTCAGAATGAGTGAGCAAATGTGCAAGGCAGGGGCTCTGTCCAGTGATCCTGAGACAGGCTGTGGGGCCAAGGTCCTGCCATCTTTGCCAGAGCTCAGTGTGTCATCTCTGAACTTTGGCTAAAAGCGCTCTCAGTTTCTAATGTAGCCACAGATGAGATCCCTTTCTTCTTATCAAGTTAATGTAAAATGAACTAGAAGATTATTCTGATTAAAGCTTCTTTTTTTATGAAATCAGATATGGATTTTGCACAGATTGAGATGTGAAGGCAATGAAGCTCTTACCCAGTAAGAGCTGTTAGAATAAATGAACACATACTTGAATGATGGGCACAAACATGGCAAAGATAAGTGTCCTGGAAGAAGCCAAGTCCCATTCTCCCAATCTTCCCAGCCCTCAGCTGCATCCTCATAATCTGCTTCTGACAAGATCTCCTCTCTCTCTCTTTGTCAAAGTGCTTCTCTAAAATATCCTCAAAGCACTGAGCATGCAGTCAAGAGAAACATCAACCAACCACAAGAGGGAAACCCTGGGGAGATGAGGCAGCAGGGGAAGAAAATCTAGTCTCTCAAATCCCAACACAAAATAGTTTAATGGGCTGAATGTGTCCCCTAAAATTCATGTTGACACCCTGACCCCCACCGTGTGTGATCTGACCCTCACTGAGAGATGTTCCCCAGAGAAAGGAGCAGCTGGAGGGCCAGCACCTTCTTGGTTGAATGTGACTGTATTTGGAGGTAGGGACTTTGAAGAGGTGATTGAGTTGAAAGAAGGCCATTAGGGTGTGTCCTGACCAGGATGGCCAGTGACCTCATCAGAAGAGATCTGAACACACAGAGATACCAGAAGAACGGCTCTGTGAGGGTACAGCAAGGATGCAGCTGTCTGTAAGTCCAGGGACACCGGGATCTTGAACTTCCAGACTCAGAACTGTGAGAAATCATATCTATGTTGAATCCCCACATGAGCACTGCCCTGTCATGGCTGTCCCTGTGCACTCACACACTCAGCAGCTAGGCAGAGGGACAAGCACAACACTTACAACAAAGCTAGAAGGCAAGCTGCACCCACACCCAACAACAAAAGGAGACAAACACCCACAGCCACCAGCCCCAAACAGTGGGATGAAGTGGACTGCCAGGCCTGAGGAGAGAACCCCAACAGGATCAGAGGGCTTTGAGAGCCAGTCTGAAAACAGCAGGTGAAATGGGGAGGGTTTGTCCCATTCACCAGGGAGGGCCAGGGGTCCACAGTGAGGCGAAGCGAGGCAGGCAGGCTGGGCCATTCCAACCCTGCACCCGGGCCCCCACGGCTCCCATCTAGGACAGAGCCCACGCTGAGGGGAACAGAGATAGAATGGAGCAGGATGCCCTCAGCCACAGTGGTAAGGTGTGCAGGCCATCTGGGAAACTGTTGTTTGACATACAGCAGAACACCTGGAGTTAGACATGCTCTCCTCTGAATTAAAGGTTCAGGAAAACTTACTTCATTTAGGAAATGAGCAATAGAAATGAGTCAAGTCCAATACTCCACAAAATTAACATAGGAAAAAAGAGAGTAAGAGCAGAATAACATGCCCACCAACCAGCAGAGCATGCCAGAAATCAAAGCTAAGACACATTCTTCCAACACAGACTAAGACATTAAGCACATTAAGTGACACAAACACCCTTCAGTATTTTTGGAAAAACTCACAAATAAGGTCAAAAAAATAAAACAAAAACAATTAGAGATAAAGGAACGTTATTTCAGATGTAAAGACTAAGCTATAGGAATGAAGAACAAATAAACACAAGGAATCTCCTTAAAGAAATAGAAAAGAGGAACTTTATAAAGGTAAGAACCATGGACAAAAATCTCACATAAAGCAGATAAGAGCCAGAGGAAAAAAATCAGAGGAATGGAAGATAATATCAACCCAGAATGACACTATCAAAACCTATTCAAGTAAAATTATGAAACTTTAAAGGAAAAAGAAAAAAAAAACCCTGGGCATCCAGGCAAAAAGAGGAAGTGACTTGTAATGGAAAGGAAAAAGAATTATCACCAAACTTTTCTACAGCAACACTTGGCAACAGAAAAAAAGATAGAGCAGTATATTTAAAAGACTCATGAGGAAAGATGGGAGCCAAGCATTTTATAGGCAGCCAAACTGATTTAATTATGAAGACCACATACAAACAGCTATCATTATGCACCAACTCAGGAAATAACATTCTCTGGGACACCTCCTGAGGTATCTAGTGGAAGGAGCTTCAGAAGACCAAGATGACTGCAGGGTCATGCACCTGGGAGCTGGTGGTGGGCATGGGATGCATAGTTACCCACAGGACCAGAACTAGGTAGGGGCCACGGGAGTCTGGAGCTGAGCCAACCGGCAAGTCCCGTGCCATCACAGGGAGTTGGAGAACTCAGAGTGCACGCCGAAGATAATTCTACCTGGGCTGGCAATCATACTGGGAGCAGCAATAATCAGTTGTTATTCTTATTTTGTTGACTTATAATGTGGAATAAAACAATAATTATGGCATACTCTAATTTTGTGGCCTTAAGAATCAGGATTTTTGCTACAGGAGAAATGAGATACAGCTAGAATAGAAAAGAGGGAAGTAAAAAGTCTGTAAGTCCTAAATTTGGATCGACAATGGCCCTATGGACTCATTAGCTACTTTCCCTTTAAGATAGATAGGTAGAGGGGAGCCTGGGTGGCTCAGTCAGCTGAGCATCTGCCGTCGGCTCAGGTCAGGATCCCGGGGTCCTAGAATAGAGTCTCGCATCGGACTCCCTGGTCAGTGGGAAGTCTGCTTCTCCCTCTCCCTCTGACTCTTCTCACTGCTTGTGCTTTTGCTCTCTCTCTCAAATGAATAAATAAAAAAATCTTTAAAAAAGATAGATAGGCGATAGAGAGAGAGAGAGAGAGAGAGAAACAATAAGCCACCCAGTAGCAATGAATGTGTTTAGCTTCAAGAATATGATCTTCACAATAATTTTGTGAATTTATTGTTCACTTTTTGAAGATATATGAAATCAATGCAGTGTCTTTATTTTTTAATAATAAATAATGCAGTGTCTTTAAATAAAGGGAAAGCATCGACCATTTACTCTCATTTTCTTATACAAAACATACATCTGGGAAATCTGTAGTAGATAGTAAAAATGTCTCAAGCACTAAGCATCAGCTGCTGACCTTATGAAAAGAGAACCCTTTTGAGGTTCCCTCATTCCTCCTGATGAAAGAACCATCCAGACCTGCTTGGTCTGGATGGTGAGATGACCCCATGCACCTGATCAGACTCTGGATCCAGCGTGAAAACCAAGCACAGCAGAACCATTACTCCACACACTTACATTTTGCCTACAAAACCCAGCCTGGGAAACTCAGGCCAACGAGGCCGCATCCATCAATGGAAAGGAAAAGAAGTATGGAGAGGGGACTGTAAATTAAGAGACAAATCCCTTTTTTTAAAAAAGATTCAATTCTTAAGCAATCTCTACACCCAACATGTGGCTTTGAACTGACAACCCTGAGACCAAAAGTCTCATGCTTCACTGACCAAGCCAGCTGGGGGCGCCAAGACACATCACATTTAAACAGAGGAAGAGGAAACTATAGTGTCCAGGAAGTACACATAGTTGCTAAACTAAAACAGTGCAGTGAGATGATCCCAGGTGGGCACAAAAGGGATTCTCGGGGCTAGCAGATCCGTGCCATCACCTGTGTGGTACTTTGAGGGTGTCTGCCTAAAATCATTTACTAGGCCATACATTCAACGGAGTCTTCTGCACCTGTGTTTTATTTTATGACACAAAAAGCTATACAAGAGAAAGTCATATAATCACCTAAAGAGCTTATGGATTCATAGAATTTCTGGTGTGGTGGATCTGAGCTGGAGCCTGAGAATTTACTGTCCTACTTAGCTCAAGAGCAACATTGACACTCCTGGTCTGCACACCAGACTCCAGGTAACGGAGACAGAGAGCAAGCAGATCATCTACTAAATTTATGGATAGTACTGAATAACAATAATACTATAGTGTGTGGCCTCTTTGCATGGATTCCAGCTCTAAGTACCTCATTTTGCTTACTTATTGCAAATGTCCTGAAGTTGATATGTGCCTTTGAAACATGGAGCCACAGAAACGGAGAGGATAGAGTAATGAGTGCAAAGACCAAGGGAGTTGTTCTAGGGTTCACAGCAGGTACATCCAATTCAAGAGCCTGTGACCCCCAGTGACTCCCTTTGGATAGGAGCCATGATTTGACACTGAACGGTAAAAGTAGGAATGTAAAGCTGGTTCCGTTCTTGAAGCATCTTCAGGTGTTGGGAGTTAACCCATGTTTGCCAAACCCCAATAACTAAGAAGGCGTGGGGTCCTGGCTCACTGAGCACCAGCTCCCACATACCTGGTAAGCTGTTGTGCAGTGACGTTTCAGTTAGCTGTGCTGTGTGACAAAACGCCAAGACTTAGTGGCTTAAAACAATAACAAGTTCTTATTTCTTGTGATTCCATGGTCAGCTAGGCTCCTCTAGGTTTCACTCCTAGGCACTTACCTGGGACTGGATGGCATAAGATGGCCTCAAGCCCGAGCCTGGAGCCCAGGTGCTAGCTGCCAGCTGCGCCTCACTCTCCTCTCAAAATTTCATAGCCTAGATAGACTTCCAATGGGACAAACCCTGATTCACAAGACCTGTCAAGCCTCTGCAGACGTGGGGAGCCCAGTTTCCACGTGGGGAGCACTACACAGGTTGTGGATCCTGGGAAGCATGGCCAATCGGGGGGGCCCCTAATGCAATGCACTCCCCCTCCCAACACGCCCAGGTGAACACTCGGAGCCTGCCACCATCCCTGGCCCATGCAGCAACAATGAAGGAAGCACTGCCCAACCACAATGTAGCTGGTGCAAAATTGTCCAAGCGGGCTTCAGGGCCACAGTCTCCAACTGCAGCTACAGAAAATGATGGCTGGGGCGGGGGGCTTGAGGCAGCTGGCCCCACAGGGTCTGAACTTGGCTGTGCACAGACCCACTGGGCATCAGAAGGAATGCACAGCACCACCTCCAGTGGATTCACCAGCATCTGTCTGAATCTTACCGGGGCCTGAGATCACCCCCAGCTTGCAGGAAAGATGGAGCAGAACCATGCTTGCACCTCTGCAATCTTCCTTCGAGTAGCCTCCTCCTCAAGTGTGGTCCAAGGACCAGCAGCCCCACACTGCCCCAGAGCTGGCTAGATACACAGAATCTGTATTTTAACAAAATCTGCCAGTGACTCATGTGCATAAGAAAATTTAAGAAGCTGTAGAGACCATGGACTTAGTTCCTTTAACAAATAAATTTCAAAGACACACACACACACACACACACACACACACACACACACAATAGAGAGAGAGAGAGGAAAAGAAATCCATAGATTAAAAGAGATATTTGAAACATGCCAATAAAATGCAACAGGCAGACTTCCTAGGGATCTTGATTTGTATCAGCCAACTATAAATACCTGAACAGGATACTGGATGTTAAGGAATTGTTATTGATTCTTGAGTGTGATAATGCTTCATGGATTATGTTAAAAACCTTCCTCCTTTAGAAGCATCAAAATGTTTACTGAGAATACAGTAGGACGCTTGGAATAGGCTTTACAAGGATTCAGTGTGCAGTGTATGCGTGGGGCTGGATACAAAGATTGCTTGCATTGAGCAGCTAGCAGTGTGTATGTAGGGGCCCAATAAACTCTCATCTCCACTGCTGTCTGGATTGTAAAGCTCTCACAGGAAAATGGTCATTTACTTTCCCAGTGTTTTCATAGGAAGTTACAGACTCCTCATTTTCAGTCCTCTTGAAACTCTCTCTGAAAATTAGGCCCTGGAAAAGATTTTTGTTGTTGTTGTTGTTGTTTGTTCTTATACTTCCAGACATCCTTTCCTGGTGCATTTGGTGCCAGGGCTGAGGTCTGGGAATCACTGATTGAACTCCAGTGTTATATCGAGAAATAGTCAATCCCGCAGAAGCTCAGCACTGTATCAACAGGGCAGCCAAGAGAGGCAGAAGTCAGGAAAATGGGGTATTGAAATAACCATGATAATTCAAAGATGGAAATAAGTCAGCTTCTTTCTTAACAACAGGGCCAGAAGAGCCTGCTCATTTTTGTCAGATTCTAAGCCCCAGGAAGTGTGATGGAGAGGAAACAGGATGCCAGCTCTGGGTGCTCTGCCAGGCGGTGCCCAGGACCCCACAATTTAACACAGGAGGGAAAATCTGACCTGTGATACTCCAGGCAGGATAACCAAGCTGAAAATCACAGTTCCTACCACATTCCCTAAAATTCAGCCATTAGAGAGTCATTCCTTTTGAATTAACAAGCATTCTCATTTAAAATGCATGTGCCTCTGGGAACATTAGCACAGATATTGTACTCTGAACAATCTTTTTTTAATAAGATCTTGCAAGACTTTAGCAAATTCAAATGCCAACAGGATAGAAACCAGTTACATAAATGGGCAAATCTGGCCAAGAAAGATACCATAGAGTTGGCAGGGGCAGAAGAATTAGGACTGGTTCTCCCACTAAAAAGCCTTCAAATTAATAATGGTGATAATGCCCAGTGCTTAACAGTGACAGAATGGACATATCTGCCAGCCAATTTTCCACCCCTAAAATGCAAAGGGGCCTGGGTTAATGCTAGTGGTGTAACCCGGATGGCAAATGAGCAGAGCATTTTCTCATGTGCGTGTTGGCCATGTTTATGTCTTCCTCTGTGAGATTTCTCTTCATGTCTTTTGCCCATTTCATGATTGGATTGTTTGTTTCTTGGGTGTTGAGTTTAAGAAGTTCTTTATAGATCTTGGAAACTAGCCCTTTACCTGATACATCATTTGCAAATATCTTCTCCCATTCTGTAGGTTGTCTTTTAGTTTTGTTGACTGTATCCTTTGCTGTGCAAAAGCTTCTTATCTTGACGAAGTCCCAATAGATCATTTTTGCTTTTGTTTCTTTTGCCTTCGTGGATGTATCTTGCAAGAAGTTACTGCGGCCGAGTTCAAAAAAGAGTGTTGCCTGTGTTCTCCTCTAGGATTTTGATGGAATCTTGTCTCACATTTAGATCTTTCATCCATTTTGAGTTTATCTTCGTATATGGTGAAAGAGTGTGGTCTAGTTTCATTCTTCTGCATGTGGATGTCCAATTGTCTCAGCACCATTTATTGAAGAGACTGTCTTTCTTCCAGTGGATAGTCTTTCCTCCTTTATCGAATATTAGTTGACCATAAAGTTGAGGGTCCACTTCTGGGTTCTCTATTCTGTTCCATTGATCTATGTGTCTGTTTTTGTGCCAGAACCACACTGTCTTGATGACCACAACTTTGTAGTATAACCTGAAATCTGGCATTGTGATGCTCTTGCTGCTATGGTTTTCTTTTTTAAAATTCCCCTGGCTATTCAGGGTCTTTTCTGATTCCACACAAATTTTAAAATAATTTGTTCTAACTCTCTGAAGAAAGTCCATGGTATTTTGATAGGGATTGCATTGAACATGTAAATTGCCCTGGGTAACATTGACATTTTCACAATATTAATTCGGCCAATCCATGAGCATGGAATATTTTTCCATCTCTTTGTGCCTTCCTCAATTTCTTTCAGAAGTGTTCTGTAGTTTTTAGGGTATAGATCCTTTACCTCTTTGGTTAGGTTTATTCCTAGGGATCTTATGCTTTTGGGTGCAATTGTAAATGGGATTGACTCCTTAATTTCTCTTTCTTCACTCTCATTGTTAGTGTATAGAAATGCCACTGATTTCTGGGCATTGATTTTGTATCCTGCCACACTGCCAAATTGCTGTATGAGTTCTAGCAATCTTGGGGTGGAGTCTTTTGGGCTTTCTATGTAGAGTATCATGTCATCGGCAAAGAGGGAGAGTTTGACTTCTTCTTTGCCAATTTGAATGCCTTTTATGTCTTTTTGTTGTCTGATTGCTGAGGCGAGGACTTCCAGTACTATGTTGAACAGCAGTGGTGAGAGTGGACATCCCTGTCTTGTTCCTGATCTTAGGGGAAAGGCTCCCAGTGTTTCCCCATTGACAATGATATTTGCTGTGGGCTTTTCATAGATGGCTTTTAAGATGTAGAGGAAAGTTCCCTCTATCCCTACACTCTGAAGAGTTTTGATCAGGAATGGATGCTGTTTTGTCAAATGCTTTCTCTGCATCTAATGAGAGGATCATAATGGTTCTTGGTTTTTCTCTTGCTGATATGATGAATCACACTGATTGTTTTACGAGTGTTGAACCAGCCATGTGTCCCGGGGATAAATCCTACTTGGTCATGGTGAATAATCTTCTTAATGTACTCTTGGATCATATTGGCTAGTATCTTGTTGACAATGTTTGCATCCATGTTCATCAGGGATATTGGTCTGTAATTCTCCTTTTTGGTGGGGTCTTTGTCTAGTTTCGGAATTAAGGTGATGCTGGCCTCATAGAACGAATTTGGAAGTACTCCATCTCTTTCTCTTTCCAAACAGCTTTAGTAGAATAGGTATGGTTTCTTCTTTAAACGTTTGATAGAATTCCCCAGGGAAGCCATCTGGCCCTGGACTCTTGTGTCTTGGGAGGTTTTTGATGACTGCTTCAATTTCCTCCCTGGTTATTGGCCTGTTCAGGTTTTCTATTTATTCCTGTTCCAGTTTTGGTAGTTTGTGGCTTTCCAGGAATGCGTCCATGTCTTCTAGATTGCCTAATTTATTGGCGTAGAGCTGTTCATAATATGTTTTTAAAATCGTTTGTATTTCCTTGGTGTGGGTAGTGATCTCTCCTTTCTCATTCATGATTTTATTAATTTGAGTCTTCTCTCTCTTCTTTTTAATAAGGTTGGCTAATGGTTTATCTATCTTATTAATTCTTTCAAAGAACCAACTCCTGGTTCTGTTGATCTGTTCCACAGTTCTTCTGGTCTCGATTTCGTTGAGTTCTGCTCGAATCTTTATTAACTCTCTTCTTCTGCTGGGTGTAGGATCTATTTGCTATTTTTTCTCTAGCTCTTTTATGTGTAAGGTGAGCTTTTGTATTTGAGTTCTTTCCAGTTTTTGAATGGCTGCTTGTATTGCGATGTATTTCCCCCTCAGGACTCCTTTTGCTGCATCCCAAAGATTTTGAACAGTTGTATCTTCATTCTCATTAGTTTCCATGAATCTATTTAATTCTTCCTTAATTTCCTGGTTGACCCTTTCATCTTTTAGCAGGATGGTCCTTAACCTCCACGTATTTGAAGTCCTTCCTAACTTCTTGTTGTGATTTACTTCTAATTTCAAGGCATTATGGTCTGACAATATGCAGGGGACGATCCCAATCTTTTGGTATCGGTTCAGACCCGATTTGTGACCCAGTATACGGTCTATTCTGGAGAAAGTTCCATGTGCACTTGAGAAGAATGTGTATTCAGTTGAGTTTGGATGTAAAGTTCTGTAGATATCTGTGAAATCCATCTGGTCCAGTGTATCATTTAAAGCTCTCGTTTCTTTGGAGATGCTGTGCTTAGAAGACCTCTCGAGGGTAGAAAGAGCTACATTGAAGTCACCAAGTATAATTGTATTATTATCTAAGTATTTCTTCACTTTGGTTATTAATTGATTTAAATATTTGGGAGCTCCCAGATTCAGGGCATATATATTGAAGATTGTTAACTCCTCTTGTTGGATAGATCCTTTAAGTATGACATAGTGTCCCTCTTCATCTCTCACTACACTCTTCAGGGTAAATTTTACTTTATCTGAGGATGGCTACCCCTGCTTTCTTTTGAGGACCACTTGAATGGTAAATGGTTCTCCAACCTTTTATTTTCATGCTGTAGGTGTCCTTCTGTCTAAAATGAGTCTCTTGTAGACAGCAAATAGATGGGTCCTGCTTTTTTATCCAGTCTGAAACCCTGCGCCTTTTGATGGGGTCATTAAGCCCGTTCACATTCAGAGTTACTATTGACAGATATGAGTTTAGTGTCAACATGATATCTATTCAGTACCTGTTTTTGTGGATTGTTCCACTGAACTTCTTCTTAAAGGGACATTTTAAGAGTCCCCCTTAAAAAGTCTTGCAGAGCTGGTTTGGAGGTCACATATTCTTTCAGTTCCTGCCTGTCTTGGAAGCTCTTTATCTCTCCTTCCATTTTGAATGAGAGCCTTGCTGGATAAAGTATTCTTGGTTGCATGTTCTTCTCATTTAGGACCCTGAATATATCCTGCCAGCCCTTTCTGGCCTGCCAGGTCTCTGTGGAGAGGTCTGCTGTTACCCTGATACTCCTCCCCATAAAGGTCAGGGATTTCTTGTCTCTTGCTGCTTTAAGGATCTTCTCTTTATCTTTGGAATTTGCAAGCTTAACTATTAGATGTTGAGGTGTTGAACGGTCTTTATTGATTTTAGGGGGGATCTCTCTATTTCCTGGATCCGAATGCCTGTTTCCCTTTCCAGATTAGGAAAGTTTTCAGCTATGATTTGTTCAATACATATTCTGGCCCCCTGGCCCTTTCGGTCCCCTCAGGAACCCCAATTAAACGTAGGCTTTTCTTCCTCAGGTTGTCGTTTATTTCCCTTAATCTGTCTTCATGGTCTTTTAATTGTTTGTCTCTTTTTTCCTCAGTTTCCCTCTTTGCCATCAACTTGTCTTCTATGTCACTCACTCGTTCTTCCACCTCGTTAACCCTTGTCATTAGGACTTCTAGTTTGGATTGCATCTCATTCAATTGATTTTTAATTTCTGCCTGATTAGATCTAAATTCTGCAGTCATGAAGTCTGTTGAGTCCTTTATGCTTTTTTCTAGAGCAACCAGTAGCTGTATAATAGTGCTTCTGAATTGGCTTTCTGACATTGAATTGTAATCCAGATTTTGTAACTCTGTGGGAGAGAGGACTGTTTCTGATTCTTTCTTTTGAGGTGAGGTTTTCCTTCTAGTCATTTTGCTCAGTGCAGAGTGGCCAAAAACAACTTGTATTGGGAAAACGAGAAAAAGAGAGGAGAGAAAGGAGAGAAAAGCGAAAAAGAAAAAAGAAAAAAGGACGAAAAAAAGAGAAGAAAAGAGAAAGAAAAAGAAAGAAAGGGAAAAAAGGGTGGGGGGAGCAAACAGAAGTGAAAAAGAAAAAAAAGAAAAAAAAGAAAAAAAAAACCACGGGGGAGTATCCTCTGATTCTGTATACTGTAAGTGTCCCTTGACTTCCCCTGGAACTGGTCCGTCTCGCTGGTCTTCTGGGGGAGGGGCCTGCTGTGCTGATTCTCAGGTGTGAGCACTTGGGGGAGCTGCTCTGCCCCTGCCTGGTGCAGGGCTCAGTCGGGGTGTTTACCCCGTGAGGCCCCAGGAGGAACAACCGCAGTGGCGGGGCCAACTCTGCAGCCCTGGAGTCAGCTCCCGCCGTAACTCCGGGGCTCTCCATCTGCAGGGCCTGGAGGCTCTGGGGCGGTGCCGCTGATCTGCTCAGCTCGGGGCAGGAGCGTCCTCGCTGTCCTGGGCCCTCCCGGCCTCTGCCTGTCCCTGGGGGAGGCCGGATCCTGGGCTGTGTCCCGGCGCCCTGTGCTCCGGGGCCTGCGCTGTTGGATTCGCGCTCCCGCCCCGCAGCCCCCTCCGCGGAGCTGCCGCCCGAGCCCCTCAGAGGTGCTCCGGGTCCCGCCGTGCGCGCTGCAGCCCTTAGGGAGCTCGGCACACTCTCCCGGGGCACAGGTGCCTGTTAGTGTCCCCGGGAGCCCGAGGGCATCCCCGCCCTCCTGGGTCCTGCTCCACCTCCCTGCGAGCCCCTTTCCTCCGGGATGGTTGGTGCAGCTCCTGCTCCTCCGGGATGGGGCTCTCCTGTCCTGGGGACACTCACCCCGGCCTCAGCCCGGCTCCTCGCGGGGCCCCTCCCCCTTGGAGGCCTTTTGTTTCTTTATTTCTTTTTCCCCCGTCTTCCTACCTTGATAGAAGCGCGAACTCTTCTCACTGTAGCGTTCCAGCTGGTCTCTCTTTAAATCTCAGGCCGAATTCGTAGATTTTCAGGATGATTTGAAGGTTATCTAGGTAATTTGGTGGGGACAGGTGACTTGGGGACCCTACTCCTCTGCCATCGTGCCCCTCCTCTCCGTACCTGCTCCTCTTGCTCTTCCAGCATGTTCCCCACGGTCCATGGATTTGCACACTTCGGTTGAGTGGGGCTGATCCCTGGCCCCCTGCTGTGACTCAGCCTGCCAATCAGATGCTCCCCCCCCCCCCCCAGCAACAGGGATGAGTCAGCATTGAGCCAGCAGGAAGTTGCTAGACTCTTGCTGGAATTGAGGGGAAGAGGCACCTCTTTTCCCTGGTGCTGTTTCCTGGGCCGTGTTTCCTTGCACCTGGGAGCCCACCTAGATTTGGCCTCTGCAAAGCCTCACAGCTCAGAGATGCAGAAAGGAAACAGGTTCCCAAATCCAAGAGAGATCTCTCATGGCCTGTATTTCCCATGCATTCCCTCCTCTCTTTAGGTGGGTGTAGACCCAGTAAGCATGCTCAGTGTGCTGATGGATGCTTAATGCATGCTTTGAGTGATGCCTGGTTCTTCATGGCTCCATCAGTAATACCTCAGTGTCCTGGGATACACAGGGGCACTCACATTCCCACTGGGGAAAGTCAGATTTCTCTCTGTGGCTGTATTTACACCATCAACAACAAAACACCTTAATTTTGAAAGAATCTCAAAGTTAAACAAAAATTACAAGAATAGTAGAAAGACCTTCCCTCCCAAATTGTTTAAGATTCAATTGCCTGTATCATGATCTATTATTCCCATAGAGCTTAGTGTGTAATTCTGCACACTAATTTTTCAGAATTCCTACAAATAAGGACGTTCTCCTCTGTAACCACAAAGCAACTATCATAGAAATCAGGGAATTATCACAGACACATTAATTAATAACTTCTAGTCCTCAGGCCCCATTTATATTTTCTCAGTAATGTCCTTTAGAGCAAAAGGATCCGGTTCAGAATCAACATGTTGCAGTTAGTTATCATGTGTCCTTCAGTGCGGAGTAGTTCCTCAGTCTGCTGACACTCATGACCTCAACACTTCTGAAGTTTGCAGATTAGGAATATTTTTGTCTGATGTTGCTTCCTACCAGGGCCATCTTGGCAGGAATATCACAGAGGTGAGGCTATGTTCACTTGTGGTATCCTTGAGAGTGACGCAATGGGCTACACATTCATCATGTTCATCCTGGCCCTGCAGGACCAGCAGAGGGCTGCCAGGCTGAGGGCCATTTACGTGGAAGGTTATAGGTGCCCATCATGCAGGAGCAGGGAGGTGGAGACTTCCAGCATGACCGATGAGATTTGCTTCTGGGGACTCGGGTTCTGGGAACAGGGCAAGGATGAGGGGTCCTCATCCCCAGAGGCAGATGAGTCACAATACTTGCTCCAGACTTCCAGTTATGGCTGTGTGAGTTTGGGCCCACGTTTCCCTATGCTAGTCTCCATTCCTTTGCTGTAAAATGAAGATGACCCAGTCCATCCTCCCCACTTTGCAGGCTGGTGTGTGAGTTACACATATGAGCAGGAGGGTTGAATATCAGAAATTCTTGGGCAAACATATTGCTTGGCGCTCCTTACTTGGGGTTTGGCTGGAGTTTTGTTGTCACTTCACCCTGTTGTCTCACATTTCTGCCAACTTTGGTTCCCTTCCTCAGATGACAGCCCTTCTGGGAGAAGAACAAAGTTAAAGGCCAGACACTACTCACCTTCAAGACTTACTATAGATTAATCAAGGTGTGTGGTATTAGTGAGAAATCAAGGTGTGTGGTATTAGTGAGAAAATAAACAGAGATCAATGGAATAGAATAGAGCACCCAGAAACAGACCCACATATTTAACTGATCTTTCACAATGTAATTAAAAAAATACAATGGTGCAAAGATAGTGTATTTGACAAATGGTGCTGGAACAAATGGAAACAAACAAAAAAACAACAGTAAAAAAAGAATTTAGATACTGACCTTACATCCTTCTGAAAATTAACTCAAAGGATCTCTGACCTAAATGTAAAGTGTGAAACTATAACACTCTGAAAATAACACAGGAGAAAATCTAGATGACCTTGGATTTGATGATGATTTTTTTAAAAGATTTTATTTATTTATTTATTCATGGGGGACATAGAGAGAGAGGCAGAGACACAGGCAGAAGAAGAAGCAGGCTCCATGCAGGAAGCCTGATGTGGGACTCGATCCCAGGACTGGGGTCATGCCCTGAGCCAAAGGCAGACGCTCAACCACTGAGCCACCCAGGCTTCCCAATGATGATGTTTAACATACAACACCAAAGGCATGATCAATGAAAGGAACTTGATAAACTGGACTTCATTAAAATTAAACATTTCCGTTCTGTGAGAGATGCTGTCAAGAGAATGAGAAGATGAGCCACAGACTGGCAGAAAATATTTACAAAAGACATAACTGATCAAGACATGTTGTCCAAAATATACAAAGACCTCTTAAAACTCAACAGTAGAAAAGCAAAAAATCCAGTTAAAAAATGAACCAGACCTTAACATACACCTCACTGAACAAGATAGACACAGCAAATAGAATATGAGATGATGCTCCACATCATATGTCAGTAGGGGAATGCAAGTTAAAGTAATGGTACCATGACACACATTTAGAATGGCCCAAACCCAAAACATCGACAACACCAAATTCTGGTGATTATATGCAGCAACAAGAACTCTCATATACTGCTGGTGGGAATACAAAATAACAGCTACTTTGGAAGACAGCTTAGTAGATTCTTATGAAACTAAATAACACTTGGTGTATGATCCAGTAATCATGCCACTTGGTATCTACCCAAAAGGAGGTGAAAACTTATGTCTACAGAAAAGCCTGCCCACAAATGTTTATAGCAGCTTTCTTCTTAATTGCCAAAACTTGGAAGCAACTGAGGTGTCCTTCCGAAAGTGAAAGGATAAATAAGCTGTGGTCCCTCCACACAATGGAATACTGTTAGATGCTGAAAAGATATGATCTGTGAAGCCACAAAAAGACCTGGAGGAAACTTCAATGTGTATTACAAGTGCAAAAAGCCAGTCTGAAAATGTGGCATACTTAATGATTCCCACTATGCAACATTTCAGAAAGGGCAAAACTGTGGAGACAGTAAAATGACCAGTGGTTGCCAGGGCTAGGGAGAAGAATGGGATGTATAGGCAGAGCAGGGGAACCTTAGGACAGTTAAACTACTCTGTGTGATACAATAATGATTGGTACATGTCATTATACATTTGTCCAAACCCATAGAGTGTATATCACCAAGAGTGAACCCTAATGTACACTATGAGCTTTGGGTGATAACAATGAACCATTCTGCTGGGTAATGTTGACCATGGGGGAATTTATATATTTGTGGGGATGGGGAGATTTGGGAAAAAATGTCTGTACCTTCTACTCAATTTTGCTGTGAACCTAAAACTGCTCTGAAAAAATTTTTTTTGAAGATGAAGTAAAGCCTTTCTGCATTCCATGTTAAAACATCTTCAAGTCCTAGGGAGCCCTTGTGACACTGTGACATACTTTGCTACACCATCTTTTCGTACCATGCTCCTACCTCCTTTGTGCTTGACCAAACAGTGGCCTTCCACTGAGGACTTGGTTTCCTTTCCCACTGTTGGTCGGAGATGGGCGTAACTTTTGAACTTTCTATGGAAATGAAAAGTTCACAAGACCTCCTTGATACTAGTTACTGACATCGTCTTTCCTTTCCTTTTTTTTTAAACTGGGATTTCCTCCCAGTTACACCATGACAAAACTTCCTAGGAGCTCCTTTTAAACTGAATGCCTCTCAGGCTTTTTCATTTGGACACCTGGTGGGGTGCAGCAGCATTATAGATTTGGATTTCCTGAAGCCTAGGACTTCTGACAGCCTGTGCTTGCAGGTGTGCTGCTGGGTTGGCCATTCAAGTGGGGTGGCAATAGGTCTGCAGCTCTCCCTCCTGCCTGCATCATAAGCTCACTGAATCACAGTGTACCATGAATGGAGATGTTGGTTCCTTCAGTGTGCACACCAGGGACACATAAGTAAAAGACATCATTAGTGAGAAGAGAGAAGGCTCATATTTACACCCATTTCTTTAGATTGGGTACCAAGCATAACAGAGAATAACAATGCTCAAAAGAAAAAGAAAATCGACATCTGAAAGGCTTGAGAATCGAAGGTATAATTAGCATTATGTTCATTTGTTTTGCTTTTTAATGTAATTTAATTTTTAAGTATTTTTTTAAAAAAGGTTTATTTATTTATTTGAGGGGGCAGGGACAGAGTGAGAGGGAGAGAGACTCCCTGCTGAGTGTGTGCCCTACACAGGGCTTGATCTCGTGACCCTGAGATCATAACCTGAGCCGAAATCAAGAGTAGGACACTTAACTGACTGAACCACCCAGGTGCCCCACATTTTTAAGTATTATTAATTTTAATTTTTTTCTAGCTTTATTGATATAATTGACATGTAACATTGTGTAAGCCCAAGGAGTACAATGTATTGATTTGATGTTCTTATATATGGCAAAATGATTACTACCATAGCATTAGCTAAAATCTCTATCCTGTTACGTGATTAGCATTTCCTTTTTTATGATGAGAACATTTAAGATCTATTCTCTTAGCTACATTCAAGTACATAATCCAGTATTATTACCTATAGTTGCCATGCTGTACATTATACATCTCCCTATACATTGTACATCTCCCTATTTTCCTCAACCCCCAGCCCCAAGTAACCACCATCTACTCTGTTTCTACAAGTTCAGCTTTTTCAGATTCCATGTATAGGTGATTTCATGCAGTATTTATCTTTCTCTCTCTGACTTACCTCACTTAGCATAATGCCCTCAAGGTATCATGTAAATGGCAGGATTTTCTTTTTTCTTCTTTTTTGCATCATTATCCACTCATCCACTCACTGATGGCCAACTAAGTTGTTTCTATGTCTTGGCTGTTGTAAATCACTCCAATGAACTGGAGGTACAGATATCTCTTTGGGGTCTTGATTTCAGTTTCTTTGGATATATACCCAGAAGTAGAATTGCTGGATCATATGGTAGTTCTATTTTTAATTTTTCGAGAACCCTCCATACTGTTTTCATAGTACCTGCATCAAAGCACATTCCTATCAGTAGTGCACAGGGTTCCCTTTTCTTCACAATTTCACTAGCACTTGGTTATCTCTGGTCTTTTTGATAATAGTTTATTTTGTTTTTTATTTATTTTTTATCTTTTTATATTTTTAAAAGATTTATTTATTCATGAGAGACAAAGAGAGAGAGAGAGAGAGAGGCAGAGACATAGGTAGAGGGAGAAGCAGGTGCTCCTCGCAGGGAGCCCAATGTGGTTCTCGATCCCGGATTCCGGGATCATGCCCAGAGCTGAAGGCAGACATTCAACTACTGAGCCACCCAGGAGTCCCACTTATTTTGTTTAAAAAAAAAAACTTAGCAAATGCTTTTTTTTGGAATCTCAGAAGTGGTAAATATGTTCTCCTCTTTCTTAGGTTCCACGGCCTCCCTTTGGAAAGCTCAAATACTTCACTGGTTGGTTTTGTTGGGAGTCATGTCTTTTCTTCCTTGCTGAGCAAACCCACTTTTGAGCCATGAAGCTAAGTGCCTGGCCCCAAAGGGTGACCATGGCTGGTCTGAGCCTTCAGGGAAGTCCACACCATCTTCCTGAATCCTCACTTTACCAACCTCCTCAAAGCCAGGGGAGATCCATTTCTGGTTAATAAGTCTTAAGATATTCATCAGTTGGTACTGATGGCTGCTGGAAAATGTTTTTGCTTTCTAATAAAAAGGTAAGAGAAGACTGAGAGAAGGAATCTTGCTGCCCTGTGTAGCCCATGTGGTCAAAACAGCACATGAGGAGTGGGAAAAAAATAGACATCCTTGTGTAGCTGAACCAACACCAGCAACTGTCCATGTCCAGATGTCTTGTTATATGACAATACAATTCCTATTTTTAATCTATTAGACTAGTTTTCAGGTGCTGACTGACAAAGCATTCCTGCCTGACACCAGGTCCACCCTATTTAGTTAGCCTATAGCAGAGAGTGGGAGTGTTATTTCTGGACGTGTGAATCCAGTAACACCCCAGGGTGCATTTAGCATCATCCCCATGGAAATGCATCAGTGACACCGTCATGCATTTCTTTTCTTTTTTAAAAGATTTTATTTATTTATTCATGAGAGAGAGAGAGGCAGAGACACAGGCAGAGGGAGAAGCTGGATCCTTACAGGCAGCCTGACATACTCGATCCTGGGACCCCAGGATCACGCCCTTGAGCCGAAGGCTGCGCTAAACCGCTGAGCCACCCAGGGATCCCCCGCCATGCATTTCTTAAGCTCAACATTGAAATGTTTCAGGGTCATGGTTGGGCACAGGACGGTGGGGAGGACAAACATGAATGAGAATGAGGTGTGGAGGATTTATTTGGGTTGATGACCCTTTCTGGTATCTTTAGAATGGCTCTATTGGTGGCTAGGACTGTGCCCTTTCTTGATGCTTGTGTGGTAGGTTGTATTTTCCACACATGGCCACAATGATATCTTTTACCACATATACTTTTCTAGAATCTTGCCATGTCCCCATCATGCCCCTTTCCTTTGGCTGTGAAGGTCTTTGTGACTGCTTCAACCACTAGACTCCGGAGGAAGGGACACGATGAGCTAAGGATAAGTCATACAATTGCCATGCATTCCTCCTTGGATATTTGCATGGATAGCTGCCATGCTGTGAGGAAGCCCAAGCACCAGCACCCTGAAGATTGCTGAGGCCCCTCAGCCCTGCCTGAACTCCCAGAGGATGGTAAGTGCAACATCTGGAAAGTAATCTCTTCAGCCATGTTGAATTTCTTTGGCTGACATGGCCTGGAACAGAGATGAGCTACCCCACCATGTCCTGACCAAGCTGCAGGTTCCTGAGAATGATAAATGGATGCCACTGGTTTAGCAGGAATAATGCAGAGGGCTAATCGTTTACCTTGGCAAAACTTGTGCTTAAAACGCAGAGTATATTTTAATCATGAAATTAATATTATGTTTGCTTATTTTTTTTAAAGCAATTGTGCTATCTGCTATAAATAAAAGTGTTCCCCATGGAAAATAGAATGCTGGTGGTAAACAGAGAGACCACATGGAGTAAGCCACCCAACAGGTGACAGCATGTTATAGGCAGCAGACTGATGCTCAGTGGCTGGGAGGCACAGTGGTCAGGAGGAGCAAGCCACTGCTCTACCTGCTGAGTGACATGAGGATAAGCAAGCATTGGATGGAGGAGCCCCATGTGAAGGACCCTGAGCCTGCCCAGGGCCCAGGTCCCCTGCTGCCTGTCACCCCTGCAGGCTGATTCCTCCACAGATACTCCTCAGACTTCTAAGCTCCAAATATGTCAGCATCCTTGATGCCTCTCCCCATGCACCTTTGGGTGGCTACACTGTGTTGTTCCTACCCCCCACTGGATTACATCATTTGCAGGCATCCTACCTGATATATATCCCTCTCCAGGAAGCCCCACTGCTCCCAAGCCAACTTGGCTGCCTTTCTGCCTCTCATCTGGTTCCCCAGATGGACTCTGTCCTTTCTGAGGACACTGTAGGCTGATTGGCCACACTGATAGCGTTGGTTGACTGTGGCAATGAGCACCAACTGAGACACGACTCTCTGCTTGTGAGAAGTGCAGTGCTGCCCCTAAGGGAACATTGGCTTCTGTAGAGTTGGAGTCTGGGGGTGATCTTGAGGGGAAGTGAGGCTGCTGCTCACCCCACACCATATTGTCCTGTGTCTGTGAAGACAGGTGGCCATCTCTTTCTCCAGGGTCAGCTCCTCTTCCAGGATCCTAACAGCCTCCCATGGAGAACCCATGAGCTTGTGCTTGCTGGAAAGGAGCCTGCCCAAGAAAATTCTCTTTTTGCTGAGATCTGCCTGGAGCCACAAGATGAATCTACCACTTAGTGTCTGTAACTTCCTCAGAATTTGTAGTAAGTTGGGCTTTGACGATCACCTTTATCTCCACAAAGCTTAATTCAAGAAATGATGTTCCTTGATCAATATGCACATCAATTTCAAGCCAGAGTGTGCTATGAAATTGCCTCTTCTTAGGTCAGGCTGGCTGCAGCAGGAATTAGCCATTTGAAACAAGATGAAAGAGCCTACAGGTTTATTGTGACTGATGATTCCTAGGAGGTGGGCACTTTCTTCATACTTCAAATCCTTACATTTTTTCCTAAAGCCACAGCATTTCCAGGATAAATGAGACAAGAAAGTACTTGTGTAATGAGGTGTTTACCAATTCCTTCTGTATGGAGTGCCAGACTTGGCCAGACAAGGAGATTAGACAGCAAGCATGCACATACTCAAGCACACATATATGTGCACATGCAGGCACAATGCACTTGCTCACATGCATGAGCACACAGAGACTTGCCATCCTCAGGCAATTCCCTGGGTTCTGTTTCACTGAGGACATCCATAGCATAGCCAACAGGACAGAGTCTGGATGGCCTGGCAGTTCTTAGCCCTAAGAAAAAGTGTTGTTAGACTCTCTTCATTTCGGCCCATACATAGCATGAGTACCTGCTCATGACATTAATGTGACTTATTTTTTCATTATGTACTTCTGTTTTTCAGAGCTTATAGAGATAAAAAAAAAACTTGGCTGCTGGGGAAGCAGTGTCTGCCACCAGTGATCTATTGGCTTCTACTGCTGGGCCTCTGATCCAGAAGCCACCTTGAGAGCTAAGAGTACCAGGTGCCTGAGAATGGCAGGAAGCAAGGGCTCTCTAGCTGGGCTCAGATGCCAGTGTTTAGAGGGACTGACTCCAGTTCCTCATGCTTGATGGGCGAGCTGCTCTGAGCTTGAGAGTCAAACCCTTTGGTTGGCAAGAGGGGTCTTCTTGCACACGGGGTGCTCAGATGGGTACAGGGTGCTGGAGTTTGTCAATGGACCTTGGATTCAACTTTCTGCAGCATTTCTCCCTCTGCACTTTCTCCTCCCCTTTTCCATCCTGTGACCCCTGACCCTGCCAATCACAAGGATGCCGCAGCTTGAATTGAGATCTCCTTCCTACCTCTCCCAGGGGCATTTGCTTTGTAAGCCTCACTTCTAATTGTGGGATAGTAACTTTTACACCAAGATAAAAGGTAGAAAAGGAGGGGAGGGATTTGGGGGCCTGTGATGGGCTTTCTGACACCCAAAAATCAAGCTGGTGGACATTGGGTTTGCTTGAGACCGCCCCTGTTCATGCCCACTGTTCCGGGGTTATTACTAATAGCAATGCTTTTTCTCTCTTGAAATGTCCTAGTCTAAATGATGATACCAATCCTCTGCTCACAGATCATTTTGGAAGCAAGCACAAGTTTAAAAAGATTGCGGGGGGTGAGTGGTGGGGGGGCATCAGTTGTCCCTGGGGGACAGAGCACTGAGGTATAGACAAGTGGTACAGCTTCTCCTGACCCATCCTTGGAAGCCACAGGTTACTTTGGCCATGCTCTGCTGGTCAAACCACCCACAGACTCAAGCAGAGGGACACAGATCCCACCTCTTTCTGGGAGGAATGTCAAAGAATTTGGGGGTCGCATTTTATGTTGTCACGGTAAAGTGGCAAAGGCACACACCACACTCACCTAGTCATGTCACTGTGGTCTTAGTCATTGATTTGCAGGCGGCAGGGACATCAAATCAACTTAACGTATGTTTAGTCATACTGTTTCTCACTTGGTCCTGAGCAGTCCTGCAAGTACATGAACTTGGTATTGGGTTAGCTGTAGAGGTGCTTCAACATCCCCTAGAGGGCTTACTGACACACAGATTCCTAAACCCCATCTTCAGCCATTTCTGATTCAGTGGGTCTGAGATGGAGCTTGAGAATGTCCATTTCTGAGATGGTTCCAGGAGATGCCCTTGGAAACATCAGCAGATCCTGCTGGTCTGGAGACCAGCACTGAGAACTGTTGAGAATGAACTACCTATGACCAACCAGGCCTCAGGACTTTGGAGGCCCCAGTGATTAGAAGGGTGCTCTGCATGCATTTGATTATGCCCTATCAATTAAAAAAATTGAACACAACCCAGATTACACATTTTAAAATTATACTTGAGTGCTACTGTTCATCTATATTAAATATTAATGAACCTAATATACATTTTTTATGTTTCCAGTTTAAAATATATGTGAATAAAAAATTCCCAGTATTTTCTTCCTGTATTCCAAGGCATGGCTTGGGAGCATGCTGGGTGTCACAGCCCACATTGGAATCCCCTGGGCAGAGCACGGTGAGTGGCTTCAAAGCCCAAGCGTTCTTAGTGCTCAAGTGCACAATTTGTAATCATAGCTCATGAATATTCATTGGACCCTGAATCTCTGCAAGGCAGTAGGTCATGCACTATAAAATATTCATAAGAAGCGAAAAATTAATCTTATAAACTAGTTGCTACTTTTGAGACTATATATTTCCTGTCTTGTTCCAGTGAGGACTTCAGGCAGCAGAGCAAACTAGTTAGGAAGAGTGTCAGTACATAAAGAACTAGCTACAAGACGACATGAGTGGTTCAGATTCTAGTTCAACATTTATAAGCTGCATGACTTAGTGAGCTATTATGGGCTGGATCATGTGGTCCCCAGATTCCTATGTTGAAGTGCTAACCCTCAGAACCTCAGAATGTGACTAAGTTTAAATGAGGTCACTAGGGTGAGCCATAGTCCAATATGACCGGTGTCCTTCAAGCAGTTGAGATTAGGAAGACTCCTCAGTGGCTCAGTTGTTTAGTGTCCTGACTCTTGATTATGGCTCAGGTCATGATCTCAGGGTGGTGAGATTAAGCCCCGAGTCAGGCTCTGCACTCAGAGGGGAGTCTGTTTGAGATTCTCTCTGCCTCCAGCCCCCACTGCTCACATGTGTGTGCACACTCTCTCTCTAAAATAAATAAATATTTTTTAAAGGAGATTAGGACATAGACACACACACAGAGGGAAGACCATGTGGAGACACAGGGAGAAGGAGGCCATTTGCGAGCCAGGGAGAGAGGTCTCAGGAGCAAGAAGCCCTGCCAGTACCCTGAGCTTGGACTTGTGGCCTCCTGAACTGTGAGGAAATTAATTTCCATTGTTCAAGCTCCTCAATCTATTGTACTTTGTTATGGCAGGCTGAGCAGACTCACACCCACTTACATCAATTTAGGCATAAAAAGGATTTTTATAACTCTTGTAACTGGGAGGCTCAGGGCTGGGCGTGGAGGTAGCAACATTTGGGGATGCCAGGATGCTGTCAGGCCCTTTCTTGCCCTCTATCCACCTAGGTTCCTTCTGGGTCTGGCTGCTTCCCCACCTGCTGTGGCTGCCATACATACCACAAGAGTCTTTCCTCAATTTCCACGTAGCTATGCTGTGAAAGATCTGATGGGCCCTGCTGGGGGGCAGAGCCACCTGCAGACTAACTACTGTGTGCACCTTTGGCCTATGAATTCCCATCTCTGTGTGTCAGGAGGGCAGGGATGTGCAGACACCAGCCAACGTAGGTCTGCTACAGCCACAGAGCTGGACAACAGAATCTGTATTATGGAATGTTATGTATCACAGAGCAAAGCAACTCCAAATTATTCAACAAATGGTCTAATATCCTAGGTGAGTGTCAGTGCTTTAGGGAGATTTTAATGAGTGCCACCCACAAGAAAGGGTCTTGTAGTTAAATATTTTTGGGAAATGGTCATTAACTTCCTTTCTGGAAATTCAAAATGAATATTCCCGAATTGAAGGCCCTTTCCAATTTGAAAAAAATCTCTCTTTACCAGTTTCACCCCAGGTTTACCAAGTCCCTTGTCCTCTCCTACCTCCTAGAAATCAACAGCCTGACACGTGAAACTAGTGTTCCTGGAAGCTGTCTGGAAGCGTGGGCCCCAGGCTTCAGGGGGGCTTGGGCAAGCACACACTTGCTGATCTCCATAGTCAAGGGCAGCAGGGGGTCCCTGAGTATAGAAACCAAAGCTGATGGACAAAGCTACATGCTTAAGACCTCCCAGCAGGTGAGGTTTGGGGCCAAGTTCAACTCCACATGTCTCACTGCCAACCTCGTTCTCCTTCCAGTAAGTCCTGTGGGACCACAGCTTCTGTTAGGTCTGTTTTCTTCCCCGACTCACACATGGTATAAAGAGAAAATGCTGGGGCTGGTGCTCCAGTGAGAGGCAGGGTTGTGTCTGCACGGCCCCAGATTTGCTTCCTGGGGCTCCTTGCAGGTCCTTGTGTGTTTCTCAGATGATGGATGATTTCTTTCCCTTTGAATCTGTGCATATCCCAGGTTTCTGGACTCTTTATCAAAATTGTATAAATTTATAAATCCAATAAACATACACATATGTAAGTATCTGTAAATTTAGAAACATCCAGATTTACAAATATTCTGGATAGCCCAGAGAGAGCAGGTCCCACAGTGCCTCTGGCATGATTCTGGAACTCACTGACAGCCCATCGAAGCCACACAGACTTCAGTCCCTACCTGAGGTGCCCAGCTGCTCTGTGTAGACAGTACTGCCCTTCCTGTCAGGTCCCCAGTCTGCCAGCAGGGATGATTACTGTGATTTGTGACCTGGGGCAGGGGTGGGTCTTGAATGCTGGTAAATACTTCAGGGAAAGTACAGTGCCCCACTGGAAGGGACTCTTGGTCAGTAGGATATTGGGCACTGTTGGAACATTGGTATTCTAAGTGTCTTTTTCGTTGGGGGCGTAGCTGCCTCCAGGTTTTGGTCAGTTCGGTGGGGTGGAAGCACTTAGCTGCATAATGTGGAGGAGAGGTATAATTCAACACCTTTTGCCTTATTGTTGTTTCTCTTCCTATTATTGGCTTAGTCTCTCTGGTCATCCCAGGTCCAGGACTCCCTAAGGTGGGGCCCATTCCTCACTTCCACAGGAACATACCTGGGGTTCAGCCCCCTTCCGGATCACCCTGTTCTCTGGAGGGTGTTGTGGCTCCTGGGGTCCATCCAGAATTTCTGCCAGAACCTTGAGGAGATGATTTCTCTGTTACTGCATGTCAGCCTTTCTCTGGGGTGCATATTCTGGGTTATTTTATTAACATGTGTGTTGTGACCCTGCAGCTGGGGAGAGGTAGAGTCCCCTCACTGTATCCACATCCCTGGCTCAAAGCTGGAGGTGAGTGTGAGGTCTCCTAAGCATGCGGCCAGAGCAGCAGTAGGGCAAAACGTCCGTGTGGCCAGCATTGTGGGCACAGTGGTGGGGAAGTGGTTGGTACTTACCTAGAACCTGCAAGTTCATTGCCACCCCTCCCCTCAAAAACCCTGCAAGCAGCCCCAAAGCTCTGTCCCAGCCAAAAGGGCTTCCTTGGCCTTGCAGGGCAGGCCTATGTCAGGCTGCTTGGGAGGGGGCAGGTGAGTCTGAGAGGTCAGAGACCAAGCATGTATTCCAAAGGGGGAGGTGTGTCCTCCTTCCTGGACCAGGGGAGATGGGATTCAGACTCTGTACCAGGTGCTAGTGGGTGCTGTGTTGGGTCCCTGGGACCACTCCCTGGTTCAGTAATTCAATAGAAGGACTTCCAGCACTCAGCACACAGTTGTACCCCCAGGTAGGATTAATACCATAAAAGAGCACAAAACAAAATCAGCAAAGGGACAAGGGTAATGGTGGGAAGTCAGGAAATCAGGAGCAGGCTTCCAGAGTCCTCTCCCAGGGCAATCAATCACAGGGGATGAATCTAATTCCTCCAGGGATGAAGTGAAGTGTTGTCTACCAGGAAAGCTCATCAGAGACTCAGTGTGCAGGGCTTTTCCCGGGAGCTGGGCATGTAGCACCCTATGGCTGGCATGCCACCAAATTGCAGGCTCCCAGGAGGAAAGCATATGCTTCAGCATGAACCACACTGCTCAAATGGTTTGGTCACAGTGAGCTGCTCCTCTCAGTCCTGAGAATGGTGGTAACCCTCCCCAAATCCAAGTTCTTGATGCTAGCCAATGGCCAATTCTGCAAGCTTTTCCAAGTAATGCAGCCTCAGGTTTGCTCTGCTCCTCTTCTCTGCATGCATGCAGCTGCTTCTCAGACAAGACCAGGGTGGCCTTGAGACCTCTGGGTGGGTTCAGTGATGATTGGTGAGTACAATGGATGGGTGGAAGTGCACACTGATGGCCAGAGAGCCTGTGAGCTTTACGCTGGCTCTGTCTTCTGCCTTCCTCTCTCCTGCCGGGTGACCCTACCAACCCCCTGCATGGCTTCCACCCTCCCTGCAGGGCCCAAACCCACATAGCACTTCTCCCCACTTGAACCCCCAAGGTTGCAGCCACCCTTTAAGTACAATGTTAAATTGTATAAGGGATGGACTCCAGGCTCTGTTTCCCCCCGCAGTGACTAATCAAATATGCTGGGCAACGTCGTAAATGTCAGGTGTTTCTTTTCAGTGACCCTGCTTGGCTGGGGCCAGGGTGTCCTTGTGTGATGAGTCACTCTCAAGTCTGACTTCAGCTTTGTCCTACAAAACAAAGCAGCCACACACCTGAAGCCACCTCCTGGTGTAGAGGGACTAGAGCATCCTATCCATTTGTCTTGATAGGAAGGCCTCACAGCTGCTGACTTCCTGCCCCTCTCCTTATGGCCTTTAGTGTCCTCTCTCAGCCTGAATTTTCCACCTGAAATGCTGCCTAGCAGTGCTGACCATGGTCACATCTGGCTCCTGACTGCCTCTGGGGTGAGGTCCCTGGTAAAGAAACATGGCTGTAAGCCAGAGGTCCTCATTCCCACACTGCATCCAAATCAAAATTTCATGTAAGATAGAATTCTTTCTTGCCTTTTAAATTCATGCAATTGTTTACAAAGAAAAAAAACCAATTGTTTACAAAGGATTTCAGATATTTCTGGATCCCATCCAAACCCTCCTGCTTCCACATGCCTCTCTGGCCTTCAGAGAGTCCTCTTTGCACAGACTGAGGGGGGCTGGCGGCAGCATGGGCAGCCCTGGCCTTCTGTGGTCTGCGGACTGATGTTTCAGACAGCCTGCCCAGTGCCTCCCAGGCCCTGGAATGGTTTTCTCTCACTGCTTTCAGAACTGATTTCTCACTTCCACTGGTCACATGCCACCCCTGTTTCACAAAGCCCTTTAGTTTTAGATCTGAAGGAAAGATCTAAGCATCTGGAGTCACTGGCTGGTTGAAGCTGTGAAGTAGAGCATGCAGGAAGTGGGTGAAGGTGAGCAGCCTTTCACTGGCTAAAGGAGTGGCTTCCATGAAAGCCGGCCACTCAGATGATGCTAGCTTTCAAAAATGACCCCTGGTGTCTGCTGATGCAAAAGTAGAATACTTTCAGCAGGGTGGATACAGCAACCACCCTCCTCCGTCGACAAAGAGCCATCCCCACGTGCCCCAGCCATAGCCTCACACCTCAAGACCATGGTCTGTGGCACGCCCTTTGATTTCAAAAAGAGAGTGGGCTCCAGCTTTGTGGCTTTTAGACTTCTGGCTGAACCTGGAGCCAACACCAAATCACACAAAACAGCCACTAATGGACAAGGATGTCAACTAAATGAAAGGCAGCTCTGAAGTACTTCGAGGTCGTTAGTTCTGTCAGTGACCTGCCCCTGTCCTACGCCTGCTTCTGAGTCAGGAGCTGGCCCTCAGGCTTTCAATGCCTTTGATTTCCTGGAGTTGAGCTGAGTTGGAAGTGCTGATTCACACTGATAAAACTCACACGAGATGGACATATAAATCAGAGGGCCAGTTGGCTAATTTTCCAGGTGAAGTGAGAAATTTCCAGTGACCCAAATTTCTCTGTAAGCCTCTGTCAACACATCTTGCATGGGTAAGTGATGTAGGAAGCCAAACAATGAGCAGAAGCCTTTTTGATGAGCATAAAAGCAGCATGGGAATGGTCATATGTTTTGAATGTTCAGCAGCCATCAGCCCATGTCAGCACCTTGATATATCCATCGACACGACAAGGCTGGCTCATTAGGAAGTAGGACCATAAGTCTTGAAGCTTATTGCTTAAGATCTCCGTTCCAGGGGCAGCCCCGGTGGCTCAGCGGTTTAGCGCCGCCTTCAGCCCAGGGTGTGATCCTGGAGACCCAGGATTGAGTCCCACGTTGGGTTCCTTGCATGGAGCCTGCTTCTCCCTCTGCCTGTGTCTCTGCCTCTCTCTCTCTCTCTCTCTCTCTCTCTCTCTCTCTCTGTGTGTGTGTGTGTGTCTCATAAATAAATAAAATCTTAAAAAAAAAAAATCTCCATTCCAGGACAAGACTGAATGGGTGGAGCCTCCCTGATACTCCATTTTCTGTGTTGCATGGCTGTTGTGAGTTCCTCCCCGACATATGTAGCAAACAGCTACCATCCATTTTCCCCATCTTCCTTTTAATAATGGAAGCCGCTGGGCTTTCCTCCAGTGTGTAGCCACCCACCCCGAGACTACATTTCCCAACTTCCCTTGTACTTAGCCATGGCCATGTGACCTGCTTCCAGCCAATAGGATGTGCAAACTCTGAGTCGCTGGCGTTTAAAATGGAATTGTGGGTGTCCCACTTTTCCTTCCTTCTCATCAGCTCAAATGTAGCTGAAATGGCCTGAGGCAGCTTTGCCAGGCCATATCGTGAAGACAACACTAAGGAGACATATTTGTGTTCCTGATACTCCAACATGTACACACAGGTATGCGCATCATGTCCTCACCATCCCCTGCAAGAAGCCTGTGTTCTATTTCCATGACATTTTGAAAACCTCTCCTGTTCTTCCGATGCAGGAACATCTTTCTCCACTTGTTTACTCTGGGCTAATTTCATGTCTTTTCTCTCACTTTCTTCCCACATATGTCTGCTTGTAGTTGGGGCAGGAAGGGGACAGGACATGCAGGGGACACTGTGGTTGGAACAGCTGCTGGCACTGGCCTGGCCTCCTTTTCCAGGAGAGACCCAGGCAGAGCTGGTGCACGGTGGGGTGGATGTGTTCCAGGAGACTCGCCTGTGGCAGAGCCTGGGGGCCGCTGACATCTCTTGTGGGCCTGTGTCCGAGCGCTGGGCCTAGACAACCAGTGCTCCTTGCCATGCCCACCTGGCTCAGTCGGCTTACCCAGCCCTGGGAGGGGGTTTGTTCCTGGGCTAGGCCCCTTGCCTTCAGGAACTAGAAGAAAGGTTTTTGATAATTATTTTTCATACACATGATAGTTTCTGTTTGTTAGAATCCTAGTTGGCCATCAAACCAGCAACTCATGGAGGTAGGGGCTTCCTGTACCCTGGCTCTGAGATGAGCTGGGGATTGGTTCCCTACCCTTATGCCTGGGTAATTTAGGCCAAAAGCCTGCGGGTGGGAGGGAGAAAGCTCTGTTCTCTATGGCGTTGTCTTCAATAAGGACTGTGTAATTAATTTTCTTTAGCTTTGTAAAGGCCCAACATGTACACACAGGTTTGCGCCTTGTCACAAATTTCTCTTGGCCTCTCTGCTTCAAAGCCTGATCCTACCCCCTTTCTTCCTTCCCTTTATTTTTTCCATATTCCTTTACACCAGGTCAAGTTCAGGCTTTGAAAAAAAGGAGCAAAGCTGGCTATGCTTCCTAGTTTCATAAATATGTGGTAAAACTAGGCTACTTGCTTTTCAAATTTCTTTATGTGAGACAAAAGTGTCCCTGAAAACTGGCAGGATAACAACAAAAGAAAATGTTGGTTTAACTTTTTTTGTTGTTGTTAACTTTCTCGTGGGCAGGTGGAGTTGGAGTGGATGGGAAGCCACACTGGACCTCTGTCTGGTGTTGGGCCAGGACATGGCTGAGGAGCCCTAATTCTTAAGAAGTGCAATCTGCCCCCTGCCTTGTAGGGTCAGCGTCCTTGTCCTTACTCTTAAATGTGGTTAAGTCACTCACGTCAAATCCCACTGCAGAGACTCGGGCTGGTCTGGCTACACCTGCTCAGTGCTGAGGGGCAGCTTCAGGCCTGTGAAGAGGCCGCATTTCCCCATTGCCTCCCTTGCTGTCATGGAGGAGGATGAGGGCCCCTGAGCTCAGGGATGTGACAAAGGATGGGCTTTTGTGGCTCAGGGCTGTGGCGGCCTCTGCCTGGGACTTGGGGCCCCGCAGGTCACCCCCAAGAAGCCTGCAGTGCTGGGGATGGGAGAGCCCTGTGTGTTCATGGCTGTCTCCTGGTCCCCCTCCAGCCCCTGTGGGGCCCACCTGGTATGCAGCCATGTGTCAGGGCCGGCGCCCCCAGAGAAAGTGTGGATATACTCCTTGCTCTCGGGCATTTGGAAAATTACATTTCCACCTGAGAATAGTGAAGTCGTACCCTTAATTTACATCAAATTGGTCAAAATGGACCTTGAACATAAAAGCAAAAATAATAAAACTGTTATTTAAGCGAGCCACTGTCTCCTGTCTGTGTCTGTGGCCCCTGAAGGGACCCCACCCCCCCATGCCCTGGTACAACTCTCACTGGTCTCTTGTCACTGCATTCTGGCTCTTGTAGACATTTAGGCTCAGAATCAAGGGGTACGACGTGTGCCAAAGGCCGTGTGTGGGGGGGTCCTTTGAGGACATGCAAAGGGAGTTGAGCCGGTAGCTGAATTTAGTCGCCACGTGTTAAAGCAGGAGCATCGGTGCTTGCTGGCTGACTCGTCCTCAGGGCCGCCTGCGGAGGGGAGGCAGGTGGGCTGGGGGCTGAAGCACCGCAGAAAGTTCCGGGGACGCAGACAAGCCGGGGGAAGGCGGACCCGCGCGTCCGGGGGGCAGAGCCTTCCATCGGGGCGTGCTGCGGGGCGGGCGGGGAGCAGGCCCGTGCCGGAGGCTGAGGTCATCCCGGCCCGCGGCGAGGACCGCGGCTGGGGGGTCCCTGGGGCTCCGGACGGACCCGCGGACGGACCCGCGGACGGACCCGCGCCGCCTCCCCTGCCTGCGGCTCTTACGCTGTGCGGTGGGGCGGCCGCTGAAGTCCCGCAGCCGCGGGCCCGGGAGCCTGGGGGACCTCCGAGAGCAGGGGACAGACCACGGGCTGGGGGTGCGGGCCGGGGCGCTGTGGGGGCGCCGCCTGCAGCCCGGGCCCGCGCTCCGCTCGCCTGCGAAGCGCTGGGAAGTGCGGTGTTCGCGGGCCGCGAGGACGCAGAAGCTCCGGGCGCCCTTGGCCTCCGAGTCTCGGCTTTCCTTCCTCACCTGTGAAGCGAGAAAAAACACCCTCCAGGTCACAGAGGTTTATTCTGAGGAAAAATCAGAGGACAGATGTGAATGATGCTCTGAAGAAGGCAAGTAACTGCCAGACCCCCTCGAAGCTGCTGGGAGCCTGGGGCGTCGCCCCAGCCAGGCACAGGCACCTGCAGTGCGGCCCTCACCTTGCCGGCAGGTGCAGGCGACGGCCTGGGCGCGGCTGCCCAGCGGTCACCGACCTTCCCCGCAGACGGCATCCAGCTCCCGGAGGGCTGGCAGGCTCTGCACGGCTACCTTGGGCCATTTCAGTCTATTACGGTGGAAACTATTTTCAGTTATGGTGCAGGACGGGGCCTCGGCAGCCCGCTGCCAGCACTTGGCAGAGCAGGAGGGTGCCTGTGCTGTGTGGGCTCAGGGGCTGGATGACCCCGCATGGGATGTCATGTGGAATCAGGAGGTGGCACAGTGGCCCAGGGACAGCCCTCTCTATGGGAGTTCCATGATGTCTTCTTTTCTATACCTCATTCACCTCATTCATTCATTCATTCACTCGTTCATTCATTCATTCACTGAAGAGATTCTGCTGAGGCTGAGAAATCAGGTGGTGGGGGGGCATGCAGCAGAGGTGAGAGAAAGAAATAAGGACACAATTAACCAGTGTGTCCCACACACTGAATATTCAGGAAGCGCACACTGCATCACTAAGCTGCCGATGGCATCAGCTGTCCTCGGCACACTGTCCAGCAGACCTGTGGAATGGGGTTGGACACATGGACTTGAGGGCCCCCTCCCATTGTGGCAACTCTTCCCTCTTGCCCTCGGGAGCATTGTTCAGAGAGGGACCTGGCGGCTAGCGGTACAGGGAAGTTACTATCCACCCTCCTGCCTCCCCTGCAGCTCCTTTTCTTGGGAGTTCTTGCTGCTTGTCATCCTCACAGGGACCTGCCTGAGTGCTAAGGAAGCAGTGGGAACCAGCCCCCCACCCCCCAGGATGTGTCGTGCTACCTGCTCTCAGGGAGGGTAGGAGCACCAGGGTCACAGGAGCATGTGGGTGGACTCCTGTTCATCTGTTTAATTGTCCTGCCCCCCAAATGATGTGTGACCCTGTGGGACAGATTTGTTTGTCGCTCTAGGTGGTAGCACAGGCGGGTCTTCCACTGGAGACTGTGGCAGGGAAAAATAGGCCAGGATCTATAGAGTCATGGCATGTGCCACCAAGCCCCTCAACATTCAGGGAGATTCCTTCACTCCAGGAAGAAGCAGTAGATACTGCAGGGAAGCATCAGGGGCTGGGGAACATTTTATTTTGATGTGTAAACATCTCCAGTAAATTTACTGAGCAGAGTTACTAAGCAGAGTTTAGCTCTTGGGTTTTAATGCCAGGACAATCGAAAAGCTCTTTAAGAAGATGCAGCCAGTTAAAAAACCAAAACAAATTAGATGTGGCAGGTGAACCACCAACTAAAGCTCCTGTGAATCTCTGGTAGCGCTGACCAGGAGGCAGCAGCTGAGTGAAGCGCTGCTATGCCTGGGGGGCCAGGAAGCCCAGGGCGTGGAGCTTGTAGAAAGGGGCCTAATGATTCCGCAGAATCCATGAGGTGACACAGGTTTCCTGGGGACGTGAGGTTCTCCAGTGCTCACCTGCTTTCTCGTTGGTTGATAGGCAGACTTTTCAGTTGACATGCTAGCTCGCCACAGGGCCACTGACGGCTGCACCATGGGGTCTGGCTCAGATGGCGGCCCAGATGCTACCTTCACAACTCATGTTGTGTGGCTAGGCCTGAAACCTAACAATGCTCAAGGTAAACCCAAAGCTAGTTCCCCAGACCTTCTAGGGGATGCTGTTCAGGACGCCCTCCTGGATTCTGAAGAAGGGAGGAAGCAGTGGGTGGCTTGGCAGCTTGGGTCTTGTCTTGGGGTACCCAGCCTCAGATCCCCAGATGACCTTGCCTGTGGGCTGCTGCCTTCAGACCCTCTGTGAGCTCCTGGGCCTCTTGGAGCTCTTGTTTGTTCTTGCTTCATGGGCCCTACTTTCCTGCCTGCAATGTCTGGCAGCTTGAGAGGTGCTCCCCATGTCTTCATTCCCTCAAGGTGAGACGCCATGCCTCTTGCCTCCACACATTTGTGGATCAGAAGTCACATGGACCTCACACTTGGCTGGTACATTTAGGAAAGAGTTGCTGTTTCCTCTCTTGTAAAGGTGCATACTGGAATCTGTGGGTCTCTATGCTGGACCTGTTGCAGGTGCAGGTTTGCCACAGCCCTTCTCCCATGTTGCCATTAGCATCACGGCCTCCTCCAAGGACAGAGGAGACAAGGGTCAAAAGTGAGGACAGATAACAGACACCCTCAGGGAGCAGAGCTCAGGATGACTATGCTATTTACAGGAGAAGCAGCAGAATAGCCTTCAGTCGAAAAGGTCTGAGGAGCACAGGTGGTGAGAATGTCATGTGTCCAAGAGCCTGATGCCTCCCAGCCATGGAAATACCGCTGCTTGGGCTCCCAAGTGAGGACCAGCATTTATATATATATATGTAGGCTCTGTAATTAATTATATAACTAGAGCAGTCATCAGATCAGGGTCTGTCTTACAAGGTGTTGGAAGAAGCAGGAAATACCACAGACTTTAAAAAGCCAGGCGGGCAGGCTGGTTTCTGCTCAGTCTGACCTCAGACTGAGGCCCTGTGGTTGGTCCCTGCCCTTGGCTCTCCACCCCCAGTGTTCAGTGAACAGGTGTTCTGGCTGCGCCCACCCTCCCACTAGCATCCTGTTCATTCAGAGGATCCCACACAGCATCTGCACTCTAGCTCCTGTCCGAATGGTGGATGTGGATACAGATGCGGGTGCTGCTTTTGCCAGAGCAAAGGAAGGAAGTGGTCTTCCCTGGGAAGCTGCAATGACACCCACTCTACTCTGGCCCCTAGAGGAAGTCTGGTCCAGGGGTTCTAGCCAGCGGGTACCCTGGGCTGCCAGGCATTCTTGAATCTGTTCTGCCTGCCTTTATGCCCCACAGAGCTCCCAGCAGGCCTTGCACACATACGTGGATTAAATACACATAGGAAAGAGGGGATGATGGTCTAGGTGAGGAGTCTCAGAAACCAGCAACTTCTCAAGTTGGGAGAAACCTTGCAAAGTGTTCCCTGGAATCCCTCAGGCTGTGAGATTGGGTCCCTCTGCCCACGTTTGCTCTGGGAGGGGGCTGAGAACATGCCCAGAGTTAGCTGGAGTGTCGGGGGGCACTGGCGTGTGGGTGGGACACACAGGCACCTGCTTACCGCAGACATTCAGTGGAGCCTCAGCCATTGACTTGAAGGCCCCACGGCTCCCCTGAATCCTCAGCCTGTCACTCACAATCTTCTGAGATCCACATAACTGATGACTAATATGCTTGTTTCTTGTCTCTGCTTCTGGAAATGGTTTCAGACCTGGAAGGAGAGTTGCGGTGGAATCCCACGGAGACAAACCTGCATCGCTTTCCTTCCACCCATGCTGCTTGCTGTGGCTGAGACCTTCCATTTCTAGTGAGAAGCCAGACATTTCCTTCTGCAAGTGTTGTGGTTATTTGAAATTTAGTTCCACATTGAGTGGTGTGTCTTGCCAACAATTCAGAAAACTATGACCTTCGAGGCCTTAGATAAACTAGCAGAGCCACCTGCAAGTTCAGAGCTGAAGCCACTTCATGCACCTGTTCTCTCTGAAATCTGACAGCCAGAGAGTTGGAGTTCTCCATGAGGCCTGTTTTTATGATTGGCCACTTGGAAATTTAGAGAATGGTGTGAACTGGAATATTTCATGTAATAAGTTGTAGGATTGTTAGTTTCTTTCTTTTCTTTTTTTTTTTAATGATTTATTTATTTATTTATTCAGAGAGAGCGAGAGAGAGGCAGAGACACAGGCAGAGGGAGAAGCAGGCTCCATGCAGGGAGCCAGGTGGGGGACTCGATCCTGGGTCTCCAGGATCACACCCCGGGCTGCAGGCGGCGCTAAACCGCTGCGCCACCGGGGCTGCCCGGACTGTTAGTTTCTGTGCCATTCTCGGCCCAAAATATTGAAACCTCATGTGTATGAGGCTTAAGGGGATTAAAATATGACTATAGATACAACGTTGCAAACACTGACCTGTGTATTTTCACTGTCTGGATCCAGGGAGCAGGAAGCATGACGGGACATGTGCACCCTCTACTCAGTGTCACAGGCTTCTGGGGGTGGGGGCAGGAACTGAGAATCAGATCTCGGCAACTCCTTTGCTCTGTAGGCCCTGTCGAACACTGTACCACATCCTTGCATCCTTTTGTCATGTCTGAGATGTCAGAAAATATTCCCATGGAAGAGGGCTCTGAAGATGGCATCCACTTTATGCCCAGATGATGCCCTCCAGGCTGGACCAAAGTCTGGGAGAGTGAGAGTTTGTTTCTTTCTCTGGAGGCTGTGCCATGTGTCCAGGGTCATCTTGCTTCTCCCTCTGCTTTTACCCTCTCCTTATCACAGCAGCCACAGTGAGCATCTAAAATCTTGGGTCAGAGAGGTTATTCTCCTGCTCAAACTTGCAATGGGGGCCCATCTTGTCTAGCATAAGAGCCACAGTCCCTCCCAAGGGCCAGTGGGACATGCCTCTACCTTCCAATCTCACCTCTCCCCACCTTCCTCTCATCCCTCCAGCCTGCCCTCCTGGCTGTTCCTCCAGCACACTGGGCATGGCCTCATGCCTCAGGGCCCTTTCACTGGCTCTTCCCTCTGTTCCAACACTCTTTGCCCAGACATCCGCTGGGCCAGTGTCCTTAGCACCTTCTCTTTTCACCCAAAAGTTCTACTTAACACTGCAGAGCACCCCCTCTGCCCACCCCATACTCATGACCCCTTACCTGACTGCTGTCTCTCCTTCCCACAACACTGACAGTCTTTGGACATACAGATTTTTTTACTTATTCATATGCTTATTTTTCATAGATCCTTCTCTGGTTTTGTTTCCCAACACATCCTAAGCACTTAGGGGTGTCTGGCCTGCATTTGTGCAGTTGGAGAATTTTGACGTTTACATTTGGCTTTGTTGCATCTTATTGGTTCAAGTAAAATCAACAAATGGCAAGGTGCTTCAGCAGATGTCTGACACAACTTATTGAGGTTATTTCATGCATTTCTGCATCTCTCTTTATTTCACATTCTGCTTTTCTGAGGTTTATTCTATTTTTCTCTGTTTTCTTAAGTTGGCTAATGCTCATTCATTCTTAGACTTCAACCCCTTCTAACCTAACACTAGTGCTTGGAAACTCTTCTGTTGAATCTGATAAGTTTTGATACATACTGTAAGTTATTGTTCAATGTTAGGTGTTTTTACATATAGACAGATTATTTAGAAATGTGTTCTGACCAACCATTTTATTAATTTGGAATTTATACACTACACTCATGGTTTTTTTTTTTTTGTTTACACTAGAAATTGAAACTTGCATCCTCAAATTATCAAAGTCTGACATTAATTGATAACTTTACAGAAGTCTACTTTATTTTCTAAACACATGCTTTAAATCTTTTTATCATTGATATCTGACTTAATTGCATTGTGTTCAGAAAAAATGACATATGATGCCGAATTTTACAATCTTTCGAGACCTGTTATATGGACCAATACATGAGCAATTTTTGTTAATATTCTTTGTGATCCTGCAAAAATGCATTCTGTCAATTAATGGGGTTCATGTTCCATATACACTCCTTCATTCATGTTTGTCACTTGTGTTGTTTTATCGTTGTTGTTGAAGCCTTTCATTGTGATGGGGGCATTTTGTTTGTGACCCAGACAGATGATGTTTGTGTCTTTATTGAGGAGTTTAATCTACTTACGTTTATTATGATTATTAATTAATGTGGTTAGGTTTCTTTGGATCATCTTGTTTTATATATTCATTTATTCTGCTCTCCCTTCCTTCGTTCTTTCCTTTTTTGAATGAGTGACAAAGACAGTGTTTGAACGGGATCTCTCCAAAGCAGAGGCTATATTCTATCCACTTATCTATTCCCAGACTATGAAAATCCTGAAGTGGTATTCCCATTTCAAATCTCAGTTTTACACCAAAGATTGATGGAGTATGTTTTTCTAAAGGTTTTACTTTTAAATAATCTCTACATCCAACATGGGGCTTGAACTCACAACATTGAGATCGAGAGTCTCATGTTCCACTGACGGAGCCAGCCAGGTGTTCCCATGGATTATTTTTCTATTTCCTATTTGTCTCTCAACTTGGGTGGAATAGATATTTGCTGATTTACGGGGCTGGCTTCCTTGCTGCTTCTTGGCATCTGCAGGTGCCCTCCCCCCACCACAGAGCCTGTTATGCTTCTCTCCCAGGTAGCATAAGGCTACTCCTTTACCACTTATGGTTTTGCTTAAATGTTGCCTTCTTAGCAAAGCTTCCCTGAGCATCCTAATGAAAATATCAGAAACCTCAGCCCTGTCCTTATCCCTGTCTTGTTTTCACCACTACTGCCTGCTATACATTTTACTTCATTTCTTTTCTAATGTCTGTCTCTCCCACCAGGATGTAGGCTCTGGCAGGATGGAATATGGGGCTATTGCCATCCGCCCTATCCCAAGTGCCTGGGTCAAACTGGCACATGTCCATACCTAGTGAGTGTTTGTTGAATGAATCCATCAAGAATGAGTGTATGTAAAACATTATTCTTTTTTTTTTTAAAGATTTTATTTAGTTACTCATGAGAGACAAAGGGAGAGAGGCAGAGACATAGGCAGAGGGAGAGGCAGGCTCCCTGTGGGGAGCCCAATGTGGGACTCCATCCCAGGACCCTGGGATCATGACCCAAGCTAAAGGCAGATGCTTAACTGCTGAGCCACCCAGGCGTCCCTGTAAAACACTATTCAATGGTCTTGGAGGCAATCAGAGGTTTGATTGGAGGCCTGCATCCCCTTCCCCATGTTGAATTTCTTTAGGATGGTGGTTTTGCCTCAGCTACATAGGGAGGGACCCTCTCCATTCAACACTGAAGACTGTTCCCAACATGTCTTCTGGGCAAATACTGCTTTTCAAGTGTGACTCACTCTCTTTTCAGTGAATATAGCTGTTTCACAGGCTAACATTTCCCTCCTTTGTTTTCTCCCTTCCATCCTTCCCACCTGTCAATCAGGACTCATGAGCTTTAGTTACCTGATGGTACTTCTATCTCCCTGCCTACCTCCACACTTCCCCCGGGTGAAATATCGGAGTTTGATGGCCTCGTCTTCTTTACCTTCCCCAGAATTCAGTGTCTTTGCAAACAAGAAAATGGCTGGGCAATTTTCCTTCCCTTGATGATTTCAGGAGAGAATTTTACTGTCATTTTCAGAGTTAGTGCTGCCAGTCAGGTTATTGGAGCTAGAAATGGACCTACAAATAGCTCGTTGAGAAGACACTGGGAACGTGATCAGTACAGGGCTGGGGATGCCAGAAACAGAAAGACACTTCATGTGCCTATCACCAGTGCCATGTAGGGTTGGGGCCACTGCAACTCGACAGATCTGAGGGTTGCTGACAAGCATCCAGGTGACCCCTGTCCTCTGCTGACCCCTCAAAAGGGTCAGCACAGATTGTAATAAATGCCACAGATCTTTTTAGACCTGGCCACAGTGTGGGGCTAGAGCATGGCAAAGTTGTCTGTGTTACAGGAAAATGTAACCCATCCATTTCTGATGCATTATCCGGAAATGCGTCTCAAACTTGCTGTCCAAAAGATGGTGTGGTGTCCAAAGGCCCCTAAAAAATAAATAGATTCAGGGTCTATTTTCTCTCTTATAAAGAAACAAATCATGTTTCACTAGCAGATACCTGTGGCTCATCTCAAAAAAGGAATTTTCACACTCTAGGCTGAAGCAAATGAAGTGAATTACAAACCTATAAGCCCTTTTCCCAAGCTTTCTGGCATCTGGATGGAAAAGCACAAGGTCATTTTCAAAAAGGCGCTCAGTTCCAGATTGTGGGGTTTCTTCTCATTAGGAGTTATTTCTGCATTTGGCTCTTAATGTAATCAGAGCCCAGAATCACCATGGTGTTGCCTACTCCGGGGTAATCAATGAAACAGTTTTGACAATGAACTCCAGAATCCTGCAACATGACAGTTCTATCTGAGCCACATATTGGGCTTTGTAATTGAACCAGAGTATGAACTGGCCCCCGGAGGGAGTGGAAACAACTGCCCCCAACCAGGGGTTTATAATGTCTGCAGTTGGGGGATCACAGAGAGAACAGGACTGAGATTTTCCTGGATGAGAGTTGAAACTTTTCTAAGTCACTGGAAAGTCTGCCCAAGTAATCTCATGGAAAAAAGCAGCATGTAGGTTTGCAGGGTCACTAGCTTACTCAGTAACATAGTGTAGGGCAAGCATTTGGGGTCTTCCTCTAGGACCATGACCTTGAATAAGGTACCTAACTTTTGGAGCCCTGTTGCCTCCTCTGTGAAATTAAGATCACGATCTTCATTGTTGTATGGATTTAGTGGGGTCCTTATAGGCAAAGCTCTTGGCACTCTCTGCCTTGTGGTGGACACTGTGTGTACTTTAATTTCTTACATTCTTGGGGACATAGAATTGGGATTTCTTTCTTCTCTTGGAAATCATCCAAAGCAACAGAGAAAAAGAAAAGCTGAATTAAACCTCTTGTTGATGATTTAGGAACATGTGCCACACTCTCTCCCCCTTAAGCAACACAGCCTTTTTCTGTCTTTGAGCAGCCACTTTGCTCCTGCCCCAGGGCTTTGGAACCTGCCACTTCTCCTTTCTGTGTTACACTCCTACCAGTTACTTGTGTCCTTGGCTCTTTTTCATCTGCCCTGTCTTATTTCTCAGAGATGTCATCCCTCACTGTGCTAGTTGTAGGGGAAGCTCTATCACATCATCCTTTCTGGGTTTCATTAGAGTTTTCATCAATATGAAAATTTGTTATTTTTAGTTGTTTATTTTTTCAATACTTGTCAAATACTTAGAACAGTGAGCACCTCATAAATACCTGCTATTATTATTGCATCTCTATGGGGTGGTAGAGGCTGGAGGGCATGGTGCAGTGGCTGAGCAAGTAGAGAATGTTCCCAGCCTGGATGACATGCCTTGTTTGAATGGCTCATGTCAGATTCTTTAAAATTCTTCTCCTGGTAGAACATTGAGAGGATTCTTTTCTTTGTCCTCATGAATTATAAAAGATTTTAGATCCATTATGCCTTATATGTATGGTGTAGACAGAGCAGATACATAGATGTTGATATAAAGGCAGACACTAATGAGGTCAGGGTAAGCACACACACGTAGGACTTGGAGAGAGAATGTCTAGGTCCCACATATAAGCTTTGAAAAGTCTCAGACAAAATACCACTGCCTCCCCACTGCATGCTCAACCTCTGCCCTGAGAGGCCTTCCCAGGAATCCCAGCATGTGAGCTGAGCAACTTCACACTGCCTCCAATCAGAGCCCCTCTCCCGGTTCTGACTCTTACATGTGAGAGGAAACTTGAGATGGTGTGGTCTGAAAACCGAGTTCTTACGATCTTTTTTTTTTTTATTTCTTTTTATTGGGGTTCAATTTGCCAACATATAGCATAACACCCAGTGTTCATCCCATCAAGTGTCCCCCACCAGTGCCCATCACCCAGTCACCCCAATCCCCTGCCCACTTCCCTTTCCACTACCCCTTGTTTGTTTTCCAGAGTTAGGAGTCTCTCATGTTCGTCTCCCTTTCTGATATTTCCCACTCATTTTCTCTTCTTTCCCCTTTATTCCCTTTCACTATTTTTTATATTCCCCAAATGAATGAGACCATATAATGTTTGTCCTTCTCTGATTGACTTATTTCACTCAGCATAATACCCTCCAGTTCCATCCACGTCGAAGCAAATGGTGGGTATTTGTCGTTTCTAATGGCTGAGGAATATTCCATTGTATACACAGACCACATCTTCTTTATCCATCATCTTTCGATGGACACCGAGGCTCCTTCCACAGTTTGGCTATTGTGGACATTGCTGCTAGAAACATCGGGGTGCAGGTGTCTTGGCATTTCACTGCATCTGTATCTTTGGGGTAAATCCCCAGCAGTACAGTTCCTGGGTCGTAGGGCAGCTCTATTTTTAACTCTTTGAGGAACCTCCACACAGTTTTCCAGAGTGGCTGCACCAGTTCACATTCCCACCAACAGTGTAAGAGGGTTCCCCATTCTCCGCATCCTCTCCAACATTTGTGGTTTCCTGTCTTGTTAATTTTCCCCATTCTCACTGGTGTGAGGTGGTATCTCATTGTGGTTTTGATTTGTATTTCCCTGATGGCCAGTGATGTGGGGCATTTTCTCATGTCCTTGTTGGCCATGAATATGTCTTCCTCTGTGAGATTTCTGTTCATGTCTTTTGCCCATTTCATGATTGGATTGTTGGTTTCTTTGGTGTTGAGTTTAATAAGTTCTTTATAGATCTTGGATACTAGCCCTTTATCTGATATGTCATTTGCAAATATTTTCTCCCATTCTGTAGGTTGTCTTTGAGTTTTGTTGACTGTGTCCTTTGCTGTGCAAAAGCTTCTTATCTGGATGAAGTCCCAATAGATCATTTTTGCTTTTGTTTCTTTTGCCTTCATGGATGTATCTTGCAAGTAGTTGCTGTGGCCAAGTTCAAAAAGGGTGTTGCCTGTGTTCTCCTCTAGGATTTTGATGGAATCTTGTCTCATATTTAGATCTTTCATCCATTTTCAGTTTATCTTTGTGTCTGGTGTAAGAGAGTGGTCTAGCTTGATTCTTCTGCATGTGGATGTCCAATTTTCCCAGCACCATTTATTGAAGAGGCTGTCTTTCTTCCAGTGGATAGTCTTTCCTCCTTTATTGAATATTAGTTGACCATAAAGTTCAGGGTCCACTTCTGGGTTCTCTATTCTGTTCCATTGATCTATGTGTCTGTTTTTGTGCCAGGACCACACTGTCTTGATGACCACAGCTTTGTAGTGCAACCTGAAATCTGGCATTGTGACGCCCCCAGCTATGGTTTTCTTTTTTAAAATTCCCCTGGCTATTCGAGGTCTTTTTTGATTCCACACAAATCTTAAGATGATTTGTTCTAACTCTCTGAAGAAAGTCCATGGTATTTTGATAGGGATTGCATTAAATGTGTAAATTTCCCTGGGTTGCATTGACATTTTCACAATATTAATTCTTCCAATCCATGAGCATCCATTCCTGATCAAAACTCTTCAGAGTGTAGGGATAGAGGGAACATTCCTCAGCATCTTAAAAGCCATCTACGAAAAGCCCACAGCAGATATCATTCTCAATGGGGAAACACTGGGAGCCTTTCTCCTAAGATCAGGAATGAGACAGGGATGCCCACTCTCACCACTGCTATTCAGCATAGTACTAGAAGTCCTAACCTCAGCAATCTGGCAACAAAAATAAATAAAAGGCATTCAAATTGGCAAAGAAGAAGTCAAACTCTCCCTCTTTGCAGATGACATGATACTGTACATAGAAAACCCAAAAGACTCCACCCCAAGATTGCTTGAACTCGTACAGCAATTCGGCAGTGTGGCAGGATACAAAATCAATGCCCAGAAGTCAGTGGCATTTCTATACACTAACAATGAGAGTGAAGAAAGAGAAATTAAGGAGTCAATCCCATTTACAATTGCACCCAAAAGCATAAGATCCCTAGGAATAAACCTAACCAAAGAGGTAAAGGATCTATACCCTAAAAACTACAGAACACTTCTGAAAGAAATTGAGGAAGACACAAAGAGATGGAAAAATATTCCATGTTCATGGATTGGAAGAATTAATATTGTGAAAATGTCAATGCTACCCAGTTCTTATGATCTTTTCTATGGCCTGCATGTCCTCCTCTTTGTGGCAGGCTTCAAGTCATGGAGATGTTGTGGAGAATCACCCTGGCCGCCTTGGCTTGCTCAGCTTGATGGTGGTGGGGTACTCTGTCTTCTGAAAAACCACCATTTGTAATGTGCAGACATGGGTTGTCCATGTAATTTACACTGTGTGTAAATTTTCATTTCTGTTTTACCCTTACTAAACTGAGGCTCAATGAGGTTAATTAATCTACTCATGATCACACACCTTATATACACTGAGACATGAAATAGGCTCATCTGTTCCAATCTTATGCTCTTAACCTCTTTGATTATACTTCCAAGTTGATAGAAATAAAGCATATGAAACACAGTGGGTTGGAGTGGCAGTGGGGTTCTGTAGAGAAGGTTTGGGGTCATGTTTTTCGCCTTCCAATCGCATGGGCGCAGTTGGTCACTATACTCTGCAACGCCTTGGCTTATTACCTATAAAATGGGGGGATGACACCTGCTGTGTTGCCTCAATGGCTCCCTGCTGCTTTCTCAGTCAAGGCCTCCCTTTGGCGTGTCATGTCCCACTGGTGTGTCAGTCTGGCACATTGACACCCAAAGCCTTCTAAGTGACTCAGGTGACTGAGCTCTGCTGTCCTGGGGTGGGGGTGGCCATCCACTTGAGGGCCTCTGTCCATGGAGTTGCCTGGCATGGGGACACTAGCCAGCTGAGGCAATGGGGCCAGTTTGTTCAGGCTTCACAGCCAGAATCCCCAAGAGTGGGTTAGAGGTAGCAGAGGAGGTGCAGAAGGAAAGGGAGATGTGTGGCAGGGACTGGGGGTGCCACTCTACCCTTAGTGTAAAGAGGCCTGTCTGAAGGGATTCTGAGACCCTGACAGAACCCATTCTGGAACCTTCTGGTTGGGACAGCTCGCTCTGCCCTGCTAGAAAGTGCCAGTGGGGAGTCATCACCTAGAATGTGGGGCCAGGTGTTCTCTGGGCAGTTAGGTGCTGAGGAGGGAGCAGTGTTAGCAGATATAGCCTAAAACCCACCCACCACACGCAGTTTCTGTGACATGGGCCATTCCTGAATCTCTCTGGACTTTCTTCCATCAGTGAAACAGGGATAACTTGACCTCCTCTGGGGGTGGTTGGGAAGAATAACAGAGTGGGAGAGGGAACTGGGTGGCATGTGCTCATGGAATCCTTGCCAACAGACTGCAGTTCCATACAGTAAACAAAATGTGCGCTTCCCCTAAATGCCACACCAGGTTGCCCCTTAGCATCTGGGGTGTGTTTTCCAGCTGCCCATACTTGCAGTCAGCTTGGTGCCATGGGAGGGCAGTCAGAGCAGCTATTTGTGGGGGGATTGGATTCTTCACGTTGACTATTGTCTGGATATTGCTCATGAATTATACTCCATGTTCCCTCATTTTATTTATTTATTTATTATTTATTTTTATTTTTTTAATTTTTCTTTATTTATGATAGTCACACAGAGAGAGAGGGAGAGAGGCAGAGACACAGGCAGAGGGAGAAGCAGGCTCCATGCACCGGGAGCCTGATGTGGGATTCGATCCTGGGTCTCCAGGATCGCGCCCTGGGCCAAAGGCAGGCGCCAAACCGCTGCGCCACCCAGGGATCCCTGTTCCCTCATTTTAAAGAGTCCTGGTGTCTATGCTGACAATTCCTATTGTTTCATGAGGGCTGAATTCAGAGAAGAAAGGTGATTTGATAAGCCCCATGTTCTAGGTAGAATCTCCTATCTGACTTTTTGGACTGATGGGGTTGTCCAGAGCTGGGGCAGCAGGGACAATTTGCTCAGGAGGGTGAGGCACTCATCTAGGCAGATGAGGGCCAGGGACAGGGTTTGGACACAAGTCTAGCTGAGGCTTTCTCCTTTGCCCCCATGAACTGTTGGGTAGAAGTTGTAGATACCACAAGGTATCTACAAGGGCAGGGCCCTGGTCATCCATGTTATTGGAGCCTTGGTGTGAAGATGATTCTATACCCTGTGACTCTCTGGGACAGCAGAGGCCCAGTCTCAAAGTTCTGGATGATATGCCTTACTCCCCATTCTTCCACGAGCCAGTCAGGCCCCCAAAGCTGATAAGGGCAGAGCCTATTGGAGGTCAAACTATCTCAACTATCAGAGGTGAGGTCAAGCCTGTGGCACCCCCCACTGGCTGGGTGCCCACCCATCCAGCCAAAAGATAAAAGCCCAGCTGAAACTTTCCCTTGAAATCTGTATAACTAAGCCATTGTTTTGGCTAGATAGTTCTGTCTTCTCATAGCGATGAGGACTTGAGGTTCTGTTTTGGGGTTTTGTAGTCCTAGTCTTGTGGCCAATGCTATTATTCAAGAGAATGTCCCAGTGGTCAGTAAAGCAGATGGAAACCTTTGCCTGGAAACAGTCTCTCCATCCCAAGTGCTCTATCTTTAGGATCCCAAGGAGGTGATTAGAGACTGAATTTCAGCTCTGGGAAAGCATGAGACAGAGGTTTTCCAAAAGCACTTTGCCAGTAGGCAGGCCTCCTGGTATAAGGCAAGTGCAAAGTTGATGGCCCTAAGATCCAGAGAAAGCCCCCCTCAGGCTCATTGGCCAAGGTGATGATTAGCCAAGAGGCCAGTTGTCACTAATATTGATCCTTCCATAAGAATAGAACCCTACTTTTTTAGTCCTGATTTTATAAGGTCACCTAGGGTAACGATGATGTTTCTCAGCCTGCCTTATGGTTGTGTGCAGTCTTTATGATTAACTCAAGGCCATTGGATGTAAGTTAAAGTACCATATGGTGGCTTCCAGGTGCCTTTCTTGAAGACAGCTGGCTTTCAACCTTTGTCTATTCCTCTTTTCTGTTGACTAGAATGTAGATGAGGTGGCAGGAGCTGGAGCAGCTGTCTTGGATCAGAGGCTGTGTACAGAGGAGAAATGAAAGAAGGAGCTGAGTATCTGAATCCTCCTTGGACTTGTTTTCTCTCCTTCTCTAGTTGTACCTTCCACCACGTTGGTTAATTCTCAGGCTCTATTGGGACTTTGCTCTATCAACCATAGCCTCACCTTGTGGCCACCTTTAATCCAGACAAGAGAGTCTGTCTGCCTCTGAGAGTTCATTCAAAACTCCAAAGTGAGTCTCATTGCCCCTGCATGGCCCAAGTTGGATTGTGGGTCTGTCCTGGAGCCATTCACTGTGAGGTGTTAAAAGCTTTGCATGCTGTGCTTATTCATTTGGAGGACAATTCAAGGTGGTTCACAAATGCAATTCCTATTTATATCTTTTAAGCTACCGAATGTCATAGCTAGTGATTCATCACTTCCTTCACTTGACATAAGGCATTTGAGGTCCAAGGCAACTAGATGGCTTGCCCTAGGGTGTGTGTGTGTGGGGTGTGTGTGGGGGGCATGTATCACTTTTCTGGCATCCAGGCCCATTTCTACTTCAGAGAAACTTGGGGGTGGCCAAGTTGGCTAAGGACACTTCTCCTTACCTTCTGACATCTGGCACTTTAGGTGTGAGGGCCTGTGCCAGGGTTTGCAGGGCTCACTCTTGGTGGTGATGGCTGGCAGTGGCAGCAGCCAGGACCGGAATGAGACCACTACCCCCTGTGTCCCTGTACTGGTCTGAGCCAGTTTCTCCACCCTCTTCAGCACTTGCCAGCATCCTCCCTTCTCTGCTTGCATCAGCAGAGTCTGTTGTGGGGCTGCAGACAAACGCCCTCATAATGGTAGAGACTGGACCTCAAATCCAGCCCCAGCACAGAGGCTGGATCAGAGTGGGTGCTTAGGGAGCCCCACCAGTACAGGACTGGGTGGGCCTCCTGTTACTGGGTCTTTCTGTCTTGAGTTGGCATTGCTTGATCCAAACATGGGAGAGGCTACAAGAAGTCCTGGGATGGGTGGGGGACTGGCAGACTCAGCTGCAAAATCCCAGGGGAGTCTGGCAAGGACAATTCCCTGGGCCTGCAACTCAGGAAATGTCAAGAGGGGACTGAAGTGAGGCCAGAGTTGGGTAACTATAGCCCCCACAGTGTGGATATGGAACTTTGGGCATCTTGGGGCAGCTGACTGAGTAGCTATTTTCCCTGTAGATTTCTTTTAAATTCATCCAAGAAGACACTACCACTCAATATGACCAAATGTAGAGAAAATACCAGGCCTGGGTGATGGGTATGGTTTTTCCCCTGGTAAGTGAGGGTGCTTGAGATCCAAACAAAACCAGGGTCTGCGTGCATGTGTGTGCACATGAACATGTGTGTACATATGTGTTGTGTGTGCACATGCATGCCTGTGTCTTTCTGTACTTGTGCAAGACCTCTGGCCAGCTCTGTCCCCTTAGTTCCTTCTTCTGTATTCCCACAGCAGAATCTGAGGTGGGGAGGCCAGGGCTGGACTGGAAGGAGGAGGGTGGTGCTGAGGCATGAGCAGCTTGATGTTAGGGAGCTGCCTTCTGGAAGCATATCCTTTCCCTCCCAGGGCTTGGCTGCCTTGGAGATGGAGGTGACATGTGGCTGAGAAGGGGGTTACATGGCTGTCTCCCTCCCCCATCCCACGCCCCACCTGGGAGATGACACCAACCAAGTGATTCCAGTGGTTTTCCCAGAAGAAGAAGCCTGGGGAGCTCTTCTGGTCTCTCCCATGAGTAACAGCAGGCATTTAAAACTGGATCCAAAGTGAGTGATGCACAAGGGACATTGTCCTAATCACTGCTCTTGTCATTTGTCATCAGCAGAGTTCAGAGCTTTGGCTTGGGTGCCAGTGATGGGGTGCAGGGCACAGCTGGGGAGCATTCCTAGGAAAGGAAAATTAGATGAGGTTCCTGCTAGAAAAGCCCAGTATAACAGCGGATGCCTGAAGGTTGGGCTGCTGTACCACAAAAATACTCCTGCCGCCTTTAGACTAACATGAACTCCTCAGAACAGCTCATAGAACCGCCATCCCCTGGAATCACATGGAGAGCTTATAGAACCCACCACAGAGGCTCTGGTTTATTTGTCTGCAGTGTAGCCTGGGCAATGGGATTTACAAAGTTCCTGTGGGATTTTAAGGGGTGGCCAGGCTGGGAAAGAGCTCTTTGCTTTCCTCAGGCCAGGCCTGCAATTCCATCCCTTGGCTTCCTGTTAGAGTTACCTGGGTTGTCTTCCAAGAGATTTTGCTAGCTGACCCAGCCCAGAAGTTCTCACTCAACATATCTTGGGCCTGGGCACTGGTGGTTTTAAAACTGCTCTGGATGATCCTATCACATCACCTGGAGTAGGTCCACTGGGTTCCAGGGTTTGTGACCCTCTTCCTTTGATAGGTTGATTTGTCACACAATTGAATCCAACTACCTCCTTTGATCTATGGTTGAGGTAGAGGCCAGAGGCCAGAGGCTGAGTGTGTAGAGATGCTGGACTGAAGTGGAGAGTGGCACCATCAGTAACACCCTGCCCATGCCTTTTCTTCATATTTATACACCTACTCCAGACTCTGGGCTGGTCTCAGGACTAGTTTTGGCCAATAGAACATGGCAAAAGTGGGACTCAAGAGGCCTGTGTCCTTTTGCTCTGCCTTCCAGCCCGATGTGCTGTGTGAGCAAGACTGAGGGTGGGGGCTCTTCTGGAGAATGGGTGCCTTCTGGTGCAGAGAGCAGCCCCAGCTTGCTTGCAGCCATCCACCCAACTGCCAACCATAGAAATGTGACTCAGATATACATGGGAGGTTGTTTCAAGACCCTCTCTGTGTGGTTTGCTAGGCAGTGGTGGGATAGCAGCTTGGGTCAGTGCAGGTGATCACTGTTGTCTCCTCAAAGGCCAGGGCAGGTCCAGCTGGCCACAGCCACTTGCTTCTGCTGTCTGACACCACCGGCTGGCCTGGCCCCAGGTCTTTTTGAAGCAGCTCTGGGGCCTGGTGTGCCTGGGATACACTTGGGTCTGCTCTAGGTGAGTCCAAGCTTCTCTCTATGAGGGGAATTCAAACTCCACTTCGCATGGTTGTTCTGCAGTTAAACTGGAGCCAGGCAAGGGGAAACGGGGAAGGTCTCTAGGCAAGACCCTAACTTTATAATTAATCAGGCAGGTATTTTCCCAATTCCAGTGCTAGCAGATGCTGTGTGAGTCTCATTCCTATAATAAAGAAGGACCATAGTTAAGAAGTAGAGCACCTCTAGACTTCTATTTGGTATGGTTGTTTTTCCCAGTGAAAGCCTCGACAGACTTTTGATGTCTGACATTGTCCCTTCAGAGAAAGTCTTCAGGCACAATGTTCTGGATGGCTGCACTGCTCCCTAGGTACCAACACCCTGATTGCACCTGAGTGCAGCGGAAAGCAATCTGACAGTGGCCCGTGAACTTGGTCCTGAACCCTGCAGGGGAAGCTGCTGCTGTTGGAATAGTGTTTCCCAAAGGCCTTCCTACTCTGAAACTGACTGTCAGTGGCACATGACAATAGAAAGCCTCTTAGTGGAGGAAAAAGTGCTTTTGGAGTTGTTTTCCTTCTCTTACTGCTGCTTTTGCTCTGTGTTCTGGACAGAGACTCAGTGTGAGAAACAGTTGTGGGGTGTACAGTCAGGGGTCTGAGAGAATCAGATTTATATTCCCAAGGGGGTCATGGGAACCGTAGATTCTGCTGTTGCTTAGAACATTCTGGAGACCTGCTGCCTGTAGAACCTATAACTCGTTGGGCCACCAGAGTTCCATCCTCCAGGACCTGACACTCTGCCTGATATTCCTGGCTTGGGGTGGGCAGCAGTGGGTGGGTTAATGGCCTCATTCAGTGCTAAAGGGAAGTGGACAGGTGACCTGGGGACCTCACCCTTGGTGGAAGAGCACTGAGACCCAGAGCTCCCTTGTCACTCCTTGTTCACACACCCCCTATGCTGGCCTCTCTCCCTCCTCGCCCCCCTCCCCTCCTCTGTGCAGGGTCAGGGCTTGCCTGCCAGCATAGCTTCTTGCCTTGGATTGTATCCACAGTCAGCCAACTGGGGAAGATCTAAGTTCCCATGGAGAGCAGTTTCTTATTTTGAGTGAGGTTGTAAATTGAGCCTTCCTGGAATACACAGCACAGTTGCAAATCCTCGAAATGAATGTGGAATTATATGTGTGTCACCATTTTGTTAAGCATGGAGTCTGTAGTCAGGCTGACTCCTCATTTCTCTGTCTTTCCTTCTTTCAATAGCTAAGTTTTCATTTTATCTATATCTACTTATCTATCTAGACACACTATGCACATACTTTGAATGCAACTACATATTTATTTCACTCTTGCACTCATAGTATATATAGTGCAAACACACATTTATATTAAGTATGATTATATATATGCATATGCACAAAGAATGTTTGGATGTGTCCTGTTTGATGGGTTGAAAAGACCATATTTCCATTGAACCTAACCTGTACTTAGCAAGCACTTGCTAAACGTATGGCTGGGTTTCTGTGGCACACGCTTTCAGAACTCCTTCATCTGGGGCCCCGGAGATGTCATGCTTGATCTAGGGGTCCAGGAGGAAAGGTAAATTTGTATGAGAGAGTGCATGTGTGTGACTGAGAACATTGGTGGAAACTGTTCTGGAGACAGTAATCAGATGCTTCTCTCCAAGCTCCTGGAGGAAGTCCTGACCAAGAACCTACCTCCTGCCCTGGGGGGTGTCTCCCTAAGCTCTATCAGAGGCTGTCCTTGAGCTGGCCACATGTAGGAGTCTGCCACACTAGGCACTGGGGAAGCACCTCAACTAGACAGGTTGTCCCTGACCATCTGGGGATGAATATTAAGTGAAGATGCTCAGAGGAAGCAGAGACTTTTCATGAAGGGTCAAGGTGCTAGGTGCTGACTGCTGGATGGGAAGTGAGACTTGGTTGTCAGGGCTGGCCTGGGATTCCCCTTCACCTGACTTACCTGTTTGTGTCCTAACAGGGCTGCTGTGGTTTACAGGACAGATGATCTGGAAAAGTGCTTTGGAAAGCAGTGTGCACACAGAGCTTAAAGTCACTGAATACCAGTGTGGGCACTCATTCAGGTTGGTTTATCTGGGAATAATAACCAGCAAGTTTGCCTAGTGGCTTGCTATGATGAACTCATGCTTAATTGATCCAAAGACGCATTTTCTTAAACTTATTTTTTCAATGGATTTTATGTTTTGGAGCAGTTTTAGGTTTACAGCCTAATGATCAGAGGGTACAGAAGTTTCCCATATATCCTTGCTCCCCAACACACACAGCCTCCTCAGCTATCAAAATCCTCACCAGAGTGTCAAATTTGTTATAATAAATGAACTTTTGCTGACATGTCATTATCACCCAGTACCTATAATATCTATAGTTTATGTTTAAAGTTCACAGTGAGGAGGCGGGGCAAGGTGGCGGAAGAGTAGGGTCCCCAAGTAACCTGTCCCCACCAAATTACCTAGATAACCTTCAAATCATCCTGAAAATCTACGAATTCGGCCTGAGATTTAAAGAGAGAACAGCTGGAACGCTACAGTGAGAAGAGTTCGCGCTTCTATCAAGGTAGGAAGAGCGGAAGAAAGAAATAAAGAAACAAAAGGCCCCCAAGGGGGAGGGGCCCCACGAGGAGCCGGGCTGAGGCCGGGGCGAGTGTCCCCAGGACAGGAGAGCCCCGTCCCGGAGAAGCAGGAGCTGCACCAACCATCCTGGAGGAAAGGGGCTCGCAGGGAGGTGGAGCAGGACCCAGGAGGGTGGGGATGCCCTCGGGCTCCCGGGGACACTAACAGGCACCTGCGCCCCGGGAGATGCGCCGAGCTCCCTAAGGGCTGCAGCGCGCACGGCGGGACCCGGAGCACCTCTGAGGGGCTCGGGCGGCGGCTCCGCGGAGGGGGCTGCGGGGCGGGAGCGCGAATCCAACAGCGCAGGCCCCGGAGCACAGGGCGCCGGGACACAGCCCAGGATCCGGCCTCCCCCAGGGACAGGCAGAGGCCGGGAGGGCCCAGGACAGCGAGGACGCTCCTGCCCCGAGCTGAGCAGATCAGCGGCACCGCCCCAGAGCCTCCAGGCCCTGCAGATGGAGAGCCCCGGAGTTACGGCGGGAGCTGACTCCAGGGCTGCAGAGCTGGCCCCGCCACTGCGGTTGTTCCTCCTGGGGCCTCACGGGGTAAACACCCCGACTGAGCCCTGCACCAGGCAGGGGCAGAGCAGCTCCCCCAAGTGCTCACACCTGAGAATCAGCACAGCAGGCCCCTCCCCCAGAAGACCAGCGAGACGGACCAGTTCCAGGGGAAGTCAAGGGACACTTACAGTATACAGAATCAGAGGATACTCCCCCGTGGTTTTTTTTTTCTTTTTTTTCTTTTTTTTCTTTTTCACTTCTGTTTGCTCCCCCCACCCTTTTTTCCCTTTCTTTCTTTTTCTTTCTCTTTTCTTCTCTTTTTTTCGTCCTTTTTTCTTTTTTCTTTTTCGCTTTTCTCTCCTTTCTCTCCTCTCTTTTTCTCGTTTTCCCAATACAACTTGTTTTTGGCCACTCTGCACTGAGCAAAATGACTAGAAGGAAAACCTCACCTCAAAAGAAAGAATCAGAAACAGTCCTCTCTCCCACAGAGTTACAAAATCTGGATTACAATTCAATGTCAGAAAGCCAATTCAGAAGCACTATTATACAGCTACTGGTTGCTCTAGAAAAAAGCATAAAGGACTCAACAGACTTCATGACTGCAGAATTTAGATCTAATCAGGCAGAAATTAAAAATCAATTGAATGAGATGCAATCCAAACTAGAAGTCCTAATGACAAGGGTTAACGAGGTGGAAGAACGAGTGAGTGACATAGAAGACAAGTTGATGGCAAAGAGGGAAACTGAGGAAAAAAGAGACAAACAATTAAAAGACCATGAAGACAGATTAAGGGAAATAAACGACAACCTGAGGAAGAAAAGCCTACGTTTAATTGGGGTTCCTGAGGGCACCGAAAGGGCCAGGGGGCCAGAATATGTATTGAACAAATCATAGCTGAAAACTTTCCTAATCTGGAAAGGGAAACAGGCATTCGGATCCAGGAAATAGAGAGATCCCCCCTAAAATCAATAAAGACCGTTCAACACCTCAACATCTAATAGTTAAGCTTGCAAATTCCAAAGATAAAGAGAAGATCCTTAAAGCAGCAAGAGACAAGAAATCCCTGACCTTTATGGGGAGGAGTATCAGGGTAACAGCAGACCTCTCCACAGAGACCTGGCAGGCCAGAAAGGGCTGGCAGGATATATTCAGGGTCCTAAATGAGAAGAACATGCAACCAAGAATACTTTATCCAGCAAGGCTCTCATTCAAAATGGAAGGAGAGATAAAGAGCTTCCAAGACAGGCAGGAACTGAAAGAATATGTGACCTCCAAACCAGCTCTGCAAGACTTTTTAAGGGGGACTCTTAAAATGTCCCTTTAAGAAGAAGTTCAGTGGAACAATCCACAAAAACAGGTACTGAATAGATATCATGTTGACACTAAACTCATATCTGTCAATAGTAACTCTGAATGTGAACGGGCTTAATGACCCCATCAAAAGGCGCAGGGTTTCAGACTGGATAAAAAAGCAGGACCCATCTATTTGCTGTCTACAAGAGACTCATTTTAGACAGAAGGACACCTACAGCATGAAAATAAAAGGTTGGAGAACCATTTACCATTCAAGTGGTCCTCAAAAGAAAGCAGGGGTAGCCATCCTCAGATAAAGTAAAATTTACCCTGAAGAGTGTAGTGAGAGATGAAGAGGGACACTATGTCATACTTAAAGGATCTATCCAACAAGAGGAGTTAACAATCTTCAATATATATGCCCTGAATCTGGGAGCTCCCAAATATTTAAATCAATTAATAACCAAAGTGAAGAAATACTTAGATAATAATACAATTATACTTGGTGACTTCAATGTAGCTCTTTCTACCCTCGAGAGGTCTTCTAAGCACAGCATCTCCAAAGAAACGAGAGCTTTAAATGATACACTGGACCAGATGGATTTCACAGATATCTACAGAACTTTACATCCAAACTCAACTGAATACACATTCTTCTCAAGTGCACATGGAACTTTCTCCAGAATAGACCGCATACTGGGTCACAAATCGGGTCTGAACCGATACCAAAAGATTGGGATCGTCCCCTGCATATTGTCAGACCATAATGCCTTGAAATTAGAAGTAAATCACAACAAGAAGTTTGGAAGGACTTCAAACACATGGAGGTAAAGGACCATCCTGCTAAAAGATGAAAGGGTCAACCAGGAAATTAAGGAAGAATTAAATAGATTCATGGAAACTAATGAGAATGAAGATACAACCGTTCAAAATCTTTGGGATGCAGCAAAAGCAGTCCTGAGGGGGAAATACATCGCAATACAAGCATCCATTCAAACACTGGAAAGAACTCAAATACAAAAGCTAACCTTACACATAAAGGAGCTAGAGAAAAAAACAGCAAATAGATCCTACACCCAGCAGAAGAAGAGAGTTAATAAAGATTCGAGCAGAACTCAACGAAATCGAGACCAGAAGAACTGTGGAACAGATCAACAGAACCAGGAGTTGGTTCATTGAAATAATTAATAAGATAGATAAACCATTAGCCAGCCTTATTAAAAAGAAGAGAGAGAAGACTCAAATTAATAAAATCATGAATGAGAAAGGAGAGATCACTACCAACACCAAGGAAATACAAACGATTTTAAAAACGTATTATGAGCAGCTGTACGCCAATAAATTAGGCAATCTAGAAGAAATGGACGCATTCCTGGAAAGCCACAAACTACCAAAACTGGAACAGGAATAAATAGAAAACCTGAACAGGCCAATAACCAGGGAGGAAATTGAAGCAGTCATCAAAAACCTCCCAAGACACAAGAGTCCAGGGCCAGATGGCTTCCCTGGGGAAATCTATCAAACGTTTAAAGAAGAAATCATACCTATTCTACTAAAGCTGTTTGGAAAGATAGAGATGGAGTACTTCCAAATTCGTTCTATGAGGCCAGCATCACCTTAATTCCAAAACTAGACAAAGACCCCACCAAAAAGGAGAATTACAGACCAATATCCCTGATGAACATGGATGCAAAAATTCTCAACAAGATACTAGCCAATACGATCCAACAATATATTAAGAAGATTATTCACCATGACCAAGTAGGATTTATCCCCGGGACACAAGGCTGGTTCAACACTCGTAAAACAATCAATGTGATTCATCATATCAGCAAGAGAAAAACCAAGAACTATATGATCCTGTCAATAGATGCAGAGAAAGCATTTGACAAAATACAGCATCCATTCCTGATCAAAACTCTTCAGAGTGTAGGGATAGAGGGAACATTCCTCAGCATCTTAAAAGCCATCTACAAAAGCCCACAGCAAATATCATTCTCAATGAGGAAACACTGGGAGCCTTCCCCCTAAGATCAGGAACAAGACAGGGATGTCCACTCTCACCACTGCTATTCAACATAGTACTGGAAGTCCTTGCCTCAGCAATCAGACAACAAAAAGACATAAAAGGCATTCAAATTGGCAAAGAAGAAATCAAACTCTCCCTCTTCGCTGATGACATGATACTCTACATAGAAAACCCAAAAGCCTCCACCCCAAGATTGCTTGAACTCATACAGCAATTTGGTAGCGTGGCAGGATACAAAATCAATGCCCAGAAATCAATGGCATTTCTATACACTAACAATGAGACTGAAGAAAGAGAAATTAAGGAGTCAATCCCATTTACAATTGCACCCAAAAGCATAAGATACCTAGGAATAAACCTAACCAAAGAGGTAAAGGATCTATACCCTAAAAACTATAGAACACTTCTGAAAGTAATTGAGGAAGGCACAAAGAGATGGAAAAATATTCCATGCTCATGGATTGGCAGAATTAATATTGTGAAAATGTCAATGTCACCCAGGGCAATTTACACATTTAATGCAATCCCTATCAAAATACCATGGACTTTCTTCAGAGATTTAGAACAAATTATTTTAAGATTTGTGTGGAATCAGAAAAGACCCCGAATAGCCAGGGGAATTTTAAAAAAGAAAATCATAGCAGCAAGAGCATCACAATGCCAGATTTCAGGTTGTACTACAAAGCTGTGGTCATCAAGACAGTGTGGTCCTGGCACAAAAACAGACACATAGATCAATGGAACAGAATAGAGAACCCAGAAGTGGACCCTGAAATGTACGGTCATCTAATATTCGATAAAGGAGGAAAGACTATCCATTGGAAGAAAGACAGTCTCTTCAATAAATGGTGCTGGGAAAATTGGACATCCACATGCAGAAGAATGAAACTAGACCATTCGCTTTCACCATACACAAAGATAAACTCAAAATGGATGAAAGATCTAAATGTGAGGCAAGAGTCCATCAAAGTTCTAGAGGAGAACACAGGCAACACCCTTTTTGAACTTGGCCACAGTAACTTCTTGCAAGATACATCCATGAAGGCAAAAGAAACAAAAGCAAAAATGAACTATTGGGACTTCATCAAGATAAGAAGCTTTTTGCACAGCAAAGGATACAGTCAACAAAACTCAAAGACAACCTACAGAATGGGAGAAGATATTTGCAAATGACGTATCAGATAAAGGGCTAGTTTCCAAGATCTATAAAGAACTTATTAAACTCAACACCAAAGAAACAACAATCCAATCATGAAATGGGCAAAATACATGAAGAGAAATCTCACAGAGGAAGACATGGACATGGCCAACATGCACATGAGAAAATGCTCTGCCTCACTTGCCATCAGGGAAATACAAATCCAAACCACAATGAGATCCCACCTCACACCAGTGAGAATGGGGGAAATTAACAAGGCAGGAAGCCACAAATGTTGGAGAGGATGCGGAGAAAAGGGAACCCTCTTACACTGTTGGTGGGAATGTGAACTGGTGCAGCCACTCTGGAAAACTGGGTGGAGGTTCCTCAAAGAGTTAAAAATAGACCTGCCCTATGACCCAGCAATTGCGCTGTTGGGGATTTACCCCAAAGATCTAGATGCAATGAAACCCCGGGACACTTGCACCCCGATGTTTCTAGCAGCAATGGCCACAGTAGCCAAACTGTGGAAGGAGCCTCGGTGTCCATCGAAAGATGAATGGATAAAGAAGATGTGGTCTCTGTATACAATGGGATATTCCTCAGCCATTAGAAATGACAAATACCCACCATTTGCTTCAACGTGGATGGAACTGGAGGGTATTATGCTGAGTGAAGTAAGTCAATCGGAGAAGGACAAACATTATTTGTTCTCATTCATTTGGGGAATATAAATAATAGTGAAAGGGAATAGAAGGGAAGGGAGAAGAAATGTTTGGGAAATGTCAGAAAGGGAGACAGAACATAAAGACTCCTAACTCTGGGAAACGATCTAGGGGTGGTGGAAGGGGAGGAAGGTGGGGGGTGGGGGTGACTGGGTGACGGGCACTGAGGGGGGCACTTGACGGGATGAGCCCTGGGTGTTATTCTGTATGTTGGAAAATTGAACACCAATAAAAAATAAATTTATTTTAAAAAAATAATAATAAAATAAAATAAAAAGGTGAAACATCAAAAAAAAAAAAAGAGGAGCAGGTACATGGGAGTTGGGGTCTTTATGCCTGCCTGGGCCCTAGATCACTTCTGTCCCAGACACCCCAGAACATAAGTGGGGAACATGGGTGAGGCTTCTGCCTTTTGCCACCCTTTGCCCTCCCTCCAAACTCCCTGCCTTTGTTCACAGTGACCTTTGCTTGGGGCAGAGATCAAGACTCAGGAGTTAGCAAGGCCCAAGGACAAGTATAGTTAAAGTTTATAAACAAATAATAATTACCTGTGCTGGGCAGATTTTTCTGTTTAGGTTTTGCATAAACTGGGACATGCCTATAACCCAGTGTGTCCAAACCACATGGTGATAAGACTGGATTTGCATCTTTTTCTTTGAGTGATCAGCTCCTTTCAGATGGACACAGCATAGAAATGTACCAACTCATGGATATTTGGAAACATCTCCAAAATGTTTAAACAGAGGTCTGTGTAGTGTGTGACCCATCTGTATCAGAACTACCCGGTTGCTTACTAAAAATGCAAATTCCAGGCTATTTGATTGACCCAAAATCTCTAGAGTAGAATCCATGAATCTGCTTTTAATAACCTCTCCTTCTGAGTGGCAAGGAATGAGAGGAGCAGGAGTGACAGTCCATGAATAGGAAATTGTGATGAAGGCAGAAATATTCAGAGAGGCTGTGTCGGATCTAATGACATATTAGAAATGCAAACTTTCTTTTCTTTTTTTTTTAAAATATGTTCTCTGCCTTGCTGAGCCAGCAGAGCATCCAGCAATACAAATGCTAGCCAAATTGTGTAGAGAAGGCTGCCCACTACCATCCTGCCAGACACCCGGTACCAACTGGACCTTGGCCCATATCCCTACATCCATCACCATAGCCGTGGAGGATGTGTTCACAGCACCAGTATCCCTTCATTGGACAAGTATATGAGTTCTTTATCCAGAGCACATTCTTTTCTATAAACTCTCATCCATTTTAACACTAAGATAAACACAAAGAACACCCACTAAGGTTGGTTCTCTCAACAATTTGACATATCATTTGTTTTTAATATTCCCCATACCAAACGGAAGAATGTTTGATCTGAAAAGTAAAAAAATTAAACTTGTGAGGACCTTTTAATCTCTCTCTTCAGTCCTTGATGTTTGTACTGGGACTGAGTGCACAGGCCGGACTGTAAAGTCTGCTCCAGCTTTGTAGGACCAGCTCACCAGGGTTGCAGGCAGAGCCTAGGTCTGTGCTTCCTTTCTTCAAAGCCTGTGAGATTCCCTGAGTTTGACAGAACCACCGTGGTTGCCAGCCTGTAGGCTGTAAATTATTTCAGGGAGATTATGGTTCAATAAGTGTTCCAGGAATAACCCATAAACAAAAGAGCAAGGCCTCTCACACACAGATAATGCCATTTTTCAAAAGGATGTCGATAGTGTAGTGACTGATTAATGTAACCTCATTCTAAAGCTTACCTGAATCCAGGGTAGTTTTTGATCACTATTTTCTGGAAATTCAAAATACTACCATGTTATATCTGCGGCATTTTCTTGTTGTTTAAAAAGGTATCTTCGGAAGGCAAAAAATTATAAAGACCAAGAACAGATCAGTGGTTTCCTGGTGAGGCCTGGGGAGAGATTATAGCACAAAGAAATTTGGCAGAGAAGGAACTGATCCGTAGCTCAGTTGCGGTGAGCTGGTTTCATGGATCTGTGTATCAGTCTTGGAACTGTATACCAGAAAGAATTTTACTTTAATCATATTTACAATACTATTTTGTTGAATTAACACATTTTGATAAATTGAACAAGTAATATTTTTAAAAAACAAAACCTCAAACAAAATGCTAGTATAATGAGGGAAAGATGATTTGGACAGGAGCACCTGGGTGGCTTAGTCAGTTAAGCCTCTGACTCTTGATTTCAGCTCAGGTCACGATCTCAGGGTCATGAGATCCAGCCCCATATCCCATTCCAAACTGGGTGGGGAGCCTGCTTGAGATTTTCTCTCTCCCTCTCCCTGTGCACCCACTGCACACACTCATGCTCATGCACACTCTCTCTCTCAAAAAAAAAAAAAAAAGATGATTAGGACTGACCTGCCATTTATAAGTCATGGGCTATAAATAACCTAATTAACCCTTCATAATGCTTCAAATCCTTTTAAAGGGGTTGAGGCAGAGACATAAACCTATATACTTAACCTCCTTCATCTTTAGTTTCTGTTCTGTACAACAGTATCTACCTCTGGAGCAGTTGCAGGCATTAACTAAAAGACAGCTGTGTCACGTAGAGGCTCTGTGCCAGGCCCTTCCCAGCCTCTAGTTCCCCTTCCCCCACCAGAACATCCAGATTCCCTTTTGTGGAATCTGCCCTCCCAGTGATCCCTCTCTCTACCCATGAGTTCCAGGGATGGGAACCAATCCTACTGTCTTCACCCTAACTGTCATGGTGGACTCAGTGTGTACATATATAAGCCAGTGACAGACAACGAAAAGGAAGGGCTTATGAGAGAATAAGACTTTCCCCCTTCTTCCATGGGAGCTCAGATAAGACTTCTGTTTCTCTGCTTACCCAAAATGAAGAGTGGTATCCCCAGGAGGTGTTGAAAACCATCTTGGGACCATGAGGGGAAAGGCTGCCTGAAAATTGACAGGGAAATATAGTAGAGAGAAAGTGAGTTCTCATCACATCACGTATGCCCCGGAGCAAGCCTTACCTGAGCCTGGAAATGTACTGTTCCCCTGTGTGGGAATCAAGGTGACTCAGATGTGGTTCCTGTCCTTGGGGGCTTACTAGTATGGAGAAGACCCTCAATCACAAAGTAAGAGATGGAGCAGCAGTGCCCTGAAGGGTCCCAGAATGTTCCTAGAGAATCAGAAGACCACCAGCAAGTAGAAAGTGCTTCTTAACCTTGACCTCAGCCTTAGTGCAAAGAATGTACACATTCAGCAAAGAGAGGGGTAGGAGGAAGTGGCACGGGGCCAGCTTGTTCTTAGGACCAAACTCCTCATTCCCTTCTGTGGGATCAGAATCCAGCATTCACACACGGAAAGAACATCACCTCAACAAGTCCAGATTAGCTATCCCTGAACATGGCCATGCTCTCTGATTTGCCTTCTGTGTTCTTTGCACTCACAGGTGGAAGCCTGGGCCCTGCAGTATCCCCTGAGACCAACCGTTGTCTGGCTGGACTTGACCTCTCAGGCCAAGTTTTGCCTTTCCAAGGTCCAGAGCCCCACTGCATCTCTGCCCACAGTTGCTTCAGCTCTTGCCCAGACCAAGTCACCTTCTTCAGACATTTCTCAATAGATGAAGAACCCAAATTACCTTGCAGAGGGCCTGCATGTGTGGTGGCTGAAGGACTGTGATGCAATCTTCTGGGTTCTCTCCCTTCTCCTTCCTCTACAATGGCAAGTAGTGTTTGTGGTACTATAGAGGAAGCTGGTGGCAGGGCAGAAAGTAGACGTGGCTGTGGATACCTCCTGGCTTTTGTTTTCCAAAATCCCAAGTCCATTTTATAAGGAAGAGTTAGGAGGCTCAGGAGATACAGGAACAGGGGCTTCCTGCAGACTAAATGGACCATTCCCTGGCGCTGAAGGAGGGGAGAGGCTGGGACTCCAAGGCAGAGTGGCCTGGGCTCCCCTGCCCCAGGAGAAGGCAGCCCCTGTGTAGCCTGTGCTGGGAGGAGATTCTGTGGAGCTCCGGCCTCCTCAGAATACAGCACAGAGGAACATGAGGCTGCAGGGCCCAGTGGAGGCCACCTGTAGGCAGAGGCCCCTTCTGTGCCTTGGCTTTGCCCAAGTCCTTGAGATGACCCTGAAGAGGCCGTGAGGAGGGGATGGGAATCAGAACTCCTCTTATAAACCAGAATCCACTGGTGGGTTTGAAGCTTCAGTTCACTTATGGGTGATTTAAAAATGCAGTATTTGTCATGGAGTCTTGCTGTAGCCTGAGGTTTTTACCTCTTTGTCCTCTGCCTTTGCGTGTGTCCAACCCTAGCACTGAAAGGCAGCATATTTACGCTGCAGCCACCCTTGTGCCCTGACAGCTATACTCCTGCTCTGTTCATGGAAGGTGGTCCTTCCAGCAGGTTGCATCCTGACAGGAGCCTGAGCTTCCTTCCCCATCAGAGGTCCCAGTGCCTACCTCTGCTCTCAGCACTAATGGCTGAGAGCAGAGGCCTGCAATTTTGTCTTGTCAGACTCCCTGAAAAAGCAGTTGTGCTTATCGAAGACTATCCCTGGGACAAGGGCAGCCAGCTTTCCCAGTGTCCTGAGGCCCCACAGATCCCACAGGGCTTGGCCCTGGATGGGCTGCTCAGGGTCCAACCACATCATGTTTCCATGGTGAAAGGCCACATGTGTGGTGGGAAACTCCTCAGTGCCTCTAAGGAAAAACAATCTCCACCTCTCCATCTAAGGTGATTCTAGAAGTGGCTGTCATTGATGCTGTCTTTCCCTGAAGCACCCTCCAGACAGGGGCCAGGATGCAAGGTCAAGACCAACTGAACATTCATCCGGATTACGTAGAGCACTCCCGCAGATCCATGTGGCTGTTGTATGCCTCCCATGTGTGGCCTCAGAGGGACACAGACTCAGAGACATGAGGCAACCTCTGCTAGCACCCTGACCTAGGACTGGGGACATTAGGAGCAGCAGGATGGAGAAGCAGCACAGCCAGCCCCAAGAGCAAAGCAGGGCAGCATGCTCAGAGGAGGACATGTCCCCCACAGGCCTCATCCTTCTTCCCATCCTCCCCTGGCAGGTGGGCGTGGGGCACTGGGGTAGATGACACTGACATTAGGAGGAAGCAGTGAGGAATCCATCAGAAGTGAGCCAAAGGGTGGGTAACTGTCCCTGAGAGTGGGAACAGAGACCTCCATGCTCATCCTTCAGCCAAGCAGACAGTGCTAAGGGCAGCAGAGCACAGGAGTGAGGTCCTGGGCCGTGGGTTGGCCCACCACACTGTCCCTGATACCTCAGGGAGCTGAATCCCAGGTACCACACAGGCCTGGTGGATTTCAGAGCTCCTCCACCTGTTACCCCATCTACCCTCTGTGAGCCTGGAATTAAGTGAGCACACCTGGCCCGCGTTCAAGCCGGTCCTGCCTGACTCATCTCCCTGTGCGCTCAGCCAGCCTTACCAGGCAGCCAGGTGCTGTCAGATGAAGCAGTTCTAACTTTACCCAAGTCCCAAACTTGAACCTGGGGACAACGAATAAAAATCACTGGGAAAGTGACACCATAATGTCTCCAACCAGTCAAATCTATCCACGATTACATGTCAACAAAGTCATCCAACCTCAGCCGTTCTTTTCCATGTGGATATCTTTCTCCAATAAATAATGCAGCTTATTGATCATTTACTCATGCAGCCCTGAGAAGCAAACTCTGTGACAGAGCATGCTGACTGCTCCCCACACCCTTCCTAGGGCCCACCAAGGGCCAAGGGCCACTGCCTCCACTGACAATCCAGAGAACCTGAGGGTGCCCATGCCTGGCTCCAGTCAGCACCCCTGCAGATCCATAACCCCAGTGTCTAGGCTGTACACCACGCCAGTGAAGTCCCCCACAGGAGGGAGAACCTGGCCCAGTGCTCCCTGCAGGTCCCAGTGACTCCAGGGAGTATCCAAGCCTGAGAACCCCCATTCAGGCATTCAAGGCATGCACATAGTCAGGCTTTATCCTGTGTACCCCACATTCTCCAATTAAGAATTAGGGCAGCCCCTGGATGCATGATAAGATCATTAAAGTCATAATCACACTCACCACAAAGCTCAGATGTCATGGTGGCACACAGAAGGACATTGGCTCCTTGAAGTTTATCTCTGCAAGAGACAGAGAGGGTGCATAAGTGAGAGACAGAGAGACCTGAGAGATACAGAATCACAGGGAAATGAGAATTACACAGGCAATCCCACCCCGCCAGCAGACATCTGGAACTTCTAAAGCCAGACTCTGGGGCAGCCCCAGTGGCACAGCGGTTTGGCACCGCCTGCAGCCTGGGGTGTGATCCTGGAGACCCGGGATCGAGTCCCACATCGGGCTCCCTGTGTGGAGCCTGCTTCTCCCTCTGCCTGTGTCTCTGCCTCTCTCTCTGTGTCTATGACTAAATAAATAAAATCTTTAAAAAAAATAAAAAATAAAGCCAGACCCTGGAGTGTACACAAAACAAGAAAACCAGAACATTCATGCTGAGGGGTGCATAGCAAATCTAACTTTTTATGTTTAAAATAAAATAAATACAGTAATATCCAGTTTCTAGTAATTTATCCAGAACTGTATAAACTTCTTAGATGTCCGCTCTCAACTCAAGTTGCAAGAAGGAAAACCAACAAACATTCAAAGACACATCTGCACAAAATAAAGAGGATTTTGTCTTCTCTCTTTTCTTTGGAGAATCGCAGTGGGTGGAGCAGCAAAATTGGAACCTGTCCTCTCCGCTGGAGTTGGCATGGACTATCCCAGCCTCAGACTGAGGGTTGAGGGTCAGGGTGACCCAGGAATGGTTGAGAAGTTAGTGGACTCCAAGTAAGTCCGCCAGGAGCTGTGAGTTCCAGCAGAGAGAACCGTGGACTCAGGGCAAAGCCAGAGCTGGGGACAGCTACAAAGTGAGTGTCCACATTAGGACACAGCCCCCAAATATTTTCATTCAAAATTAAGTTGCTGTTGGGAAGATATAGTTTTATTTTTATTATGAATGGATTTTACATAAATACAATAAGACTAAATGAATATCATTGAGCTTTTTTTTAAGTGCTTAAAACAGAACTAAATCCCAATCCAGTGCAGGATGCAGCTTTCCTCTGCAACATGTTGGTGAGATCATCATGAAGCCAATCTTTTTCCCCTTCCGTCCCCCTTCCATGGCCCTGCTCTAGGCATGGAGGACATAGCAGGAAACAAGACACTGAAATCTGGTGCTCATGGAGCTCACATCACAGTCCAAGAGAAGCAAGTAGTGAATGAAATGTTTTCAGTACTGCCAAGTGCTACACACAAAATGAAACAGAAGCTATGAGAGCAAGGGCAGCTCCCATGGGGGTCGGTCAAAGCTGGCATTCTGAGATGGTGGGGTCAGTTGAGAAGACAGACCCTGACACAGACCCAGCCAAAGACCCCAGGTAGAGGGAATGTGAGTCATGGGGGGCTGTGCCCTGCAAACATCAAGGCTACGCAATGAGCAAAGACTGAGTTTGTGCCGACTGTGTTCTGCTGACCAAGAACTGCAGGAAATGCAAGGCAGAGGTGACTAAGACACAGAGCTGTTCCTGGTGGAACCTGTACCACACTGCAGGAGAAGAGTTGTGGCCATTCATGGAGGACGTACCTTGTACCAGACTCCACTCTAAGTGCTTTGCATGAATTTACTCTCTGACCCTCAAGGGTAGAAGCTAATTTTCTTATTGCACAAGGAAGAATATTTCAATCTAGCTCCTAAGACCACTCTCCTAACCAGGATACTCCAGGATAAGAAGACTAATAGAGGGTGAGATGTGGTCGTGGCCTTGAGGAAAAGAGAAGATGAAAGGGAGGGGATCGGATGATTCAGTGTGGCAGAGCTGGGCTGAAGAAGGTGATGCCACCTGCTCCTGCTGTCTGGGACACACCTGCCTGGAAGACATCCCCTCCACTGAGGCAGCCAGGCTGTGAGGAAGCCCAGTTATGTAGAGGCCACGTGGGGATGCAGGTGCACGCCTCAAACACATGAGTGAAAAAACCCTCCAATACTCTCCAGTGGAAGCTCTGTACACTGCCTTTTCCAAATTATTGACCCACTGAATGACAAATAGCAGCAGTAAATAGGCACTGCTATGTGGGGATGGTCAGTTATGTAGCAATAACTGTAAACCAAGGGTGCACCAAAAATTCATTTTAAAAAGCAAAAATGTTAATGCCTCTGGAGTTCTACAGTTATTTCAAAGACTGGAATGGCAAAAACCACTCTAGTTTCCATTGAAGATAAGGCTCAAGGGCATGACTTTCTCAAGAGCCACCAGGGAGCCAGAACTACAAAGCTGCCCCCTCTTCCATTCCTTCTCACCCTAGTGCACTCTCTGCTATGCCACATTGCCTGCAAATAAAAGCCCTATAAACATGAAGCAAATGTACTGTGAATGTTGATGGAATGTGGAGAATGCACCGTGGAATGGTATATATGGACCATAAAAGCTCAGTTCACCTGAGTGCCACATTTAACTGATCTCATATAATATGCTAACTATGACAAACATGAAGCATTTAATTAACCATAGTTTTGCTTGCCTTCACATTCCATAAGTTTTACAGGACATGCACTGGGTCACTTGCATCTTTTTAAAAAGTTGTTGAAGGAAGTGTAAGTTACTGCCTTCTTGATCTGTCATGTATTTCCTTGCAGCAAAAAGATGCACAAAGAATGGTGTCTACTAGTTATACTCTTGATGCTAATCCTCTGCCTCCCTCTTCCCTCTCCTTTTTCTAGTATTTTCAGAGAAGTCTTGAAACAAATAAAGAAATAAACAAACACATATATATGCACATGCATGTGTATATGTGTGTGTGTGTGTGTGTGTGCGCGCGTGTGTATTGATCCAGAGAGAGGTTTGCAGCGGTCAGAATTGCTCCCCATCATAAGACCGTCCTGATTTCAGAGTCTCTTGGAGCTCAGCTCATGAAACCAACCAATGAGCAGGGAAAGATGCTGAGAACTACAATAGTCTACATGTCAGATACTGCTGGATAAGCCACCAGAGGGACAGAGGCAGAAACCCTGGGGTTGCCAAAATAAGCGAAAGTCTCTGCTTCATGTCTTTGGAACTACAGACACTCTGCAGTGAAGTGAGGGCTCCCTTGTTGGAAGATCAGGGCTCTGGACTACACCACCACTTGGGGAGCTGAGAAATCCCACCATATGTATATTTTATGCACCCAAATTCAATGATATTTGTTGGTTAAAATTTTTAAAAAGAAGGACCTAGAAAAAAAGTCATTTCAATAAGGAAGTCTGCATCAAAATCTCTACCCGATAAACTTAGGCCCCCAGGAAAGCCTAATTTTGTGGTTCCCTGGGTCGGACACAGCAGTTCTGTGCTTTCCGTAGAAAAGTTGTTTTGCCAAGCTGTTCATTGCAGAGCTGTAATTCCAGTGTTTGCAGATATGTGATTTGGGGGCAACAGGACACATAGTTGGCCAATGACCCCCCTCACTTTGCTGCTCAGCTAGAGAGGCTGTGCAGTGTGCCCCCATTGTGGAGCTTGGTGCAGAAAGTCATGCATGGGAGCCCTTGAGCAGGAGGGACTTTGTGAGAGGTGTGGAGCATTTGTGCCACACATGAACTCTGTGCCTAATCTCTGAGTCTTCCTCAGACCCCTACACTTCCAGCAATGCAATTTAAAATCTTGTCAGCCTAAACTCATCTTAGTGAGAGCAAATGCACCCCTCATATGGCCAGATTTACACAGCACCATATGACATGAGGCCATGAGGTTTGTCCCACGTTTTCTGGCATATCTCTGTATCAGAAATCATGATTACTAAAATAGTTCTCAGCAAAAGGGCCTGACATCTTTAATTCAATCTCCAAGGCATTAGATTTAATAAGATAGACAACAGGAGATGGGTCTGGAGGAAATAAAGAGAATAGTAGAATTCAGAAAATATCAGAGAATCCTTTAAAAACATGGTGGGAAGAAAGGGAAGGAAGAGGAGAAGTTGGGAGGGAAGGGACACTCTCACCCACATGGGAGGCTTCTTGGCAAGGACACAACATGAGAAGACTTTCAGGTGGTATAGGGTAGACATTGCAGTATGAAGTCCTTGAGGAATACCTCTTAAGTAATCCACTGCAGTTAACAAAATACAGTCTTCTCTGAAGAAAAACAAATTCCTGGACAGCCAATCAATGCATTAAAGTCCTACTAACAGGCACTCACCAGGGTATCAGCATTATTTTCAAATAAGACCCAATAGTTAGCTCACACCAAAAATTCTGCAGGGGCTCACTTAAAGCGAAACTTATACACAGATATTCACAGCAGCATTGCTCATAATAACCCCAAAGTTGGAACAACCCAATGTCCAGCAATGGATGAATGGATACACAAATTGGTATATCCACCGAATGGAATATTTTTCTACTATAAAAAAGTGTGAAGTATTGATACCTACTAAAGCATGCATGAATCTTGAAAACATGCTAAGTGAAATAAGCCAGTCACAAAAGGCCCCTTATTGTATGATTCCATTTATATGAAATGTCCAGAAGAGGCAAATCCATATCCTTCCAGAGAGTGATGCTTAATGGGTACAGAGTTTCTTTTTGGTGAAAATGGCCCAAATTTAAGTAGTGGTGATGTTCACAGAATATTGTAAATGTACTAAAAACCACAAGATGGTACACTTTAAAATAGCTAACGTGGTGAATTTTGTGTTGTATGAATTTTGCCTTAATTTTTTAAAACTCTATATGATTAATTTAAAAAAAAAAAAGTCTGCAGGGCCAGCATCTGGCCAGGGCTTCTTCATCCAAATGAGACAGGTGAGGTTAGGGTAGTGAACTAACTACCTGAGTACAGACCAGAGAAGTAAGGTGTCAACATGACTCAGGAAACCAGTGAGATCCAGTGGGAATTCATTTATAAATCTTTAACGTACTTTTTAAATATGTCACCGAAAGGATCTTACACCCAATATATAGGAGAATCCTACCAGGAGCGGGAAGCAGAGGCAAGCAGAGGACACGACATGGGCTAATGCTTTGCTTGCTCTTCATTTTTAATCGACCCCAATCACAGCTGGTGAGCTCTGGGTAGCAGGACCCAAGACTATCCCGTGGCCTTTGTTTTTGAGACTCCCGTAAGGAAAAAGAGAAAGCAAATTCCATTCGATCGCCAAAACATGTCCCTGCAAGAACATAAAAATAAGTGATTGCTTATTTTCAACACCTGAACTATCTACTGCCGCAGCAACTCCGAAAGTCTGATAAGGTGATAATGGGAAGTCACGCATGAATATCCATTTTAAAAACACACTTCTCTCGCACTTTACGTAAAGGTCGAAATTAATGTTATGTTGAAAACATTTTTCAAAGTACAATTATCTTGATTCGTGAAGCGAACCAAATTCCTATTAGGTTTACAGTCTTGGGTTGAAGTTGCACACATTTCACCAGAAGGACGTCACTCATCAAACTGAAAGCTGAATTAAAGCAATGCTATAAAACCTTATATTCCCCAGCCGGCTATCTCTATCCAGGCTCATCTGTCACATCCCACCCTCCTGGAAAAGCAAGAGCACCTTGTTGCACAGCTACATCTCCATGTCCTCCCGTGGGATGGCATCTCCTCCAGGGCACCCACATTGTCACTGGTCACAGATGGGGCACGGGCACCGACAGTGCTCCAGGCGGGGAAGACCATCCTCCGAAGTGGACAAGAAGCCATCTCATGGTGCATCCACCTGCCCAGCAGCGACCCTGGTGGTCACTGTAAGGTAGACAGCTCTGTGTGTGAGTGGCCCCGTGTGGTAGGTATCTTTGCTATGTGGCAAACAGCACAAACTTGGCAGCCTGACACAGTATCCACCTATTATCACACACTTCTGTAGCTCAGAAGTCTTGGAGGTGTGACTGGACTCTCACAGACCTATATTAAGTGTCGGCCATACTGTGCTTTATCTGGAGAGCCTGGGAAAAGCCTGCTTTCAGGGTCAGTTAGTCATGGGCAGAATGCAGTTCCTTGCTTTTGTGGGACTCGCAACCCCCGTTTCCTGGTGGGCTATCCATTAAAGACCATTCTGAGCTCCTAAATGATCTCTGAGGCCCTGCCCAAGACCCCTCCATGTCAAGGCTGGGAATGAGAGCTTCCTCCAGTGGAACCCCTCTCACCTTTGCATCTCTCAGACTTCTGCCATCAGCAAGAGGCTCTTCTCTCTTTGGCCCACCTGGATCACCTCCAAAGGATTAGTGACCCTAATCACATCTGCATATGTATGCCAGCTAATGCACCGTCTGTATCTGTCATGCTCCCAGTCTCGGAATTAGGGAGGGAAATTCTTTGGGTTGAGGACATCTTTGAATCTGCATCCCCCACCCAGGGAATAAGCAACACTTACTGGAAGCTCAAAAGTCAAAAAACGATATTTCCCACTTATTTTTTCTCCTATATCAGAAAGGGAGTCAGAACATGAAAGACTCCTAACTCTGGGAAACAAACTAGGGGTGGTGGAAGGGGAGGGGAGCGGGGGGTGGGGGTGACTGGGTGGCGGGCACTGAGGTGGGCACTTGATGGGATGAGCACTGGGTGTTATTCTGTATGTTGACAAATTGAACACCAATATAAAATAAATTTATTAAAAATAATAATAAATAAAATTAAATTTAAAAAAAAGTCAAAAAACGAAGCACATCACTTTTCCAGCATTCCCCAACTCTCTGTTAGCACACAATTTCTGGACCTTCTGATTGCACTTAAGACTCACTATCCTTTACGAAGCTGACTCTGTTATTGATCCCATTCTGCAGAGAAGAAAACGAGGCTCAGAGAGGTTAGGCAGTGTGCCTCAGGAAAACAGCCCGTACACACAACCAGCTAATAGGCAGGGCCAGACCCAGGGACTAAGCAGGTGTGGCTAGTTTCACCTGTGAGCCCTCCAAGTGCCTGGGTGCCATTATCCAGACTCCTGACCCCAAGTTGTGACCCTCCATCACCCCATCTGTGCACAGCTTAGCCCCACCTTTGTACTCCATCCCTGTCCTCCTCTGGGCAGAAGGGGGTATCTGCATATCACAAGGCCTTTTAATGTTTATCATTTGTGGTTGACTCGTTCCACTGGGGATTTGATAGAGCTCACTAGCATACCAAAATGGGTAAAATGGCAAATAAATGTTCTCAGACTCTAGATTAGCATAGAAAATCAAGTCCATGCTCTACTATCTAACCTGGTTCCTAAACTTGAACATAAATTTTACTCTCACTTAACAAATCAATTCTTTCCCCAACTCACATAGTCAGAATCCAGAGAAAAATTTGTCTTGTAAGCCCAGACTGTTGTGGTAAAAATCCCTGGGCAGTACCCCTGAAGCACAGGAAGGCTAAGATCTCTCCCTTATTTCCTGCCCCACCCCTCAGTGTGGTTAGAGCCAGCACCAAACAGCTCAGTGAGTGAGGACCTGCAGGAGTCTAGGAATTCCAGAGACTCACCAACACTCCCCAGAGTGGAGGTTCTGGTCCTATAAACACTCTCCAAACAACCTTCTGCTCACCCGCAGTGGATGACTAACAGTTCGGGCTCTCACCTTCAAGCTCCTTACAGATGTGGAGTCTCTACTGCCCTCCCCTAAATTGTTTTATTTCTTTGGGGTTTTTTTTAAGATTTGTTTATTTTAGAGAGAGAGATAAAGAGAGAAGGGGGGCACAAGGAGAGAGAGAGTCTTAAGCAGATTCCCCGCTGAGCATGACGTGGGGCTTGATCTCAGGACCCTGAGATCAGACCTGAGCCAAAACCAAGAGTCAGACACTTAACCAACTTTGCCACCCAGGCTCCCCTTACCCCTAAAATTTTTAAATGAGCCTAGTTGAGTATACAGATTTCTGTGAAAATTCACAAGACTAACCAGAGCCCTTACCAAGCCAACAAACCTTAACCAAGGTGGGACCTTTACTAGAACCTGCACACCAGGTTCTTGAGCCTCAGTGTCATAGAAATGAACACTGAGCTCAAGAGAGGGAAAGCAGGTGGAGTTTATTAGAGGCAGTTTGTATACGAGAAAAGAATTCACTCTCTGTAGGGGCAGTGTGCAAGGCTTTAGTGTATGTTTCTCCCAAGGATGAGGGGCTGGGAGTGGGGAGGTATCCTTCATCCCATCACTGTTATCTTGTGGTTGTCACTCTTCAGTGGACATCACAGGATGCCTTTCTCCATGGTTGATATTTTTTAGGACTCCTGGAAAACAAAAATATTTGTGCAAGGAGGCTTTAAGTTGATATTTCTCGTTTTTCCCAGATAACCAGTACTCCCTGATGGCTGTTATCTCCCATTTGTTCTCATTCCCAGAAGAAAGTATTTGTCTCCAAGCATACGGAAACTTTTGACCCCTGCCTCAAACCAGCGGCTTTAAGGAGCTATGTTCCTCTTATTTTCCCTAGACAGTCTCAGGACAAGGAAGAATGTACAGATGGGACCAGGTTTGCACTCATGCACACACACACACACACACACACATGCACAACCATACATGCACCAGTCATACATGCAAAAATATACACATATGTGCACACATACGCAATAAGTACACACACGACAATTTTGATTTCAGCATATGAACGCTCGTGTTTCTCTACTTTCTAACAGACAAAAATATTTAAGCCCAGACATTTTCCAAAATAAAACAAGTAGTCCTGACCCACAGGCATGGAAGAGTTTCAGGAATGAAGCCATGTAAATCTCTAGTTTTGCCCAAATAGCTGCTTGTGAAACCATCAGAGTAAGTTACTGGAAAAATCTGAAACTCTCAATAAAAATTCCAGGAAGCCCAAAAATCCTGAACAGTCCAAGTGAATTTAGGAGGAAAAGTTCATTATGTGGGAAAGCCAGGAGCAGTCAGGATGGTCACAGGGGCTGTGCTGAAGGCCTCCCTCAGCCGCTCCTGCCTCTCCTACTCCTCAGTTTCTTCTGTCTGTGGGGTTAGCCAAAGCTGGTAAAGGGAGTGCCTTCGTTGCCTCCCCCAAAGTGCCATGGGTGGCCAGTGACATGCCCATCCACAAAGATGACCTTCCCTGCACCCTGGAAACCAGTGGGCATCCTGCTCTGCCTGGCTCAGGACAGCTGTTCAACTTGAACACTCCCCATTGATTCACCTGAACGTTCCCCAGCATTAGACATTTAATTTGCTTTCACAGTAAAGGATCCACCCCATTTTATGACCTTAAAACACTTTTCAGCTGCATCTTGAAACTGAATGCTTTGCTCTTATTTTCGTCTCATGCACTGGGTGTGTTTCTGTGTTCTAAACACTTAGCGTGTAAAAGTCGTGTGCGGTAAAGACAATGATCATCTGTACTTTACCTATGGGGTAACTGAGCCACAAAGTTGTTAATAGCTTGCCCACCAATGCACAGCTGGAAATGCTACAGGAGACTAACTATTTTGAGGAACAAGTAAAATGTAGACTTGGAAACTATGGAAAGGATTTTGAGAGCCCTCACTTCCAACCCCAGATTCCAGAAATGTTCTATAAGGATTCACGATCTTCTGGAACCAGCCTCACTTCCAAGAAACCACTCCTAACCCACAGCACATCAGAGTCTTTTCCATATTTGGACATTTTACCACCCGCACCCTCTCCTGGGGCCGGCACAGGAAGCCCGAGCTTCTCTCTCAATAGCCATTCTACTTGGGCCCCTGACCTCCCAGCCAGGTGCTGAGCCCTGTGAAGGGGCAAGGTCCCAGTGCACTAGAGGGAGGGGACAGGGTCTGATTGTGCTGACAAGGGCAGAATTCTGAGGTGGCCTCCAGTGACCCCTCCTTCACATATATGACGAGATACCGCCCCTGTGATTATGTTAATCTCAATGACGAAAGGGAGATGATCCAGGTAGGCCTGACTGATCGCTTTCAAGGCTGAGAATTTTCTCCAGCCAGGGGAAGAAACAGAAGTGCAAACACTAAACATCCACATGCCTTTGCAAGCCTTGACGCTGGAGTGATGGGGAAGGCATCCAGGAGCTAGAACACATCCAGCTAACAGCCAGCAAATAAATGGGGGCCTGAATCACCAGGAACTGAGTTCTGCCAAGCACTTCAATGAGCTCAGAAGCAGATCCATGGTGGACACAGACATGGACACCACAGGTCAAATACCAGACAACAGAGAACCAGGAAAGTAACAGGAGCGGATCCGAGAAGCAGGAAAACCTTACCCTCTCCCCCAGGATGAGGGCTTCCTCTGCAGCCTGGCAGGTGAGGGGCAAGGCCCACAGCATGGTTTCATGCAGGCTTGTTTGGTGAGGTGCATGGATAAGCAGGTGTACACAGATGTGCTGCACTATTAACAAACTGTGCGTCCTCCATGAGAAAAAAGAAAAAAAAAAAAAAGGTTTGGCTGTTGCAGACAAGTCTTTATGTTGCCAAGATAATAGCTGAGAGCTTCCTGTCCTGGCACCCTGGCCAGGGTCGTCAGTGCCAGAGTTCCTGCCTTCCTGAAGAAGGGAACAAGATAAAATCCAGGTGGACTCAGAGCATCTTAGGGAACTTCACTCACTATGAAAACCTCTGTGAGTAGATGTGATGGCTTATTTAATAGAGCCTCTTTTGGCATTTACTACTTATTCCAAAGTAGGATTTTTTTTTTTTTTTGCCATCTTCATTCACTTTACAGATGGGGAAACTGAGGCCTGGAGAGATTTAAAATTTTGTCTAGGGTTCCACTGCATGCAAGGAGCAGAGACAGGACTTGAACTCAGGCAGTCTGGTCCCAAAGGATGTAGACATAATGTCTACACCACAGCATCATGACTGCTGTGGACGGAATGTTTGCATCCTTCTAAAATTCCTACGTTAAAGCCCTAACCCCCAGTTTTGGAGATGGAGACTTGAGGAGGTGATTAGGGTTAAGTGAAATCATAATGGGAATTGGTGCCCTTCTAAGGAGTGACAGGAGAGAACTCTCTCTCTGCCATGTGAGGACACAGATAGCAGGCAACTGTCGACAAGCCAGGAAGAGGGTCCCCCCCAGAAACCAAATCAGCCAGTATCCTGGCCTTGGACTGTCCAGCCTCCAGAACTTGAGAAGTAGACTTCTGTTGGTTAAGGCACCCACTAGAAGGGAACTTTGTTACAGTGGCCAAGCTGACTACTACAGATTTCAGGCTCTCACAGCAACCCAGCTTATAGGCATAAAGGAAATTTTCAACTTTTCATGTTTGTGGGCCATGCTCCTGAGCTCCCAGGGGGGGAGCTAGACTTTAACTCCTACCAAGGTCAGAATGGCCACACCAAACTTCAAGCATGGGCTCTGTTTCTGCCCAAAGCACAAGTTGTACATCTGCTTTGTTAACAAATAACCTAAAAGAAATGTTTCAAACTAAAGAGAAGAGTAAAAACCTAAGTTCCATCTGGTGCCTCTGAAGCCTGCAGCTTTGTACACACTGAACGCATAAGATAAAGTCTGTAATTTTCTGGAATCTCCTTCATTATGACGATTTGTATCTCTTGGTGTAACAAAAAAGATAAACAACCCTGTATTAAACATTCCTCCCCCTGAGCACTCTCTTCTGTGGAAGATGGTGTATTCAGGCAGCTACCCTCACTTGGGCATGGAAAAACTTTCTTTTTTTTTAATAGAAATTCTAAGAGGTTTGTTCATTTTGTGTCAAAAGTAATTTCCACGAAATGGCCCATTGTGAATTGGCAGCTCTGAACATCTGCATCCTACACGCAGGAATATGCCCTGACCAGCTCATCCTCAGATCGCCCTGAGAACGCCTACTGTCCTCACGGGCAGCTGCAAGCCATGACATCGAGCTGCCACGCATCAGCGCCTGGGAAGCCAAAATGTCCCTGAAAACTGAGCCCCCACTGCAGGCATCTTCGATCCTCCCATTCTGCCCAGTATCCAGTGACAACCTGACCACCAGTTGCAACTGAAGCTGGCAAAATCCTTAGCTTTGCTTGGAAGGAGGAGGAGGAGGAAAATGAGGTGGAGGAGGGAGGGAGGAGGAAACGTAGCTGGTGGATGTCTGTCATCAGCATATGTGTGACTCCCCAGGTCATTTACTTACACCCCTCCTTATTTGTATTGCTTCTGTCTGGGTAGATTTTACTCGAAAGTCCAGCATTTCCCAGCCTCCCTGTCTGTGATCAGGAGGCAGGTGATTATGGGCCAGCCCTCTAAATTGCACAGCAAAAGAAACAGTCAACAAAACTAAAAGACAACCTACAGAATGGGAGAAGATATTTGCAAATGACCTATCAGATAAAGGGCTAGTTTCCAAGATCTATAAAAAACTTATTAAACTCAACACCAAAGAAACAATCCAATCATGAAATGGGCAAAAGACATGAACAGAAATCTCACAGAGGAAGACATGGACATGGCCAACATGCACATGAGAAAATGCTCTGCATCACTTGCCATCAGGGAAATACAAATCAAAACCACAGTGAGATCCCACCTCACACCAGTGAGAATGGGGAAAATTAACAAGGCAGGAAGCAACAAATGTTGGAGAGGATGCGGAGAAAAGGGAACCCTCTTACACTGTTGGTGGGAATGTGAACTGGTGCAGCCACTCTGGAAAACTGTGTGGAGGTTCCTCAAAGAGTTAAAAATAGACCTGCCCTGCGACCCAGCAATTGCGCTGTTGGGGATTTACCCCAAAGATTCAGATGCAATGAAACGCCGGGACACCTGCACCCCGATGTTTCTAGCAGCAATGTCCACAATAGCCAAACTGTGGAAGGAGCCTCGGTGTCCATCGAAAGATGAATGGATAAAGAAGATGTGGTTTATGTATACAATGGAATATTCCTCAGCCATTAGAAACGACAAATACCCACCATTTGCTTCAACGTGGATGGAACTGGAGGGTATTATGCTGAGTGAAGTAAGTCAATCAGAGAAGGACAAACATTATATGGTCTCATTCATTTGGGGACTATAAAAATTAGTGAAAGGTATTATAAGGGAAAGGAGAAAAAATGAGTGGGAAATATCAGAGAGGGAGACTCCTAACTCTGGGAAATGAACAAGGGGTAGTGGAAAGGAAGGTGGGCGGGGGGTGGGGGTGACGGGCACTGAGGGGGGCACTTGATGGCATGAGCATTGGGTGTTATGCTCTATGTTGGCAAATTGAACTCCAATAAAAAAAATAAATATAAAATACATAAATAAATGTACCAAAGCAGGACTGTGATTTGGGGTTGCCCTGTGAGTGTTGTCATGGTAACTGGGCACCCTCAGCTGTGTGATCGATGCCCAAGGACAGAGAAGGGGAGGGGTATGACCCAGGAGGTGGGACTCTGGGAGGCTTCCAGGAATGGTTGCCTCCCCTGAGCCTGAGGACATCCTAAGACCAAACTTTTCACAGCTCCAGGGAAGTCCTTGACAACAGGAGTTGCTCATTCACCTAACCCCACACTCTTCAGGGTGTGGTGGAAGCCTAATTAGCGCATTTGGTATGGTAGCCAGCTCTCCTGAAAGCACACAACCTAGTGTCAAAGAGCAGGTATAATTTAGCCAACTGGACCAAAGGACAACAGGAAGGCCGCTCAGCACCACAGACCCAGGGCCCTGCAGATGCCAGTTGAACCCCAGCTGTCTCCAACCCCATCAGGCACACGTGGAAGTCACTGTTTCTCCCTTTGTAGCAGGGTGGGAATCCACCTCTTCGTTGGGTGGTTTATAAGCTTCAATGAAATAATTAAGTTCACTTCAGCAAACATCTCAAGTATGAGGGAGCTCATAGTATAGTAAGGACAATAAGCAAACAGAAAAATAACGACCACACAATGTGATCGACCTCCCAAACAGGCAAAGGCAGGGTGCTGTGAGGGCAAGGAGGGAGTGCTGGCATCTCCCTGGGTGGGCTGAAGGACAAATACCAATCCCACAGAAGTGAGGAAGGTGGAAGACATTCGCAAATATTTGTCAAGTAAATCTGATATCTAAGTTAAGGAAGTAGGAATGAAAATTAGAGAACAATAAAAAAAAAGAAAAGAAAGAAAAGAAAATTAGAGAACAAATGCACCGCTGTGAGCTGGGGGAGACTGGGAGGAGGCTGCCGTGGCAACGTCCCCAGAGAGGCCCCATCAACTGTCAGGAGATGTCCCAGCTCACAGGGGCCATGGCCAGACTGACAGGAACATTACTTCATTGTTTGTTCAAGTAAAACACCCTATTCTGCAAAGAAACCAAGTTACTCTGCAGGCAAAAGGAAAATGAACTCAGACTATAACCTTGCCAGGCCCTCTGTTCCCATAAGGCTGTTCCCGACCATGACTAGTGCTTTCACTCTCATCAGAGACTAGCATGGACAGAGGGTCAAGGGGGCAGCATGTGTCTGCTGTAGTGGGACGAGAGCTGGGACTTCAACCCTGTGCTTATGCAGGAGACAGACGATAGTCCACAATCCCAATGGTCCAGCAGGTGCACCATAGTCTTTTTGTGATCTGAGTTGTAAAACAATTGAGGTTGCAACTTCTGCCCTGTTGCTTATGTTTAAGAATGTGTAATGAGGAGCACCTGGGTGGCTCAGTGGTTGAGCATCTGCCTTCAGCTCAGGGCATGATCCTGGAGTCCCAGGATTGAGTCCCACATCGGGCTCCCTACAGCAAGACTGCTTCTTCCTCTGCCTGTGTGTCTGCTTCTCTTTTTCTCTGTGTCTCTCATGAATAAATAAATAAAATATTTCTTTTTTTTTTTAATTAATTTTTATTGGTGTTCAATTTACCAACATACAGAAAAACACCCAGTGCTCATCCCATTAAGTGTCCACCTCAGTGCCCGTCACCCATTCCCCTCCAACACCCGCCCTCCTCCCCTTCCACCACCCCTAGTTCGTTTCCCCGAGTTAGGAGTCTTTATGTTCTGTCTCCCTTCCTGATATTTCCCAACATTTCTTTTCCCTTCCTTTATATTCCCTTTCACTATTATTCATATTCTCCAAATGAATGAGAACATACACTGTTTGTCCTTCTCAGATTGACTTATTTCACTCAGCATAATACCCTCGAGTTCCATCCACGTTGAAGCAAATGGTGGGTATTTGTCGTTTCTAATTGCTGAGTAATATTCCATTGTATACATAAACCACAGCTTCTTTATCCATTCATCTTTCGATGGACACCGAGGCTCCTTCCACAGTTTGGCTATTGTGGACATTGCTGATAGAAACATCGGGGTGCAGGTGTCCCGACGTTTCACTGCATCTGAATCTTTGGGGTAAATCCCCAACAGTGCAATTGCTGGGTCGTAGGGCAGGTCTATTTTTAACTCTTTGGGGAACCTCCACACAGTTTTCCAGAGTGGCTGCACCAGTTCACATTCCCACCAACAGTGTAAGAGGGTTCCCCTTTCTCCACATCCTCTCCAACATTTGTTGTTTCCTGCCTTGTTAATTTTCCCCATTCTCACTGGTGTGAGGTGGTATCTCATTGTGGTTTTGATTTGTATTTCCCTGATGGCAAGTGATGCAGAGCATTTTCTCATGTGCTTGTTGGCCATGTCCATGTCTTCCTCTGTGAGATTTCTCTTCATGTCTTTTGCCCATTTCATGATTGGATTGTTTGTTTCTTTGGTGTTGAGTTTAATAAGTTCTTTATAGATTTTGGAAACTAGCCCTTTATCTGATATGTCATTTGCAAATATCTTCTCCCATTCTGTAGGTTGTCTTTTAGTTTTGCTGACTGTATCCTTTGCTGTGCAAAAGCTTCTTATCTTGATGAAGTCCCAATAGTTCATTTTTGCTTTTGTTTCTTTTGCCTTTGTGGATGTATCTTGCAAGAAGTTACTGTGGCTGAGTTCAAAAAGGGTGTTGCCTGTGTTCTCCTCTAGGATTTTGATGGAATCTTGTCTCACATTTATATCTCTCATCCATTTTGAGTTTATCTTTGTGTATGGTGAAAGAGAGTGGTCCAGTTTCATTCTTCTGCATGTGGATGTCCAATTTTCCCAGCACCATTTATTGAAAAGACTGTCTTTCTTCCAATGGATAGTCTTTCCTCCTTTATCGAATATTAGATGACCGTACATTTCAGGGTCCACTTCTGGATTCTCTATTCTGTTCCATTGATCTATGTGTCTGTTTTTGTGCCAGTACCACACTGTCTTGATGACCACGGCTTTGTAGTACAACCTGAAATCTGGCATTGTGATGCCCCCAGCTATGGTTTTCTTTTTTAAAATTCCCCTGGCTATTCGGGGTCTTTTCTGATTCCACACAAATCTTGAAATAATTTGTTCTAACTCTCTGAAGAAAGTCCATGGTATTTTGATAGGGATTGCATTAAACGTATAAATTGCCCTGGGTAACATTGACATTTTTACAATATTAATTCTGCCAATCCATGAGCATGGAATATTTTTCCATCTCTTTGTGTCTTCCTCAATTTCTTTCAGAAGTGTTCTATAGTTTTTAGGGTATAGATCTTTTACCTCTTTGGTTAGGTTTATTCCTAGGTATCTTATGCTTTTGGGTGCAATTGTAAATAGGATTGACTCCTTAATTTCTCTTTCTTCAGTCTCATTGTTAGTGTATAGAAATGCCATTGATTTCTGGGCATTGATTTTGTATCCTGCCACGCTACCAAATTGCTGTATGAGTTCTAGCAATCTTGGGGTGGAGGCTTTTGGGTTTTCTATGTAGAGTATCATGTCATCGGCAAAGAGGGAGAGTTTGACTTCTTCTTTGCCAATTTGAATGCCTTTAATGTCTTTTTGTTGTCTGATTGCTGAGGCGAGGACTTCCAGAACTATGTTGAACAGCAGTGGTGAGAGTGGACATCCCTGTCTTGTTCCTGATCTTAGGGGAAAGGCTCCCAGTGCTTCCCCATTGAGAATGATATTTGCTGTGGGCTTTTCGTAGATGGCTTTTAAGATGTCGAGGAAAGTTCCCTTAAAAAAAAGAATGTGTAATGAAAAGTAAGGCCAATTGGTCTAGACACCCTCCACCATGGCCCTGGATCCCAATCTTCTTGGAAGTTTTCCCCAAATGCAACCAGGGAACTTGGCAACTGATGCCCCAGATCCTGAAGTCACCATTTCAGACAGCATGACTGTTAAGTATCACCTGGGGCTTGACCAGGAAAAGAGGTTTTCGTTCATGTCAAGACTCAAATGGAGACACTGAAACTGTCTCATTGCCCTGGTCTGCAACAGCAAAGCTGCTTAAGAAAGTACAGTTCTTTTACCATCTGCAGTTTCTAAAATTCAAGTAAAATAAAAGGGTAATGAGCCAAAAAGCATAATAATTGTGAGATTCCCATCTTGAGAGAAGATCTGCCGGACATTAATTTATGTCTGGAAGAAGAAAGTAGAAGACAGTCCAGAAATGTAGGCCCTGGGGATCTTACAACATAAGGTAAGTAGATTGGAAAAGACTGCACATACCCCCCTTGGGGCGTCAGGCTGGCTATCACCTTGCCCAGGGTTCCCAGCTCTGCCACTTGCACATGGTGACAACACTGTATGCCAGCTTCTTTATCATGCGGTTTTGATGGGATGAAGTGAGGAAACTGGTGTAAACACTCAGTATGATACCTGTCACCTAAGTGTTAGTGATTATAACAAACCACCATCGATCAGCACGTTTCTCCCTCTTGGAGCAATAATACATCACTTTATTTCAGTAAATATTACTGATGTGGGGAGTACTGCTTAGATTATAGAAAACCGGGGATCCCTGGGTGGCACAGCGGTTCGGCTCCTGCCTTTGGCCCAGGGCGCGATCCTGGAGACCTGGGATCGAATCCCACGTCGGGCTCCTGGTGCATGGAGCCTGCTTCTCCCTCTGCCTATGTCTCTGCCTCTCTCTCTCTCTCTGTGACTATCATAAATAATAATTTTTTAAAAAATTAAAAAAAAAAGATTATAGAAAACCATCACATTTTATTTGAGCTGGTTCATGGAAGTAGTCGTGATGAGTCTCTTTTTGAAACTAAGAAGACTTTGGGGTGTGTTTCTATCACAACACTTTGGACATATTTTATATCCTTTTGCATTTTCCAGCTCATGCACCTGTTCTGTAGAAAAAATATATGGAATTTTCTTTTTGTGACTTCACTGAAGGTTAAAATTCTTCTCTAGAGGAGAATTTTAGTCTGTGGGACTTGTCTTAACTCTAATTGAAGATGCATAGAAAAGAGGCTCTTTTAAGGTAGACTTTGCACTCTGCTTGTTGTGTTCCAGTGAAACATTATGGCAGGTGAAGCTCATCTTAAGGAAAGAGGAGAGGAGAAATTCTTCATTCCTCTGCTCTTGTTTGTTAGGATCAGCTGCACATGTCAGAAATTGTCTCCAGGAGGTCTGAGGGTCAGAGGTCCAGGAGGGGGAGGAGTAGGGAACTGATGTTGGGAAGGACACTTTGCTGGGGAGAATGGGATTGGTGTTGGGAAGAAGCAATGCCTCTGGCTGGATTCCTTGTAATGCATGGAACTTTAAAATATTCAGTATTCATTTCTATTCATAGCATTTTCCCTCTTTGGCCATTTCTTAACTAAATACTAAGTTGAACTCCATAAAACCGCCACTTTGGTAAGTCAAACAGGAGAGAACTATGGCAATTTCCTACGGTTTGCCTCCAATATCATTCCCTCCTAGGAAGGGAAGGACCCCAGCCCTGCCTAGGCCCCTGTGCCCTCCACCCTGCCCCCTCCCACACTCCTTGATTATTCTCCCTGAGATACATACATCATGAAGTATCCTGTCCCAGATGACACCTGGACCTCAAGCTTTATTTTCCAGAAAAGTCTGGTAAAACACTGAGTTTCTTCCTGCTTTTTCTGATGCCCTCAAAGTTTTCTTAAGGACAAGATGCCACCTGAATGACCTTCCAGGATGAAATATGATTACATTAACCTTTGTCTGGCTGGTTGGCTTTATCTGTGGTTGTCCCTTTGCCACTATCCGGTTCGGCTTGAATGGCCAAGGGGTCACAACATGGATCAGAACAGACAGGCCTGGTCACCACACGCCTTACTCTAGTACCACAAACAGGCACATGTTCCCTATTAGGACCCTTATGTCTGCAAGTGATCTTAAAAAGCCCCTGAGGTGGACACTGTTTAGAAAACAACCTTTGTCCTTTCTGGTAAAGGCATGATTTTGGTTAGACCCACACTTCACCCCCGCGGCAGCAGTAATGGCTGATGGACCACATTCACGTTTAGGCTTCATTCCTCTGGCTTTAGCCTGTTTCTGACCAAATACCTGCTTTTGTTTAAGAATGTGTAATAGGAGCACTGGGTGGCTCAGTGGTTGAGCATCTGCCTACAGCTCAGGGCATGATCTGGAGTCCCAGGATTGAGTCCCACATCGGGCTCCCTACAGCAAGACTGCTTCTTCCTCTGCCTGTGTGTCTGCTTCTCTTTTTCTCTGTGTCTCTCATGAATAAATAAATAAAATATTTCTTTTTTTTTTTTAATTAATTTTTATTGGTGTTCAATTTACCAACATACAGAAAAACACCCAGTGCTCATCCCATTAAGTGTCCACCTCAGTGCCCGTCACCCATTCCCCTCCAACACCCGCCCTCCTCCCCTTCCACCACCCCTAGTTCGTTTCCCCGAGTTAGGAGTCTTTATGTTCTGTCTCCCTTCCTGATATTTCCCAACATTTCTTTTCCCTTCCTTTATATTCCCTTTCACTATTATTCATATTCTCCAAATGAATGAGAACATACACTGTTTGTCCTTCTCAGATTGACTTATTTCACTCAGCATAATACCCTCGAGTTCCATCCACGTTGAAGCAAATGGTGGGTATTTGTCGTTTCTAATTGCTGAGTAATATTCCATTGTATACATAAACCACAGCTTCTTTATCCATTCATCTTTCGATGGACACCGAGGCTCCTTCCACAGTTTGGCTATTGTGGACATTGCTGATAGAAACATCGGGGTGCAGGTGTCCCGACGTTTCACTGCATCTGAATCTTTGGGGTAAATCCCCAACAGTGCAATTGCTGGGTCGTAGGGCAGGTCTATTTTTAACTCTTTGGGGAACCTCCACACAGTTTTCCAGAGTGGCTGCACCAGTTCACATTCCCACCAACAGTGTAAGAGGGTTCCCCTTTCTCCACATCCTCTCCAACATTTGTTGTTTCCTGCCTTGTTAATTTTCCCCATTCTCACTGGTGTGAGGTGGTATCTCATTGTGGTTTTGATTTGTATTTCCCTGATGGCAAGTGATGCAGAGCATTTTCTCATGTGCTTGTTGGCCATGTCCATGTCTTCCTCTGTGAGATTTCTCTTCATGTCTTTTGCCCATTTCATGATTGGATTGTTTGTTTCTTTGGTGTTGAGTTTAATAAGTTCTTTATAGATTTTGGAAACTAGCCCTTTATCTGATATGTCATTTGCAAATATCTTCTCCCATTCTGTAGGTTGTCTTTTAGTTTTGCTGACTGTATCCTTTGCTGTGCAAAAGCTTCTTATCTTGATGAAGTCCCAATAGTTCATTTTTGCTTTTGTTTCTTTTGCCTTTGTGGATGTATCTTGCAAGAAGTTACTGTGGCTGAGTTCAAAAAGGGTGTTGCCTGTGTTCTCCTCTAGGATTTTGATGGAATCTTGTCTCACATTTATATCTCTCATCCATTTTGAGTTTATCTTTGTGTATGGTGAAAGAGAGTGGTCCAGTTTCATTCTTCTGCATGTGGATGTCCAATTTTCCCAGCACCATTTATTGAAAAGACTGTCTTTCTTCCAATGGATAGTCTTTCCTCCTTTATCGAATATTAGATGACCGTACATTTCAGGGTCCACTTCTGGATTCTCTATTCTGTTCCATTGATCTATGTGTCTGTTTTTGTGCCAGTACCACACTGTCTTGATGACCACGGCTTTGTAGTACAACCTGAAATCTGGCATTGTGATGCCCCCAGCTATGGTTTTCTTTTTTAAAATTCCCCTGGCTATTCGGGGTCTTTTCTGATTCCACACAAATCTTGAAATAATTTGTTCTAACTCTCTGAAGAAAGTCCATGGTATTTTGATAGGGATTGCATTAAACGTATAAATTGCCCTGGGTAACATTGACATTTTTACAATATTAATTCTGCCAATCCATGAGCATGGAATATTTTTCCATCTCTTTGTGTCTTCCTCAATTTCTTTCAGAAGTGTTCTATAGTTTTTAGGGTATAGATCTTTTACCTCTTTGGTTAGGTTTATTCCTAGGTATCTTATGCTTTTGGGTGCAATTGTAAATAGGATTGACTCCTTAATTTCTCTTTCTTCAGTCTCATTGTTAGTGTATAGAAATGCCATTGATTTCTGGGCATTGATTTTGTATCCTGCCACGCTACCAAATTGCTGTATGAGTTCTAGCAATCTTGGGGTGGAGGCTTTTGGGTTTTCTATGTAGAGTATCATGTCATCGGCAAAGAGGGAGAGTTTGACTTCTTCTTTGCCAATTTGAATGCCTTTAATGTCTTTTTGTTGTCTGATTGCTGAGGCGAGGACTTCCAGAACTATGTTGAACAGCAGTGGTGAGAGTGGACATCCCTGTCTTGTTCCTGATCTTAGGGGAAAGGCTCCCAGTGCTTCCCCATTGAGAATGATATTTGCTGTGGGCTTTTCGTAGATGGCTTTTAAGATGTCGAGGAAAGTTCCCTTAAAAAAAAGAATGTGTAATGAAAAGTAAGGCCAATTGGTCTAGACACCCTCCACCATGGCCCTGGATCCCAATCTTCTTGGAAGTTTTCCCCAAATGCAACCAGGGAACTTGGCAACTGATGCCCCAGATCCTGAAGTCACCATTTCAGACAGCATGACTGTTAAGTATCACCTGGGGCTTGACCAGGAAAAGAGGTTTTCGTTCATGTCAAGACTCAAATGGAGACACTGAAACTGTCTCATTGCCCTGGTCTGCAACAGCAAAGCTGCTTAAGAAAGTACAGTTCTTTTACCATCTGCAGTTTCTAAAATTCAAGTAAAATAAAAGGGTAATGAGCCAAAAAGCATAATAATTGTGAGATTCCCATCTTGAGAGAAGATCTGCCGGACATTAATTTATGTCTGGAAGAAGAAAGTAGAAGACAGTCCAGAAATGTAGGCCCTGGGGATCTTACAACATAAGGTAAGTAGATTGGAAAAGACTGCACATACCCCCCTTGGGGCGTCAGGCTGGCTATCACCTTGCCCAGGGTTCCCAGCTCTGCCACTTGCACATGGTGACAACACTGTATGCCAGCTTCTTTATCATGCGGTTTTGATGGGATGAAGTGAGGAAACTGGTGTAAACACTCAGTATGATACCTGTCACCTAAGTGTTAGTGATTATAACAAACCACCATCGATCAGCACGTTTCTCCCTCTTGGAGCAATAATACATCACTTTATTTCAGTAAATATTACTGATGTGGGGAGTACTGCTTAGATTATAGAAAACCGGGGATCCCTGGGTGGCACAGCGGTTCGGCTCCTGCCTTTGGCCCAGGGCGCGATCCTGGAGACCTGGGATCGAATCCCACGTCGGGCTCCTGGTGCATGGAGCCTGCTTCTCCCTCTGCCTATGTCTCTGCCTCTCTCTCTCTCTCTGTGACTATCATAAATAATAATTTTTTAAAAAATTAAAAAAAAAGATTATAGAAAACCATCACATTTTATTTGAGCTGGTTCATGGAAGTAGTCGTGATGAGTCTCTTTTTGAAACTAAGAAGACTTTGGGGTGTGTTTCTATCACAACACTTTGGACATATTTTATATCCTTTTGCATTTTCCAGCTCATGCACCTGTTCTGTAGAAAAAATATATGGAATTTTCTTTTTGTGACTTCACTGAAGGTTAAAATTCTTCTCTAGAGGAGAATTTTAGTCTGTGGGACTTGTCTTAACTCTAATTGAAGATGCATAGAAAAGAGGCTCTTTTAAGGTAGACTTTGCACTCTGCTTGTTGTGTTCCAGTGAAACATTATGGCAGGTGAAGCTCATCTTAAGGAAAGAGGAGAGGAGAAATTCTTCATTCCTCTGCTCTTGTTTGTTAGGATCAGCTGCACATGTCAGAAATTGTCTCCAGGAGGTCTGAGGGTCAGAGGTCCAGGAGGGGGAGGAGTAGGGAACTGATGTTGGGAAGGACACTTTGCTGGGGAGAATGGGATTGGTGTTGGGAAGAAGCAATGCCTCTGGCTGGATTCCTTGTAATGCATGGAACTTTAAAATATTCAGTATTCATTTCTATTCATAGCATTTTCCCTCTTTGGCCATTTCTTAACTAAATACTAAGTTGAACTCCATAAAACCGCCACTTTGGTAAGTCAAACAGGAGAGAACTATGGCAATTTCCTACGGTTTGCCTCCAATATCATTCCCTCCTAGGAAGGGAAGGACCCCAGCCCTGCCTAGGCCCCTGTGCCCTCCACCCTGCCCCCTCCCACACTCCTTGATTATTCTCCCTGAGATACATACATCATGAAGTATCCTGTCCCAGATGACACCTGGACCTCAAGCTTTATTTTCCAGAAAAGTCTGGTAAAACACTGAGTTTCTTCCTGCTTTTTCTGATGCCCTCAAAGTTTTCTTAAGGACAAGATGCCACCTGAATGACCTTCCAGGATGAAATATGATTACATTAACCTTTGTCTGGCTGGTTGGCTTTATCTGTGGTTGTCCCTTTGCCACTATCCGGTTCGGCTTGAATGGCCAAGGGGTCACAACATGGATCAGAACAGACAGGCCTGGTCACCACACGCCTTACTCTAGTACCACAAACAGGCACATGTTCCCTATTAGGACCCTTATGTCTGCAAGTGATCTTAAAAAGCCCCTGAGGTGGACACTGTTTAGAAAACAACCTTTGTCCTTTCTGGTAAAGGCATGATTTTGGTTAGACCCACACTTCACCCCCGCGGCAGCAGTAATGGCTGATGGACCACATTCACGTTTAGGCTTCATTCCTCTGGCTTTAGCCTGTTTCTGACCAAATACCTGATTCTGCAGGGAGTCCAGGAATGGACCCTTCTCCTAAAATGTTAAAAGTGGGAAAGAATATTCCTTCCTTTCCTTTGGGCATTTTCATGAGTGGACTGCAGCCCCAGGGAACCCTGAGAAGGTCTGCATGGAGGTCAAGACCAAGTCAAAGATTTGGGTCTCTGATGGCCTGGTCAGACCCCAGGGCAAGGAAATTCTAACACAGTCACTTTCCTTTCTGAAAAAAGGACACAATAAATGTTTTACCTTAGGAAAAATTAAGGCAATTTAATTAGAGCTAACTGAAAAGGCAAGAGGAAACTCAACAGATTGATGAGGATTTCTGGGATCCAACTACTGACTTCCATTTATGTGAGATAATAAATTATCTTCCTCCTTAAGCCAACCTGAATTAACATTTTAAGTTACTTGCAGCCTAAGTCAGCACAACTGAAAGTCCACTAATGTACACTTCTGTTGTTAGGCAGATGTTCTCACAACCTCCCAGATGATGGAGAATCACCTCACTTTTTTTTTTAATAAATTAATTTTTATTGGTGTTCAATTTACCAACATACAGAAAAACACCCAGTGCTCATCTCGTCAAGTGTCACCTCACTTTTAGAAGACACTTTAGAATGGAACCCCACAATCAATTTCTACACCTGATTTCAATATTTAGTAAAACAACACAAAAGGGACTTTTTTCCCATAGCCTAAGTCTGCCCATGGTCCAATTCAAGCCTAGCTCAGTTCCCAATATTAGGATCCTGAAGACAAGCTTATGTCCCTTCTGGCCAATTCTCCTGTTCTTCTGAAACCCATTCGCTTCAAACCATGAAACCTATCCTGGTTGCCAGGTTAGTCTGTTCCACCACATTATTTGCTTTCTTTTTTCAAAGAAATGTGCTTCTGCAACTGTCCCATTTCAATGGTTTTAAAACACCATTGATGCATAAGATCACTACTTTATGTACTGCTAAGTAAGAAATCCTCTACCATGAAAGCTACAATGTGCCATCAACTCTAAAGAATACCCTGTTTCTGGAGATGCTAAAATATGTTTTTAAAACAAACTGAGGCATGTTGGAGGAGAAGGGGGTAGGGGGAAGGGGTCACTGTGTGATGGGCATTAAGGAGGGCACTTGATGGAATGAGCACTGGGTGTTATATGCAACTGATGAATCACTAAATTCTACCTCTGAAACTAATACAAAAATAAAATAAGATAAAGTTAAAAATAGAACTACCCTATGATCCAGCAATTGTACTACTAGGTATTTACCTACAGAGTACAAAGACACACATGCTCCCCGATGTTTATAGCAGCATTATCTACAATAGCCAAACTATGGACACAACCCAAGTGTTCACCACATGGATAAAGATGTAGTGTGTGTATATATATATTTTTTTTAATATAATATATATATATTTTTATGTCCTTTAGCATTTTCTTGCCATTTGCACAATGTGAATGGAGCTAGAGCATATAATGCTAAGTTAAATAAGTCCAAGAAAGACAAATACTGTATTTCACTCATGTGAAATTTCAGAAGCAAAGCAAAAAAGCAAAGGGATGGGGTGGGTGGGGCAAATCAAGAAACAGACTCCTAACATACAGAACAAGCTTCTGGTCACCAGGGGAGAGGTGGGTGGGGAATGGGGAACACAGGTGATGAGGATGAAGGAGGGCACCTGCTGTGATGAGCACCAGGTGCTGTATGGGACTGTGGAATCACTATATTGTACACCTGAAACTATTATCACACTGTGCTAACTGAAATTTAAATAAAAACTTAAACATTTAAAAAGTTTAAAAAAAAAAAAACATGTGCATCTCAGAATCATTGGAAAAGTGGTATTTTATCTTTGCATAGATGTCCCTCCCCCAAAAAAATTCACAAAAAGGTGGAAGAGTGATTTGCACCGCATTGCTTCCTGCATCTTCCAGAGATGCCCAGCCTAGTAAAACAGCACTGTGTCAGGCAATGAGATGTCTTTTTACACATGGTCGGGGGCCTGAAGTTGAGCACCCACAGAGCCTTTGCCTGGGCCCTGGCCTGTGGATGGGCCCACCAGGGCCTGTGGCCAAGGGAGGCCTCTGAATGCCTCTTTGGAGCATCATGATTCTGAATGTGAGGATATTCAAGAGCCATGGAACATCCAGGATAAGCTTTCCGATGTCACTGTATGGTCTCCTGTTCCCAGGACCTCCCTTTCTCTGAAACGTTCCTCTGCCTCTAACTCACCCCCTCTAGCCATGTGTGTGCACACGTGTGTGTGTTCATGTGAGGGGAGGGGCACGCAGATCCAAGGGAGGTCTCAGCCCCTGCCCCCAAAACAGCCGGGCTCTCCTTGGGTGACGGAAGCCACAAGGTGTAGAATGAGCAGCGCTGGGTTTCCGGCCACGCACAGAAAACAGGCTTCCGTGAGGCAGAGGAGAATGAAGCCAACACTCAAAACAAGAAAATACATGGAGACAAAGGACCATGGAATCTCTGTCTCCACCTCCAGTTGCATTTCATTTAATTTGAAGCCCAGCCACATTCCTGCCTTCGGGTCCTGAGATACCTTCCAGGGTCCTTAAAATAAAACCTGTATTTAATTTTTATTTCATCGCCTTCAGTGAGGATGCCATCTCTTACAACATAGATGCATAAAGAGCATATAAATCACGTCCCTGAGCTGATGGGACAGTGTTACACTGGGACTCATGGATCCAACCTTCCAGAATTATGCAGTCTGTGAACCTAATGCACCATAGTTGGAATTCTGAAGACCAACAGATGGGTGTTCAGACCCTTGAGCTCAGGGACTCTTCTTCCCTCTCCAGTGTCTGGAACAGTGCCTGGCACAGAGCAGATGCTCCTTAACAAGTCAGTGGAAGGAGCCACTTCACAGGAATGCGGCTTCTGCCTGCGGTGAGTATGCAACATCAGAGGAACATCTGAGCACACATCCCAGCTTCTCTACCCTCTGATGGAGAGAAGTAAGACAAGTCGCCTCAGCCCCACACCATTACACTGTGGACAGAATAACCTCCTCCGTGAGCTACTTTTAACCTCTATCAGGATGGTCTCTATGAAGGCCATTGGTAAATGGTAATGCACCATGCAAACGAGCTGATGTTAACGATGCCAGCTCTAGGACCACTTGGAAAAGCCACAGCAGGTATGCCGAGGATTGGAAACAAAGAATAAGTGTCCAAAATACAAATGCAGGACAGATTTTTGTTTAGGGAAAGTTTAGGGGAAAGGCAAGACTCTGTCATGAAGAAACATTTTTAAAGGCTGTGTTTTAATCAAATAATTGGTTGGTGGAATAATGGCCTGAACTGGTGTTGAGAAAGCCAGCATGTTGTCACCATCTCACTGGGTAACCTATGAGTGTTCTACTGAGCCTCTTTCTACCTCTGGTTCCCCAGGGTAAATGGGGAAGTTAAATGAGCTCAGTGGTTTTCTAAAATTTTTAATATCAGGATTGTTTTTAAACAAATCCTGAACATATAAATGTTGAAATAGCTTACTACTTTTCCTATGTGAACAGTCTATAGCAAATGCTCTCATTGGGGCAAGGCTGGGGGCCCAGGACAAATGGTCCCCCAACCCACCCTCAGCCCAGCCTCTTTGGTGTTTCCTTCCATGCTGCTGTAAACCATCAGACCCAGGGAACACATATAAAGTGGCCAAGAGAAATGATCTGCCCAGTAGTGCAGAAAATTGGCAATGTGACCCTGACCAGCAGCTTTCCCTCTGCTATTCTGTCCTGTATACCAGAAACAGTCCTCTATTTCTCTAGAAATGTGCCTATTACTGCCTATGTTTGAATGAGACAACTTGAATGTATGTGAAAATCACAAGTTAATAATTAAACCCTCTCCAGAGACCATCCTGCTTAATTGACAACAAGCCTTGGCTCAGTGACTGCATGGACATTGTTGGGTTTTCCTTTTTGAAATCACACATGGTGTGGCCACAGGAGCCCAAGGTGAGCCACTTCCTTACTTAGAAGCTAGTCCAGCCATCTGCTCACACCAGCTGGCTGTGAGGGCTTCCCAGAACACACAGGTGCTCTGAGCCATTATCAACATGCAATAATGCTCTTCCATTGGACAAACCATCCCGCCAGTTCTGCTAGAGAGCATGTATATTTGTCAGTTTGGGTTCGCTTGAGGGGATGGGGGAATCCCTGCTTTATTATTATTATTATTATTATTATTATTATTATTATTACTATTATTGCTGCAGCCACCTAAATCTTCATGCCTACTGTTGGTTTATCTTCCCCAAGATTCAAAATATAAGTGTTAATTGACTGACTCAACCTTGGGGATCATTCTCACAGTTGCCATTAACCTGTCTCACTGTGGCAGGGGAAGAAAAGGGCAGTAATTAGATAACAGATGACTAGTCTCTTCCAAGATAAGACTGAATCAGGGTCACTTTTTTCACTCTTTCTGTGACCAAAGACAGACGTGACCCAAGAGGGATGATATGGGACAAAGTAGGTGACAGAAGCTTAGTGGGCCAGGACCCCACCTTCCTGCACCAGTTTTCACCTCCCAGAATTGGCCAAATTCAGAGGCAGAAGAAACCTAGAAGGACAGTGGGGAATAGGAGGCTCAGAGGGGGCACCTTGCCCCAGGTCACACAGCTCACTCAGGCAAGACAGAAACAAGCCAGGACTCCTGGCCCCCAGGTGAGATCTTGTATGACCTTCTCTGGGCTCAGAAAACAAGCTGCAATACTAGGTTCAGAGCTTGACTCAGGCCATGTGATCAATGAGGGTATTTCAACCTAAGACCCCTGAGTATTTATCCAGCATTGACCAAACATGGGACTGGGGTCACTACTGTCTGGCACCCTCCCCATCCAAGCCCACAGTTAAACACATTCTAGCTGACTCACTTTACCTGTTCTTGCAGTCATGGGCTTTGGGGTTCAGAAGTCCTAATTCAAATGCACACTCCTTCACTGACTAGATATCCAGGTCACTTCGGGTTCATTATCTCCCTTCACTGAGTCTTAGTTTCCTCATCAGTGAATTGGAGACAACACAGCCATCTCACAGGCCAGGACTAGCTCAGGAGCACACAATGCAGCACCATATTTCAGTGCCTGACAGACTGGCATAAGCTCCTCTCCAGAGCTTGCCGTGGGGTCAGCCACAGGCTGGCTGCCCTGTCCCCTCCCTGCCACCTCCTCCACTCCCTACTGGCTTCACCAAGCAGCTCTGTCTTAGAAATCACCTGTGTGTGACTCTTCACCTCAGTGTCTGTTTCTGGGGACTTCTCTGTCATGTCAACTACTGAGGGTCAGTGTCAGCTGATTAAGTCTATGGAGAGCTCCTGACATTGTATCTGCCTTAGAGAGATTGTGTCCACAGGTGGACACAGCTATAATTCTCCTCCTGTCTCATTCCTGTGGCCCTGCTGGCTGTGGGCATAAGCACTGTTGCCCAGTAGCACAGGAGCTGTGTTGTCATCTCATTGGCTCCACTTTCCCTCCAATGAGGGAGCACCCCCATTCCTCCCAGGCCTCTGGAGAGAACAAAGGACAACACCCTGGGATTCAGAACTCTGGGAAGCAAGGCCCTGTGTGCTGGGATGCTTTGGTTAAAAAACACTGCAGGAAGAAGAAAACTGAACATGGATGGGGATTTACAGGGTTCTCCCTCCACCTCACCCTGCCCTCTGTCCTCTGGGAGCTTCTTTTAGTGCCACTTTCATTGCTAGAGTGTAAAATCAGAAAGGACTGGGCTGGAAAATCCTGCCCTGCCTCCCCTGGCTTCCCTGCAGGGCCGCCAAGACCTTCAACTATGTCTCTCTCCCCTCACAGGATGCGTCATTCCTTATTTTAATCAGATGACTCTGACTTTTGCATCATTTGTACACCTCTACAGGTTCACACAAGACTCTGTGAAGCACAAACACATGGAATATCTGGTTCTACTGGATGCAAATAGGAAACAAAACCAGAACAGATGCCCCCTTGGTAAGAGGAGTAGGTGGGAGGGAGTCCCTGCCTGGTTCAACAGGAGTCCCTGTTGTGGAACGAACATAAGCTCATTCCTGGATAGGCTAGGGCTTGTGGTCACTCTGATCTCCGAATGAAGACATAGGACAGAGGCCTCAGAGGGTAGAAAGAGTATCTAATACAGCTGGAGAGACATGACAAGTCAACAGCCATCTCCAAGAGTAAGGGTCTCAGAAATCAGGGTAGCTGCAGGGCAAGAAACTTGATTTCCCAAGCAAGTGATGCCTTATCTTATCTGGGTCTCTAGGGCAACATGCTACACTGTGCTGCCACACCAGGGGGTCTCATTCTTATCAAGCCCCCCAGGAGGACTGGTTAAAAGTTTCCTGGACTTCATCCCAGAAGCTGGGATCCAGCAGATCCCCAAATCTGTGTTTCTAGCAAGTGTCCAAGTATTGCTAATGCTGCTCTTCCAGGTTCTCAAATTTGAGAACTGCTGGACTACAGTAGACGTGCCTGGAGACCACACCTGGCCCACCACCAGTCACCACAGTCACGGCTTGTGATTGCTACTATTGGCTTAATCATCAGTCTTCCTGACCAGAGTGAAAAACTCTGTGCATGTTTACACAGGTCTTGATGATCCTTAGGAGGTGACTCCACACACTGTTGAATGAATGACCTCAACATTTGGGCACTGGGGGTCACATTCCAGAAGACAAACTCAGCATTTAAAAATAATGAATATTTACTGAATGGTTGCCAAGTGCCAAGCATGCCACATGAGCCCTGTCTGTAAGCCCTCATAGCAATCTGATGCAGAATATATTACCAGTACTCTGTTTTCACAGATGAAGGAACTGTGGCTCAGAAGGATTAAGTGACTTGACCAAGGTCACATGGTCATGAGGAAGGAGAACTAGAACTGAATCTCAGTCTGACATCCAAGCTGGTTAACTCCTACACCTTTTCAGACAAAAATCAAGAGATTCTTCAAGCATCCTCTCTTCTCTAAGTATCCCCTCTCCTGAGAATACTTCTCTGAGCTCCATGCCACACACAGCCAAGGTAGAATTCACTGACATCTCCTTGTGGGAGTTTCAGACTCTGTAGAAGAAGCAGAGTGATGGTGGAAGAAGGCAGAGGTAATGGTGGAGGAAGGGGTGATGGTGGAGGGAGATAGAGGGATGGTGGATGCAGGAGTGATGATGAAAGAGGCAGGGATGGTGATGGAAGGAAGGGTGATGATGTAGGAGGCAGGGGTGATGTTGGAGGAAGGGGTGATGGTGGACAGAGGGGTGATGATGGAGGGAGGGGTGATGGTGGAGGGAGGGGTGATGATGGAAGAGGCAGGAAGGTGATGGAGGGAGGCAGGGGGGATGATGGAGGGAGGCAGGGGTGATGATGGAAGGGGGCAGAGTGATGGTTGGTGATTGAGGGGTCATGATGAAGGGAGGTATAGATGATGATGGGGGGAAATAAGGGTGATGATGGGGAAGGCAGCAGGGGTGATGATGGAGAGAGGGTTTATGATGGAGTAAGGTGGAGTAATCATGGTGGGAGGCAGACAATGGGGGTGAAAGGAGACAAAGGCTGAAGATGGGGAGACAGGTAGGAGCAACAATGGAGAGAAGCAGACAGTGGATGGTCCTGAAAGAACCTGGCAGTTTATGTTACAACGCCAGCACATTGTTCTGAATATCAGGCCTGTCATTGTAGGGCTTTCAACATAGAAGCAGTATGAGACACATGTTTTTAAGATTGTCTGAGCCTGAGTCTTCCAAACAGAGTCTAAGTCAGGGTCATGAGGGGCTGTGTGACCCCAAGATCAGGCGTGAGGGATGAGGAGTGAGACAGGGAAAGAGGATGTCCACTCAAACATGGCTTACTGGGTTGGTCTTAGCTAATGCCCACTGTCACTCAATCTGGGGGCATTGAGTGGGAAACATCTGATACTCTTCAGGACACTCTCAGGAGGAACAAAGGAAGAAGCATTTACCCAGTGGCTCCCTTAAATGGTGACTCTCCTCTACACTGAGGTGGGATGTATAGGTGCCACATGGGATCTAGTTGTCCCATACCAAGACATCAGAAAAAAAAAACAAGCAAGAAACAAGAGACGCAAGGTCATTTCAGGTTTTACAAAGCTGGTTGAAGACTATGTGGGACCTATCATCACAGCTACAGCTGCAGTAAAAGAGGGAACCTAGAGGGTCTGAGCAGTACCCAAGACTGTCTGATACAGAAACTATCAGGGACATGGATAGTGAATGCATAGGAGAAAGCCAGTCACCACCTCTCACCCGGAAGGATATTGAGTGAATGAATGGATGGGTAGTCATTATATCAATGCATTGGATGGATGGGTGGATGGATGGATGGATGGATGGATGGATGGACGGATGTCCCACAAGGCATTTTAGAAGCAACTAAAAACAGCCATAGGTCAAAGAGTAGAGAATTACTGTCCCAACAGCAAATAGGTCTTGAAAAAAATAGTTAAAGAGAAGGTACAGAGAGCACTAAAACAAATTTATCCAACTCCTGGTATCAACATATTTCCCCAAACTTCTTGCTGTCAGTACAAATCCACCTCTAATTTCTGTGCCCCATCTACTTTATTCAATGAGGAGCAGAGCCCAGGTTAGAATTAAATGTGAAAATGAGCACGAGCCTCAATATCATTAGTGATCAGGGAATGCAAATTGAAACCACAGTGAGACACCACCACACACCACCAGAGCAGCAAAGAAAATGAAACCTAACATTGTGAAATGCTAGCAAAGGTGCAGATCAAGGATTGTTATGTGAGTAGGTGTGTGTGATGACAGAACCGTGCTGGAAACTATTTGGCACCTTCTCATAGTCAAACCCATCTCTTGGCTGTGACTTAATGACTCCACACTTGGAGAAATGAAAATTCATGTCCATAAACAGACTGGCACAAAGGTTCTTGAAAGTTGTAAATAACAAGATAAATAAAGAGATGGTGATATGTTCAGACCTTGGAATGCTACTTGGTCCCAGAAATAAGGGGACCCCTCACCAGCCAGATGGACTAGAACTACCCATACCCTTCCGAAGGCAGTCATTGGCCAGGCCCAGACCCAGTCAGACCTATGACCCTGCCTTATGGCCTGGAGAGGTTTGGAAGTCCCACAGAGCCTCACTCACTTCCCCAAGGAGATCGAAGAGCAATGCTGAGCATCTCATCCTATTAGATGACACTTGGAGACAGATTTTCAGTAAGCCAATTATATTTTACAAAATTCATAGAAATGAGCATTCATTATCTTTGTTTTGCTCTCCAAATCCTGAATGGAGGCTTCAACTCAAGAACTACATAAGAAAATCAACCACACAGGGTGAAGCACATCTGTGAGTCTGGGAAGAACCCCCATTGTCAGTGCTTTGCCCCAGAGTTGGCCCTACACACCCTATTTGCAGTGACTTGTGTCCTGAATATCCCAGGGAGCTGGAGCTGCATCTGGGCCACTGGGGTAGAATCCCTGCTGCACTGGAAAAGAACAATAGGCAGTACTCACTCATCTGTTCAACTGCCCAAAGAACATTTGTTGAGCACCTACTATGTGGTGTATTTAATCCATAGGCTCAAGCAGTCCACCCACAGTGTTTGCTAAGGAAGGCCTCTCCAAGAGGGTGACATAGGAGTGGACACTGAAGTTAGGAAGAGGAGTCAGCCATAGAGAGAGGCAGGGAAGAGGCAGGGGGAGGAAGTAGTATGACTGCCTCCAGTGTGAACACTCTCAGCATGTGAAGAAACAGTTAGGTCTGTGTGGCTAAGGCTGTAACTGGGATGGGAGGGAGCTAGAATGGGGCTGAGGGTAGGCCAATGGTGGATCACACAGGACTTGATGCTGTCAAGACTAGGGTTGATTTGGGTACAATGGGAGGCCATGAGGGCGGAACATAGCAGGATAGTGAATCAACAGATTTGTGGTTTTATCAACTCAGTCTTGGATGCACAGGGAAGATTAGGAGTAGGACAGGAATGTGAGTATTATTATAGCACCTTCAGGAGAGACCCAGCAGCTTAGCGGCGAGGATGGCACCAGCAGGAACCAGGGAAAGGGTCAGATGCAAGAAGAATTCTGAAGGGAGAATACAGGGATACAGGGAGATGCTTATAGATTGAGGGAGTTATGAGGACACTGTGAAAAAATCAAGGCTGACTCCAAGGCTTTTGATATAAAATACTAGATAATCAGCAGCATCTCATATTGAGATGAGGAAGCCCATGGCAGGATCAGGACTGGGAGCCTCGTGGGCGGTGAGGTGTGGCAAAGCAGAGGTTCTGTGTTGCCCAAGATAGGTTCAAGAAGCTGGTCAGACATCAAGCAAGATGTGAGCAACCAGCAGGTGCAGGCTGACCCCAGGAATCGGGCCAACATGGTGTGAGATCCACCAACATTCTGAAGATGTTACAACAATGAACCAGTTAGACCACCTAGAGGATGAAGGAGGATAGAAGAACTGAGGAGTGAGCCCCAGACAGGAGCCAGCAGAGGACGGCAGCAAGAAGAGGCTGGAGAGGGGAGAGGGAACTCAACATTTCTGGAAGAAAGGGGAGGGACAGCTGATGCCTTCAGTAGTTGGGCAGTGAGTCTTGGAGTGAGGACTACTCAGAAGAATTGGAGGTGGAGGCTGTGGGTAACTTGACGTGAGTGGTTTCTGCAGGATGGTGTGGGGGGAAGTACAGCTTGATTGCATGGTTCTAGGTTGCTTGGGAAGTGAGGCAGTGGACGTGGGCAGAATGGACAAGTGGTTGAAGGGGTTTTCCTCAGAAAACAGAAAAATGGAGCCAAAGGGGATGTAGGACTTGGAATTATTTTCAGTATGTGTGATGCTCAAGGTTGATGAGAATGATCCAGAATGAAAGGGGAACTGATGATGTAGGACAGAGGGGAACATAGGGGCACAAACCTTGAGGATTTGAGGAGAGCTGGGTTCTAGTGAGCACTGGGGAGATGCTTGTAGTGGGGGTGAAGCGAGAGGGTCGAAGGCGAGGCTATCTGGGCAAGCTTAGAGCATGGGTCAGGATGGTGCACAGTGGATTTACAGCTGGAAGGGAGGCTGGCTGCCCCCAGCCAGGCAAGCGCAGGTGTCAGAAATGACCCTTGACCAATAGAAGAGAAGCTAATCAAGAGGGTTTCCTCAATTTCCACCTTTTCCTTTCTCTCTGACTCCTGCCTTCCACCGGGGACAGGTCATAGATGCACTGCCTGATGTGTGATACAGGATAGACAAGAGATGACCTGCTTCCAAAGGGATCATTTTGTAATAGAGAACAGAAGTTAGAACATCCAGTTCTCAACTGCTCTCTTTTCATCTGTCAAAACAGGCTGATGGTCTCCAAAGCCACCACGTTTTATTGGCCACAGTCCACTGGTATATCCAAAACTGATACTTCCCCCAAGCCAAATCCCTACCTGAACTTTGCAGATTTTTTTCTTACCTCAAATTTAAATCATACTCATTGTACAATGTTTATAAATACAAACAAGACAAAAGAAGATCACAAAAATCCTATATATTCCTACCACCTAGAGATATTCCCACCTATACATATCTGTGACTGCCTTGGTTTCTATCCATCACTTTTTATGCACACAGAGATGTTCTCCTTTTATAAAAATAGAGCAGTGTTATACATGCTGGTTCATTAATTGTTTTCACTTAACAATATCTCTCATTTCAAGTCATTAGTACTCTCCAACATCATTTTTGATGGACATACCACTTAATGGATGCAACATCATGGACTAGGAGAGGTACTTGTATAGCAGTGAAATTCTAGGGTTAGAGGCCGCACTGCCTGTGTTCTGCTACTTACTGCTGCCCTCCCTGTTCCATGCCTCAGTATCTTCATCTGTAAGATGAAAATAATGATGGTACCTACCTCATAAGGTTGTGTGGACAGTTAAGAGGGAGAAATCATGCAAGGTGCCTAGTAGGACTTAAGAACCACCAGCTAATAACAATTTATTTCCTCTTTGTTGGGCACTTATCTTCTTTCCACTTTTCTATATACAAAGCTTCACTGAGTGAAGTAAGTCAATCAGAGAAGGACAAACATTATATGGTCTCCTTCATTTGGGGAATATAAAAAATAGTGAAAGGGAATAAAGGGGAAAGGAGAGAAAATGAGTGGGAAATATCAGTGAGGGTGACAAAACATGAGAGACACCTAACTCTGGGAAATGAACAAGGGGTAGTATCACCGGTGAGGAGGCATCCCTAAATGGATGTCTAATGGTGAGATTTCAGAAGCCAGCAGAATTCCCTCTCAATCTCCACACACACGCAGCTGTGCATCCAGTCTTTGAGAACTGATCTGGCAGCTGTCACCTGCTAGCTATCAAGGACAAGGCAAGAAGCTGGAAGATGGTTCTGGTCACCATATCCCTCAAACAGAGCTTGGGCCTGGAGCAAATCCCACTCCATCTCTGAGCCTCAGTTTCCTCATCTATAAAATGAGAGCTGCAGAGCAGGAGGTCTTTGAGAGCTTTCCCTGCTTCAGGGTTAAACATTGTGCCCGATCTGCTACTCCAAGTTAATTAAGGCAAAACCACGATGGAGGAAATCATCATCCAATTAACTTTTTACTCAATTATCTTAAATATCCATTTTTACCAACCTGACTGAAGGGATTCACTATTTGGTGTTCTACAAGCACACAATTTGAGATATGATAACACATGAAACAGGAAGCTTGGCTTCTGAGAGAAGATGTTTGAGATTATTATGCTAAAGAAATCAGAAACTAAAGAAAATAACCTGGGGCAGCCCTGGGGCATGTCCCGAGGCTTTGTGGTGCTATTGAAATCTGAGCGCACCTGTCTTCTCTACCAGTCCCCCTTCCCAAATCTGGCCTTAAATACCAGTGGAGAGACTGGCTACCCACTTCAGAAAGACCCCTCCCAAAATCCTTCCCTGCTGCTGACTTGGGCTAAAATGTCCATCAAGAACTCAGTCATTTGTGCTGCAGTTTCCAGCTCAGTGGGCAGTGCCAGGGGCTTGGTTGAGGGGACTGCCATCATCACCATCCTCACCTCAGAAAGAAGGAAAAAGGACACGCCTCTTGCCCCAAAGGGGTGGGGAGTAGCCCTTTCCTCTGCCAGGTTCCAGTGGACAGAGCTAGAGTAGATGAGCAGACAGGTGCACCAGAAGGGCCACCTGCTAGCAGTGGGGGTGCATTCCAGGAAAGACAGGCTAAAGAGTCATACAAGCACACCTGCTTCACATGCAAACTAAATTTCTTTTTGGACTTGTCTGCATATCTTATGTTCCCCAAACACACAGACAGAAGCATCGTTAAGGCCTGATTCATAGCTTTTAAAAATAATCTGCTAACTGAATACCAGGAGATATTCCTTGTCAACAAAACTTTTACTTGCCACTGGCTAATGTAAAACAATTTGGCTGTTAAATACAGAATGCAGTTTTATTTCCATAACCCACCTTGGTGGTAGCAGTCATGCTGGCTACACGTGAGTCCTAAGCCAATTTCACCAGAGTTCCTCTGTAACCAGAGAGGACCGAGCAGCAGACAATTCAGAGTGCCTTGTTTTCTCCCATAACTGGGGTGAGCCTTGTGAAGCATCTTAACAACCCAGAACCCTCATGTGCTATTGTGGAATTGCTCAAATTGGTACTCCTACACCCCACCCCTGCATATACTTTCCCTTTCTAATTTTGTACCAATTTTTGAAAATGCAAAATTTAAGACAGTGAAATAAAAGGTTTTAAGCACTCTTATGATTTTTCTAAATTCCTTATCATCCTTCCACAAATAACAAAGGAGTTGTCTTGCGAATTTGATTTTGACATCCCCTCATAAAGAGAGGAATTTTTCCTGCCCCGGTTTCCTCTTTCTGAAGGAAATGGGCATCCTTCCAACTTTAGAGTTCTCCAAAGGAGAGGAAATGGGACAAAACCAGGGAGTAAGACTGGGTACATTAAGTACAGTCAATGGTACACAAACTGTGACCTCTATTGATAATCTCATTGGACAATATCATAGCAACATGGACTTCCCTTGAACAAGTGGCATCTCTGTGCCTCCAGGGAGAACTGCATGGTGTTGAGATGAAGGGAGATGAGTTCCCATGGGTAATGAACACACTCAGAGATACAATAGGACCCAGCCCCATCCTAGAAGGGAACTACTCCAGCCTCACCCACTCCATATCTCTGGCCCTGTTCCAGTCAACATCTATCAATAGCCGGCTAGTAGTTAGCAGCAGGAGACCCCACCATGGCACAGGGGCCACTGGGCAGGAAGAGACATCATGTATATGGGGCAGTAAACCAGACAGGCCTTCAAATTTAACCAGATATGATTTTCTGACATCTGAACTCAAAAGATCAGTCATCTAGAAATGAGATGAAAGAGACTTGAATTATTATTAGCAGTTTTAGTAAAAAAAAAAAAGTCCTACATATTAGCTCACCACAAGTTTAATATGAACCAACACTATTATGTAGCTATTGGAAATATTATTTCATAAGCTAGGACCTCTTCAGAGGGCATATAAAGAATTTCTGTGACTGTTTCCAGTCATTTCCATGTCCCTACTGACTATCCCTGCCATCTCTGCCCCCACCACCTCTGTGTCTTTGCAGCTCACACACCTTCCTGAGCTTCAGAAATGTTTCCAACAATCTATGGACTTCTCCACCCAAACATCCCACAGACCCTAAAACTAAACACTGTACGCCAATACCCGTCATCTATCTGCCACACACATAATGCCTGCAGCCCGTTTTCTAGGTCTCCCGGTGCCCCAGCATTAGACACTTGGGCCTTGTCTTACCTCCTTCCCACATCTTCCTCACCTTCTTCCAAAGCCACTTCCCAGAGAGCATCCTCTGCTGACCTCTACACTGCCTACAGCAGCTAAGGCTATGAGCACATCCTGCCTGGACAGCAGCAATAACCTCGCACCTGGCATCTTTTCCTCATTTACCACAGAATCCAGAATGATAGTTCAAAATCCAAGTCTAGTTATTCTCACATACTTCATAACACTATCCATCTCTTATAGAACAAAGCACAAATCTTATAGCAAGGCTCCTGAAGTCCCTCAAGATGTAGCACCTGCACATCTCTCCCATTCTGCCTGCCACTCCCGTTCACATGGAGGACATCCCCCCACATGCTGCACGTTCATCCACAACAGGCCCTCCGTAGGCAGTGTAGAGGTCAGCAGAGGATGCAATTGCACCACCACTTCAGACCCCTTGGTCTAAGACTGGTGTGAATGTAAACTCTGTGGAGAGTTCCCTAATCACCCTGTTCCCCACTCCAAAAGCTATGCTCTCCTCTCCACTTGAATGCATTTTATTATGGACTTTTCACACTGTACAATGAATATCTGTTTATACATCAACTTCAGCCATGAGACACTGAGCAATTTTAGAGCATGACTAGTTCTTGTCTTTGTAACCCCAGCAGCAAGCTCAGAGTCTTCAAATACTTACTAAAGCAAAAAAGGAATTAATTAATGCCTAAATATGTAGACAGATGAGTAGATGAGTGGATGGATAGAAGGATGGATGTTTGGATAAGTGGGTAGATGGATAGGTGGCTGGAAGAATGGTTGAAGGTTTGGGTAGATGAGGGTTTGGATGAGTTGATAGGCAAATGGGTTCCACATTCCATCCCTGTGCATATTACATTGCCTTTTCTGCCTACTCTAAATCTCGCTTCATTTACAGCAGCAGGGACTGTTCTTCCAAAGCCAGCTCATGGCTCATCAATGTGCAAGCATATCTGTGAAAGGTCTCTAATAAGATTCATGTGGCAGAGAAGCTTCAAGAAACAGCAAGCCCGCCTCCTAACAAGCTGCTTCTGGAAGCTGTGGCACCAGCTACTGGAAGAAGGGAGCTTTCTGGGATAGATAAGTGAGCCACAAATGAATTCCTGAAAGAGATCCTCAGGCTCAGACAAAGGCCATCCTATCATCATCTCTTATAGGAAAAAAAAATGCCTTCAGGGAAAATGGGAGAGGAGATTGCCGTCCAGGAGAGGAGTGGCAAACAATCTTCTCTGAACTTTTCATAGCCTGTGACTGGCAAGCAACCACTGACATTTTAAACCATGCTGAATAATGAGAAGGTAGCAGTAACAGCTTGCAAACTTATTACAGTGAAAAATGGGAGGGAAATTTATTGACTTCTAATTAAAATTTTATCCCCTTTTAGAGTATCTATCAATAGAAGCAAAGGCATCCATTACATGTACAGGACTCAAGATATATGGGCAATCAGTGTATTTCATCTTTTGAGGAACATTCAAAGGACATGACAACTCAGTCTTGGGAAGATTCCAGTGATCTGAAGACATTCTAGCAGTGTTTAAATGCCAACATTCAGAACACCTTCAAAGGACTGCATTTGTGTGGGCTGTCATTTTGTGCCATGCTATTTACTTATCCCTCATAATGACTCAAAGGCAAGAGTTACTTGAATTCTGCTTAAAGATTTATTACATCAGCTATCAAGAGACATTTTTATGTTGAGGCCTTTTGTTTTGTTGTCTGCCCTCTTAGCAAAGCAGGCAATAAGACAACAGCAGAACAGATCAAAAGGTGAAATATTTTCAAAGAATCCATTATTATATCGTAAGTAGAGCTTTTATCTAATTTAATACACACTTCAAGATTTCTGATGGCCTTAGCATAATAGTCACTCTAAGTGAAGGAAAATTGATATAAAAGGCGAGAGAAAGGGAAAGGCAAAAAATACTTAACTGACATTAGGATACTGATAGATGGCTATTTTACTGTTGAGGAAACTGAGGTTCACAGAAGTTTTTAAAAACTATCTCAAGGTCACACAGCTATATAGCCATGAAGCAAGAATGCAAGCCTGTACTGAGTGCATGTCAGAGAAAAATGAAGTTACAAGAAGAGAATCCTGAGAGGACAGGACTATGGGGTCTGGCTGAGATGAAAGGCTATCCTCAGGGAATTGTGAGGAAGGCAAGGAGCCCTTCTAACACCAGAATGTGCCTCACAGCAGGTGGAACCGAGGCATCTCTGATCCTGGAGAGAGACCTTAGAACTTTGAAAAATAAAGGAACCTCCCCTAAGAAGACGACATAGTCAGTGACTTGGGGTGGAAGTCACATGTCCCTGTTGTGGGAAAATAAAAGCTGAAAATACTGGTAAAAGTAGACCTAGGTTTGCAATTTCCAGGCTGTGGACAGAGGCAAACTTGTATTTTTCCTAGAGGTATTTTAAACTCAGGCCACAAAGAATTCCCCAGAGGGAAACTTGAATCTTAAAAATATCCCTAAATCTTTAAAATATCCCTCATATACGAGGAAACTAGCCATCCCAATCCAGAGTCAATGAAAACAACATAAACAATAAGGGGAGAAAGCAAAGGTGAGGTGGTGGTGGACTAGGAAGACCATGAGCTCATTACTTTCTCCCCAGACAGACCAAGTTTGCACATTCATATAGAGCAGCATTCTCTGAGAGGAACTTGAAGATTAATAGCACAGCTCTTCCACAGTTAGACATGTATGTAAAAGCCACATCAAGAAGGGTACAAGGGACCAGTGAGAATGGTGAAAATTAACAAGACAGGAAACAACAAATGTTGGAGAGGATGTGGAGAAAGGGGAACCCTTTTGCACTATTGGTGGGAATGTGAACTGGTGCAGCCACTCTGGGAAACAGTGTTGAGGTTCCTCAAAGAGTTAAAAATAGATCTGCCCTACGACCCAGCAATTGCAGTGCTGGGGATTTACCCCAAAGATACAGATGCAGTGAAATGCCAGGACACCTGAACCCCAATGTTTATAGCAGCAATGTCCACAATAGCCAAACTGTGGAAGTAGACTTGGTGTCTATCAAAAGATGAATGGATAAAGAAGATGTGGTTTATGTATACAATGGAATATTACTCAGCCATTAGAAACAATAAATACCCACCATTTGCTTCGACGTGGGTATTTATGCTGAGTGAAATAAGTCAGTCAGAAAAGGACAAACATATGGTTTCATTCATTTGGGGAATATAAAAATTAGTGAAAGGGAATAAAGGGGAAAGGAGAGAAAATGAGTGAAAGTATTAGTGAGGGTGACAAAACATGAGAGACACCTAACTCTGGGAAATGAACAAGGGGTAGTGGAAAGGGAAGTGGGCAGGGCGGGGGTTGGGGTGACTAGGTGATGGGCACTGAGGGGGCACTGGGCGGGATGAGCACTGGGTGTTATGTTATATGTTGGCAAATTGAACTCCAATAAAAATTTTTTTTTTAAAAAAGAAGGGTACAAGGGGCAAAGGTAGACTGCTCAGGAATCAAACCCCCAATGTGGTGACCCATAAGCAGGAGGGATTGTCACATACATGGAAGTCCTCCCTGAGGAGCAAGGGATCAGCCCACATCAGGCACCCTGGCCCTGGGGAACTGCACCAGGGAAACGAGTTCCCATAATGTCTGCTTTGAAAATCAGGGAGGCACAACTCCAGGAGGGCCAGAGAGCTATAAGAAACCAAGACTCTGCTCTTAAAGGGCAAGAACATAGTATGATTCACTCTGAGACCCCGCACAGAGGCAGCAGTTGGAAAAGCACTTGACCCTACATGACGAAGGTTTATTCACTAATTTTAGGGTGTGTGCTGGGGGCAGAGAGGGGTCAGGGGTCTAGAAGAGCTTTTTTCCAGGAATGGAAGTGCTGGTGGGTATCAGTTTTCTTCCCTCCTTTAACCTAGTTGGCCTAAAGCCAGTAGGCAATTATTCTGACAATCTCCACCTACTTTGCTAGCATTTCTTGACCTGCCATGACATTAGCCCAGGGACACACTCCACACAACATGCCTGCCCCATCAGGTACCCCCAAATCAGTTCCTGCCCTCTGACACCCAATAAGCAGCCTCTTCCTAGACCAGCACTTCTCCAAAGCAACCCTGCTGCAGTACAGGGGAGTCTGACCAGCCCACCACCATGCCTGGAATAGTACCATAACTGTCACAGCTAGCCACACTAGGGGTCAGCCCCACCCACCAATAGTTGTGACTGGGCATTGCAGCCAGCTGGGCTGAAGACTACCACTGTCCACCAGCATCCCATTGCAGTCACAACCCAGTCACAACAGGAGGGTGCATGCAACCCACACAGAGGAAAACCCTGGAATATCTGATTTTGGTGACCAGAGTGGGTTGTATTTCTGGGCCCCACAGAACACCTTCTACGTAATACAACTATCTTCAGGACCAGGAGGGTAAACATAGCTGATCTATCTAACACATATAAACAAACACAGAGTCAGACAAAATGAGGAGACAGAGGAATGTGTTTCAAATTAAAAAACAAGACAAAAATGGGCAGCCCTGGTGGCTTAGCAGTTTAGTGCCGCCTTCAGCCCAGGGTGTGATCCTGGAAATCTGGGATGGAGTCCTGCATCAGGCTCCCTGGAGCCCGCTTGTCCCTCTGCCTCTCTCTCTCTCTCTCTCTCTCTCTCTCTCTCTGTCTCTAATAAATAAATTTAAAATCTTAAAAAAAAGACAAAACTTCAGAAACAAACTAAATGAAATGGAAATAACCAACTTATCTCATAAGCAGTTCAAGGCAATAATCATAAAGATGCTCACCAAACTTGGAAGAAGAGTGAAAACTTCAATGAAAGAATAGAAAACATAAAACAGAAGAACCCAGAGCTAAAGAATACAATAACTAAAATAAGAAATATACCAAAGAGAATCAACAACAGATTAGATGATAAAGAAAAATGGATCAGCCATCTGGAAGACAGTAATGGAAATCATCCATGCTTAACAGCAAAAAGAAAAAAGAATTTTTTAAAATGAATATAGGTTAAGGGACCTCTGGGACAACATCAAGTATACTAAATTTACATTACAGGGAGCCCAGAAGAAGAAGAAGAGAGGAAAAGGGGCAGAAAACATATTTGAAGAAATAAGCTTCAACTGAACACTACCCTAAGCTGGGAAAGGAAACAGACATCCAGGTCTAGGAGGCAGAGATTCCCAAATAAAATGAACCCAAAGTTTCACATCAAGCACATAATAATTAAAACGTCAAAAATTAAAGATAATATCATATTAAAATCAGCAAGAGAAAAGCAACTAGTTACATAGAAGAGAATACCCATAAGACTATGAGCTGATTTTCAGTAGAAACTTTGCAAACCAGAAGGAGTAGCATGATATATTCAAAGTGCTGAAAAGAAAAAATCTACAATCAAGAACACTTTACCCAGAAAGGGTATCATTCAGAATTAAAGGAAAGATAAAGAGTTTCCCAGACAAACACAAGTTAAAGGAGTTCATCACCACTAAACTGGCCTACATCTTGTAAGGTCAGTGATGAACTTACAAGACTTTGAAAGACTTTTTATAAGGTATTGTAAGTTCACCAACACTAAAAATGTCATAACTTTTTCCTTACAAGAAAAAGTCATAACTGGAAATAGAAAAATTACGAAAAAAAAAAAAACATTTTACTGATAAAAGCAAACACATAGTAAAAGTAGTAGATCAATCTCTTATAAAGCCAGCAGGAAGGATGAAAAATAAAACTAATAAAATCAACAGTATTTATAGAAATTAGTTAATAGATACACAAAATTTATAGCAGCAATGTCCACAATAGCCAAACTGTGGAAGGAGCCTCGGTGTCCATCGAAAGATGAATGGATAAAGAAGATGTGGTCTGTGTATACAATGGAATATTACTCAGCCATTAGAAACGACAAATACCCACCATTTGCTTCGACATGGATGGAACTGGAGGGTATTATGCTGAGTGAAATAAGTCAATCGGAGAAGGACAAACAGTGTATGTTCTCATTCATTTGGGGAATATAAATAATAGTGAGAAGGGAATATAAGGGAAGGGAGAAGAAATGTGTGGGAAATATCAGAAAGGGAGACAGAACATAAAGACTCCTAACTCTGGGAAATGAACTAGGGGTGATGGAAGGGGAGGAGGGCGGGGGTGGGGGTGAGTGGGTGAAGGGCACTGAGGGGGACACTTGACGGGATGAGCACTGGGTGTTATTCTGCATGTTGGTAAATTGAACACCAATAAAAAATTAATTTATTAAAAAAGAGATACACAAAATAAAAAGATGTAAAATTTAACATCAAATTCATAAAACATGAGTAAACGAGGTAAAAATTTATACTTTTAAAATATACTCAAAATTAAGCAACCATTAAATTAAAAGAACTACTATATACACAAGAACTACTATACACACACATATATGAAATTCATGGTAACTACAAACCAAAAACCTATAATAGATACACATAAAAAATAAATAAAAAGAAAGGAAAATGAGAATAACACTGAAGAAGATAATCAAATAACAAGGGAAGAGAGCAAGAGGGAGGAAAAAAAGGAACAGAAAGAAACTACAAAAAAAAACTGGAAAACAACAAATTGGAAATAAATACATATCTATCAATAATTATTTTATATATAAATGGCCTGAATGGTCCACTCAAAAGACATAGGGTAGCTGAATGGATTAAAAAAACAAGACCTATATATATGCTGAGTACAAGAGACTCATCTCAGACACACACAGACTGAAAATGAAGGGATAGAAAAAATATTCTATGCATATGGAAATATTTTTTAAAAAGCTGGGGTAGCAATACTTACCTAAGACAAAATTACTTTAAAATAAAGACTATAATGAAACAAAAAAGGATAAAGGAATAATACAAGGGATCAATACAAGAGACCATAAAAAATGTAAATATCTATGCATCCAACATAGGAGCACCTAAATACATAAAGAAAATATTTAAAGACATAAAGGGAGAAATTAACAGTAATAAAATAAAAGGGGAATTTAACACTCCACCACCATCAATGGATAGATCATCTATGCAGGAAAAAAAATGGCTTTGAGTGACACATTAGACCAGATGGACTTACAAAATATATACAGAACAGTCCATCCAAAAACAGAATACATATGCTTTTCAAATGCACATGGAACAATCTCCAGGATAGATCACATGTTAGGACACAAAATAAGTCTCAATAAATTTAAAATGGTTAAAATCATATCAAGCATGATATTTTCTGGCTATAATAGCATGAATCTAGAAATCAATTACAAAGGGAAAAAGCTGGGAAAAAAAACAGAAATACTGGGAAGCTAAACAACAGGATATTAAACAATCAATAGGTAAATGAAGAAATCAAAGAGGAAACCAAAAAATACTTAGACAAAAATGAAAATGAAACACAACATTTCACAATTTGAAGATGCAGCAAAAGCAGTTCTAAGAGGGAACTTTATAATGATACAGGCTTACATCAAGAAAACAACAAAGAAGTCTTAAATAAGCAATCTAACCTTATACCTAAAGGAACTAGAAAAAGAAGAACAAACAAAGCCCAAAGTTAGTAGAAGGAAGAAAATAATAAGACCAGTGTGGAAATAAATGAAACAAAGAGGAAGGAAAAAATGATAGAGACAATCAATAAAACTGAGAAGTGGTTCTTTGAAAAGATAAACACAACTGATAAATCTTTATCCAGATTCAACAAAGAAAAAAAAAAGATGACTCAAACAAATAAAATCAGAAATGAAAGAGAAGATACAACTGACACCACAGAAATACAAAGAATTATAAGGGACTACTAAGAAAAATTATATGTCAACAAATTGGACAACTTAAAAAATGGATAAAATCCTAGAAACATAAACCTTCCAAGACCAAATTAGGAAGAAATAGAAAATCCAAACTGATTACTAGTAATGAAATTAAGTTAGTGATGAAAAAATTCCCAACAAAGGTCCAGGACCAGAGGGTTTCACAGGTGAATTCTACCAAACATTTAAAGAAGAGTTAATACCTATTCTTGTAAAACTATTTCAAAAAAATAATGAAGAGGAAGGAACACTTCCAAACTCATTTTATGAGGCCAGCATTACCCTGACACTACAGAAAAAAAAATAAATTACAGGCCAATATCTCTTAGTAACATAGATGTAAAAGTCCTCACAAAATTTTAGCAGACTGTGTTCATACATTGAAAGGATTTTGTACTACAATCAAGCAGAATTTATCCTGAGAATGTAAAGACTGTTCAATATTCATAAATCATCATTTTGATTGCAACATGATATACTACATTAACAAAATGAAAGATAAAAACCATATAATCATCTCAATAGATGTAGAAAAAGCATGTAACAAAATTCAACATCCATTAATGATAAAAACTCTCAAGAAAGTAGGTATAAAGGGAATATACCTCAACATAATAATGGCCATATATGACAATTCCACAACTAACATCATACTCAGTGGTGATAAGCTGAAATCTTTTCCCCTAAGACCAGAAACCAAGGCAAGGATGCCCACTCTTGCCACTTTTATTTAACTAGTACTAGAAGTTCTGGCCACAGTAATTAGATAAGAAAAAGAAAGAAAAGGTATACAAATTGATAAGGAGAAGGTAAAATTGTCACTATTTGCAGATGACATATTACAAATAGAAAACCCTAAAGACTCCACCAAAAAAAAAAACTATTAAAATCAACAAATTCAATTAAGTTACAGGATACAAAATTAATATATAGAAATCTATTGCATTTTTATACATTAACAATGAGTTATCAGAAAGAGAAATTAAGAAAACAATTTCATTTTCAATTGCATCAAAAAGAAAAATACAATACATTTTTACCCATGGTGAAAGACTTGTCCTCTGAAAACTATAAGATAATGATGAAAGAAATTGAAGACAACACAAATAAATGGAAAGGTATGCCATGCACTGGAAGAATTAATATTGCTAAAATGTCCATATTACCCAAAGCAATCTACAAATTCAATGCAATGCCTATCAAAATACAACATTTTTCACAGAACTAGAGCCAAAAAATCCTAAAACTTGTATAAATGTACAAATTATCTCAAACAGCCAAAGCAATCTTGAAAAAGGAAAACAATGCTGAAGGTATCACAATACCAGATTTCAACCTGTATTGCAAAATATCGAAACAGTATTATACTGGCACAAAATAGACACATAGATAAATGGAAAGAGAAAAATGACTTATAGACAAGGGCATGTCAGTAAGATTAAAGGCTGACCTCTCATTGAAACAGTGGTGGCCAGAAAGCACTGAAACAATATATTCAAAGTGCTGAAAGAAAGAAAGAAAAAAGATAAACTAAGAATATTATATCTAGCCAAGTTATCTTTCAAAACTTCAGGTGAAATAGACATTTCCAGATAAGCAAAAACATATGCTGCTGGTAAACTCGCTTAGAAGAAGTGCAAAAGGAAGTTCTTCAGGATAAAAGCAAGTGACCACAGACTGTCATTTCAATACATGCGCACACACACACACACACACACACTTAAATTAAAAAAAAACACACAAACAAACAAGGAGCATCAGTAAAAATCTAACCAATTTCAGCAGAGTGACCTTTAAGACTACTATGCAAAAAGAAAATAATGAGGGATTGAAAGCAGCTTTACTGAAAGATATGATGAAGATGACCATGATGATCATGATGATGGTGCTTCATAAGCTAATGACACAGGTCAGTTCACAAAGCACTTGTGGTCAGGCACAAACCTTCTACCTTCACAGCTCCACCAGCTATCTGCAGGACCACCAGACCAATCCCCGCTCTAGATTAACCAAACCATTTGCTCCCCAGAGCTTCGAACATAGGAAAGTATTACAAAGCAATAGTGTTATAATTCTATTTTTTACAACAATGGGTCTCAAATTCTCATGCCTGAGAACCACCCAGAGGAGTCTTAAAACTCAAATTGCCAGGCCCCGACCCTAGAGATGATAGTTCAGTAAGTCTGGGGTCAACCCAAGAATCTGAATGTATAACTTATTCCCAGCTGATGCTGATGCTGCTGGTCAGGAACCACACGTGGAAACGCACAGGCTGACAACAGGGACAGCTGTCATCAATTCCTGGCAGTCTATTGTCAGACACTGTGATAAATGACTTTCACATAGGCTCTCACCTAATGTGGCCCTTACATAAACTTTGAGGTATATAATATTTTCCCCATTAAGAGGTGATGTCCTGGGATCCCTGGGTGGCGCAGCGGTTTGGCGCCTGCCTTTGGCTCAGGGCGCGATCCTGGAGACCGGGATCGAATCCCACGTCGGGCTCCCGGTGCATGGAGCCTGCTTCTCCCTCTGCCTATGTCTCTGCCTCTCTCTCTCTCTCTCTCTCTCTCTCTCTCTCTCTCTGTGACTATCATAAATAAATAAAAATTAAAAAAAAAAAAAGAGGTGATGTCCTTAGAGCAAGCAGCACAGTGTGTCATAGAAGTAGTGCAAGGGGAGCCTGGGTGGCTCAGTGGGTTAAGTGTCTGACTATTGGTTTTGACTCAGGTTGTGATCTCTTGGGGTCATGGGATTGAGCCCCACTCCAGCCCTGAGTTCAGTGCATAGTCCTTCCTCTCCTTCCACTTCTGCCCCTCCCCTCTGCCCACTGGTGCATGTGCACTCTAAATAAATAAATAGATAGATAGATAGATAGATAGATAGATAGATAGATAGATAGATAGTAGTGCAAGCCTTGGCTAGAAGTCCCATGAGTGTGTATCATCTAGTCATCAAGCAAGGGGGAGCTGCACACCTGCTTTCTCCAGTCTCCCAAGTATGTGTTTGCCATGACAGTCATCAGCAAATATTTAGTGATTGAAACTATTCAAATAACTAATGCAAGAATAAATACAAGGGACACATTGAAATAGAAGACTACAGAAAAGTTGTAACTGAGATGATAGAAGAAACTCACTAGGCAAATACTAACAGAGAGAAAGCTGCTACAGAAGTACTAATATCAGACCGAAGTAGATGACATTCCAAAATGATCAAAGTTGTCAAACAAATGGGAAGTACAACAGTCCTAAACTTGTAGCACATAATAACAGCTTCAAGACACATAAAGTGATAACTAATGGTACTGAAGGAGAAATAAATCCACAATCATAGAGAGAGATTTTAACTTATCTCACTCAATAACTGGCAGAACAAGAAAACCAAAAAAAAAAAAAAAAAGTCAGTAGAGACTTAAAAAACACAATACAATAAACAAGCTTGACCTGATTCTCAATAACTGTAAAATATGCATTGTTTTCAAGTACACATGGAGGATTTGCAAAAACAAGCCATGCAGGGGCACATAGTGGGACTTAACAAAGTTCAAAGGACTAAAATCAAGTAGGGTACATGTACTGTGAAAGTAAGCTAGAAAAAAAAATTAAAAATTTAAAAAATAAATAAATAAATAAATAAATAAAAAATCTCCATATGTTTGGAAATTAAGTAACACAACTTTTAAATCACACATGAGTCAATGAGTTAGTTCAGATTGTCGAATTGCTCTTCTAAGCATTTGTACTAATGTTAATAATCATGTGTAAGAATTTCCATTTCCCTAAATCCCTGTCAATACTTTGTATTAACCACTTATTTCTGCAAATTAGATGGGACGAATTTGTTTTTCAAGAGTTTATTTGCATTACCTGATGACTCACAAAGTCAATCACCTGTCCATGTGTGTACTAGCTTCCTATTCCAGGAGTCATCGCTTCAAACTCACTGCCCATTTCTCTACTGGATTGCCAATCTATGTCTTTTTAACTTGTGGAAGATTTTTGTATGTTCAGAATATACTTCCTTATGTGCCATATGAATTGAAGAAAAAGATATGCAAAACAACACCATATGTTTGGAAGTATCAAAACATCTTCTAAATGACTTGTGGAAAAAGGAAATGATAAATAAATGTAAGAAGACATCATCATGGACATAACAAATCACTTAGCTTTGAATAATAACAAAAATACTGCACAGGCAGTCCTGCCACATGCAGGCAATGTGATACTTAAAAGAAAGCTTATGCCTTAAAGGTTTAGGAAATTATTAGCTAAGCATCTCACTTAGGAAGTTGAGAACAAAGGATAAATGCGAAAAAAAAAAGGAAGAAAATAATAAAAATGAGAGAATAAGAAAATAGGAAAGGATGGACTAGATAGAGTCAATAATGCCAAAGTACTTACCTATATACTTTTAAGTGGTTGAGATGATTTTTAAGAAGGAGATTGTATATCTTAAATATGTACAGCTTATTATATGTCAGATATATTTCAGTAAAGCTGTCTTTTAAAAAAGGATGGGAGGGGCAACTGGGTTGCTCAGTCGGCTAAGCACCTGACTCTTGATTTCGGCTCAGGTTGTGAGATCGAGCCCCATGTTGGGCTCTCTGCTGGGCATGGAGACTGCTTGGAGATTCTCTCTCTGCCCCTCCCCAACCCTCTCTCTCTCAAAAAAAAAAAAAAAAAGACAGGATTGACCCTTATACAAAACATAAAAAGATTCAGACAGTGTTTTAAGTGGAAAAGGCAAATTGCAGAATAGTTTAATCTCATTTTTGTTGCTCAACAAGGGCAGCTAGAGAGAAGGCAGGCTGAACGACGTCTCTTCAGATAGAGGTCACCTCTGGGAAGAGGAACAGCCATGTGCTTAGGACAGAGGAGGATGTGGAGACACAGGGATGGGTGCAAACTCAGGAAGGAGAAAGACAGCCCTGACCTCTGTCACCGCTGGCTCCTTCCGCAATGACGTGTGGAAGGCCCCAGACTGCTCCATTCATCAGTGAAGTGCCAGTCCTCACTCATCTGATTGTCGCAGTAGCTTCTGTCCTTCCTTTTTGGAGCAGATGCCCATAACTGGAGCAGCTGCCAGCCCTGTTCAACCAGGGGGTTTGCGAAGGAAGCTTACCAGGTGGTGTCCCCATGCTTCCCTGGAGTGCCCTGGCCCCACGTTGATGGGCTGTACAAAATGTATGGAATCAAGAGCTGTTCTTGAAATGGGGTGAAGGACAACCTGTTAGCAGCAAAGGAACCCTGACCAGCTTTTCTGCTAAGTTTCATTAAAGGTCTAAGATTCTATAAACCAAAGAATTTGCTTTTTGTTCCTGCAGGGACACACTCAGGTGGAAAAGCTGCTCGTTTCTCCTCTCTCTGGCAGCTTTCTGGCAGTGAATTCATGTTCCAGAGGACTTATTTGTGACTTCATCAGAACAACTCCAGGAGGTTTTCCTAGCAAATAAGAACACACTTGATCCGTTTCTCCCAAGTCTTCAGCTCCAGAAACACTTTGATCCCATATCCTGGAAGACTCCAGGTGTGGAATGTCATCTCTCCCACCCATAGCATGGGCAACCTATGGCACCAACAGAATGTACATACTTGGACGAGCCCATGGAGGCCAAGTATGGAAGCACATTCAGATGTGAGTGAGGATAAAACGGTATCCTTCAGGGGATGAGTCAGCTATAGAATCATAAACACTCAAGTTCCTGACCCAGATCCCACCCATGGGAGTCACAGAGCAAGAGGGGAGACAAAATCACACATGAAAGCTGAGCTGATACAGGAGTGAAGAGAGGTGTCATTGAAAAGTATGCACAGAGAGGATGATACAGTTCAGATAAAGGAAAAACTCTTCCATCTGAGGGAATCAAGGGGCATTTTGTAGGAAAGCTGAGCTGTGAAAGGTGATTGAATTGGCACATGGAAATAGAAGGGAATGAGAAACATAGATGGAGGGAACAATGTGTGCCAAGGCTAGAGGCAAGTATGCATTGGGTGTATGTATGGGTTATCTGGTGCTGTGTAAAAATTTTGCCCCAATATTAATGGCTTAAAATATCACACATGTATTATATCACACCATTTCTGAGGGGCAGGAATTTAGAGTGGTTTAGTTGGGTACTCACTTCCTGGAGTTTAGTTGTTCATAGTGATGTGCCATTTGGACCTTGTGGTCTTAGTTTGAATCACTGTACCATGGTAATTTAAGATGTTAACATTACAGGTAGCTGAGCAGGGGTTATAGATATTCTCTGAACTGTCTTTGCAATTCTTCTGCAATCTAAAATTCTTCCAAAATAAACGTTGTTCACACACACACATCTGAAACAAGGAAAAAATAGGACAAGATACATGAAAAACTATTTTTAAGACTTGGGCATCAGGCAGCAAAAGACACAGTGGCTGGGATAGGAAATAGAAAGTCAGTGCCAGGGGAGCATGTCCCAGCTGCAGTACAGGGGAGCCCGCAGACCAAAGCTCAGTGAGGGGAGAACAGTACTGAGGCCCTTAGAGATCTGCAGATCCCAATGCTCCGGCGAGAAAAGCTGAGTACATGTGTTTGGGGAAACTACCCAAAGCCAGGAAACTACCCAAAGCCAAAAGGCTGAGGGGGTGTCATAGGCCCTCATGCAGGGCCAAGAGCCATGCCTGCTCCCACCAGCCACCCTGGGAACCTCATAATTCACAGGGCACTGGACAGAGTGCTCAGAGGAACCTGACCTCATCATGGGGAGCACTAGCCCAAGAGCAAAGGCACTCTTGTTTCCTCTAACAATGTCCAAAAGTGAAACCAATGGATCAAACTCTGAATAACTTAATTGTATCTAGGGAAAATCTCAAAAGCATTTATAGAAATATAAAAATATCTAGCACCAGACAAGGTAAAATTTGCAACGTATGATACCCAATCAAAAATTACCAAGCATGCAAAGAAACAGGAAAATATACCCACACTGGTATTGAAAAATTTGAAATACTTTGTGCTAAGTGTGGTGGGGGGGGAAAGGTGGCAATGACCCAAACTCCACTCCTGGTATCCTGAAACACATGAAGAGTGCTCCTCCAGGTTGCCTCCTGCAAACATCATGATAGAATTCAAGACAGTCAGTGAGCCACCATCAGAGGCAAGGATTAATTGAATGTCCTTAATGAACAAAAAAAACAGCCATAAAGAGGTCAGATGCACAGGAAGGACCATGGGTAGGCCTGAAGAACACTGTGTCAAGAGCAAAGGTAAGAAAAGGAAGGTGGGGAGTATGCTTCCGCACATGCACATTAAGAACACACGAAACGGCTTCACATACCCATAAGTCTTCACCAAACAGAGTGGAAGTGTGTGGGGAGGTGGGGCTGAGGCCAGTGAAGTGGGCGGTCAAGACCACCACTAACAAAAAGCTGTGAATCTGGAGTAGAAGGACCTCTGCAGCGTGGGCTCCACACCCCATGCAAGCCCTTCTTCTGGCATGAGTCCTCTCATCCTCCCTCTCTGCTCCGTTGTTGGGAAAGAACCAGAGACATTGACCGGTGAGTATCCCTCAGTCACAATAGCTCAATTTTATATAACTCAGACTTACTGACACGACACAGCCATGGGACTTCTGTGCCTGTGGAAGGAGATGAAAGCAGCTCCCAACTTGCCTTTGCCCAAGCTGCTCCTCCTCCAGGAGAAGCAGCCACAGTCCTGTTTCCTGCACAGACTCAGGACTCCCCACGTCCTGCCCAGCACCTGCTCTTCCCCTGTGCACTTCCCTCCTGCAACGAGTGCACCTCCTGTCTGTAAGGCACCCCTCCCAACCCTGTGGTAGGACCTGATTCGAGATCTGCAGGGCATGTAGCCTGGTTACAGAGAACAGCTCAGGGCCTATGGAAACAGCTGAGGAGGGATCCAGCCCTTGAAGCCTTGGGAGAAGGTGCTCACTCACCCACTCATCTATGTCGATGGTGCTTTATGCTGACTCAGTGAGGAACAGGGTGACACATACTTATGACAGGTAACATTTTCTCTGCACTTTGGATGACTTTGGATGATTCTGTAGAATGAATCATCACCTGGGGCGAAAAAATCAGTTGATCTTCAAGGGGTCACCTGGCCTGTGGCAGATTAACACTGGCTGGAAGCTGACCTGCCCTGGACATCATGGGCGCAGCAACCCCAGCTCAGAGATGCAGCCTGAGCCCAAGTAGCTTCCATTGGCACCCTCCCCAGTGGCCTCTCACTGTTCTTTCTACCTGCAGCATCCCTCCTCCCCAGGGGCTGGGGCAGTCCCATCCAAAGCTGGAGGAAGTAAGATGAGCTGCCTCTGTCCACCATCAAGAGTCAGAGGGGTGGATCTGATGTGGGCAGTTCCAGCAACCCAGTCACTTCTAGCTATGGTTTAATTGCTCATGATTCTGCAAGCTGAGCTGGGCAGGCCTGCTGGCCTCACCAGCGGTCACTGTGTGGCTACGCTCAGCTGAAAGACCAGCTGGGAGCTGAACTTAGCTGGAATTTGAGACAGCTGCATCTCACTTCTTCCACTGATCTCAGGGCTCCCCAAGACAAAAGCAGAGGCTATCAGGCCTCTTTGCAGCTTAGGCCTGGAACTGGCACAGTGTCATTTTCAATGCAGTTTATTGCTTAAAGCAAGTCACAGGGCAGGGAACTACACAGGCCACTTATATCAGCAGGCTTGGTTCACTGGGGACCCCAATGTTATAGACTACCATAGAGCATGTCCCCAGATTTGCAGCAACCCCCTTCCCCTCCTCTCTGTGGAGGCAGCCAGTCCATCCCAGGCTCTAACTTGGTCCCCTCATCCAGCATTTCCACTCACCCCAGGCCACTCTGGGGTGCTAATGTCCCACCCAGATCTTACCAGCCCTGTTCTCCTAGGGGATAGAGGCCAGACTGAGCCCCCGGAATAGCTTTGTTCATCTCTCCTGACCCCATGAGTCTCTCCTGACCCCAGGCATCTACTCTGCTGCACCCTCCTGGCTCCACCCAAAGCCCACTGCCCTCCAGAGCCCCACACAGGGGAGAAGCTGCTGATCTCACTGGCTAGGCTGGGCATTTGCTAGGCCTCATCTACAAAAGAGGGCAGGGCCACCGTGCTTTCAAAATCACCATGCTTGCAGGGCCTTGAGCTTTCCTGCTGCTTCCTATCATCTCAATCCTCTCCCTCGCCCCCACCCAACAGGCTTGGCTGAGAAAACTGGTCCCAAGATCCATACTTGGCTCAAGAGAGAAAGTCAGCTTGGGCTGTTGGCATAAGCTACACTTGCAACTCATCTTCCTGCAGAGGCCCACATGCAGCTGGCAGCAGGGCATACCTTTGTTCACAGCCAAAGTCTTCCCAGTTTATACCTGCCCAGTAGAGATGCACTGGATTCTAATACCTAATTCCTACAACGGACATCTCACAACTGATTTTTTAAAAATATGTTTCTGGAACAATTTTTTATTAAGCTATAATTCACATAACATGAAATGTACCCCCTGTAGGGCATATCAATCATGGCCAAGGCCATCTGAGGTCCAGCAGGAGCAGCATCTCTTGGAAGGCTGGGGCACTCCGTGTTACTGGAGGTAAGCACCTAGACCTAGACCACAGTGTGGTGACTTTGGCTCCTTCTGTCAGGTAACTCACCCTGGGGGGATTGGCCTTTCAGACCAGGAGGGCTGTCCTGCCTGGTGACCTGGCCACCCCTACCAGCAGAGGGCACCACTCCTCCCAGCCCAGGGACTGCCCAAATAGCCTTTCTCCTCCATCCCTCCTCACTCACTCTGCCCTAGTTCCAGCTCCAGAACAGCAGAGAAGAGCAGATCGAGGCTGCCAAATGTTTGTCCATGGCTTTTGCAAAGGACCTCGCTGCGAGAATCTAGCATGAGAACTGTCTATTACCTTGCTTTCTTGAATAAAGGGCTTGAATGAAAACTTATCTGGCTGACGTTTGCTTGTTAGTTCTAAAACTTTTATTTTCTGCCTCATAGCATCAGTTTATGCATCAGTTGGCAGGCTGGCAAGAAGAAAAAGAAAATGCCTTGATGTCTGGCCAAAAGTTCCCCTAGAACACCCTCAAACACTATCTTAGCAGCTGCACTGCAGAGCCACCCAGAGAGGTCCCACAGAGAACAGAGCAAGCTCCAGGTCTCACTTACCTGCTGCTCCCAGATCGGGCGCTATCCCTACCTCCCAGTGTTCCCAATGTTCTCCTCATTGCCCTCACACTGCCTCCTGCCATCCTATTCAGACACAGCCGGCCCTCTCTAGCTCTCCACACTCCCAAAGACCCTTTCAAGGACAGTCTGAGCAGCGTCACTCATGTTAGGATGCAGTGACTGCCTGGCTTCCTGACTCCCGTGTATACTTGCCTTCTAAAAGGGGACTACTCTGGTAGTCCACACACACTTGTCTCTCCTCCCTTCCAAGCCAGAAAATAAATTTAAAAGGTAATAAACCTGCTACCACAAAAAGAATTGGAAGCAGACCATCAGCAAGCGGGCATGAGATTTCAGTCAATTTCTGGGAGACAGAAGATGGAAATGTGTTGGTAGATCCAACAGAGGGTGTGGAGCATCCCAAAATACAGGCAGCCGGGGGAGAGTGTGCCTAGAAGGACCCACAGAAGCCTCGGCCCAACCACAGGGAGGGGGTCAATCTGAGAAGAGGACACTGGAAAGAACAGCACAGTCACACCCAACAGGTGGCGGGGCCTGGCTTCCTGTCCCTTAACCATGAAGACACATAAGGGACACTCCTATCAGGCCAGAACACATTGCATTTTCTTTCCTTGGACCGTGCAGCACCCGGTGTAACATAAAGCAAAGTGAAGTTTTTCCAAGTTGAGGTGACCACTGTCACCTCACCTCGTTTGCCTCATTCTCTCTTCCTTGTGATCAGCAAAACCGTAAAGAAAGCAGAACTGATATCCAGAAACAGTGCCACCTAACTAGGGCCATGGGGCTGAGCCCCCCAAGGACTGGGGGTCAGGTCTATAGCCATCAGAGACTACCTGCCACCAACAGTGCTCAGGAGAGACAGTCCAGCCCAGCCCAGCCCAGATGCTTCCTCAGGCCATGTGTCCAGACCTGAGAGATGCCATGGGAGACACAGAGTGTCCCATTCAAATGTGGCCCCAGTACTACAGTATGACATGAGCAAACAAAGCCAAGTGGCAACAGAGTACTTTACAAGGACCAGAAACTTTCGCCTCATCAGCTTCTTGCCCCACCACCACAGACACACACACCCCCCTTGGGGTCTGAAGATGCCTGTGATGATAGCAATCCCTTACATCACACACCAACTTGTCCTGCAAGCTTTGCATGGCCACACAAATTTAATCCTCATTCCAACTCTATGCGATAATGATCACCATGCTTCTCTTAGAAAAAAGGAGACCTTGGCACTCAGAGGTTGCCAAGGGTACAAAACTGGGAAGTGAGAGGCTTGGACTTAAACCCAGACAGTCTGGGCAGCCCCGGTGGCTTAGCGGTTTAGCACCACCTTCGGCCCAGGGCATGATCCTAGAGACCTGGGATCGAGTCCCATGTTGGGCTCCCTGCGTGGAGCCTGCTTCTCTCTCTCTCTCTCTCTGTGTGTGTGTGTGTGTGTGTGTGTGTGTGTGTGTGTGTGTGTGTCTAATAAAGAAAAAATCTTTAAAAACAAAAAACCCAGGCAGTCTGCCTCCAGAGGCCACTCTCACCTCATGGTCTGCTGACTCAATGGCACATTGTTCACTCTTTAATTTCCATGTTTTAAATTAATATACAGTAAAGGTCGTTTTGGATTATAATTCTATGGGTTTGGGCAACTGTACACAGTGGTGATGGAACCACCACAATAATCAAGATTCAGAATGGTCTCATTACCCAAAAAACTCCTTCATGGTGCCATATTGAGGTCAGCCTCAACCTCAGCCCCAGCCCCTGGAAGCCACTGATCAGCTCTTTCTGTTTCTCCATTACACATTTTCAAGGACAAGCATGTTGGTATCCGGGACTTTACTCCATCCCATAGCCATGAGCCCTGGAGTCTAGGGGTAACATGAGTGGAGATGGAAAGCATGTGAGCAACAAAACCTGAGAATAGTTTTTGACATATGACTACACAACAGGAGTCAAACAAGGTGCTAGCCAAGCCCCGACTGAATAGAAAAACTGCACAAAGATTCACTAAGCCCCAGAGCATATGACTCTCCATATCTTCTCCTTCCTTCAAACGTGAACAGTGGTATCCACATGCAGGAGAATGAAGTAGGACCGTTACCTCACAAAATCTACAAAAATTAACTCAGAATGGATTCAGTACCCCAAATGTAAAACCTAAGTTATAAAATCCTTAGAAGAAAACATAAGGGGAAATCATCACTTTGGGTTGCACAATTTCTTAGATTGTTACTAAGAACACAAGCAATGCTAAGAACAACAAATAGCTAGGCCAGACTTAATCAAAATTAAAAGTTTTTGGGCAGCCCCGGTGGCTCAGTGGTTTAGCGCCGCCTACAGCTCAGGGTGTGATCCTGGAGACCCAGGATCGAGTCCCACATCAGGCTCCCTGCATGGAGCCTGCTTCTCCCTCTGCCTGTGTCTCTGCCTCTCTCTCTCTCTCTCTCTCTCCTCTCTGTGTATTCTCATGAATAAATAAATAAAATCTTTTAAAAAATTAAAAGTTTTTGTGCATCAAAGGGCATGATCAACAAAATAAAAGGGCGACTCACAGAATGGGAGAAAATATTTGCAAATTACACACCTGATAAGAGATTAATATCCAAAAAATATAAAGAACTCCTACAATTCAACAAGAAAAAAATTTTTAAAGATTTTATTTATTCATTTTAAGGAGATAACATACATGAGAGAACATGAGTAGGGAAGGGGCAGAGGGAGAGAGAATCTCAAGCAGGCTCCATGCTGAACACAGAGCCTGATGTAGGGTTGGATCTCAGGACCCTGAGGTCATGACCTGAGCGGAAATCAAGAGTTGGATGCTCAACCAGTTGAGCCACCCAAGCACCCCAGTTGAGCCACCAAGCACCCAAGTGCCCACCTCATTTTTTTAATGAAGAACTTAAACAGACATTGCTCCAAAGAAATTATACAGAGTCAATAAACACTTGAAAAGGTGCTCAACATTGGTAATCATTAGAGAAATGTAAATCAAAACCACAATGAAATATCACTTCATACCCATTAGGATGGCTATTATTAAATAAATAATTTAAAGAAACAGAAAATAAGAAGTGTCAGTGAGAAGATGGAGAAATTGGGACTCTTGTACATTGCTGGTGGGAATGTAAGATGGTACAGCTGCTATGGAAAACAGTCTGCCAGTTCCTAAAAATTAAAAATAGAATTACATGTAATCCAGCAATTCCACTTATAAGTATATGTGGAAAAGAATAAAAAACCTGGATTCAAGCAGACATTTATACTTCCAATGTTTATAGCAGCATTATTCACAATAACCGAAAAATGGAAACAACCTATCAACAGAACAAAATATGATATTTACATACAATGTAATATTAAGCCAGAAGGAGGTTCTGATACATCCTACAACATGTGTGTACCTCAAAACACAATGCTAAGTGAAATAAGCCAGACACAGAGGGACTAATATCATATAAACTAATACCAGATAAACTCCATGTATACTATGTATCTACAGTAGGCAGGTTTGTAGAGATAGAAAGTAGATGACAGGTTGTCAGGGGCTGGGGTAGGAGAGTGGAGAGTCACTGCTGAGTGGTTACAGATTTTCTGTTTGGAATGATGGAAGAATTGTAGGAATGATATAGAATTGTGAATGTGATTAATGCTGAACTGTACACTTAAAATGGCTAAAATAGCAAATTTTATGTTATATAGATTTTACTAAAATACTTTAATAATCTAATATATCAAAAAATAATTGAATTGAAAATAAGTGAATTGTGTGGTATGTAAATTATATCTCAGTAAAGGTATGTTAAACGACAGAAAGAAAGAGGGAGGGAGAGAAGAGAAGACGGAGGGGAGAGGTAGGGAAAGGAGGGGAGAAGAGAGAGAAACTTAGTGCTAACCATCACTTGACTAGAGACATGGGGAAGCCTGATGCCCTTGGACTTTGGTGCTGGACACTTAGCATTCTGAAGCCATCAGTATCTGCCTGTTAATAACAAGACCCACAGTAAAGCTCAAACGTCCCAATATTTTGTATCCAGATATGAAAGCAGACAGTCCCCTCCTTTCATGCCCACAGCTTTATTTACTGGAGACCTAGAGCTGCATAAGCGTGAAGCACATTTGTGCAGCAGAGTCAAAGACCTAGGAAGGACAGGGGCCAAGGGAACTACTCAGGCACCTGTAGGTGCTGCAAAGCCTCACATGTAGGAAGTGCTGGGAAGGGTGGCAGCCAGTTCTCTGCCCCACTCCTTCCCGCTCTGTTTCATAATCAATCACAATACAAGTGGTCAACACTATAATTCAAAGTACATATGCAAACTATCAACATCATTACATTGTTACCAATCTACTTAAGGCATTATATATGATTTATTGATTTATTTGAAGAGCAAAGGCGCCTCATTTTTTTACATGCACATTCTCTTCTGCATAAGCAAAGTTGACCTTTATAAGTCAACCTGAATGAGAAATCTGGAGCTGACATAATAAGCAATAAGTTCCATTATGGGCTCTCGATTGTCAAATAGAGCAGATTATTCTGATGGCCCCTATGCTGCACTACACAACAGAAGCTGACCCAGCCAGAGTCCGATGTGGAAATGAAACTGTGCCCTATAGGATTAACGAAGTTGACTAGCAGAAACTTTGAAGCTTGTTTTTCAGAAAACTGTGTCTCAGATCTTGTTCTCTTTGGACCTCACTAACAACCCCACCGGGTGGCTCTGCAGAAGCCTGAAATCAAGGGGTTCTTAAGAACAAGCAAGAACCTGCATTCCTTATCTGAGATAACAAGCCCAAGACCCTATCCAATTTATACAGGCTCGTAGAGTATGTCCATAGCCTCTTCTTCTTGTCCTAAGATAACCTCCTGGCACCAGGGGCTGAATTTTGCCTCATTCTGATGTTGTCTCCACCCCATGTGAATACAGGATGTATGTTACATACATGCTTGCTCAATGTGCATGTTCCATCTTTCCTCAAAAATAGTCATAAATTTCCCTGCCCTTTTAATCAATATGAATGTAAGCTCAATGCCAATGATTATTAAAAAAAAAAAACCAGATTCCCCCCACCCCCACACTCAGGGAGGCAGATGTGAAGCTTGCTCTCGTCATTCAGCTGCCTCTCAAATAAACTATTTCCTTGCTTGCAACCCTGATGTCTCAGTGATTGAAATTGCTGCACCTCGGATGGATGGATTTGGGTTGGGTTACAGAAGAATTGCCATTGCTGCATCCAGAGCTCATGTCCACCATGGGTCCTGGAGCTATCCAGAGGGACCTCATTGAAGCAACAGTGGCTCTAAGCATAACCTGGACTATTTCCACAAGCCACACCCACCTCCCTCTCATGTCAACCTGGGAAAATTGAGCCTTGGGTAAATTGAAACTCCTGAAGTCATACAGTAGATGCTGCAAAGCCTGGATGCCAACACTAAGACCCTCTGGACCTGAAGCCAGAACCTTCAACCACAGTTGCACTGCCTCCCCTGTCCACACACCCCCTAACTCCATTAGTGACAGCTATTGGTGTCAAACATCTCCAAATACAAGTGATGAGGAGCAACAGAAATGTGCCTGGAACACAGAACCCCAAATCTCAGTTACAGCTCAACAATACTTATTAAAATTCTTCCCAACTTGTATATAAATAAGTGGCTATTCCTCTCTTCTGCTGACTAGCACTTCTGTCATTGGAACAATCCAATCCATCATATTACCTCCCTCCCAGAAGCAAGAAGGTACATCCATGACCTCACCCAAAACTTGAGGTTCCCCCACTAAAAAGATGGAGGTTATTTTCCTGCCCCTTGCCTCTAGTGTGACAAATAGAATATGAGGTGATGGTATGCCAGCTCCCAGCTGGGTCCCAGAAAGCCTCATGTGTTTCCACCTGCCCTTCTGTGGTGCTACCTGGGTCGCAGAACCGTGTCCAGGCCAGCCTGCTGAAGGATGAGAGACCAGTGAAACAGGGCCACCCTGTCCTTGATCTGCCAGCTTTCAGCTAGCTGCTCACGCAGCTGATCTTTGGAGCATTGGTTACATGGCAACATTTGGCAGGCTCAGTGGTAATTGCCTTGCTTGAGGTGCCATGCTTCCATTTCACAGCTAAGGAGAATAAGGCTCAGAGGCGCTCAAGCTCATATAAATTGCATTTGAAGGAGCTGAGAATTAAACGTAGGTCATCAGACTTGAAGGTTGGAGCACTTTGCCCCCTTCCTGCCATACCAGAGCTCCTGAAATTACTTTCAACCCAATGGTTGTTTTTCCACTTGAGCCTTCTCTGTTTCTTATATCCTATGCATCAGATCACCAGGTCTGTTAAAAGTCAACACAGATGTGAAAAGAGGGAAGCTCTGGAGATTGGATGGGGTCTTTCTTCAAGGGAAATTGCCATCAGCTCTATCAGATTGGGATTAAATTGTAGTCTCTCCATTAATAGGTCTCAATGGGGAATCCCTGGGTGGCTCAGCGATTTAGCGCCTACCTTCGGCCCAGGGCATGATCCTGGAGTCCTGGGATCGAGTCCCACATTGGGCTCCCTGCATGGAGCCTGCTTCTCCCTCTACCTGTGTCTCTCATTAATAAATAATTTTTTTAAAAAAAATAGGTCTTCATAGACATCTAGTTACTTGACATCTCCAGCTTCCTGCCTAAGCCTTGTTAACAAATATGTGGAAAATAGAGCTAACCCTTTTAAGATTTAACACCAGCTAGGAACTCAATTCAAAACCCATAATGAAACATGGAGGACATTCTAAAAAAAAAAAAATGGTTTGACGGCTTGCTTCAGTTTAGGGGCAGAGTCCTCCATCATTTGTTTTTATACAGAACAGGTTTAACTTCTATACTGCTAGCATCACTAAACAGTATCATCTGCCTTCACTTCTGAGAACTCAGGTCATTTTCAGGAGCCCAGCTCACAGGCACAAATTAGGTCTTGGGCCTAAACATGGGCCACTGCTCCCCTATCGACAGTTACCAACTTATGAAATTTCTTGGACACAAGTGTAGCAAGTAAAGTCAGTCAGCAGACATTTCTTCTTTTCATATCCAGCAAATCTCACTGGTGTTTAGATAACAGTGGCCCAACCCTAATGTGCAGCAAGGAGGGTTGGCAGTCGAGGGTAGGAGGATCATAACTGGTTCAAGCTTTTTTCCAGTTGCAAACACTGGAGCCATCTTCTTGGCCACTCTCTGCATCCAGGACCAGCCAACATCCTATTTGGGGCTTAGTTCCTTATTATCAATCAACCATGAGTTCTCAGATTCATTACAACTATTCCACCAAGGTAAAGCTGCCATCAACTACCTAGTCAACATGCACCTGCAGGCCTCCTACACCTACTGCTCTCCAGGATTCTATTTTGACCATGATGATGTGGCTCTGGAGGGTATGGGTCATTTCTTCCCCAGGATGGCTGAGAAATGTGAAGGCACTGAGTGTCTCTTGAAGATGCAAAACCAGCTCAGCAAGCAGCCACACCATCTTCCAGGATGTGTAGAAGTCATCCCAAGATGAGTGGGGTAAAACCCTGGATGCCATGGAAGCTGTCCTGGTTCAGGAGAAGAAACTGAACCAGGTTCTTTTGTGTAGGCATGGCCTAGGTTCTGCCTGGGCTGACCCCCATCTCTGTGACTTCCTAGAGAACCACGTCCTACATGAGCAGGTGAAACTCATCAAGCAACCAAACTGACAACCTCCACAGGCTGGCTGGGCAAGTATTTCTTCAAAAGGTTCACTCACCATCAAGCACGACTAGGAGCCTCTGAAGTCCAGCAGCCTTTGAGGGGACCCTCTGGCATCCCCCTGGTGCCAGATCCTTTGCCTGAGTGTCTTCCCATAACCACTAGACAGCTTTTTAGCTACTCTGGAGCCCTCTCCCAAGCCATGGACCACATCATGTAAACAATAAAGCTTTTGCAGAAAAAAAATGATAACTTGATTGAGTAGAGTTTATCTCAGAAATGCAAAGTTGGCTTAAAATTGTGGAATGTGCTTTATCACATAATACCTTAAAAAAGAAATAACAAGATCATCAACAGATGCAGAAAAAGGCATTTGATAAAATTCAATACCTTATACAAGTTTAAAACTCTAAGCAAATATTCGAGGGAGAAGGCAGAGTAGAAAAGCACCAAGAATCGATATACCCACAGAGACAGCAATTACACTGGCAGAGTCCTCTGATATAGCTATTTTGGAACTCTGGAGTCTATTGAAGGCTTAGAACTTCCAGGGAAAGGCTTGAGCAATAAACTACAGTTAATTTTAGTCCATTTCAGCTTTTAGCCACAGTAGCAGCTACCCATCCCCCAACCCCAGCACATAGCAAACAGCTGTGCATGTGCATGTGCTCCTTATGGGAGCAAGCATGGGCAAAAAGGACCCTGTCCTCCAAATATGGGGCTGTGCTCTGATCACTGCGGCTTCTGTTCTCAGAAGTGCAGATAAAGAGGTAGGCAGCCATTGTTGCCCCTCCCCACATTATTTCAAATTCCTCCCCATCTGGCAGAAGAGACTTCTAGGAATTTTAAAGGGCTGACACCATTTCCCCACTTTCATCTTTCTCTTTTTCCATTTTTGGGAGTCACATATTAAAAACTAGGACACTCAAAAGCAACTGCACGTAAGAAATAAGAAAGTCACTGCAAATGCCCAGGAGGAGAGAAGTCTCAGAAAAGACCTGAAAATAAGTTTATACCTCAGTCTGATCTTAAACACAGTCAGGCAATAGACTGGGCAACAGATCAAAACTAAATAAATAAATAAACAAAAACAAAGACCAAACTCTGGGGGCAGGGAGAGAATCAGATTTTTGGAATTGTCACATTATTAGATTCAAATGTCCAGTTTTCACCCCTCAAAAAATCCCAAGGATAGAAAGAAACACAAAATTATGGTCATTCAAAGGAAAAAAAAATAAACTAATGACACTGTTCCTGAAGAAGACCTGCTGGCAGACGTACTTGACAAAGATAACTATTTTAAAGATTCTCAAAGAACTAAAGAAAGATGTGGACAAAGTCAAGAAAATAACATGTTAATGAAGTGGAAATATTGATAAAGAAATAGAAAACCTAAAAAGACACCAAAAAAGACATTCTGGAACTGGAAAATACAATATTTTAAATTAAAAGTTTACTAGAAGAATTCAAAGGCAGATTTGGGCAGGCAGAAGAATCAATCAGTGAATGGGAATTATCAAATCTAAGAAAAAGATAGAAAAAAGGTGCACAGAGCCTAAAGGACCCATGGGTACCATCAAGCAGACCAATATATACAGTTTGTGGGAGTCCCAGAAGGAGAAGAGAGAGAGAGAGAGAAAGGGGCAGAGAGAGTATTTAAAGAAATAATAGCCAAAAATGTAATAAATCTGATTAAAGATGTAAATATAAGCACCCAAGAAGTTCAACAAATTTCAATAGGATGAACTCAAAGAGACCCACACCTGGACATTATAATCAAACTTCAAAAGACAACAAGAACATTTTGAAAGCAGGAAGAGAACTGTGACTTGTCACAAAGAGTCCTCGATAAAGTTACCATCAGATTTCCTGTCAAAAACTTTGGAGACCAGAAGGTAGTGAGCTGATATATTCAAAGTGCTAAGAGAAAAATGTGGTCAACCAAGGATCCTATATCTGGCAAAACTGTCTTAGAGCTGCCTTGCAAGAAACATTAAAGATAATCTTGCAGATTAAAATGAAAACACACTGAGCAGTAATACAAAGTCACAGGAAGAAGAAAAGATCTCTGTAAGGGTGTGCCTGGGCAGTTAGAAAAGCCTGTATTATTGTACAATGGTGTATAACTCCAGTTTTTGTTTTCTACATGAAAATAATTTTAGCCAAAAAACTAATATTAACTTTATAACTGTACATTTTGTTTCTACATAAGAAACTAAAGCATTAAAAAATATACTACTTTACACCTTGGATGCACAACGTATAAAGATGTAATATGGGGAAATTAACAACTGAAAGGGTGAGAATGGAAACATTAAAGGAACTGAGTTTGTTATTGAAGTTAAGCTGGTATAAATTCAAGTTAAATTATTCTAACTTTAGGATATTAAATGTAATCCCCATGGAAACCCCCAAGAAAGTAGCTAAAGAATATACAAAAAGGAAATTGAAAAAGTTATTTCTATGTTTCCTTACAAAAAAATCAATGAGGGATCCCTGGGTGGCGCAGCGGTTTGGCGCCTGCCTCTGGCCCAGGGCGCGATCCTGGAGACCCCGGATCGAATCCCACGTCGGGCTCCCGGTGCATGGAGCCTGCTTCTCCCTCTGCCTGTGTCTCTGCCTCTCTCTCTCTCTCTCTGTGACTACCATAAATAAATAAAAAATTAAAAAAAAATCAGTGAAACACAAAAGAAAATACTAATGCAGGAAATGAGAGACAAAAGAGTTATAAGGCATATAGAAAACAAATAACAAAATGGCAGCAGTAAGTCCTTCCTAATCGATACTCACTTGAGTTATAAATGGGTTAAAATCCCTAATCAAAAGACAGAATGACAAAATAGGGTTTTTTCTTAAAATCTAACTATATGCTGTCTATGAGAGACTCACTTTGGATCCAGACAAAATAAGCTGAGAGTGAAGGGAGAGAAAAGAGTATTTAACACAAATAGTAATGAAATGAGAGTAGAGGTCACTATGTAATGTCAGACAAACCTCACACATCACACAAACACATTTTTTAGGGAGTAGGGTCCACACTTTACCCGGCCCCACCAACTCACCTGGATAACTTTCAAACCATCCTGAACACCTATGAATTCGACCTGAGATTTAAAGAGAGAACAGCCAGAACGCTACAGAGAGAAGGGTTTTCACTTCTAACAAGGCAGGAAGGAGGAAAAAAATAAAACAAAAAAGAAACCAGTAGGAGAGGGGCCTGGCAAGGAGCTGGACTAAGGCCAGGCAGGAGAGAGCCTCCAGACCAGGAAAGCCCAGACCCAGAGACACGGGAACTTTAAAAATCCGCACTGGACTCTTCCCGGATGGAAAGGCACTCAGCAGGGACCTCGGGCAGAACCAAGGAGGGGCAGGGGAGCCTCCAGGATCCCGGGGTCACTAACACAGGAGGTGCCCGGGGAAGAGCCCCCGCACACCTGGGCAGAGCGCAGGAAAGGGCTGGAGCGCCCCGCGGGGCCTCGGGAGCAGCCCGTCGGTCAGGCAGGGGCTCCAGGGAGGGGGCTGCACCCTGCTGCCTTCGGGAGCCTCGCCCCGGGAGCGGATTCCAGCAGCACAGGCCGGGGATCCCAGGGCACCGGGGGACATAGCCCAGGATCCTGTGCTCCCCCCGGGACAGGAGGAGGTGGGGAGGGCATAGGACAGTGAGGACTCTACTGCTGCTGGGCGCCCCAACCCCTGCCCTGGGAGCATCTAGGCCAGTGTGGACTGGGAGACTGCGGTAGTTACTGCAGAGAGCTGACTCAAGAGCTGGAGACCTGGCTGTCACCAGTGTTGTTATTCCTCCTTGTGTCACCCTGTGCCTAGGAGGGTCGGGCCGCCAGGGAACAGAGGCCTCACCGGCTAAACAGCTCCCACTGAGGCCGGCACCCAGCACCCGGCGGGGGACGGAGCAGCTCCCAAGGTGCACACACCCGAGAAGTAGCGCAGCAGGCCGCTCCCCCAGAAGACCAGCTGGAAGGACAGGGGAAGAGCAAGTTCTTGACCAAGCAGCGTGGGAAAGCTCCAGGGGAAGTCAAGGGATTTACAGCATATAAAACCAGAGGGTACCTCTCTTTTTATAATTCCTTTTTCCAGTACAACTCGTTTTTATATTAGACTGTAAATTTCCAAATTTTTTCTCTTTTCCCACCTTAACTACAATATTTTACCAGCTCTTCATTTATAAGTTTCTTCCTTTTTGACTTTCATATTTCTACAATTACAGGTCTTAGATATATTTTCCACTTGTCGATTCCCTTCAACATACTCAATTTTGGGAGATATAGAAGATATGCTTTGTTTTGTTTTGTTTTGTGTTTTTTGTTTTCTCTGCCTTGTTTTGAACTACAATGGTGGAAGTTACTACCTTCTAAAATATGACCAGCATGCATCCAGAACCAAGTGGAATACTGTGCTGTTTAATTCTGTGAGACTATATTCTCTCTTCATTCCCACTCTGCCCCCTTCTTTTATCTCATTTATGTTTTGGTGGTTAATGTTGGGGCCCTCTACAAGTATTGCTAGTTTATACAAATTTGGGACTGAGCATCTTCTAACATACAGAACATAATATACTCAGAACCAAGAGGATCACCCTCTAGTCCCCTCAGGTAGACTCCATTATCCCTCCACTACAACTTCATCCATCACCACCACCATCTGCCAGGCCACGCACCCCCTTTTATTTCTTCTCCATTTTTCTTTTTTCTTTTTTTTTCCTCTTTACTTTTCTTTTTTCTCTTCTTCTTTTCACTTTTCTTTTTTTTCTTTCTTCTTTGGGATTCATGGCCTTTGATTTTTTACTACTGTGTTTTCAAATTTGTTTTTCACCTTAGTCCTTTTGTTTTGTTTCTTTTTTTTTTTCTTTTGTTTTATTTCTGATCTTTGTTTTCAATCTCTGGTCTCTGGCCTCGGCAGAATCATCTAAGGTGAAATTACCTAGGTCGTGGTTGATATGCTTGACTCAGCCAGTTCATGCACTGAGCAAAATGACTAGAAGGAAGAATTCACCACAAAACAAAGAATCAGAAACAGTACTCTCTGCCACAGAGTTACAGAATTTAGATTACAACTCAATGTCAGAAAGCCAATTCAGAAGCACAATTATAAAGCTACTGGTGGCTCTGGGAAAAAAAAGCATAAAGGATTCCAGAGACTTCATGACTGCAGAATTCAGATCTAATCAGGCCCAAATTAAAAATCAATTAAATGAGATGCAATCCAAACTGGAGGTCCTAAGAACAAGGGTTAATGGGGTAGAAGAAAGAGTGAGTGACATAGAAGACAAGTTGATGGCAAGGAAGGAAGCTGAGGCAAAAGGAGAAAAACAATTAAAAGACCATGAGGGAAGGTTAAGGGAAATAAATGATAGACTCAGAAGGAAAAATCTACATATAATTGGGATTCCAGAGGGTGCTGAGAGGGCCAGAGGGCCAGAAAGCATATTTGAACAAATCGTAGCTGAGAACTTCCCTAATTTGGGAAGGGCAACAGGCACTCAGATCCAGGAGATAGAGAGGTTCCCCCCCAAAAAATCAATAAAAACCATTCAACACCTTGACATTTAATAGTGAAACTTACAAATTCCAAAGATAAAGAGAAGATCCTTAAAGCAGCAAGAGACAAGAGATTCCTAACTTATATAAGGAGAAATATTAGATTAACAGCAGACCTCTCCACAGAGACCTGACAGGCCAGAAAGGGATATATTCAGGGTCCTAAATGAGAACTTGCGGCCAAGAATACTTTATCCAACAAGGCTCTCATTCAGAAGGAGAGATAAAGAGCTTCCAAGTTAGGCAGAAACTGAAAGAATATGTGACCACCAAACCAGCTCTGCAAGAGATATTAAGGTGGACCTTGTAAAAGAAAGGGAAAGCCCAAAGAAATAATCCACAAAAACAGGGACTGAATAGGTATTACAATGACACTAAATTCATATCCTTCAATAGTAACTTTGAATGTGAATGGGCTAAATGATTGCATCAAAAGATGCAGGGTTTCAGACTGGGTAAAAAAGCAAGACCCCTCTGTTTGCTGTCTACAAGAGACTCATTTGAGACCTAAAGACACCTACAACCTGAAACTGAAAGACTTGAGAACCATTTACCATTCAAATGGTCCTGAAAAGAAAGCTGGGGTAGCAATGATATCAGAAAAATTAAAGTTTAACCCAGAGACTGTAGTAAGAGATGAAGAGGGACACTATATCATACTTAAAGGGTCTATAGAACAAGAAGACTGGACAATCATGAATATTTATGTCCCTGATGTGGGAGCTGCTAAGTATATCAATTAATAACCAAAGTAAAGATATACTTAGATAATAATACACTAACAGTAGGAGACTTCAACACGGCACTTCCTGCAAATGACAGATCTTCTAAGCACAACATCACCAAAGAAACAAGGGCTTTAAACAGTGTATGTTCTCATTCATTTGGGGAATATAAATAATAGTGAAAGGGAATATAAAGGAAGGGAAAAGAAATGTTGGGAAATATCAGGAAGGGAGACAGAACATAAAGACTCCTAACTCGGGGAAACGAACTAAGGGTGGTGGAAGGGGAGGAGAGCGGGTGTTGGAGGGGAATGGGTGATGGGCACTGAGGTGGACACTTGACGGGATGAGCACTGGGTGTTTTTCTGTATGTTGGTAAATTGAACACCAATAAAAATTAATTAAAAAATAAAAATAAAAATAAAATAAAAAAAAATTAAAAAAATAAATAAATAAATGATACACTGGACCAGATGGATTTCACTGATATATATACAGAACCTTGCATCCGAAGGAAACTGAATACACATTCTTCTCAAGTGCACATGGAACTTTTCCCAGGATAGACCACATACTGGCTTACAAATCAGGTCTCAACTGATACCAAAAGATTGGGATTATCTCCTGCATATTTTCAGACCACAATACTTTGAAACTAGAACTCAATCACAAGAAGAAATTTGGAAGAAATTCAAACACGTGGAGGTTAAAGAGCATCCTGCTAAAAAGGTGAATGGGTCAGCCATGAAATTAGAGAAGAATTAAAAAGATTCATGGAAACTAATGAAAATGAAGATACAACCATTCAAAATCTTTGGGATATAGCAAAAGCAGTCCTAAGAGGGAAATACATTGTAATAGAAGCATCCCTCAAAAAATTGGAAAAAACTCAAATACACAAGCTAACCTTGCACCTAAAGGAACTGGAGAAAGAACAGCAAATAAAGCCTACTCCAAGCAGAAGAAGAAAGATAATAAAGATTTGAGCAGAACTCAATGAAATAGAGACCAGAAGAACTGTTGAACAGATGAACAAAACCAGAAATTGGTTCTTTGAAAGAATTAATAAGATAGATAAACCATTAGCCAGCCTTATTAAAAAGAAAAAAGACTCAAATTAATAAAATCATGAATGAAAGAGGAGAGACCACCACCAATACCAAGGAAATACAAACGATTTTAAAAACGCATTACATGCAGCTATATGGTAATAAATGAGGCAATCTAGAAGAAATGGGCGCATTTCTGGAGAACCACAAATTACCAAAACTGGAAAAGGAAGAAATAGAAAACCTGAACAGGCCAATAACCAGGGAGGAAATTGACGCAGTCATCAAAAAACCTCCAAAGACACAAAAGTCCAGGGCCGGATGGCTTCCCAGGGGAATTCTATCAAACATTTAAAGAAGAAATAATACCTATTCTACTAAAGCTGTTCCAAAGGATAGAAAGGGATGGAGTACTTCCAAACTCGTTTTATGAGGCCAGCATCACCTTAATTCCAAAACCAGACAAAGACCCCACCAAAAAGAATTATAGACCAATCTCCCTAATGAACACAGATGCAAAAATTCTCAACAAGATTACTAGCCAATAGGATCCAACAGTACAATAAGATTATTCACCATGACTGAGTGGGGTTTATCCCCGGGATGCAAGGATGGTTCAGCACTTGAAAAACAATCAAGGTGATAGATCATAACAACAAGAGAAAAAACAAGAACAATATGATCCTCTCAATAGATGCAGAGAAAGCATTTGACAAAATACAGCATCCATTCCTGATCAAAACTCTTCACAGTGTAGGGATAGAGGGAACATTCCTCGACATCTTAAAAGCCATCTACGAAAAGCCCACAGCAAATATCATTCTCAGTGGGGAAGCACTGGGAGCCTTCCCCGTAAGATCAGGAACACGACAGGGATGTCCACTCTCACCACTGCTATTCAACATAGTCCTGGAAGTCCTCGCCTCAGCAATCAGACAACAAAAGAATAAAAGACCTTCAAATTGGCAAAGAAGAAGTCAAACTCTCCCTCTTTGCAGATGACATGAAAACCCAAAAGACACATGCCTTGGGTGTTTAACTATATGTCGGCAAATCGAACTCCAATAAAAAATTATACAAAAATTTTTTTAAATTCTCCTTTAAAATCAAAACATGACAAGAACATCTATGTACACGACTTCTTTTTTATTTTATTTTATTTAAATTCGACTTGCCAACACATAACACCCAGTGCTCATCCCATCAAGTGCTCTCCTCTGTGCCCATCCTGCAGTCACCCCATCCCCCCACTCACCTCCCATTCTGCAACCCTTTGTTTCCCAGAGTTAGGAGTTTGTCTCCCACTCTAATTTTTCCCACTCAGTTTCCCTCCTTTCCCTTATAATCTGTTTCACTATTTCTTATATTCCCCGTATGAGTGAAACCATATGATAATTGTCCTTCTCCGATTGACTGATTTTGCTCAGCATATAATACCCTCCAGTTCCATCCATGTCGAAGCCAATGGTGGGTATTCATCCTTTCTAATGGCTGAGTAATATTCCATTGTATACATAGACCACATCTTCTTTATCCATTCATCTTTCGATGGACACTGAGGCTTCTTCCACAGTTTGGCTATTGTGAGCATTGATGCTATGAACACTGGGGTGCAGGTGTCTCAGTTTTTCACTGCATCTGTATCTTTGGGGTAAATCCCCAGCAGTGCAATTGCTGGGTCGTAGGGCAGATCTATTTTTAACTCCTTGAGGAACCTCCAAACAGTTTTCCAGAGCGGCTGCACCAGTTCACATTCCCACCAACAGTGCAAGAGAGTTCCCCCTTCTCCACATCCTCTCCAACATTTGTTTCCTGTCTTATTTTTAGCCATTCTGACAGTTGTGAGATAGTATCTCATTATGGTTTTGATTTGTATTTCCCTGATGGCAAGTGAGGCAGAGCATTTTTTCATGTGTTTGTTGGCCACGTGTGTGTCTTCTTTGGAGAAATGTCTGTTATGTACACAACTTCTATTCAACATCAAGCTGGAGGTGCTTTCCCTTTTAAAAAATTCTTTTTAGAATATATAAGAATTTAAAAGGAGGAAATAAATGTGTTATTTATAACTGATTTGTATACATAAAAAACCCCTAGAAAAAAAGAGAAATGACAAGCAAATGATTAGAATTCGAGTTTAGCAGGGCTCCTAGATAAGAATATTGCATTCAAAAATCAATTGCATTCTACAGCCCAGAAAAAGTTAGAGAAATAATTTGAAAAATAAGTTACAGTATTAGAGATTAGTTAAATTTTTTAAAGGCATGTAGGAATAAATCTAACAAAAGGTATATGAGACTTTATGAGTGAGAAAAATGCATGAGACTGACACTCAAGGAGATCTAAGTAAATGGAAAACTACACACTGGAAGTCTATCTTGTCACGACGTCAGTCCTCCACACCCATCATCTGATGTAATGCAACCCAATAAAAATCTCTGTAAAATTGTTTGTGGAAATTGGCACGTTGATCCTAAAATGTATGTGAAGGGCAAAGAACTTGGCAGAGCCCAGATGGTCCCAAAGAAGGAAGGCTCAAGGAAAGGCTCACTCTTCTATGTGTCATAAAGCCAGAATAGTTTGCACAGGATAAACAATAGGCAACAGAAGAAACTGAAATCCAGAAACAAGCTTCATGTACATACAGCTTAACACAGGGCAAAGGCAGCATTTCAGACCAGTGGAGAGAGAAAAGAGCCCAGGGCAACTGGTGAGTACCACGAAAAAAGAGCAAAAATGGGGCATATACCTCCTGACATACACAAAACCAGATGGGTGAAGATCTAAATGTAAAAGTGACACCAAAAAAAAAAAAAAAATTAAAAAAAAACAAAAAACAAAAAAAACAAAATAAAAGTGACACCATTATGATTTTAGGAGCTGACACAGAAGTATCTTCATGACTTCGTAGAAAAGTACAGTTCATTATACAAGACATGAGATTTTATAATCTTAAAAATTAGTACCAGTTGTAAAGAATAAAATCTGTTAGGTTTATAATCCCTCCATAATGGTTGATCCCTCTTCCCTAGAGCCAAAGACTGTCCTAAAAGTTATGAGCTAGAAAGAAAATCCCCAAAAAGAAGGCACCACGTTAGAACTAGGAAAAGCGGAAGTCCATAGTGTAAAGTGGAATGACAGGAGGCAGTCGGGTACCTTCAGATCCAACTCCCAGCAGACTTGCTAATTTTCACCCAGTGTTGAGTTTTAGGAATATGGTCAACCCTCCTAAATATAATGGTGTAAAAGCAGCATTATGGCTTCCATCCTGGGAAAACCAGAGGGATGCACTCATAAGTTTCTTATTTATTGAAAGCGCTGATAAAATGATGAACATGGTGGGTGTACTTGTTACAAACTGATGAACAAAAACACAATAGGCTCCAGAAGGATCCCGGCACTAGGCCATCTCTGTATCCAGGCCCCAGGGCCCACTCAGAAGAGGATGAAGAAAGCCTGGGGCTTAGCTCAACTGGACACTGAAGGCTGGTGCTTCTGGGGTAAATTGCTGTCCTCTCTTGTCTGGCCTCAGGAATATTTGCCCAAGTCCTTGTTGGATGCCCCCAGCATCCAACAGCTCCCCAGGTCTGCAAGGCCTCACCTAAGGGGGTCATGTACGTTGTCTGAGGTCACCATGTCAGAAAATGAAGAGGTCTGTGTTCAAATCAAGGTACAGCTGACTCCAAGACCCATTCGTCTTGCATGTTAAATTCCTTTCTCCTAGCAGAGGCCCCTGCTTGGACTGGCCAGGAGGACCTCAGTGATGCAGGGTCCTTGGGGAACAGAACCTGCTCCCCCAGACCAGGAGCACCGCCTCAGGGCAGATTCCTTCCCAGGGAAGCTGCTGTGTCAACCCAGTCATGCTCCCTCAGCCAGGCCACAAGTGGTCACCATTAAGCTACAGGAGAAAAGGCAGCCCAACCTCACACATGCCACCTGCAATGAGGAAGGGGGCTCAGGGTGCTGAAAGGAATTATTAGCAACAAAATAGCTCTGACTTCCCAGATTTGGGAGCTGTTTAATAGCTGTGCCATTAAGTCATTTTGGATTCTTCAGATTTTTCTTAGATAAAACCAACAGCCTCATTCCATTTTGTGGTGCTCTTATCCTCAAACTGCTTGGAGTTGTTTTGGCAGCATAATTATGTTTTCTGGGAAAATGTATGTTGCTGGAGGAAAAGACATTTTCTACCCTGTTTGTGAAGCCGTCCTGCACTTCACCTCCAGAGCTCATTCTCCCACAGGGGCAACTAGCAGGATCCCCTTCAGGCCAGCGGTCAGGTCAGCTGCACAGGGGGTACACAGCTCAGCTGCTTGCTGGGGGTGAGGCCTTTCGGTGTGGCAGCCAACTCACCTGTCTATAATCCCCTCCTGCTTTTTCAAGCCTGAAAACCCCAGCTTCTTTTTTGCAAGCGCGCTACTTCTTCCTCCCTGGAGATCAGGGGCTACGTGAAGGCCCATGGGGAGAGAAAGCAGGTCTGCCTGCCAGTGGGGGGCACAGGTGCACTTCCCCATGCAAGTGGGAAAACAGGCACCCTAGAAGCTAGAAGATGCTTCAGAGTGAGCAGCCTCATAGGTCTATCCTTGACAAGGAAAAGGTTTTCCCAGAGAGCCAGTATTCTAGTTAGAAAACCATTAAATTCTTACATGGAACATTTGTCCTAATAATACATAGTTTTGCAAGTTCTATATTGAAAGGTCTAGAGCAGACATTTAGGGAGACATGAACTCCCTCCCCATCCCACACCATAGCACCATGAGAGCCTACAGCACATAGTTCAGCTGGATTTTCTCGATTCTCTAGTCCTTGTACTCAAACGTGGTCAACAGACCAGGGGCTGGTTAGTGATGCACACTCCTTGCCCTAGCCCAGAGGCCAAACTCTGGCAAGTCCTCAGGGGAGGTTAAATCACAGATAAATGATTTTATATCACATTTCACCTTCACCTTCACCCATAGGGCCAACTCTCTTCAGCTTGCTAAGATGGCATTGTCTACTCCCACCAACCCCTCGCGGAGATGTTGCAAAGTAAATGAATTTTGTAGAGTTCAATTTTTAAATAAGGACTAGGAGGACACATAGCAACATGCTAACAGGGATTTTCTCTGGGTGGTGAATGATTTATTTGATCTCAATTTTAGTTTTTAAGTTTCATGCACTGAGTGCTTTTCTTCTGTCAACACAATAAAAAGGATATTTTATTTTTTATTTTAAAAGTAGGTAAGTGTGAATATCAACTAATAGAGCATGAGAAATGGTAAATTCCTGTGGATGACCTGTTGCATTCAGCACCTGTGTAAAAGCTGGGCCCGGGAGCCACCTGCCCAGTTTCCCCAGCTGCTAAATGGTGACCTGGTCCCAGATCTGGGGCCTCCTGGCCTCTAGTGTGCTGCTGTTCCCTGTGTGCTGGAACCCTTGAGCAGAAGCACGTCCAATTACCACGCTTCCATCAGCACAACGCTGCAGTCAAGCCAGCCCTTCCGCACGTTAAACAGAGACATTTGGCCCAGACACAGGCTGGCAGCTGCAAAGGTGGCCCTTCCCATAGGAGAACTACTCAAACACTTCCGTGAGTGCGCACACTGCTGGAGCCCAGAGCGTGGAGCCCAGCACTTATTACACTTAAGCACTGGAACCGCCCTGAGAAGGAACCTCTGTTCCCCCAGAGAACTGGCTGGGGACAGGATGTGAGCAAAGCTGGCTGAGAAGGGCTGAGCAGATTGCAAACCTCAAAAACAAATGCTGGTCTGAAGCCACGGGTCTCACAAACATAGCTGCACATTAAATCAGCTGGGGAGCTTTGCAAAATCCTAGCAGCCAGGGCACCTTCAAACCAACCCAACCGGAATCTCCGGGCTGGAGCCGGTGGTTTTTTCACTGACCAGGTGATCCTGATGTACAGCTTAGGCTGGGACCGAGGGTCAGCCATGCTCTTCTGTAAAGGACCAGAGAGTAAATATTTTAGTGTTTGAGCCACATGGGGCTGTGTCACAACCACTCTGCGGCTGAAGAGTGAAAGTGGCAGCAGATGACCATGAATGAGTGGGGTGACTATGTCCCAATAACATTTTATTTGCAAGACAGCCTCAGCCTGGGCACCTGGGTGGCTCATTTGGTTCAGTGTCTGACTTTTGATTCAGCTCAGGTCATGATCTTCAGTTGTGAGGTGGAGCCCTGTGTAGCCTGCTTAACATCTCTCTCTCCCTCTCCCTCTGCCTCTCCCCTACTATTTCTCTGCCTTTCTAAAAAATCTTGGGGGTGGGGGGGAAACAGGCCCGGCCAGATTTGGCGCCAAGGCCCCACCACCCTTGCTTGGTTCACTTGGAAACTTGAGCCAGAGTCATCAGTATCCCCAGGAGAGCGGGCCCACTCCCAAACTGTTTGATCAGTAGGCCTGGGGTAGGCCCAGAATTCACATTTCTGACCAGCTCCCAGGAGCTGCTAACACTGGTCTGAGAAGCGACGGTCAACAGCTGCTGTAAACTGTGTTTGACCCCAGAATCCATCCCAGGACGGCAGAATGCCTACTGTCCACCCCCCTAATGCCTGCCTCAGGGACCCATGGGAGGTGCTAGAGAATGGGCTGTCCTACCACCCACTCCAGCTACTCAGTCCAGCCACCTGCCTCCACTAGTCTCCACCAGGACTGGCGAGGGGCATGCAAGAGGAGAGAGCCCCGGCGGCAATCTGGAGAAAGCTTGTCCTGGGCCAGCCCCAGAAAAACCTTGTTCCATCCGAAATGAGTTTGCCAAACTCACCTTTCATTCAAACCGGCCCCAGGTTCAGTCCTGTCTGCTGGAAGCCCCAGAGGGCAGCCCTCACCAGCCAGCAGCCCCCCATCCTGAACTGCCTGCCAACTGGACACTCTGAGACTCTCCAATAACTCCAGACATTTTCAGAAAACAGCCTCATCCTCAAGGATGGGAGTGAGAGCAAAGCCACCAGGATGAGCTCTCACAACATCAGCAATGGCCATAATTCAATAGGAATAATACCTGGGGGTAGTGAACCAACAAAGTTTTTAAAGACTTTATTTAAAGTTATTTAAAGACTTTATTTCTTTTTTTTAAGATTTCGCTTATTCATGAGAAACACACAGAGAGACAGAGACACAGGCAGAGGGAGAAGCAGGCTCCACGCAGGGAGCCCAATGTGGGACTCGATCCCAGGACCCCAGGATCAGCCCTAGCCAAAGACAGACGCTCAACCACTAAGCCACCCAGGTATCCCTAAAGACATTATTTCTTTAAAGCAGCAAAATTGAAAGTAAATACAGAGATTTTCCAAATACGCCCTGTACCCACACACATATAACCTCCCTCCACCCAAAGGGTTTGCATCATAGTTCACCCACAGTGTTGCACATTCCATGGTTTTACACAAACATATAATGACAAACAGCCATCATTATAGCATCAGCCGGAGTGATTACACTGCCCTAAAAGTCCTCTGTGTTTCTATTCATCCCTCCTTCCCCCATCCCATCCTTGACAACCACTGATCCTTTACTGCCTCTATAGTTTGGCCTTTTCCACAATAATATGCATCCGAGGTCCCTCCATGTCTCGATAGCTCATTTCTTTTTATTGCTGAGTAATATTCCATCATCTGAATGTGCCACGGTTTATTTATGGGTTTACCTACTGAAGGACAGCGTGGCTGCTTCAAAGTTCTGACAATGATGAATAAAGCTGCTCAAAACATCCAGGTGCAGGTTTTTGTGCAGACACAAGCTTTTAACTTCATAAGTACCAAGGAGCACAATTGATCATATGGTAAACAATATCTCTGGTTTTGTAAGAAACTGCCAAATTGCCTTCCAATGTGGCTGCACCATTTTGCATTCCCCCTGAGCACTGCGTGAGAGTTCCTGTTGCCCCATGTCCTTGCAGTGCTTGGTGCTGTCTACTAGGTTTTGACCATTCAAATAGGAGTGCAGTAGTATCCCATTGTTGTTGTTGTTTTTGTTTTTAAGATTTTATTTATTTATTCATGAGAGACACAAAGAGGGAGGCAGACACAGGCAGAAGAAGAAGCAGGCTCCATGCGGAGAGCCCAATGTGTGACTGGATCCCAGGACCCCAGGATCATGCCCTGGGCCGAAGGCAGGCGTTAAACAGCTGAGTCACTCAGGCGTCCCCCATTGTTGTTTTACCTGTTATGTTCACCATTTCCCTGGTGAGCATAATGCAGAGCATCTTTTCACGTGCTTGTTTGGCATCAGTACATCTTTGCTGAGATGTGTCTGTTGGCCCATTTTTTAATGGGGCTATTTGTTGTCTTATTGTTGAGTTGGAGGAGCTCTTTGCACATTTTGGATAATAGTCTTTTATCATATATGTCGTTTGCAAATATTTTCTCCTAGTCTATGGCTTCTTTTCTCATTCTCTTCATGATGTCTTTCACAGAGCAGAAGTTTCTAGTTTTAGTGAAGTCCACCTTACTAATTCTTTCTTTCATGGATCGTGTCTTCGGTGTTGAATCTAGGAAGTCATCACCAGACCCAAGGTCGTCTGGGTTTTCTATGGCACCTTCTAGGATTGTTGTAAATTTTGTTGTACATTGAGATCTGTGATCCACTCTCAGTTAACTTTGGTGTAGGACACAAGGTCTGTGTCTAGATTTATTTATTTGCATATTGACGTTCAGTTGTCCCAGCACTAGTTGCTAGAGAGACTGTCTTTGCCTCATTGCATCACCCCTGTCCTGCTGTCAAAGACCAGCTGACTGTATTTATGTGAGTCTGTTTCTGGGGTCCCTACTCTGTTGCATTAATCTATTTGTCTTATCTCTCTCCAAGGCAGTGAATGTTTGTCCTCAGTAGTCCTGCTTCCGAACAGCCCTGAGGTTCTCACAACTCAAGGAGCCAGATCAACCCCCTCCCACCCATTTCCACGATGGTGGCACAGGCAGCCTGCCCCCGCACAGTTGGTTCTCACAGGTGTAGCCTGGAGTCTGGGACGTCCAGAGAACCAGCTCCCAGAAAGGCAGACGTCAGCACTGCCCCAAATGCAGCCCCCTTTGCCATCTCAAGTCAAAACAGGAACATCTTGGCTCAAAATCTGGGAACATTTACATGAACTCTGAGCCCCCTTTCAGTCATAACTCCCCTGATATACAGGAGCTCCTGCCCATTAATAGAAAGTTGGTCCCTCAGAAGGAGCTGTATGCCTGCCGCTCTGAGGGCAGGGGGTTTCTGGCACATTCTTGTCTACCTGCAGCTCAGCCACCCCCAGGTCCTGTGGGTTCCTTGAGAACAGACTCTAGCACAGATGAGCCCTAGAGAAGTTATTGATAGGATCTCAATGGCCTCCTACATTGTTACAACTTACAGGCTGGCTTTACAAATAAGGAAACTGAGGTTGAAGCACATCCTGAGTAGGTGGCAGACCTGGATTTCACCCATGCTCCTGTCAGACTCTAGGCCTACCCATGCTTATCACTTTCTGGAGCACTCAGTAGGTGCTCAGTAAACACTGGTAGAGCAGATGACCAAGGAATGGATGAAGTATGGCTGGCTTCACTCTGAAACCCATTTTCTACCAGTGAACTTTGCTTCAAGCCAGCCTCAGATCCTTCAGAGAGTAGACTCCTCACTCGTCTCCCTGCCTTGTGGTCTGTCTCTTCTTTGTGTACAGGAGCCAATCCTCCATGCGCAGTCTGCCAGGCCCTGGACATGATGGATCTCAGCAGCCAGCATCATGGCACCAGTACATCAACACAAGGCAGGTGCTGGGTCACAGTAACCCCTGTATTCCCGAAGAGGCTCTGCAACAAAACAAATGCCACAAGTCTCCAAGAGTGGCAGCATTCAGAAAAGCCCGTCCCCTTACATGACTTTAGCCAATCCATAATGACTCTAGGGCAGCTGGTCCAGCAAGGTAATGAAGGGACACCAAAGTGTCACCTCCCCTCCTTACAGAAGCATTTTCCCTTCTAACAGCCAGGCCTTTGCTGTCTCTGTGGCCCAGCTCTGCCCACCCACCAGTTGTCTTTCAAAGGGTCCATCCGTCCCCTCTGCAGGACACAGAGACCCTGCTGGTACTGGCTGAAAGAGCACAGCACTGAGGTGGGTGGTGTGCTTCCAGAGAGGCCAGGAGCCCAGCTCTCCAGCAACTCATCCAGCGATGAGGACAAATGCTCAGAAACCAGCTCAGCCTCCATGCAGGGAGGCTCAGATTCAATCAAGATGCATTTGATCCCAGCCAGGATCAGTCCTCGAAACAGAAAATGCATTCAGAACACTCGGACCCAATTCCTGCAAAGCAGGCCGTGATAAAAATTTTTATCAAGAAACTCTGACACTGAGTCCCCCGGGAACTCACCAGGGGGCATGATGCACTGCATGCAAGGCTCAAGGACTGGCAGAGATCACACATCTCTGAGAAATAAGTAATTGAGAACTGAGGATATCCTGGGACTTGTTTGAAACATGTCTGGAACATGTCATTTGAGGAATGACAAGATGAAGAGCAAGAGAACACTAGAGAGAAAAAGGGAAGATTAAAAAAAGAAAAACATTTCTGAACAGAATAAAAAAAGTCACGTAGATAAATTTTAAAAATCAGTTTTTAAAATGAGTCAATAGGGATCCCTGGGTGGCGCAGCAGTTGGGCGCCTGCCTTTGGCCCAGGGCGCGATCCTGGAGACCCGGGATCGAATCCCACGTCAGGCTCCCGGTGCATGGAGCCTGCTTCTCCCTCTGCCTGTGTCTCTGCCTCTCTCTCTCTCTCTCTGTGTGACTATCATAAATAAATAAATAAATAAATAAAAATTAAAAAAATAAAATAAAATGAGTCAATAGAACATCATGGTTGGGCTGCAGTGAGAGAAGAATCTTATTACCTACAAGGTCAAGAAATGGGTTAAGCAACAGCACCCAGTGCTTGCAGTCACAGGGACACAAACCTTCACCCGTGGCTTGTGAACTCCTAGGCCTTTTGAGGAAGAAATCTGCAGCTGCTGTTAAGTTTCAAAATATACACACTCCATGACCCAACCATCTCCTGCTGGAATTCATCCCACAGGCTTCGCAGCACTGTGTGTTCACTGTGTTGGTCGGCTTGCTTTGTGTGCTTGTTTTCCAGCCTTGTGCGAGACAGCTAACACTGGAAACCACCGAATGTCCAGCGGAAGAGAGAAGCAGAACTTGTTAAACAGAAAAGTGGTTAAATCAGCTGTGGCATATTCATTCTCTGGAATATTAAGTAGCAACCCAAAAATAAAGACTCCGATCTCTGCCTCTGGTCTCCGTGGATTAACTCATGTCCGCTTTGTCTTTGTTTGTTGCACTTTATTTTGTCTGTAATTTCCATTTCCTATGTCTGTGTTTTAACATAAATGTATCTAAAGAGGCACAGCCTTGAATATAATTTAAAACAGCATAACAAAATGGTGGGAGAAAAAAGTCATGTTTTTGTTTCTGATATTTTTGTATAGGGGCCATCCTGGAGCGGATATGATATGCAGAGGCACACAGGGGACCTGGCAATGTCTGCTCTCGGCCTGGCATCAGTCTTAGTTGCTAAGTGCTTACTGTGCTTTCACTCTTCACTAATTGCACGTGTTTTTGGATGTTCTTCAGTGCGTGTGTCAAATTCCATAATATGTGAACTTTAACACTGCATGTGAAATCAGTTTCCAAATCATAAAATATAAGTCACAATTCAGTTTTTCCTGGTACAGGTAAGAAAAAAAAAAAAAAGGTCAAATGTTCATCAAAATAGTGAAAAATAAAACACAGTGCATCATCTGGTGGAGAATCAACCAAACATTTGAGCTCTCACCAACCTTTTCAGTTCTGTGATATGTATGCTAGCCTTAGCCTTTCTTTTTTTAATCTTTTGATCCCTTTTACCCATTTCTCTCCCCTGAGCATCACCTCTGATAACCACCAATCTGTTCTCTGCATCTATGAGCTTGGTTTACCTTTTATTTGTCCTTTTAGATTTTACATATAAGTGAAATCGGACAGTATTTGCTTTCACTGCCTTATTTCATTTAGCATTAAAGACCATCCATGTTATCACCAGTGGCAAGATTTCCTTCTTCTTCGTGGCTGAGTAATATTCCACCATGTGTATGTATACACCACATCTTCTTTATCCATTTATCTATCAATGCACACTTGGGTTGCTTCCATGTCTGGCTATTATGAGTAACAGTACAGTGAGCATGGGTAGGGGCAGATATCTTTTTGAGTTAGTGTTTTCGTTTTCTTCAGATAAATACCCAGAAGTGAAATTACGGGGTCATATGATAGTTCTGCTTTTAATTTTTTGAGGAACTTCAAGTACATTTTCCATAGTGGCACACCAATTTACAGTTAAACCAACAGTGAGCAGGGGTTTCCTCTTCACCACATCCTCACTAACACTTGTTATTTCTTGTCCTTTTTGGAATAGCCATTCTTTTCATGTACCTGTTAGTCAATGTACTGTTATATGAAAAGAATAGTTTCCTATATCCATAGTGTGCTCCCATTTAAGTTAAAAAAAAATCTCATGCATATGTATGTTTGTAGGAGTACAGAGACGGATGTGGGAGCATGCATAGGAAGCTGCCAACACAGATTACCTTAGGGTGAGGAGTGTCTGTGTGTGTGTGATAAGAATAATTTAAAATCCTAAAGTTATAATCCCAGTTCCAAAGCCTAACTACACCTCAATCATAAAAGGAGAATGAAGTCATCAAAATTAAAAATTTTAATTTATGAAGACAACACTTATATAATGAAAAGAGAACCCACAGATTAGGAGGAAACTATGTAGTATGTATATGTGATAAATGATTTATATCCCAAATATATAAAGAAATACAAATCAATTGTACTGGGTGGCTCAGTGGTTGAGTGTCTGCTTTAGGCTTAGGGAGTGATCTCAGGGTCCTGGGATCGAGTCCCACATTGGGCTTCTTGAGGAGCCTGCTTCTCCTTCTGCCTGTGTCTCTGTCTCTCTCTCTCTCTCTCTGTGTGTCTCTCATGGATAAATAAATAAAATCTTTTAAAAAAAAAAAGAAATACAAATCAATAATAAAAAGACAATCCAATTTCAAAATGAGAAAAAAACATGAACAAATGCTTCATAAAATAAGATCCATGGAAAAAGCATAAGATGTCCAACACCATTAGTTATCAGAAAAATGCAAATTATAACCACATTGAGATGCTGTTCTGTATCCACCAAACTGGCTAAGATTACAAAGATTGATAGTATCAAGTGCTGATGAGGATGTGGAGCACCAGGAAATCATATGCCCTTCTTGGGAATGAACAATGGGACAGCCACTTTGGAGAACAGTCTGGCAGTTTTTTTATGAATCTAAACCCAATGATTCAACAATGCCCCCCTGCCAAGGGAAATGAAAACATAAGCTCACATAATGAACAAATTGTTCAAGAACATTTATAGCAACATTTTTCATGACAGCAAAACCTGGAAAAAATGTCATTGTACATCAACAAGTAAAGGAACAAACAAAACATGGTCTCTTCATAGAATGGAATACTCCCCCAAGAAAAGGAATGAATAAGCCATACAAGCAACTGCCTTCATCCTCAAGAACATTATAACACAAAAGAAGTGGGCTAGGAGTGCTACCTCTGCAATTCGGTTGATGTGGAGCTGATGGGCAAGGCTGGTCTGTGCAGAGGAACCGGAATGCTGGGTACCTGAGGAGTAGGTAGACAGCGCAGGGGCTGCTGGGGGTGGAATGTTGTCTCCACTGGGTGCCCATTAGCCAAGTGCCCCTCCCTTTCTGATGCAGCAGAACAGATTAGAATATCAGGGTGCCCTCCTATACAGAACATGCTAGATCACCAGTTGGTGCAAACACACGCTGAGTGCCCATGTTAATCACTGTCTTGAGAACACAGAGATCCTGTCCTCCCTGTGTATTTGCATCAAGCAGAATGTGCAGAAGAATGGGTTTTTCAGCATTCAAGGCTATGGGCTCCCAAGGGTGGCCAACCCAGAGTGTCTCCCTTGTGAGGAAGAGTGGCTAGGTGGCAGGCTTCGGCCCTGGAGTGCTGGCCCTACAGGGAGGGAGGGCTACAGAATCATTAGGCTAAGTTGCTCTACTATAAAAGCTTGCTGCATGTAGGTCCCAGCACTGGATGCTTTGTTTAAGGGGCTGCTCCTGGGCTCTCGGTCTCTCAGTTCCCCCACCAGACCTATGTCTTGATTACTGTCTCTAGGAATTTTCTCTGGCCTCACAGGAGCATCACCCACCCTAGCCTCAGAGTCTGCTGGGATGCACAACCCCACCCAGAGAAGAACAACCCCCCCTGTAACCTCTGATGGGAGAGGAACTGCCCTCCAGCTGGAGCCCATAACGTGATTTAATATACTCTGCCATATGCGCAGAGCTCCTGCCTTCATTACCTCAGCCCCAAACATCCGAGTAAATTAGTCACAGGGGAAGGCTGCAGGCTGCAGAAGGTAATAAAACATATTGACACTGCCAAGAGTTAATTAAAGCTTTCACAAGAGTTCACTCAAGAAGGGCCTTTGAGTTCAAGCCAAACCCCAAAGCATGGGGACATTAATGAAACTCACACATATCCCCAGCATGGCCATCTAGGTGGGTACTAATAAGCCATTGACAATTAACACAAGTTTACTCCTTCTTAAATAACTTAATTTGCAAAAGCCTAGTGTGAAAGACAGCATTCCCAGTCGGCAGAGGCAAAGGGAGTCTTAGAGATATACACTTGTTTTTTTACAGAACGTAAAAAAAACATATGGGCAGAGAGGAAATAAATAAGACAAAGAAAGGTCACTGGGTGCACGGTTCATTCAGGTCAAATGATAATGCCTCTCCCTGGGGGCACGGCCAGGATCCCAACGCTGGACAGTCGGTGGAGCCAGTGGACACCCAGATAGAGAGGAGAGCCAGAGAAGCCACTAGGAGGACCTAAGCCAACACCTGCAAACACACAGCCTGCAAGGGAACCACACACAGGACAGGAGCAAGTTGCCACTGCAAAGGTACCTGCCCCACCCCCAGCCCCAGCAACCAGCTGTATTCAGGGCCACCAGGAGAGGGGTGGCATGGCCTCCCTTGGGGTAAAGACTGGGGCACCTCAGACCAGAAGCATGTTTCCAGACCCATTCCAGAGGGACACCCAAGACTTTGTCTACCTGGTTATTTGGAGGATTAACTATACCTCCAAATTGCTGTGTAAATCCTGCAAAAGTAAAGATCACTAAAGATGGGATAAAGGTGAGGGAACTAGTAAAACTGGTAAAACCAACCCTAAATCTCCCACGAGAAGGGGCTTGTTTAAGAAGGACCAAATTGGAGTCCAGGAATTGGAGTCTGGAGATTTTATGCAAAAACTACAGAAACTAATAGTAGAAGGAAAGCCATTGCTTTGTTATCTGCGGTTCCATGTCAGCATCGAGCCAAATGAATGACACTCAAGATTTATAGGCGCCTCCGGGAAGATACAACCAGGGCACATAACTAATGCAGTAATAAATGAGGCACCAGATGAAGAGGGGGGATTGGGACAGAGATGCCATCTCCAAATCATTTAAGTCAGCAGTCGTTCTGTGAAAAGTGTGGAGGGTAAACACGGAGGCAAACCAGGGCCATAGGGCAGGTGCGCCGAGTGGGTGGTCTGAGACCCGTTTGGAGATACAGCTGGGCAGGACGGGCTACCTGGATCCTCAGGAGCTATTTTTTTAATTTTTTAATTTTTTTATTTATTAATAAATAATTAATAGGATAAACGAGATAAACGAGAGACAGACAGAGACACAGGCAGAGGGAGAAGTAGGCTCCACCACGCAGGGAGCCCGACTCAGGACTTGATCCCGGGACTCCGGGATCACCCCCAGGCCAAAGGCAGGAGCTAAACCGCTAAGCCACACAGGGATCCCCCTCAGGAGCTTTTTTTTTTTAAACAAATTTCATTTTTATTGGTGTTCAATTTGCCGACATATACAATAACACCCAGTGCTCATCCCATCAAGTGCCCACCTCAGTGCCCATACTCATTCACCTTCCCCTCCTGCCCACATCCCATCCACCACCCCTGGTTCGTTTCCCAGATTTAGGAGTCTCTCATGTTCGTCTCCCTTTCTGATATTTCCCACTCATTTATCCTACTTTCCCCTTTATTCCCTTTCACTATTTTTTTTATTCCCCAAATGAAGGAGACCATATAATGTCTGTCCTTCTCCGATTGACATATTTCACTCAGCATAATACCCTCCAGTTCCATCCACGTCGAAGCAAATGGTGGGTATTTGTCATTTCTAATTGCTGAGTAATATTCCATTGTATACATAGACCACATCTTCTTTATCCATTCATCTTTTGATGGACACGAGGCTCCTTCTGCAGTTTGGCTATTGTGGACATTGCTGCTAGAAACATCGGGGTGCAGGTGTCCCGGCATTTCATTGCATCTATATCTTTGGCGTAAATCCCCAACAGTGCAATTGCTGGGTCGTAGGGCAGGTCTGTTTTTAACTCTTTGAGGAACCTCCACACAGTTTTCCAGAGTGGCTGCACCAGTTCACATTCCCACCAACAGTGCAAGAGGGTTCCCTTTTCTCCGATCCTCTCCAACATTTGTGGTTTCCTGCCTTGTTAATTTTCCCCATTCTCACTGGTGTGAGGTGGGATCTCATTGTGGTTTTGATTTGTATTTCCCTGACGGCAAGTGATGCGGAGCATTTTCTCATGTGCGTGTTGGCCATGTCCATGTCTTCCTCTGTCAGATTTCTCTTCATGTCTTTTGCCCATTTCAAGATTGGATTGTTTGTTTCTTTGGTGTTGAGTTTAATAAGTTCTTTATAGATCTTGGAAACTAGCCCTTTATCTGATAGGTCATTTGCAAATATCTTCTCCCATTCTGTAGGTTGTCTTTTAGTTTTGTTGACTGTATCCTTTGCTGTGCAAAAGCTTCTTATCTTGATAAAGTCCCAAAAGTTCATTTTTGCTTTTGTTTCCCTTGCCTTCATGGATGTATCTTGCAAGAAGTTACTGTGGCCAAGTTCAAAAAGGGTGTTGCCAGTGTTCTCCTCGAGCATTTTGATGGACTCTTGTCTCACATTTAGATCTTTCATCCATTTTGAGTTTATCTTTGTGTATGGTGAAAGAGAGTGGTCTAGTTTCATTCTTCGGCATGTGGATGTCCAATTTTCCCAGAACCATTTGTTGAAGAGACTGACTTTCTTCTAGTGGACAGTCTTTCCTCCTTTATCGAATATTAGTAGACCATAAAGTTCAGGGTCCACTTCTGGATTCTCTAGTCTGTTCCATTGATCTATGTGTCTGTTTTTGTGCCAGGACCACACTGTCTTGATGACCACAGCTTTGTAGTACAACCTGAAATCTGGCATTGTGATGCCCCCAGCTATGGTTTTCTTTTTTAATATTCCCCTGGCTATTCAGGGTCTTTTCTGATTCCACACAAATCTTAAAATAATTTGTTCCAATTCTCTGAAGAAAGTCCATGGTATTTTGATAGGGATTGCATTAAAAGTGTAAATTGCCCTGGGTAGCATTGACATTTTCACAATATTAATTCTTCCAATCCATGAGCATGGAATATTTTTCCATCTCTTTGTGCCTTCCTCAATTACTTTCAGAAGTGTTCTGTAGTTTTTAAGGTATAGATCCTTTACCTCTTTTGTTAGGTTTATTCCTAGGGATCTTATGCTTATGCAATTGTAAATGGGATTGACTCCTTAATTTCTCTTTCTTCAAGCTCACTGTTAGTGTATAGAAATGCCACTGATTTCTGGGCATTGATTTTGTATCCTGCCACACTACCAAATTGCTGTGTGAGTTCTAGCAATCTTGGGGTGGACTCTTTTGGGTTTTCTATGTACAGTATCATGTCTTTGGCGAAGAGGGAGAGTTTGACTTCTTCTTTGCCAATTTGAATGTGTTTTATTTCTTTTTGTTGTCTGATTGCTGAGGCTAGGACTTCCAGTACTGTGTTGAACAGCAGTGGTGAGAGAGAGCAGTGGACATCCCTGTCTTGTTCCTGATCTTAGGGGAAAGGCTCCCAGTACTTCTCCATTGAGAATGATATTTGCTGTGGGCTTTTCGTAGATGGCTTTTAAGATGTTGAGAAATGTTCCCTCTATCCCTACACTCTGAAGAGTTTTGATCAGGAACGGATGCTGTATTTTGTCAAATGCTTTCTCTGCATCTATTGAGAGGATCATATGGTTCTTGATTTTTCTCTTGCTGATATGATGAATCACATGATTGTTTTATGAGTGTTGAACAAGCCTTGTCCCGGGAATAAATCCTACTTGGTCATGGTGAATAATTTTCTTAATGTATTGTTGGATCCTATTGGCTAGTATCCTGTTGACAATGTTTGCATCGATGTTCATCAGGAATATTGGCCTATAATTCTCCTTTTTGGTGGGGTCTTTGTCTGGTTTTGGAATTAAGGTGATGCTGGCCTCATAGAACGAATTTGGAAGTACTCCATCTCTTTCTATCTTTCCAAACAGCTTTAGTAGAACAGGTATGGTTTCTTCTTTAAACGTTTGATAGAATTCCCCAGGGAAGCCATCTGGCCCTGGACCCTTGTGTCTTGGGAGGTTTTTGATGACTGCTTCAATTTCCTCCCTGGTTATTGGCCTGTTCAGGTTTTCTATTTCTTCCTGTTCCAGTGTTGGTAGTTTCAGGTTTTCCAGGAATGCGTCCATTTCATCTAGATTGCCTAATTTATTGGCGTACACCTGTTCATAATATGTTTTTAAAATGTTTGTATTTCCTTGGTGTTGGTAGTGATCTCTCCTTTCTCATTCATGATTTTATTAATTTGAGTCTTCTCTCTCTTCTTTTTTTTTTTCCTCTCTCTCTTCTTTTTAATAAGGCTGGCTAATGGTTTATCTATCTTATTAATTCTTTCAAAGAAACAACTTCTGGTTCTGTTGATCTGTTCCACAGTTATTCTGGTCTCGATTTCGTTGAGTTCTGCTCGAATCTTTATTAACTCTCTTCTTCTGCTGGGTGTAGGATCTATCTGCTGTTTTTTTCTCTAGCTCTTTTATGTGTAAGGTTAGCTTTTGTATTTGAGTTCTTTCCAGTTTTTGAATGGATGCTTGTATTGCGATGTATTTCCCCCTCAGGACTGCTTTTGCTGTATCCCAAAGATTTTGAATGGTTGTATCTTCATTCTCATTAGTTTCCATGAATCTATTTAATTCTTCCTCAATTTCCTGGTTGACCCTTTCATCTTTTAGCAGGATGGTCCTTAACCTCCAAGTGTGTGAGGTCCTTCCAAACTTCTTCTTGAGATTTAGTTCTAATTTCAAGGCATTATTGTCTGAGAATATGCAGGGGACGATCCCAATCTTTTTTTTTTTTTTTTTTTTAAAGAAAGCTTTTTTTTTTTAATTTTTATTTATTTTTGATAGTCACAGAGAGAGAGAGAGGCAGAGACATAGGCAGAGGGAGAAGCAGGCTCCATGCACCGGGAGCCCGACGTGGGATTCGATCCCGGGTCTCCAGGATCGCGCCCTGGGCCAAAGGCAGGTGCTAAACTGCTGCGCCACCCAGGGATCCCGATCCCAATCTTTTGGTATCAGTTCAGTCCTGATTTGTGACCCAGTATGTGGTCTATTCTGGAGAAAGTTCCATGTGCACTTGAGAAGAATGTGTATTCAGTTGAGTTTGGATGTAAAGTTCTGTAGATATCTGTGAAATCCATCTGGTCCAGTGTATCATTTAAAGCTCTCATTTCTTTGGAGATGTTGTGCTTAGAAGACCTATTGAGGGAAAAAGAGCTAGATTGAAGTCACCAAGTATAAGTGTATTATTATCTAAGTATTTCTTCACTATGGTTATTAATTGGTTTAAATATTTGGCAGCTCCCACATTTGGAGTTTATATATTGAGGATTGTTAAGTCCTCTTGTTGGATAGATCCTTTATGTATGATATAGTGTCCCTCTTCATCTCTCACTACAGTCTTCGGGGTAAATTTTAGTTTATCTGAGGATGGCTACCCCTGCTTTCTTTTGAGGACCATTTGAATGGTAAATGGTTCTCCAACCTTTTATTTTCAGGCTGCAGGTGTCCTTCTGTCTCAAATGAGTCTCTTGTAGACAGCAAATAGATGGGTCCTGCTTTTTTATCCAGTCTGAAACCCTGCACCTTTTGATGGGGTCATTAAGCCCGTTCACATTCAGAGTTACTATTGACAGATATGAGTTTAGTGTCATCATGATATCTATTCAGTCCTTGTTTTTGTGGATTGTTCCACTGAACTTCTTCTTAAAGGGACATTTTAAGAGTCCCCCTTAAAATTTCTTGCAGAGCTGGTTTGGAGGTCCCATATTCTTTCAGTTCTTTCCTGTCGTGGAAGCTCTTTATCTCTCCTTCCATTCTGAATGAGAGCCTTGCTGGATAAAGTATTCTTGGTTGCATGTTCTTCTCATTTAGGACCCTGAATATATCCTGCCAGCCCTTTCTGGCCTGCCAGGTCTGTGGAGAGGTCTGCTGTTACCCTAATACTCCTCCCCAGAAAAGTCAGGGATTTCTTGTCTCTTGCTGCTTTAAGGATCTTCTCTTTATCTTTGGAATTTGCAAGCTTCACTATTAAATGTCGAGGTGTTGAACGGTTTTTATTGATTTGAGGGGGGGGGACTCTCTATTTCCTGGATCTGAATGCCTGTTTCCCTTCCCAGATTAGGAAAGTTTTCAGCTATGATTTGTTGAAATACATATTCTGGCCCTCTGTCCCTTTTGGTGCCCTCGGGAACCCCAATTAAACGTAGGGTTTTCTTCCTCAGGTTGTCACTTATTTCCCTTATTCTATCTTCATGGTCTTTAATTGTTTGTCTCTTTTTTCCTCGGTTTCCCTCTTTGCCATCAATTTGTCTTCTATGTCACTCACTTGTTCTTTCACCTCGTCAAGCCTCATAGTTAGGACTTCTAGTTTGGATTGCATCTCATGCAATTGATTTTTAATTTCTGCCTGATTAGATCTAAATTGTGCAGTCATGAAGTCTCTTGAGTCCTTTATGCTTTTTTCTAGAGCCACCAGTAGCTTTATAATTGTGCTTCTGCATTGGCTTTCTGACATTGAATTGTAATCCAAATTATGTAACTCTGTGGGCAAGAGGACTGTTTCTGATTCTTTCTTTTGAGGTGAGTTTTTCCTGCTAGTCATTTTGCTCAGTGCAGAGTGGCCAAAAACAAGTTGTATTGGGAAAAGGAGAAAAAGAGAGAAGAGAAAGAAGAAAAGAAAAAGAAAAAGAAGGAAAACAGAAGAAAAGAGAAAAAAGGGGGGGGCAAACAGAAGTCAAAAAAGGAAAAACAAGGGGGAGTATCCTCTGGTTCTGTATATTGTAAGTCCCTCGACTTCCCCTGGAACTTTCCAGTGCTGCTTGGTCAATAATTTGTTTCTCCCCTGTCCTCTAGCTGGTCTTCTGGGGGAGGGGCCTGTTGTGCTGATTTTCAGGTGTCAGCACTTGGGGGAGCTGCTCAGCCCCTGACTGGTGCAGGGCTCGGTGAGTAATGTTTAAGCTGCTTATCTGGTGAGGCCACTGTGAGGCTCAGTGGGGGCTCTTTACCCCGTGAGGCCCCAGGAGGAACAACCGCAGTGGCGGGGCCAGCTCTGCAGCCCTGGAGTCAGCCCCCGCAGTAGCTCCGGGGCTCTCCGTCTGCAGGGCCTGGGGGCTCTGGGGCGGGGCCGCTGATCTGCTCAGCTCGGGGCAGGAGCGTCCTTGCTGTCCTGGGCCCTCCCGGCCTCTGCCTGTCCGGGGGAGGCCGGATCCTGGGCTGTGTCCCGGCGCCCTGTGCTCCGGTGCCTGCGCCGTTGGATCCGCGCTCCCGCCCCGCAGCCCCCTCCGCGGAGCCGCCGCCCGAGCCCCTCCGAGCTGCTCCGGGTCCCGCCGTGCGCGCTGCAGCCCTTAGGGAGCTCGACGCACTCTCCCGGGGCGCAGGTGCCTGTTAGTGTCCCCGGGAGCCCGAGGGCATCCCCGCCCTCCTGGGTCCTGCTCCAACTCCCTGCGAGCCCCTTTCCTCTGGGATGGTTGGTGCAGCTCCTGCTTCTCCGGGACGGGGCTCTCCTGTCCTGGGGACACTCGCCCCGGCCTCAGCCCGGCTCCTCACGGGGCCCCTCCCCCTTGGAGGCCTTTTGTTTCTTTATTTCTTTTTCCCCGTCTTCCTACCTTGATAGAAGCGCGAACTCTTCTCACTGTAGCGTTCCAGCTGGTCTCTCTTTAAATCTCAGGCCGAATCCGTAGATTTTCAGGATGGTTTGTAGGTTATCTAGGTAATTTGGTGGGGACAGGTGACTTGGGGGCCGTACTCTTCCGCCATCCTGCCCCTCCTCCCCTCAGGAGCTTTTAAAATGTCCATTGCCTTGGGGTGCCTGGGTGGCTCAGTGGGTGAAGGGTCTGTCTTCAGCTCAGGTTATGATCTCAAAATCTGGGGAATCAAGCCCGGCATCCAGCTCCCTTCTCAGCAGGGAGTCTGCATCCTACCCCCCTTTGCAATTTCTGCCACTCCCCCTGCTTGTTCTCTCTCTCTCTCTCTCTCTCTCTCATAAATAAAAAAATCTTTAAAAATAAAATAAAATGCTCATTCCAGCTCTACACTCAGATCCACAGAATGGGGGTTCACAGAGAAGCAAATGGGCTACATCTTTACCAAGTTTTCAGGGCTACTCTGATGAGCAGCCACCACAAAAACCAAGAATGACCCTGGAAGCTCTTGTGCTCTTGAGGCCCCACCCACACCCCAGTGCCTCAGTGCTGACAGGACACTACAAGCACCAAATTAGCCAGGGCACTCTCTTCCTGGTCCTGAGACAGCCTATGATCCTGAGGCTTCCTTTCCCTCAAGGTCACCTGCTCTGAGACACCCCCCCCCCACCGCCATTCCAACAAGAACCTGCCATGAGCCCGCCCTGAAAGCTGTCCGCCCGCCCCACTCTCCAGTCATATCTCCTTGTGTGGAAATAAACAAGACCATCCAAATGGAACAAGCAAAACCTACTTTTTCAGAACTGGTGAAAGCAAGGGAGGTCAGCCACCATCTCCTGCCCATGTTAGATAGTGGAACACAGGTTGTGGGAGAGGTATATGACAGGAAAGAGAGGGGAGGTTTGGGGTTGGTCTGCAGGGCAGGCAGATGACTGTATGTAGGGCAACCCATGTGACTGGTTAGGGAAGCATATCTGCTTTCTTGTCTGGTTGATGCTAAGTTGGATACAAGGACACGAATTAGGGAAGTGGGCAGTTATTGACCAAACCTGACTGTTGGGCCAAGTGCTACAGAGGTTGTGGTCTGGCTTCCCGGGCTGGTGTTGCAAGTGTGGGGTCAGAATTCTATTGCCGCATACAGTCTGGCCACCATCTGTTATGTGTATGCATCTCTCACTGGGATCACCTCCATGATATGCTGAGTACCCTCCAACCTTTGTCTCAGGGTCTATCCCAGGGGACTCAGCATAGGACCTTCCCTGAAAGACAAGGATGAAGCCTGAGTGTTTTCTGAGACAGTGAGCTGGAGGCAAGCCCCCAGTGGGTGCCACCTTATAGGCCATGAGGGTGCTCGTCCAGTGGGGGGTTGGCCCTAAGTATGGCAGCAATGAAAGGAAGTCTTCCCCTTCCTGACACACCCTGTGGCTAACAGGGCAATGGCCCCCAGAGATGCCCAGGCCCTGACAGTGAGACTAGTTAATATGGCCCTTCCAGGGCAAAAGGGATTTGCAGATGTGATTCAGGATGGTGAGGTGGGGGAGGGGAGTGGCCCTGGTTACCCAGGTGAGCCTTCAGTGTAATCACACTCATCCTTAAGGAGCAGAGAATCTGGCTTTGGTCAGAGACATGAGAGGGGAAGACAGGTCAGAGACACACCTTCCTCAGCAGGCAGCAGTTCCCAGGGACATGGGCTGCACTGGGCTCTAGACCCTGAGGCCTCTGGCCTTGTGCCTTTTCCTCCTCATCCTCTCTGGTACCAGACTCTTCCAGGGATTGCCCAGAGTTCCACCTCCAAGCCCCAGAGAAGAGACTACCCTGGCAGTCCCTGCTCATGAAAGCTTGATTCAACGAGCTGTAGCTCATGGGGGCATCTCAGCAGGGCGGGTAGGGGACGATTTAGGGTGACCACACAACATCAATGTCTACACACGGCCCTTGGCTCTCCCAGGGCCAGGCCATAGGTCACACTGCTGTCACTGTTCTGCAGGGTGAGGTTTGAATGGCCTTGCCAATGACTATATAAAACTAAGTTCACTTTCAACACCACCACTTGCTCCCCCAGGGTCAGGCAGCTCCAAGAATGATCCCAAGATCCAGGACCACATGATGAGGCCTGCACTGGCCTCCACTGTTCCCAGCTGTAGCCATGTGACCTGTCCTAACAAGGAGCACCCCAACACCTGCACACCAGGCCCTTGCTGGTGCTCTGCCGTCAGCTCTTACCCTTTTCTCCTCCTTCCAAGAAAACTCCCACCTAATCATCAGAACCCAACTTCAATATCCCTTCCAGGGAGATAGTACATCCCACCTGTTACGGGGGAGTCCTCTGGGGAGCAAATGAGGTGGCGCTGGGTGAGCAGGAGCCTGCTGGGGAGTGAGGATAGTTGGAACTCAGGAGGATCAATGGGCGTGCAGTGTCTGCCATGAACCAAGCGGACTCAGGCCACCCTGGGAAAGGGGTGACCCTGGCGCAGGTGGCTCTGTGCAGCCAAGGACAACCCTCCTGGGGCTGGGTGAGTGAGTACCTTGGTCCTGCCTGGGGGCCCAGTGGTGTCCTTCCCCGTCCCGAGCAGCCGAAGCACAGTGAGCAACTCCACCCTCTGCTCTCGCCAGCTATCCAAGTGACACCTGCTCTCCCCTCCGCTGAGTTCTTTATGACCAAACCTGGGCCTCGGACATCCCTCAGGACAGGCACAGAGAGCTCTGCAGACACAGCTCTGGTCTCCAGACACCCACCTCGATCTGACTGAGGGTCTGCTGCCTTCTTCAAAAGGCTCACAAATAACATGATGTTATGAGTAATTGTCATAGTGACAAAGCCAGGTGAGGAGTCTAGTCCCTGCACAGGTGAGAATGCATCAGGGCTTCCGAGGATATTTACCCACAAAACATAAGGGTGAGAGGAGCTCATCCTGTCAGGACCAGGCTCTGTTCCTGCTCTGCTTACCAACCCATAACCCTGGGGCTGACCCACCAGCACTTTGGGCTCCAAATCCCCAAGCCGAGAGCTCCCCCATTCCACACAGAACAATCACGTGTAAAGACTGGCAACTCTTTCCCACAAAGTTCACCAGGCTACTGACAGGTAAGGTTGCCAGATTTGGCAAGTAAAATACAGAAAACCCAAGGAAATCTGAATTTCAGATAATGAATAACTTAGTCCAAGCACATCCCATGTAATATTTAGGATATACTAACAATTCACTTGCTGTTTCTCTGAAATTCAAATTTAGCCCTATATTTTAAGTGGCAACCTTAGGTAATGGGAGTTAGAAGACATGCCCTGCCTTGAAGTCACCTCCACGCAGATGCCACAGCACTGGCCACGAGGAAGACATGTTGTGTCCAGCCTCCAAGAATCAATCCACTTCAGTGCACTGAAAATTGACTGTTCTTGTGGTGCCTGAATTCAGTTTCACCCTTCGATCTAGGCTTCCATCACCACTGGCAAGCTTCTTAGTCCTCCTGGTGAACAGCATTACCTTCTGCACACTCCCTGATCAGCTGACCACTGCAAGTACATACCCTTGATACTGACCCAGCCACAAACCTGTTTCCCATTTGTGTCAGTTGGGCCCCTTTTACGTTAGGGGGAAAAATAAAGAAAAAAACCCTTGAAAATCCAACTTGAATGGTCTTACAAAGTAAGGCTTTTATGGGAACTAATAACTGGAAAATCTAGCAGTACATGAGCTTCAGGATGAGTTTGATCAAAGGGTTGCCACCGCTGAATCTTTGTAATTCTCTACCCTCTTCTGGCTTCCTCCGCAGCCTGTATTCATGTAGCAAGACACCTTCTAGCTCTGGGGGCTACATACTTCTTTATTCATCCACGGGAGAAAGAGAGAAGGAAGGAGAGAGAGCAGGATGGAGGAATGAGAAATAGCTTCTCCTCCCTCAGTTAAAGAAAATAAACCCTTCACTGGACTCTGATGGAGCCACCTCCAGTCACTTGCCCACCTGAACCAACAGAGTTGACATCGACCAATCAGAACCCCTTCCATGAGCTGGGGTGGTGGTAGCCTCTCCGAACCACTTGGCTACAAGGCCAGTGTGCCTGCTGCCCCACTGCTCCACCCAGGCCATGCCCAGCATGAAGGCAACAGCACCTTCACTGGGTGGATAAAGTCAGGGAGACAGGGGCCTTTCAAAAACGTTTGGACCTGAATTCTTTCTGGACACACTTGAGGCAGATAACTTGCCCACATCCATGTCCCCACTCCCACATGCTTTTCTTATGATGTGACAGTGACACTGTGTCACTAAAAGGTGGAGTTGAGTTTGTTTCCTACCCTTTGAGTCTCAGTGGCAGAAGTAACACTGCGCTCATTTCTTGGATCACAGCGCCAGCATGTGGATAAAATTCTCCTCACACTCCCAGCAGCCCTGGAGAAATGTATAAACTGCATCCTTTGTGAACAGAGAAATAAGACAAAACAAGTGTCTTACGGGCTCACCACTCAGATAACCACCATTGACTCTGAAAAAGAAAGTATAAGCAGGACATAAAGGTATGAGAAACAAGCAAACAAACAAAAAGAAAAAAGAATTACAATGGCAAAGAACATAAAGGTATCAGAGGCCCAGCAGATAATCCTCTCCAGGGGCAACCAGTTTTTGTTTCTTCCATTCCTTGTTTAGGTTCCCCCCCAAAAATCTCTCACTCGCACAGCACACCAAAACTCCCAAGGCCACTGCTCCCTGCTCTACAAGGCCCTGTGACATTTCTGCTTACCATCATTCGGAACCACCTGCCCTTTGAATCTGTCTCAGTGCACTGGGCCACCATCAGAGACCCCCATTGACAAACTGGTGTCTGTGCACTGACCAGAGCCTAGGAGTCAGTGCCCGCTCATCCCAGCCAGGCACAGATCCTCAAGGGCCAGGCACTGGGCCCAGCAGGGGAAGGAAGAGGAGAGCAGCAAGTACCCAGAAGCCACAGCCATACTGCCAGGGCCTGGGCCCCTGCTCTGCTCTTCCTGCAACGTCTCACTCTCCCCGTGCCTCACTTTCCTGCCTGTACAGACAAGACAGGGATTAACTGAGATAGTACCTAGCACACAGTAAATGCTTTCCACATCTCCCTCTCACCATTACCATTTCCACCACTCACCAAAGGAGCCCAGTGACCTGGTTGTGGCCGAGACAGGCAGCACAAAGCAGGGCTGCTCAGGATCTGGAAAAACAGCAGGACCGTTCAGATGTCCCTTTGGCTTCTCAGCTGCGTGTCTAAGAATCTGGGGACAGCACAGTGTTACAATGGGATGGTTCAGGTCAGCTGAGCCACACTAGGCACAAACAAGCTGGGTCTAGGACAGGTACTCGGCCGTGAAGCCAGGACCCTCCACCACTGCACGGGTCTCCCCAACCCCTCAGAGCTCCACTCTGGAGCCAGGTCTGCCCAGGTACTGTGGCCTGCACCATGAGGACTCAACCTCTCCCACCTGGCCACTCCACCCCAAGCCTTCTCACCCTCAGCCCCTCCTCCCAGGATCCCAGACCCAGGGGGAGAGCCATGGACTGACAGAAGGCATATCCAGGATTAAACACACTTGCTCCGGCCACAGGTTGTAAAAATCTGAGCCCCAAATCCACCAAAACTGGCCTCCTGACCCCACACTCATTCTCACCTCCGTGGAAACAAACAGGTGTGCCAAGGAACGTCAAATGTCAGATCTCAAAGGTATCCCAAGGGGCCTGCCAGCTCTTCCCTCTGGACAAGGCTGTGGCCTTCAACTGTGTCCTCTAGGATGCCAGGACTCCAGAACGTTCCAGAGTGTTCCCAGAACCCAGTGTAATGTCCCTGTGTTGCTGAGCAGATAAATCTGCAAGTAGCCTCCTATATTGGAAAGAGCACTGTGGAAGATTCTGTTAACCTTAAAGATAAAAGTCACTTATTTTAATAGCAAAAATGGGTTTATTCAAGAATAGCAGAGAACTGCAACTTGGAACATGCAAGCTACTGCAAAACCATGGGCAAGTCGAACGGAGCAGAGGAACATTACTTCATGAAGAAGAAGGAAGAAGGAGGAAGTGGGGAGGTGTTATTTGGAACCAGAGCCTACTGGAGAGAGGTAAGAATTGAGGATGAGGAGGAGGGGCAAGGTGGCGGAAGAGTAGGGTCCCCAGTCACCTGTCCCCACCAAATTACCAAGATAACCTTCAAATCATCCTGAAAATCTACGAATTAGCCTAAGATTTAAAGAGAGACAAGCTGGAATGCTACGTGAGAAGAGTTCGCGCTTCTATCAAGGTAGGAAGACGGGGAAAAAGAAATAAAGAAACAAAAGGCCTCCAAGGGGGAGGGGCCCCACGAGGAGCCGGGCTGAGGCCGGGGCGAGTGTCCCCAGGACAGGAGAGCCCCGTCCCGGAGGAGCAGGAGCTGCACCAACCTTCCCGGGGGGCAAAGGGGCCCGCAGGGAGTTAGAGCAGGACCCAGGAGGGCGGGGATGCCCTCGGGCTCCCGGGGACACTAACAGGCACCTGCGCCCCGGGAGAGTGCGCCGAGCTCCCTGAGGGCTGCAGCGCGCACGGCGGGACCCGGAGCAGCTCGGAGGGGCTCGGGCGGCGGCTCTGCGGAGGGGGCTGCGGGGCGGGAGCGCGAATCCAACAGCGCAGGCCCCGAGCACAGGGCGCGGGGACACAGCGCAGGATCCGGCCTCCCCCGGGACAGGCAGAGGCCGGGAGGGCCCAGGACAGCGAGGACGCTCCTGCCCCAGCTGAGCAGATCAGCGGCCCGGCCCCGGAGCCTCCAGGCCCTGCAGAGGGAGAGCCCCGGAGCTACTGCGGGGGCTGACTCCAGGGCTGCAGAGCTGGCCCCGCCACTGCGGTTGTTCCTCCTGGGGCCTCACGGGGTAAGCACCCCCGACTGAGCCCTGCACCAGGCAGGTGCTAAGCAGCTCCCCCAAGTGCTGACACCTGAAAATCAGCACAACAGGCCCCTCCCCCAGAAGACCAGCTAGAGGGACAGGGGAAAAACAAATTATTGACCAAGCAGCACTGGAAAGTTCCAGGGGAAGCCAAGGGACTTACAGTATACAGAACCAGAGGATACTCCCCCTTGTTTTTTGCTTTTTGACTTCTGTTTGCCGCCCTTTTTTCTCTTTTCTTCTCTTTGTTTTCCTTCTTTTTCTTTTTCATTTCTTCTTTCTCTGCTCTCTTTTTCTCCTTTTCCCAATACAACTTGTTTTTGGCCACTCTGCACTGAGCAAAATGACTAGCAGGAAAAACTCACCTCAAAAGAAAGAATCATCTATTACCGGGATCCCTGGGCGGCGCAGTGGTTTAGCGCCTCCCTTTGGCCCAGGGCAGGATCCTGGAGACCCGGGATCGAATTCCACATCGGGCTCTCGGTGCATGGAGCCTGCTTCTCCCTCTGCCTGTGTCTCTGCCTCTCTCTCTCTCTCTCTCTCTCACTGTGTGCCTATCATAAATAAATTTTTAAAAAAAAAGAAAGAAAGAAAGAAACAGTCCTCTTGCCCACAGAGTTACAGAATTTGGATTACAATTCAATGTCAGAAAGCCAATTCAGAAGCACAATTATAAAGCTACTGGTGGCTCTAGAAAAAAGCATAAAGGACTCAAGAGACTTCATGACTGCACAATTTAGATCTAATCAGGCAGAAATTAAAAATCAATTGCATGAGATGCAATCCAAACTAGAAGTCCTAACTATGAGGCTTGACGAGGTGAAAGAACAAGTAAGTGACATAGAAGACAAGTTGATGGCAAAGAGGGAAACTGAAGAAAAAAGAGACAAACAATTAAAAGACCATGAAGATAGATTAAGGGAAATAAGTGACAACCTGAGGAAGAAAAACCTACGTTTAATTGGGGTTCCCGAGGGCACCAAAAGGGACAGAGGGCCAGAATACGTATTTCAACAAATCATAGCTGAAAACTTTCCTAATCTGGGAAGGGAAACAGGCATTCAGATCCAGGAAATAGAGAGTCCCCCCCGCCCAAATCAATAAAAACCGTTCAACACCTCGACATTTAATAGTGAAGCTTGCAAATTCCAAAGATAAAGAGAAGATCCTTAAAGCAGCAAGAGACAAGAAATCCCTAAATTATATGGGGAGAAATATCAGATTAACAGCAGACCTCTCCACAGAGACCTGGCAGGCCAGAAAGGGCTGGCAGGATATATTCAGGGTCCTAAATGAGAAGAACATGCAGCCAAGAATACTTTATCCAGCAAGGCTCTCATTCAGAATGGAAGGAGAGATACACAGCTTCCAAGGCAGGCAAGAACTGAAAGAATATGTGACCACCAAACCAGCTCTGTAAGAAATTTTAAGGGGGACTCTTAAAATTCCCCTTTAAGAAGAAGTTCAGTGGAACAATCCACAAAAACAAGGACTGAAGAGATATCATGATGACACTAAACTCATATCTGTCAATAGTAACTCTGAACGTGAACGGGCTTAATGACCCCATCAAAAGGCGCAGGGTTTCAGACTGGATAAAAAAGCAGGACCCATCTATTTGCTGTCTACAAGAGAGTCATTTGAGACAGAAGGACACCTGCAGCCTGAAAATAAAAGGTTGGAGAACCATTTACCATTCAAATGGTCCTCAAAAGAAAGCAGGGGTAGCCATCCTTATATCAGATAAACTCAAATTTACCTCGAAGACTGTAGTGAGAGATGAAGAGGGACAGTATATCATACATAAAGGATCTATCCAACAAGAGGACTTAACAATCCTCAATATATAAACTCCAAATGTGGGAGCTGCCAAATATTTAAACCAATTAATAACCAAATTTAAGACATACTTAGATAATAATACACTTATACTTGGTGGCTTCAATCTAGCTCTTTTTACCCTCGATAGGTCTTCTAAGCACAACATCTCCAAAGAAACAAGAGCTTTAAATGATACACTGGACCAGATGGATTTCACAGATATCTACAGAACTTTACAACCAAACTCAACTGAACACACATTCTTCTCAAGTGCACATGGAACTTTCTCCAGAATAGACCACATACTGGGTCACAAATCGGGTCTGAACCGTTACCAAAAGATTGGGATCATCCCCTGCATATTCTCAGACCATAATTCCTTGAAATTAGAACTAAATCACAGCAAGAAGTTTGGAAGGACCTCAAACACGTGGAGGTTAAGGACCATCCTGCTAAAAGATGAAAGGGTCAACCAGGATAGAAGAAAGGAAGAATTAAAAAGATTCATGGAAACTAATGAGAATGAAGATACAACCATTCAAAATCTTTGGGATGCAGCAAAAGCAGTCCTAAGGGGGAAATACATCGCAATACAAGCATCCATTCAAAAACTGAAAAGAACTAAAATACAAAAGTTCACCTTACACCTAAAGGAGCTAGAGAAAAAACAGCAAATAGATCCTACACCCAACAGAAGAAGAGAGTTAATTAAAATTCGAGCAGAACTCAACGAAATTGAGACCAGAAGAACTGTGGAACAGATCTACAGAACCAGGAGTTTTTTCTTTGAAAGAATTAATAAGATAGATACACCATTAGCCAACCTTATTAAAAAGAAGAGAGAGAAGACTCAAATTAATAAAATCATGAATGAGAAAAGAGAGATCACTACCAACACCAAGGAAATACAAACATTTTAAAAACATATTATGAACAGCTCTACGCCAATCAATTAGGCAATCTAGATGAAATGGACCCATTCCTGGAAAGCCACAAACTACCAACACTGGAACAGGAAGAAATAGAAAACCTGAACAGGCCAATAACCAGGGAGGAAATTGAAGCAGTCATCAAAAACCTCCCAAGACACAAGAGTCCAGGGCCAGATGGCTTCCCAGGGGAATTCTATCAAACGTTTAAAGAAGAAACCATACCTGTTCTAAAGCTGTTTGGAAGGATAGAAAGAGATGGAGTACTTCCAAATTCGTTCTATGAGGCCAGCATCACCTTAATTCCAAAACCAGACAAAGACCCCACCAAAAAGGAGAATTATAGGCCAATATTCCTGATGAACATCGATGCAAACATTGTCAATAGGATACTAGCCAATAGGATCCAACAGTACATTAAGAAGATTATTCACCATGACCAAGTAGGATTTATCCCCGGGACACAAGGCTGGTTCAACACTCGTAAAACAATCAATGTGATTCATCATATCAGCAAGAGAAAAACCAAGAACTATATGATCCTCTCATTAGATGCAGAGAAAGCATTTGACAAAATACAGCATCCATTCCTGATCAAAACTCTTCACAGTGTAGGGATAGAGGGAATTTTCCTCGACATCTTAAAAGCCATCTACGAAAAGCCCACAGCAAATATCATTCTCAATGGGGAAGCACTGGGAGCCTTCCCCCTAAGATCAGGAACAAGACAGGGATGTCCACTCTCACCACTGCTATTCAACATAGTACTGGAAGTCCTAGCCTCAGCAATCAGACAACAAAAAGAAATAAAACACATTCAAATTGGCAAAGAAAAAGTCAAACTCTCCCTCTTCGCCGATGACATGATATTCTACATAGAAAACCCAAAAGCCTCCACCCCAAGATTGCTAGAACTCATACAGCAATTTGGCAGTGTGGCAGGATACAAAATCAATGTCCAGAAATCAGTGGCATTTCTATACACTAACAATGAGAGTGAAGAAAGAGAAATTAAGGAGTCAATCCCATTTACAATTGCACCCAAAAGCATAAGATACCTAGGAGTAAACTTAACCAAGGAGGTAAAGGATCTATACCCTAAAAACTACAGAACATTTCTGAAAGAAATTGAGGAAGGCACAAAGAGATGGAAAAATATTCCATGCTCATGGATTGGCAGAATTAATATTGTGAAAATGTCAGTGTTACCCAGGGCAATTTACACGTTTAATGCAATCCCTATCAAAATACCATGGACTTTCTTCAGAGAGTTAGAACAAATTATTTTAAGATTTGTGTGGAATCAGAAAAGACCCCGAATAGCCAGGGAAATTTTAAAAAAGAAAACCATAGCTGGGGGCATCACAATGCCAGATTTCAGGTTGTACTACAAAGCTGTGGTCATCAAGACAGTGTGGTACTGGCACAGAAACAGACACATAGATCAATGGAACAGAATAGAGAACCCAGCAGTGGACCCTCAACTTTATGGTCAACTAATATTCGATAAAGGAGGAAAGACTATCCACTGGAAAAAAGACAGTCTCTTCAATAAATGGTGCTGGGACAATTGGACATCCACATGCAAAGGAATGAAACTGGACCACACTCTTTCACCATACACAAAGATAAACTCAAAATAGATGAAAGATCTAAATGTGAGACAAGATTCCATCAAAATCCTAGAGGAGAACACAGGCAACGCCCTTTTTGAATTCAACCACAGTAACTTCTTGCAAGATACATCCAGGAAGGCAAAAGAAACAAAAGCAAAAATGAACTATTGGGACTTCACCAAGATAAAAATCTTTTGCACAGCAAAGGATACAGTCAACAAAACTCAAAGACAACCTACAGAATGGGAGAAGAGATTTGCAAATGACGTATCAGATAAAGGGTTAGTTTCCAAGATCTATAAAGAACTTATTAAACTCAACACCAAAGAAACAAACAATCCAATCATGAAATGGGCAAAAGACATGAACAGAAATCTCACAGAGGAGGACATGGACATGGCCAACATGCACATGAGAAAATGCTCTGCCTCACTTGCCATCAGGGAAATACAAATCAAAACCACAATGAGATCCCACCTCACACCAGTGAGAATGGGGAAAACTAACAAGACTGGAAACAACAAATGTTGGAGAGGATGCGGAGAAAGGGGAACCCTCCTGCACTGTTGGTGGGAATGTGAACTGGTGCAGCCACTCTGGAAAACTGGGTGGAGGTTCCTCAAAGAGTTAAAAATAGACCTGCCCTACAACCCAGCAATTGCACTGCTGGGGATTTACCCCAAAGATTCAGATAAAATGAAATGCCGGGACACCTGCACCCCGATGTTTCTAGCAGCAATGGCCACAATAGCCAAACTGTGGAAGGAGCCTCGGTGTCCATCGAAAGATGATGGATAAAGAAGATGTGGTTTATGTATACATGGAATATTCCTCAGCCATTAGAAATGACAAATACCGGGGGGGAGGGGCAAGATGGCGGAGGAGTAGGGTCTCCAGGTCACCTGTCCTCAGCAAATTACCTAGAAAACCATCCAATCATCCTGAAAACCTACGAATTCGGCCTGAGATTTAAAGAGAGACCAGCTGGAACGCTACAGTGAGAAGAGTTCGCGCTTCTCTCAAGGTAGGAAGACGGGGAAAAAGAAATAAAGACACAAAAGGCCTCCAAGGGGGAGGGGCCCCGAGGAGCCGGGCTGAGGCCGGGGCGAGTGTCCCCAGGACAGGAGAGCCCCGTCCCGGAGGAGCAGGAGCTGCAACGACCTTCCCCGCGGAAAGCGGCTCCCCGGGAATTGGAGCAGGATCCCCAGAAAGGCGGGGATGCCCTCGGGCTCCCTGGGACAGTAACAGAGGAACTGAGCCCCGGAGAGTGCCCCGAGCTCCCTAAGGGCTGCAGCGCTCGGCGGGACCCGGAGCAGCTCGGAGGGGCTCGGGCGGCGGCTCCGCGGAGGGGGCGGGGCGGCTCCGGGAACAGCTCAGCGGCGGCGGCTCGGGCGGAGGAAGAAGCTCCGCGCGGAGGGGGCTGCGCGGCTCCGGGAACAGCTCGGAGGGGCTCGGGCGGCGGCTCCGCGGAGGGGGCTGCGCGGCTCCGGGAACAGCTCAGCGGCGGCGGCTCGCGCAGAGGAAGAAGCTCCGCGCGGAGGGGGCTGCGCGGCTCCGGGAACAGCTCGGAGAGGCTCGGGCGGCGGCTCCGCGGAGGGGGCTGCACCGCCGGGAGCGCGAATCCAACAGCGCAGGCCCCGGAGCACAGGGCGCCGGGACACAGCCCAGGATCCGGCCTCCCCCGGGACAGGCAGAGGCCGGGAGGGCCCAGGACAGCAAGGACGCTCCTGCCTGGAACTGAGCAGATCAGCGGCCCCGCCCCGGAGCCCCCAGGCCCTGCAGAAGGAGAGCCCCGGAGCTACTGCGGGGGCTGGATCCAGGGTCCCAGAGCTGCCCCCGCCACTGTGGCTTCCTCCCGGGGCCTCACGGGGTCAACAACCCCCACCGAGCCCTGCACCAGGCAGGGGCAGAGCAGCTCCCCCAAGTGCCAACACCTGAGAATCAGCACAGCAGGCCCCTCCCCCAGAAGACCAGCGAGACGGACCAGTTCCAAGGGAAGTCAAGGGACTTAAACTACACAGAATCGGAAGATACTCCCCCGTGGTTTTTTTTTGTTTTTTGTTTTTTTGTTTTTGTTTTTGTTTTTTTTTGTTTTGTTTTGTTTTGTGCTTTTTTTTTTTCTCTCTTTCTTCTTGATTTCTGATTGCTTCCCCCACCCCCCCTTTTTTCTTTTTTCTCCTTTCTTTCTTTTTCTTTCTTTTTCTTCTCTTTTTCCCCTATTTTTTTCTTCTTTCTCTTTTTTCTTTTTCTCTTTTCTTTCCTTCTCTCTCTTTTTCTCCTTTTCCCAATACAACTTGTTTTTGGCCACTCTGCACTGAGCAAAATGACTAGAAGGAAAACCCCTCAAAAAAAAGAATCAGAAACAGCCCACTCTCCCACAGAGTTACAAAATATGGATTACAATTCAATGTCAGAAAGCCAATTCAGAAGCACTATTTTACAGCTACTGGTGGCTCTAGAAAAAACCATAAAGGACTCAAGAGACTTCATGACTGCAGAATTTAGATCTAATCAGGCAGAAATTAAAAATCAATTAAATGAGATGCAATCCAAGCTAGAAGTCCTAACGACGAGGCTTGACGAGGTGGAAGAACGAGTGAGTGACATAGAAGACAAGTTGATGGCAAAGAGGGAAACTGAGGAAAAAAGAGACAGGCAATTAAAAGACCATGAGGATAGATTAAGGGAAATAAATGATAACCTGAGGAAGAAAAACCTACGTTTAATTGGGGTTCCCGAGGGCGCGGAAAGGGACAGAGGGCCAGAATATGTATTTGAACAAATCCTAGCTGAAAACTTTCCGAATCTGGGAAGGGAAACAGGCATTCAGATCCAGGAAATAGAAAGATCCCCCCCTAAAATCAACAAAAACCGTTCAACACCTCGACATTTAATAGTGAAGCTTGCAAATTCCAAAGATAAGGAGAAGATCCTTAAAGCAGCAAGAGAAAAAAAGTCCCTGACTTTTATGGGGAGGAATATTAGGGTAACAGCAGACCTCTCCACAGAGACCTGGCAGGCCAGAAAGGGCTGGCAGGATATATTCAGGGTCCTAAATGAAAAGAACATGCAACCAAGAATACTTTACCCCGCAAGGCTTTCATTCAAAATGGAAGGAGAGATAAAGAGCTTCCAAGACAGGCAGGAACTGAAAGAATATGTAACCTCCAAACCAGCTCTGCAAGAAATTTTAAGGGGGACTCTTAAAATTCCCCTTTAAGAAGAAGTTCAGTGGAACAATCCACAAAAACAAGGACTGAATAGATATGATGACACTAAACTCATATCTATCAATAGTAACTCTGAATGTGAACGGGCTTAATGACCCCATCAAAAGGCGCAGGGTTTCAGACTGGATAAAAAAGCAGGACCCATCTATTTGCTGTCTACAAGAGACTCATTTTAGACAGAAGGACACCTACAACCTGAAAATAAAAGGTTGGAGAACCATTTACCATTCAAATGGTCCTCAAAAGAAAGCAGGGGTTGCCATCCTTATATCAGATAAATTAAAATTTACCCCGAAGACTATAGTGAGAGATGAAGAGGGACACTATCTCATACTCAAAGGATCTATCCAACAAGAGGACTTAACACTCCTCAATATATATGCCCCGAATGTGGGAGCTGCCAAATATTTAAACCAATTAATAACCAAACTCAAGAAATACCTTGATAATAATACACTTATACTTGGTGACTTCAATCTAGCTCTTTCTACCCTGGATAGGTCTTCTAAGCACAATATCTCCAAAGAAACGAGAGCTTTAAATGATACACTGGACCAGATGGATTTCACAGATATCTACAGAACTTTACATCCAAACTCAACTGAATACACATTCTTCTCAAGTGCACATGGAACTTTCTCCAGAATAGACCACATACTGGGTCACAAATCGGGTCTGAACTGATACCAAAAGATCGGGATAGTCCCCTGTATATTCTCAGACCATAATGCCTTGAAATTAGAACTTAATCACAACAAGAAATATGGAAGGACCACAAACACGTGGAGGTTAAGGACCATCCTGCTAAAAGATGAAAAGGTCAACCAGGAAATTAAGGAAGAATTAAAAAGATTCATGGAAACTAATGAAAATGAAGATACAACCGTTCAAAATCTTTGGGATGCAGCAAAAGCAGTCCTGAGGGGGAAATACATCGCAATACAAGCATACATTCAAAAACTGGAAAGATCTCAAATTCAAAAGCTCACCTTACACATAAAGGAACTAGAGAAAAAGCAACAAATAGACCCCACCCCCAGCAGAAGAAGAGAGTTAATTAAAATTCGAGCAGAACTCAATGATATCGAGACCAAAAGAACTGTGGAACAGATCAACAGAACCAGGAGTTGGTTCTTTGAAAGAATTAATAAGATAGATAAACCATTAGCCAACCTTATTAAAAAGAAGAGAGAGAAGACTCAAATTAATAAAATCATGAATGAGAAAGGGGACATCACTACCAACACCAAGGAAATACAAACGATTTTAAAAACATATTATGAACAGCTGTATGCCAATAAATTAGGAAATCTAGAAGAAATGGACGCATTCCTGGAAAGCCACAAACTACCAAAACTGGAGCAGGAAGAAATAGAAAACCTGAACAGGCCAATAACCAGGGAGGAAATTGAAGCAGTCATCAAAAACCTCCCAAGACACAAGAGTCCAGGGCCAGATGGCTTCCCAGGGGAATTCTATCAAACGTTTAAAGAAGAAATCATACCTATTCTACTAAAGCTGTTTGGAAAGATAGAAAGAGATGGAGTACTTCCAAATTCGTTCTATGAGGCCAGCATCACCTTAATTCCGAAACCAGACAAAGACCCCACCAAAAAGGAGAATTACAGACCAATATCCCTGATGAACATGGATGCAAAAATTCTCAACAAGATACTAGCCAATAGGATCCAACAACACATTAAGAAAATTATTCACCATGACCAAGTAGGATTTATCCCTGGGACACAAGGCTGGTTCAACACTCGTAAAACCATCAATGTGATTCATCATATCAGCAAGAGAAAAACCAAGAACCATATGATACTCTCATTAGATGCAGAGAAAGCATTTGACAAAATACAGCATCCATTCCTGATCAAAACACTTCAGAGTGTTGGGATAGAGGGAACTTTCCTCGACATCTTAAAAGCCATCTACGAAAAGCCCACAGCAAATATCATTCTCAATGGGGAAGCACTGGGAGCCTTTCCCCTAAGATCAGGAACAAGACAGGGATGTCCACTCTCACCACTGCTGTTCAACATAGTTCTGGAAGTCCTCGCCTCAGCAATCAGACAACAAAAAGACATTAAAGGCATTCAAATTGGCAAAGAAGAAGTCAAACTCTCCCTCTTCGCCGATGACATGATACTCTACATAGAAAACCCAAAAGCCTCCACCCCCAGATTGCTAGAACTCATACAGCAATTTGGTAGCGTGGCAGGATACAAAATCAATGCCCAGAAATCAATGGCATTTCTATACACTAACAATGAGACTGAAGAAAGAGAAATTAAGGAGTCAATCCCATTTACAATTGCACCCAAAAGCATAAGATACCTAGGAATAAACCTAACCAAAGAGGTAAAAGATCTATACCCTAAAAACTATAGAACACTTCTGAAAGAAATTGAGGAAGACACAAAGAGATGGAAAAATATTCCATGCTCATGGATTGGCAGAATTAATATTGTAAAAATGTCAATGTTACCCAGGGCAATTTATACGTTTAATGCAATCCCTATCAAAATACCATGGACTTTCTTCAGAGAGTTAGAACAAATTATTTTAAGATTTGTGTGGAATCAGAAAAGACCCCGAATAGCCAGGGGAATTTTAAAAAAGAAAACCTTAGCTGGGGGCATCACAATGCCAGATTTCAGGTTGTATTACAAAGCTGTGGTCATCAAGACAGTGTGGTACTGGCACAAAAACAGACACATAGATCAATGGAACAGAATAGAGAACCCAGAAGTGGACCCTGGAATGTATGGTCATCTAATATTCGATAAAGGAGGAAAGACTATCCATTGGAAGAAAGACAGTCTCTTCAATAAATGGTGCTGGGAAAATTGGACATCCACATGCAGAAGAATGAAACTGGACCACTCTCTTTCACCATACACAAAGATAAACTCAAAATGGATGAGAGATCTAAATGTGAGACAAGATTCCATCAAAATCCTAGAGGAGAACACAGGCAACACCCTTTTTGAACTTGGCCACAGTAACTTCTTGCAAGATACATCCATGAAGGCAAAAGAAACAAAAGCAAAAATGAACTATTGGGACTTCATCAAGATAAGAAGCTTTTGCACAGCAAAGGATACAGTCAACAAAACTAAAAGACAACCTACAGAATGGGAGAAGATATTTGCAAATGACATATCAGATAAAGGGCTAGTTTCCAAAATCTATAAAGAACTTATTAAACTCAACACCAAAGAAACAAACAATCCAATCATGAAATGGGCAAAAGACATGAAGAGAAATCTCACAGAGGAAGACATGGACATGGCCAACATGCACATGAGAAAATGCTCTGCATCACTTGCCATCAGGGAAATACAAATCAAAACCACAATGAGATACCACCTCACACCAGTGAGAATGGGGAAAATTAACAAGGCAGGAAACAACAAATGTTGGAGAGGATGCGGAGAAAAGGGAACCCTCTTACACTGTTGGTGGGAATGTGAACTGGTGCAGCCACTCTGGAAAACTGTGTGGAGGTTCCTCAAAGAGTTAAAAATAGACCTGCCCTACGACCCAGCAATTGCACTGTTGGGGATTTACCCCAAAGATTCAGATGCAATGAAACGTCGGGACACCTGCACCCCGATGTTTCTATCAGCAATGGCCACAATAGCCAAACTGTGGAAGGAGCCTCGGTGTCCATCGAAAGATGAATGGATAAAGAAGATGTGGTTTATGTATACAATGGAATATTACTCAGCAATTAGAAACGACAAATACCCACCATTTGCTTCAACGTGGATGGAACTGGAGGGTATTATGCTGAGTGAATAAGTCAATCGGAGAGGACAAACAGTGTATGTTCTCAATCATTTGGGGAATATGAATAATAGTGAAAGGGAATATAAAGGAAGGGAAAAGAATGTTGGGAAATATCAGGAAGGGAGACTAGAACATAAAGACTCCTAACTCTGGGAAACGAACTAGGGGTGGTGGAAGGGGAGGAGGGGCGGGTGTTGGAGGGGAATGGGTGACGGGCACTGAGGTGGACAATTGACGGGATGAGCACTGGGTGTTTTTCTGTATGTTGGTAAATTAAACACCAATAAAAGTTAAAAAAAAAAAATTAAAAAAAAAATAATAAATAAATAAAGAGAGACCAGCTGGAACGCTACAGTGAGAAGAGTTCGCGCTTCTATCAAGGTAGGAAGACGGGGGAAAAAAGAAATAAAGGAACAAAAGGCCTCCAAGGGGGAGGGGCCCCGCGAGGAGCCGGGCTGAGGCCGGGGCGAGTGTCCCCAGGACAGGAGAGCCCCGTCCCGGAGGAGCAGGAGCAGCACCAACCATCCCCGCAGAAAGGGGCTCCCGGGGAATTGGAGCAGGATCCCCAGAAAGGCCGGGGGACGCCCTCGGGCTCCCTGGGACAGTAACAGAGGAACTGCTGCCCCGGGAGATGCGCCGAGCTCCCTAAGGGCTGCAGCGCTCGGCGGGGCCCGGAGCAGCTCGGAGGGGCTCGGGCGGCGGCTCCGCGGAGGGGGCTGCGGGGCTGCGGGGGCTGCGGGGCTCCGGGAACAGCTCAGCGGGCGGCGGCTCGGGCGAGGAAGAAGCTCCGCGCGGAGGGGGCTGCGCGCTCCGGGAACAGCTCGGAGGGGGCTTCGGGCGGCGGCTCCGCGGAGGGGGCTGCGCGGCTCCGGGAACAGCTCAGGCGGCGGCGGCTCGCGCAGAGGAAGAAGCTCCGCGCGGGAGGGGGCTGCGCGGCTCCGGGAACAGCTCGAGAGGCTCGGGCGGCGGCTCCGCGGAGGGGGCTGCACCGCCGGGAGCGCGAATTCAACAGCGCAGGGCCCCGGAGCACAGGGCGCCGGGACACAGCCCAGGATCCAGGCCTCCCCCGGGACAGGCAGAGGCCGGGAGGGCCCAGGACAGCAAGGACGCTCCTGCCTGGAACTGAGCAGATCAGCGGCCCCGCCCCGGAGCCCCAGGCCCCTGCAGAAGGAGAGCCCCGAGCTACTGCGGGGGCTGGATCCAGGGTCCCAGAGCTGCCCCCGCCACTGTGGCTTCCTCCCGGGGCCTCACGGGGTCCAACAACCCCCACCGAGCCCTGCACCAGGCAGGGGCAGAGCAGCTCCCCCAAGTGCCAACACCTGAGAATCAGCACAGCAGGCCCCTCCCCCAGAAGGACCAGCGAGACGGACCAGTTCCAAGGGAAGTCAAGGGACTTAAACTACACAGAATCGGTAAGATACTCCCCCCGTGGTTTTTTTTTTTGTTTTTTGTTTTTTGTTTTTGTTTTTGTTTTTTTTTTTGTTTTGTTTTGTTTTGTGCTTTTTTTTCTCTCTTTCTTCTTGATTTCTGATTGCTTCCCCCACCCCCCCTTTTTTCTTTTTTCTCCTTTCTTTCTTTTCTTTCTTTTTCTTCTCTTTTCCCCTATTTTTTTCTTCTTTCTCTTTTTTCTTTTTCTCTTTTCTTTCCTTCTCTCTCTTTTTCTCCTTTTCCCAATACAACTTGTTTTTGGCCACTCTGCACTGAGCAAAAATGACTAGAAGGAAAACCCCTCAAAAAAAGGAATCAGAAACAGCCCACTCTCCCACAGAGTTACAAAATATGGATTACAATTCAATGTCAGAAAGCCAATTCAGAAGCACTATTTTACAGCTACTGGTGGCTCTAGAAAAAAGCCATAAAGGACTCAAGAGACTTCATGACTGCAGAATTTAGATCTAATCAGGCAGAAATTAAAATCAATTGCATGAGATGCAATCCAAACTAGAAGTCCTAACTATGAGGCTTGACGAGGTGAAAGAACGAGTGAGTGACATAGAAGACAAGTTGATGGCAAAGAGGGAAACTGAGAAAAAAGAGACAAGGCAATTAAAAGACCATGAAGATAGATTAAGGGAAATAAGTGACAACCTGAGGAAGAAAAACCTACGTTTAATTGGGGTTTCCCGAGGGCACGAAAAGGGACAGAGGGCCAGAATACGTATTTCAACAAATCATAGCTGAAAACTTTCCTAATCTGGGAAGGGAAACAGGCATTCAGATCCAGGAAATAGAGAGTCCCCCGCCCTAAATCAATAAAAACCGTTCAACACCTCGACATTTAATAGTGAAGCTTGCAAATTCCAAAGATAAAGAGAAGATCCTTAAAGCAGCAAGAGACAAGAAATCCCTAAATTATATGGGGAGAAATATCAGATTAACAGCAGACCTCTCCACAGAGACCTGGCAGGCCAGAAAGGGCTGGCAGGATATATTCAGGGTCCTAAATGAGAAGAACATGCAGCCAAGAATACTTTATCCAGCAAGGCTCTCATTCAGAATGGAAGGAGAGATACACAGCTTCCAAGGCAGGCAAGAACTGAAAGAATATGTGACCACCAAACCAGCTCTGTAAGAAATTTTAAGGGGGACTCTTAAAATTCCCCTTTAAGAAGAAGTTCAGTGGAACAATCCACAAAAACAAGGACTGAAGAGATATCATGATGACACTAAACTCATATCTGTCAATAGTAACTCTGAACGTGAACGGGCTTAATGACCCCATCAAAAGGCGCAGGGTTTCAGACTGGATAAAAAAGCAGGACCCATCTATTTGCTGTCTACAAGAGAGTCATTTGAGACAGAAGGACACCTGCAGCCTGAAAATAAAAGGTTGGAGAACCATTTACCATTCAAATGGTCCTCAAAAGAAAGCAGGGGTAGCCATCCTTATATCAGATAAACTCAAATTTACCTCGAAGACTGTAGTGAGAGATGAAGAGGGACAGTATATCATACATAAAGGATCTATCCAACAAGAGGACTTAACAATCCTCAATATATAAACTCCAAATGTGGGAGCTGCCAAATATTTAAACCAATTAATAACCAAATTTAAGACATACTTAGATAATAATACACTTATACTTGGTGGCTTCAATCTAGCTCTTTTTACCCTCGATAGGTCTTCTAAGCACAACATCTCCAAAGAAACAAGAGCTTTAAATGATACACTGGACCAGATGGATTTCACAGATATCTACAGAACTTTACAACCAAACTCAACTGAACACACATTCTTCTCAAGTGCACATGGAACTTTCTCCAGAATAGACCACATACTGGGTCACAAATCGGGTCTGAACCGTTACCAAAAGATTGGGATCATCCCCTGCATATTCTCAGACCATAATTCCTTGAAATTAGAACTAAATCACAGCAAGAAGTTTGGAAGGACCTCAAACACGTGGAGGTTAAGGACCATCCTGCTAAAAGATGAAAGGGTCAACCAGGATAGAAGAAAGGAAGAATTAAAAAGATTCATGGAAACTAATGAGAATGAAGATACAACCATTCAAAATCTTTGGGATGCAGCAAAAGCAGTCCTAAGGGGGAAATACATCGCAATACAAGCATCCATTCAAAAACTGAAAAGAACTAAAATACAAAAGTTCACCTTACACCTAAAGGAGCTAGAGAAAAAACAGCAAATAGATCCTACACCCAACAGAAGAAGAGAGTTAATTAAAATTCGAGCAGAACTCAACGAAATTGAGACCAGAAGAACTGTGGAACAGATCTACAGAACCAGGAGTTTTTTCTTTGAAAGAATTAATAAGATAGATACACCATTAGCCAACCTTATTAAAAAGAAGAGAGAGAAGACTCAAATTAATAAAATCATGAATGAGAAAAGAGAGATCACTACCAACACCAAGGAAATACAAACATTTTAAAAACATATTATGAACAGCTCTACGCCAATCAATTAGGCAATCTAGATGAAATGGACCCATTCCTGGAAAGCCACAAACTACCAACACTGGAACAGGAAGAAATAGAAAACCTGAACAGGCCAATAACCAGGGAGGAAATTGAAGCAGTCATCAAAAACCTCCCAAGACACAAGAGTCCAGGGCCAGATGGCTTCCCAGGGGAATTCTATCAAACGTTTAAAGAAGAAACCATACCTGTTCTAAAGCTGTTTGGAAGGATAGAAAGAGATGGAGTACTTCCAAATTCGTTCTATGAGGCCAGCATCACCTTAATTCCAAAACCAGACAAAGACCCCACCAAAAAGGAGAATTATAGGCCAATATTCCTGATGAACATCGATGCAAACATTGTCAATAGGATACTAGCCAATAGGATCCAACAGTACATTAAGAAGATTATTCACCATGACCAAGTAGGATTTATCCCCGGGACACAAGGCTGGTTCAACACTCGTAAAACAATCAATGTGATTCATCATATCAGCAAGAGAAAAACCAAGAACCATATGATCCTCTCATTAGATGCAGGGAAAACATTTGACAAAATACAGCATCCATTCCTGATCAAAACTCTTCACAGTGTAGGGATAGAGGGAATTTTCCTCGACATCTTAAAAGCCATCTACGAAAAGCCCACAGCAAATATCATTCTCAATGGGGAAGCACTGGGAGCCTTCCCCCTAAGATCAGGAACAAGACAGGGATGTCCACTCTCACCACTGCTATTCAACATAGTACTGGAAGTCCTAGCCTCAGCAATCAGACAACAAAAAGAAATAAAACACATTCAAATTGGCAAAGAAAAAGTCAAACTCTCCCTCTTCGCCGATGACATGATATTCTACATAGAAAACCCAAAAGCCTCCACCCCAAGATTGCTAGAACTCATACAGCAATTTGGCAGTGTGGCAGGATACAAAATCAATGTCCAGAAATCAGTGGCATTTCTATACACTAACAATGAGAGTGAAGAAAGAGAAATTAAGGAGTCAATCCCATTTACAATTGCACCCAAAAGCATAAGATACCTAGGAGTAAACTTAACCAAGGAGGTAAAGGATCTATACCCTAAAAACTACAGAACATTTCTGAAAGAAATTGAGGAAGGCACAAAGAGATGGAAAAATATTCCATGCTCATGGATTGGCAGAATTAATATTGTGAAAATGTCAGTGTTACCCAGGGCAATTTACACGTTTAATGCAATCCCTATCAAAATACCATGGACTTTCTTCAGAGAGTTAGAACAAATTATTTTAAGATTTGTGTGGAATCAGAAAAGACCCCGAATAGCCAGGGAAATTTTAAAAAAGAAAACCATAGCTGGGGGCATCACAATGCCAGATTTCAGGTTGTACTACAAAGCTGTGGTCATCAAGACAGTGTGGTACTGGCACAGAAACAGACACATAGATCAATGGAACAGAATAGAGAACCCAGCAGTGGACCCTCAACTTTATGGTCAACTAATATTCGATAAAGGAGGAAAGACTATCCACTGGAAAAAAGACAGTCTCTTCAATAAATGGTGCTGGGACAATTGGACATCCACATGCAAAGGAATGAAACTGGACCACACTCTTTCACCATACACAAAGATAAACTCAAAATAGATGAAAGATCTAAATGTGAGACAAGATTCCATCAAAATCCTAGAGGAGAACACAGGCAACGCCCTTTTTGAATTCAACCACAGTAACTTCTTGCAAGATACATCCAGGAAGGCAAAAGAAACAAAAGCAAAAATGAACTATTGGGACTTCACCAAGATAAAAATCTTTTGCACAGCAAAGGATACAGTCAACAAAACTCAAAGACAACCTACAGAATGGGAGAAGAGATTTGCAAATGACGTATCAGATAAAGGGTTAGTTTCCAAGATCTATAAAGAACTTATTAAACTCAACACCAAAGAAACAAACAATCCAATCATGAAATGGGCAAAAGACATGAACAGAAATCTCACAGAGGAGGACATGGACATGGCCAACATGCACATGAGAAAATGCTCTGCCTCACTTGCCATCAGGGAAATACAAATCAAAACCACAATGAGATCCCACCTCACACCAGTGAGAATGGGGAAAACTAACAAGACTGGAAACAACAAATGTTGGAGAGGATGCGGAGAAAGGGGAACCCTCCTGCACTGTTGGTGGGAATGTGAACTGGTGCAGCCACTCTGGAAAACTGGGTGGAGGTTCCTCAAAGAGTTAAAAATAGACCTGCCCTACAACCCAGCAATTGCACTGCTGGGGATTTACCCCAAAGATTCAGATAAAATGAAATGCCGGGACACCTGCACCCCGATGTTTCTAGCAGCAATGGCCACAATAGCCAAACTGTGGAAGGAGCCTCGGTGTCCATCGAAAGATGATGGATAAAGAAGATGTGGTTTATGTATACATGGAATATTCCTCAGCCATTAGAAATGACAAATACCGGGGGGGAGGGGCAAGATGGCGGAGGAGTAGGGTCTCCAGGTCACCTGTCCTCAGCAAATTACCTAGAAAACCATCCAATCATCCTGAAAACCTACGAATTCGGCCTGAGATTTAAAGAGAGACCAGCTGGAACGCTACAGTGAGAAGAGTTCGCGCTTCTCTCAAGGTAGGAAGACGGGGAAAAAGAAATAAAGACACAAAAGGCCTCCAAGGGGGAGGGGCCCCGAGGAGCCGGGCTGAGGCCGGGGCGAGTGTCCCCAGGACAGGAGAGCCCCGTCCCGGAGGAGCAGGAGCTGCAACGACCTTCCCCGCGGAAAGCGGCTCCCCGGGAATTGGAGCAGGATCCCCAGAAAGGCGGGGATGCCCTCGGGCTCCCTGGGACAGTAACAGAGGAACTGAGCCCCGGAGAGTGCCCCGAGCTCCCTAAGGGCTGCAGCGCTCGGCGGGACCCGGAGCAGCTCGGAGGGGCTCGGGCGGCGGCTCCGCGGAGGGGGCGGGGCGGCTCCGGGAACAGCTCAGCGGCGGCGGCTCGGGCGGAGGAAGAAGCTCCGCGCGGAGGGGGCTGCGCGGCTCCGGGAACAGCTCGGAGGGGCTCGGGCGGCGGCTCCGCGGAGGGGGCTGCGCGGCTCCGGGAACAGCTCAGCGGCGGCGGCTCGCGCAGAGGAAGAAGCTCCGCGCGGAGGGGGCTGCGCGGCTCCGGGAACAGCTCGGAGAGGCTCGGGCGGCGGCTCCGCGGAGGGGGCTGCACCGCCGGGAGCGCGAATCCAACAGCGCAGGCCCCGGAGCACAGGGCGCCGGGACACAGCCCAGGATCCGGCCTCCCCCGGGACAGGCAGAGGCCGGGAGGGCCCAGGACAGCAAGGACGCTCCTGCCTGGAACTGAGCAGATCAGCGGCCCCGCCCCGGAGCCCCCAGGCCCTGCAGAAGGAGAGCCCCGGAGCTACTGCGGGGGCTGGATCCAGGGTCCCAGAGCTGCCCCCGCCACTGTGGCTTCCTCCCGGGGCCTCACGGGGTCAACAACCCCCACCGAGCCCTGCACCAGGCAGGGGCAGAGCAGCTCCCCCAAGTGCCAACACCTGAGAATCAGCACAGCAGGCCCCTCCCCCAGAAGACCAGCGAGACGGACCAGTTCCAAGGGAAGTCAAGGGACTTAAACTACACAGAATCGGAAGATACTCCCCCGTGGTTTTTTTTTGTTTTTTGTTTTTTTGTTTTTGTTTTTGTTTTTTTTTGTTTTGTTTTGTTTTGTGCTTTTTTTTTTTCTCTCTTTCTTCTTGATTTCTGATTGCTTCCCCCACCCCCCCTTTTTTCTTTTTTCTCCTTTCTTTCTTTTTCTTTCTTTTTCTTCTCTTTTTCCCCTATTTTTTTCTTCTTTCTCTTTTTTCTTTTTCTCTTTTCTTTCCTTCTCTCTCTTTTTCTCCTTTTCCCAATACAACTTGTTTTTGGCCACTCTGCACTGAGCAAAATGACTAGAAGGAAAACCCCTCAAAAAAAAGAATCAGAAACAGCCCACTCTCCCACAGAGTTACAAAATATGGATTACAATTCAATGTCAGAAAGCCAATTCAGAAGCACTATTTTACAGCTACTGGTGGCTCTAGAAAAAACCATAAAGGACTCAAGAGACTTCATGACTGCAGAATTTAGATCTAATCAGGCAGAAATTAAAAATCAATTAAATGAGATGCAATCCAAGCTAGAAGTCCTAACGACGAGGCTTGACGAGGTGGAAGAACGAGTGAGTGACATAGAAGACAAGTTGATGGCAAAGAGGGAAACTGAGGAAAAAAGAGACAGGCAATTAAAAGACCATGAGGATAGATTAAGGGAAATAAATGATAACCTGAGGAAGAAAAACCTACGTTTAATTGGGGTTCCCGAGGGCGCGGAAAGGGACAGAGGGCCAGAATATGTATTTGAACAAATCCTAGCTGAAAACTTTCCGAATCTGGGAAGGGAAACAGGCATTCAGATCCAGGAAATAGAAAGATCCCCCCCTAAAATCAACAAAAACCGTTCAACACCTCGACATTTAATAGTGAAGCTTGCAAATTCCAAAGATAAGGAGAAGATCCTTAAAGCAGCAAGAGAAAAAAAGTCCCTGACTTTTATGGGGAGGAATATTAGGGTAACAGCAGACCTCTCCACAGAGACCTGGCAGGCCAGAAAGGGCTGGCAGGATATATTCAGGGTCCTAAATGAAAAGAACATGCAACCAAGAATACTTTACCCCGCAAGGCTTTCATTCAAAATGGAAGGAGAGATAAAGAGCTTCCAAGACAGGCAGGAACTGAAAGAATATGTAACCTCCAAACCAGCTCTGCAAGAAATTTTAAGGGGGACTCTTAAAATTCCCCTTTAAGAAGAAGTTCAGTGGAACAATCCACAAAAACAAGGACTGAATAGATATGATGACACTAAACTCATATCTATCAATAGTAACTCTGAATGTGAACGGGCTTAATGACCCCATCAAAAGGCGCAGGGTTTCAGACTGGATAAAAAAGCAGGACCCATCTATTTGCTGTCTACAAGAGACTCATTTTAGACAGAAGGACACCTACAACCTGAAAATAAAAGGTTGGAGAACCATTTACCATTCAAATGGTCCTCAAAAGAAAGCAGGGGTTGCCATCCTTATATCAGATAAATTAAAATTTACCCCGAAGACTATAGTGAGAGATGAAGAGGGACACTATCTCATACTCAAAGGATCTATCCAACAAGAGGACTTAACACTCCTCAATATATATGCCCCGAATGTGGGAGCTGCCAAATATTTAAACCAATTAATAACCAAACTCAAGAAATACCTTGATAATAATACACTTATACTTGGTGACTTCAATCTAGCTCTTTCTACCCTGGATAGGTCTTCTAAGCACAATATCTCCAAAGAAACGAGAGCTTTAAATGATACACTGGACCAGATGGATTTCACAGATATCTACAGAACTTTACATCCAAACTCAACTGAATACACATTCTTCTCAAGTGCACATGGAACTTTCTCCAGAATAGACCACATACTGGGTCACAAATCGGGTCTGAACTGATACCAAAAGATCGGGATAGTCCCCTGTATATTCTCAGACCATAATGCCTTGAAATTAGAACTTAATCACAACAAGAAATATGGAAGGACCACAAACACGTGGAGGTTAAGGACCATCCTGCTAAAAGATGAAAAGGTCAACCAGGAAATTAAGGAAGAATTAAAAAGATTCATGGAAACTAATGAAAATGAAGATACAACCGTTCAAAATCTTTGGGATGCAGCAAAAGCAGTCCTGAGGGGGAAATACATCGCAATACAAGCATACATTCAAAAACTGGAAAGATCTCAAATTCAAAAGCTCACCTTACACATAAAGGAACTAGAGAAAAAGCAACAAATAGACCCCACCCCCAGCAGAAGAAGAGAGTTAATTAAAATTCGAGCAGAACTCAATGATATCGAGACCAAAAGAACTGTGGAACAGATCAACAGAACCAGGAGTTGGTTCTTTGAAAGAATTAATAAGATAGATAAACCATTAGCCAACCTTATTAAAAAGAAGAGAGAGAAGACTCAAATTAATAAAATCATGAATGAGAAAGGGGACATCACTACCAACACCAAGGAAATACAAACGATTTTAAAAACATATTATGAACAGCTGTATGCCAATAAATTAGGAAATCTAGAAGAAATGGACGCATTCCTGGAAAGCCACAAACTACCAAAACTGGAGCAGGAAGAAATAGAAAACCTGAACAGGCCAATAACCAGGGAGGAAATTGAAGCAGTCATCAAAAACCTCCCAAGACACAAGAGTCCAGGGCCAGATGGCTTCCCAGGGGAATTCTATCAAACGTTTAAAGAAGAAATCATACCTATTCTACTAAAGCTGTTTGGAAAGATAGAAAGAGATGGAGTACTTCCAAATTCGTTCTATGAGGCCAGCATCACCTTAATTCCGAAACCAGACAAAGACCCCACCAAAAAGGAGAATTACAGACCAATATCCCTGATGAACATGGATGCAAAAATTCTCAACAAGATACTAGCCAATAGGATCCAACAACACATTAAGAAAATTATTCACCATGACCAAGTAGGATTTATCCCTGGGACACAAGGCTGGTTCAACACTCGTAAAACCATCAATGTGATTCATCATATCAGCAAGAGAAAAACCAAGAACCATATGATACTCTCATTAGATGCAGAGAAAGCATTTGACAAAATACAGCATCCATTCCTGATCAAAACACTTCAGAGTGTTGGGATAGAGGGAACTTTCCTCGACATCTTAAAAGCCATCTACGAAAAGCCCACAGCAAATATCATTCTCAATGGGGAAGCACTGGGAGCCTTTCCCCTAAGATCAGGAACAAGACAGGGATGTCCACTCTCACCACTGCTGTTCAACATAGTTCTGGAAGTCCTCGCCTCAGCAATCAGACAACAAAAAGACATTAAAGGCATTCAAATTGGCAAAGAAGAAGTCAAACTCTCCCTCTTCGCCGATGACATGATACTCTACATAGAAAACCCAAAAGCCTCCACCCCCAGATTGCTAGAACTCATACAGCAATTTGGTAGCGTGGCAGGATACAAAATCAATGCCCAGAAATCAATGGCATTTCTATACACTA